>NC_080021.1:13211805-14625207 GCF_030020395.1 Manis pentadactyla | reverse complement strand
TGAAAGAGGGCAGGAAACTGACATCCTTGTGCAACAACAAGCAGACCCATAACCCTGTATTAATGAGGGACAATTTCCTGAGCACTTTTTGTATGCCAGGCTGTGTGCTAGGTGCTGTGGATGTGAGTGAGTGACAGTCTGGGTCTCTATCACTGTGATGTGGTCTCTTGGGGGAGACTTGTTAGGTAATAAGACCTTACATCCACTTGACAGAGCTGCGGCCTTGTTTCCTGATTCTGGATTCTTAGGGCAGGAGGAGGTTCAGATCACAAGACCTAGATGAAATGGAGATGGGGAGTGCAGCAAGGAAACCGAGGGGGATCAGTGGGCCAGAAGCCTCTGAGTGACTGGCTTAGCTCCTGGGGATCAGAGAAACTCAGAGAATGGAGAGCAATTGACACCTACGCTCATCAGATTCTTATAAAATCTTTGAAGCACGTGCAGGATCACAGTAAAAGGACACTCTTGACTGAAGAGCTGATATTTAAGGGGATGGATATCCTGTAATATCTAGCTTTCAGATCGACATATAAAAAGGGCTAAGGAAGTAAGATGCACCTTACTAAGTAGCTGAGCCAGGCACCTCAAGATTTGGGGGGTGAAAGATGTTGTAGCCTTCTTACTTAATGGATTCATTGAGTCTTAGTAATGGAAAGGTCCAAGAGTAGATTAAAGCTAGTGGTTCTCATACTTGGAACGGGAATCATCTGGAAGCCTGTAAAAATAGAAAAACTCAGAACACAGATTTACTGAGACAGAATTAGGACAATCTAAAAAAATAAGGATTGGTAATCTGCATACTTTAAAACATTGACACTAAGCCCATGTAAGGAAGTCCATGGGCAAGTATGAGCCAGTCAAGCCTCTTGTGGTAGATGCCATCATTCTGTTCATTATTTTAAATATAGTTATCACTTCTGGAATATTCCGTAGAAAAAGTCATGGTTTAAATATTTTAATTTATGTAAATTTATGATTCCTGGAACCAAGTCAGAATACTTTAAAGACTGTTTCTCTTTGGGAAATTAAATGTCTGTTTCCAATCCTAGGATTAATGTTTAGTTAAGATGCTCACTATTCCTGTGAGGAAAGTGTGTGTGTGTGTGTGTGTGTGTGTGTGTGTGTGTGTGTGTGTGTGAAAGTGTGTAAGCATGCTCGCTCACACAGTGTTTTCAGGAATTGTTTCTAAAGAGTTGATTTTTTGAGCCATGGTAATCTTGGTGACATTTGATATGTCCCAGTGTGAGGGGGTCTCTTGGGCCCCCCTTGGATTACACAGAGGAAGTGCACCATGAAGGGTGAAGTTCTTTGCTCTATGTTCAGGGCTGTAATTGTTCACCTAAAAAGGACACTCTTTGCCACCATTACTGTAGACGGATTATTGTAGAAGATATTCATTCATTCCATCAACAAATAGTTAGCACCTACTACATTCCAGGTACTGTACTAAATTCATTATAGGGATTTAGAGTTGATAAAGGTCTGTATGGACCACTGAAGCTTTGAATTTAGTTGGAGACATACGTTCAAGTTTAAGGCTCCTCTGCCATTATTAGAGTTTGTATTCTATTCTCTAGCCCCATTGTTTACAAAGTGTTCCTTAAATGTGAGGGTGCCCTAGGAGTAGACCCTTCTTCCAGGTCCCCTGTTCTCCAAGGAATAGCTATCGGCTATTAATGCTTGGCTATTAATCCAGTCTCCATTGCTCCCATACAGTGGGGCTGGGAGCTTCCAATCTAGCCACATTAATGCTGTTTCCATAAATATGTGAAAAGAGTGACTAATTCATCAAAAGTAAGTTCCTCAAGCCTAATGGAATAATATCCCTTAACTGATATGCTCTTTCTTTAAAATTGGTATGCTTATTTCTATTTCTTTAATAAAACACTGAAAATAATCTGGAAGGTCTTTACAAATCATTCAGTTTATTACCATTTATTTCATTTCTGTGCATGAGAAATATACTGTGTTTTACCTAAGTGATTTTAATTTTATAATGCTGTGAAGTCTTTATTATCTCCTTTTATAAGTGGGGAAATAGAGACACAGATAGTTGGACTAGTTTGCCAAGAGGACACATAGCAAATAACAGAATCAGGATTCAAACTCAAGTTTGTCTAATTCTCAAGCCTACAAATAAAAAACCAAAAATCTCTACACTATCTGTTTTGATTATATATATATGATCAAAATATATATATGGTATTGGAAGTAGTTGTTCATTATCTGGATTTCAGGACTAGAGAACATCTGATTTTGAATCTCTAATATAAATTCTCGAGGACCTAAAATTGAGAATATGGCAGCAATCTAATGAAACAATTACAAAATCAAATTAAATAATTGTAATCCTGTGATCACTGTAAAAGATAAATCCAACTTCTATTAATCCTGGGAGACCCTGTAGAGCAACATGAGCTTTTAAATCCTATGTCAGCCCTTACGGAGATCACTGTGGATTGGGGGTGTAGATAAGACACATATAAAGGAAAATCATGAATGGGACGGCAACTACCTGCATCTGCTTCTCCTGAGCGCGTAATCACTATTCAGTGAGTAAGTCACATGAACTTGAAAATAAATCATGGCTTTTAGAGAGAAAAATGAGTTTGTTTCCGTGGGCAAAAGCCTCTATTATTTCCTGAGATCGAAGCTATCGATTTTGCTCTATGTCATGGAAGAGCCGTGGCTTTGAGATGTGGATGTTGACCAGCAGTAAAAGGCCAAGGATAACAGCTGTGGTAATGAGAGAAAATGACTTGAAGTTTCTCTGTCTACCAACAGGAAGACTTTGATTTATCTCTGTTCCTCCAACCTCAGAGTTTAGAGCAATTGTACAGGTAGTACCTTGAACAGTGAGCCTTTCAGAAGTGACAGGTATATGTAGAGTGTCAATATCAGTTGCTGGCATTTGAGCAAAGAGAGAAGGTAGGAGTAAAGACCAGAAAAGGGGGTCTACTGGCCTCATCATAAACACTACTTGGGCCTTGCATAGTTTAACTATGTCCATAATTTTATTATGTAACAACACATGTCAATGAAATTTTTTAGCTCATGTGTCTTATGTCAGTTGGAATGGGTCAGCTGTTCTAGACTGAACATGGATGGTAGTGTCTTTGGCTTTCTTTCTCAGCTGGGCTGATATGTGAATTCTGAGTTGGGCTCAGCTGGTCCATGTGTGTCTCATCCTTCTCCTGGGCCAGTGGTTAGCCAGGGCACATTTTCTTCATTAGTGTCAAAAGTCCAAGAATAAGTCTAAGTTACACAGTACTTTCCAAACTTTGATCATATCATGTCCACTGATGCCGCATGCAAAGAGCAGTGATACAGGGAAGGGATTGGACCTGCAGCCATCAATGTGCTCTAGCCTAGGTCTTCTGTGAAATATGTTAACTATAGCATTGTGAATCAGGATCTCTATGGGAGATGCCTCTGGCTCTTATCATCAAGTTAATTTGGATCTAAAATAAAAATATTCTGAGCCTTATTTTGATGTAATAAAATATATGAAAATGCATTTATGTGCATGTATCCAGTTACCTTGGAAAAGTCAGGATAACTGAAATATCTTTCCAAAGAAGAGCTGACTCTTTCCTCAGTGTTTTTTTTTCTTGGTAACATCTTGATTGAGATACAATTTATATGCCATACAATTTACCCATTTAAAGTGTGTAATTCAATGGCTTTTAGTTATATTCACAGTTATACAACTATTATCGTAGTGAATTCTAAAACATTTTTTATCAACTCAAAAAGAAGCCCATATCTTTAGCTGAAACTCCCCAAGCCCCATTTTCTTGGTTTAGGCAGTATTTCTGATAATTTTCAAAAGACGTTTCTATTTCTTTGCTTCCCCAGAGTTTGGGAAATAACGACATTATAGCACTTAGCACATAGCAGGGCTGTTATTCATTTATTTTCCTGTCTCTACTATGTATCTGAGACTTCCTTGAGGACAAAGCACTGTGACTCATTGAACTTTATACTGTCAGCCTAATGCCTGGTATATCTTGGGGTTCAAGTAATGCAGAAAGAAAGGAAGGAAAGAAGGGGTAGGAAGAAAAACAGTCATCAACAGAGCTTTTTGGTTTAGTCTTTTGGTTTGTAGAATATGCTCCGAAGAAGATATTCCTATGACCTATTTTGCCAGATATCTGTGAGGCAAAAAATAGTGTTTTCTTTGAGGAAGAGAAAAGTCATGAGTTTTGAACAGAAATTTGTTTGAGCTAGCCCATCCTGGAATTTCTGACATCTTTCCTTTATAATCCTCACAGAGTTATGTCCTCGTTTTTTGTATCAGTTAAGATATATATTTGTTCACTGTTACAGAGGGATTCCTAATAAAACAAGTCAGGGATTAATTTTTCTGACATCAGAATAGCTAAGTAGATGGTTCAGGATTGATGGGGAAGCTTGCTCTACAAGACTGAGAAATCTCTCCTGTGCTTCATTATTCCCCAGAGCATTGCCTTCAGCTGCACTAAGAGGGCTCCCAAGTATTTCTGTGTTCTAGCTGGGTGATGAGGGCCACAGAACTTTAACATTATAACCTGGAAGTCATACACCTCACTTCTGGGTGCATTCCACTGGCACAATTAATCAGATGGCCATCTTGGCTGCACAGAAGCCATGGCATATGCTTTTCATTCTGCTTGGCTTTGTATCCAGCTACAAGTTAGTGTTTCTTTTTCTAAAAGAAGGAGAGACTGGATGTTAGGAAATGGGTAGTCACATGTCCCATGCTGCTTTTGCAAATACTAATAAGCGACATAAACCATGTTCTTGCTCATTTTCCTTTAAGTTTGGAATTCTCACAGACCTTGAGAGCAATTATTGTGACTTTCACATGTATTTTGTTCTAATTCCATGTTTAGGTATGTTTTATGGCATTTAAAAGAAAACAGCCCCTTCCCAATGTTGTTTTCTCCTTTTGTAATAAAAAATATATATCAGCTAAATTATGGAATAAATGGGTTTTGGTGAGCTAGTCTGGAAAACTTACAACTACTTACAATATTGTTTTTTTGTGTGTGTGGGAAAATGGCTTTGAATTCTTAAAAGATTCTGACAAAGAAATGTACTTTTGGAATTAAACACATTTGAAAATGGGGAACTGCTAAATGCACTGAGGTTTACAATCTGAAGTAACAGATGAGATTTACGGGAACATTTTCTCAGCAATACTGTACACGACACTCCAGCGGCTTCAGAACCCAGCCAGGATTGCTTAAGTCTAGATCCAGTTTCTTCTTTTCTCCTTATGTTTGTCAGGCACACAACTCATGGTTTTCCATTTTTACTTCCAACATTTAGCTTGCCATCGGAAAGTCGTTTAGTGGGGAAGTTATAGATAGAGTGCAAATAAAAGACCAAGTCAGGATATCTTAAGACATTTGAATGTATGGACTAGATCAACACTTAGGGACCATTAATTTATCTTTAATAAATATAATGGTGGCCTTCTTACTCTAGAGAAAATAATTACTAGAAATAGAATTTTACTTTTCTGAAATAATACATAGGGTTTATGTACCCTAGCATTTTAGTAGCTACTTATAGGATGGTTTAAGAGTAAAATTCTGGGTAGGTTTGTGAAAGGAGTTTTTATAATCCTTTTTAGCATTCATTTTTTTGCCACCTAGTGCCCTGGCACATGCTTAGCCTGAGAACTGGATAATCTAGTCCTGATGGTAGAATTTAACTCCTGGTTCAGTATCTACCAGACCAGAAAGTTCTCTTTCATTCATTCAGTAAATATTTATTACATGCCTGTTAAGAAAGCACTTGACTAATATACTGGGCACCAGGAAGTAGATTTTGAGCAAGAGTTATAAACCGCACTCAGTCAAGTTTCCTCTGTTCTGGGAAGACAGACCCATAATAAGTAGTTGAAACAAGTGGTGAGGATGGTTCTATTTTGGGGAGTTCAGTGTGCTATGGGGAACAGATTGCCAGGATGGATATCTTAGTCTAAGGGTCACAGCAAGCCTCCCCAAAGGAGAATGAGTTGGAGTGAAACACACTCCATGGGCGGGGAGGAGACTGCGTCATGTCCTATGCAGAGATTACATCCCTAGGAAGTGGGGTGTGAGAGGAAGAGAAGAGGTTTGCCTTTGACTTATGACTTACCTGTGGGAGAAAATCTAGCACAGAATTTGGTACCCAGATGTCAAAAAATAGAATCAATGAATAATGGAATTTCAGACAATAAAATCAGGGTGTGAGAACCACTCTGGAAGTGGTCCTGGTCATATCTTCCATTTTAAATGTAGGAGAGCAAGTATTCCTGAGTGTGTGTGTGATGAGTTTATAAACTGAAAAGGTCTACTAAATAAACGGGGTATTTACACTGTAGAAATAGAACAAAATGGCAGGTTAGAATTTTGGCCATAGAGAAGCATATCTGAAGATGAACTGGCTAGAGTCTGGATTGAGTACAAGGATGAGAAAGGAAATGGATTTCATCCTCTCTTAGGAGGCAGCCAAGGAGTCAGAGCACGGGAATAAACCACCTTGAAACAATATAGAGGTGGTTGAGATTTCATTGTTCGGTCATACGTTCATTCATTGACTTACTCCTTCAAAGATATTTCTTGAGCAACTCATATGTATTTAGCATTGGGGATACAGTGGTTGGTGATTGGTTGCTTTTTATTGGATAAGAAAGGATTCATACTCTCATGGAACATTCTCTCTAGTGGGAGATAATAGCCAATTGAAATAAAGTTCTAGATTCTAGAAAAAGACAAAGTGTGCTTAACCACAATAAGGTGGTGTGTGTGTGAATGGGGTTTGCAGTGAGGGCTTCTTGGAGGAAGTCACATATTCTGAAAGATGAGTGGGACATCGTCAGATGGAAGCAGACAGCTCAAGATACAAGGAACAGCTTAGATGAAACACAGAAGTCAGGGCATAGTAAGTTAGAGGCCAGTAAGGTACATAGACACTCAGAGCTAGGTATGGTGCTAGGTTAAAGTTCTAAAGACAAATGAGATGTGAGTCCTGTTTCTTTGTAACAGGCCACCCCCCACCTCCTCACACGAGAAGTTTAGAGCAAAGCTATTCAACAGCTTAATCTAAAATCGTTAGTGTTAATTTAAAAATATTCTGCACTCTGCTTTCCAGGACCAGAAGTGAAATTCCTGGTTCATTTGTAGTTGGGTGGGGCTTTATTACTATTTACTGCCAGTGAGTTGTGAATGGAAGGCATGTGTGTCACTTGTAGGTCAGAGTATTTACTTGCCAGTATAAGATCCTCCAGAGCTTTCTTTGGTCATGACAACCCAGCAGGGTTCTATACAGTGTCTGCTGCAATGTCCTGGGGCTCAGAGTGAGGTCAGCATGGAACAGAGGCCCCAACTGGCACAGGAGTGGCATGTAGTAGGAGTGATAAGTAATTTTTTTTTTGTTTTAAGGTAATTTTTTGTTCTTCACTGAGATGTGGGGGTTATTTGTTAGAGCATCATAACCTGGTCCACTGTGACAGATACAAAATTGAAAACTAAACTTTAAATCAAATTAATAATAATGTAAAATTTTCCCATTCTGTTAGGTGCTGTGGATATAAAGGCTAGAGAGACAGGTTCTCTGCTCACCAAGAGCTTAGAGATCACAGGGGAGACAACTCATGGCCAGACCAATTGAATGCCATGAGGTCAGTAAGCAGACAAAGCAGGAGGTCTTATGGGAGCCCAGAAAAGACAGGTATTTCAGCCAAGAAGGGTATGGAAGGTGAAGGAGGCCAAAACTGATTCTGGATAGAAGAATAGAAGAAAACCAGGTTTACAAGATAGGAAAGAATATTCCAGCAATGAAAGGAGCAGGAGGAACACAATAAGGAGATAAAGTTCTGCCTTCATCTGGCAGCAGCACTTTTTCTTGTGAGGTCTATAAAGTGTGACGTTTTTCTACACCAAGAAATTTTAGAGCATAGAGCACAGGTATAGATTTTAGAGTCTACTGTTGCTATAGACTGTGTTTGTGTCTCCCTCTGAATGCACATGTTGAAACCTAATCCTGGTGTAATGATATTTGGAGGCAGGGGAGGAGCCCTTGTATGGAGTTAGTGCCCCTCTAAGAGGGACTCCAGAGAGCTCCCTCACCCCTTTTGCCGTGTGAGGTTACAGTGAGAAGGTGGCTGCCCATGAACCAGGAAGGGTTCTCACCCACCGCTGACTCTTCTGGTGCCCTGACCTTGGACTGGCCAGCCTACAGAGCTGCTGTCTACCAGCCCACCGGTTTATGAACTTCAGTTATAGCAGCCTGAATGGACTAAGACAATGTTCTGGTGGATTTCCTGTTAAAGCCAAAATCAGGGCTAAAAAAAAGGGTAGAAATAAAATGGAAACAACCAGCAGCAAACCATGTATAGCTGGGAGAAGGAACACTCTGTTATTTCTTGGGAATCCTGCCTGATAGGGTCACATGGAGCTACAAGCTTCTGCTTGAACTTTTTGTTCAGACCCTAAAAATCGAATGGTCTCTCTTAATCTCTGGAAAGGAAGTGGGGTACAGTGCCATACCCACTTGACATCCCTGTGCAGACTTCTAGAGACCAGAAACCTCTTAAAGCCAAGGTGTGGGGCCGGATGTGCTTCCAATGGCTCTTGAATGAAATTAGAGATGCCATAGCCTGGGAGTTTGAACTTATCGCGTGGTCGTTCCAGTTGGAGGGGGCATTTGTAGTTATTGGGAGGTGGGGCAGAAAGTACATTTAGAAGCTGTCCTAGTTTCCCTGAAACCTGATCCTCATCACCTCATTACCAACTGGTAGACATACATCCAAATGCTAATTTTTCTTAATTAAATATACGATGGTTTTAAAAATGATTTCTCTTTCCATTCTAATTAGATGTTAGTGATTCTGCTCTCTGCTGCTAATTACCATGTATCTTCCTTCTGAACATTTTATATATATATATATATAAGCTATATGTATTTATATGCACACATGCCTATATGTGTGAACATATGTATGTGCATATATATATGTATATATACACACACATATTTAAAATTGAAATTTTAATAACGTGCCTCTTGGGAGAATGCATCATTGATAAAAATACCCCTGCCTTGGGTTGGTGGTTTTCTGCGATTTTAGTTTCAATAGCTTCTTCCTTATTAGGCTGCTTTCATCTCAGAGGAAATAATTATATCCAGGTTTGGCTCTGTTCAATGGGGCATGACTATACCAGAATGGGTCTCTTCCTGAACAGAAAAAGAAAATTGAAAAGAAAAATGAATAAATAAAAGCTTGACACACCAAACCCCAAATTATCTAAATCCATTTTCAATGCAAAACTTGGTGGCTTGGTAAGGACGATGCCTTTTGAAGGAAAAAATCCACTGAAAAATCCCATTTCCCATGCTGTAAGGTTAGAAAATAAATTGCATTCAGGAGGAGGGGTGGGAAGCTCCTTTTGACATGCAATAAAGCAGGTGGCCTCATTTGAATTTTCCCATTAGGTCTCCTGGAGCAATCTCAGAAATATGTTGGCCTTAAACCATGTAAACTGTAACTCAGCCTTGGCTCTCTGGCTGCAGGACTCACACAGTTTTTCATGCAGCAGAATTAGAGGCTGGATTACTTGAAATGTCCAGCAAAAAGTTATTTGCTATCATGTTGCGTTTCCTATTTGCCATAGAATATTAAATAGGTTTCTTATTTTCCACAGAATGTCAATAATCTGACTTGCTGAGGGTGGGGGGGCAAGTGCCCTTCCTCCCAGCCAGTCTTTTCTCTTTTTTCTTCTCATCTTGTTTTCCAACCACAAGGATCCATGGGGATGCCTCCGTCACGCATACAGGGAGGGGGCTTTCTAGCTGGAGCAGCTGATACCGAGAGGCTTATAATTGGAGCTGGCGATAGTCAGCCCAAACGTAGGCATTCCCAGAAGAGGTGTGATGAAACGGGCCATGGAGAGTTGCTTCCATCCCTTGGAGTATTGAAGGGACCTGAAATGGCACAGCAGACACAGCCCCTGTCCTCATTAGGTGGACAGTCCAAAGAGAGAGACAGTAAAGAAATAATTAGCAAAACATGAGTTAATTATAATTTTGAAGAGTGCTATGAAAGACAATTATAAGAAGCAATGAGAAGGCATGTCTCAGGAACTCAAAAACGTGGGTGCCCCACACAGACTAATAATCTGGTATGTTTTCAAACAGATTTAAGAAAAATTATGCTTACTTTTTATTTAATGCAGGCAGGAAGATTTTAAAAAACTCACTCCTGTTTACTAAGGAAACAGCAAACTATTTGAAGGACACCTATGAGAGTGAGAATACATTTTGACGTGGACAGGTCTATTTTATGGACATGCTTTTTTTTGGGCGGGGGTGTAGTCTCAGCAGCCTGTGTGGAGTGACAGATCCAAGGGTCAGAGGAGTGCAGGCCTTCTGGCTACCTACCTTTCATCTTTGTTTGAGATGGTGATGCAGTCCTAACATTTGGATTCTGGGTGCACAGTTTCTCCCTATGCCAGAGCCGGGAAGGTTCTAGAATGCTCCCAGGCATCTCACATAACCCGATGGCTTTTCTCTTTCATTTCTTGCTGTGCTCACTGGGTCTCCATGGCCTTGTGGCCCCATATGGCATTGCCAAGGACTCCTAGCAATAACTGAGTGAGACATTTGGAGCTGGTTCACCCTGAAGCAGAGGTAGGAGAGAAGAGGAAAGAACTAAAGAAATGCATTCTGTTACTGGCAATGTCTCCCCATCCATAACTCATGAGCTGGGGGAGAGTTGTGAAATTCTCAGCTAACCAGTGGGTGGGCATTTGTGGAAGAGTCCTGAGGTGCCTGGACTCATGTGGAGTCTAAGCACCTCCTCTTCTGGCTTTGGACACCCATGTTCTCTAGCAGCACGGTTACTTTGTAGCCTTGATGTCTTCTAACAGTCTGAACCTAGGCAGCCCAATGCTCTGGCTTAGCAAGCTGGGCACAAGGGTGTGTGTGGCTGGGGGGCGCACAGCGCAGGTGGCTGAGCTGCTCAGATACGGTACATCCTTTGATGTTGCACGTCATTTCAATCCTTCGCATTGTGTTCCATGTATGACCACTACCTGCTCACCTGATCAAGGAGCTCTGAAGATAAGGTCTGTGTTTCCCTCACATGTCCTGTGGCTCATAATAGGTGTCCAATAAATGGTTGATGAATAAAAAAAAAACCTTCCTCTGGCTGGCTCTTGCTGGGCTCCAGACACTGGAAGCTGGTGGGAAGTCTTTTTATCCCCAAAGAAGACACGATCCCAGTGGAGCCTGTGACTGGATTGGGCTGGGAGAGGTGGCTAGTACAAACGGAGGTTCACAGTCACAGAGCCCACAGCCTGCATATAGCCAGACTTCCGAAAATCTTACTTTGAATTAATTAAAATTGTAGACCAGAATAGTTCCACCCGTAAATTCACTTCCACTGGCTGAAACAGAATTGATATTCTGCATATTTCTGGCAAAATGTCTTCTATGTTTCTGTAGTTCTCGTTCACACTTGAGGCTTTGTTCACAATTTCCCAAGCCAGGCAGCATCTTAGGAGGTTAAGGGACCCAAAAGGTATTTATTAAAATAAATAATTTGCCCTCATTTTACCCCATGGATTCTGGATCTCAGCTGACTGACAACAAGATGTATCTCAAAAAAAACACACATTACAAGTGGGCTCAGCCCAGCAAGAAATATTTGTTTCAGTTTACGCTCAAGGGTGTGATTTCTGGCATCACAACCAATTTGCACATTGCCAGTTTTGTTAGTTTACTGTAGAAACCTGAGTTAACTGCTTCCCCAGTCTCCTATTTCAATGATGTTCTAGAGCAAAGGTCAGCAAACTATTGCCTATGGCCAAGTCCCTCCCACCAGCTGTTTTTGTAAATAATGTTGTACTGGGACACAGCCATATAATTCACTTATGTGTTATCTGTGATAGCATTCACACTAACAGCAGGGTTGAGTAGATGTGACAGAAATTGTATGGCCCACAGAGCTGAAAATATGGCCCTTCGCAGGAAAATAGGTGCTCACCATTCTAGTGCTCTGGATAAATGCAAGCTCCGGGGGCTGCCCCGTCTGGCAAACTCACCTAATGGGGCATGGCAGGAACAGTGGAGCTCAACAGATGAGTGGGAATGAGCTAGGCAAATGGCAGAGGGAGCAGCCCTGAGGCTGGAAAGCCTGTCCGAAGGAGGCTGCCTTGATCAGAGCTAAGAAGAAGTCGGAAAGATGTTCTTTTGTTCAGTTGTTCATGGCCAGACTGAAAAGCCCACCAACGCCCTATCACACAAAGCCTTGTAAACTGTGGCGAAGCTTCTAGATTTCTGACCATTGTAGACTTTCAATGTCCCGGGAATGAATTAAAAATTAAAACAAAAAACTAGTGGGTGGTGTCTTTACCATTTCACATCTTGTTATCTTTATGAACTTGGAGCTCAGTCACCTCTCCCCATTCCAGAATGACCACTGACCCTTCGGGATTCACCCCGTCCGCCTGACACCCCTCCCCTGTTGTTCCTGCTGCTCTCTGGCCCATGGTGGGAAGGCACAGCGCAAGAATTGGACCTCCTCGAGGGCTGGCCAGTGCAGATCTGGCCGGTGGCCTCTGGCTTCCTGGCTGTCTCATGCCAGAGCTTCTCTCAGCCTCGGAAGTGTGCCAAGCCTGCTTGGAGTGGGCATGAGTGAGGAGAACGGAGAACACAGCCCCACAAAGGTCGGGTCCTGCCAGGTCTCATGCTCTGAAGCTGCCGGGGTCTGCTGACTGAGCACAAAAGAAGCCTTTCTTCCTGTCTCCATTTTCTGGGAAATCAGCCTGAATAGAGATTATACGACAGGCAATAGTTGATGGTGAAGTTTGAAAATTTGGGTTTTGGAGTTAGTGAGAAGATTTGAATTTCCATTTCAGACTTACAAGCTGTGTGTCATTAGGCAAGTGGCTGACTCTCTCTGAGCCTGAGTTTCCACATCTATAAAATGGGGATATCGATATTAACCTAGTAGAATTGTGATAATGTAATTATGAAATGAGGCATGCAAAATCAGTGCAGAGCCTGGCGTCAACCCAGTGATTACTAATTAGGGATGATTTCACTGGGTGTCTGCTAGGTCGTTTCCTATCTCTGGCCTCTTCCGAAAGGACACATATTACAAAGACTATTTGGTTTGACTGGGCTGGCAGGGGAGCAGCGTCACATGCTTGCACTGCATGGCCCGGGATTACATCAGAGACAGCCTCCTCGCTTGCACTTCCCAGAGCGCCTCCCCGCACCTTCAAACAAGGCCTGCGTGTGGCACAAAGACCAAGAAAAGGTTCCGGTCCCTTGAGGTTGGAGAAGAAAGCAGCTGCGAAGCAACAAGCTATTAATATTAATGTTCCAGGAAAGGGAGAAGAGAGAAAGGACACAGGCGCCCAGAAAGAATGACTCCATATGGCTTTGATGTGTTCCTTTCCACAGGACAGGAGCAGCGCGGAGAATACATAATAGCGAGGAGGAGGGAAGTGAGGAGGTGGAGGTGGCCTGGCAGCATCTGAGAAATTACGTGAGCGGTGGGGAGTAGGTTCTGTCTAGACAAAAAGCCAGCCAGCCACGCTGCCATCTGCAACCATCAGAGAACAAGCCAGCAAGGGCAAGGGAAGCCCCCCCAGTGCCTTGTTTGTTCCAATTAGTGGGTATAGGATATTTTCTGTAAAGGGCTTTTGTTGTGCTAAACCGGGGTGCCTGATATTAGTGAGACCCCTCCCAAGGTGTCCTTTTCATGGACCTCTGCAGGCAAAGTTGCCTTAGCCTCTATATCCAGGTCTTTTTGTACCTTTTAATTTCTCACATGGATATATTGTCTGATGCTTAAGAGCTCAGTCTTTGCAGTTTGACCTAGATTTAAAGTCCTTCTGCATCTCTCTCTGGCCAGTGCCATGTTGGGCATGCTATGCTGCCTGTGGGGTCCTCTGTTTCTTCTTTCTTAAGTCATTTTAAGTAGTAGTAAGTGAGGAAGTAGTTTGTGTATAGGACCTAACAACGGTGGCCGGTGGTTTGAATGTTAGAGCCTGCTCTCTTTCTCTTCCCCACCCCAGAGACAGCAAAAGCTGCATGTTGGGGGAACGACAGCAAATGGAAAAATCTTAGGGTGCTATGTTACTAGCAGCAGAGAGATTGCAGACTCTGCAGAGGGGAGCATGCTTCCTTGGAATACGATGGATAAAGCCTCTCACAGTTTAGTGAATGTCGATCCTTTTGGACAAGTAGAAGCTGAGGATCTAGTCCCGCAAAGCAATAAAGATCTTTGACACATGAAGAAATATTCCAGCCTGAAGGAGAAATGGGAACAGGAGGCGTGGCATTAAATGAAATGAACTTTGTAAAGGCAAAAAGAAGAGGACTTAGATTATATCTGGCTACACGTTTTCATCATTTCCTTCATGATGAGGAATTGTGGGTGGATAGCAGAAGCCCACCAAATAATATCTACAGTCTGCTGTGCATAAAACTTAAGTTAATTGCCTAATAAACCCTATTTGCCAACCTATACAGTGACTTTAGTATTGTTCCAGTATTTCTTTTGATCATGTTTGTAGACTTTCACATTGAAGAATCCTTTAGGGATTAACAGACTCTAACATGGACAGACTCTGCCTGCATATTGTTGCCAATATTATGTCGTCCAAAGAGAGAAAAACCTTAAGAAGGCTGCATTAGAGAAAATATTTCCTTAAGTAATCTTGGAATGGAGAAGGCTCTTCTAAACAAGACAAAACCCAGAAGGTATAAGAATAAAGACTGACAAATTTGGCTACATAAAAATGAAACATATCTGACCAAGAAAAACAGTGTGAAGAATGAATAAATTAACTCTTCATTTGTCAATAAAGAGCTTTTACAAATCAATAAGAGACCACTTGGCCAATAGGAACATGAATAGGCAGAAACATCACTAGGCTGGTTAATGAAAAAGATAAAATTGGCTTATGAGTTAATGAAAAAAATGCTCAATACCACTTATAATTAGAGAAATGAACATGACACCACCAAGAGGTTTGCTCAGGTTGGATTGGCAAATATCAGTTTGATGATTGTCATATTGGCAAGATGTGAAGAAATAAGTGTTCATCAAGGATTGGTGCAAAGTTTTGGAGGGCAGTTTGGCAATAATTATCAAAGCTTTAATGAACATGCTTGGTCAAGGACTAATATTTTAAATACATTTTAAATAATTTATCTTACTGATACACATGCACATATAAGCCAAGAAGTATGTATACAGAAGGTTTTTGCAGTATGCAATGCCAAAGATTAACAACAACTCCATCAGGAGGAGATTGTTAAATAAATCTACAAGGTGAGATACTATACAGCTATGACAAAGAATGGCAGAGTGACATGTTTTTACCTAAAGTTGAGGTATGCTTTCTGTCATTTAGGGCCTCTGTTTCCTTACCTGTCAACTGGGGACACTGAAAATCATAATGCCATTGTGATCCCCCGTTTCATAATGCACTTGTGCAGATGTCATGGGAAATGCTACTATTGTGCTTGTTAAGTGACAGAGAGCTCTGTGAATGGGGGAGATAACAACCATCAGTTTGATTGATGTGTGAGGCCTGCAAGGGCATCTTGCTTGAGGTCATCATTACAGCCTTCACTGTCCTGGGAAGATAGGATATGGGGAAAACAGTAGCCCCCCTGAGTGGAACAAACTGTTGTTCAATATTCTAACAGGAATTTTGACATAAAGCCACACAGTCCAACCTGCCCTGGGAATAAACAAGCCTCCTCATTTCTCTGGATCTGTGGGTCTGGTAGCCACTACAGGGATGGAGCCATGCAAGCTTCTGGGGGGCTTTCTCAGAACCGACCCTCTGTTGGGATGGTCTGCCACGACTCGGAGAGCGGTCCCCTTTCAGCAGTAGCAAGAGGTGTGAAGCAGTGTGCTTCCCTCACCAGGTTCCTTCCTGCTGGCACTCTAGTTATGTGACCTCGGACAGGTGAACCTCACTGAGCCTGAGTCACCTGTCTCCCTAAGGATATACCTAGCCCCGCCTTCCAGGAGATGTGAGGGTCACTGTGAGCTGATCTGTATGAAGTCCCCAGCAAGGTGCCTCACTCAGCCAGGGCTCAGAAATGCTTGCTGTGTACATCTCTTAGAAGGCCTACCTGGATCATGATGGTGGATGGGATTGCAGCATGTGGGTGTGTGGAGATGGACTGAGGAGAGAACAGCTTCTCTTAGCCACTTGGAAACACCTATTGATATGGAGATGGACTAAGGCCAGGCAAGAGATTCTAGAAATATTGCAATTTTACCCACAGTGGGTGAGAATGTGTCTTAGGGCTGAAAACAAGCCTACTAACTAGTATGGTCCTAGAGTGGGAGCACTAGTTTCATCAGAGTTGTAGCCCACAGACAGTTCTCCATTGTCCTGAAGTAGGTCTCTCTTGTGCTCAGGGACATTGTACCGTCTACAGTGACACATGGGGCTTAAAGTGGGAACACAGGGTTATGTCAGGCTTGGGTAGGGGAAGTGAGAGGGGAACACCTTGCTTAGGCTTTGTGTTTGTGCAAGGAAGGAGGTAAAGGACAAAGGGGAGAGAGAGAGAATGGCGCAGAAGTAAAAATGTATAAGACATAATTTTAGGGCCAGGAAGACAGGAGTAGAATGTTCTCTAAAGCAGAACCTTACTTTGAGGTCTTAACTGTAAGCTTTGAAGCCAGTCCAGGCATTTAGAACTGATCTTATAGGTAGTGGGAGCCATCGAAGGCTCTTGAGGTAGTGATGGGTCTCAAGCATGGGAGGAAATTAAGTAATTTCCTAACTAGCAAACTAGTTAGGAAACAAGATAGTTATTATCTACAACTAAAGCATTATTAGATTCAACTCAAGAACAATCCCCTGGCATAGAGCCTCGTGTTCTCAACATATGCCTGCTGAATTTTCATGTTGAATATAAAATTGCTGTAGCCCAGATGTCATCTGGCTTCCCCAGCTTTTTAATGTAAAATGACTTTCATTTTTTTTTAAACCCAAAGTATGTGACTTTCAGTCTTTTTCTTGCACTGCTGTCTTTACAAACTGTCTGCGAGGTCCCCTCCATGGGGGTGCAGCCTTGTCATAGGAACTGATAAGTAAGAGAAAAGGATGGATGAAATAAAATCCATTTATTTCAAATCATTGACATTTTAGTCATAATGTCCAAATTACCTTTGCATGCTTTCCTTGTCCTCTAAACTTTTTCCTACCACACACACACACAAAATGAATTATGTAAGTTGCCCCATGTCATTTGTAGAGAACTATGGAAGTTAATTAGAAGCAAAACCAAAAGCCACAGATGTAATTATTACATAATGAGGTAAGGATAACATTATCTGGTGCTATTACATATACCAAGAGTGAATTTTAATTAGAACCCCAGGTGGTTATGAGAAATCAGGAATAAAGAAATTTTGCCTCTACTGCCTAGTTGCAAAATAATTCTGCATTACAATTATTGCTTATATATAAACCAGATTCTTTGGGGATATTCCTTAAAAAGAAGACCATTCTTTGGTCTTGGCCTGTTCAAAATAAATAAATAAACACATGCCTGATCAAAACCAGTTTCCTCAATCTGATACTGCAGCCATGTAAGATTTAGGACCATTTGAAACATGTTATCATCTAGTACCAAAAGATTAGATTCATTCTTTCTAGTTTTTGTAAGGAATAAATATGAGACATATCTATAATGGCAATGAAAAAATAAATATTTTAAAGCATCTACTCCTGTCCTTACACATAATTTACAATACTATTTTATGACTCTATGTGTGTGTGTATGTTTAAAATACAAGTTCATTCCAGTGCAGTATATCAAAATAACAGTAGTGTATTTGTACATCTTATGAAATGGGGCTAAGCAACTGGTAAAGTCTTCTAGTAACTAATCCCTGAAAGACCCTTTGTAGAGACCGGGTCATGCATTGGCTCCGTTCCATTGACAGGGGACGGGAAGAGGGCAAGAGTCAATAGGTTTTCAGCAAGTAGGCATGTTAACCTCTCTCAGCATCCATTGCTTGATGGAGGCTGGCTGGAATGCTGTGTTGAAGACCCTGGAGCCAGGCCTGGGTCCAGGGGAAGGTGTGGCATTGGATGATGGCAGATGATTAACGTCATCCACGGTCATGGAGGTGCTGTGGCAGGTGGTGGGGATGTGCATATGATCAGTTCCCTGTTTTGTGCCAAATGAAAAAACTCACTTGATTGAAATCCAGACTTCTGTGTTCTAACTCAGCCACTTGTTCTCCCAGTGACTAAGTTGCTGTGTGACTAATTAAGCAAGCCCTTTAACTGCTCTGAACCAGAGCTTCTCTGTCTTTCCAATGGGAACAGTGACACCAACTGAGTCCTTCTAGTGTAGCGTGAGACCACAATAGGGCAATCAGTTTCAAATTACTGTATAGAAACTTAGTTTAAAAATAGACACTGTTAATATGTGTTCTGGCTTCTTTTCCTCAGCCGGTGGAACATTTAGACAACCCAAGAGACCCAAGGGAAGGGACAGACAGCAAGACTATTTAATCAGTTTTGCCCCTTGCTTGTAACTCATTGAAATAAAGCAAACCTCCAAACAAGTATAAGTATACGTTTTTATTTAGGAAACGATTGATTGACCCCTACTGTATGCCTGGCTCCACTGTAGATTTTTAAGGTGCTTCAATGAACAGAAAGTTCAATGCCTGTGCAGTTTACATTCTCATATAGAGAGTGCACAGAAATGAAATTATAAATACGCGAATAAATAAAAAATAAATAACTACATGGATCTGTAAGATTACAAGAATAAAGTGAGGAAGCAGCATTTGAAGGATCAGGTAGTGATAAATGCTCCAAAACAGATACAGAACGGTTGGGGAGAGAGAGTTCAGGAGGGGAGGTTGTTATTGCCGTCTGAGGGAAATCCATTCCAGGTTGGCGGAGAGCAAATGCCAAGATTGTGTTCCCTGGGCTCAAGGAACAGGAACAAAGCCTGTATAGCTTTTCCACCTGCAGGCATTTCCACTGGAGTTCACTTCTGAGGCGTAGCCTTGCCAAATAACTGTGTATTTCAGGGGCCGGGAAGAGCCATGCGCTGGTGCTTACTGACATGGCCCCGTGCGTGAGGGCCTGCTTGGCTTGCTTTCCTGTTGGTTTTCCACCTTTGCTATTATAAGTGTATATTTAGACCACAGTGGTGTTACTCTGGCCCTGTAAGTAAACAGAATTTTTTTTCTTGCAGGAAATAAATTTTTTACTGTTACCAGCCTGATTTATTGCAGCGATAGAAACAGACAAGAACATTGCTTAAAAGCTGCAATCGGTCAAGCAATTGGCTGTGCCCCTCACTCCGGCAGGGCAGCTTCTCCTGTAGGGATGGAGAAACCACATCATATTCATCCCTCTGCTGCTTCTTTTCCTTTTCCTGCTTTTCCTGGGCAGTGTTTCTTGCTCAGCCTCTTCAATAAGACCAGCCATTCTTTGCTGTCTTTCCATCACGTGCTGATAGTGTTCTGTACAGTTGACATCAGATGCTCAATTTCCTCAGTCCTATAGCGCTGTAGTAGTAAACATATCACCTAAGATTGGGACAATGAAATAAAGTATGTAAAACATTTAACTTAGTGCCTGGTGCAGGGTATATTCCCCAAAATGGTAGCTATTATTATCTCAACAGTACTTTACTTAGTCCTCCTAAAAACCTTAATAAGGGGCATTGTAATCCTCAATTTATGGGCTCAGATAAGTAACTTCTCCAAGGTCACTGCTAGTTTCAGTCTAAGTCAGGGTTGAAGTCTCCACCTGCCCTATTCTGAAACCTGTGCTCTTTATATGCTACCTCTCTGCACTTCATTCTCTTTCTGACTATGAAATGGGAACGATGTACATATACACATGCATGTATATATGTACATGTATATATGTGCATATACACACATATCTCACAAAGGTGTTTTTGAGATTAAGTTAATTCTAATAAATATATATTTTTATGAAATATATACAATTCTTATTTAACACGTGTTTACTTTGTCAAAGTACATCTATATGTAATTGAGATGGCATTATTCAAATAAAATTAAGATACTCTTATTCATCTCAGTAATGAGGCATCTGCATCTGTCCTCAGGCTGTTGGAGCTCATTGTGCCCAGCCCATGACTGGGAATTGATATCTGGGGGTGGCGGATCTCAACAATGACAGCTGGGTATTGGGCATAAGTAGTCCAGCCCCCTCATCCCTTGACTGGGTTGCTTTTGAGGCAGGTGGTGTACACCATTTCCCATATATCTCCAAAGGGATAAAGCTCTGTTTGTCCACAGTGGTTGCTAAATGAGTAACACACTCCTTATTGTTTGCCTTCATCTTCCTGCATCACCTGCCTATAGGCCTGCCAGGACCTCTGCACCTCCAAAATAAGCTACATGTTCTCAGATACTTTCTCAGGGCTTGCTTCTGTAGGGATCCTACTTAAAAAAATGGGCCGGAGTGGTTAGGATGTTAGAGGCATCTCTGTAGACCTGCCTCTGACATACACAAAATAGGTCTTCTCTGTTATTGCAGGAACCAGCCAAGCTCACTAGGTAGGACACCAAATAGAAATATGAAATCGAAGACCTATATTAGTTGTTTTAATAAGCTACTAAACTGATAAAGGAATAAAGAAGTAGTAATAAGGTCCATCACCCTTTCGTGTACTATCTTAGAACTGGCAGTGACCTGGAGGAAGCAACAGGTTGATCATTTAGTGCTTTAGATAAGAGGATCAGCAAACACTTTCTATCAAGGACCAGCTAGTAAATATTTTAGGTTCTGCCAGCCAGATTGTCTTTGTTGCAGTACTCAATTCTGACACTATGAAAAGTAGCTATAGATGATATAAACAACAACAAAACAAGCTATAGACAGCCAAAATAATGGCTGTGGTTATATACTAGTAAAACTTTATTGACTGAAACAGGCAGGGGGCCAGATTTGACCTATGGACTACAGTTTGCCTGCTCCTGTTTTAGTCCAACCACTTTCATCTCTGTGTAATTCTCCTTGCCTTTACTTATTTTCACATGCTTCTTTCTCTGCTTTCCCCACTCCATTCTGTCCATCCTTCTCACACATCTGTGTGTTTTGCTTGTACTAAAAGAAGCGGCTCAGGGTTTCTTCCTCTGGAAATTCTTCCTTGACCCTCCAGGCTGGGTTAGGGGCTCTGACCCATGCTGCTCTGGTACCCTCTGTACTTAACCTCTGTCTGAATACTTATGCCTTCACTGACTATTTTTAAGTTTATATATGTTATTTAGTGAGGGGCTTTCAGCTGTGACAAAAAGCTGTCAAAGTAGCTTCAGTGCAAATTAAAATTTTTTAGAGTAGACATTAGTTGGTTCCATAATTCATTTTCAAATTTAAACCTGAAGCACTGTTATTTTTCTAAAGTAACAATTATGCTCTATGGAAGCCCTTTCCTTATGAGCACAGTGACATATGTCCTGGTTTGCTTAGGATTATTCTGGTTTACACCTTTTGTCCTCAAGTAATTATAAATAGCGTCCCCTCTGACTCTCATTAGTGCCCTGGAATTTGCAATGAATTATATAGTCACCTACTTAATGATACCCTAGTCAGATTTAATAACTTCTTGACTTTCAAAAACTAAGATTTAGTCATCCCCATTCTACAATGCTTGCCTTTTATTTCACCCCAGCCTCGAAGCACAGGTGAGTCCGTGGCCCCATTGGCATGAACAGGAAGGAGAATGAGGTTCACACATTTCTCTTTCAAATGCTCATTCCTCTGCCCTGCTTCTGTGTCTCTGGTTTTAGGAATGGGAAGAAAAGAGAAAAAGGATATTTCCTTTTTTTCCTTAAATGGCTGTTCTTTTATGGCCCTTTTCTCTAGATTATTGCCATTATTTTTACCTGAAGTCCCCTATATGTCACAGGAATCCAAACACCAGCTCTCTTGTGGGCACACATCTGGATTATACTTTTGGAAAGATTCCAGGGGGCCTTCACCTACCTAGCCTGCTTAGCTTTCGTGAGAGAGGTGTGGTTGACGTTTGACCTCTTCCCACTTCCACCACTTCGTGGGTGTCACCCCCACAGCCCTTGATGCTGGGCTTCTCTAGGCTGGTGTGCAGCCCTTTGAGGGGACACTGTCAAGATGGTGCAAGCCCCAGACAATTCCCTTGTATACATCTACCCGTGGACATGTCATCTGTCCCTGCCCAGTGGAGGTAGTGTGGGGTCCCCTTGGCTTTCCTTTCTTGGCATCATGGACTTTCTCCTTCCTTCACCTCCCAGAGCACGGTTCTCTTTGCCAGTTCAGCGGTTCAGATACTTTCATGAAACAGGTGGCTACCAGCTCCTGAGTGCTGGTGGTGGGGGGGCCATCACGTGTTGTGTAACTCCATCTTATAGGAAGAAAGTCAGAGTCTGACCCAAGCTGAAGGTTCTGTCTATTGCCTGAGGGGTTGGGGGAAAGAAATAAGGCATGGTTGATTTTCCACAAACTCTCTCTTCTTTCTAAAGGTAAAGTTCTTTCCTATCACTGGCTTCTCTCTGACATCTTTAAAAAAGTGTAAGATACTATAAAAGAGGGGTGTTCTACCCCAGTCCTTCCAGGTGGCTGTGGGGGAACTTAATGTGTTTTCCCTCTGGTTCTTCAGCTGTTGGTTCTATCATAATTCATGGAAAATGGAAAGAATCTCTGTCTTAGCTCTTTATACCATGTTACTAAACCAAAGCACACACAAGCTACCACAGAGCTCGCCTTCTACAGGAATGTGACAAGGGACTTGTCTGCTGGCCTCAGTACTCAACAATCTCCTCATTCCTTAGATTTTCTTTTTCTTTTATGTTGGTCTCATTCCTTTGTGTGTGTGCACTGAGAACACTTAAGATCTGCCATCTTAGCAAATTTCAAGTGTACAGTAGAGTGTTGTTATATATTCACATGGCTGTACATTAGATTCTTCTTGGATAACTGAAACTTTGTCCTCTTTGGCACTGGTGTCCTTGTGTTCTGGGATGCAGAAGCTTCTTCACACGGCGGGGGAGAAAGTGCATAGTTAGTGGCTATTCCAGGCTTATATTATTTTCAACCTAGAAAAGAGAGCGTGGTCAGAACAGTGGAAAATTCTGCTGAAATAATGACATGGTCCCGAAGGGTGATCACGTGATTAGTGCAGACGATGTGGAACTTTTCATAGGCTCGTAGTGCTCCCAGAGATGGGTGAGCTCTGGCCAGCACCTTGATGTCAGCCTTGTGAGAGCCTGAGCAGAGGAACCACCAAGCCATGACCTGACCCCTGACCCATGGAAACTGTGAAATACAAGATGTGTATAGTTGTAAGCAGCTCATTTTGTGATAATCTGTTACACAGCTCTATCAAACGAATGCAGGGTGGAAAGGTCAGCACTGGGCTCAGCTGTTGCAGCTCCTGGATTTGGCTGTAAGGTCTATCTGATTAGCAGGATGATGAGCCACTTGAGATCTGGGACTCAATGCAGGTTCTGCTACTTACTAGCTGCATGACTTTGAACAACATACCTCAGTTTTCTAATCTGTAAACTGGGGATAATAATTTAATAGGTGGTCAGGGTATAAGTGTAGTAGTCCATGCACAATGCTCGGTGTATTGCTTGTGCTGTAATAAATAGTCAGCATTAACGCTCATGTTTAGCTGAAATCACTATGGGATTTGCAACACTTGGCACAGTGCATGTGTTCAGAAGCACTGAGCACATATTGAAAGGGAGCAAGGGATGGATGGGTGAATGAGTGATTTAAAGAATGGCTGGAAATAGAGAAATGTGGTATCCACATATAAATCAAGTATAAAAACCAAATGAGTATTCATATTTGAACTGACTGTTTAGAGTTCATAATGCATGAGCAAAACCGAAAGTTTCTGTGATGACTGCCCTTGTACTGTTCACTATGTAACTTATTCATTATGTAAGAATTTGTTCTCCGTGTAAGAACTTGTTTGTTATGCCTCAGAAGATTGGAGACTGACGAAAATTAGGCTTGGGGTGGATTAATGATTGTGCATTGAGCACTGACTCCCCTATACAGAATTTTATTGTTGTTAACAACCATTTGATCAATAAATATGAGAGATGCCCTCACACACAAAAAAAAAAAGTACACACTTCCAATTGTAAAATAAATAACCGGGATGTAATGTATAGCATAAGGAATATAGTCAAAATATTGTAACAACTTTGTATGGTGATAGCTGGTAGCTAGAATTATCATGTATATAAACGTTGAATCACTGTGTTGTACACCTGAAACTAATGTAATACTGTGTGTCAATTACCCTTCAATAAAAAATAATTATCTACAAAAAGAAAAAAAAAAAAGAATGGCTGGAGAAATAGATAGAGGCTGACTTGCTCCCTGACAGACTCAATTCACATTTCTATAAAAACGTCACTGCTCTTTAAATTTAAGCGTGTCAGTGTTTATGTGATAAATTGCCAAAGGATGGCCGGGCTTGCACCACACCTCTTTTTGCTCTGTTTCAGCCAAGATGACAGTGACTTAGGTGCTCAGATGCAGTGCCAGGAGACTGCACAGGGACCACGTCTACAAAGAACTGGGCTAGGAGGCACTTGGATTCATCCTTCCTCGCTCTGGTCTTTGCACTCACTTTGTTCTCTTGCGGCATTGCTAACTCCCTGGTTAACCGGAAACTCGCTTTTCCCTTCTGTGCCCTGCCCCCAGCCCCCAAACACCCTTCCTCTAGGCTGCATGGAAAGGATAAGCTTGCTGAGCAGTTGCAGGCACAAATTGACTACGTGAAATATGGTGGGACAAATACAAGGCATGTTTGCATTAAACCCTGAGAACGTGACCTGGAATCTGAACGAATGAAGTGATACCTGTTTAATAAATATTAAGATCTGGCAGGTGTTGGAATCAGGGGCTCAGCACATACAGAATAGTCTGGATCTTTGTGAACTTTTGTTTTGATGAGGCCCAATGATTACTTTCTCATGCGAAGCCCAGGGTACAGCTATGGAATGGTAGGAAGATGTGGGCTGGAGTCGAGGACCTGGCTTAGAATCCTAGCTCCAATTCTTGCTGTCTGGCTAAAGCTAGGGAAATCAGAGAGTGTTTCCTCTTACTATGATGTTACCATAACACCTGGCAAACAGAGTTATATGTGAGAGAACGAAGACTTTTTAAAAGTTGTCTTTTGGTGGGTCCCTTTCCTCTCTCTAGGACCCAGTTTCCTCAATTATAAATGTTGGGATTGGTTCCAATTAGTGGGTTTCAAACTGTGCTCCAGGTAGGGGGCCACACCAGGCTCCAGCTGAGGAGGAACCTCAGCTGCTGCAGAGGTAAGAGGCTGCTCCTCTCAAGACGTATGATCCTGGAAGCTGAGTCCCACTTGAATATATTTTAGGTAATGGGGGGTTCTCAGTGAAATTTATTTTGTAGATGATCTTTTAAAAAATGAAAGTCACTGTACTGAGTGGGGGCTGAGTCCCCATGGAGGCTTAGCACACTCCACTGGAGTCCCCAGGATGCTAGTGATTGAATCAGGGAGACCCACAGGAGTTGTGCAGGAGCCCGAGACAGCCATGCCGTAGCACCACGGTCATGGATTGGGACCAGGCGCTGCTTTGCTGTTGACTATCCAGTCTCATTGTTGGCATCTCTTGGCCTTGCTTTCCCCAGTGTCTATGATGGGACTATAATACCCACTTTTCCTGGGTGCTCTAGAGGTCATGGAGCAGATGTTCATGGAAATGCCTTGTACAGGGCCTTGCCCTTGGTCAACACTGGAAATAGGTGGGACTTTCTGGGACACTGTACCTCTTACTAGCTGTCTTACTAAATATCAACTCCTGCTGGTCTGTATGGTACAGCCTGGTATTAAAAGTACTCAGAGAGATGCTTGGATGCAGGATGCCTCAAATATATATATCCCTGCTGTTGCTATGCTGACTTAGGAAACACATCAACCAGTACTCCAATTGTGGTGCCTGTTGAAAAAAAGAAACAGATAAGCTCCCCTGGGCATTAGAGAGAGGGGCCTAATAGCTCATGTTTTTAGTATGATCCAGCTGGTTCATACATTTGGCATTTAGCCTTAACTCCTTGCATGGGATTTATCACTGCCATGGCTTTTATTACTGCAATTAAATGAGAGGCATCTGGAATGGCTTTGGTCAAGGAAT
Organism: Manis pentadactyla; assembly: GCF_030020395.1. NCBI lineage: Eukaryota > Metazoa > Chordata > Mammalia > Pholidota > Manidae > Manis > Manis pentadactyla. Next base: position 14,599,019 of record NC_080021.1, on the reverse strand, counting down.
TGCCTTGTTGTGAACCGTGTTTTTATGTTGCAGGAACTGAGCACAAGCATTATGTTTCCCTGCTGATCTTGGGTACAGCAAGAGTTTCCATTAGATGATAGGAAGGAGACAACAAGAATATTCCCAAAGCATGAGCTGAACTCCTTGCAATGCCTTTTCCCTACTCACTGTCCATTGAACTTTCATGACTGTGTCCTTTAATTAATAATCACTCACAGATGCCCTTCTATGTGCTTGGCATTCACTCTATCTTCCTAATCCTGTCACAATTCCTATGTAGTACAAATAGCATTATGCCTCTTCTATTTAAATGAGCTAAGGGCATCCAAAATAGCCTAAGATGGTTTGTAGCAGAGAGGTTAAGTAAAGACTTAAGACCTGCTGACAAAGGCTGGATTTTGGAGGATAACTAGGAGTTGGCATGCTAAGAGGGATGGAGAACCTTTGAGTAAAGTGAGACCTATAGGGCCATGCAAATAAAGGGCACCATAAATAACACAGTGTCTCAGGGAGAGTGCAAAAGGGTCTACCAAAAGCCCCCAAGATTCAGGAGTCCTGGTGTCTTGTCCTACCTAGTCATAGTTAGCAAAGCTTCCATTTCATTTTGGATCCCACACTTCCATCTGTCCAATGTCGAGGACACCCCTGCTCTCCCCTCCCTAGGGCATGATGGGCTGTGCCCAACAACTCCCATGACAGAGGGTGGAAGTGTGACAAAAAGCAGAAAGCATTCTTCTGATGTGGCTCATCAGCTCTGGCTCTTTATTGGCAGTATGAGACCAGGTCTGTGATTTCACCATTCCCACGGCTGTAAAAGAAGGGCCTCTTTGGAATACAGAGTCCTGCAATCTTTAAAGCTGAGGCAGTTGGATGGAAACTATTTGCAGAATTGTTCTGTCAGTTCTGTTCACAAGTTTGCTGTCAGTAGCCTGCCAGATGTCCCAGGATTGCACTCAGTATGTCCTGGGGTGGGGGGAGGGGATGGGGGTGGGTCAGGGGGGCGAAGTATGTGAAGATACAGGAAAAACAGGGTAGCATTTAAAAGAAAAAGGCAACCACTTCCATGGCACCACCATCTCCTGGTTTTCTTCCTACTTTCTGACCTCTGTTTCTCAGTCTCATGCTTCTCTTTTCCTGCCCACACCTAAGATGTTGCGCCTCTGGGCAACCCCATTCTTGGCCCTTTTCTGTTTTTATTCCAGCTTCATACAGCCATTACCTTGGAAGGGTAGACCTCTGCGCAGTACGAGAGAAGGGGACTTTCTTTATCCCCACTGTCCTTTCATACCTGCTCTGTAGGACTTGTTCTTCCTGTCCTTAAATGAAATCCAGGGCCAGTCCCATGATTCTTGATCACTCTCAGATAATCTTTTGGTCATTTTTAGTCACAAAACAGTCCCATGTGAATCATTAACACAGCCAGTCGCATTTTATAATTAGAACTCCATAGATCATTTGAAGCTAAAATTCTCCCATCCCTCCACAAACTCCTCCTTCAGAGTGGAGTCCACCCTGGGAAAGAGTTACCCTATTCTCTGAGTCCTTACTGAAGACTTTGCTCCTCATCAAGCTCTCACTCAAATCTCTCTCCCCACCACTCATTTGCCCATCCCCCTCCTCCAGAGCTGTGGGAGAAAGGAATCAAGAGATGGGATAAGTCTAACTTGTGCAATACTGACGCACAGCTTAGCATCAGCATTCTTCGAGTTGGATCTCTGTCCAGTGTTGATTTTTCTCCTGGGCATATTCTTGAGTTCCTCATAGATTGCACCACTGGGACTGTGCACTGCACTTCCTGCAGCAGGAAGATAATTTCTGGATGGCCACCTACACTTTCTCCCTGAGGTGTACGCTGGTCTTTCTCTCTGAATGAAAACGTCACCCCTCTGGGTGTGACCTGGGAGAGGGTTTAAAATGGATACAGAGTGGGATGCCTTTTGGCCATGAGGCCCTGTTTTGGTTCACAAGAAACACTCAGGCACCCTTGTTCTCACTTGGGGGAAGTATAGCTGATTGACTCCCTAGGAGCTCGGTCTCTCTCTGCCCTGGGGCCTCAGGCTAATTGCACAGTCTCTGACCTTTAGATTCCTGGGGTCTCTGTCAGACACCAGTCCAGTATGTCCCCCAGACTCCAGAGGGCACCAGTAAAACTTGCTGAATGGCTTCATGAAGATCCTTCCACTATTTGAATGGGAGAGGGCTCACCCTCCTTTATTCCTCTTTTGTAGTAGACAGGTGTCATACACTCAAACAACTACATCCAGGAAATTCTCAGAGGCTTTTTAATGTCAACCCTGTTACCTGAAGAGGATTATTAGATCAGGGGTTGAAAGCCATCTTTTGGAAACTTCTTTTCAAATGCTGCCTCTGTGACTTATCATTTGCTTTGGAATATGAAAAAAGTTTCTGTCTCTTTTCTCTGGATTTCAGCTGACATGAGACAGAATAAGTACTATTTACAATTCCTACTATACTCTTCCTCCATTAGTTTATCCACTCCATTGGCTTTTGCTGTCACCAGTATCCTGATGACTCTAAATATAAAAAGTCAACTTTTTCTTACTGAGGGGCAGGTTAACACTGGTTAAGGCACCCTAGGGATGGAGGGTGGGACTAGTCCCTTGGAAGGAGGGGCTGTGCAACAAACTGCCCGTAGGTGCCCTGGTTGATTCAGTGCTGGGGCACAGAACCCACTCAGACCCTGAGCCCCCTTCTCAAAGGCAGTCCTGTCTCCTTTTCTTGTAGTCCTAGTTCATTCATTTCTTGCTTAGAGGGAAGATCTTTTGCAGACTAGTCAGGTCCTGTGCAATAACAGGATTCTGCCTCTGTGTACAGGGTATAATTAAGAACAAGATAAAATGGACACTAGAATATTGAGAATTGACTCCAAGTTTTTTTAACGATCTTAAGTTTTATGTGATAGTCTCTTCCCTCTGTACCCCATCATTACCAAAAATTAATAGAAAATTAATGGTATCTCCCCTTTGTGAGCTCCAGACGCAAATATCCCACTCTGTGGTGGACAATTTCTCTGAGATGTTCTAAAGTACCTTAAACTCAACATGAATAAAATGAAAATCGTGATCTTCTACTTCTCCAAAATATATTTCCTGTACCACATTCCTTTTCTTCTCAATGGTCTCACTATCCGCCCTATTCCCCAAATCCAAAAATCCTTAATCCTCACTTTCACATTTCATTCATCATTTTTCCTCCCTGTCTCACAGTTGATCTGCTTCTCCAGTCAACCTGGCCTTCTAGTATGTTGGGAATCTGTCTCCTCTCTATCCTTATAACAACTCTTCATTTTACACTCTTATCATTTCTCACTCAGAAAATTGCATCAGCCTCTTTCTTAACTGGCATCGCTGCACTTATCCACATCCGCTCATAATTCATTCTCTGCAGAGCTACCAATGTAATCATTTTAAATCATATGCTCCTCACTCAAACTTTTCAAAGCCTCCCATTGCCAATAGTAATGGTCTCCAGGACAGAGGATGGTCATTCCAGGCATGCCAAAAATGATCCTTTGGGGTTTGGGAGGAAAATACTGGAAGTTTTATTTGTACTTTGTTTTTATTTTTAAGAAAAAGAAATGGCACATTACTTAATTTATGGCTTTGACCCTGAACATCCAGAGCCCTCACCCAGAAAGCAGGTCAGATAGGCACCCACATCAGGGATGAAATAACTGGAATTCCACAACATAGAAGTCTTCACAGGAGTGACCTACTTGTTCTCTGTTTTTCTGCTGTACTACATTCAGCACATTATGTGTGATGTTCTATAGTTTATATCCCCTTGTTAAGGGGATTTATAAATTATATGAATGACTCTGAACAGTATGATTGATCTCTGATATTATATAGAGAGATGAGCATCTTTTGTAAACAAGATGTTTGCTGGTTTGCTCAGCAAATTATTGAAAAGAATTGTCAGATGTAAAGACGAGTTACACATTGAAATCATTTGCCTAGAATGCCATAACAAAATGCCACAGACTGGTCAGCTTAAACAACAGAAATTAATTTTCTCACGGTTGTAGAAGGTGTAAATCCGAGATCAAGGTGCTGGTGGGTCAGCGCTCTCCGGAGGCCTCTCTCCTTGGCCTCTGCTGGCTGCCTTCCCCTTGTGTTCTTAATGGTTTTTTCCTCTGTGTATGCACAACCCTGGTGTCTTTTCATCTTCTGATGAGGATACTGGTTGTACTGGATAAATACGCCTCTCTAATAGCCTCATTTTAGCTTAATCACCTGTTTAAAGGCTCTATCTCTCAATATAGGCACATTCTGAGGTACTGGGATTCAAATCTTCAACATAGGAATTTCAGGGGAATACAGTTCAGCCAAAACATTCTTATTTTTGCAAAATGTCTGGTCTTCTTGTGATGAAGAGTGGTGATCAAAATTATACTACCTGGCATGGTTGAAAAAAGAACCTAATACACTTATCCTATTCCTTCAAGGTAAAAGATGGTGGTTTAACAGTGAGTGTACAAAAATCACTGTTTCAAACAAAGCTTGTACTATGGAGAGAGTGTGGAAAATGGATGTCTGCACACATTTTCAATATTATATAAATTATTTTTCCAAGATTGAATTACATGATTACATGTGAGAACTATGGGTGAGTCTCACATCTGCATTTATAAAACTGGAAAACAGAAATTTTAATCCATTTAAAAATCTTTTAAATGAAAACTTTCAGTGAGATATGAACCCATTTGATTACACATACACATTTATACCTGAAAACATGACACATTCTTTTTAGCTTACAATAATAACATTAACATCAGGGCAGACAGTGTGTGTGTGTGTGTGTGTGTGTGTGTATGTTTTCTGAAGACATTTTCATAATTGAGTAATGGGAATGGGATTGAAAAATGACCATTTTAATTTCACATTTGGACCAACATCTCTCTGTGAAGTTTATTTTTGCAGCTATAGCATCCATTAAACCTAAGTATCAAAATTAACTGAATGCAGAACCAGACACTTAAATTACTGTATCACAAAGGATTAAACCAAGATGTTTTCAAAAAAACTTATTGTTTTCATTTGTTAAATGATACTTTTCAAAAATGATAAAATCATGACTGTAATACATATATGAAGTGAACATGTGTCAAAGATTTTTATCTAGTTTACTACTGAGAGAACCCATCAATTAATACAGTTCAAAGGAAAATCTGGAGAGCAGGCATTTACAAGCCAGCAGGAATGCTAAAATGATTTTGCTAATAGTTACAAAAATGCTTAATATCTTTAAGCACAGCAAACTGTATTTTTCTACAGGGCAGAAATCAATTGTATCTCTACTGGCCACAATTCATTTAATTTTTGACAGACAAAAATATTTTGCATTATCATCAGTTTCTTACAATTTACAGAGTTGTAAAATAGCCTCTTCCAAGACTGTCAAACGTACAAGCTCTGTAGAATCAGATAACCCTGAAGGGTTTGCTAGATATTGCCCAGCATTCCACTGAAGGGATACTTAGTTTTCTTTTGCACATTTCAAAGTCTTCCATAATTTTCATAAATTATTTTAAGGCTGTTTTCATTTTGTTTCTATTTCAAACCTTTCCATTTTATATTTTCTCTGTGTTTTTAAATGTATACAAAAGGGCAGAACATATAAATAATTTATAAAAAAATAAATACAAATACACATATTAGATATTTGTAATTTAAAAAGTCATTCATCCATGAAGATGTGCTGTCACAACATTCAAAGACCACTGCTCCAGAGGATGACAATCATAGTTTTCCACCTCTACTGAGACTCAATCTTTGGGCAGGAGCCAAGAGACTTGGCCCCTGTCAACTGCTAAGGCAGTCTCCCAAGCCACTAGCGGCCTGTTAGTGCACCCAAGAACCACACTGCAGTCACCAGTATTTAACGCTGGCTTCCTGAAAATACTGAAGTGAGGGAGATTACTCCTTTGATAGCATCTTAATAATAGATTTATTGGGGGAGAGAAGGTATAGGAAGTGATTTTTGGGGTCTGGTTTAATGCAGGGATTTTATGGGGTTGGTCAAATGGGTGACAGAATCTTTCAAGATTAGTGGCCAGAGCTAGGTGGGCTGGTGGCCTCAAAGTAAATCTTGAAGTTATTTATTACACCAAGAAGGGGCTCTTTAATAAGAGGAAACTGGATACTCTAGAGTCCGAAGGTTTTCAGCAAGTTCTTTATATTAGTTTCTTAAGCCTGTTGTAACAAACTACCATAAACTGGGTGGCTTAAAACAATATAAATGTATTCTCTCACAGTTCCGAAGGCCAGAAGTCTGAAACCTGGGAGTCTTTCATTGTTCAGAAGGGCGTGCTCCTTCCAGAGGCCATGATGGAGAATCCTTTCCCTGCCTCTTTGGCTTCTGATGGCTGTTGGCGCTGCCTGGGGCCGCATCTTCCTCTGCCCCGTCCTCAGGTGGCCACCTCCTCTCTGAGTGTGTCTCTCAAAGCTCTCTCTGCCTCTCTCTTACAAAGATACATGTCATTGCAATTATGTCCACCACCACAATCCAGGATACACTCCTCATAATCTCTGTTCAGTCACATCTTTTACTATATAAGGTAATACCTATTTTTTTGCCATACAGGGTAATTTTGATATGTTCAGGAAATTTGACATGGCTATCTTTTGGGGGGAGCGTATTGGTTGAATAATGTCACCTACATCCCCCAATTCATGTCCGCCCGGAGCCTCAAAAATTGACCTTGTCTGGAAATAAGGTTTTAGCAGATATAATTAATAAAGATGAGGTCATACTGGGTTGGGGCGGCCCTAATCGAAAGATTGGTGTCCCTGCAAGAGGAGAAACAAAGACAGGGAAACATACCTGTGATGGTGGAGGCAGAGTTCAGAGCGATATGTCTACATGCCAAGGAGTGCCAAGCATTGTTGCAACAACTAGGAACTGAGAGAAAGGCATAGAAACTAAGAGGAGAGCAGGGCCCTGCAGACACCTTAATTCTGGACTTCTAGCCTCTGAAACTATGAAAAATAAATTTCTGGTTTGTAAGCCACCCAGTTTGTGGTAACTGGTTATAGCAGCCGGAGAAAGTTAACACCATAGTCCATTTCCAAGTTTATCACATTCCTGAGATCAATTTCATCTCCCTGGGCAACGGTTAGTGGAAAAGTCAAGGCACGTTAATTAAGACTTTTGATTTTTGATCTGGCATCTGTAAGGCTGGTTTTGGGTCTCACCAGCCTCGTGCAGAATATATATGAAGGCCACCTTGGCCCCACTTACCAGGTCCAGCCTTCTCAGATGGTGAGCCAGGATGAGGAGTCATACTATGTTTGGCCCACAACCCCTCAGCCCACCTGAATTCACCTGCAGCTCTGGTGGGCTGTTCCTGGCCTGCAGACAGCTTGTCACCCCAGGCCCTTTGCCGCTCTTCTTGTCTGCTGGCTTCTGTGGCATTTCAGAGTTTGTTCTGCTGTAAGTAGCAGCAACCTAGAATGTCTTGTGGAAACAACTCTCAACTAATGGAGAATAAGAGTTGTGGTCAATGCCCCAACCTCTTTGTCTTCTAGTGGGTTAATTCTCAAATGTACACAGTATAGTTTCTCACATTTTGGGCTCTCCTTTATTCCCTTCTTTGTATTCCCCACTTCTCATTCATGCTTCTAGTTATTGCCTTTCAAGTAGGCTACCCACCCCCATTCCCCATCCCAGGGTCTACATTTGAGGGAGCCCCAAAAGGAACATGCAGCCTTGTACTCTGCTGGGTCCACCCCTCATTCTTTCCTTGGCCCCTATGACTTCTCTCTGGAGATACGAGCTGCTGTGGCCCCAATTCCGGCTGTTGCTGCACCTGGTGGCCTGTCCATCTGATGGCCCAGCCCCTCCACATCATTTTACAGATGTGCAGAATTGGAGGCAATAAATTAAGAGAGATGTGGCTTCTGAGGGATCATACCTGGATCACAAAATCCACGCACCATTTCCCCTTTGCCTTCTGCTGGAGCCAGGCAAGCAGGAAATGCAGGAGTCTTTCTGAATGGGCGACATTTCCAGCCTCTTGGCCATGCTACATTTCATGTAATCACGCTCCTAGTGGCTCTTTACAAGTCCTATATTTCAACTTGCTTCCATCTCTTTCTCCACATTCACCTTAAAGCTGAACAATATGCAGCAGAGAGACCTGGTTTGGAGAATGTGCCAGCATCCTGATTATACTGCTTCCCCAGCCAGATCCATCCTCCACTCTTGTCCGCCTGCTCTGTGCCCCTAGAGCCCGAGCACACGAGGGGATTACCCAGAATCCATGCTGGTTTTCCTCCTCTCTTCTCCCTCTCTGCCTCTCACAAAAGGAGCCATGTGCAACAGGGATAACAAACATTGAAAATAAGCAGGTATCTTGTTCCCTCAGACAACGCTATTGCTTTTATGTGCAGATGCATTTGTTTGGTTTTGTTTGAGCACAATTATTCTGTTGAGTTTGACACCTTTTCTTGTCTTACCGAAAGTCAACATTTTCAAGCTATACATTAATGTTGGCCCATTTTCCTGCCGGTTGGGAGCCTGCCATCACACACCCCGGTGCCAGTGCTTGCGAGAGTATGCCATCCCAGCCACTGGGAGAGGAGCCCCCTGGGACCTGTGTCTACTCCATTCATTGTGGATGCTCATGTGTGTGTCTGTCTGCTTGTAAGACCAGCCTGCAGGACATAACTTACACCCCAAACCCTCCGTCTCCATAAATAACCCCTGGCAGTTTCATTACAGCCCGGGGTACCCCGGCTAACACTGGCAGCTAACCTAATGCCAATCAATCTTTCTAATGCCTTTCACGGTTTTGGTTTCATTAGTGGCCGAGGCCGTCACTCACCCTCTGCCTGCTCGGCCACCATGTTGATTTGTGTCTCCTTGTTGTGTGAATGAATATGCATCCAGAAGCCCTGAGAGCTCCTCAGGAAGACAGTGCTGCCGAGTGCTCCCTATTTATCGCTTCGTATAAGGGTATATGTTATCTTTTATTACATGGCCGTTAGAGAGTAAAACCTCGGGAGGGGTTTCCACTGGAGTGTAGTGAGCATAATTACAAATCTGGGGACAATGTGAAATATGCCCTTGCTAGAATATTCACTGGGTTAGCAAACAGTTTTCTTCCAGTGACACCAATTAATTCATAGCCCACGTGAGACCATTAAGCTCCCCCTCCTCCTTATTTCTGCTTTTCAGGCTTTGTTTAGCTCTTATTTATGCCCCTGCAGCTAGCCAAGAATTGGCCAATTTGAAGGGAAAAGAGACTACTCCTAGCTCTCTGGTAAAACCTCAGCAGAACCGGAGTCTGTGTCATTTTTGTGTAGGATCTAAGGTGAATATCCAGGTCCTGAGGGAGAGGGAATGAAAAAAATATATATTTCTCTCACAGAGACACCAGGAGCTACTTTATCTGGCTCAGTGCGATTACCTGCAACACGGTCACCTCAGCTTGTCCCCCACACCATTCCCTTATGAAAGCTGGGGGTAAGAACAATCGGTACTTAAGTTAAAGCTTCAACCAAGCAGCTTTTGATGATGTAGCTAGCATTTGCTCCGCAGACCCTAATGGCTCGTATTAACCTGGGCAGGCTCTCAGTGGCCATATTTTCACAGTTGACTTATTCTCGAATAATTTCTGCAACAAATTAGGCATAGAAAGCTTTTTCTCTAACCTCAGCCTTGCACTTATTTATTTATTTGTCTGTTCATTTATTGCTGCTCTACATTATCCCTAAACCTCTCTGGGACTGTTACTATAAAGGCCACAGGAGGGGCCATTCAGCTTGTTTTCCTCCATGTGTGTGTTCACAGTGGACTTCAATGGGTGGCTGAAATGGACTTACCAGGGCTCACAACTGAGTGGTAGATGGAACTTATTTTGCAGCTCTGTCCCTTTCACCCACCTTCTCCCTAAGGTTGTGTCAGCAATAAACGCACCCATGCCTATCACATCCATCCCGTCTAGATCCCCAGTGATCTCACACGGCCAGCTTGGTCCACTGCTCTCCTCTCTAATCCCTTCCTCCGTCCATCACACACATACCTTGATTTACATCAGCCTTTGCCACTCTCTGTGACAAAAACCAAACCAAAACAAAATACCAGTTAATGACGACAAAACCCCTTCCAGTCCCTCTGCCTTCTGAACCACTGATTTGTGGTTGAATGTACGTGTGTGCATGTTTGTGTGCACATGTATATGTGTGTGGGTAGCTTAGGATGATAGTGGAGAAATGAAATCAGAATCTGTAATGAGAAATTATAACTTGAAAGACCATTTCAGCATTGTGATTTTACATTTAGAAGATAGGGGGAAAAGTACCCTTGTTTTATTATCTGTATTACTCAATGTAAAAAAGACTTGAGAAGTATCCTGGAAGACTCCTAGAAAACATCTTGTTTTATGAAACAAATTACACAGTGTAAATATGACTTAGAAAAGGAAGGAAAAGTCGTTAACTACCATTGCAGGGGGTGGGCCACACTTCCTTGAGGATGGGATCAACTTTATGTGGGAGATAAGAATTTTGTTTGTTTATTCCGCTAATGGTGTCTGATCAGCTAATGGGTTACCCCTCCACCATATACTGTTTGTAGTGGAAACCAGATAAGTTTTAGTAGCAAGGCGGTTGGATACTAAAGGCTAGAATACCAGAAAGGGTGGCAAGTGGGGCACTGAATCAGTTTTCTGATTTGCATGTAAGAAGGTTTTTAATCACACACTTAGAAATTACCACGGTGTCAAATCCATGTCTTGTTTCCCTTGGTCTAAGATTTGTTGGCCATGGTTGAAATGACAGTGTCCCTGGGAGCTGTAGTTCTTTTAGACGAGTCTTCATCACTGTCACCTTAGAGTTGACTGGGTTTCTTACTGAGAATGAAAGCATGTGAGCAGAAGAAGGAGAGGGTGTTAGGACAGTGAGCTATTGAAAGAGGGAAGGGAGGTATCCAGATTGATTTTTAGCCTCAACACTTCTCTGTTTCTTGTATCATACCCTTTGCCACATAACTTAATAGTTCTTTTCTTAAAAAGGATGAGGATGGGGGAAAAGCTTCATGACACTGGATTTGGCAATGATTTCTTGGATATGACACCACAAGTACAGGCAATAAAAGCAAAATAGATAAGATTTCATCAAGACTAAAATCTTTTGTGTATCAAAGGATACTATCCAAAGAGTGAAAAGGCAACCTTTCAAATGAGGGAGATTATTTTCAAATCACATATCTGATAAAGGATTAACATACAGAATATATAAGGAATACCTATTAAGCACATGAAAAGATGCTTAAAATCATGAATCATTAGGAAAATGTAAATCAAAGCCATAATGAGGTCCTACTTCATACCCATGAGGATCACTATTATAAAAAAAAAAGAAAATAACAAATGTTGATGAGGATGTGGCAAAATTGCAAAAGTGGAACCCTTGTGCTTTGCTGGTAGAAATGTAAAATGGTGTAGCCACTCTGAAAAAGGGATGACAGTTCCTCAAAAAATTAAAAGAGACTCACCATACGGTCCGACAATTCTTCCTCTGGATGTATACCCCAAATAATTGAAATCAGGGACTGAAAACCATATTTATACACTTATGTGCACAGTAGCATCATTTAAAATTGCCGAAATGTGGAAGGAACCCAAATGTTTATTGAAGGATGAATGGATAAACAAACTGTGGTATAAATGGTGTATTATTCAGCCTTACAAAAGGCAGAAATTCCGACACATGCTACAATGTGGATGAACCTTGAAGATACTCTGGTGATATAAGCCAGCCACAGAACTGCACACTTCAAAAGGTAAATTTTGTGCTATGTATAGTTTATCACCAAAAGGAGATAGGACCAGCCAGAGAAGTGATAATAAGCCAAGGCTCAGCCTAGGCTTTGAGAGACCCTCTGTGCTTCTACCTTCATCCTTGAACCACTACCCTGGCCATGGGAGGGCCCTCCCCAGGGTAGTTGATGCCCATTCAGACTGAGCCCTAGAGTGGATAAACACATGTGGATCATGCCTGAATTAAAACCTCAGCTAGAGGCAGGATCTCTGCATCCACAGTTTGATGTAAATGAGCCCTGCCAACTCCTGGCAATCCACACGTGATTTCATGAGGTTAATGATTTTTGTTGAAGCCCCTGATATTTGGAGTAGTTGTTACAAACCAATATTTTGGGGCAAGAGTTGGGGTGTGGAAGAGAAAGTCCTTAAAAGGTCGATATTTTTGACCTTGTAATTTTGCCAATGGCCAGCCAGTTCTCCTCTAGTGCAGATATGCTTAATCACGATCATCGAGGGTCTCATAAATGTCCCTCACTGCTTTGTCCATCACAGACTAAAAATTGACCCTTCAGCAGTCATTTCTGTTTGACTCCTCTGTGTCAGCCACCAGCTCCATCAAAACACCATGTGAGATCTTCCCCTTGGCTCTTTATTGCACTTTGGATGAATTCCAAGTTCCTGGACATGACTTTTAAGGTCTTACTTGCAGCATGACTTCCTCTCCAGCTTCACCTCTTGCCATAGTCCTTCGTGCTTTTACTTGTAATGTAGTCTTAGTCTCAGTACCTCAGGCTGTGTCTGTCTCTGTTTATGACTCTCTCAGTCTCTCTCTCCTTCCCAACTTCCCCCTTTCTTTCTCTCTTTCTTGTGGGCTTCAAATATGCTAACCATCTACCTAAAACACCCCTCCACTCCAAGATTTTGCCAAACTAGTTTCTAATCATCCTTCCAGTAGTTCTTAATTTAAATGTTACTTCCTTAAAAGGGTCTTCCATGAAACCTCAGACCGATAAGCTGGTATATACCGCATGCATCTCCATTGTTCTCCTGTGGCACTTCACATTCACTTCACAAACTCAACACCCTTGTACTCAATGTGTCTCTCCTGTTTGCTCCATTTTCTCAGTTTAGCTGGTACCAAAAACATGGTAGGAGTAGAATATACTTTTGTTTAAAATATAATTGTGTAAATTGATGAATTAAAGTGTGGCTCCAAGACCAATGTATTCTCTCGTCAAGATTCACTAAATGGGCTCTGTTAGTAAAAATTTCACCTCAGCTCGTAGTATGTTAAACTGAATGAAAACTCAGAGATCACATAGTCCAATTCCACATGAGCAAACAGGTTCCTTCAAAGCCAGTTTCCTCAGGGATATTCCTGTTGATGCACTCTCGACTGGATGTTGTATAATGATAAATATTTCTGCCCCTATCCTCTTGGTTTACTAAATAGGATATTTATTAATGAAACCTGCCTTTGAACTGAGTCATGCAAGTCCAGAGTCCAGAAAAGAGGAAATTGATAGGCCTGTGAATCTTCATTTGCAGTTCTTGAGAATCTAATGTTGACTTCTGATTTAGGTGTTCCCCAGAAATGCAGCTGAGCTGGTGCTAAAGCCCTTTGTTATTTACTAGGATGTAATCCTTCTCAACAGGACATTGACTCTTAGGAATGCCTTAGCACCCAGTAGGTGATTTCCATCACTCATTCTATGGCTAGCAATTAATATTCATTAAGGCCCCACAGGACTCCTGACCCACTCCTATATTGAACAGGTCTCTATTACAGCAAGAGAATTGGACTCGAAGCCCAAAGTCTTAGTTTAAATCCTATGTTATCTTATTAAATTTTTTTTCATTTAAGCCAATTATTTACACCATGATGTGATACACACACACTGACATACAAATATATGTATCTGAAATAATAATATTTCTAACAATGTATTACTTTGGTATTTTTTACTTCTATTTGAGTCTACTCCATTCCATGGTGCTTCAGCCTACATTATACTGCTTTTATTATTTTTAAAATGCTAGTTAAAATCACTTTAGCTGATTTTCAACTTACAGATTGGAAATACTGTACAACTTCAAAACAAAGATCAAATATATGAAGTTTATTTGTATGTGCTGTTTTAGAAGAGTGGTATGTATGAAGATGCTTATGAACAGCTTCTCCACATAGGTGTCTAGAGCTAGGTTTTGGTTCATTTGGTTGTTTTTGCGGGGTGAGAGGAGTCTGTGGCTATTTTAATTACTGTTTCACTCACAGGTATGAAAATTCAAGTTTGGAGGAGTCTAAAGTTATACAAAACTAGCAAGCGGCAGAGTCTGGTTTGGAACCAAGGTCAATCGACACTGTGTTTTATACCCTATTTTTCCATGCTGCAGGCATGCCTAGGTCTAGATAGTCATGTGTCCTGAAACAAAAATCAGGATGTGTTTTGGACAATCAAAACACATTTGAATAAATAAAGACTGTATAAAAAGATCCAGGCTGATGAAGCAAAACCGAAGGAGCAAAACAGCAACAGACTCGGAGACTCCAAGAATGAACTAGTGGTTACCAAAGGGGAGGGGTGTGGGAGGGCGGGCGGGGAGGGAGGGAGAAGGGGATTGAGGGGTATTATGTTTAGTACACATGGTGTGGGGGGTCACGGGGAAAACAGTGTAGCACAGAGAAGGCACATAGTGAATCTGTGGCATCTTACTACACTGATGGACAGTGACTGCATTGGGGTATGGGTGGGGACTTGATAATATGGGTAAAATGTAGTAACCACATTGTTTTTCATGTGAAACCTTCATAAGAGTGTACATCAATCACACCTTAATAAAAATAAGTTAAAAAAAAAATCCTGCCTGTGACTCTGATATGCTTTTCTACTTTAGAGCTTGTTGGTATATCACTGCAGCTGGGGAACTCAAAATTCAGTCTAAGAACAGAAGATGAGATATGACCCAAGTCCACCTTGGCTGGTGTTTTTCTCTGACAGTGGCCCCTGGAAGAGGCTGTGAGACCAGGTAGTCATTTCCATGAAGGCTGAGATATTTTTAACACCTAAATTTCAATACTTTGTTTTTTTCTTATTTCTTATTTGTTTTTCATCATTAAAAATACCTCTCTACACTCTTTAATTTCTTTCTGAAGACATCTAATAGTAGTCAACAGTTATAAGACGCTTTATTCCCCATCTGGCTTTACCTGCAACCATCCTTTTTGCATTTCTCCTATCACCATCCACATGCCTGCCATACTAAACTCCTGGAAGACCTCCAAACACAACTTGCTAATTGCAGTTCCCTTTCTTTGTGCTGCTGTTTCCTCTGCATGGAACCTTTTCTTTAGTTGAAACATTTCTTACTCTGGATCCTCCTCTAATGCCCCAGATTTACTTAAGGGTTCATTTTTTTATGCTCCCATTGTAGTATCTGCAAATATGTTATAAAGAATTTTTGTTTGTTTATTTTACTAGTTTGCAAAACAAAGCTCTATTACTATAGTGGAGAAATCTGTCTCCTTTATTCAATATCCTGCCAAAAACTTGTAGCGCACAGCTATCATTTTTGCCTGTCTAGTGCCCATTCTGCCTGTATCTGAAGGCTGCACTGAGGCTCTGATTAGGGACCTGCTCTTCTTCTGTTGACATAGTCTTGTTGGAACTGTCAATCAAGATGACCTATCATCCCTGGCCAAAATTAAGCATACAATTCAAACTAGACTAATTAGATAGTGTGTTTTCCCTAAAATGTGAATCTTGAGTGACACAAGAAATGAAAATGGTTATTTATACTTTCATGTATCCCCTGGGTACAAACAAATGGCAAATTAGATTAAATGTTAAGAGAAAAGATGAACATAATTACACAAACTGACTCAAAAATATATACATTCCTTTTGAATAAGAGTGGATGAAACCATGGACACTAGTGGCTGAGAGTTTAGAGTTTGACGCCATGACTTCTGTGATTTATCACAGAAATATCACCATGGGACAATAATTCTAAGTCACCTCGTAATTTTATAAACTTCTGTATAACTGAAAAATGCCAGAGGAAGTTAAAAGACAAGCCACAGATTGGGAGACCATATTTACAACACACATAACCAACAAAGGATTACAGTCTAGAATACATAAATTCTACAAATCAATAAGGCAAAGAAGAACAACTAAGTAAAATGATCTTAAAAAAACAGAAGATATGAGCATGGAATCCATAAAAGAGGAAACATGAATGACAAGGAAGCTTATGAAAAGTGCTTGATCTCGATTATTTTTTTAGTGGAAATAAAGTAAAACAACAAAGAGCTGCCAGTCCATGCTGATTGGCAAAAATAACAATGTATAACAATTCCAAGAGCTGGTGAAGATGGGGAGAAATCATACTCTCTTATACAAGGGAGCATAAGGTGATAAAAAAGCTAATTGGTGCTATCTCGTAATGAAGGCACATATACCTTTATAGCCAGAGAAGCTCTTGCATAAATTCAACAGGAGGCATGGGTAAATCTATTTATAGGAAAAAAACTCTAAATACCTTATATAAATTACTAAATAAAACTATAAATAACTGATATGAATCAGTCAAGTTCCAGATGCAGGACCTTTAAGCACCCCAGGGTGATGTAAGCAGGAAGGAAAATGGTTAAAGGTATGAAGTGGCTTAGAGAGTCTTTGGGGAAAGCACTGGAGAAACAGATCAGAGATTACAGGGACAGGCTCCAGAGTCACACCCCAGAACCAGGTCCTCCAAAGAACTGCTGTGTCTTCTCAGATCCGGGAACCTCAGGCTCTAGAACCACCCTGCTATGAATCAGAAGCTGCAGCTGCTGATTCCAAAACAATGTGCCCCTGCCATGACCTGCCCCAGCAGATTGGCAACCCCACTGGTTGTTTCCTTATAGCCACAAAGCCAGTGCCTGGACACTAAAATTCCATCATTGATGCAGAAACACCAAAGTCCTCCCAGCCTCTGATTGCCAGCAAAATGCAGAAAGAGCAGAAGCACAGCTCCCAGCCCACTCAAACCTTTCCAACCTTGTGCAAGTGCATCTGTTTGGCCACACCTGGACACATGCATAGCACTACTGGCTGAGAATTTAATCCTGGCTTTCTGGGCTTTCAGTCCTGAAAAGTCACTCTGGAAGAAGTCTAGAGTAAATGTTTCATGTCAAACCACTGCATCAGTCAGCTGTGGATGCTCAGGTGCTCCGCCCCGATCCTCTCCTCAAGCTGATACCCATTCCCCATTGACTGGATCCCTGGGTGCCACATGCCTTTGCATACTGAGAACTGACTCACTAGTGATTGGGTAATCAGAGGATCCCAGGCCAGGCCACCTGATCTCCTTCTGGGACAACAGTGAAGGCCATCTCAGTTCCAGACCTTTCCGTGGGACAGGCTAAGGCCTCTGCTGCAGCCATTTCCCAGTTCAGCTTTGCTCTCTGCCTCATCCTTCTTTCCTCATTTTCTTTTGTGCATCACCCAGGAATTCCTCCTCATAAGCCTTACCGCTCTCCAGTTCAGTCTGCTCCCAGAGAAACCAATCTCAGAAACCAAATCAGAAAGAATGAAAAAACAGAACAAGAAAGAGAGGACAAGAAAGACAGGGGCATGTTTAGATAGTGGACTATGATGCTTTTGTGAAAATGGATGAACTAAAACTACTTAAATCAATGTGGCTCAAACTCAAACTCAAAATGCTGAGCAAGAAAAAGGCAAGTCACAAAAGAATACTATGCATTATTTTTATATCCAAGTATAAAATAATAAAAACAAGCATGGAAAGGATGAAAAGAGCCATGACCTTTAGGACAGAGACATACAATGAATGAGCTTGGAGAAGGAGTCCATAGCATCCTTAATTGCATCTTTAATATTTTATTAAAACAAACATGGCAATATGTAAGGATTTGGTAATGCTGGATGGTAGGAGCATGGTTGTTTATTATATTGTTTTATCTGATTGTCTTTATGTCTTAAAAGCTTTAAAGTGTGGGAAAGAAAGGAAAAGAAAATGGTTGAGGTTGTCTCACTCTGTGTTTGTATCCTCCAAAGACTGTGTATTCTTGTATTCCCTGCTTTTTGGTAGCTAGTTTCTCAGGTATCTCCTCAGTTCTCGGCAGAATCGGTTTCTTTAATTTCCACTCAGAGGTTACTAGCTGATACATCATTTTATTATATGGTTACATGATTACTCACATTAAATAATAAATACAATAATGTAAGGGAAAATACTTCACAAACTCTAAAGAAAAATATAAATGTTTAGCGGAAGTTTTCCTGAGAGCATAAACTTACTGATTATAAAGAAAAGTGGGCCTTCAGGAACTCTTCAACAGCAGCCTTTTGCAGGACACCCTAGCATTGTATGTGACACCTTAATTATTGTTCCAGAATTACCCCATCCCTTCCTCCCACCTTATTCCTTTGGCTTCTTGCTCAGCCCCTTCCCTCAGGCTAGGTGGCCTCTCTGTCCAGCATACTCTTGAACATTTTTCAAATCCTGTGCCCTGATTCACATCTTTGGTAGACCTTCCCTACCTTGCATTCCTGGTAGAAGGAATCCCTCTCCCTGTACCATATCCAGTCCTGGGGCAGCTGCTTTCATACTGTGACAGAAAATCTGTGTACATATAGGAACTGGGTCTTATGTCTTATTTATCTCTCCAATCCCCAGCCCCTTGCACAAGACTGCTACTCACAATGTTAGTTCCCTCCTTGCACTGTTGAAACCACTAAACATCTTTCCCTTCAGTAGACAGCCCCGTAAGCCTCATTTTGGTCTCAGAACAATGAACCAAAGTGAAGCTGGCTGTGGTTTGAATTAGGTTGACCATTCTCCTCTTGCAATGGCTCTAAGGATTTGGGGACTTTTGGGAGTGTGCAATTCCAAGAGACAGAACACTGTACCCCATCTGGATATAAACTCCCCTGCAATACACAGCAACCAACATCCCCCAAAGAGATGCTGGAAAGCTCCACTGTCAGCAGTGATATGTCCTCCCCACAGGCTTCCTAGTCTGTTTGGCTATGTTTCTGCAGGTATCAGACTTTCACCTGAGACTCAGTCACTCCTGTAATGACAATACTTGGAGCCCCTCTTTAGAAGTGAGGAAGGAAGGAAACTCTCACTTGTGGAGCACCTGCTATGGGTGTTTATAAACACAGCTCATTAATCAGAACATTTGACAGATGAGAGAACCGAGATGCGGAGGTGTAAGGGGCCTGGACGTCACTGCATACCCGGGGACTGGTGGGGACTCAGGTCTAGCTCAGTCTCATCCATTTTCCATTCCCTTATCTCTCAAGAGACTTCTTGTAAAATTCTACTCTAATCACTTGATTCAATCTCCCTGGAAACTTACCCTAGACTTTTATGACCCTGGGCAAAATGACAAATGACTAAAGGGGAATAGAAATCATCCTTTGATCATCTCCAAGACCATAAGAGGCGCACAAATGATTTTCCAGGGAGGAGTAGCAGTGCTTTGAGAGGGCAGTCTAAATTGTGGATGACTAATATCAATAACAATAGCAATAAAACAGAGAAAGCTGGGACCATGTGGAGAAGGCTGGTGAGGGCTTTGACACAGTCAAAGGTTCACATCCAAGGAGGGACATTAATGTTTCACATCTAATTCCTTTATTAGTCTGCACACCGGGAGGTCATTTGGAGAGATTTTTCAGGTTACCAGTTTGACAGTCTTTATTTGGAGAATAGACATTGGGGATTCCCAAGGTGCATTAGAAGATGTCTTGCAGGTAGCCAGGTATGATGAGTAGCTAGTGATGGCTAGATTATAATTAGTGTGCTTATGAGCACCTGCCATTTCAGTACTGCATGCCAACCCAGATTCATTTGATGTTTACTTGCTTATTGTGAACTGAAAGAGAGGGTGTTGAAGTTTTCCTGATGGTCCTTCCAACATTATGATACCTGCGTGTATGTGTTTATGTGTATGTGAATTCCTATCCAGTTGAGAGCTGCTCAGTCAGGGGGCTGTGTCTTATTTTTGATTATGCTGAGAGTGGGGATTAATCAACAGCTTTTACTGGGATCCTTCTGGAATGCAGAACATTGAAGAAGACAGTGGAGGCAGTCAGGAAGCTCAGCAGGGCCTTTTAAATTTTTTTATGTAGAAATATAAAATATTCTTTAATAGCAACCCCTCTACAAGTATCGAATTGGCAAGATATACACATATATGCTTGTATGATTTTGCTCATGGTAGAATTGTCAGTTGTGAGGTCAGAGTTGGAAAGGGTGCACCATTCATGGAGTATTTGTTGAGAGCTTACCATGAGCTGGGAAAACTTGGAAAGGTGACTAGAAGGTCATCACTAAAGATGACTAGGAGGGTACACGTCAACAGGGGACAAGGTGGGGAGGAGGGAAGAGGTAGTCAAAGAGAAGCTAGGGCAACATTTCCAGAAAATATTTTCTGGCATAGAATGGCTCATTTGGTGTCAAATCATAGACTCTGGAACCAAGCCCACTTAGATTCAGATCCTGTCTTGGCCATTTCCTAATTTTTGTCCTTGGGGTTACTTATTTAACCTCTCTGTGCCTTGTTTTTCTCATCTATAAAAGGGAATAGTTAGAACACCCACGTCAAAAGGTTTGAGAGGTTAATAGGTAAGGCGCATGAGGTTCTTAGCAAAGGGCCTCACACAAAAAGCAGTCGGTCCATTATTATGATGAGTATGATTATGGATGTGATTGTTCGTAGAATAAAAATCATCCTAAGGTCAAGTAAGTTTGGACAGCAAAATTTTAAAAAATGTTAAATAGGTTTTTTACTGGCAGAATTTTCATTGCTTCCAATATACGTTATACATCTCTGAGGACGAGTGGCTGTAAAGTGTATAGTGCTTTTCCAGTGTCTTCAAGCAGAGACCAGACCTGCACCATTACTTTCGGTTTATCCTGTGATCTTGTGGGTCCCACTTCTATCAGTGCTGATCTGGGGGCAAAGTGAAGGTTTGGCTCAGAAGCTGACAACAATGTGTGGTTGGAGTTGGGAGACTGAGGAACAGGATAAGATTATAATTTCTGAGTAATGTGGGGACAGGGAAAGCAGCTCATATGTCTGCTTATCTATTTACTTGGAGACAGAGGTTAGGAGTTGTTTGGCTTTTGGACCCTCTGTGCTGGGAAGTCCCCCTAAGATAGTGGAGGCTGGCATTCATTCTGACTGTGCTTTGCCCTTTGCATAGACCATGAAATCTTAGTGCTTTACCTTTCCTGTGTTTTTATTATATTTCTTTTCACAACATGGAGTCTGGACTAGTATAGCAGAGGTTTCATTCATTCACTCACTCAATTTCTCAGTTGTTCATTCTATTTTTTCAACACATATTTTATTCAGCAAGCTATTTTGAACAAGTTACCCTATGTCAGGTGTTGTATTAGCTCCTGAGAACACAGAAATGAAAAATACACAATCCTAGCCCTGAGGGAATGCAAAGGCTCTGAAGATAGACAGGAACTTCCGTCTACCTGCAGACTCTCCGTGAGCAACTATTCTAACACAGGCTGTAGTTTCTGTAATAAAGGTAAATAATATATACTTTGAATGCATACTTTTTGTGATCTCAAGCATTCATTGATGCTGTTCCTTGCTTGGAATTTAGCAAGATGGATGCCATTGGTGGTCTAAGAAGTGTTTTCTTCCTTTGTAGAGCAAGTATGCATATGTCTTGGGAATTAGTAATCTATTACTATGGAGTAAATTACCCCTGTATTTAATATCTTAAAATAACAAGCATTTTTAATCTCAGTGATTCCTGAGGGCTAAGAATCCAGGAATCACTTAGCTGGGTGGTCTGTCTTAAGGTTGTTCATGGGGTTGCAGTCAAGGTAACAGCTCAGGCTGCTGTCATCTGAAAACTTTGAGTTGGGCTGGAAGAACTACTTCCAGCGTGGCCCACTCACATGACTGGCAAATTAGTTCTTATGGTTGGTGGGAGGCCTCAGTTTCTAACCACGTGGGCTTCTCCATGGCCTGCTTGACTGTCCCCATGACAAAGCAGCAGTATCCTATGGACACTTTTTAGTCTTTATTTCACTTATATTCAGCTTACTAGCATGCAGCACAGAAGTAGAATATGCCTTTGATCTCTTTTACAAGTTACTATAAAATATTTCTGGTATGAAATTCAAGTGTTCCATTAATCCATTCTCCTTCTTACCTCCCCAGAGGTAATCATGATACCTTTCTGGAGCCTGTTTTTTGTTAGCATAGCATTATGTTGTTTAGATTTATCTATGTTAACACATGCACTAGAGCATTCATGTCATAATTTATTTATAAGTTCTTCTTTGAGGGCATTTAGGTGTTTTCCACCTTTTCATTCTTATTAATATTACTGTTTTATCATTCTTGTGGATGAATCCTTAACTGTCTATATAAGATTTCTCTAGGGTGCTTATTCATCTTTAATATTCTAAATAATATCAAAGTATTCTCTAAAATGGTTGTAATTATGCTTACATCTAATGGATACAGAAAGTCCCATTTCTTCACATTCTCACCAACATTTTATAATACAAGGCTTGCTTTCCTTTTTTTTCTCTTCCCTCCCTCCTTCCTTTGAAACTGATGTAACTTAAAGTTTTATTTAATCATTCATTTTGTGTTTCTTGGAAACTTCCATTTTTTTAACCTGTGATTTGTTTATACATTTTGCCTATTTTTGTTTTGGATCATTTGCATCTTTTGGATTGGTTAATAAGAATTATTTACATATTCTGTATACTAATATTTTCTTAAATGCATAGCTTGTCTGAGATTTGGTTTTTTTAAAACTATGGTGTCTTTTATTCAGCAGAAATATAAACATTTAATGTAAGCAAATGTAAAATCTCTTACAGGTTAGGCATTTTGTGTCCAGTTTGAGGAATTATATACTCTTAGCATGAAAAATATTGTTATTCATTTTTGTGTACATAAGTTTTACTTCTTCACATTTAGGTAGTTTTTTTCCCTGTCATGATTGAACTATAATTGGTATATAACATTGTGTTAGTTTAAGATCTACAATGTGTTGGTTTGATAGCTCACATTTAGGCTTTTATTCCATGTTTAGTTTTTTGGAGTAAGTTCTGATGTAGAGATCTAATTTCAGCTTTTAAATAGATGACTCATTTCCCCAGCACTGTGTATCTATAGTCCATTCTTTCCCCACTGATTGATCATAGTCAAGTGTCCAGCAGTCATGGATCTGTTTCTGAACTCTCTATTGGTCAGTTCTATTTATTACTAGGCAGTTGCCACACTGTCCTAATTGCTATAGATTTATCATAAATTTTGATATCTAAGTCATATTTATCTTGTATATCCCTGACACTTTCCTTTTACAAATAAATAAATGATAGATATAGCTTACATTTCACGAATAGCTTTCTGTGATTTTGATTGGAGTTGCATTTAATCTATAAATCAATTTGGGGAGGATTGACATTGCTGTAATATTGGGCTCCTGCCATCGATCTGGTTATCATCAATTTACTTAGATCTTTTAAAATATCCTTTAAAAGTTTTATAAATTTTTCCTTATAGATCTTGCAGATTTTATACCAGAAATGGTATTTTAAGTACATTTTAAGCATTCAGTTTCTGATGTAAAAATTGTATAACATCATAATTGATTATTTTTACATGATTTTCCTTCAACTTCGATAAGCTTTCTTACTAATTCCAAAGGTTTGCAATGTTCTGAGATTTTTATACTTAGATTATCTTCTTGGCCACTGAAAGTAGCAGTTTTTTTCTCTTCCTTTCTGATCTTTATACTTTTTATTTTTTCTCATTTTATTTCGCTGGCCAGGATTTATATGTGGTATTGAACGGTAGTGGTGAAGTTGGCTGACACAGTCCTAGTGTTTTATCATGCAGTATGATGCCTTCTGTAGGTTTGTGGTAGATATCCTTGATCTGAACCTTATTTTCCTTCACAAAATTTGACTATATAATTATTTGTTTAATGACCACCTCTTCGGCATCTAACATATATCCCTAATTTTGTAGCTGGCACATAGATCTATAAGGAAAAATCCTGTTCACACTTATTTTCCCAGGATGTAGCTCAACATTCAGTACCTGGTAAATAGGCTGGCAATGAATATGCTTTCAACCAGTAGGTCTGTATATTTTCCCTTATGAGCATTAAATGTCCTTGCTTCCATTAGAACTGGTAACTATTCAAAACTGTGGTTGGAGATAAAGATGGGCCTTGCTCGGTATGGTAAATGTGTTTTCTGAAGAAGTAAATTGAATTACTTTTAAATGTTCTAAAAGAGATGGCTATTTAAAGGATCCATTTAGTAGATCTTTTCATGAAGCAAAGAATGTGATTATGAGAGTAAGCATTGCTTATCCCTCTGCAGCCGAAGGCTCCTGGAGCCAGCAGAGCCTCAGGGGCTTCCTTGCGTCCTCTTAAGGCTGAGGGGAGGGGGCAGAGCAGTTCTTGCTGGACTTGGGGGAAGATTAAACACAAGGTCTGATCATTAGCCTGAGTAGTATATTTTTACAAATTTTACCAGACAGAATTTTGAGTTCTCTTAATAAAGACTTGGCATTACCATCTTTTCACTTACAGATGAGGAAACTGAGAACACTTACTCTTTTTCTTGAGGAAATCTAATATGGGTGGGTCATTCCTAAAATTACTGTGTCCCAGAATTTCAGGACTGGAAGGGAACTATGAGATCAACTTGTACAAACTCCTCATGGTACACGTGAGGAAACTGAGGACCAACTGATAAGTAACCTTGCCAAGGCCAAACAATTTTATTGATGAGCTGGACTGCGACAGAGACCTCAGGTCTCTGAGTCCACTGCTCACTCTGGGAGCTGATTTTCTATTCAGAAGTTGAAAAGTCCGAGAACTCAGATTCTTAGGATATGTGCAGTATCTTAGTTAAGTACAGAGAATTTGGAATCAGAAAAACCTGGATTACAGTCCGACCTCCCCCCACCCACCATTTAAAATCTCAGTGACTTTGGTTAATTTATATGACCTCTAAGAGCCTCAATTTACTCATTTGCAAAATAGGAGCTTTATAGTTATAGTATACTACCTCCTGAGTAGGTTCATCTCTTATACGGTGATGCACATGAGAAGTCTGCACGAGGGCCTGGCTTCACAGCCAGGGCTCTGTAGCAATGATGATGGTGGCGGCGCTGCCGTCAGAGACGGTTTTAATGATGGCAGGAGTGCCTCTCACCCTTGGATAAAAGGGTACACGCCCATCTTCTCTAACCTAAGACTTGGCCATTACTAAATATGGCCCAAACAATTTAAAAACGACCCCCAAATTACAACAGTTGGCTAGAAAAAGGTGGTTCTAACTCTTGAATAGATAGAAATTGACTGCATTTAAACTTGTTAAATGTTAATGTGCTGCTAGTAACCTCCAGTCTAACAGGGCTGATGTTTAGCTCCTGCATTAGAAAAACTACTGAAGAGAGACTAACTGGCTTTTCTCCTTCCCTCATTCTCTTCCCATTTCTGACTTTGTTCTGGTCCTCTGTGTATCCGCTTTGAGCAATGCCCACAGACATGAGGGGCTTGAGCTTTGCAGCTTCCAGGTGAGCTGATTCCTGGGGGCTTTTTGGTTCCTAGGATAACATAGTCATGTGGCAATTTTATTTTTCTCCCATAAAATTCCTGTTTCTGGCTCTCCATGTTTTAAAAGAAAATTTACTCTCACACAACACAGAAAGGGAGGGCACTATCTTACATCATGAAATTATGGTCATTTGGATAGGCATCACAAAGTGTCGGAATGACCAGTGATGGCACTTAGGCTGTGATAATGAATTTCCACCTGGAACCTGAAAAACACTGTGGAGCAGTAACTGACTCACATGCACATTCAGTGTGACCCCGGAAGAGAGAGACGGCATCCAGGATAAATAGCCTGCAGTCACGTTGCCATTGCTAAGCTGGCTGAACTCAGGGGCACTTAGTCCTCTGGCTTTGGCATCACCTGTGCTTGGGTCCTGGCATCTTCCTTTATTCTGTCATGTGGACCTTGACTGTCCGTAGGAACACTGCTGCGTGGATGGGGCACCGGCCTACTGCTCTCCTGTGGGTGCCGGTATCAATGTCGCTCTGTTGTGGTTTGATTCCTCTCACTTCCACGACGGGGCAAGGGGAGTAGTGTTCTGTGCTCAGGCTCCCCATGCTTGTCACCGTTCACCAAGTGTGTTGTCTTTCCTTCATCCACCAGCTACTATCCTTTCTACTTGAAAGGGGGCCAGGTAGGCCTTTTCCAGGAGCTCCACTAAGCAGACCAAGGATGCATCTCAGTCTAAGAACTTGCAGAATGAAACAGACTTTTTGTTTGTTTGTTCATTTGCCCCAGAGAGTAGAGACTTGCCAAGAAAGGTTATATGGAGTAAGGGCCCTGGGGCTGGGGCTGGTCATTTTAAGCCATGGGTAGCTGATGAGCAAGTGGACCGATACTTTTGAGCAAAACTAGGAAAGAGCAGAATATGTAGAAAGGCAGAGATGACATAAAGGGGAAGACTGGGGAGAGCTTCCCCTTGTCCAGGACAGAGAGAGAATATTTCCCATGAGTGCATAGCCTGCTCGGTGCCCAGGACTTAAACTCTACACTTAAAATCTCTCTGCCTTTTTCTTCCCCTCCCCTTCTCCCCCATCCTCTCTCCTCCTCTCCCTTCTTTTCCTCCTTCCCCCTTTCATTCCTTCCTTCCTTTTTCTTTTAAGTGGGTAAAGTAGGTTTATTTTCCTTACAATTACAGTAGTCTACAAGCAGACCTGTCACATACTTCCGTGTGTATATCATTGCATGTGGCAGTTCCCTTTGAGATTCCTGTCTGTCCTTTGTCACCTGGAAAACCCTTGAAGAATCTGCTCCCATGTCAGTCCTGCAGAGCTCTCCTCAGCAGGGTAAGCCATCCCATCTTGCTTCTATTAGAATGCTGCTCTGCATTGCAGTCTCCCACAGTTCCCAGCCCGCGGCCCTTTTCCTGCATGCTCTCCCCTGAAGGAACCTGGCTGATGATTATGGACTAGTTCCCATTGGTCGGATTTCACATCCAGCCCACGTGCTCTCTCCTGTCCGCAGTGAGCTGTTCTGTTCTTATCCACCTTAGAATGACCACGCCTAACGCTGGGATTAGCATAGTTCAAGTGCTCAGCTCAGGCTGTGAATGAATGCTAGGCCCTGTGGGGAAATAAGAAAGATGTACCTCAAAGTTTGCATTTTCTTAAACTTTAAAATTTTCATTTGGGGAAAAGTCTTTGCATATATTAAACAGAAATCAATACAAGCAGTAAAGAGAAGCATACGATAGATGATATTCCTATGGAGGAAGAAGTATTACCACCCTTATAATAGTAAAACTTTAAAAAAGTATTTGCAAGAGAATAAAGTTCTACAGTTATTTGCATTTGCTGCATTTAGGAAACTGTTTGTAATAGAAAGCATCCACCTCCTGGGTCATTTTCCTGGGTCATTTTCCTGGGATCGCCCCCAGCTGCCACTATCTGGTGACGGTTTCTGAGTTAGTTGATGGGTTTGGGGAAGGTATTGTAGGCAAAACCAATCAAATTTTTCCCCTGAGAGTATTTTAAATTTCCAAGGGAGGAAAATCAGTTGCTCTTCCTGAGAAAAGTTGTAAGAGGTAAGGTCTGAGAGTCTCCAGCCACCATAGATAATGCATGTTACCTCTGCCAAGAGAATGAAGCTAGTTTGAAAGACGGAAGATAGCTCTCCTGGGAGAGAGAGAGAAGTGGAAACCAGGACTAGAAGGCAGCTTGGAATGCTTGGGTGCCTCCGGCTGCTCCTGAGACCTGCTGCAGTTCAGCCTTTCTTCCATTTAAATAGTTTCCAGGCATTTGCCTGTTTGGGTTTAAGGTAGACCTTGGTTTCTGTCACTTGCCATCAAGTGTCCTGATAATGCAGTTGCTAAATGTATTGCTGCCCATTGAGGACTGGTTATGCTTGATCCCTTTTCCCAACTATCTCTGTCCATTTCTCACCAACCCAGTGACACATTTTAGAACATAAGACAATTGCTATTATTCATGCCACATTGCTTTTTAAGCATCCCACAACTGATCAAGATAAGCCACTATGCCGTGGCAATCATGGTTAAGACCCTGCCACTACTTACATGTGATAACCTGGGTCAAGTCACTTCACCTACCTGGCCTCTATTTGCTCTGTAAAATGACGTGTGTAGATTAGATGCCACCTGTCTCCAAGTGCAAGTTCCCATGGGCATGAAATATGAAAGAGTATATAAGGTCGAGCAAAGATCAGAATCTGAACCCGGGATACCAGTGTTCAGGCATGACAGTCTCCAGGGCTGGGAGTATGGAGGAGACACAAAAAGGAATCTGGACTATTTGGTTTTTTCAAGCTTTGCAAGCCTCCCTCCCAGCCCTCACCCATCTTGATATGCCTGGTACAGGATCCCAGGAGAGAAGGTTGAAAGAAATGCAATTTTAGGCTAAAAGCATGCCCCTGCAGCAGGCACTGAGGTAGAGGAAACAGGCTTTGGGAGTAACAAAACCAGACTGAACGCCTTTCTCAGCCCAGAGCCATGTCACTGGTGCCTCCTGGTGTAGATCATCACTATGGATCACTCCATTCCAGTTTAGCCCTTACGGTTACCAGGGTGATGTTGCTAAAACTCAAATATGATTACTACATCATGTCTGCTAAAAAATCTTCAGGGATTGCTTTTGCCTCCAGGAAAAGCCCAAACTTCTTAACCTTGTGTTCAAAGCTACAAGGCCCCCATCACCATTGTCATTGCCCCACCCCTCATCTCTCTTGCTTGCAGGACATACTGAACAGCTTTCTGCTTATTAATCAGCTAGGCTGTCCCTCACCTCTGTACCACCGAACACGCAGTTGCCTCTGCTTGAGCCATATTTCCTCCTTTCCACCCTACTCCTCCCTACTGGCCTGACAAACCCTATCCATCTTTCATTGCAGCTAAAATAGCACCTCGCCTATGGAACAATCTCTCACCTTCTCCTCTCTCAAATGTTTAATCTCTGCCTCTGTTTTCACACTTCCCCTGGTTTATTGTTTTTATTTATTTGCCTCCCTGCTAGCTTGTTGGAAACTCAGGGGCCTTTTCCTAGTGGATAGTCAAAATATTTATTGATAAATTAGTGCTTCTGAGCTATAGGATGAACTGAATTGTTTTCTTATTTAAGTGAAAAGGAGGAGGTTAAAAAATTAACATATTGGTTCTGTAAAAAAAAAAAAAAAACTTGTGAAGTAGCATCAGTAAGTGTCAAAAATTTGGGTCATGGACAAGGCCCAAGATTTACTTTTTGTCTTTCATTTTTGTTTTTGTGTTCCAAAGTGCTGGGACCAATGACTTATTGAAGCTGAGCTATTTGATTGTTTGGAATGTCTGCACATCACTTGGTGAAAATCAAAAGGCCGCAAATAACTTCTGGGTTGTGAGTGTTAGCAGCACTCTTTCTTACAAGTAGGATTTATGAAAATCTTACAGGACTATGGAAGTGTCATACTTATTGTGTGAGTGACAGTCAGGTAACATTTTCAGAAGATTATGGAACTTCAGTCAATCACTCTGACACCGAGTTTAATGGCCTCCAACCCCGTCTTGCTACTGTCATGTCTGATATGTAGATAAAGTATGGGATGTGAAAGAATAATAAGATGTTTCCATGGTTCTGAAAAGAGGAATATGTCTCTTACCTAAAGATGTCAAGTCATTTGATCACACCTTCCTCCTGTCACCCAGGCTGGGCTGTCTTGCTCAGTTATACTCTCATAAAGCTGCATGCCTCTCCTTTCTGGCTACACATCCAGTTTGCAATGTGCATTATCAGTGCATGCATTTGCTATTGCTGTTCTCTTCCAGTGCACAGTAAGTTCTGTGAGGGTAGGGGCCACATTCCCAGTACCTGGCATTGACACTGAGTCTGCCATGTGGGCAGCACACTTTGCTAAATGAAGCAATGGATAAAAGACCCTGTTCAGAGAGCATGTGTATGCATATGTATGTATGTGTCAAGGTGTGTGTATTCATTTGGAGTGGGAGATGGGAACATGGAATCGAATGCATAGGTGATGTGTGCATGTGAATGTACATGTATCTGCTCCATGCTGGTCCTTTAATGCAAATCAACAAACTTCTTCACCCCAATCCTGCCAGTTCATAAAAGCAAGCAGCTGACAATTGCTTGCTCATATTCTTGGCAAATATTTCTCAAACTGCCTTCCTGTAAGAACTCCCCAAGCTTTACTTTCTGTAGTTTATGTTGTAAAAAAAATAGATTTTTAAAATTGTTTTCTGGTAGGAATGTGTGGAATCATTTGGAATATGCCCGTTAAAAATAACTTAACTACACACCTCTTTCCTGGAGATAAAAAAGCAAACTCATGGCAGGTACACTCTCTCCTTTACTCAGCTGAGAATCGCTCTTCCAGGTGATGCTAAAGCCTTCCAGACTCCTTAAGGGCAGGGGTCATGCTGCCTTTGCTAACTATTTCATTCTTGGTGTTTAGAATGGGGCCTGACACATGGCAGATGCAGAGTAAATATTTTCTGGGTGAATCGTTGCATCTCCTGTCGATCATTTATATTTGTACCTGCTTTCATTGGTTTGGTTTGAGTTCTTGGCTGTGAACCTTAGCCCCTGTCCCTGGATCTGTATGATTTGACTCTCATCTTTCTGTCTTTCTTGTCTGTTTATGCCTCAGTGCTCTTGCCTGTCATTTACTCCATCTGTCTGTAGGGGCTTCGTATCTACCATAATCTTGGGAGAGGACTCCCTGTTTTCCTATAATTGGTATCTGATCCTATCTTTTGACTTTTTCTCTAAGTCTCATTGTCAACCATTTTTCCCTGAGGTAGGAGATCTGGAAAATA
Source organism: Manis pentadactyla (assembly GCF_030020395.1). Lineage (NCBI taxonomy): Eukaryota > Metazoa > Chordata > Mammalia > Pholidota > Manidae > Manis > Manis pentadactyla. The sequence goes on along the minus strand of NC_080021.1, from coordinate 14,568,324 downwards.
TTCATGCTGATGGAGCTGAACAATACATGCAAGTGATATCTTCCCAAAGTGGGTGACCATGTGCCTACTTAACAACTGCCTTTAGTGGCATTTGCAGTCAGCCTGTTAGATGTTGAAAGGAGACTGGATAGGAAGGCCCAGGACTTGAATCCTTGTCTGAAAGTATATTTATCAGGGTTCTCTGGGGAAACAAACCAGTGGGACATGTGCATATACAGAAAGCACTCTTCTAAGGAATTGGCTCATGCACTTATGGAAGCTGGGAAGTCTAAGATCTGCAGTGTAGGCCAGCAGGCCAGAAACCAGGGATGAGCTGATGCAGTTCAAGTCCAAAGGCCTCCTGCTGCTTGGTCAGCCTTTTTATTTTCCATACCTTCAACCGGTGGGAGGCCCATCCACATGACAGAAGACAATCACTTTCTCAAGCTCTGCAGATTTAAATGTTAATTTCATCTAAAAGCGCTCTCACAGAAACATCCAGACTAATGTTTGACCATATATCTGAGCACTATGGCCTAGCCAAGCTGACTTACAAAATTATCCATCACAGGCAGTCTCCAAGTAAACCTCGGTCTCAGTTCCTTCACTGAAAAAATAAGAAAGTGGGATTTTATGTCTTTTAACTAAAATAATGAATTCTGTATTTAGGAACAAAACTAATAGAACAGACTCCAGGATTCAAGGACAAAAAGATGTTCAAATGTTTCTACCTCTTTTGATGCTGACCTCTGAAATGCTACCTGGTTCCTAGCTGGGAATCACTAATGGCCTGTGGTTGGGACCCGAGGCCTGGCTTGAGAAGAATCCCACTCACGTCTGTTGCTAAATGTCAGTGGGGGACATATTCCTGTATCAAATGAGAAATGCATCCTAATTTTAATTTTGGAAACACTGTAATTTTTTGATTGCCATTATTACCTCTTGCCTTTTGTTTTACTCATAATTTTCACATAATTTAAATAGGCCTTTTGGGCTTAGAAACCAATTCAGCCTTCTGTACTTTGGCCTCTTCAAGAAGTGGTTTTCCTGGAGCAATTGACTGCAGATCTCCCCCTTAGGGCTGCAATCTTTTGGTCATCCCTGCTGCATTTGGCACAGAGGATGCTTTTTCCTTGGCCCTTTGCAGTTTCATAGGAGTCCGGCATGTGGGCAAATTGTAGAGGCTATATGACTTCTATTAAAAGGTGGACTTTGGAGTGTAAAGGTAAATTGGTGCAGCCACTAAACTGGAAACTGTATAGAGGTTCCTCAGAAAATTAAAAACAGAAATACCATATGATCTAGCTATTCCATTTCTTGAGTATTTATCTAGAGAAAATTAAAAGGTCAATTCCAAGAGATCTACACACACTCCTGTGTTTGTTGCAGCATTATTTACAGTAGCCATGCAGGCAACCTAAGTGCCCATTGCTAGATGAATGGATGAAGAAGAAGCAGTATATACACACAGTGGAATATTACTCAGCCATAAAAAGAATGAAATCTTGCCATTTGTGACAACGTGGATGGACCAAGAGGGTATTATGCTAAGTGAAATAAGTCAGATAGACAAACACAAATATCACATGATTTTGTTTATATGTGGAATCTTAAAAGCAAAACAAATGAACAAACAAAACCAAGCAGAAACAGACTCATAGATACAGGGAACAAACTTGGTTACTCGAGGATGGGGAGGTTGGGGGTGCTAGAGAAATAGTTGAAGGGGATTAAGAGGTACAAACTTCCAGTTATAAAATAAGTAAGTCATGGGGATGGGATGTATAACATAGAGCAAACAGAATATGGTCAATAATATAGTAATAACTTTGTATAGTTATGATGGTAACCAGATTTATGATTGGGATCATATTATATAAAAATATCCAATCACCTGAAACTAGTAGGATATTGTGTGTCAATTACATTTCAATAAAAAAATTAAAAATAATGGACCTCGTGACTCTCCAAGGAAAGAAAAATGACCCATGACAAATAAGGGAGTGTTCATCCAGCATTCAGAAGTGGCTAGAAGAGAAAAAGTGTAAACACCAATAGCCTACTGAACATTTGCACAGCTCTTTGTAATGACCGAAGGCCACAGGGCAGGCTTGCAGAGTCAAACACCCAGAGGGCTCGGCAGGGAGCAGTGACACCGGCTGGGTGGGGTTTTTGGCAAACTGAAAAAGCAACTGCTAAGCTAAGATAAACTTCCTTGTTGCCAGGTGGGAGTGGGAGTCCCGTGCTGCTGGAGTTTTCAATCAAAGCCTGAAATCTGGGGTTCTATATAAAAATATCATTTTAAGGGCTGGCAAATTGTGTGTGGGAATCCTATGAGAATCAACATATGATTACTGCTGGCCAGATCCCAGCCTGCCAATGGCCAGTTTGCAGCCTTCCTCTGTTTTACACTTTACAAAATTGAGATAACGTACTAGTCTGTTTTATACAAACACTCAAAAGATGTTTGTTTCTGTTCAACATGTAACAGGCTGTTAACCTGGGACTCTGCATGCCATCTCTGTTTTGGCACCACCACTGTGACAAAGTCCCCTGAGCAGGGAAAATTCAACTCCCATCTATTGAGAACCACTGAACTAATGGGAAGTTGATTTGTGGACACATTTTGCTTGGGTTGGAATATAATCATGTGGCTTAAGGTCACCTTTGTGTCAGTTTACATTGTCACACACAGTCCCAGAGTGGGCATGGCCTCCACAAACACTTAGCCTGCCTTTCAGGCTGGTGTACCCAGCCCCATGCCATGAAGGTGCAGGATCAGGACCATAGATCTCACCATGCCAGCACATGGATGAAGTGAAAGAGAAGGTGGAAATGTTGGAGCCAGAGGCAAGTCTAGAAGTATCTTACAAAGCTTATAACTCACATATTAAAGAAACTTGATACATTCCCAATTCTGACAACAACCACCCTACAAATGAATGTGACTTTACCAATGATGTATTGTGACTTTGAAAGAAAATTATTAAACCTATCAACAATAAAAATAAATTCCAAACAACCATGCTAGAAGAAAGACTGGATTATCTTTTTTTTTCCACACTATTGAAAGTATTAGAAAGTTGCCTTAAATAGAGGGGATCAGAGTCTGTAGCTAAAAATACAACTCAAAAATACAGGAAAAAGCATTATAGAACAGGGTCAGGTAATTAATTAATAATGATTTTTTTCCTCAGGTTTTATGTTTGTCGTATTTGTCAGCTTTTTAAATTTTTTATTTTGTTGTGATTTATTGCCTCATTCCAAATAAATATTCATTTAGCACCTACTTGTGCATTCATAGTTTTATTGATTTTTTTTGTAAAAAAGGTATATCTCCTTCAAATTACATAAACTTCAGGCCCCTTACAACCTGGTTTTCACCTTGATTTTAGATACCAAAGTGAGTTGTGAGATAGAAATCCACAGAGTATTTATGAAAGTAATTCTGGAAAGAGCTGCTGTGAGTCCTGCCCCCCGCCCTCCCACTCAGCCAGTCACTGAGGTAAGGGAGAAGGATGGTCTGCTTTTTCCATCTAACAAAGAGAAGTGCTTCGACAGGGCCACTCAGAAAGCCTGATGTTCACCTACTGCAGCTGGAGTGGCAGCAGGGCTGGAATCAGACTACTAGCTGGAAACCTAAAAGAGAGAGTCAGGCTTGCTGTCCAGGCACCAGCACCAAGGAGGGCTGGCTGCACCTGGCCATCTACACTCACAGAATTTACTAGGGCAAAAATTGTCTGGATATTTCCAATGAGCCAGAAAGAGACTGCCTGCAACGCTCTTAAATCCTGCCCAGTGGGGTCCACTCAAGGCGTGATGGGCTCTGGGACAGTCCATGTGGAGTGGTCTGTTGTAAGACCAGGGACTGAGGGGCTGTCCAGAGCCAAGGAGAACATGCTGGAGTGTCACAGAAAGCCCGGCCAATCGTCCTTCAGGGAAATCTGTGAAGAACCTCTAGGTGTGCCAATAAGACACTGTGCCAACCTCAGCTGGCGGGGAGGTAAGGAAATACAAGAACAAGCTCCCTTCCATGCTGAAGGCAACTAGCTTCCAGGTTGATAAGCAAGCCTGACTGCTTAATGTTAAAAAGGCCCACTTACATGATTGGCCTGTGGCTCTGGTGTTGGGGAACTTGGATTTTGGTAGGGTTCCCATCCCTCTAACTGATCAGAGTAGCTCACTTGGCCTAAGCTGTTCATGCATATGTTCTGTGCTGAACCCCTGCATTTCTTCTGGGAGTCTGGACTAGGCGGTACCTATGTGATAAACCCCCAGTAAAAATCCTGGGGACTGTATGTAACTCTCAGGGGAAACTATGTTCCCAGCCAGGCGCAAGTTACCTTTGAAGCCAAAATCAGTCAAAGGGAGAAATAAAGTAGGAGAAACCCATTCATTGCTTACAAACAGTCTACTAATGCTCACCCGTGTCTCTTGTGACCTGGATGCAAAAGCACCCCACCAAACCTCTCCAGTCCTGTGCACCCTTGCTCCCCACACCCCTTGTAATCACCTATTGATATGGAGATGGACCTCTTCTCTCCACCCCTTGGAAACACCTATTGATATGGAGATGCACTAAGGCCAGGCAAGAGATTCTGGAAATATTGCAGTTTTATCCACACTGTGTCTCTAATGAGCTTTCTTGGTTGACAACCTTTCACGTGTGTCATCACAACTCATTGCTGTGGAATTGAGCTCCTCCTGTGTGATCCCATGGGGAGCCGACTGTGGAAGCTCACATCCGACGTCCCTCAGACTTGGCTCCGTGTGCTTTTTCCCTGTGCTGATTTTGCTTTGTGTTCTCAGCATAATGAATCAGAGCCACAACTATATGCGAATCCTGTGAGTATTTCCAGGAAGGCTTCAAACCAGAGGTGGTCTTGAGGACATCCTTACACAAGGCCCTGGATGTGGAGATAGAGTGAAATTTACTTTTCGAAGAAACTAGAAACTCTGATTATTACCCAGATGAAGCACTTGAGTGACTGAACTGGCACTGTAGTTTGGCTTAAAATAGGCAGAAATACTATGAGGCCTGTCAAGTTCTCATGCGCTCATAGAACAACCAGCCCTATTAGCAAGTTTAATGAGGTAGTGGAAAACAAAAATAAAATTGCATTGTGATTGTATCCTATGAAGCAGGCTTATTCAGCATGTTGATGTCACACACATTATTCTATTGAATTCTCATAGTACCCATGGAAATAGGAAGGGCTTTACAAACAGGAAACCCAAGTAGATAAGAGCTAAAGAGACTTTCCCAAGTTCTACAGTGATTAGGGTTGAGTTAAATATTGGGGTTAGACTCTGCCTCCAGGATTTGTACTTTTTCCACTTTGCCTCATTGACTTTGTTGCTTAATGTAAAGTGATGGGATCAACCAGAAATTGATAGCTCTGTTACCTAAAAATAAAATGAATTTATTGCTCTATGGACTCTCTGTCCATGTTCATTAGACATGTGTCCTTTAAGATACATATATCCTATCTAGGGCTTTGTTTGGGCCAGGTCATCTTCCCTGCTTGAAGTAATGACGTTGGAGCAAACTGGCTCATAAGAGAATAGAGCTTGCACTCTTGATCTTATAGACCCAGAGAAGCCCTGGTGGCAGCCTGTGTGTGTTTTTAACCATAAACACATAGAGTGGGGGCTAATTCTGTCACATCTACTGTAATGCTGATCAACAGATATGAAATCTAATCTTTCCTTGAAAGCTATCAATGATGGCTTCAGCTAGATTAATTCAACGGGAGCAAAATCCAAATGAAACTTCTTCAAATTTCCACTCATTTAACAATTGAACTCATTTGCTAGACAGTATGCTAGGGATGAGCGATGTAGTAATGAACACAGGATAGCTGTGGGCCTGAGGAAATTCAGAGTCTAGTGGGGAAGACAGACAAGAGAATCCAGTAACAATTTCAGGGGGATATACTGCAGTAGAGTCAGGAGAACAGGCATTAGGTAGCTTGCTTTGGTCATATCTTAGCTCTTCTGTTTTCTAGTTTTGTGACTTTGGGCAAGTTGCTTAACTTCTCAGCTTTGGGTTTATCATTTATTATCAACGAACACCGATGTGTGAGGCCATTCAACTACATGTGAATCAATGATAAAGAGGTCTGGGGTGTAATTGTAATGGAATAAAGTCTTTGTTCTCAGGGAGTCCCCCTCTTACTGGGGGAGATGCACGAGTGAGTAGGTGGTCCTGTGATGCTGAACAGTGCTCTCAAGGGCCCCTTCTTAAGGGCTGTGCGGGACACATCACTAGGCAAACGTACACACTGCTTTTTTGTTAATGAATTTCTGTAGGTCCCATACAGAAAGAGGGACTAGTCAACCTGAAACACATTCAATGGAGAGTCAGAAGCATGGTGAAGGGGAGTGGAATCAGGTGGCAGGAAGAGCGAGGGAATGAATTAGGGAGAATTGTTGAACTTCAGGTAAAAAAGTTCTGGACACACAGATTTTCATTATCCAAAGGCCCATCATTTGAAGGTTTCTGGGTTTGGGCCCCACTTGCCCTCCTCACATGCAGCAGTTTTGGGCGACTGGTCTTACCAGGGCCCTCCCTCCCTGCACTGTCCCCATCCCACCCTGCTAACCTCTCCAGCCTTTTCTGTATTCCTCACTTCCACTACCCTGGCCACATGGGGCACGTTGCTATTCCTTACGTACTCCAGGAACGTTTCCTGCTTAGGTTCTTGGCACTTTCTGTTCCTTGTGCCCTGTCCCCAGTCATCTGTTTGCCCACTTACTTTAGGAACTTACTCCATAGAAGAAGCCTCCTTACTGTCCACTCCAGTGTGTTTTCTCTCTATGGATCCCATCTCTTCCGGCCTGGACTAGCTACTTCACACACCTCCATTGTGTGTCTTTTCTTCCTAAAATGTAAGTGTCAAGGGGCAAAGATATTCATGTAGTTTGTTTAATGCTGGGTCCCTGAGCCAATGACAATACCCAATAGTAGGGGACCCTCAGTACATATTTTTTGAATGAAAGCACATGAAAATGAACTCTTGAAAGATTGAATTGGAAGCGTTGGTTGAAGTAAGAACTCCCTATCACTGGAGGGCTTCAGCTTGGGCCAGACAAACCTTGGCAGTGATCCTGTGGGGGGCATTTGAGAAATGGTTGGTAATTAAATGTACTTGGTTCTTGTGAAGCACAGTGCCTTGTTTATAACTGGATGAAGGGTACCTGGCACCATATTTTAAAAGAGTGATGTTCTTTGTGTCCGGATCTCAAATTGTGCTGCCAGCAGAAAGGTACCTAATTGCTCTATTGGTTAGATTTAAAAATAATTAGCCATTGTTAAATATTTATAATTTATTTCAATGCATGTTAATTATTAAATTTTGTTTAATGGCTAAATAATTTTACTAATCAAATACTTTTTTAAAAATTAAATAATTAAGTCATGCTGCTTTGCCTTCAGATAACTCGCACCATCTTAAGCCCAGTCTTTAGGGTCATATGAGCTAACGTAGCCACTACTCACTCCTGGTGGCATTTTTGCCTTAATTGCGTGGCCCAATGTTAAACTGGCATCTTGAAAATGAGAAATATAAATTCCACTGGCAAAATAAAAACAAATATATCAACCTGGATTGTGTGTGTTCTACATAGCCATTCTTTTATATATATGATTTTCTTAATGGGGAGGCCATATTCAGTTTTAAAAGAGCATCATATGGCAAGAAAATAAGTTATTTAATCATATCTTTTTCTTAATTTCAGACCATTTAAATTAAGCCTTCTTTTCCTATGCTTGCTATGGCTCGAATTCTTCGCCCTTTCTTTTATGCCTTTCCAGACATACTGTCATGAGCATTTTTGAATCTCTCCCAATTTTAAACCTCCAGCATTTCCCTACTATAAAATGACAACTATCTTTTGTGAGTTTTTTTCATCTTCCTTACACTGTACCTACCTCACTCCCATCTCTCACATGTGAATCTTCATACAACCCCTTGTGTACAAAAACAAGAATCTATAGAATTTTAATATTTTGGGTTCTGGAATCTTCAAGTTTTTTATGTTATCTGTAATTACCATTGTTGTGTGTATTGTATATATTTTAATCTCATTTGAATAGTTTAACACGTGAAGCACCGTAACTGGCCCTACAGACTCTTAGGTAGCCTTTGAAAGACTAATGAGGAACCTGCAGATTAGCAGTGCTATTAGAAGGATTCAACTTCCTTCGTCACTGAGCAACACCAGAGCGTTTGTTAGTATAATGGATGGTAGATGTGATTTTGAAATTGATGAAATCACTGGGTTCAGGATACATAGATTGGCCAGAGGGGATGTATGGCCTCCTGCCCTCACATGCACATGCCATGAAAACATCCTGATGTATTTACTCCAGAGTAAAGCCTTGGCCCTGGGATTCCATCCAGGTCTGTGTGTAGCTCCTTATGCAGGATTCTGCTATGTCATCCCTCCTGGAGGGTTAGCTGAAGTCAGCTGCTAGACTACTGTGAACTTCTCTTAAGAAAACATTCCATCAAATGCGTTTGTCTGAGTATATAAAAGGATAGAGAGTGGAGATATTTGTTAAATGACTATTTTGTCATAGCTTTACTAATAAACATCTGAATACCTGACCAAATTTCCTGCGAGACTAGCTTTTGTGGGAACATGCCAACTGGAAGAAAGACTGTCAAGGGATCACACCAAACTTCAACCATGGAAGCCACTCATGCCTAACGAAAAGCCTGCTGCTTGTCAGCACCACGTTGGCTGATGCCCAGGAAGGTATGCCCTTCATGCTCACTGAGGATTTCAGGAGGTTAAAAACTCTGGAATTTTTAAGTATATGAGAGCAATCACACACATTTTCAAAGAAATAAGCAAAATAACAAATTATATGGTATGTACTATACCCAGTGAGCTGTGGATTCTAAAATCTACTAATAGTTTACATCCAAGTAGAAACTATCATAAAAATGAATTACGTCCCAAAAATGTAATTGTGAGCAGTCATTTGAAATTTATCATCAATATCCATATAAATATTATTGTGAATGGTGATTAGGTATCCTATTTAGGCCATAAACCTGCCTAAATATAATTTAACAGAAATACTGTAGCTGCAAAGACAAATAGTATTTAAAAATCCGTAAATTATTCTAGCAACTAAATCATCCCCAAATATGTCAGTCTTGATGAAGAAGTATAGTTTCATTTATTTGAATAATGAACTTAGAAAACTATGGAGGATGCAATTTCTGAAGGGAGTCCTGGGCTTATTTGTAAGTTTTACATGTTGAGGACACCAAAAATTATACTTCTTTTACTCCACAAATTAGAAGTTTCCTCTTCTTTGATATACCTACACCTGTAGAAAGCCCAGGAAGTTAGGACTCCTTGGATGTTCACCACAGTAAGTAGGTGGGAAAGAAGATAGAAGTTCTTAAAATGATTGAATAAATTATGAAGCCAAGAGGAGAGAAAAAAATTCAGTAAGGGGAACACCTACAGTTTTGGAATCAAAAAGTGATTTGGGATGATAGTAGTTTAGCTATGACTAGAGGTAGAAGGCAGAGAGGAACAAGGGACAGCATGGCTTGGATGATTCACCCTGAAGGGGAAAGGGAAGAAGGGATTGTGGCAGAAGGAATCGATCTCCACTCATCAGCAGAGCACAAGTACCTGGAGACACAGGGACGTCCGGGTCTCTGAGCCCTCGGTAGCTACACGCGCTGAGGCTCTCCCCTCGAATCTCCGTTTTTATTGCTTGGGTTTGTAAGCCTGAGACTTTCCATGTATACATATTGGGTTCGTAAGCAGCAAGACTTACTCTATGCTTTGAAAACATCCATTTTAAATCTGGGGTCTTAGCTTTTAGGCTCTCTGCTTATTTAAAATAGGTTCTAACTGATATAATTCATGATTCAATACCATCAAATGTTATGTTGCTGAGGTAGCCACTAAGCAATGCAAAACAAAACAATGCAACTCTTTAGTTACGCAACTAAATTACGGTTAGTACTTGTTTCCAAAAATGATATTATAAGAGAGGACGGAACAGTGATTGAAGTAACCAAGCAAATCTTATATGACAGACACTGTACTAAGGATAATGTAAATGCCCTCTCCCTCATTTAAAATGCTAGGAAGAGGATATTATTTTTCTCCATTTTGCAACAATGAAAACCGAAGTCAGAAAGATCGTGTGAAACATAGAAAGCAACACAGGCAAGTGAATGGTAGTTCTTGGGGGAACTCAGCCCTTGAGCCATTATATCATGCTGCTGCTCCGTGTATTAAGTTCTTTACTTAATAATCTAACAGGCATCCCATCCGAGGAGGAAAGAATTTATGAAACTTAACCTCAGAAGACATGACCGTGTCACTTTTTAGATTTTGTCAAGTCATATTGTGAGTGGGGTGGCAGTTGTTGATTGCTCTTCATTGTTGCCAAATACCACAGCTAGACAGAAGTGTCACCTTCTATGACCCAAGTGTCCAGGAGAGATAGAGGATGACGCTGTCATGAATGAGGCTGGGAGTAGGGTCTGTGCCCTTGACCAACAGTGCCACTGGTTGTTGATGTCAAAGGCTTACACCAATTCTGAGCTTTTTTTTTCCCCTGAAAAAAAGTGCTAAAATCCTAAACAAATGTCCAAATGCATTTCATGTTTATATCTGCTGAGCTTTCACTTGAGCACAACATCTTTCCATACCTACTGATGGAAACCAGTTTTTTGATTCAGAAAGCAAACCTGTTTATCTCTGGGCTTGCTTTCTGGGGAAAAAAAAAAAAAGATTAATTTTCTATTATCAAGAGTGATGATTACAGGAAATCAGATCCAAAAGTTAATAATGGCAATTCATTGCCACAGTATGTATTGAATGGTGCTCATTCTCTCAACAAAGATGTATTAAGCACTTATTCTATGCAAATCCCCTGAGGATACAAATAAGAATAAGACATGGACTGTGCCTTCCAGAATTTGAGACTTTAGAAAAGGAGATGAAGGAATTCACAAAAAAGCTCTAATAGTGGTTAGAAATAAAATCAGCAGCATGAAAGAAGTATAAATAGAATGTTCATGTGTGGGGTGTACTTAGAGATCAAAAGGCAGGGCATGGGCTTTGGGGTCCAAAATATCTGGCTTAGAATCCTGCCTTGGGTATTTGTCCTGACACCAGGTACATAATCATGCTGCGTCTCAAGTTCCTGTTTGCAGAATAGTTCCAATAACAGCTCGAAGGGTTAAAGGGCATATGCAAATTACTTACACAGAACTAGGCAGAAATTGCTATTATACAGGATATAAAGGTTATTTCAAGCTAGGATCTTGAAGAGAAGTGTCATGAAAAGAGTGACACTTTGGGTCTTGGGAGCTGGATGGAAGGAATGACATCATCAAAAGAGCAGAGGTGGAAGGGCACAGTTGGAGAATAAAATGTTGCTTCATGCAGGAGGAGTGGTACTCTGCTGATGGTGAAAACTAATGCGGACAAGATGGCTGGATTCATGTGGATGCTGGACATAAGGGCCTAAAACCAGGGAGGCAGGAAATTATAGCCCACAGGTCAAATCACTTGTTTTAATATGGCCCATGTCCTAAGAATGGTTTGTACATGTTTAAATGGTTGGGAAAAAAACCTGAAACTATAATATGAGGATTTATATCCAAATCAAATTTCAATCTTCATAAAGTTTTATTAGAATATAGTCTAGCCCATTTATTTACACAAGGTCTGTGGCTGATTCTGCCCTATCATGGCACAGGACAGGGTTGAGAAGTTGCAGCTGAGATCATCTGACCCACCCAAACAAAGAATATTTATTATCTGACTCGTTATGGGGAAAGTGCCACAAACTCTGGTTGAGTGTGTCTTCCCTAGACAATGGGACTACAGTGAAGGTTTTTGAACAGTGAGGTATGAAGCAAAGACATGCTTATGAAACTAATTTTGCAAATGAATTTGAGATGGGAAGGGAGAGAGCCCATGATACTTCAGACAAAGGTGATAGGGCTGGCCAAGAGTAGGAGCAGGAGAATAAAAAGGAAAGGAAATATCAGAGAAATAATAAAGACAACTATGTGTCTGATCCCTCCCTATTTCTAAGCGTCTCATTTTGACATTTCAGTTCAATTAAAAAGACTATATTAAGAATTTTTTATTCACCCCTAACTGAGCATCCACTCAGAGGAAGAAAATAAAAAGGAGTTCTGTTTACCCAGGACCCTGATGGGCTCATGGACACAGCTGGGAGAACCAGGTAGACAGTGATGACCCCAAGCATAGGGAGAGAGTGGGAGATGTTCCAGATGCAGGATTATCTGTCTTACTTCCATCTACACAGCAAATTGGAACTAGTCTTCTCAGCAGATGTGGTGTCATGGGCTGTGATTGCTCATCTTTTCTCCCAATGGGACAAGAACCCTTTGTGAAGGAGGATATTTATGCCACTGGCATAACCCTAGATGAAGAGGGAATATTATGGGATCAGATCCCAAATAAAAAAAGGCCAGCACGTAGCCAGCTCATCTCTATTCTGGTGTTAAATATTTTAGAGACACCAGACACTGGCCCAGCATTATTTACAGACCACTATCAGTAGCAGCCAGAAGAAATTAGAGGAGGCTTATCAGGCCGAGGTGTTTTGTTTATGACTAGTCATTAAAAAAAATCATAATTGCATGAAGGCTTTCTATACCTTTTGCAGTTTTTAAATACACAGTGTTGCTTTACCATGAATAAATATCGATAATAATAAGATGGCCTAATGGCACATGAATGTTTATTATGGTGCAGATATTGTTATTATATATTTATGACACAGTTGACTCTCATTCAAAGCAAATGGCTTCTACCAGTGTGGCTTTCATATGTCTTGGATATTCTGTGACTTCTGGATTTCAAATGTTGAATTCAGTTGTCTTGATAAGTTTGCTATTCTTTACATCAAGTGACCTGACTCTTTCTGTTGGGAAATTATGGTCGTCATGCATCTCTAGAGGTGTAGTTGTCAAAATGGATTTATTGGATGGTAAAAAAATTGCCTGGTGACATGGTTTTCGAAGTTGCAGGAATTGGTCTGTGGTTCTCTAAGATATTTAACTAATTAAATGCTGGCTCTGCCACTTTGCTAGGCATTGGACTTTGGGCAGATTCATTGGATCCACTGGTTGCCTATCCCATAGGCTCCCTATTTTTATTTTTGGTATCATTAATGTACAATTACATGAGTAACATTATGGTTATTAGACTCCCCCCATTATCAAGTCCCCACCACATACCCCCTTACAGTCACTGTCCATTAGCATAGTAAGATGCTATAGAGTCACTACTTGTCTTCTCTGTGTTGTACAGCCCTCCCCGTGCTCCCCCCACATTGTGTGTGCTAATTATAATGTCCCTTTTTCTTCCCTATACCTCCCTTCCTACCCATCCTCCCCAATCCCTTTCCTTTTGGTAACTGTTAGTCCATCCTTGGGTTCTGTGAGTCTGCTACTGATTAGTTCCTTCACTTTTTTCTTTGCTCTTATACTCCACAGAGGAGTGAAATCATTTGGTATTTGTCTTTCTCCACCTGGCTTATTTCACTGAGCATAATACCCTCTAGCTCCATCTATGTTGTTCAAATGGTAGGATTTGTCTTCTTCTTATGGCTGAATAATATTCCATTGTATATATGTACCACATCTTCTTTATCCATTCATCTACTGATGGACACTTAGGTTGTTTTACTTCCATTTCTTGGCTGTTGTAACTAGTGCTGCGATAAACATAGGGGTGCATATGTCTTTTTCAAAGTGGGCTGCTGCATTCTTAGGGTAAATTCCTAGAAGTGGAATTCCTGGGTCAAATGGTATTTTTATTTTGAGTTTTTTGAGGAACCTCCATACTGCTTTCCACAATGGTTGAACTAATTTACATTCCCACCAACAGTGTAGGAGGGTTCTCCTTTCTCCACATCCTCACCAACATTTGTTGTTGTTTGTCTTTTGGATGGTGGCCATCCTAACTGGTATGAGGTGATATCTCATTGTGGTTTTAATTTGCATTTCTCTGATGATTAGCGATGTGGAGCATCTTTTCATGTGTCTGTTGGCCATCTGAATTTCTTCTTTGGAGAAGTGTCTGTTCAGCTCCTCTGCCCATTTCTTAATTGGATAATTTGCTTTTTGTTTGTTGAGGTGCATGAGCTCTATATATCTTTGATGTCAACACTTTATCAGATATGTTATTTATGAATATATTCTCCCATATTGTAGGATACCTTTTTGTTCTACTGATGGTGTCCTTTGCTGTACAGAAGCTTTTCAGCTTGATATAGTCCCACTTGTTCATTTTTGCTTTTGTTTCCCTTGCCCTGGGAGATATGTTCATGAAGCAGTTGTTCATGAACAACTATTCAAGAGAGTTTATATTCAAGAGAGTTTTGCCTATGTTTCCTTTTAAGAGTTTTATTGTTTCATGACTTACATTCAGGTCTTTGATCCATTTTGAGTTTACTTTTGCGTATGGAGTTAGACAGTAATCCAGTTTCATTTTCTTAAATGTAGCTGTCCAGTTTTGCCAACACCAGCTGTTGAAGAGGCTATTATTTCCGCATTGTATATCCATGGCTCCTTTATCATATATTAATTGACCATATATGTTTGGGTAAATATCTGGACTCTATTCTGTTCCACTGGTCTATGGGTCTGTTCTTGTGCCAGTACCAAATTGTCTTAATTACTGTGGCTTTGTAGTAGAGCTTGAAGTTGGGAAGCAAGATCCCCCCTGCTTTATTCTTCCTTCTCAGGATTGCTTTGGCTATTCGGGGTCTTTTGTGGTTTCATATGAATTTTAAAACTCTTTGTTTCAGTTTGTTGAAGAATGTTGTTGGTATTTTGATAGGGATTTTATTGAATCTGTAGATTGCTTTAGGCAGCATGGCCATTTTGACTATATTAATTCTTCCTACCCAAGAATATGGGATGAATTTACATTTGTTAGTGTCCTCTTTAATTTTTCTTAAGAGTGTCTTGTAGTTTTTAGGGTATAGGTCTTTCACTTCCTTGGTTATGTTTATTCCTAGGTATTTTATTCTTTTTGATGCCATTGTGAATGGAATTGTTTTTCTGATTTGTCTTTCTGCTAGCTCATCTTTAGTATATAGGAATACAACAGATTTCTGTGTATTAATTTTGTATCGTGCAACTTTGCTGAATTCAGATATTAATTCTAGTAGTTTTGGAGTGGAGTCTTTAGGGTTTTTTATGTACAATATCATGTCATCTGCAAATAGTGACAGTTTGACTTTTTCCTTACCAATCTGGATTCCTTTTATTTCTTTGTTTTGTCTGATTGCTATGGCTAGGACCCTCCAATACTATGTTGAATAAAAGTAGGGAGAGTGGGCCTCCTTGTCTTGTTCCCAATCTTAGATGAAAAGCTTTCAGCTTCTCGCTGTTAAGTATGATGTTGGCTGTGGGTTTGTCATATATGGCCTTTGTTATGTTGAGGTACTTGCCCTCAATACCAATTTTGTTGAGAGTTTTTATCATGAATGGATGTTGAATTTTGTCGAATGCTTTTTCAGCATCTATGGAGATGATCATGTGGCTTTTGTCTTTCTTTTTGTTGATGTGGTGGATGATGTTGATGGATTTTTGAATGTTGTACCATCCTTGCATCCCTGAGATGAATCTCACTTGATCATGGTGTATGATCCTCTTGATATATTTTTGAATTCGTTTTGCTAATATTTTGTTGAGTATTTTTGCATCTACGTTCATCAAGGATACTGGTTTGTAATTTTATTTTTGTGGTGTCTTTGCCTGGTTTTGGTATTAGAGTGAAACTGGCTTCATAGAATGAGTTTGGAAGTATTCCCTCATATTATTTGGAAGACTTTAAGGAGAATGGGTATTATGTCTTCTCTAAATGTCTGATAAAATTCAGCGGTGAATCCATCTGGCCTGGAAGTCTTGTTCTTGGGTAGTTTTTTGATTACCGATTCAATTTTGTTGCTGGTAATTGGTCTGTTTAGATTTTCTGTTTCTTCCTTGGTCAGTCTTAGAAGGTTGTATTTTTCTAGAAAGTTATCCATTTCTTCTAGGTTATCCAGCTTGTTAGCATATAGATTTTCATAGTATTCTCTAATAATTCTTTGTATTTCTGCGGTGTCCATCATGATTTTTCCTTTCTCATTTCTGATTCTGTTTATGTGTGTAGATTCTCTTTTTCCCTTAATAAGTTTGGCTAGGGGTTTGTCTATTTTCTTTATTTTCTCAAAAAACCCGCTGTTGGTTTCATTGATTTTTTTCTATTGTTTTATTCTTCTCAATTTTATGTATTTCTTCTCTGATCTTTAATATGTCCCTCCTTCTGCTGACTTTGGGCCTCATTTTTTCTTTTTTCTCCAGTTTCAATAATTGTGACTTTAGGCTATTCATTTGGGATTGTCCTTTCTTCTTTAAGTAGGCGAAGGCTCCCTATTTTTGTTCACATATGCACTTCCCACATTCATGACCAAGAGGAAAGGGATTGCATTCCCAGCTCTAGGAATGGTCCTTGTTAGTTTCAGCATTCCAGCACATGCCATCCTTTAGCAACAGGTACTTATTCGGGAGTTATCATATGATCTAAGTTGTTTCCATCAGCTTGAGAGGAAGAATAGATAGTCCATACCAGGGAGGAGGAGGTTGTTCCTTCTGCTGGACAGAAGGAAGGAAATGTATAGCTCAAATTGTCACTGAGGCCATCTTGTGTGAACCTCAGATGGTGCTCAGATGGTGCAGATACAGGACAACGCTTACACTGATGACAGAGAATTCAGGTCCTTGCATGATTCCAGGTAACACCTGTGCTGCTCTCTCAGTTTCAGGCCATAATACAGTTCCTTGATGGTCAAGTTTGAATAGGCTTTTCTGTTGCAACCAAGTCATTCCAGTGGATGTTTAAGTGTCCATAAAACTAAGCTCACTATTCTCTAAGTATCCACCTCATAGGGTCCTTGTGAGAAGTGGCTGAGTGTAAGTGTTCAATTAATTTAGCAAGTACTCATTTATATTCCTTTTAGTAAATAGTGTAGTTCTGGGACCAAATAATAGATACTTCATCATATTTGTTGATTCACAGTTTATATGAAACCTGCTCCATTTGCCAACTGCTCACTGACTCTGTTTTGGTTTTCTCTTTGTTTCTACATTTGCCTAAATAAATACTTTTACCAGATTAGAGAGCTGCAGTATTAGCATGGGCTTTTAGATCTGAACAATTTTACTTCCTAAGCCTCTTCTGGGTTTTCTCCCATCTTTGAAATAAGATAGAAAACTAGAAAAGAGAGGTTGATTTTTCCAGGGTCTAGTAGAAGAACTTCTAGTCATATGAGAAGATAGTTTCCATATTTCATTTCTTATAGGTGAGAATATTTTCATTTAGCATCACTAATTAGCAGCAGAGTTAAAACTAGAATCCAGCTCAAACCCCCCCCCACCACCACCACCACTAATTTTGGTCTGCTTTTGTTTTTTTTTAAGAACCATCTGTGGGTTCTTAAAATAGTTCAATGCTGTGACACAGCTATAGCAATAAACTATTGCTGGTTTTATTAATTTTCAGAATGTACAGCTTCTTGGCCAGGATATGTTAATCTGCCATTATAATTCTCTCATTGTCTGTATTGAGCTGTTGTCTATTTTTGCATTAGCATTTCTTTATTAACCCACATCTTGGGGCTAACTGTGGATGTGTAATTGAAACAATGTTGTTAGGTTTCTTAGGCCTTCCATAGGACCCCAGGTGGCGTAGTCTTGGGTAATGTGTTTAATTGCTTTGTTAAATGATATATGTCTTTAGACCCTTCATTAAGTAAATTCCCTTTGTTGCTTGCTTACAGTTGGTCTAGGCCAGGAGATTTCAAACTGCCTTTCCTCTAGGGAACTTCAGAAGTGCTTTAAAGTCATAGACTAAAATGGCAGTTGGGAGAGAATCAAAATTGGGGGGAGGCTGGCTGTTGGTTGCATCCCTAGGACATGTCTCAAAACAGCTCTTCTGAGAGTGATTATAAGGGGATTAGAGGGCAATGAAGTCTCTCTGCTATTCTGGATATAAAATCATCTTTAAATGGTATCTGGGAGTCTGGTAGAAGGCATGAGAGAGAGGTCTAGTGGTTAACAAGGGCTAGAGGGCTGGCTGCAGAGTTCTGACCACAGGGGACAGCACTCATCTGTATTTAGGATTATCATGTTCAGGCACTGTGGGAAGTGTTTTAAAATACTGTTCCATTTAGTCTTTATAACTACCCTACAAATAGGCATTATAAGTTTCAGAGAGGTAAACCAATGCCTTTAAAGCCTTTTAGCTATTAATTAACAGAACAAAGGATAGGCCCGTATAGTTTCAGAACTTGCATATTTTCACAAGATCCAAAAATGTTCTAAATATGAGGGCTGGAGTTTGTTGACCTCTTCTGTCTGGAGTAAGGAATTAATGGGAGCAGGGCCTAGGGAATTATAACATGGAGTCTAGATACAAGGCACTATAAGGAGTCCAATGTAAGTTGAAAAACCACTTGCTCATATAGGAGGATCTAGATACTAACTATACTCTCATTTTCTTTTGTGTGATGTCAACTGGTCAAGTCACTCTGAATGCTGGGTTATTGAAGGGCCAGACTTCCATGATGAGTGTTCTCATGGGTATTCACCTGCAATTAAAGATGGCCCCACCTCCCGGCTGCTGGTGTAGGCCTCATCTTCATGTCTCTTCTCTGGGCCTGATCTCCTGTTCTTTCTCCTTCAGACCCCTGACAGACCAGCCATGCCATTTGTAGCACCAGGGGAAAGGGTCTTTCCCACTGGGGCAAGTTCTCTATGACTCTGCTAAAACCTAAGGAGGACAAGGGAAAGGGCAGTTTGGGAGAAAGGGTTTTTATTGCTTCCCTCCCCAGCCCACCCCTTCCAGGAGGAACTTCATGGGGAGGTACCTGGTGACTGGCAGGCACAAGACCAATTACGTACCAGGAATGGACTGTTTCCTCTCCATGCCTTGCCCAGGCTGCGGCCCTATCCTGTTCTATTGATATGCAAATAGGATGGGAAATTCTGGGTGCAAACTTCCATTTATCTCACACATTCTGCCCATGTGCCCATATATTTCCTGACCTTGGCCACCTCTCTTCTAACACAAAGTGGGTGACTAGGTATATTAACCAAAGTTCTGCTCCCTAGGAATGGACTTCCCCACTCTCTTCAGGGGTACCCTCTGTGTGTCTTCAGCTCAGCAGTAGCTCATTTTCAGCTTCAAAGCATTTTCCCAGCCAACCCATCATTGAACGAAGCTTAGTCCTCTTCCTCCTCTTCCAGCTGGTCATAAAGTATGAGCAGATGGAGGTACGACAGTGCAGTGGTGGGGACATGAGCAAATAGGCCACCTCTCAGAGACTGCTTACACCTCATGCATGTTTAATTTCTGTAGGTCTTTATCAGACTATGACCACGCTGAGGGAAGAGACCATGACACTGGAAACCTTACCCTCCAAAGAGATCCTGGCACAATGTAGGTCTTCAAAAACTGATAAATGAAATGAAGTTAATGACTGATTTGTAGGTGGCAGAGACAGGACAAGAAGCCAAGTGCACACACTTAGTTCAGGACCTCTTCCATCACATCTTGCAGAGGAATTAATCCCCTAAGATATTCTTAGTGGAAGGGCCTGGGACCAAAGAGCTGTGTATGGGGTGGAGAAGGGTATTTCTATTTGAGGTCTAGGTGATCATCCTCATTTATCAAATGATCTAGTTTTAATTCTGAAATTCCTATTTCCCTTAACAATAGCTCAGATAAACCCACAAAAATCATGCACGACTTTTGCCTTTTTTATTTTTCTTTGGAACCCAGACCCCAAGAGGCTTTGAGGCCAAAAAAGCCCACGTGGCATCTTCTGCCTCTCCATCTAACTCCTTTTCTTTGCTTTACTCCCCTTTTATTTCTTCCTCCATTGAGGTTATCTGGGGCCACAAAGACTGAACAAATTGTTGCAGAACTTAATAAATTAAACTAAATGGTCTTAACTTCCATGATAGAGATTGAGTATTTGATATTATTCCATGAGAGGCAGCAGGATGAGGGAAGTCTTCCCCAGGAAGTGGTATTGAGGCTGAGCCTCGAAGGTTCTGAAGACTTTGCTAGGTGAAGTGCAGGCACACCCTGGAGCGAGAAAGGAGCATGGGTGCTCTTGAGAAAGTGCCTGGAAGAGCCGAGGTCCACAGATGGATGAGGAGATGCACTCACTGAAAATGGCGAGATCGGCTGTCGTCAGACCACAGGGGCCATTGGAAACTGATGAATTAAGGGTCTTGGAAATCCATGAAAGCGTTTTAAGGAAGGAATTACATTTTAAAAACATCAGATTTAGATTTTTGTTTATGTCATTATAACTACAGTTTAGAGAATAGACTGGAGGGAGGCTAGAGAAACCTTGGGAGTCAATATCAGCCCAGAAAATAATTTCTACGTAACAGGTTCTGAAACATAAAAGTAAACAGCAACAGTAACAATAATCATAATCATATATTTCCTCGTGTAATGGTAAGTGCTAGCAATCATAGTTAAGTAGACTAACAGCATAGATTAAAGAATGGGGTTCATTTTATTTATTCATTTTTTTATGTTAGTTTTTTTTTTATCATTAATCTACAACATTATGTTTACTAGGATCTCCCCTTCACCAAGTCCCCCCCGCAATCCCCATTACAGTCACTGTCCATCAGCGTAGTAAGATGCTGTAGAATCACTACTTGTCTTCTCTGTATTGTACAGCCCTCCCCATGCCTCCACCACACATTATACATACTAATCGTAATGCCCCCTTTCTTTTTCCCTGCCCTTATCCCTCCCTTCCCACCCATCCTACACAGTCCCTTTCCCTTTGGTACCTGTTAGTCCATTCTTGGGTTCTGTGATTCTGCTGCTGTTTTGTTCCTTCAGTTTTTCTTTGTTCTTATACTCCACAGATGAGTGAAATTGTTTGATACTTGTCTTTCTCCGCCTGGCTTATTTCACTGAGCATAATACCCTCTAGCTCCATCCATGTTGTTCAAATGGTAGGATTTGTTTTATTCTTAAGGCTGAATAATATTCCATTGTGTATATGTACCACATCTCCTTTATCCATTCATCTACTGATGGACACTTAGGTTGCTTCCATTTCATAGCTATTGTAAACAGTGCTGTGATAAACATAGGGGTGCATCTGTCTTTTTCAAACTGGGCTGCTGCATTCTTAGGGTAAATTCCTAGAAGTGGAATTCCTGGGTCAAATGGTATTTCTATTTTGAGCTTTTTGAGGAACCTCCATACTGCTTTCCACAATGGTTGAACTAATTTACATTCCCACCAGCAGTGTAGGAGGGTTCCCCTTTCTCTGCAACCTCACCAACATTTGTTGTTGTTTGTCTTTTGGATGGTAGCCATCCTTACTGGGGTGAGGTGATATCTCATTGTGGTTTTAATTTGCATTTCTCTGATGACTAGCGATATGTCAAAGAGTTTTAAGTAGCATGGAAAATATTAATTTTAAAAATAGGAAATCATATAGAGCCTAGGACCACAAATCACAATGTTGTAATACTAAAGGGGAAAAAATGATGTATCACATAAAAAAAAAACATCTAAACACTACCCCTGAAAGATCTGGTTAATACCTTAAAAATTTTTTAATTTAAGAAATTTCTAAAATGATCACACATACATTTTATTTTTTAATTTCCATAAAAGTGTTTCCATATACCATTTTAGCAACGTAGTTTTTAATTTACAACATAAAATATCTCAATATTCGGAAAGGTAAAACAGGGTAACATGAGTCTCTCTTTCATGTTGGACACCAATCCTCTTCCCACAAACAGTGATAATTCTGGTGTGCTCCACATGTGTATTATCCACATTTTTATTTTGAAACGACCTCAAACATATAGCAAATACGCAAGTACAGAGCACAGATTTTCTTCCTAAACCAACTAAGAGTTTCCAATCCAGTTCCCCATCATTCCTGAAATTTTTAATGTGCATTTCTTACCCAGAGGGTATTCTTCTACATAACCAACCTACAACCATCAAAATCAGAGTTAATATTGACACACAGCAGCCATCTAAATCTCAGACTTCATTCTAACTTCTCCAATTGTCCCAATAACATCTTCATATTCAAAGGATCCAGGCCATAATTCTGTGTCGTGTTCAGTTGTTATATCTGTTTGCTGTCCTTCAGTCTGGAACAGTTCTTCAGCCCCTCCTTGACATTTAATAAGTTGACACTTCCAAACATTACAGGCCAGCAACTTTGTAGAGTGTCCTTCAGTTTTGGTCTGTCTGATGTTTCCTCATGATTAGATTCAGGTTATGCATCTATGGCAGGAATATTGCAGAAGTGATGTATTTTTCTCATTGAAATCTTAGGAGGCACCCAATATTGATTTGTCCCATTACTGTTTATGTTAACTTTGATCATTTGCCAAGCTGCTCACTGTAGAGTTCTCTGTTTTTATTTGTTGTTCATAATTGTTTTGTGAGGAGGTTGTTTGAACTAAGTACATATCCCATTGCTCAACAGATTTTATTCATTTATGTGTTCAGTTGTTTATTTATGTTTTGTATTTATTTATGTATGTATAGACTCATGATTCTTGTTTTATTTAGTGGACCAAATCTGTTACTATCATTTGTTTTGATGCTCCAGTTGCATCTAATTTGTCCAATGGGAGCTCTGTTAAGCTGGCTTCCTTTTGACATGTCCCCATTATTCTCTGAGTTCTTCCATACTTTTTGGTACAAAGTATTTCAGGCCCATCGTGTACTTTATCCTCCCCCCAGCCATATTTGTCCAGGCATCCCTAGTTCATTTAACAAGCAAGCTTTGTGTGTGCTCATTGCTTCAGGGTATTGCTGCCCCCAGACCCACTCAATAGATAGAGATCTTCAAACACCTCTCCCTATAGTCAGTGACACATTCAATTTCTGCTGAAATTGGCAGCAAGGAAAGATTTCCTCCAAGACCACTTTGCAGCTCTTTTGTTAAAAGAAGGGGAATGCATGTTGTACAGCATCAACAGCAAATGTTTGTGAGAGCTGGAGCACTGAAATTAGAAACTGGGTCTGTTTGGTATAAAGAACAATGACCTTTCCATCACTTCGGGCTGCCCAGAGTAACGGGATCCCCCAAGACTAGCTCTCTGTTGTAGAGTCGTGCACTCATGTAGATACACCTGGTGATTTTTTTCCTTTTATAGTAAACACACCAAAGCATCTAGACTAGGTTATGAAGCTGTACTCAGAAAATCCAGGTCAGTGGTTTTGTAGGGGGACACAGGAGACATGCACTTATAAGCCTAAGTAGAAGAATAAACTGTGTATATTTCTTTCTCAACAGTTAATCATTGCTAGCATCCAAAATAAAAAAACAGTATGCCACTCTCTGCCCTTCAAGTCTATGAGGGACTTAAAAGTATGCACAGGATCAGAAGAAACAAACATACTATGCAAATTTTTTATACTACACTGTAATTTTCATTCATACATTTATTCACTCATTTATTCAACAGTATATATATGCAGCATTTATTATGAGCCAGAAATAGTTCACATTTGTAAACATAAATTCACATTAACACCACTATATAAAAATATGAAAATTACTTAAATTTAATACATATTTATAATTATATAGTATTTAATATTTTATGATACTCATATATATATTTACTTAATTTTTTATAAATAACTGTTGAGTTTAGAGCTATGTAGCTAACATGTAAGTGGTACATGCACACACATTTTTTTTTATCACTAAATGTATTTTTATTATTATTATCCTTATCATACAGGCAAGGAAATTGAGATTGAGACAATAAGTGAATTTTCTAAAGTCAAGCTATTATTTCTGACACAATTCAGTTTGTTTTATTTTAATGAAGTTATCACTCAGCTTTTTATCTAAGGCCTATAAAGTTTAACATTGATCTAAATCCTAAGACTGTTTAATTCTAAATTGTGTGTCTTTAATCTAGAAGTGGCTGCAAGTCTCCTGTTTGGCCAATGTAAAGTCTCATTTTCTGTCTCACTTCCTCTTTTCTCTCTTCCCCCTGATTACCCTACTCTAGCAGCTAAGTGGATATTCAGAGCCCCCAGAAATTCAAAGGTAGATTTTGTTTCTGTTATTAAAGCTGTGTGGAATTTGAAATGGTTTAAGAGATAACTGGCATCTTGAACAGAAATTGTAAGAAGACAGTATCTAGGAAGTGTCTATACTAAAAGGGAAACACTCTTTTTTGATTTCTAGTTCACTGTATTTGAGGAGGACAGTAGCTGTCTGTCAAAACATCCATTTCCCTTCATTAGATGTTCTTTCTCAATGACATTATTCAGTAGGTAGCCTATCATCAAGCACAAGTTAAGTGCTCAGACAGAATCTGGTTGCATGAATGCCCGTACTGTAACTCAGGGGTTGGCTGACTTTTTCTATAAAGGGTGAAGTACGAAATGTTTTACAGTCATACCTTGTTTGATTGCACTTCACTTTATTGCACTCTGCAGAAACTACATTTTTTACAAATTGAAGGTTTGTGGTGTGCCTGCACAGAGCAAGCCTATCAGCAACTATTTTTCCAACAAACAGCATTTGTTCATTTTGTGTCTAGGTGTCACATTTTGGCCATTCTTCCAACATTTCAAACTTTCAAATTATTATTATACTTGTTAATGTTGATCTGCTGTCAATGATGAGGACTTGCTGAAAGTTCAGATGATAGTTAGCATTTTTTTAGTAATAATGTATTTTTTTATTAACTATGTGCTTTTTTAAAGATATAATGCTGTTGCATGCTTAACAGACTACAGTATGGTGTGGAGATAACTTTTATATGCACTAAAAATCCAAAAAAATTCATTTGACTCACTTATTGCAATATTTGCTTTGTAATGGTAGTCTGGAACTGAACCTGAAATATTTCCAGGATAAGCCCTGTAATCATTATAGGCCATAGAGTTTTTCCCTCAATCACTCAGCTCTGCCACCACAGCTCAAAAGCAGCCGTAGACAATGTGAGGAAGTATGTCATTTCTGTAGGAGAAATCAAAGAGGCCAATGTGGCAGGAACAGGGGTGGAGTTGGTAGTCTTTGATGGATACTGCGTCTGGAGAAGGAGGCAAGCAGCAGATTACAGGGGCTTTTCAGGTCTTAGTAAGGAATCTTGACATTTTCTCCAAAGCAATGGGAAGCTACCCAAGGGTTTTAAACATGTATATGATATAATTAGGTTTGCATTTTAAAACAGTAATCTGGCTTGCAGCGTGGGGAGCAGATTGGAACAGAGTAAGGGTAGACCTGGGGGTCTTTGAAAGAACTGATAATAGTTTGGTCTGTGATAGTGGCAGTGAAGATGGAGAAAAGTAGGTAGATTCAAGAAAAATGAGGATGTTAAATTGATTGGACATGGTGATGGATGAATTATGGGGGTTGAAGGTCTCAAGGATTGCAGACACAGGTTTCTGACCTGCACAGCTAGATGGGGGCAGGGGGTGTCATTCACTGGGAAGGTTGACTGTGAGGGAGGTGGTTGGGGGATTTAAGGTGGGAGTAATTCTTGAGTTCAGATTTGAATATGCTAATCTGGGAAAGTTGAATGGCTTGCTTTTGCTACACTTGAGAATACTGAGTGAATATGCTCATTAGTCAGGTAGATGTAAGTCTAGAATTCTGAGGACTGTTCAAGGATCATGACAGAAATTTGACAGTCATTGGCATGTAGCTGGTTATTGAGCCAAGATATTGAAAGATGGAATTTATTAGAGAAATTATATTAGAGAGTAAGAAGAGAATACACACATGTATGCTTTTCAAAGTGGGATTCATATACTTCAGAGTATCCATTCTTCTGTATTCAGCAATGCTCAAGAAGAGTAGGATCCCACCCCCATCTAGCTGTGCAGGTCAGAAACCTGTGCCTTCATTCCTTGAGACCTTCATCCCCATAATTCTTCCATCACTAAGTTCGGTTAGTTTAACTTCCTAATGTATGCCATAGAAACAGCTCAAATACCTGGAGTACCTGTTTCATTTGAATCTTTGGAATGGGAAATTCGGTGGAGTTGAACACAAAATACCCATAAATCAGAAGACAAAAAGGAATAACTGAGTTATGTGTTTGAAGCCATAGCCTTGGGCTAAAATCTTAGCTCCACAACCCAGGGTATGAGAAATAGCCAACAAAGTAGTTGGATGACAATTACAGCTGCTAATGAAATAGTAGTGCCCTTTCTTTCCTTTCCATGTGGATAGTCGCTGATCTAAACACTCAGGGAAGAATGTCCTGCTTTCGTGATACCTGCCTGGTGACTCCTAGAGTCGCACGCCTTAGTGGGTCAGAGAGGGGGGAGATGGGCTGAAACCCTATGCCCTAGCAAATGAAATTCCAATCTAAATGCTTCACAAATAGCAGGACTGTCATGTATTGGGTGACTGAAAATTTAGCTCCAACTTTTTCAACCTTAGGTCACATTGCTCCTTTGGAGGCACTAAGTAGCAAATAATAAGGAACTCACACTTGTGTTTATGATCATAGCTAATATGCGGATAGCTCTTCCTCTATGCCAGGTCCAGTTCTTAGTTCTTAACGTACATTCATGCATTTACTCCTGTAACAACCCTATGAAATCGGTGATCTACTATCCATATTCTCCAGGTGAGAAAACTGGAACATGAGTAAGTTCAGTCATTATCCAAGTTCACACTAACATGTGTCGGAACCAGGATTTAAAGCCAGAAAGTCTGTCCACAGTGCCTTCTCTTAACCATAATAACCAGTAGCCTCCTTGGTATTCCCTTGGGACCAGTGCCCCCTGGGTGACTCAGGGACGAATGACTTCATCAGAATGAAAGAAGGAAGAACAGCCTTGCACCAGCTAAGCATTATGCTAGTCCCATTGCTTAAAAATCTTCATTCAAGTAACATAATTATATCTCCCTCTCTAGTTCTCTTCTAATATTCTCTGTAGTTAGAATTCCACTGTGTCATGGCTGGCACCCTCCACCACACACAAAAAAAATCACAAACAAAATAAAAAAACAAACAAAAACATGGTTTTAGATATCAAAGTCATTTTAGTAATTGTCATACCAAACAACTTGAGGTTCCCAGCGATGGTGAGTAATTTTCAGGGCAGGGGAATGGAAAAAAAATTAGGATCCAACAGACACTCCCTCTCTGTCTTATTAGAACAAAGCCTTTGTCAGAGAATGAACAAAGCCTAATCAACATGCATTCCCAGGTTGCTGACTAGCAGCTACTGTGTTGGATAAATTCCGCCACCTCCTGATACTTCAAGTCTGGGTTCATGGTACATTAGTAGAATGTTGATGGATAACAGGAATTCATGTTCTGCTGCCCATTCTCCCGTGTCAGGCTCCTTTCCCACCCTCTTATGTGTAATTTGATTCAAATGACATAAGCCCATAATTCCTAAAGGGCAACGGCTGTGAAATGCAAAACCACAAAACCACCCCGTACTCAACGAGGTCGTGAAAGTACCAGAGGTGTACGTCAGAGGCATACTCGCCTGGAGTCAGCTAACAGCAGGTTCAAGATATTTTTAAGCCAGTACTTTCACAGATCTAAATTAAAAGACAATAGAGAAAATGTGGCAGACCTAGAAGTGGTCTTATTCGGTTGTGTTCTCCTTCAGGACAAAGTAAATGTAGATAATCTAATTGAGATTCAAATTCAAACTGTGATAACAATCAGTCTATAGCAGTGGGTACATCTGCAGACCGTAGAGTTAGATTTGTCTGGTTCTGAATCTAGACCTTGGGCACATTAATCTCTCTGTGCTTCTGTTTCCTCTGAAACAGGATAACTCAAGATATGCACAGGAACTTGTAATTGTCCAGCACTGCAGTATGGTAGCACATATACCACACATGTGTACCTGTGTGCCTATGCATGTGTGCATGTGTAATGTGGGTGCTGAGGCTGGAAGGATTGGAGAGGCACGATAGTGGTGAGTAGGCAACGACATGATCCTGAGGATGTTGCTTTAAATGCTAAGCGATTGGACATTATCCACAAGGTTATGGCACACTGCAGTGTTGTAAACAAATTTTAGCTGTGCCAAGGTAAGCATTCCTCAGTCTTCAGGGTGATGGGTGGAACCTAGAATAACGACAGCTCATTGCAGATCAACTCCAGCTGCAAGCGATTTGTCCTGTGACCACAGTTAGTTGTTTGAATGTTAGTATTTTCTTCCCGTGCCTTGATGTGAAGTTCAGGAAGCACTGCTATAGGTGGTACAGACCCTTGAAAGACATTGAAAAAGAGTGTTGCGTTCAGGGAGGCTTCTGTGAAGTGATATGTCTAAAGAGTGTCCTTAGCAGTGTATGGCTTATTGTAAGTGCTCAGTTAAGGTACATGCCTAGTTATACATGTGCTGATTGAGAGAATATATGTACAAATATTTGCCATGGATTCAGTAATAGAGTTAAAATAAAATTTGCATTTTGTTATAATATATTAACAAACACAATAGATTATACTAAGATTTTCACAGCATTTTACATATGAGGCATATTAATGATTTGATTCTTTATGCAATGCTTAGGATGCATATAGAAATGAGGAACTCTCAGTAAGTCCCCAACTGCTCAGGAGTTCTAGGACTCCAGTTGGCATCCGTTGCCACAAAAACTGGGGAACCAAACAAGATACCCTCAACAAATTCTTCCAGGACCACATCATTTCATAGCCCCTGATATAGGATTATGGAAGATGGGGGATTTAGCCACAGTAAATGGTCACTTTCACTTCAGATAGCTAAAATCTAGTAGGGGAGATTAGGTATATACGTAAATAATTGTGATGTGTCATAGGAAGTAGTGAGTTCCACAAGACAGGTACAGAAACAAATGCTATAAAAGAAGAGAGAAATCAGCTCTAATTTCTGGGAGAATCTAGAAGGTCTTCATGGAGCATGAACCTATGTCACTGAGGGCTCTGTTAGTCATTAGCAATGGAGAACCCAAATAAGTAAAGGCTTGCAAAAGGGAAAATACAGATTTCCATGACTGATAGACTGATATTCAAGGAGAGTTGTAGCTTCAGGAAAATCTTGAGCCAGGGTTCACACAACTGGGACCAGAGAGTCTTTCTTGGTGTTGCAGCTTTGCTTCCCATGTAACAGCTGTGTTCTTGGACACATTTTCCTCTCACTTTTGCACCCTCCCAGGTTCAGGTTCAGCAGAATGGAGGACACTGTTTCCTGATGGGTCTTACACCCATCCTAGGATTCACCCAGATTTGACCATCGTGATTAAATGTCCACCCCTTGGGCAATCACTATGGTTTGGGGGATCACATTCTCTCCATGCCTTCAACCTACTCACCTACTCTGCTCTTGAGCACATGAGCTGAGGAAAGGGCATTTTCCAAACAGGAAGCAGGGTTCTGTTTCCAGGAAAAAAAAAAAAAGAGTATTACTTGCAGGACGGCCACGAGAGGGTTGATCTTTGACCTGGGCCTTGGAGAGTAGATGAGATTAGAAATGCTGAGATCAGAGTAGAACGAAGGAAGTGAATAAATACGTTATTGGCACACCAATCCTTTTACAAAATTTCTTCCCTCTACATTCCTCTGATACTCTCCTTGATCACTATCATACTCGCAATGTTTCTCCAGGGACACACTTCAAATACCTTTCATTCTTCCACACCCCTTTTCCATTTATGTCACAAGGGGTCGCAGCAAGCTATGAAACTGAACCACCCAAAGTACCAAGAAGTTCACTGATGTTTGGAGGTGGATTCTTTAGGCTTAACTGCCTGTGTATCTGCTACCCATTAGTGGTTCAAGAAGAGGTTTGAAAGTTCCACATTTCAGAAAGAGGTGGATTATGTATCATGTGCATCTGTTATGCCTAATTTAATGGTAAGAATGACAATGATAATGACTCAATGAAGAGTTTGTGATTGCTTAGGATGTCCCAGGTAGGATGCTAAGTGTTTTACATGTATATCCCACAAATTCTAATACTACTACAAGGTAAAGGCTATTATCATCTCTATATTATAGATGATGAAACAGACATAGAGCAGTTCAGTATATTGCCTAAGGAAACACAGTTAAAGGGTAAATCCTGGATCCTAAAATGAACTCTGATCTCTGTCCCTCTTCTCCCCCAAGATTCTTGATTCTTCCCTAGTCTTAATCTTCGCATCTATATAAATTCAGTAGCTGGAGTTAGAAACCCAGAAGTATTCCTAACACCATCTCCTTTATCCTGTGTAGAGATGTGTTCACAAACCCGTTTCCTTTTCCTCCTATCAATGCAAAACTACATTTTCCCAAATCTCTGGCAGTTAAGAGCTATAGAACTGACACTTGGCCAAGAAAATGTGATGTGTACCTTCCTTGTGACCCTCCACACCCCTGTCCTGTCCCCGTCAGAACGGAGAGGGCTCTGCGGAGGCAGGATGGGGCAGGGTGGGGCTGTGCTGCCAGGTGACACAGTTTCCTGGATGACAGTCTCAGGATAACCCACTTTGCCAAGGTGCAAGGCATACACTTCCATTATCATGAAAATCTACAGTGTATCTCAAGTGTATACATTCCTCTGATTTCCTGCCTCCCTCTTAGAGCAACTCCCTCTCCTCTCTCGTCAAGATCCTAACAACAGTGTTTTCTCATCACCACCATGATCCAGCCATATTATCCACATGCCTTTTTTTTAGCCAAAATATTAATAGACGGGTGAAATTAATCTGTATGATTGTATATGATTCTGTCATGTATGATACCTGACTTCAGGCATTTGTTAAGACTCATGGAAGTATAATGAACAGAGTGAATCCTATCATAAACTATGGACCTTAGTTACATATAATACTCTATCAATAATAGTTTATCACTTACAAAATGTGTACCATGCTAATGCAAGATATTAACAGGAAGGGAATCTGAGAAAGAGGAGGGAAAAGGGGATTATGGGAATGCTCTATACTCTCTGTAAACCTTAAACTGCTTTAAAAAATAAAGTCTGTTCACTTAAAAAAAATAGCTGATTATATCCCTTGTCTGCATAATACCCTTCAATAGCCTCCCACAGTTCTTAGAATAAAACATGGTCTAAAAGAGGCCCTGGGCCCAGCCTCTCCCATTGCCAGGCATACTTCCCACCACTTCCTGCCTTCCTGTGCCTGGCTGGAGCCTCTGTCAGTCCCTCAGGAGGAGCAAATGCTCTTCAACCAGTCCCTTGCACCTGGCCTTTCCTCTGGCAGGGTATTTTATCCCCCTTACATAATATGACTAACTTTCTTCCCCTCAGACTTTGGCTTTTAGATCCAGTGACACCTTTTCTGGAGAGGTGTTTTCTCACCCTCCCACCAGATCAAGTCACTCCACAGCCCACTGTTTTCTCTCATAGCTGTTTCCTCCATTCCATCATAACATTTATGCTGGTCTGCAACATGAGGGATAGTGCCTGCTTGATCCTGTCTAATACTGTGCACCTGTTACAGGAGTTGGACTATAGCAGATACTATGTAGTGTTCACAATGTGCCAGACACAGTTTTAATCATCTTACCTATGTGAACTCATTAAATCCTCCTAGCAACTTTATGAAATAGACACATTATCATGCCCATTTTACAGATGTGTAAACTGGAACCAGAGAGGTTAGGTAATTTGATAAAAGCTTCATAGCTTGTCCTTCTTAGAACTGGGATTTGGTTCTAGTCACTGTGGCTGCAGTATCTATGTTTTTAGCTGCTCTGCCATGCTACCATTGTTAAATGAATGGATTAATAGGTGCATGAGCCAGTGAAGGTGGTTCCGACTCAAGCCTGTATTCGCACCCTTTCATTATATGCTCTCTTTCTTCCCTGATGTTCACCAAAATGTTCTTGACAATTTCTCTATGTTTTTTGCTCTTACACATTGGTACACTTCTGAGTGTCTTCTTTATTATCACTGAAAATCCTCCTCTTATCTTCCTTTTTATTTATTTCCTTGAAAGAGCAGATGCTGTTGAGGTCTTTTGGTCCAGTGCAATAAAGGCATTGCCTTTCTCTCAGCAAAAAGTCCTGGGTGAGTGGTGTTCTTATTTTAGAGGTGGTTTGTTGACTTTAGAAAGTAGACAAAGATAAATCAGTCTGGCCCATAGTCAGCTACCCTCGTTAGTGGGTTATTGCTTGAAAATCAGGCTGGGTTAAAGAGGGAAAATCCTCCAGAAAACACCGGAGCATTATTATCACATTTGGAGTCAATGGAATGCATTTCTCATTTATTAACTTTGGGATTTTCTGCTAATAGTCCAGACCTGACAGTGTAGGAATGTAGTAAGAAAGGCATAAAGAGAGAACAGAAATAATGAAGAAAAAATAAGAGTTTATGTAGTACTATCATAAAGGCTCATCTTTAACTTTAGTTGAAGAAACAGTCAATAATGTTCAAAGAGGAATCAGCTGACTCTGTATATGATCCACGGGCTTAACTAAGAACTTCACCACAGGGAAGTCATACACACAAGTGGTTGCTGGATAGCCATGATTTGAACTGTTGTTCTGCCTTGGGGGCCCAAATGATTTTAAAGGGAAACTGCAGTTGCTTTCCGTCCGCTTCCAGAATAGAGGCAATTGCTTCTGTAAAAGATACATCTAAATAAAATGTCAAGATGATACATGCTTTTAAAGGAATGCTTGTAGAATGTTCAGCACAGCCATGACTCTGGCACAATTCAATAGCACTTTCTTTGAAGAGAAATAAGGCAGTATGCAAAAAACCCACACTCTGTGGAAATGACAAGTGGTGTTGCCAGATTGAACTAATGTTTTTAGTTATGGTTTTAGTACATTAATTTAGATTTTTTTTGTGGTGAGCTACTTTTCTGGTTAGTTCCTTAAACTCATCTTAGTGTTAGGAAATAGACTTATGGTCTGTATTTCCCTTTGGGCATCTATACCAATGGTCACAATTGAGATGGTGAGGGGAAGGCAAAAAAAAAAAAAAGGCCAAACTGAGTTCATATTTTTTCAAGGAAAATAGACAGGGGGGGCTAGGAGCTCGAAGCTAGAGTTTTGGTTCTCCACCATGAGCCATCACTTATCTTAGATAAGTGAGTTTTTCTAACTCTCACTTTCATAATTTATAAATAATAGAAACTAACTCTATTGTTATAGGGTTTGACGAAGTAATATGTATGCAGATTTACTAGCCATGTACCCTTGAAAAAAAATCACCTTTTTAATTTATTTACTTTTTGACAAATATTTATTGGCTGCGTACTGTGTGTGAGGATTGTGCTTGGCATCGGTGAACAAAGAAATGCACAATAGGATCTTCTACGGTGCTTATTGTCTACTAAGGGTGAAAAACCTTAAACAACTAATTCTGCTAATAAAGGTATAATTACATTTTGAGCTCAAGGCTCAGCAGGAACAGGGAATGGCCCTCTGAAGCATAAGCAAGGGTATAGACCGGTACTGGGAAGACAG
This sequence comes from Manis pentadactyla, assembly GCF_030020395.1. NCBI lineage: Eukaryota > Metazoa > Chordata > Mammalia > Pholidota > Manidae > Manis > Manis pentadactyla. Next base: position 14,534,848 of record NC_080021.1, on the reverse strand, counting down.
GGAAAGCTCATCTGTGAAACTACCCTGAGATCTGAAGGAAATGAAGTAAAACAGGGCATAGAAGTCCAGACTGAGGAAATAGCATGTGCAAATATCCTGGAGTCTGGAAAAATGGTGTCTTTGGTAAACTGAAAGAAGGCCAGGGTGTTCGGATGGAACAATAGTGTGAGTAGAAACAAGTTTGCAGAGGAAAATAGGAAAGCAAAGCCAGAAAATACAGTGTTGTAGGTAGTCATAAGAATTTTGGTTTTCCTCCCAGTGAGAACAGGAACCTCAATTTCCCCACTTAAAATTGGGGAAATGGGAGAGGTGAAGACATAATGAGCTTGATTACACATATAAATCACATATCACTGAGTCAGTATACAGTAGGCTTTTGGTAAATTCTGAACTATAGTCCCACTTTCACCAGTAGGTCCCTATTTAATGCCTGTTTTTAAAACCTGATCTATTTCCTCATGTAATACCTTTCTTCTTAATAGCTGTAATGAATAGTAGATTAATACTAATATCATTGTATCTAATATTAGTATTCTATGGATGACTTGCCAAAAAAAACCATGCTTCTATTCTTAAAATAAATGCCTTGTATTGAAATATAATATACATATAGAAAAGTATATAAATCATAGGTATACAGCTTGATGAATGTTCACTAACTATTTGTATATATGCAACCACCACCCAGATCAAGTAAACCATATACAACCAGCACCTATATAGTCCTTGTTCTCCTTTCCCACCACAGCCGTACTTCCTCTGTGGCAGTAGCCATGACACTGACTTCTGCTATCATTGATTCATTTGCCTCTTTTGGAATTTTATGAGGGAACTCAGACAGTATGTATTCTTTATGATTGAACTTCTTTTGCCCATCATCATACTCATGAGATTTTTCTGTTATTGCATGTGGCAGTAATTTATTCATTTTCACTATTGCATAATATTCCACTATGAATACAGAGAATAGGTTTATCTATTCTAATGATTTGGGAGCATTCAGTACATTTTTTTGGTGAGCCAATGAGTGAACTTCTCTAAGACTCAGTTTCCCCATCTATAAAACAAGTTCAATAATAAAATCAATACTTATTCCATAAGATCATGTGAGGATTGTGGGGACCAAGCATACAGCATAAACTGCATGCCCATTCAGGACATACCAGAAGTGTCCATTGTGTGGAATCTAGTTCTGTATAAAGGATTTAGACAATTGGGGGATCATTCTAAGTGGAAATAATGCCATAATAAAAAATATCTAGAATAAAGTTCTAGAATCATGAAGGAACTGAACCAATATAAATGTTTGCTGTCTATCACAATCCTTGTAAGCTGATCTGGTCCATCTAAGAACCATGTCCTTGATGAACAATGAAGTCAATATATGGGTCCTGAAGCATCTTAATTGCCTCATGTCTTCCATGCTCTCCTCCTGGCTCTGTACCTGTTCTGTCCTGTCCCACCTGACTCTGGACTTGACATTATCTCCTGGTTTTTGCAACACTCTTGCTCTTTAGGTTTCCTAACCCCTCTTGACTTTTGCAGACTGACACTTGCTGTATCCTCTACCAAAAACTGAGATTTATTCTGCAAGTTCCTCCTACTCCTGGTTACCCTAATTCGGGCCCAACATTTTCAAAACAATGAAGATAATTCAGATAGTCATTGTGCTGAACATAGATGGGGCACTCAATATATAGATATTGATCGGCATATTGGCTTCAGATCGGAATCATGGTAAACAGGAATCAGTGGACACTGATTAACGCAACAAGGTCATGGGAGTGGCCCTGAGGGAACTGTTTAGTGTATCACTGATTACAGAGAGGAAATGTAACAGCCCTGGATAGCTGTAAAAACTAATTCACAGAATGCTGTCATATTTCTCTGACTTCTCTGTTCGTGGACCATATTCAGTCAAAATTTTATTGCAGTTTATGCTGATGCCAAGATCTCTGAGTCTTGTACAGAGCTCTCTTGAGAATGTAGTGAATTCAATTACTTGGTGGCTGTCTCCACTTAAATGACTTACAGACAGATGAAATGTAACACATCCCGGGTACAATGTATTATTATTTCCTAACCATTTCTCCTATATGCTGTGTGCCACTAACCATTCAGTTTTACCAGTCAAAAATCTGGGTACTGTCTTTGACACCTCCCAACACCTACCTACCACACCCAGTCAATCACCATGACCTGCCCGTTCTATAACTGCAATTATCTCTTTAAAATCTGTCTGCCTCTCTCCATTCTCATTCAATTAGAATGCACAATTTCTAGTCCATATTAACATACTAGCCTTCTAATTCTCTTGCCTGATTTTTTACTTGACCTCTCCACCCCCAAACATTCAGTCTTCATCCTGCAGTCAGAGGTCTTTCTAAATTTTATACCTAATCATGTCTCTTCCCTGCTGAAAGTCCTCCCTTAGTTCCTTCTTGCCATTTGGATGAAATCAGGCTGACTATTTAGCATAGACTGTAAGTTTCTTCATGATTTTGTCTCTGTGGGTTCATCACTTAAAAACTTCTCTCCAGCCATTCTGAAGTATTTGCTGTTCTAGGTAATATCAGCTCCTCCAGAAGAGGGACAGGTGTCCTTCCATTCCCCAACTCCACACTTACTCCATTCATCCCATTGTTGACTTCGTTGAAATGGCTCATTTACTTGTCTGCATCTCCCTCTACTCTGTAAACTGGTTAAAGGTGGAAATATTCTATCTCATCTTCAATTTGTCACCAGTATTGAGCATGACACATGGCAGAGTACTAGCTCAAAACATTGTTGAATAAATCAATAAATGCATGGAGAGTTAACCAAAAGTACACTTATATAAGAAAGCATTCATGACCTGCTATTTTATTCTAAGCTGGCAGTGTGCTACATATGAAACCAAAAGCATCTCAGTGTAATTGTAAAACATAGACTTACTCAAATTTGTCCTGGAAGAGGAAAATAATCTGGCAACTGCTAGATGCTGAGAGGATGCACTGAAGTAAATACCGTATTGCAGACAAGTCATGTTTTCCCTTATATAGAGATGACATCACTGAGCCAGTATTATTCATTTATTGTTTATACAGACATTTACTATTTTCAGGAAAAATCCAATGCCTATAAAATTTCAGTTCTTTTCCACTTTTGAGGATGCAGTGCTGATTTATGCATGTAGCTATTCTTGCCTTTTCAGTGTCCAGTGGCTTATGGGCGTCTTAAGTTAGAGGACAAGGTAGCTGTAATGTTGGGTAAAAGGTATTAGATTTGCAATCTATTTGACACTATGACACTTACTGGCTGAAGAACATCCAATCAATTCTATCACTAACACCTTTAAATCCTTCTACCCCTCTCATCTTTCCATTACTAGCCAAGACTAAGCTTCCATTATTTATCACTTTGTCTCCTCATTGGCTTTACTGTTCCTGGTGTTGTCACACCTCAAGCCATTCTCCATCCTTTAAAGAGCCAGGGTGATCAGAGGATGCATTTGATCATGATATTGTTCTGCTTAAAACCCTTCAGTGGCTTTCCACTGTTTTCAGGATAAAATTCTAACCTCTTATCATTGCCCATGAGGATTTACACGTCTTGGCCTCTACCTACCCTTTCCCTCCATCTAACACCACATTTCCTCCTGTCCTCCTTTTTTGTCTTTTGTTTTAATTCCAGCTATACTGGCTTTTTCTTGGGTCATCATATGAGCAATGCTCAGAAGTGTTAACATCTCCTGTTGTTTGTGACTAGTGCAAACTCCTTGTTACGTAGTCCACTGTCTTCCTTACCTAAGTGGGACATCACGCCCTCCATTCTTTCCGCATAAGCCCTGTGCTCTAGAAAGATGGCAAATTGTAGGACTCACAGCTCTGAAGGCAGATAGGCCTGGGTTTAAATACTAAAATAATGAATATTTAATAGCAATTTATAAAAATAAGGAAAATAAAAATATTCACAATATATTATTAGTGTGGGAACTATACTAAATTGGTTTTCATGTAGCAACCTGTTTGAGGCATCCTAACAACCATATTGTATAATCCCATTTTATACATAGAAAATCAATATATAAGGAGGGTAAGTATCTTTCCCAAGTCATCCAGTGAACTAGGAGAAGTAGGGATTTAAACCAAAGTCTAATGATTTTAAAGTCAGAATGTAACTTCTGTCATTTACATGTGCACCATATGCAGGGGATGAGATGTAATAAGTAGAGTGAAGCCTAGCACATGTTAGTATAAATAATCGCCCTTGCTATTCCTACTTTATAGGAGGAACTAATCGTATTTTCTGTTTAACCACATTGTTTCCTATTCATCAATATTTGGCTCAGGCATAGCTTTTCTCAACCCCAGGCATCACCCTGGATCATCGTCATGCTGTGTCTGCCATTCATTTTGGCTTTTTCTCCACTCGCTGTGCAGGATCACAAACTCCTGTGGGGCACTGGTTGCCTTTCCCTTATTTCTAGCTTCCCTCTCAGCAGCTTGCACAGTGCAATGTCATTGTAGGCCATTCAATAAATGATTCTTGAATGAATGCATTAAACCTCAAAGGATCAACTCATTAGCACCATACTCTAAAGGGCTGAGCCAACTCGAGTTAGACTAAGCTCAATTAAAATAAAATGGAGTTCTTTTTTTTTTTACAGAAAGGAGAGCTTTATGAGCTCAATCACTGGTTAGCCCAGTGGTTCTTAACTGGAGGAGACTTCTCCCCACCCAGGAGACAACTGGCATTGTGTGGAGACATTTTTGACTGTCACAACTGGGGAGTGGGGGGTAAACTGGCATCTAGCATGTAGGGGCCAGGGAAGTTACTTCATATTCTACAATGCCCAGGACAGCCCCCATACCCCAACCCCACCAAAAAAAACAGAGTATGATCCAGGCCCAAATGTCATAGTGACAAGATTGAGAATCCCTGGGTTAGACAAGGCTGTCAAAAGAGATTATAAAATTTACATAGAATTTATCACACAGTTACAAATATCTACTATGCATCTCATCTATGTTATATGTGATTTTAGGTCATGTATAAATGTATAAGGAACAGGACAGAGTCTCTGTTGCTCAAGACTTTTTGAATCAAGATTTCAGAGATACTAGACAATGTCATGTGTAGTTAAATTTCACTGATTCAAAAGAACTTGAAGGAAATCCATTCCTTACCATGTGATTTATATAAGATTGGCCAGGCTTATTATTTGTCGTAAGATACAATAATTCAGTGTGGCAACTAACAAAGGGATGCTTCTGAAGAGGTTCTTAAAATGACTATGTGAATTAAATTTGTATTTAATTATAAACATGTTTGTATTCAAGGAAGTCATGATAAAGAGATTTTTAAAAATATTTTGAAAGTTGTTTAGAGTACTTCAACACTTCCCTCTCTCAAACTTTTGCAGTCTGAACTAAGATTTGTAACCTGTGCACCAAATAGCACAAATTCCAATTAACAGTATTCAGGTTAACAAATATTTGATGATAAGATCACAGTCACATAATTCTTATCCTGAAATATGTTTCAAACACACACACACACACACATGTACACACACAAAATCATAACAGCCAGGTCTTTGTACAGAAGCTAGGAATTTGAGGGAAGCAAAAAAATAGCTCTAAGAAAGCACAGAATTACAAAAGCAGAGATTTTATTTGGAGAAAATCTCTGGAGAAAGTACATAATTTATGTACTTTCAGGGAAGGAGTTTTTATATCAGTTATCCTTATATGTTTTTAATAGACTTTTTTTAAAATGTAAGAGCAGTTTTAGGTTCACAGCAAAATTGAACAGGAGGTACAGAGATTTCCCATGTATCTTCTTTCCCCACACATGCAGAGCCTCCTCCATTATCAACATCCCCCATCAGAGTGGGGCATTTGTTACCTTCTGAAGTCCATAGTTTACATTAGGGTTCACTCTTGATGTTGTACATTCTATGGGTTTTGACAAATTGTATGACACATAGCCATCACTATAGTCCTGCGGAGTAGTTCATTGCCCTAAAGCAACCTAAATTTTAAAAGAAAAATCCAAATAGATGAAGGCTCATAAAATGTATCAATACTAGGTAGATAGCATTTCATGCTAAAGAAAAGCATGTCTTTCCCAGGTCAGTTACACAAAGACTTCCCATTTCCAAAGGGGAAGTAGGAACTCCGCTAGAGGTCAGGTACAGAAACACTTGCACATTCAGCCCTCAGTGTTCTCTTCAGTCACATTATCCCTTAGCGTATGCAGAAGTCACTATAAACGTTTCCAAACTGATGGATGGAGAAAGTTGTGAAACTCCTGATAAAGTGGTTCTCAAAGAAACATCTCGTAAACAGTGAGTTACAACCAAGCATTCCTCCAAGACTAGGGGAAACTTGTTGAAATTAAAATGTTAAAATTTTCAGATAAATTTGTAAAAAGGTATTTGGATCCTTCTTAGAGAACCTTCTAGAAAAAATATAATGGGGCATTTTGGATAAAATATGGAATTAAAGACATGCATGAATAGTACCACGAAGCTGACTAGAATGAAGTAGATGTCTGTGTGCTTAATAAACAGGTCATCCCTGGGATCAGGAAGAGAAGACGGATTGAAAAATAACAACTGATGGGTCAGTCAGGCTTGATCACAGACGGCTGTACTATTGAAAGAATTCAACCACTTCAATTACAAATGAAACTTATTGATAACTTTGCCTGAAATAGCTGAGATTTTTTAAAAGTGAAACTAATCCTGATAGTACCAATAACAAGTTTGCAATGTCCTAACAATTTCTTCAACAGATTATTGGAAGAGGCAGCCTGGTGCGGTATGATGAGTGCTGGGTTAAGGGTAGGGTTCAGACAACCTGTGTTCTATTCAGCCCTGCTATTGCGTGACCTCGGACATGTCACATGACTTCTTCTATGAGCATCAATTTTCACATTTTAAAATGGGAATGAGAATGCTCACTCGGCTCTGAATTTTGTTGACTGAGAGAATATTTGCATAAATCCTAGGAACAGGAAGACGGAGAACAGGTGAGGATGAGGGACTGAAAGCAGGACAAAGATGAGGCTAACGTGGGAGGTGACATGTATTTGCTTTGGAGAAGGATTAATCCACGCCGAGTTGCATTTCGTCATTCAGTGCAATTTTGTACTTTGATTAGATGCGCTGCTGTAATCATGAAGTAATGGGAGTGAGACTCACTGGGAAGAGAGTATGTGCTAGACCTAGTAGAGTGTCTGACAGATGAATTAAACAATGAGCGACACAGACGGGGCATTTGCCTAAACTCTTCATCCTCAGGGCATATCTTTGACTTTAAATGGCTACTAGCCACACATGTGTGTGTATATACATGGTTGTGCATGTGAATAGGTCCTTTAATTTGGCAGATCTTCTCTTTTAATTGTTTGATGATTATCCTCCATCCTAAAACTCTTTAGACTCCCTTTCATTATAAAAATAATATTAATAATTGCATTTACAGTTGGTCATATCCACATATAAATCCACGTATAAATTGCTATTACTCTCACCAAGTTCATAAAGTTTGTATTATTCTTGTATTTTACAAATGAAAAGATCGACATTTTAGATAAATAAAGTGATTTGACCCAAACCCCACAAATGTTAAGTAAAAAGAAGGATCTTCCCTTGGTTTGCCTGGGTGGAAACCTGAATTCACCTGATATTTTTTTAATGGAGATATATGACATTCTTGTATAAAACTGGGAGAAGCACTCCATGCTTGGGATGGCCTCCAGATCTGCCGTGGTTTCTAATGATGAATTACAGCCATGGTTGCCTTGTAAGCCCAGCTTCTTAGAATGCTAGCGGGGTGACCACCTGGCTGGAGTGATTTATTGAAATGTAGCTTTTCTTGTTCTGATGTACATAAGAGCATTGCCAGTGCACCTTGGGGTAATTATACTGTGGATAAAGAGCTGCTACGGCAACCACCCATGGAGTTGTTTATGTCCTGGAGCTGCAGTGCATGACCCCCTAGAGGGCTCTTCCTCCCACTCAGGTTCTCTGTGGGTGGTGGAGGTTGCGATGGGGATGGGGGATGAGCACTAACCTATTACCATGGAGACAGGGATACTGATAAAGATCAGGCATCCTAGTGAAGAAGCATCTAGAATGGCAGTGTTGCATTCCTTAGAGGGTCCTGGTGGAATCGAGTAAATATGCTGACCTTTTTCAAAAGGCCCATAAATAATTTACAACCTATCTCCTAAATTTGCTTACCCCCCTCAACCTTTTTTGCTTCAAACATTCAGTTCTTTAGGCAATAATCAAGTTCCAGTTCAAAACATATTCTAATTCTTAAAACATTCTTACCTTAATAGATTCTTTGGTTGAAATTAGATAATGATGTGTCTCATCTACCTTTAATAGCAGGAGTGGACATTAGTGGATTCATTTTTGCATTTGCATTCCCTTTGAATGTCACTCTATGGTTCTTTGAATAAACGCTTCACCAAAATGCCTCTATTTCCAGCTATGTTTAATGAAAATTTTAAAAACAGGTCTTCCCTTCTACATTGGAACACAACCAAATTTTGCAGATAAAAAGTGAAGGAAATTGTTAACTAGTATATACTGAACACCTTTTTCTTAAAATCAATTTTACTTACATGTTCTCATGAAAAGACAAATCTTACATCACAGAGCTTTTCCAAGGATTACAATGTCATGCAGATGTGGCAAATTCAAAAGGGCCAGAAGATTCTGTACATGGGCAAAATAGGCTGAGTCTATGCAACAGGGCAGGGTGGGGCCTGGAGCAAACTAGAAATGCATGTCTAAGCTAAAGTAGTCATTTGCTCTTCAGTTTTGTCATCTTTTTAAAAGGGAGGCTAGAAATGAGAAAAAATAGTGAAATTTCCCCAGTTTAAAATGGTGACAACTATTCAAACCCTTTGAAATGTCTAGTAAGTAAAAACAAAACAAAGCATGCAAACACACGCAGTTTGTTTTTATTTGTTTTACTTGGAGAGATACTGAGAGGTTTGTACTTTTTTCTTACTGGCTGATGGGGAATCTAAGGCTCAAAGAGCTGCACTGGGACATGAAAGAAGCTGACCTAGGTCTCTCTGATCCTAAGCCTCATCTATCTACTCAGTAGTGGGTGGTTAAGAATGTTGATTAACACTTACACTCTTTTATGCTGACCTGATTTCCATGATTTTTTTTGCACATTTGTCTTAAATTCCAAGAATTATTTGGCAAAAACTTAAAGTGACTTATCTATCTATCCATTTGTTTATTTATTTTTAAAGGAAGCGTTCTCATGTGTTGAAGTCTCATTAAGAAAAAAAAAATGCCTGGAGGAATATTGGGATATTCTGGATTCATTGCTTCTAGGCTGAATTATTTGCATTGTGATAGCCCAGGGTTTGAATCCATAGCTCTAATATCCCTTTGTTACCTCAGAAAGAATGAGTTTCTAAAGCCCATCTGTGCCCTCAGCCTCAGTGCTTGGTTGCCTAGTGGTCTGCCAAGTGCCAGTTTTAAGAGATAAAGGGAGTATTCCCATTCTTGGTATTGCTTACAAAGCAAGAACGATGAAGGTAATCATTCATGTTTCTGCTTCTTTTATTCTAGGTCCAAACGGGTACATTCTAGTGAGGAGAACTAGGAGGTGAGTCAAGGTCTGTGAAGAGATATGAGCTAGGAAGTAGGTCAGTGAGTGGAAAGGCGAGCTTTTGATGCAGGAATTTGAACTCAGTCAGTAAGCCAAAGGTGAACTCATGTCCCAGGAAGCAGAAGGTGGTCTGAGTGGAAAGGTGGTCTTGTGCCCAAGGAAGTAGAATAAAGGTAGGCAAATGAAGGACGAGTGATTTAGGTAGAAAGTGGCTCTTGGAAGCCACAGTTGATGTTTTATTTATTTTCCTATCTTTATGCCAAGCAAAAGCCAGCAGTACAAGGGCACTATTTGAAGAGGAATAGCTGATTCCTTTCAAATTAGACTTTGTAGGTTTTTTGTCTCTGTAGCTATGGAATTTTTGGAATTTACTTAAACTCTCCCTGCCTCAGTTTCCTCACTGTGAAAATGATGCAGCAATACTGTTTGCCCCACAGGTTGTTGTGGGAATCAATGATGTTTGTAAGTACTTAGTATGGTACCTGAACTATTCAATAAATACCTATCATTATCATTTTTATTCTCACTTTAAATGTTTCAAGTAGTCTTTTTCCCCTCTTAATGAGCATATGCTCTCACCTACTGGTGTGTCTCTCACTTACCTACTGGCTTCTTTATTGCACAGAAGCATCTCCTAGTTATTAATTAATAGTCAACAAGGGGGTCCTTGGTGAGACAGGCTTTCTCGTGCTATTAAATCCTATCAAAGTCACATCTGCTAATTCAGTAGACAGAGTCCCACAGTCCCAGGGCACTCTCTCAGAATCTCATCAATAGATAACAAATGGGTTGTTTATTACCTGGTAAAAAAAAATGGTGGGAGAAGTAAGAGATTGCTTTTGTTTTATAGAACAGATCTTCATACAAGGGATAGCTTTAAATCAGAAGGTCTTAGTTTGGAACACATAGTGCCTGGGGAGAGAAAGTAGAAACCCTTGCCTCCTTTCTTGGCATCACTTGCCATTGAATGGAAATTTCCTCTTTATGGCATGGGCATAAGTGTGCTGGAAGGCATGTCTGCCTGGCTTGAGGTTCCTATAAAGATGAATTTGGTAAGTGCTACATAAGTATAAATAAAAAGCACACTGAATTTCTTCCATCTATCCACATAGAGAAGTGCATTTCTGTCGAATATCTCTCTGTTATTTCTCTCTTGCTTTTCTTTGCTCATTGATGTGCATTTTATTAAAATGCTGCAAAATGTGTTGCTTATTATAAGCTGTGATTGTAGGTTCCTGGCAAAAAAAAAGTCCAAATCGATATGTTGTATATGTATATTGCTGCTTACTTAAACCACCTGAGCTGTTACCAAAGCAGGACCACTACACATAGTGAATACCTAGCCCCTGCCCCAAGTTTCCACATTTCACATAAAATGGCTTGGGGAATGCCATTTCTGCAAAGCACCCACTCTTCCTGTGTGCTTGGTGCAATATAATTTCAAAAGCTCTTTCCCATACATTTTGTCATTTGATTTTCATAACAAACCTGTGAGTCCAGCAGGGCATCATTAGTTCTGTTTTATATATAAAGAAAATATGCCTGAAATCATATGATCAATCCACAAAAAGGACAGAGTGGGCATTCAAACTCAAGAATATATGACGCCAGGGTCTTTGCTTTATTCTCTCTTCACAGGCAGGGAGAGGTGATTTCTCAAAAATCTCCCTATTAGTCAGAGTGCCTCTTTTTCTAAAATGATCTGTATGCCAAAAGAATGCTTAAAGGTGCAATCAGAGCAACAAAATGCAGTCAATTTTATCCTGGGTGCCTCTGGTCCTGTTCCAGTCCTTTACCTGTTTATAACTGATGAGAAAATCTGAAGGAGTGTAGTTTCTTTCCAGATTTCAGGCTTGTTGGGACCAAAGAATCATCCATTGGTCACTGAGGTCCCTTAGCACTGCTGAGGTGGCATAAATAAGCGAGGGGATGGAGACCTGGGTGTGGATGCTGGATCTACCAATTTCTAGCTGCATTGTCATGGACAATCTCTCTGAGCCTCAATTTCTTCATATGGTAAATGGGAACAGTGACACTATCTGTGTATTTTAGATAGCACGAAATTGGAAAAATATTTCCTGCAAACTACTTAGCAAAGAACTTGATTTCATAACTTCTTAAATAATAGCTATAGTTACTATTATACTAATTTTGCCTTTGCTATTTGAATGCAGTAATATAGGGAAATCAACCTATTGGAAGTTCCTCAAACATATTTCGTCTTAGAGAGCATTAAGTCTTTGGTTCTTCAGACCTGAAAATGATGAATAATAAATGTTCTGCACTTGTGCCCACTATACTCCATTTCATCTTTTGCAAAGTCTGATCTTAACACATATACATGTTCCTTTCAAAAAAATTCAGTTAGTTTAACAAATGTTACCTGAGGGGGGTCTGCTATGTGTTAGGCACTGTGCTAGGCACTGGGGTGAGAGGTGGATAAGACATGGTCTGAAGCTTCAAGAGGCTTTTGGATGAATGGGGATAATGGAAATAGATGTTTCAAATCTGGGTTGCAAGTGCTATGATGGCTACATGCCCAGAATGGTATGAAAACCATAATAGAGCTACTTAGATGGGCCTGGGGCTTAGAAGGCAGTCAGAGGATTCTGAGAGGTACTTTGGTATTAAAGTTAAAATCAAGAACCGGTGGAAAATAACTTTGAAGAGGATTTCTAGAGCCAGGTCATGGGATGCTATTAACAAGGCGGTTGGCTTTATCTTATAGATTAGAGGTCGCAGAGCAATATACTATGAACCATAGACAGCCAATGCAGCCCAGATTATTTAATCTCCTGGATCTTTAAAAAAAAAATGAATTCACATAAATACAGTATATGATTTCACTTATAAATTCCAATAAATACCTTCTAGAAATCACTCAACCCACATTTCCATGTAGTACTAATTAACTGGAGCTGAAGTATGGCTGCCTATAAAGTACAAAGCATGTGCTCTCTCATTCGCCACAATTCCTGCCAGCCCCTTTTAATTACCCTTAGACTACTGCATTAATTTTTATCCCATGTTTGGCACCTACAAGTATCTGAGACTGCTTTCTGCTTTCTCTGTTGTCTAGCCCTTAACAAACATGTCAAACTCCACCTGTCAGAAACCTGGGTATTGATCTCTTTATTCATGGGTACTGCCTTTCAAAGAGTCAACAAACTGTTTTACTCCCCAGATACCATCTGTCTCATTAGGTCATCTCTATCCAAATCCAGCAGGTTAAGGTCAGGGTGGGAAGCAGGTGGCAGCAAATTCATAGCCATAATTTTGGTACCACTACTTATTTCTACTTATTTCTATTGAATAGCTAACATTTATTCAATTCTAAGTGCCAGCTGGTGTGCTATTAAGTTTATATGTATTATTTCAATTAATAGTCTTATATGAGCAATTCCATTACTATCTCCATTTTACAAATAGGGAATATGACATTTAAAAAGATTGATAAAATGGTCAACATTAGACTCTCTTAAGCACACAGTCTTAAACAGCCTTAGTGTTACAAACTGCAGATATAAGTGTCCTGAGTGGTGTTAAAAGTAGGAAGGAAAAGGTAAAAATAGGAAGGACTATGATGGACTACATATAGTGGGACTTATAATGTTTCTTATTCTTTATTTTTATGTTTTCAAAGAAATTATCTTTTAGCCTAAGTAAAACCTATTCAAGGAAAGCCTATCAAAAATTGGCCTGAAAGTTGTGCACATCAAGGTGGCATCCAGGTATAAGTCTCAGTTTAAGACCCAACCAGATCTACAGCTGACAGAAAGCAGAATAGTAGTTATCTACAACTCAGTCAGCAAGTCTGGAAGATCCTCTCAAATAACAGAAGGAGCAGTTTTCATAATTTTTTTTGGGAAAATTGCACAATAAAGGAAAGGAAACTTTGCCCAGAACACTCAGAATAATAACAAACTTATGAAAACTTTAGAAACAAGTTTGAAATTTTTAGGAGAACACATGGAAACTTTGCTGTCTGAAACTTAAGCACATCACCAAATTAGGAAAGATAGACTGGGATAAAAGATATCAGGATGAGATGAAAGTACAGATTCATGGTGTAAAAGATGACAAGGAAATTAAAAAAAAAAAGAAAAGCAACAGCACAAATTAAAATAATTCCTGGAAACAGAAAAAAAAGAATGAAAATCAGAAATACGGCTTCCTGAATGACAGTATAGTCCAGATTGGCTTCCTGTTGAGAAAACCTAGAAAAAAAAACTGGACAAAATATTTATGATATTAAAAAAAGAACACATTTATGAACATGCAAGATAATACTATGTAAAACCAAGAGGAACAACAAATAAGATAAATGGATTCAGAGGTGATCCACATAATAAAGCATAAAATGCAGATTAAAACAAAAACTGTGCTAAATATGTTCAAGTAAGTAAAATACAGTTTTGGTAGTTTGAAGGACCTTGGAAACTATAAAAGGAATCAAATTGAAATTATAGAAATGAAAAAATATATATAATAGCTAAGAATGACAACTTAATGTATTATATCTTAAAGAGCAGATAGGACAAAGCCAAAAGTAGAATTAGTTAATTGGAAAGTAAACCCTAAGAAAATATCCAGAATAAATCATATAAAGAAAAAGAATGAAAATACAGAGAATGTGTAACATACATAAAGAATACAGTAAGAAAGTCCTATACATATATTTATGTGCATATGTAAATGTAAGACTAAGAAGGAAAGGAGAGATAAAGGGAAGAGCAAAAAGCAATGATTTCCCAAAATTGACAAAAATAAATTAAGCCACAGATTCCAGAAGGCTTTCACATCCCACGCAGGATGAATATAAACAAAACCATACTGAGGAACATTAAAAAACTGCTAAAACCAAGAACAAAGGTTAAAATATTAAGAAGCAAAGGAGAGGTGGGAAACATACATTACCTTCTGATAAACAGCAATAAGACAGCTGATTTAGCAATAGAAATTATAGAAACCAGAATACAAAGGAATATTCTCAAAGTGCTGAAGGAATGATAGACAACCAAAAATGCTGTAGTTAGGAAATAAAATCCTTTCAAAAATTAATATGAATTTAAGATCTTTGTAAACAAGCACAAATTAAGGAAATTTATCATGAGCAGAGCTGCACTAATAGAAACACTAGAAAGAGTAGATATGGTAGTGGATAAAAACCATGGTATAGTTGCTTAATAGGATACTGTAGAAGAGGGAGTCAGCAAATCACAGCCCATGGGCCAAATGTGACCCATTGCCTATTTTTGCAAGTAGTTTTATTGGACCACAGCCATGCTCATTCTCTTATATATTGGCAGTGACTTCTTTCATGCTATGACTGAGTTGAGTCATTGCAAAGAAGACCATCTGGTCTGAAAGCCAATAAATTTTAATATCTTCCCTTTACAGAAAAAGTTTGCCAACCCCTGCTACATAATCAGTTACATTTATTAACATGTATGAATATTACAAATAAAATTTTGAGCAAAGAGAAGCCAAACCAAAAATAAATAAATAAATTGCACAAATAACCTGCTTAAATTGCATTTCTGATCTCCTTTCCCTTCTCGTAGAATTTTCTTCATGTTTAAACTTAACTCTGCCCTTCCCATTGCCCTGTACAAAAATCTATATTCTCACATCCAATCAGAAAGTCTTACTGAGTTAGCCGTTGAGATATATTCTGTCCAACCACATGTCATCACCTTCTCCTTTAGCATTCTGGTTTAAGTCACCATCATCTCTCATTAGGAATGTGGCAATAGCCTTCCTATTGATGTCTCTGCTTCTGCCCTCTATTCACAGCAGGCAGAATAATTCTGTTAAGAAGCTAATTGGCTCCTGTTACACCTTTGATCAAAACTCTTCTTCACTGACTTTTCTTCTTTGAGCAAATGTCAAAGTTCTTACTATTACCCAGATGGCCTCTCATAATCTGGCTTTAGTGTACCACGCTGGTCTCATCTCCTACTGCTCTCCCACCTCATTCCCTGGTCTCTGTGCTCTGCCTTAAACACATGAGTAGTTAGGGTCATGGCACTTTCTATTTGTTCTGCCTGGTGTGCTCTTCTTTTAGAGGTCCATTTGGCTTACTCTCTCACCTACTTCAGGTCTTTCCTCAAATGTTTCCTTCTTAGTAAGATCTTGATTTCCTATCATATTTAAAAGGACAATGTCTCCCACTCCTAGTAGTCACTTGTCTGCTTTATTTATCACTATCTAAATACTCTATTTCTATTTTATTTTGTAAGCACCACAAAGATTTTTGTTTCTCTTATTTACTCTTGTATCCCACACACTTAGAAGAATGAACTGCACCAAGTCATGTTTAAATAAGTTGTCTAACGAGCAAGTAACCTGAGAAGTTCTTCTGGAATTCTAAGCAAAAGAAAAAAAAAGGAGAAAAATAACCACAGAAATGGCAGATATGGAGGGCAGAGGAAGGAGGTCTGACTTAAACATAGCAAGTGTTCACAAGTTAAAAATCAGAGTAACTGCAACATGGGCATCAAAGATATAAATTTTTAAAATCCTGTTAAGAAATTAGATTAGAAAGTAGAGACAAAAAGGTTCTTGCTTCTCTGATGAACTCAGTGAAAAGGTACTGACAAAAATATATCCCAGAAAAATTTATGCAAGGATAAAGGAAACTTTGACAAGGCCTCAGTTAAGGGGTGTCGGGGTTGGGGGAAGGCAGGTTACCAAAAAAAGAACACAGATCAGACTGGCTCAGACTCCACTACATCAACAGTCAGATTGTGAGGAGTCACAGCAGCTGGATTTTAAGGGAAGAAGGTTGTGACCCACCGTCTTTACATCTATCCCAATTACCTTTCATATGTGTGGCAAAGGAAAGATATTCTCAGATATGCAACAGAACAGAGATATGCTACCAGTGTATTTTTCTTGGAAAAAAATAATAACCTGAAGAAATATTCCAATGACTACAAAATTCAAATTAAAAAAAAACAAGAATGAACAAGTAGCAAATTAAACATACTAATAATCTTTTTCTGTCATCCGAGTGCCTAGTGCTGGAGAGGAGAGGAATGTGGTAGAGCAGGAAGAGCATAAAATGAAACATCTGGGTATAAATCCCAGCTCATTCATTCATTAACTTTCTGATTTAGGTCAAATCACTCAAGCTCTGTGTCTTAATTTCTTTACTTAAAATATTAAGGTAATGATACCTAACTCTCACAGATGGGTTGAACAGATGAAATTAGATAATGCATGTAAGTGGGATTTGTACATTTACTCAAGAAATGTTAGCTCTTATTCTTACACACGGACTCATGCAGTTTCCAGCTGGATTACCAAAGTGGCTTTGTTTTGGACTGAGTGTTTGTGTCCCCTCCAAATTCATGGGTGGAAAACCTAACTCATTATGAGGGCATTAGGAGGTGGGGCTTTGGGGAGGTAATTCGGTCAGGAGGGTGGAGTCCTCGTGACCGGGTTTAGTGCCCTTATAAGGAGAGGCAGGTGAGTTTGCCCTTGCTCTGTGCTCTCTGCCGTGTGAGGACGCAGGGAGAGGACACCCCTCTGTGAATCAGTGGTCTTGGACTTCCCAGCCTCCAGAACTGTTGTTTAAGCCACCCAGTCTGTTGTATTCTGCTATCACAGTCCAAATTGACTCAGACAGGCTTTTAGTTTGCTTTTCAGTGGATAGCCGTTTCCATGAACAAGGGACTTGTTGTGGAACAGTGAAGACAGCTCACTGTATTTGGAAGCACATCTTTTTATTATAGGTCCCAGTTACCACAATGCAGAGCTAGCTACATCATAACAAGTATTGCTTCCTTCTACAAAACTCTTCAGAATTGGATAACTGGATCTCATTCTTAAGTCTCTGTGATCTCCTACACTAACCAGTCAGGTTACCCTCTTAGCACAAGCTGTATTCCCTATCCTGAGCGTGCTCATTTCTTACCAGGATATACATACATGCTCTAATCCTAGCCTGGGCTGCTTGATCCTCCGTTCTCAAATTCCTTTTCTGCATGAAGCCTTTCTTCCCATTCCTGCAGACATTCACCATTGCTGGTAAGTCCCTTTAAAACATTTAGTGTGAACCACACAAACATTATTTACAGGTTAATCATATACTTTACTATCCTTCATTACCAATTTAGGATTGTGTGAGTTTTCTTTTTCATAAATATTTATGTTGGAATTCTAACAAAAGTATAATTGATGTTCATAAAAATCTGTCCAATGATCATGATATTACAGAAAAAGGAAGTAAAAATTATGTGTACCATATGGTCTACACCAGCTAGTAAAAAAAAAATGCTAGCAAAAAGATTAGAAGGATTGGACTTCCTATTGAGAATGGTTATGTCTGGAGAGTTGGGTTAGCACATTATTTCAGAAAATTGGTTCCATTGAGCAAGAGTTCCCTGAGATATTCCATGTTGTCAAAATGTTTAAGAAATTATACAAGTATAACTCTCATCTCAGAAATTCACAAGTAAAATTATTAAGTGACATGATAAATAATTTAGTAAAAAAAAAACACCTTTACCTATTTTTTACCCCAGATGCCCAAACTTATTTGGAAAAGGAATCCTTTAAGTTTGTCATCCTGGAACACACTTTGGAAACTAAACATTTCAAAATATCCCCAGTGAACATGGGGATTTATTCTCTTAATTTTTCTTTATTTTTTTATATTACCAAAGTAATATATCCTTTACTGAACAAATAAAATAATGCCAAGTTGTATTTAATAATTAATGATCTCATCCCATTCCACTTTTATTTCTGTCTCCCGAAGTAACAAATAATAGCATATTGATATGCATTAATCCATTTTTTTCTCTGCAAACAAGTATACCCATTCATCAGAACAAATGCTTGGGTTTAATGTTATTATTTTACAAATCATTCATTTACAAAAGCAGGATCATGTTTACACATTATTTTGCCATTAAAAAAAATTTCATCTAACTAGATAGGTCTCTCAAAGTCTAATTCAGTGTTTTGAATAGCTGGATAATTTTGCAAAGAATGGAGATACCACAGTTTATTCAGCCATTCCCCTATTGATCCTATTGGACATTTCACTTGCTTCTGTTTTGTTGCCAATACAGACAGTGATGCATCCTTGGACAAATATTTAGAGGCATTTTTAAAATGAGTTAATTCCAATAAGTAAAATTTCTGAATCAAAGAGTACATGCTTATTTTTATTTTAGTAATATTGCCACATTACTCTCAATAATATTATGGCAATCATGCTCCCTCCTAGTAAATATACCCATTTCTCTATGTCTTCACCAGCAATTGATACTATGATTAATTTTATTTTAGTGGTATAAGGAATCGAAAGTGAAATTCTTATTTCCTTAATAATATTACCACATAGCTATATATCCATAAATTATAAAATTCTTTGTCTTTGTTTTTGAACTTAACAAAATTATTCTATGCTATATTCTTGTACAACTTGCTACTTTATTCCACATACTGTTTTTAAAATGCATTCGTGTTGAAAAGTGTAGCTTCCACTCTTTTTTACACAGGTGACTAATATTCTACTGTGTGAATATACTTAATTCAGCTATTCTCCTTTCATTGGACATTTGTACTGTTTCTATCTTTTTGTGTATATCTATTCTTCTATCTTGTCATCCCTGCAAGTATCTTTGCAGATTATAATGTGTTGTTTTACAGGCAACTCAAATTTTGAAGGTAATTTTAGCTAAAAAAAAAAATGTTGAGCCACGTGAATACTATGTACTATGCATTATGCTGTTGAGTCAAGGATAGATTCTAGAAAGATAGATAGAAAGGGGAAGAGAAAGAATTGGGCATTGACATGAGACACACCTGCATTCCAGCTCCACTATATTCTACCCCTAGGAGCCACAGTTTCCTCATCTATAACATGCTGACAATAATTAATTGATTAATATGTTTATTAGTTCAGGAAGCATTTATTGGACACCTACTATGTATCAGTAATGTGAACTACTTAAAATATTAAATCAGAAGAAAAATGGAATATTTTAGGAAGTCAATAAAATAACAATTTCCTTCCCACATATAAGAAAGTTGGTGCAAAGTACACTGAGTTACAAATTTCCAGTGCCCTAATAATTTTCAACTGAAGTTACCCCATTATTGGTCCTTTAACTTGGGCCTTTGTGGTGCAAAGCAGTATCTTATTGACATGTGAGTTTAATAAATAGCATTCACCGCCCTGGAAATAAAAAGTGTTGCAGAACGTAACTGAGATATTCTCTGTCAATTTATTTAGTGGTCATAGAGGAGAAAACGTGAAATTCTTAATAAAGTCCTTTGCACAATACATACAAAAGAACTCAATACAGGTTTTCCCTACTGCCCAAAAGTAGAGCATTCCTATGTAGCCCTTCATAAGTTGAAATGGCATAAAGTGAAGAAGCACTTACCATTAGTTTGTATGGAAAAATTTTTGAGCATTTCTAGACCCCCCAAAATAACCTCTCATGCTTTTTCTGACACCTTAGGACACGTCTTGCTCATAGATGCACAAAAGAAATTGAGAGGAAGTGCAGAGGCTCACAGACACAGTCCAAAGCTCCAGCAGTTTGATGCTGAGATGCTGAGTGTGGTCCTGGGGAAGGAGCCTGGCAGGGCCTCAGTGGCTGCTTGGGGTGAACGCTGCCTCTATAGCACCTCACTGCAAATCCAGCACCGGTTTTGCCTGTTTTCCATAAAAACAAAAATCCTCTTCAGATGGCTTTCAGCTAGCAAAAACAAAAACTAATGTAGTTCTTTCACAAAAGCAAAGTGGTATAATACTAACTTTCAAAAAGTGGGGGATACCTGTCTTTATTCTGACCATCATCTTTATCGTTTCAAATAGAATCCTTTGATCTGAGATATGAAAATGATAAAATAATCATATAATCAGTGTTTCTTTGGTAATTAGGCTATTCTATATTGTGATAAATGATAAAAATTACTCAGGCATATGAAACAGGTGGCTCTCAAAATGTTGATACATTTCCTTTGGAGTTGAGAGGGAGTGTTGGCTAAGAACAAGCCCCATTTATAATCACTATACTTGCCATATTCCTCCACCAATCAAGATCTAATTTGTTATTATAAAATGATGGCTCTTTTTTTCAGGTGTAAAATTATATCTCAATATTAATCCATGATCTGCCCGAGTACACACAGCTTGCTGTGCACAGACCAGAACAACACGGAGTTTTCTTTTCCTCTGGCCAAGTGCCGCCCATTGTCTCTCACAATGCCTTCTTTAGAGTCAAGGAAAATGATAATGGGCACTAAGAGAAAGGCTATCTCAACTTCAGAAATTTTTTCGAATAATTGAATCAGTAGGTTTGAGGCTTCTTGGGAATCATTATGTTGGACCTCGGATAGAAATAGCCTATCCCTTGATTGAAGCATGTTACATTTAAATTGATACTGCTTTTCCCCAATGTGCAATTAGGAAAGACAAAGACCTACTTTTGTAAATGTTGTTACAGGAAAATGGAGCAGGTGTCCCCTTTCTTTCGCTTCTCTAGGTCAGGCTGTTCCTCAAGTCTCTCTTTGTCTAGGTGTCTATTGTTCTTAATTGCCGGGAATGATTCTCCTGGTGGCAGCCAAGGCTCAACTTTAGGGGAAAAGGAAAACTCACAGGACTGGGGAAAGGGGACACCTAGTATGTGCCAGACATTTCTCGCTCACTCAGGCTTCACAGCCACTCTGCAGGCAGGCATATCGGTCCTGCGTGTATTCACCGCCCGTGCATCTGATACACCCTCGTTTAGTGCCGGCTATGTGCCCACATCGTGGAAGTGATGCTCAGAAAAATAGCCATGTTCCTGTCTTTGTGGACCCTGTTCTACGGCGCGATAGTCAGATGGTAAATGAATAATTAAACACAATTGTCGCTACCAACCCCATTTTAAAGATGAGCAACCCGAGGCTTAGCTGGTTAAAGTGCCTCACACAAAGCCATTCACCCATCAACCAGGACAGTGCGAGGTCCACAGCTTGCCGGCTTTCCACCACCGCGACTCTAAGCTTTATGTTTCCAGATAGAACACGTGGATGGGGATTTCAAGGGAAAACTTCACATCACAAAACAAGAAGGGCGGAACCTTCATCAACAGAGGCAGAAAATGCAGAGGACCAACAGCCTAAGGTAAACACCACACAATTATTTTATTAAAAACAACTCTTCAGGAAGCCTTTTATTTCATTTTTTAACAGATCTTATTTTTTAGATCAGTTTTAGGGCCATGGTGAAACTGAGCAGAAAATGCGGGTGTTCCCGTACACCCCCTGCCTCTACATGTGCACAGCCTCCTCCATCACCAACACCCCCCACCCCCGGCCCGGAGTGGGACATGTGTTACAGCTGATGAACCTCCACTGATTTCATTATGATCACGCCAAGTCCATAGTTTGCACTGGGGCCACTTTTGGTGTTGCACATGCTGTGGGATTGGACAAATATATGACAATATGTACCCATCATTACAGGGTCACCCAGAATAGTTTCATTGTCCTAAAATCTCTGTGTCCTGATGATTCATCTTCCCCCCTAATCCTTGGCAACTACTGGTCCTTTTGTTTTCGTAGTTTTATCTTTTCCCAGAGTGTCATATGGTTGGAATTATACAGCCTTTATTATCTAGCCTTCCCAGGCTGGCTTCTTTCAGGTAGTAACATGCACTTACGGTTCCTCTATATCTTTTCATGGTTTGATAGCTCATTTCTTTTTAGCACTGAATAGCATTCTATTGTCTGGAGGTATGACTGCATGCTTTTAATTTTCTTTGCCCCAAAAATTAGTTTTGAAATTTGGAACACAGGCTAGCTAAAGTGAGGACAGAATATAACATAAGAAAAAAAGGAAAACATCCTGTAAAGGGAAGGTGCAAGATGCCCCAAAGACATGCTTCATACATTATATAATTTCTGTGAGCCTCATTCTCTCGCCTGTAAAATGCCTATGGTAATAGTCACCTTGTTCTGTCTTTGTGAAGAATGAATGAGTCGGCCTCTTGGCAGCTAGGAGAGTGAAAGGCACCATTAGGTGCTTCTACTTCCCCTCCTGAGCCTCAAAAATGTAATTTTTTCCAAGACTGTGGTGAAGGTATGTTCAGATGGCCTTACTTGTATCTGCATGATGTTTTTCTGGGGTAAAGAAAGACCTGCCTGTCACCTAGACTACACCGTCTTAGTATTTTCCAGACTAGTGTTTTAGGGCTCATGTTTTTGAGAAGCAGCAATTGTATGGCACGATTTCTCAAATTTAGATAAATTACATTTTTTTCCGAGTATACTTACGGGAAGCTTTTATCCAGGGACTTTTACAAACCCATTTCCCCTGATAGGCTGAGATTCTAGAAGGCCATGCTGTATGTTACTCCTCTTCAGGTTCCTGGCAACTAGTCTGCCACATATTCGATGCCCAGTAAATACTTACTAAACAGAGAGTGAAATCAGATTATTAAAGTCTAATAGAGCCCTTCTATACAAATCCTAAAAGCATCCTTTTTCACCCCATCCTCTAACAAACAATTGCTCAACTTCAGCACTGTTGGCATCTGGGCAGTGGAACCTTTTGTTGTGGGGCTGTGCTGTGTAGTGTGGAATGTTTAGCAGCGTCTTTACCCACTAGATGGCCACAGACCCCACCCCCACCCCCACCCCACTGGAGTTGTGATGATCAAAGATGCCACCAAATATTGCCAAGTATCCCCTCGGGAACAAACTCCCCCCTCCTTGAGAATTATACCCTAAGATCATTTTGATGGTTCTCTCACCCCCTATAGGTTCCCAGTTAGATAGACTTCTGTCCTCTCCAAATGTGGCTTTACTTCTTTTTCTCACAGAGTAACATCCCAAGACACCCAGTGACTCAGGCCGACAACCTGAGACATGGGCAGCGGCTTTCGCCTTTGCTTTCCTCCCATCAGATCTGTGGTGAAGTCTTGGAGGCTCTGGGCTCTGGTTTCTAGACAAAAGACAGGACATCTAGCTAAACCTGAATTCCAGAGGAGCAAAAAATAACAGTTTAGCACACGTGTGTCTGGAATGCACAGGACATACTTAGGCTGAAACAGAATTTGATGTTTCTCTGGAATTCACCCCAACTGTGTCTCTTGCGGTTTTATTTGTTAAATCCGACAGTCCTATTCTATGCTTAAATTGCCTCTCAGATTTGTTGAATTCATTTCTGTTCCTGAGGACGCTGTCTTAACTCAGGCCTTATCACCCTTTGCCTGATCACTGTAATGATGTCTTTATCCATCAGTAGGTATTTGGCTTTAAGTGATATAAAATATTGACCCTACTGGCTTAAACGAGAAGGACACGTATTTTCTCTATAACTAGGAATCAAAAGCAGCCCCAGAGACAGTACAGGCAAGGCTGCAGCTTAGCTCCACATTCTCTGGGCTCTGTGTGCTTTATTGGTCAGCCATGCCTGCAGACTGGCTGCACAGTGGCTGTAGTAATTCTAGACATCACAGAGATGCAAAAACATCCGAGGCGCAGAAAGGGCTGGTCGTCTCTTCTTTGTGTTCCTCTAGCAGAATTCCCATATGTCTCCAATGGCCAGCATTCCAACAAGAGCCCATAATGAAGCCAGTTCCCAGAAAAACCTCCAGAATGATTTTAGCTGGGGCCGGGGCCAGTCTCCTCTGAAGCACATGGCTGCTGGGAGGCATGAGAGAGCCAGAATGAAACAATTTCTGTTTGCGAGGAATGGGGTGGGGAAGGTGGGTTTGGGTGCGTACCCAACAGTGTGTTACAGCCTCTAAATTGGACTCTTCACTCATTATTTTTCATGGCGTATTTTACTTTGCTGCCATTCATCCAAAGAACATTTGTTGAGTATCTACTCTGTGCCAGATACTGTTGGATAAAATTTCCTAAGACACGATCTGCACATGCTCTCTTTCCATCTGAAAGCTTCAGTGGTTCTCGCTTGCTCGCCTAATTAAACAACCACTTTTCAGCTTGTCATTCAGTCCTGATCCTGTGTTCTTTTTGGCTTACACTATGCTCAGCCAAGACACTCTGAAGATGCTTTAAGGTTTTTCTGACTCCACCTTTTGCTCATCATGTTTCCTCTGCCTTGATCAACTCCATTCACTCCCAACCTCACCTGTCAAACTTCTAATTCATCCTTCAAAGAGTAAAATGTCACATACCACATAACAACCAACCAAATTTGCACAGCGATGATATTGACTATTTTGTCTGCTGTGTTACTACGTATTGCATGTGTTATCCATTTATTCCACACAAAGATTACAGGAAGTGAGTTTAATCATCTCCATTTTCTAACTAAGAAATAATCTAAGAGACTTACCTGCGATACACATTCCTTATAAATGGGAGAGCCTGGACTTGAGCTAAGGTTGTGTTTGTAAGCCAAAGGTATCCATCACAATCTTTAAACACATATGCGTGGGAGGCAGACACATCTAATTTCCAAATTCCATTTTGCCCAGCTTTATGCCTTTGAAAAGTCACTGAACTTCTCTGCTTATTAGTATTCCTGTGGTTTTCTGTGCCTTAGCCAAACTGAAATTCTTTTAATTCTTAACACAGTGCTTTTAAATGGTCACAACCCATTTTCATCATAATCAATAATTTTAAAAAGCCTTATTGAGATATAATTCATATACCATATAATTTTATCACGTCCAAAAGAAACTGTACTCTAGCTGTCATTGTCCCATCCTGCCATCACCCTACCAGTGTTAGACAACCACTAATCTACTTTCTCTGTATGTAGATTTGGCTATCCTGGGCATTTGATATAAATGGAACCATTTAATGTGGAACTTTTTGTGACTGTCTCCTTCCACTTACAGTAATGTTTTCAAGGTTCACTCATGTAGTAGCATGAATTAGAACATATCTTTTTTCATGGTCAGACAATGTCCCATTGTATGGGTATACCACATTATATTTATCTGTTAATCAGCTGTTGGACATTTTCCACCATTTGATTATTACAGTAATGTTGCTAAGAACATTTGTTTGCAAATTTCATGTGGACATATGTTTTCATTTTTATTGGGTGTATACCTCAGAGTGGGATCTCTAGGACAAACAATAACTTTGTGTTTAATTGTTTGAGGAACGGCCAGACCTATTTTCTAAAATAGCTGTGTCATTTTTGTTCCTAGTGTAAGTGCTATATGAGGGTTCTGATTTCTCCACATTCTTGCCAACACTTATTATTTACCGTTTTGATTATAGCTATCCTAGTATATAGTAAGGGATATTTCACTGTGGCTTGAATTGAATTTCCCTCATGGCTAATGATTTTGAGCATCTTTCAAGAATTTATAAGCCATTTGCATATCTTCTTTGGAAAAATGACTGTTCTGATTCTTTGCCTATTTTTTAATTGGATTGTGTTTTTATCGTTGAGTTGTAAGAGTTCTTTATATATTTTAATGCAATTCTCTTACCAGATATGTAATTTGAAAATATTGTCTCTCATTCTGTGACTTATCCTTTCATATTCTTGTAGTGTTCTTTGAAGCACAAAAGCTTTAATTTTGATAAGATCCTATTAGTCTCCCTTTTATTTTGGTACTTATACTTTTGGAGTCATGTACAATAAATCATTGCTTCATCAAGCACCATGAGGATTTACTTCTCTGTTTTCTTCTAGAGGCTTGTAGCTTTAGCTCTTAGATTTATGCCACTGCTCCATTTTGAGTTAATATTTGTGTGAGATAGGGGATCAATCCAATTTCATTCTTTTGCATGTGGATATTTAGTAGTTCCAGAATCATTCATTGAAAGGAATATTCTTTCCCTACTGAATGATTTTGATGTCCCTGTTGAAAATCAGTTGAAAAAAAAATGTATATGTAATCTTAGTCCAGGCTGCTATAATAAAATACCACAGGCTAGGTGGCTTATAAACAGCAGAGCTTTATCGCTCACAGTTCTGGGAGCTTGGAAGTCCAAGATCAGGGCACCAGCATGGTTGGGGGAAGGCCTTCTTTCTGGTTGCAGATTTCTTGTAAGGAACAAGAAAGCTCCTAAAGCCTCTTTTGCAAAGCACTAATCCCATTTGTGAGGGCTCCATACTCATGCCTTAGGCACCCCAAAGGCCCCATCCACTAATACCATCATCTCTGGGGATTAGAGTTTCAACATAGGAATTTTGGAGGGACAAAAACATTCAGACTAATATATATAAATACATATATGTATGTATATAATTCTAGATTCTAAATTCCATTCTATTTATTTGTCTGTATACCTATTTTGTTATGCCAGCACCACATTCTCTTAATTACTATTGCTTTTTAATAAGTTGTGAAATCAGGAAGTGTGGGTTCTCCAACTGTGTTCTTCATTTTCAAGAGTGTCTGGGCTGTTCTTGGTCTCTTGAGTTTGCATATAAATTTAGGATCACACTGGCAATTTCTACAAACAAACCAACTAGAATTCTGGCAGTGATTATGCTGAATCTGTAGATCAGGCAGTATGGTCATCTTAACAGCATTAAATCTTCCAACCCATAGACATGAAATCTCTTTCCACTTATTTAGAGCTTTAATTTCTTTTACCGGTGATTTGTAGTTTTTAAAGCATAAGCTTCACATTTTTCTTTGTTATTTTTATTGCTCTGCCATTTACTCTTTTTTATTCTGCAGTAAACATTTTTTTAAGTTTCATTTTTGAATTGTTAATTCTAAGTGCATAGAAATGAAATCACCTTCTGTGCTTTTATTTTGCATTGTACGCATTTTCTCTTCTCATTGATTAGTTCAAATAGTTGTTTCTTGGATTCTTTAGAGTTTTTACATACATAATCTTATCATCTGCAAATAGAGAATGTAAAGCTTGTAAGGACATGGATTGTGTACATTTTATTCGCTCTTCCATCTACAACAGCAAGCAGAAGTTTGACAGTTGTCCATGCTCGAGAAATAATTACTGAGCATGTGACTGAAGCAGAGGACAGTGAGAAATGGTACCTTTTATATTACCAAGTGCTGGTAAATAAATGTATCTACAAGAATTTACTGTGTAGTAGACACCAATTGTGCTAATTGTTGTGATGTTTTCATTAAAACATCCTTGAGGGTGTACTACTGTGGTTTCCATTATATGGAAGAGCAAACAGAGCCTCAAATAGATAAAATAACCTCCCCAAGGTTACACTGTATTGTCTAGTAAGGAACAAAGCAAAAGCCTTTTAAGAATTTAGGAGAAAGAAATAGCCGTGGACTGGAAAGGTCAGCGAAGGCTTATTACAGGAGAGGGAGCCCTGGGTCTTGAAGAAAGCTGGAATCTGGGGCAAGGGAGTGAGTAAGGCAAGTAGCCTGTGTTCAGAGGAGGGGATGATGGGAGAATCAGAATTCATCAGTTTGCATTTGAAAATACTCAAACTCTCATTACAGCGTCAGCATCAAAAAATGAAAAAGCTCCTTTTCAAGTTTAGCAAAGCAAAGATGCATTAGACTCTGTCCTTTCTCACAAGATCATCAGCAAGTAAGGCGGCAGCTGGAATGATGAATTAGGATCACTATCTGGTGAGTGTCCCTTGTAAAGGACTAAATTCCCATTTTGGGTTTTAGTGTTAATGAAATGTAAATATATTGCACCATCTAGTGGTGATGTTGGACATACATCTGTACCAGTCTTGTTTTCTGGGTTGCTTATCACTAATGTTATCTGACGCAGTGGAAACTCCAGTTTACTACAGGATCAGGATAAATGTCCATCAAAATTCTCAAGGACTAAGGTGTGTTGTTAAAACAGAGAAATGAATCAAGACTTTCGGGCAGTTCTCGTGGATGGAGATATGTTGAAAGATCTGTTTTACTGCTCCAAACACATGAAAAACCTTAGATAGATTTTACAAGAAAATTATTGGAAATGTTACTGATCTTGAATTCAAGAGAAAGTTGCCAAGTGTTAGAAACAAAAAGAGATTTCAAAGCCAAAGTTGTTAGCTGCAGCTCAAGTCAGAATCTTTCAGGTTATGGGAATCAAGTTCTATCATCTGTCATTTCTGGGTCACTTATGATTTATTGATTTATATCCTCATTGTGGTGTGTATTATGCTGCTTTTGAATACTTATTCATTTTTGATTGGATGTCAAACATTGTGAAATTTACCTTGTAAGTTCCTGGTGTTTTTCTATCCCTTTAAATATTCTTGGGCTTTGTCCCAGGACCCAGTTATATTACTAAGAAATAACTTGATCCTTTTGGTTTTGCTTTTAAGCTCAGTTAGGTGATATCAAAGCAGTGTTTAGTTTAGGGCAGGAGCTTCTTTTTGTATTAACCGGCCAAGAATGGTTTTTACATTTTTAAATTGTAAAAGAAAAAAAAAAAGAATATGCGACAAAGACTGAATGTGACCTGCAAGGCCAAAAATACTGGCTAGTAAGCCCTTTGTAAAAGTTTGCTAGAGTTAATTTTTCTCCAGTACTCGAGTAAAAAACCCTTCTTAGTATTCTAAGTGATGCCATATCTATTATGAGATTTTTTCATGCCGGTTCTTGATGACTCTCAAAATTTCTGCTGGGATGAGTTATAGGTCACATCCACTGGCCTGTCATTAGCCAAAGCAAATCGCACGACCCTGTTTGCCAATGAGGTGCAGATGTAAACTCACCCATAAGGAAAAACTTGAAGTCCTGTCAGTTCATTTCAACAGGCACCAATGTATAATCCTTTTACTGGAAGAAAGAGTGCGTGATCAGATCTACATAAATAAAGTAACTTCCCCAAGGTTACACTGTACTGTCTAGTAAGGAACAAAGCAAAAGCCTTGTAAGAATTTAGGAGAAAGAAATAGCAGTAGACTAGAAAGGTCAGTGAAGGCTTATTACAGGAGAGAAAACCCTGGGTCTTGAAGAAAGCTGGAATCTGGGGCAAGGGAGTGAGTAAGGCAAGTAGCCTGTGTTCAGAGGAGGGGGTGATGGGAGAATCAGAATTCATCACACATTTTGCATTTGAAAATACTCAAACTCTCACCACAGCATCAGCATAAAAAAATGAAAAGCTCCCTTTCAAGTTAAGCAAAGCAAAGATGATCAGATCTAAGATCCATGCCTGGATTGAATAAGTTAAAGAAATCTTTTAATGCCATGCCAGCTCTGAGCCTTTATATATGATTGCAGCGTTACTTGTAATGCCAATGAGTTCTCAAGAAATTTTGTTTTCATTTTGTGTCTGTGTCCCAGCAAGATTTATAATAATTTTATTTAAGCTTATTGAAAATATGAATGTGAATCTTGAATTTAACCACTACTAGGAGAACTCAGAGCCCACATTTACATTCACGTTTGCACAGTTTCAATGAGAAGGGATGGACTCAGGAAACAAACATACCAACATATTTGGGTGTCTGTGATCTCACAGGCTCTGAGCATGTGTTTATTCCTTCTTTTATCCTCACCAAAACTCTCCTTGGTGTGTATTAGTAACTCTGTGGATGGGTAAGGAATTTGAGGTTTATAAAAACTAAGCTGGTCAGAGTTCGAATTGTCAGGAAACAGTGAAGTAGTATTAGAACCCCACACCTGCCCTATTACCTGCCATGACAGGTTGCTCCCCACAGCAATCAGGGGAAAGTGCAGTCAACAGCCATGTACAGTCAGCAACTTATACTCAAA
The DNA here is from genome assembly GCF_030020395.1 of Manis pentadactyla. Taxonomy (NCBI): domain Eukaryota; kingdom Metazoa; phylum Chordata; class Mammalia; order Pholidota; family Manidae; genus Manis; species Manis pentadactyla. The sequence continues at coordinate 14,504,604 of NC_080021.1, read as the reverse complement.
CAATTTCTCCTCACCCATTCATACATGGTGACCATTAAGAAAACATGATCACTTTCAATGAGAAAAAAGTGCTGAGACCCCTGGCTCACAGTGACTTATAATTCTCCTCTAAAGAGGGCCCCAGATTTGGTACTTACACTTCCTGATTTACTAGGGCTGAAACAGATGATCCAGTCAAAGTAGCACTTTGGCAATGATCCTTTGATTAGCACTAATGATATTGTGAAAAATTAAATGCTCCTTATGCTCAAATATTTTAATAATTTCAAAAGAAAGAATTGCTTGTGATTATTTTAAGTAGATCTAGCTACATGGCAATTGTAATTGCTGTCAAAAAAATTGTAAGCCTAAACCATCATAATAATCCATTGTGTAGTTTGTCTGTAGTTATTCAGTCTGGCCCCCATTGATGGGCATTTGGGTTGTTTCCAATGAATTACTATTACAAAGAATGCTTCCTTTGTATCAGTTTTTGCTACAAAATGCACTGTAGCAAAGAGCCACAAAACCTGAGTTGGATATGAAAATAATTGTTACACCACTTAAAGCCCAGTTTTGGGTCTCTGTACACTGTGACTTCCAGTCACATGCCCTCATTTCAAAGCAAGCCCCACAGTCAAGCCCAAGGTCAGAGGTGGAGAACTGTTCTACCCATGGTGGAGCCATGGCCAGGGTGTGGATGCAAGGAAGGTAGAAGGGTCCGGGTGCGTAACAATACGTAGCAGGCTTGTGTAAAGTTTTGTCAATGTATCTTTGAAATATATCTGTAGAAGTGAGATAGTTAGGACAAGGATTAAGTGCACATGTAATTTTTCTAGACATTACTAAATTATGCTTCACAACACTTGAAGTATTTATTTCTACAAGAATATATGAGATTGATTTCCCACAGCTTATTTTGTTAGTATAGTTTTAACTTTTCTTTCTTGTTAGCATAGTTTTAACTTTTCTTTCTCTTACTATGATGAGCAAGGTTAAGGATCTTTGAATGAATTTACAAGCCATTTACAATTCATTTTTTTTTCTTTCTGTGAACAGCTTGTATCTGTTATAAGTAGGTGATGGAGAGGACATGACCTCTGGGTGACCCACATCTGGCTCAGGGCAATCCAAGCCTCCTCACCTCCTTTCCTGTCCTTGGAACTTTTGCTCTGCCCATTGTTCCCACACTGGGAAACACTTTCAAGGATTCAGCCTTGAAGCAGTAAGGTGTTGAGACCACCTGGCTGGGATAAGTGACTGTATCCTGTTAAGGTTTCTGTTTAAACTTAAAAAGATTCCATCTGGGTGGCTGTGGAGATCTACTCAGCCTATGTCCTCTGAGACAAGCCAGGAGTGTAAGGTCCCCTGAGTATTAAACCTGCCGCCTACCTGCCCAGCTGGAGGGGCCTGCTCTGTCTTCCTTTCTCCCCTCTCTCCTTGCCCTCCGTGTTTCAGATTTTACCCCAAAGATCCCTAGTTTGTGAACCAACAGTGTCTGTGAGCTGCCCCCACCCTTATCTTTTTTTAAAGGTACTAGACTTTTACTTCTCTATCTTTAGAAACTGTTTATACAGTAGGGAAATGATCAGTTTTTAAATATTTTCTCCCCATTTTTCACTTGGCTTATTGTGTCTTGGCATACAAATGTTTAAAATTTTTATTTAATCAAATATATCAACTATTTTCCTTTTTGCTTCTGGATTTGAAGGCATAGTGAGGACATTACTCCCCATTAGTTAAAATCCATCATGTCTTCTTCTTGTGCTTTTATGGTTTTGTTTTTATACTTGTCTTTTAGACATCTATAATTTATCCTCTTATAAGCAATTAATGAGATCTTAACTTTTTTTTTATGTAGCTCTCTAGTTATCCCATAACTACTAGTTTGAGATGCTGCCTTTTAATATAGTAAATGTTATATGTAGTGGGATCTGTGTCTGGATTTCTGTTCCATTCATCTGTCTGTCTATTCAGGTGGCTGAACGAAGTTTTAATTATCGAGGCTTTATATTATATTTAAATGTCTGGTGGACTAGCCTAGCTGAGACTTATAATACTTGCTTATTTTGTTCAGTGTACTGTTTATTTGCATTAGTTATCAATTACTGTGTAAGAATTACAACAAACTTTAGCACCTTAAAACAACATTCATTTATTTTCTTAGTTTCTGTGAGTCAGGAATTTGGGCATTTTTCTGGGTTCCTCTGCTCAGGTTCTCAGGAGATTCGCATCAAGGTGTTGCTGGGCTGCTCTCTCATCTGGAAGAGTAGATTTCTTCTTACTAAACCACCTTCGAATTTCTAGAATAAATCATCTTTGGTCATGATGTCTGTTAATGTGCAGTTGGAACCTCTTTGCAAATGTTCTATTCAACATGTTTGCATCAATATTTAAAATTGAGTTTTGTCACCAACTTCCTCTTTTTGGTATACTGTTTATCAAATTTGTGAATCAGTATAATTTTACTTCATTAAACTAAGTGGAATTTTTTGTTTTTGTTTGTTCTTTTAAATAACAATGGGTTTATCTGAATCTTAAAGATGTGGAAGAATTACTCTGTGAAACTCTCTGGGCCTGGTATTTTTTATGGAGGAACTTTGAAACTACTTTATCTATTTCTCATGAATATTAATATTTTTAGACTGTCTTTATGGCAGTCAACTGCAGTTGTGGTTTTTGTTTTAATTATTGATTGTATTTAGATTTTGTCATCTCTAAAATGTTCCATTTTTTATCATTTTTAATTTTGTGTATTTACATTTTCTGTTTTTGCTCAGTTCAGTAATTTTTCTGTTAGTAAGGGGGTCACTTGGCGAGATTGGGGCTGGATGCTCACCAGGCTCTCTGAGCCTTGATAAAGCCTCTCATCGTGGTCCATTCTGGGTTGGGTGATGAAGTAATGGCCTCTGATATTGACGGTTATCCCTAGGGGACTTCCTCTCCCTGTGCTTTGGGGCTGTGCACATGGACCTGTCAAGTGCACTCTTGCCAGGGTCTAGATGTAGCATTTTTGCAGCAGGAAGTGGAAGATGGGGAGGATATGTGCCTGAGGCAAACCCTGTCAGCAGGAATTGAGTCAGACCCCAGCTGGAATTGCATCTCACCCATGTGGCAGAAATCAGAGGGGGTGCCCAGAGGTTTGGTTCAGGACCAGCAGCAGCAGATGCCATTGTTTGCCTTAAACGTGCTCACCAGTGGTGGGGCAGCTGCGTCTCTCTTGCGGTGAGATAGGTGTATTAAAGCCTCCAGTTATCAGTCTGCATTTTTCTTTCATTCCATTTAGACAATGATGTATGAAAAGTGTTGCTATGTTATTAGGTGAACAACTATCAGTACCTATACTTGCTTTATTTTATATTATTGCCTTTAGTATTATAAAGTAACTTCTCATACTTTCAGGTCTAAATTCAATCTTGTTAACCATAAGGGTTGTGACCCCTACTTTCATTCATTTATTTACCTACTTTTTATTTTTTTAGCCAACTATTTTTAGAGCAGATTTAATTCCAGAGCAAGATTGCGTGAAAAGTATAGAGAGCATAGAGATTTTTTTTGCACATACAGGCTCCCCCATTAACAGCATCCTGTACCACAATGGTAGATTTGTTATAATCAATGGCCTTAAATTAATATGTCATTATCACCCAAAGTCCTCAGTTTACATTAGGGTTCACTCTTGGTGCTGTATACATTCCATGGGGTTTGACAAATATGTTATGTATCCATTATTCTATGTACAGAATAGTTTCATTGCCCTGAAAATTGTCTGTGCTCTGCTGATTCATCCTTCCCTCACCTCAACCCTTCCAGAATGTCATACAATTGGAATCAAATAGTATTCAGCTTTTTCAGACTGACTCTGTCACTTAGTGGCATGTATTTAAGTTCCTTCCATATTTTCTCATAGCTTGATAGCTGATTTCCTTTTAGCATTGAATACTATTTCATTGTCTGTACTGTCCTTTTATTTTTCATCTTTCTGAATCTCACTGTATACAAGTATGTCTCTTGCATGCAGCATGACATTGTATTTTGCTTTCTAAACTGTTCTCAAAATAATTGCCTTTTAATAGATAATGTAAGTCCATTTTTATTTACTGACACTATAATATGAAATGGTTGGTTTCAGTTCTAATATATATCTATATATGCATGTATTATGTATTTTTATATAACATCTAAGTATATTTAAATTTGTAATGTTGCATATGCAATGAATGTCATATATTTATATGTGTTATACATCAAATACAGTTATAAAATCATACATATTTTAGTTATATGGGCATGCATGATATATAATAATGTATAATTATGTATAAAATGTTCTTTTAATCTTTTTTTTATTTTATTTGTTTCTATCTTCCGATAAAGTTTTTGTTATTTAGGGAGATTTATTTGTGGTAATGATTACTTTTGTGCTCATATTTTATATAATGCCCCTAGAGTCTTTTCTAGGCCACTATCTATTGATTTTATCCTATGATACTATTTAAATTAGCTGGTACCCTCTTTCTTTTCTCAGTATCTGGATTGGAGTAATACTCCTTTACCCTAAATACTGAGTAAGTCAGCAAGCTTAACCTACATTTCAGATGACCTACTCGTTTTCTCCCATTTTCTGATAGTTGTACTATATCTACATTGTCAGAACATGTAGCTATTACATGCTCTACTGTCTCATTTAATGATAGTCTTACATCTACAAGTATATGTGTGTGTATATAGATACACACATACATCTATAGGTATATATACACACAGGTACATACATATGCCTATGAATATATATATATGCGCACATAAATGCACATATGTAAACACCCATGTACATGCATCCGTCTCTCAAACCCAAGCATAAGGCGATCAATCTCTCTGCTCCTGAGCTCTCTTTATAACTCCAGGACAGTGTATTGATATTGAACTTAGCAGACCAAACTATGAAATTTTTCCTGTTTTCAGAAATTCCTTGTTTGTATTATGTTACCCAGAGAGCACATTCCATTCTTGTCAACAAAATCTGAGGGAATTCCTTCTAACCAACTGGAGTATGACCCCCTTTCTAATTCTCCCTGATTTAAGCACTGAAATCCCCTCTCACCTCATAAAAAAAAGGCCAAAGAAAGTCCTCTGTTTCTTCACACTGGCTCTTCAAGCTATACTGTATCTTGCATTTTTGTCTGTAAAGTTAGAGAGATTTTGGGTTACACAGAGATAGCAAGCTTTTGCACAATTACTGGTTAAATTTAGTCACGGCCATTATAATTGCTAATTGTTAAACAAATCATGATTGTGGCATCTGTAAACAATAAAGGTTATAGGAACAGAAAGAGAATTAAATAATCTAGAAAAGAGCTAGCAGACAAGAAAGCAGTAGGATGTTTTAGAGGGAATGATAGTTAATTGGGTATGACTGGAAAGGGACAAGGCATATTGGCTGTTTTCTTTAGAGAGAAACTATTGTTAGAAGACTTGATATGTCTTCTTTTGCAGAATATTATCATTTGGATGAACAAGTTCAAATATTCAAATGTAGAGAAAATCTTCAGCATGCCATCATGAAACAGACTTGAACGTCAAGTCTTAGCACTGTTAACTAAATGATCTCAATGTCCCATCTCTGGGGTATTGAATTTACAGATTAATTTTTTAAATAAAAGACCATTAATATGAGAAACATTATTATTGTTTTTAAATTAAGGAATCATTGACATACAATCTTATGAAGGTTTCACAGGAGCAACATTGCAGTTTCAACATTCACTCATATTACCAAGTTTCCCCCCCCCCCCATTGAGAAGCATTATTTTTGTGTGTGCATGTGTGCTGAGGGGTACAGAAATGTAAAGAAATGTTACTACATCCAGACCATTATCTCTCCAGTTCAGCACTTGTCAAAAAGTGAAGCACAGAGAAGGTTCAGAAATAAAAGCAATGACTCTAGCTTATATTGACCGCTTGACTGAATGGCTATACTATGTATTGTTTTCTTTACCACTGTGGAGATTTGCATGGATATTTTTTAATTAGTAGTGTGATTTACTTGAGAGTCTCATTTCCAATGGACAAAGGGGGATGATGATTTTAATTTGCAACCAGGGGGATTTTTCTTTTGCCTCTAGGAAAGAACTTGTGGACCAGATGAGGGTATTAGTTGTCCTCAAGTGCAGTGGATTTGAAGAATGCATTGGCTGTATTTTCACCACCTAACACCTGGCAGGGTCCAGACCAATTTGGTCACCAGTTTATTAGAAGCTAAAACTAACCATTTTGCTCTCATTGAATCCAGGGTATCTGGAAACCTGGGTTTCTAGCTGACCTAAACTCTTAGACATCTTTCCATTCACCAGGCAGTGGACAATCTTTCAAGGTCTATAAGGAGGTTTTTCTCCTAAAATGACATAGGGCTTCTTGTTCTACACTATCTTCTTTGGCACACATCATGAAATGTTTTCACCATGACTCTTACAAGTAATGCCCTGCTTTGTCTGAAAGCTTGTTGGGGGTAAAAAGGGTACAGATTTCATATGTTTCAGAACAGTCTTCGGGTTTATGTGGAATTTGATTCTTGCAGCACCACTTACGGTCTGTGTGTACTTGGTCAAACCACTTGGTTGTTTTTACCTTGAATTTCATATTCATCTGCCTTCCTGTTCTGGGTTCTGTGCTAAGGGCCTTGCATATGTCAACCCATTTTCTTATCACAATTACTCTTATGATGAAGTTACTATTATCGCCCTTCTTTTGCAGATGAGATGGTGTCTATGGGAGGTTCAGTGAGCCTGGATTTGAACCCAGAGGGGTCTACATTCTTTGCTCTTATCTACTATTCTGAGCCACTGTGGGAAAGTGCCATGCAGACTGCTGTCCTTGATGTCCGGTAAACATGTATCTACTCAAATAATAGTTAAAAAAATAGTTTACTGAATTGATAGAATAGAAATCTGCATTCTGAAGCACAGTGTTTCTTAAACTGTTGCCTATGAGCCATGCACATCAGCATCTTGGACTTGACTTTACACCCACTGAACCAAAAGTGCAGGGACTGGGGCACAGAGAGGTTCATGGAAATTCTCTGGCCAATGTTTTAAACACTAAAGCTTGAAGGCTACCATCACACTTAAAAGATTATTAGCTGGGGAGACAAAGTAACTGGGATGTTAATATAATAGCTAGAAAATGCTATATTACTATCTGGGGGCATTTCTCTATAGTTTTCAAGTTGCTCTTTGTGTGTGTGTTCAAAATCATTTAGAGACTACGTGTGTGCATAATCGGTGTAATTTAGTAGCAAATTCCCAGGGAAACAGCTTATGACCAGCTTTTAAGTACAGCCATTGCGATCAGCAGAATGGTTTTTGGTTGCAAAGAAGAAATAAATGATAGTTGATCAATAACCTTCCTCCCTCCTGGACTATAGGCTTTGTGGGGTCATAACCAGTCTCTCTTGCTCCATGTACATCCTATGTTAAATGGCCCACATAGCTGATGTTTAATGAATATCTGTATAATTGAGGAAAATAGTTTTCAAGCAATGCCTCACCTAGTCATTGTACTTTTCCTGCCTAAAGCCAGGAAGGTCTATAAAATGCTTTTTACCAAGGCCTACATTTTTATAGTGGCATTCACAGGTAGAACGTAGAGCAAGTACCCACTGGAAGACTACCAAGCCTTTTAAAATTTCTGAATTCAACCAAATGTTACATTGCCAAGTTAATACAAATTAAAGACAAAAATGCACAGTTTCATAAAGAGAGTCCAAGACCATCCTGTGATGAGCATGTGAGCTCTAAGATAGGAAAGTGGCAGAGCTGATGTGAATCTGGATGTGATGATATCAAATTAGACAAAGAAAAAGAGAAGAGAGGGCATTCAGTCACTGTTTTCCAAGGGAAGAAGGTGCTATCTTAGTAAATTGGTAAGAGTTGGTAATTAACACCACATCTGTACTTCAGTTAGTCCTTCAGTTATATATGCAACTTTCTATAAAGATGGGCACAGATCAGGTGTGCACTAGCAGTTATTTATGTAACTTTAACCCAAGAGCTTTGATCTACTACTTACCTTCTCATTAGTCAAACTCATAGAACAGGAAATATGGAGGGGAGCCCACCAGCCCTGTTAACTCAGTTATCCAAGCAACCCTGATGATGCCAAAGCTAGAAACTACCCGGTAAATAATATCTTTCAAAGAATGGTACCTATTCAGTCCTTTCAAAGCCATCTGATCTTTATTATACCTTGTTTTAGAGATGGGAAACTGAGTCCACAACTTGCTCAAGGACATGGCTAGAGAGGAAATACATAGTTACAAAAAAGAGCTTTCCTGACATGACACGGTGCTCGTCGGGCCACAGTACAATTCTTATTAACCAGCTAAATGACTTTGCTGAGTGAGGCTCCCCAACCCCACCTTCGTCTTTGAATTTTACAGTGACTAGAATCTTTACCCCCCCCACCGGCTACTGATTTCAGCACCACTTGCCAGCAGAGGACGCCAGAGACTTTTGCAAATTGATTTTTGTCTGTTTTGGCGTTCAAACTGCTCAGCCTGCATGAATCAAATTATTGCTTGGGATTGGGGGAAGGGGAAGAGGTTGAGGAGCTGTCACTTTCTTTCATTTTAAGGAGAAAAAAAAACAACACCTTTTCATTAAATTGTAAGAGATATGCCGTCACAGCGTTGCTTGCTAATCAAAACAGGCTTCCCAAATCCACATGCAATTAAAACTGAGTTTTTCAGACCTTTATCTCCTCCTGGGTGTGTAGTCCCCTCTGGGAACTCCTGCTGGAAATACTGCTTTGAAAACACTGGTAGTGTCACAAGCTCTCCGGTATGGCACCAGGATGGGGAGAAGGGAAGCTGGCTTGTCAATTAAAGCGAAAGGATCTGGAGGATGGGAACAGATGCAGTGGCATTCTGGGGTGACAGAAATCTCTGCAAGGCACGCCCCCAGAGACTAGCAGCAGAGCAGAGTCATTCTCTCCTGGGATCTGGGAGTAAAGAACGGCCTACCGAGATTCACATGCCAAAATCATAGAGAGGTGTTTTGGGTGGGGTTGAGGGAAGGAGGCACTAAAAGAGGGATATTCAGGGACTATCCCTGTCTGATACCTTAGAAAACATCCTCAACAGTATTTTTTACGTCTTTTACCTTCCTGTGACATTTCCAAGGAGGAACATTTTCCACTTGTAGAGCGACTGTACTTACAGCGGCCTTGGCCATTCTACTGGAAGGTTCTGACTCAACCGAGTATTGTTGGGTAGAGTTGTTCGAGGAAATAAAAATGTCAGGCTCTTCAGTTGTGGCTAGTTTAAATAATGTTCTTATATTAGACTGAATTGGGAGAGAAGATAGGGCAATGAGGGCATTCTATTCGCTCTGCTGAGCACCAGGTTTGGGAAATTTGGCATTTGCTTGACTATCACTTGTTCTTTCAAAAGCTGGTTTTCAAGGATGCTGTGGGGGCAGGAAAGAACACCACTTCTCCCAGCATGGGGAACTCACAGGGGCCTGTGGAAGTGTTATCTAATTTGAGACTTGAAGGATGAGTCAGTTCTACCCAGGTGTGGAGGAGTTTGGGGTCTGTGTTTTGGACAAGAGGGGTGCTCAGAAGCGAGACTGTGCTCTCGAGCATGATGGCCACTTTTCTGGAAAGGCAATGCCATGGAAAATAATCACTGTCTATGATTCTGCTGTGACTTAAAAGAAGAGTGAAATCAATTCACCAACAGTGTCAAACATGAACAATGGAAGAACCTATCAGATAGAATTTATTCTAAATCAAGAATCTAGAAAAATTTTTCTATTGCCCTGAAATCTTGTAGGGACAGGAGACTTGGATCTATCTAAAAACCCAAAGGACAATATATATTTCAACCTACATTTCTGTGAAACCTGATGTCTCTCTCTCTCTCTCTCTCCATATATATACATGGGGGGGGGAGATTAATGGGGACCAATTTGACTCAATTGCTCACAATGCCAGCCCACTGCTAACTTAATATGTTTAACCTGAGACATTCTGATCTATTGTTTTATGTGCAAATGACTATTGGATGCTCTTCCCCAAGCCTAGGGCCATATGCCATGTTCAGTTGAAACACACCTTTTCTTGTCACTTCAATTTCCTGGCTACACCTGGAGCAGACATCAGCAGAATAAAACCCAAATCTGAAATCCCTGGTATTTTCTATTTTATTATCTGGCTAAAGAGTAGTCTACAAGCTAAAAGGCCATGAAAGGGATGCAATACTGAGAAAGACCTAATGGAAGGTCTCAATGAAATAGAGCTACATGCATTCCTGTGGTTGTTACTTTTGTGTTCAGAGTCTGAGGTATCGGTATGGGGTGGAGGTAAAGAGGATAAGGGCCGTCTTCTAGTGGATCTGGAGAAAGGGGGTCCTGGCTTCACAGTAATGTGAATTCCCTGGCTAGAGTAGAATATTTGAGATTTAAAGGAATTGTGGGTATCCTATATCCTATGTCGGATTCCACCTGTGATAAAAGGGAAAATGAAAGTCCAGATAAGGTTAACCAAGAGGGCAAAAGATTTTCTAGTATCTCTTTCTGTTTTGGCCATTATTATCGAGCTTCATTCCAAGTGGCTTATTTCCATAGGCCCCACTATGTGCACAGTACAAGGTTTTGGAGACACAAAGATGTCTAAGACATGGCCACTGTCTTCAAGGAGACAATACACAAAAATTTCATGAGTTTGGGAATCATTTGATGGCAGGGATTTTATCTTATTCTATTCACCCCAGACTTGGCATTAAAAAATAGATGTTGAATGAATATACTGTGTAGCATGGAAGGACACAAGGAGGGGACATCTGTGTTAGAGATTTAAAGATGGCATCAGTGCTGTCTTCACAGAAGCTGTTTGAGCAGAGCTGCAAAGGAGGAGAGAAAGTCTCCAGACAGAAAGGTCAGGGCAGGATGTTTCAGAAAGGGGGACTAATGTGTGTAGCATTTGGAGAACTGTCAAGGAGCTTCCCAGAGGAAGGGAGGATACAGGAGTGCCAGAAGATGTTAGAGGAACCATAGACCCAGCAGATCAGGAAGGAGTTGGGGCACAGTCTTTGGACTTCATCCTGTAGCACTGTGCCTCTTAAACCATCAATGGCGCATGACCAGTTGCTGGGTTTTCTTTCCTAGTCTTTCAGAGACAAGTGGGAGCCTGGAGTTTGTGCCACAGATGACTCACCATACAAGTTCAACATCGCCCTGTACTTACTTATTCCGATCAGGGACACAAGTGCACTCATCACACACTTGTATAACGTGGCCATGCCATGTGTCAATAAAGTTTCCAAACACTGGCTCTCAGTTTCTGTGTTTGCCTCGTCATGTCCAGGAACAATGTTCTTGGGTGGTCTCCCGGCCCCAGACCCTGCCTTCAGCAGCCTGGCTGAAGAGGAAGAACCACCAGGAATGATGTAAGCAGGGAAGTGACTTGATCAAATGTATGTCCTGGGAAGGTGGTGCTGGCAGCAAGGTGGAGAAGGGTTTACAGGCTTGCTAAGTCAGGAAGATGATTCAAGAATGGGAGCAACAGTGCACACAAGTGATGGTAAGGATCTGAATGAGGAGATGAGGTCCTCAGGGGGACTAGATTGTGCATGTAAGAATTATTTCAGAACAAAAACGCCAGGGCCTGGGACTGTGGAATATGTTAGGAGAGGAAGGGATGGAGATTTCTGAAAACTTGGGGGTAGTAGATCCAGTCAATAGAGGTTAGAGCTTGACACCTTCAGAGGGGATCCTGAAGACTATCCATGGGGAGGACACACACCCCCTCCCTATTTTAGGGAAGGGTTTTTTCTTCTTTAAGAGTCAGAACAAGCTCCAAGTGGCCATATTGGCTTGAACATGTGTATATAAACATATACATGCAGTAGAACGTTCCTCTGTTCTAAAGTCATGAGCAAAACTGCAGATTCATTGGTGTAACCCTATTCCAACTTCCGATTTGAGAGCTTCCTATCTTTCCACAGACTCAAAAACAAGCCCCAGCTGGCCTGATAAACTTAAAATTGCTCTCTTTAGGTTCAAAGAGCCACCGATTCTGCTTTGCTGTACAAAATGTAGTTTTGTGGCTGTGATTCAAGGGGCCATTTACTGGGGAGCATGGGGAGGGGGAGCGACACATACTGGCTTCATGTTTTTTATTACTTACTTAACTAATAGGTGGAGAAATGATTCCAAAGGCCTTTCTAATTAGCTGATACTCACTGAAACCTCCCATCCTTCTACACCTCTGTGCTTCGGACAATTCAGATGCGCTAGTCACTTGTCATGTTCCATATGTATGTGTGTCTCTTTCCTGTGACAAATGCTGGCTCCCCAAATGCATTGCCAATGCAAGGACTGTTTGAGATGGCCAAACTGAGTGGGGCTGGCTTATCCTTCCAGCATTCCGTTGAATGAGAATGGTGAGAAAGCATCGCTTGGCTTTGCCTCTGGTCTTAGGGGGAAGCATATAGTCTTTCATCCTTAAGTATGATGTTAGCTGCAGGTTTCTTGTATATTTTCTCTATCAAATTGAGGTGATTCCCCTCTTTTCCTCATTCGCTGACAGTTTTATCATGAATGGGTATTAGCTCTTGTCAAATGCTTTTTCAGCACCATTTGATATGGTCATATGCTTTTCCTTTTTCAGCCTGTGGATACAGTGAGTTACACTGATTGACTTTTGAATATGGGACCTGGAATACGTCCCACTTGGTCATGGCATGTAATTCTTTTTATCCATTGCCAAACTCAGTTTGAGGATTTTTACATCTAAGTTCATGAGAGAGATGAGTGTGTAGTTTCCCTTTTTGTGTGTAGTCCTTTTTTGATTTGGTATCAAGGTAATATCTAATAAAATGGGTTGGGAAAGCTTCCTTCTAGTTCTATTTTCTATACAACTGGTGTTAATTCATCTTTAAAAATTTGGTCAGTTTCTTCAGTGAAATCATCTGGGTCTAGGAACTTCTTTTTTTGAAGATTTAAATTGCAAATTAGATTTCTTTAGTGGTTATGTGACTGATAATTCAGGCACCTAGTTCATCTTGGTTGTATGATGGTGGCTTGTGGCTTTTAAAGAATCGGTCCATTTCTTCAAAGTTGTAAATTTATAAACATAAAGTTACTTCCTTACTCTCTCATATTATCCTTTTAGTGGCTGCAGGACTCGTAGTGTGACCCTGTTCCATGCCTGGGATTGGTGAGTGCCCTTCCACCTTGTATCTTTATTTAAGTTTATTTACTTTATTGAAGAGACCGGCGTTTGCTTCATTGATTATCTTTGTTGTCTTCCTGTTTTCAACTGCATTTATTTCTGCCTTTATCTTTATTATTTCCTCCCTTCTGCTTGCTTTGTGTTTGTTTTGCTTTTCTTTTTCTGGTTTCTTGAGGTCAGAATTTAGATCATTGAGACCTTTACCCTTTTCAAATCCCTGAGGTGCTGTAAATGACCCTTTCAGCGCAGCTTAAGATGTACCACATGGTTTGATAGATTGTGTTGTCATTCAGTTCTACGTATTTTTTAAAATTTCGTTTGAGATTTCCTCTTAGACCCATGGATTATTTACAAGTGTGTTGTTTCATTTCTAAATATTTCTAGATTTTTCTGTTGTTTTTCTATTATTGAGTTTTAGTTTTCATTCTGTTATGGTCAGAGAACATAACTGCATGATTTCAATTCTTTTGAATTTGTTGAGGCTTCTTTTATGGCCTAGCATATGTCTATCTTGATGAATCTTCTATAGGTACTTGAAAAAAGTGAGAATTCTGCTATTATTGGGTGGATTACTCTGTATATGTCAATTGGATCCTCCTGGTAGATTATTATTTAACTCTATATCCTTGCTGATTTTCTGTCTAGTAGTTTCATTGTTTGCTCTAAGTGGCATGTTAAAGTCTTCAACTATAACGTGGCTTGGTCTGTTTCTCCCTTCAGCTCTATCCATTTTTTCTTTATATATTTGGAGGCTCTGTTATCTGGTGCTTTGGTGTTTAGGATTGTTATGCTTTCCCAGTGTACTGAACCTTTTATTATCATGTAATGCCCCTACCATATCTTTCTTTACTCTGCTAAGCCCCTGTTTTCATTTAATACATTTATCAATGTATCAGTTACTATATAGTCTACACAGCTGCATTTAAAAAATGTTTTTGGTTGCAAGAATCACAACTCAATGGAAATTAATTTAAGCAACAAAAAGTCAGAGGTATAGATTTACATAATTGAGAAGTTCAAGAAGAGTCATTCTAGTTTTGGAGGTGGCTGAATTCAAGGAGAAAAAAGTAGCTCTCTCTCTCTTGCTCTCTCTCCACTGTCCCAGCTGTTTTTTGTGTTAGCTTTACTCTCATTTTATGTCTATTTCACACATTGTCTAAAATTACTACCCACAGTTCTTCATATGCTGTTAGTGGTTTCAGATAACCTAGATTGTCTTTCTTTGCCCAGTGGCTTCAGGAAACCTCCTGGGCTGGTTTTTATTGTCTAGGGCCTGTGTCATGTCCTCATGGCTCAACCAATCACTGTAGCCAGGGAAATGAGATATTCCGATTGAGCAGTTTGAATCCTGGTTCCCAACTCTGTGGATCATGTAATTGGTCAGCTAAAAAAGAATTGGGCGATTAGAGTGAGTGTGAAAATATGAAGGGCAGATATTATGAGAGATAAAAAGCAATGAATATTTTCTACAGCAATCAGAAATCAAAAAAGTCTCTCTGTCAAAATATAACTCCCTGTATGCACATCAGTTAGAAATGATTTGACTGTACAGTGAGGCAGTAACAATGAAGAGCAAAGTGGTTTCAGACCCCTGCTATGCCACTCTTCTGAAAATATTTCCAAAAAATGTACGAATCCTCTTTTCTATTAGCCTCTTCAACAACCAAGTTTCTACTCTTGCCCATTGTTAAGCAAAAATTAGTGGAGGCAAAGATCTTGGCCACATGAGTTCAAAGATAAATTTAAAAATAGGGAGGCAGACGAAGCTGGGGTTTGAATAATGGGTGGATCAAGGTACCGAGAACACTGGGGCGAGCATCCCATACGTCAGGAGTGACAGCACATAGTAAGAATGAGTAAAACGGGAATGGAAGGTTGTTGAGAGGAGAAACGAGAGAATGTTGGGAGAAGTTCAGAAAGGGTGCAGAGTCCAATTAATGTGTAAAAAGAGCAAGGACGGACCACACAAGAAGCAACAATTGTGGCAAGGACAGAGACCACTCTGCACCTCCGCAGCCTTCACTCTGCCTTTAACGCTGCCCTCCGCCCTCTCCTGCCTCTCTGCTCTGCGCAGTCCTGCCTCATCCACCCTCTTCAGCCTCCGTGCCCACAGCAGAGCAGACCCCCTTTGCAGCACATACTCCATTGTGATTCCTTGTTTGTGGGGCTCCTTCCACCTTGTTACTATCGAGTTTTTCAAGGTCAGTGACTCTACCTTATTTACCTTTGTGAATGGTATAAAAAAGCTTTTGGAGCTGATCAGTAAATTACGGTAGGAGAGTTTCAGTCTCAGTTGTGATAGCAGAGTCAGTCATTTCTCCTGGTCAGCTCTTCCTTTGGATGCACAAATGCCCCAGTTGCAGGAGAACTAGGATGATTTCTTTAAACTGACTGATGTACGAAAACGTGATCGTGAAATCCTAGTCACGCATGTAGAACTCTAAGGTGAGCAGCAAGTCTGTGAGTGGCAGGGACCTCCACAACCCTCTTCTCTCTTTTGCTTTGTTTTTGGGAAAAGGTGGTGTTGTGAGATAATGTGCTTGCTGTGCAAGCAGTCAGGGTGAGAACCGCCGGCCCTGTTGGGATGGCATTCTCCCCCAGAATCCCTCATTGACATGCTCAGCAGCTGTACACCCTGCTGCCTGCATCTTTCAAGCCTTTAATGACTGTTTTCAGGGTTTCCTGCCCTGCTAATTGTCCCTCTCCAGTTACTCATCTCACACGAGCAGTACTGACACTGTTTAAGAGTGAATCCAGGCATTCTGGATCAGAAAGCATCCCAGATTCCCTAGGCTGGTCTGCAGGGAGTTGGAAATCTTCTGGTATCTCATTCCACAGAGGAAGTGATATTTTCCCAGGAACACTGGTCCTGGCCACCCTGCCTGCTGATAACACTGTCACCCCCCAGGGTAAGGCCTCTCCTGCCTTCTTTTTAGCTCTTAGGAAATGGCAGCAGTGGCCTTACACTAGACAATTTCTCCTTGTTTTTACTTGTTTTCATTTTTTCTTAAAACAAAAACAAAATGCTTTCCCAGTGTGAGGCCAAGAGATTAAGTCTCCTCCGGGTAACTCGGCCCCACCAGCTGTTTCTGTGGGCTTCCCGTGACTGTCGGTGACTTCACTGAAAACGTATGTGTGATCTTTCAACGTGCCCACAAGTGGAGGGGGAGAAAAAACTTGCTGCTGGAGAAAACCTTCCTGATGTGTCACCAAGTGTACACACACAACGAAATGGGGTCTCAGAACGGACTCTCCGGCCCCTCTGCTTCCCCTTCTTTTGATCTTAGCAGCCAGGTCCCAAAGCTTTGCCACCCAGAGTGGACGGTCTTCAGGCCGTGCATACATGTGGTCCTGCAGGAAGGCAGGGAGAGTGAGCCAGCCTGGTCACCACTCAGTATCTTCACCAGTGCAATTGCTGAATTCCCAGCAACTTTCTGAGACAAATTTCAACCCTGTTCAAACACCTTTTCAGCAAAGCAGGACTGCAGGATGCCCTGCAGATATGGATGGGCTTCTCTCAGGGAGCTTACAGTCTGGGGGGGAGGTACGCTGTTCTCCGGGCAGTTTTGGCCATGAAATACAGAAGGAATCAGATGCTGTGGTGCTAGAACAGGATGACTTGCCTCGTCTGGGGTGGAGGAGAGCCAGAAACTCCTCAGGCAGAAGCTGACTCTGCAGTTAAATTTGGTGCATTGTTTCATTCACTCTGAGGCTGAGCTTTTGCAAAGCTCATCTGTGTGCTGTGCTGTGAATACAAATAAAAGTAAGATGTCACACACACCATCTCGGTCTCTTCTTGATGGATAGATAGACAAATATTCAATTAAAGTATATTGTCACCATCCTTGAGCAAGATAAACAAGGGGCTGTGAGCACATACAAGAGGGAGCAACTCCTTGCCTCTCCCCAGACCTCTCTAGGTTATGCTAACTGCTCTTAGTGCATTCACAGCCCCTGGTTTACATTGACCATAGCACTGTGCCAATGCTAACACCAGCCGACAGTTATTGTGCCCTTGCACGTGTCCAGCAGTGTTCTGTTGGCTTTCTGTGTGTTACCCCTTTTAGTCATGGCAACACCCCTCTGACATAGCCGCTGTTGTTAGCCACATTGTGCAGGTACTGAAATTGTGGCTTTGAGAGATTAAATCATCAGCCTAAATCATGATAGAGGGAAAGGGTGGAGTTAGGTTTCCAATCCAGGCTCTCACTGTTCTGTCCAGTTGTGACTCAGGAAAAGAAGGGAGATACTGGGGGTCTGATACTGGGGCCCACCCACCAGTAAAGACACACAGCAGTGAGGGGACGTGGCCATTCCAGGACCCGCAAGAGCTCGCTGTCTCCGAAAACCATGTGAATCTGGGGACTAGATGAGCAGGTGAGGGTGAGGAGTGGGCACATGGGAGATTTTGATAATCTTCTTTTTCATGATCATGGCTGATATTCTAAATGGAAAGTTTTGTCAGGAAAGAAAGAAATGAAGAAAAATTCTACACATTGAAAAATAAATCAAGAAAAAGAGTGAACAAAATTGCATGGACCCAAAAAAAGGAGTAATATAGTTAAAGTGGAATGTAGCATAATGTGGGGGAAAATACACACAAAAATGGGTGCTCCATAAGGGCAGGGGTACTAATAATAAAAATAACAACAACTTATTAATCCTAAGTTATTTTGGGCTATTTTATTCACTGATGCCTAGAACAGGGCCTGGCTCATAATAAGTAATGTTTATTGATCAACTAGGTGAATGAATGAATGAGGCAGTTAAGATGAGTTGGACCCACATCATCAAAGTGTTTGAGTGCTATCTTAGTAAAGACACACAATTTCTTGTTTTCTCTGTAGAAGGAGTTTGATCAACAGTTTGTGATGGAACAATGGTACATGTGAACCTAAGAAGGATATCTTTGGTGACAACGGACACTATGGATTATGACATTTTTAGCAAGGCTGCAGAAAGGGACCATTTAAGCAGACTTTGCAGAAGCAGAGGAAGTGATGAGAGCCACACATTCCTTCTGTGCCATGTGTTTGAGTGGGCCCTCTGTATGGAGATGTCTGGTGACCACGCAAGTCTGAGGTTTGGAACTTAGGGGAGCATTTAGGGCCCAGAGAGGGAAGTGCAAGTTCAACACTCACAGGGATGAGACTGACTAAAGAGAAGGAGCAGGAACAGAAGGAAGGAGAGAGAGTAGACCTGGGAAATGCCTCAATGTGGGCAGAAGACATATGTCCAGGGAAGGGCAGCCAGAAAAAAGAAAGAGAAATGCTGCAGAGAAGCACTCAGAATAAAATGATGGAAGGGGGAATAATGTTTCGAGTGGGGGTGTCACCACAGCTAAAGGTACAGAAAGGAAAGGGAAGCAGTGTGAGGACAGAGAAGACCCCTAGGACTTGTCACTGAGGTGGCCCTTAGTGACCCTGGAGAGAGCTGTTCATCGGTGGGGTTAAACCACATTCCTGTGAGTGAAGGAGTGAATGGTAGAGGGTTTGAGAAAGTGTCAGATATGCTTGTGATGTTTAAACAGGAGCAGAGAGTTAGAAGTGAAAAAATAATAGTGCTCGTTTTGTTTTATGAATGGAAACTCTCAAAATAATTGAAGGAGAAGGAATTAGCTAAAGGGGACAACTGAAAAGTGAGAAAATGGATATCAAAGGAAAAGGATGAGCCTGTGGGGAAATGTAGGCAGAAGAACTAGGTGTGCAAAGAAATAAGCAGTTCTTTCCTAGACATTAGAAGAAAGTGAGGATTCAATTGAGAGAATGTTTGAAGGAGAGAAAAGTGTTGAAGGTCATGGCGTCCTTTCTGAAGGAGGAAGATCATTTTTAACAAATGAATGAATAAGCAAATGAGTCTTAGCTTTTCCCTCAGTGGGAAGAGTTTTCTTAGAAACCATTAATCTAGCTTGTGGAAGAGACTGAGTAAATGCTTACTGAGTGCATTAGGACATGCATGCTGAGAAGAATTTATTCATTCTGAGAGGGCAGGGGACATGCGTGCAAAGTGGGAACCTCATTGTGGAAGGTGGGAATAGATGTGACTAACAGAGGTGTGTCCTAGTATTCTGGCTATGAGTCTGTAGTGTTGCTAACTAGCATCCATAAACATTTTTCTCCCAAAAGTTCTAAGAAAGCTGGAGCTAGAGAGTGGGAGTTGGAAAGGCAGATGACATTGACAGTGAGGAAAAGAGAATAGAGCTTACAACAGCTTCCTCAGGGTCCCTAGCTAGCAGGGGACTCAAGAATGATAGGCCTGGGGAAATAGGGTACGGGGAAGGTGGGAGGATTTAGGAACAGAGTTGGAAATAAGGCTGAAGGGAAAATATAGAAATGAAGGAGTGAAATGTAGAAGAATAAAAGTTTGCTTAGATTTTTTTTATGGTAACATTTATCAAGAGCTTATCTTCTAGGATCTCTTGTATGTAATACCCCCAGGGAGATCAACGCCAACATCATTCCAGTGTTGCAGGGGAGAATCCCAGTGTGCATAGAAGTCAAGTGATTTTCCTCAATGTCATATGGTTTGTAAATTTTAGAATAGGAGCTAGCACCCCCAGCCATCCAATTCCTGAGTCTGAATTCTTAGTTCCAATATTATAACAGCACTTCAGGCTGTATAAGAAATCATGAATTTCAGAATCTGAGATATTAGACTTGGATTAGTTTTTGGTGATGGGAATATCTAAGGGAGTGTGTTGAGGGTTGACAGGCAGTGAACCTGAAAGGTAAAGACTCTATTTCTAGAGATAGGGTCAACAAGAGAAACACTGAAATTTCCCTGGGCAACTGTCAGAAAAACGCAGGCATATAGCCTTCTCTAAGACACCTTCCTTTCCCCTTGTAATCATGTGTATGTGCATATAGATTGATTTAAATTTCCAGAAGCTGAGTTAGCATCTGTGTTTGGGAAATCTGCATGAGATGCTTTAAAGGTCTTTTTTCCTTCCCTTATAGGTCCTCAGTGATTCCCCAGGGGGTGTCATTTGTGCAAAAGGAGTTGTTCATTCTCATGGATGAACAAGTTTTTGGAAAATAAGGACTAATGTAATTCTAACTGTCTAGTTTTTAAGTCAGCTGCTTAATTGGGAGTTGACCAGGTATTGGCAATTAACTTGGAGTGTAATGGACCTTGTCCTTCCTTGTCATTAACTCAAACACACTGGTAGTTTTGTCTTCTTAACTGAACATTGCATGTCCTGGTCAGACACAAATTACCAAAAGATACCCAAGTTTTGTAGATAGTTCTTAAGACACTTAGGGCCTAGGAGTTGAGAATTCTCTCTGTTATCTACCCCTATCAAATAGGTCTTAAAAATTAGAAGGGACCCTCCTGAATAATTGCATGTTCTCATTTTATAATCTAGGAAATGAGAGTCAGAGAGGCAGTGTTCTTGCACTAGGACCTTGGCTACTTAACACCATAGCTGGCTTATGAAACATTTTTTTTTTTTACTTTAGCTAATTAATTGGTGACTAAGGCAGAAATTATCTATAGCTGAGCTCATAATCCATTTTTCCTTTCCATTTACTAATAGGCCCTAATTTTGACCTGGGAACATTCCTGCCTGACCACATTTTCCACCTTTCCTTATAACCAGGTGTGGTCATGTGACTATATTTTGGCTAATATTATATAAGCAATATTGTCATTGGAATCTCCTGGACCTTTCATTAAAAGAGAGGATGCTGAAACAATAGAGAGAATCAATGAAACCAGGAGCTGGTTCTTTGAGAAAATAAACAAAGTAGATTGACACCCTAGCCAGACTTAGCAAGAAAAAAAGAGTGTACATACATAAATAGAATCAGAAATAAGTAAGGAAAAATCACTATAGACACCACAGAAATACAAAGAATTAATAGAGAATACTATGAAAAATTAGCTGTTAACAAAGTGGACAACCTAGAAGAAATGGACAACTTTCTAGAAAAATATAACCTTCTAGAAAGACTAACCCAGGAAGAAACAGAAAATCTGAACAGACCAATTACCAGCAATGAAATTGAATTGATAACCAAAATACTGCCTAACAACAAAATGCCTGGACTAGATGACTTCACTGCTGAATTTTATCAAACAATTAGAGAAGACCTAATACCCAACCTCCTTAAAGTTTTCCAAAAAGTAGAAGAGGAGGGATTACTTCCAAACTCATTCTGTGAGGCCAACATCAGTCTAATACCAAAGTCAGGCAAAGGTACCACAAAAAAAGAAAATTACAGACCACTATCCCTGATGAACACAGATGCAAAATTCCTCAACAAAATATTAGCAAACCAAATTCAAAAATACCTCCAAAAGATAATCCAACATGACCAAGTAGGTTTTATTCCAGGGATGCAAGGATGGTGCCATATTTGGAAATCTATCAACATCATACATCACATCAGAAAAAGGACAAAAATCACATGATAATTTCAACAGATGATGAAAAAGCATTTGACAAAATTCAACATCCATTCATGATAAAAACTCTCAACAAAATGGGTATAGAGGGCAAGTACCTCAACCTAATAAAAGGCCATATATGATAAAACCACAACCAATATGCTTAATAGCAAAAAGCTGAAAGCTTTTCCTTTAAGATCAGGAACAAGACAAGGATGCCCACTCTCCCCACTTTTATTCAACATAGTACTGGAGGTCCTAGCCACAGCAGTCAGACAACACAAAGAAATACAGGCATCCAGATTGGTAAGGAAGAAGTTAAACTGTCCCTGTTTGCAGATGGCATGATATTGTACATAAAAAAACCCTAGAGAATCCACCCCAAAACTACTAGGACTAATAACTGAATTCAACAAAGTTGCCAGATAAAAAATTAATACACAGAAATCTGTTGTATTCCTATATACTAAAGATGAACTAGCAGAAAGAGAAACCAGGAAAACAATTTCATTTATAATTGCATCAAAACGAATAAAATACCTAGGAATAAACCTAACCAAGGAAGTGAAAGACCTATACCCTGAAAACTGCAAGAAACTCATGAAAGAAATTAAACAAGACACCAATAAATGGAAACACATCCCTTGCTCATGGATAGGAAGAATTAATATTATTGTCAAAATGGCCATCCTGACTAAAGCAATCTACAGATTCAATGCCATCCCTATCAAAATACCAACAGCATTCTTCAACAAAATAGAGAAAATCATTCTAAAATTCAGATGGAACCACAAAAGACCACAAATAGCCAAAGCAATCCTGAGAAGGAAGAATAAAGCTTCCTTCTTGGGGGGATTATGCTCCCCAACTTCAAGCTCTATTACAAAGCCACAGTCATCAAGGCAATTATACTGGCACAAGGACAGACCCATAGATCAATGGAATAGAATAGAGAACCCAGATATAAACCCACACATATATGGCTGATTAATATATGATAAATGAGCCATGGATATAGAGTGGGGAAATGACAGACTGTTCAACAACTAGTGTTGGCAAAACAGAACAGCCATATGTAAGAGAATGAAACTGCATTATTGTATAACTCTATACACAAAGGCAAACTTGAAATGGATCAAAGACCTGAATGTAAGTCAGGAAACCATAAAACTCTTAGAAGAAAAAAGGCAAAAATCTCTTGAATAGAAATGAGCAAATTTTTCCTGAACACATCTTGGGCAAGAGTAACAAAAGCAAAAATGAATAAATGGGACTACATCAAACTAGAAAGCTTCTGTACAGCAAAGGACACCATCAGCAGGAATAAAAAGGCATCCTAAAGTATAGGAGAATATATTCATAAATGACATATCCAATAAGGGGTTAACATCTAAAATATATAAAGAATTCACACACCTCAAAACCCAGAAAGCAAATAACCCAATTAAAAAATGGGTGGAAGATCTGAACAGACCCTTTTCCAAAGAAGAAATTCAGGTGGCCAATAGGCACATGGAAAGATGCTCCACATCGCTAATTATCAGGGAAATATAAATACAAACCACAATGAGATATTACCTCACACAGTTAGAATGGCCAGCATCCAAAAGACAAGGAACAACAAATGCTGGTAAGGATGTGGTGAAAGGGGAACCCTCCTACACTGTTGGTGGGAATGTAAATTAGTTCAACCATTGTGGAAAGCAGTATGGAGGTTCTTCAAAAATCTAAAAATAGAAATACCATTTGACCCAGTAATTCCACTCTTAGGAATTTACCTGAAAGAAACAAGATCTCTGATTCAAAAAGATATATGCACCCCTATGTTTATTGCTGTACTATTTACAGTAGCCAAGATACAGAAGCAATCTAAGTGTCTATCAGTAGGTGAATGGATAAAGAAGATGTGGTACATATACATAATGGAATATTATTCAGCCATAGGAAGAAAACAAATCCTAGCATTTGCAACAACATGGATGGAACTAGAGGGTATTATGCTCAGTGAAATGAATCAGGTACATAAAGACAAGTACCAAATGATTTCAATCATTTATGGAGTATAACAACAAAGCAAAAATGAAGGAACATAACAGCAGCAGACTCACAGACTCCAAAAAGGGACTAGTGGTTACTGAAGGGAAGGGGTTGGAGAGAGTGGGTGGGGAGGGAGTGAGAAGGGGATTAAAGGGAATGATGATTAGCACACATTAATGTAGGGGGAGGTCACAGGGCAGGCAGTATAGCACAGAGAAGACAAGTAGTAACTCTATAGTATTTTACTACATTGATAGACAGTGACTACAATGGGGTGTGTGAGGGGGACTTGATATTATGGGTGAATGTTGTAACCACAATGTTGCTCATGTGAAACCTTCATAAGATTCTATATCAATGATACCTTAATAAAAAAAAGAGAGAGAGAGAGGACACTTGTCTTTCTCTCTTCTCTCACCCTTTTCAATTCTGGAATATGAGTAATAACTGACTTCAGAAGGAACTTTGGATCTTGAGAATATTTTGGAAATGGTAGCCATACAGAAAGGACCAAATAGGGAAGACCCAGCTAACATTGTGGAACCAATGTATCCACTCTGGAATGTCCCACCTCAAGACTTCTTAAATGTGAGAGAGAAATTATTAAGCAGAACTTAATCCTAGGGAACTCAAATATGCATGACTTTGTACCTTGGAAATACCATTCCAATGTCACTTTGACCTCTGACGTTTGAGTCAATACCAAGATACTTTGCATTCTCACTTCCTTTTCTGTAGATCTCAGTAATCTTGAGGTCCTGGCAATGTTGGCGATTTGACATATTCCCTATTCCTAAATCATCCATTGTGATGGTTGGGTCTCCCACACTGCTGAAGAATTAAAGAAAACTAGGATTCTCTGTGGCCAGATAGATGTTGAAAACCAGGATTCCTGTGATTTAGGGCTTCTCATTTTGTTCCAGGATATAAACAAATTAGGATTCCCCTGGGTCTCTGGTCTTCTGTAACTGCTTCCAGTTTCCATGGTCCCTCTGGAAACCTCAAGACTGGTTGGTGCTCCAAATCAATCTGATGTTGATCAAAAGAGGTCTTTTCCAAGTATGACGCATCCTCACATATGGAACACGTACACCCATAGTTCTAGACTGGACCACTTGTGAGAATGAATGTGAGAAGCAGTTTTGACACATTCTAAATTCTTTATCTGGAAATATCCCATTAACCATAAACTATGTGAGAGAAGGGACTGGGGCTGTGTGTTTCCTCAGTGTGTGGTGCAGAGTAGGCCCTTTGAGGAATGAGTTAAAGAAAAAAAGAGAAGAAAGAAAAGAGGATTCAAAAGATGAAGAGAGAGTTTTATGCATAATGTCTAAATGATACATAAGTGTGTGTGTGTGTGTGTGTGTGTGTGTGTGTGTTTTAGGTCAGTTTTAGGTAAAAATTATTTGTGATAACTAGACTTCTCCATTTCTCACCTAGGTTCTCTCAATTAGTGAGTTTTTTTTAATGAGAATGTTACCTTGCATGTCCAGATGTCAATGGCTTTCACCCAGTTAATCTCCCAAATTGTAGTTAATTCTGCTGTTGGTATTAAAAGGCCCCAGGCCACTGACCAAACATATTTCTCAGAGTAATTAGCTTTAACCTCTCCAACCTTTGTTTTCCCATTTGCTGCCCTCACCTGTTGGAGATTTTTGCACTTCCTTGAACTCTGTTGTGAGGAATCTTGAGGAAATGGTTTTCATGAGGGACCTTGGGAGATTTGTCAGTGTTTATGAACACTTGGCAGGCCCCAAGGCAGCTGGCCTGGGATATGAGATTGCTCTTAGAAGACTCCCATTCCCAAGATCTTTGTTGAAGAAAGACTGGAAGGCCCAAATCTAACCCTCTGGGTCCCTGTGAAGTAATGGAGATAATGAGTTCTTTAAACCCAACAAGGTAGTAGGAGGCCACCAGCTGTCTCATAAGCAGGGTGGCGCAAGGTCCACGGTTGGTTTATATCTGGGCAAATCCACTGCAATCTGTAGGCATTAAGGTACTTCTCTGAGTTTTGCAGCCATCCTGGTAATGGCAGTATGTACAAGATAAACTAATGAGGTTACTTTTTTAAAAATCACATTATTGAGATATAATTCATATGTCATGCAATTCACCCATTTAAAAGTATGTAATTCAATGTATTTTAGTATATCAGCACCAATTCATCCAAAGTACTG
Source organism: Manis pentadactyla (assembly GCF_030020395.1). NCBI lineage: Eukaryota > Metazoa > Chordata > Mammalia > Pholidota > Manidae > Manis > Manis pentadactyla. The sequence continues at coordinate 14,478,787 of NC_080021.1, read as the reverse complement.
TTGATCACCATCAAAGATCTCACCCAAGGTGAAGTGTTACTCAGATAACATTGCATTGCCACTGCTCAAAGCATATTTGGACATTTCCAAGGACTGCTTTCAGAGCTAACCACCGTAGGTGATTCTTTATTCTTTGGGGATGGAGTCAATTCTTTGGAAACAGACAAGTGTCATTCAGAACCAATTCTGTTGAATGGAGGCTGTGATCTGTGATCAAGCTGTGTAATAATGTTTGGGGTCAAAAAGCAAAGGGTGGATTTATAGTCTTCATTTATTCTCTTGTGTGACTTAGTAGCAGGTCCTAAATGAAATGAAGAAATCATTTGACTTTAATCTCTCTAGCCAGCATTGGCTTAATTGGCCAATTTTCTTTTAAAAGTATAAATTAATTTCTTTCCTGTAGACTCACTTTTGTATGTGCAAATAGTCTCTTCCATAGAAAGGGGTGGACAGAGAATACTGGACCGGGAAATAGATCAGAGGAAAAATCCAGGTCACACCACTTACTAGCCATTTGACCACAAATATGCCACTTCACCAGACTTCCATTTCTGCTGTGTAATTGAAGAGAATGCCATCTACCTTGTATATTAGGTGAAATTATGCATATGAGTCAGTTTTGTAAACAGTATATTGGAGAATACTATGCACATGTAAAGGGAGGGTATCGAATCTAAAAATGCTTGGTGTTGCCACTTCTAGAAAAAATATCTCCCAGAGTTGAAAACCGTGAGTATTAAGAATTGAATGGAGATTTTGCTCAGAGGCATCCATTTCTACTAGAGCCACATTTGGGAAAGAATGAATCTATGAGTCTTTTATTCTGGTTCAATCATCTTTATCAACTTGTCCTTAAGGAACACTTAAGGTTCACTTAAGATACATTTTTCTGTGTTTCTTTCTTCCTGCTCTTCATCTAATTATCTCCCATTCACCGTTCATATTTCAGTTAAATATCACTTCATCATGTATTCCTTCCTGATCTCTTCCCATGAACTAGATAATATTCCCCTGACACATGGTTCCATAAAATATGTACTTCTCTTTTATGCAAATCTTTTTTCTTTTTACAATTATTTATCAGTATTTATTAATATGTCTGTTTAGGTCACCTCTGTATTTCCATTTCCTAGCACAGGACCTGGCAGAGCAGGTACATAACAAATATTGACTGTGTTTACATCACATTCTTCTTTCCCCAAGATCTTCATGCTTGATAGGATATTCCACACAGGAGCTCATGCTGTATTTTTCTAAAAATTACCATGGGGTAGTAAATTTGGAAAGGAGATGTTAATTTAATGCCCATCTTCTGCTGAGGGAAAAACTGAGACTTAGAATAGAAAATGATGTATTGAATGTCAGCAGGCTAACAAGTGATGGAAGCTACAACAGAACTCACTTTAGTTGTCACCATTTATACTTTATTTAATAACCATTTCCTAGTTCAGCCCTCATTTTGTTACAGCAGGTTGTATGAATACCATTTCCGAAGGCTTCTTTCTCCTCTCTCTTTCCTCTCCCCTTCCCTCCTCTCCTCTCCTCTCCTCTCTTCTTCTCCCTTTTTCCCTTCCCATCCTTTCCCTTCTTTTCCATTTATTGAAATACAGTTATGCTATACAATATTAAATTGGCTTCAGGTGTATAGCATAGTGATTTGACATTTATATACATTATGAAATGCTCTCCGTGGTAAGTGTAGTTACCATCTGTCATCATACAAAGTTCTTACATATTATTGGCTGTATTCCCTATCCTGTACTTTTCATCCCTGTGACTTATTTATTTCATAATTGGAAGTCTGTACCTCTTTAACCCCTTCACTTATTTCACCTATCCCCAACTCCCTTACCCTATGGCAACCACCAATTTGTTCTCTCTATTTATGTGTCTATTTCTGTTTTGTTTGTTTTACGTTTTTAGATTCCACATGTAAGTGAAAGCATATGGTATTGGTCTTTCTCTGAGTTATTTTACTTAGCATAATACCCTCTGGATCCATCCATGTTCTTGAAAATGGCAAGATTTCATTCCTTTTTATGGCTGAGTAATAATACTCCGCTGTGTGTGTGTGTGCGCACGCCTGCGCCGCATCTTCTTTATCCAGTCATCTGCTGATGGACACTTAGGTTGCTTCCATAGCTTGGCTACTGTAAATAATGCTTCAGTAAACATAGGGGGGGCATATATCTTTTAGAATTAGTGATTTTGTTTCTTTTAGCTAAATACAGTGAAGTAGAATTACTAGGTCATATGGTGTTTTTAAAATTTTTTTGAAGAACCTTCATACTGCCTCCAGACTGCCCTCCACAGTGGCAGCACCAATTTACTCTCACCAATAGGACACAGACATTTCTAGAAATTTCTGAGTGTCAGCTCTGAGTCAGGATTTGCTCCAACTATGTGGAAGAAAACACTAAAGCACAGTGTTTGTTTTTATTTTGTTAAGCTGAGTTTGATTTCCCTTTCAGGTAAGGGCTAAAGGGGCCTATTAGGGACCAGAGTGGTCCTAATTTTTATTCTTCCACCTGTGTCTTCCATTCCAAGTTCATTTCAACATCCAAGTTGGCATTCCAGCCAGCACCAAGAGAGCAGGGGGACGGCACCCACAGCCCCCGCTGGTTCAGGACATTCTAGGAAGCTGCGCTCACCGCTTCTGCTCACAGACCACTGAGCAGAACTTCCCAGTGGCCACACCTAGTTTCAGCGGAGGCAAGAAAACGTCATGTTTACCCTGCGCAACCCCTAGAAACCCATCAGAGGATGGGTTGTTTATTTATTTGTTTGCTGTTTGTTTAAAATTCCAGAGTAAAGTTTACCAGGGCTGGAAGAAAAAACAAGAGTTTAAAAAATACTTTGAGGGCTCTCCCGCGGTTATGCACCTAGAAATGTCATGGGAGTATAATATTCTGGGATTTTGCATCAAATAGACTAACCTGGGGAGTGGGTGCGTATGAATTGAAAATTCATAACACTGGTCTTACAAAATATTCCTTTTTTCCATTTGTACATTCATTCACTAATTCAGCCTTTCATTCACTGGAGGTTTCCTGAGGGCCTGCTAGGTGCCACGCACAAATTCAGTTTCCAAGTGTTGTCAAGGTTAGGATAAACACATCTAACTCTTGATCGCTGTGAGACCTGTGTTTTACCCGAGTACTGATGGAGCCACGCACCGTCTAACATCACTGTCACTTCAATGACCTAATCTCAAACCTTAATAAGATAGTATTTCTTAAGAGAGGATTATTTTGTTTTCTAGATGCTAGCCCCTACCAGATGCTATTTTCCCCGCTTAGGGTGGACCTTACTGTATGTTAAAGGACTTTGGAACTACATGTATTTTTACCTAGAGCTTGGCACAAAAGCTGACTCCCATTCCAAACTAGTATATGTAGTTAGTTTTATTTCTTTGAGCACATGCTGCACACTTGGTCTCACATTGGAATCACGTGCCTATCAAATCACATTGAATTGTCACAACAGCTCTGTGAACAATGACTGTGGTGCGGGCGTAACTTGAGCAGGCTTGAGTCCTGCTGCCTTACATCCTGTACGTCAGCGCCCACCTGAGTCACCTCCACTAGGTGATCGAAGTAAACGCGCAGTGTTCGTGTTCACTAACCTCACAACTATAGGCTCAGGTTAAGTCCCTCAGCCCATCTTCCCATCAGATCAATAATTAGTCCATAAAAATTCTAGACTACCCTTGCCTTTGAAGATATCCCATCATGCCAGATTTACAGGGGAGTAACAGGGCTCAGAGAGGTGACATGGCTTCCTCAAGGCCACACTGTGTACAGGTGACAAAGCCAGTCTGCAAGCGTGCTGCCACAGGTCCAGCTCTGTTTCTCCCCATGAAGACTAAATGAGCAAATAAGCTCTTGGGTAAGAGTGGGGACATTCAGGTCACACCATGGGAGCCCCTTGAAGAACTGTGCCCTCATCTCTACCCAGCTAATTGCGCTTGGAGCAGGAGGCTGACTGCTAATGTCTGTGCACAGTCGAGTGTCTCTGGAACTCTGAAAATGACCACTTAGAACTTTTGAGCAGGATGCTCTTTGAAGAATTTTCAAGTCTATTTTCAAGCTCCTCTATTTTCCAGTTGAAAAATGGAGTCCCTGAGAGGTGCACTGACTCACATTTTCATGGTCACACATCGAGCTGGTGATGGGAGTGAGACAATAGCCCAGGTCTACTGCCGTTTGTTGCTGAAGGCCTCTGTACACCTCACCCCCTGCAAGTAAATAATGGGGTGGGTTCCTAAGGCAAAGGATGTGTCATCATCATGTGGGCAGACCTTCTGTTCACTGGATTTGGAGCTTAATGTTTGAGAACTGTGAAAAGATTAAAACAGGGCTGACTGGTAAATGATGGGGGAGGACAGCACTGAACTCATTTCCCACCCCTCTCGGAGTGTGTGATATGAATGAGGCTACTCACTCCATTCCTGTCGGAAGTGAAGTGGTTCACACGTTAGTTGTTATCAGTTATACCTTGACTGCCTTCTCCAGTAACCACTTAATCAGGATTAGTTGATAATCAGTTGAATGGAGGCAGGTGATGTCAGAGGAGAGTCATGGAGCTTCCTAACAGTGTACCTCATGATATTTCATTGGTGCTATTGCTGTTTCTCATGAAAATTCATCTCTGCCAGCATCCCATAGCATAAAGGGCACTTAGATTAGAATCCTGGTTCTATCATGTACTATACTCAGCCTAGGGCTTGGGCATGATTTAAACCCAGCTCACTATGTGATGTTCATGACAGGGACTCTGTCAGTCTGTTCCCCAGTGTGTCCTCAACATCAAGGACATAGTAAGTCTTCAGTTAGTACTTGTTGAGTAAAGTGAGGCTTCTGAAAAATGCTTAGGGTTCTAGGGGCTGGAGTTGGACTTTTTAAGAAGCTATTTGCACAGGAAGGAGATTTAGTGGAGGAACAGGCCTGTGGCCCGGGGCAGAAAACACAATGTTAATAGATGACGGTGGGAAACAGGGCTGCATAAGTCTTATAAAATATATCATCTCCATCAAGGAGAACAATCTTTCAATTGGAAAAGGTAGAACATGAAGAGAAAGACACATTAGGAAATATTATAGAAACACAGTGGTCAAGATGCAATAACAAAATAAGTAGATTCCTACTGGGCAGGGACAGACATGCATCAAAAGACATGGCAGACACTGCATTGGGTGTTTTAAATGCTATTGAGCTCCTTTCTCATAACAGCTCTGGAAGACACATATTATATCCATTTTACAGATAAGGAAACTCTAGTATAAAGAAAATGAATCATTTGCTTAAGGTCACCACCTTGAGTAAGTTACTTTTAATAGAGACATGTTTTGAACTCACATCTGAATCTCCTTTTCCTACTAAGAACTTAAATACACAATTGTTGCTCCACATAATATCTAAGGACCTGCAGAAGCCTGAAGATGGACAAATTACTCAGTGCTAAGTAGGAAGGGAGGATAGATGCTAGAATTTACATCTAAATATATCTATCTCCAAGAAAACTCTGTAACTGAGGTTTTAATTTTTTTCTCACCACTTAGAGAAGGAAGCCGTGATCACCAGGAACTGGTATGGTTTACCTAAGAGTAATAAGAGATAATGGCAAATTCACCTCTTTCCTTTTCTGATAGGGTTGCTAGACTAGCAAAGCATTGGGTGACTCTGATGTCATGAGTGTCAGTTTCAGCAAGGGACTTGCAACTTCCCTTCAGAATATTTTGGAAGAGAAACTTGAGAAATGAAGGCTGGGTGGTAGTACATTTCAAGAGCTACACTCGGTTGAAGATCAGGGTAATCATTAGTTATCTAGGATGACTGCCTATCCTTGGCCTTCCGTGGAAACATTTCATTGATTGTTTGAAATGAAGACTGGGTTTGTTAGAAAGTCTGATGCCATGCGGTCAGGAAAAGTTGTAGGGTAAGTTCCCGGGATCCAGACGCCAGTCCAAGAAGAAACAGGTATGATGAGAATGGGCCCAGATATTAAGAAGGGTGGTTTTAAGATGATAATACACTCAGGAAATGGCTACAAGACCCAGTGATGGACCGAGCTTCAGGTTGGGGAGTTGGATTCAAGGGCATGAAAGAAATGCAATTCACATAAGTGCTGAGCTGGAAGATCTGCAAACTGAACTTCAAAGGAAGTCTCTTGAGCACTTCACACTTTATTTAAGGACAACATCAGTCACAAAGTTTTAAAGGAGAGTTGACTCCACGAATTGGTGGTGTGTGTGCACATGTGTGTGTCTGGGGAGAGAGTCATGTGACTCTGGATGTGGGATTTAAGCTGAATGGAGAGGAGAGGGATTAGAGGGATTTTATTAGTCATCTTCAAATAATCAATAGGCTTTTATGTGGAGGAGAATTCATTTGTTTCTTTATTTTACTTATATATGTTTGCTTTTCATGTCTTTCTTCCAAAAAGGTTTTGAAGTCACTAAAAAGTATCCAGAATCGACTCTGAGTAGCTTCAGAAGTCAGAACGAGGACAACTGGTGAAGGTTATAAGGTGCCCTCCTAACCGTTTGAGTTAGAGAACAGTGGGGTGGCCTGCCAGGGCAAGTTGTGACCTCCCATTCCTAGAGGTATGCAAGAGTAAGGTGGCCAGAAGTGACGCATGAACACACACACACACACACACACACACACACACTCACACTCACACTCACACTGAGTTGACTCAGTTGGCTTGCTAAGGTATCTTCTAGTACAATTTCTGTACATATTTATTTAATTAAATTTGATCATCCTCTTGTATATATTATTTTCAATATATATTTTTTTAAATCACAGATACACTATAATTCCAACAAACTTCAGGCCCTGGCCATAGTCATCAGTGTCCTGCATGGCTGCCCCAGACCTGCGAGGGTACGATTGTGTTGGGGGAAATAAGGCTAGTCAGACCTATCTTTCTGAAACACGTAGTAATCATGAGTTTATTATTAAATAAGAGTAGAGACTGGCAGAGCTGGGAACAAAATACCCAAGACTTTTTCTCCCAGTGCCTCAGTGCCTTGCTCTCTGGGCAACACTGTCCTGCTTATGTATGTGCGTTATTTTCCCTCTTCTCTGCCCAGGTGCCCACCTGCTGCCCTGCCCTCTCTGTAGCCCCTGGGTGAGGGGAACTAGAAGAGGCTGCTGACATGACCAAAAGAGGGATTTCACATTTCATCAAAGGCATTATGTTCAGGGGAAGGGGAAAAGAGAGAGAAACCCACTCCCTTCTCCCCACCTAGCCATGGACAAATAAAGCAGGCATGAAATTACAACCATCAAACTCTGTTGTCTTTAAAGTCATTGGCCAGAAGAGTATGGTCTCTGCTGTTTCTTTAGGAATCAGGTTTGCAAACGCAAGAAAATAGATGGGACTTCCTAGGGAAGCTTTCTCAGGCCTCCCCAGAATGTTATCCTTTCTTTCCTGTAACCTTTTATAAGCACCCTCTGTGTTGTCATGTATGGCCATGCTTGTCTACCTTCAAGAGGCAGGGTTACAGAAAGCTTGGAGGGTGCACTGGAGCCAGACTGCCAGGGTTCACATCCTGGGACTGCCCCTGACTGATGTTGAGGCCTTCAACACTCCACTCCGTGGTACAATGAGAATAATGGTGTCTCCCTCATGGGGTCTGAGCACATCCTGAGATCATGGTGCATGCAAAACCCTTAGGAAAAGTGAGCCGCTGTGCAGCTAGTGGTTGACAGAGCAGGCTCTGGGATCTGACCTGCCTGGGTTCAAGTCCTTAGGTGCGTGTCATGCTCCATAGTTAGTCATCCTTAGCCTCAAAATTCCTTGGCTGTGGGATGGGAACGACCACAATCACTGTCTCACAGGGTTGCCGTGAGGGCTGTGTAGGGAAAGTGCCTGGCTCATAACAGGAAGGCTGTACACTGCATCAGGCTTTTTATTCTAATTCATCTCTGCACTTCTGGCCCCTAGCCTGGGGCTGGCATACAATAGGGACTATTGAATATATGGATGCTGGCTCTCCTGGACAACTATCCCCCTTACCCTGCCCTCCCCCAATGCACACACACACACACACACACACAGGACAAACACAAACACCATGCACACAAATACGCACAGCTTTCTCTTCTCCCTCAGCAGCTCTGTTGAACTGAAGGGAGCTCTGTGTCATTTTTAAGGATATGATTCAATATCCAGGGCCTGTTGCTACAAGCAGGAGGTCCCTCATCAGCTGTGGCCACCTCCCTGCAATGGCATGCAGGGTGAGTTCCAGATTTGCATTTTGGCCTGAGGAAAAGGGTGTGGAGTTATTTTTTCCCCCTTCTGATTGTCAAATAACATCTGCTGAGGCCAGGAGACCATTTCTGCAAATGGAGGTATCGGTGAGGCTGGTTGTTCTTTTCGTGTCTCCACACAGCTCTAATGAATGCCATCTGTGTCACAGTGAACAGGCATTTCTCCCTAAGTTGTCAGCACCCTGGAAGATAATAGACTTTAATGTCACATTTCAGAGAGGTACAGAATGTTGGGGCTGGGAGGCATGTTGGAGAATATCTTTCTTATCCAGTGATTCTCAAAGTTTATAGGATTTTAAGAACCTCTGGAGCTCATGCTATGCATACATATTACCGGACACCAACCCTGAAAGGTTATAATTCAGTAGGTCTTGGGTGGTGTCTAGATATTCAAATAAGTAACCTAAGTGGCTCTGATGCAGGTGGGTACATAGATGGTACTTGGAGAGGTCCCGGAATCTCTGTTTACACAGTGGATAAAACTTGATCCTGACCACCGTATAAGTGACTTACGCATCATACAGTTAGTTTGGGGCAAAGCTGGGACTGTACCTCAAGGCTCCTTGTTTCTAGTTCAGGGCTTTGTAAGTATTTGCCATGAAGTCCATTGGTTCTTCCTGACTTTACATCTCCAAGTACTTTAGAATACAGAGAAAAACATGGAGTTTCTGAGGGAAGCAAGACTCCTCTATGGCCATGTCTTGTTTGGTCTGGGAGAGAACTCAGTTTCCCCAGTGGAGAACATTCTAGGCTGTCAGACCCACTGGTTATCACATAGTTCTTAACCAAGGCTGACTAGATTCCAATCACAGAGTAACACAAGCAGGGGGAATGTTAAATGGCTTAGTTAAATTGGCCTGTGCTTCACTCTGCTCAGAAGCCAAACTTATTCCCTAAAGCCACACACCCCAAATCTTCAGAGGCTTCTGATAATTTAGGTATGTCGTCCAAAAATCAAGCCTGCAGGCCAAATCTAGCCCACCATCTGTTCTTGCAAATAAAGTTTTATAGGAAAAGAGACAGAGACATTTGTTTGCATATTGTCTGTGGCTGCTGTTGTGCAAAATGGCAGAGTTGCAATAGAGACCATATGGACTGAAACACCTATAATGTTTACCATATGGCCTTTCCAGAAAAGTTTATTGACCCTTGGCTTAGGTTGTTCCTTGGGGCACTTCCAGGAGCCTTGGAACATATAGTGCAAATTAAACCTGAACACTTTAACAAAGAACCTCCAATAAGCACTGATCATACTCTGCAATGTCTTTTCCATGTCAGGGTGTAGCCTTTATTGACAATGAAATCACAACAACCTAAAGACCATTTTGCTGAACAGTTTTGGTCATTTCAAAAGCTTATTTAATAGGCTAATGAAATTTTCATTAAATGAAGTAACTTTTTTTACTTCAGGGAATTTGTTGAAGACTCTATTGTGTCAAGTGCATCCTGTTAGACTTGAATGGACCTGACACTGGCTTCTTTATTAAGTGCCAGCCGTCTCTTCTCTCCTACTGTTCTTCCCTCTCACCTCTATTAAATATGGGCAGTTCTGCGTCCTGTTTGCTTGGTTCCTGGATTCAGTGTCCTTGTGAAATCAGGCCTTGGAGGGCAGGGCCCAGGCTGGAGGGATGCTCCCAGAAATGTATTCTTTCCCCTTTCTATTTTTGTTGTTGCCTAGCAACAATTTGAGAGGGGCAAGAGAGAATCCAAGGGCCTGAGAACTTGGCACAAAATGATTTGTGAGCCATTATTGAGAAATGATCCCTGAGTTACATTTTTTTCGCACCTCTCAATTTCCTATATGCTGTATATTCACACATCCTCTGGCCATTCAAATAACTTGCACTAAAAGAAGAGATTTCATATATAAATTCTTCATCAAAGAGTTTTTCCTGGGCGTCAGAATGAAGTATAACAAAAGGGCAGCATCATGTAGGTGTCCATATAAGAGACATAATTTCAAACTGCTTTTACAGGAAGACTGGCCTCGTGCTTAAGCCCATGGGGTTTGAAGTTAGAGCATCTGGCTTGAAATCAGAATGGCATCTACTTTATGGGGTTGTTGTGTGGATTAAATGAGTACAGTTATTTATAGCCTAAGCATAGCAGTTGGTGCTCCATGAAGCGTATATGTTGTCGTTGTTGTTCGTGATGATGATGATGATGGTATTTCCAACAGGGATTAAATCAGTCTGGCATTAAAGCTATACTCTTATGAGATACACAAGTCAGAAGGAGAGTTTGGAAAGTGGTAACTCAGTTGCACTGATTGGCCCACTTCAGGGCTTCTGGTAATTCATGCCCTTTATTCTGTAACTCGAAGCCCTTCATCTCCAACTTTGGACCAAGAGTATCCTTTGCTTTGGTCATTCAATGCTAGCAAACATGCTCCAAGTAGGGTCTTGAAAGCCCTTGAGTGTCTCTTTTTTTGCACGATTAAGTTTGCTTGAATACGGACTCTTACCAACCACATGGGACCAAGCCTGCTTATCCACTTGGAGGATGAGAGATCGAGTAGAGTGGAGCTCGCACAGCCGAGGTCATCTTGGACTAGCCTGCCCTCAAACGTGTGACACAGCAGCTCAGCCAAGATGAGCAGGACCGCCCCCTTACAGCTCAGCCGACTGCAGACTGCATGAGTGATCAACCAGACGCAGCCCAGACCATCAAAGCTTACCAGATAGTCTATAAGTTTGAGAGAAATAATTTATGGCTGTCACTTAAAGCTACTAAATTATGGAGTGATTTGTGGAACAGCAATAAGTAATTGGAAGAGAGAGTGTAAAGCAGTAGGAAGTGATTAGCTCATGAAGGGAATTAAAGTTTAAAACCTTCTGAGGTCATCAGATGCTTTTCTTTTTCCCTACACAAATGGGCGAGGTCTAGAGAGCCAGAAATGAAAATCGTGCTCAAATTAGTGTTTATTTCCTTTGTTAAAATATCAACCTGGTCTATAGGATGGCTATTTAATAAATACTATGATTGCTAACATGTTAAAATTGAGGAGGCATTCTGAAGTATTTCCCACTGCTCACAGAAAGGGAGTGTCCTGGAATGAGACACTCATAATTCTGGTTAAAAATTGCACAGCTAAATTTCTGGGAAAAAGGACAAGAGTTTGGAGGAAAAAATATTCAGCTAAAAATAAAGTAGTTTTCTTTTTCTATAGACATTACGGGCTTCCTGAATACCTGTGCCCGCTTGTTAGTGATAAGAGAGGCCACATGAGATCCTATTACGGTTTACCATGCATCAAGAGGGAGAATTGGCTTATAAAGGGAAGGGGCAGGAAAACAGAAAGAGAAGACCGTGGTGAGAGGAATGAATGCTCTCACCTAGCTTTCAAGCTGTGCTCTGCAGATGAGTCAGCTCTGGATGATAAGGTTGAATAGTGGTGCACTTCCCTGGCCACATTTAAATTCTCAGCATTGGAAAATCAAAGCAATGAAGAAGAGATGCAAGTGTCTCAAGTTTAGGCTGCAGCAAAGTTGTGCAATGCAGATTGTTCAAGTTGAAGATGTGATATACACGTATATGTCATTCATCCATTTATTCACACACTTCTGAGATATATAGGAGTCATCAGGGTGGTGTAAAGGTTTTGTTCACCCATCCATTCTCTGAATATATTTACTGAACTAGACGATGTGCTATACGATGGAGATACCAAAATGAAAAAGAACATGGTCCCTGTCTTCCAGGAAGTCTGGGGAGAAGAGACCGAGAAAGGAAGTGGCGCCAACTGTACTGAAAACCGTCATGAAGGACGTATGAGGTTCTGCTTTTTCCTCCACCAAATTCTGAGTCAGTTGAGAGGCACCAGAGAGAGACACATGCACAGCACCATGCTGGCTCCATCAGCAATGAAGTCAGATTGGGGGATGTGAGACCAGGTCTGTCACCTGCATGTCTCAGAAGCAATGCTCCAGGCCAGACTGAATTCACCCAGTCAGCCTCTGGTACAGTCTGGCCACTGAAGCTTTCCTTACCAAGAGGAGCTCTTTCTACCCAGTGGAAACAAACCAGAAGGCTCAAATCCTGCAAACTGTCAAACTTTGGGGGCTAGATAATGAGGGAGGGAGGGAAGAAAAGAAAGGTCAGGATAAGTTTTCTCAACCCCTTCTCTCAAGGGCCAGAAATCCATGGGAAGGAATGATTGAGGAATGGAGAGAGAAAGCCAGGTGTGTTTCTCTCCCAGTGGTGTCTCCTTATGAAAGGAAAGAGTCAGAGAGAGATGAAGATTCTCCCCTAAAACTGGGATAACACAGAAGGAATCCTAACCTAATCTGGACTTGAGGATCAAAGAAGGTTTCTCTGAGTAGTCAGCCCATTCTTACGGCTGAGGAGGGGCTGTAGAGGTGAGGAAGCAGTGTATTGTTAGGTTTTAGGAAATAACAGTTCACAAAGATATAATATCTGAAGTGGCCCTTGGTTGGTCCGCATATTTCAATAAATGAAGTGGCTTGATAAGGTCATTTAAGACAAAGTAAGTTAGCTGCCATAACCATGCAGTGATAGGAAAGCCCATTTTTAAGGAGAATTAGCTGACAACTTCAGCAGGTCTGTGGAGAATGTGTAGGAGAACAGGGGGTAAGGCAAGAGCTATGCTTGGGGTCTAGTATTGGGACATCCTGGATGCCAGGATACCGAGATGGAATGTGATCCCATTTCCTTGGCACACTATCACACTTACCTGACCCCATGGCAGCCCCCAGTGAGAGGTGATGTGGTCCTGGTATAAAGTAAGGGCAGCGGATGGAGAAAAGAATAGATATGGGTGAGATATCATGAAGAGTAAGAAAGTAGAACTTACAGGACCCAGCAGGGCCAGGATTCGTGAATGAAGACACAAATAGGATAGAGGGATATTTGAGGAAACAGGAAGAGGAATAGAAATTAGAATATCAATGCCATGGAGACCACTCAGTTCTCCAAATGGCCAGTTTGAGGAACCATCATTCCCCTAAAACAGAAATACCCAGAAGACAGTTGGGAAACAGGGAAGGCAAGAAAGATATAGGGAGAGTAGACTTAAAGATTCTGGCTAAATTCTTAGAGTGAATGAAATCACACACACACACACGAGCAGATGGATGTAGTGAAGAGAGAGAGAGAGAAAAAAAAAATGACAGTTAAGGAAATTACCTTGGAGAAACAACTGTGTTTAAGGACCAGGAGCAAGCACCCCTCAAACATAAACAGAAGGTACGATTATGTTGGAAAATACCCAGAATGTAGTGTCACTGAAGTAATAGATATTTAACTTGGGGTGTTCACACATTGGGATTGGTGTATACTCAATTTTGTTTCTACCTCTCCTAATTTTACACTTTCTTCTTATTTGCAAAATGGAAACCATAACTGCTGCCCTAGCATTTGGTGACGAAGAACCTGGATATTTAAGGATAAAAAGACTGTTATCTTTAAATACATATTAGTTTATTTTACTTTAATATTTCTGCCTCCGCACACCTGTCTGCCAGTACAGCTTGGAGCGGGGCAGTGCTGGATGACTTTGGGAAGAGGAGGATCCCACGAAGGACAGGTCCCCATCTCCTATTCTGGGGGGGGAGCAGATACGCTGGCTACTTTGGGATACTCTATAGGGCAGGGGTTCTGGCCCACCTCCTGCTGAGGACTCGAGGTGGTTGGCATAGTGCAGAGTGACCCCGAGCCAGTACAGGGAGTCCAAGCATGGCTTAAAGGATGGTCTGGCATAGAGAAAGGGTTTCATCCTGAGGTTCCCTCGGTTATAGGACAGCAGAACAGACACTAGATTGGGAGTCCTTGGGCCCAGAATGAGGCCAGGTGAAGTGAGTTTGAGGAGACTCTTTTGCTGAAACCAGTGAGTGGCTTCCTGGGCCAAGGCTGGAGGGAGGGAGTGGGATAGACTCTGAGAGCCTGTAGAATTAGTGAGAACAGACGGAGTCTTGGTGGGGGCTTATGTGCTGAAGGCATCTGACTCACCTAGACTGAGAACTCTGCCAAAGAGTTCATTATTCACAGATTTCAGCACCAGTGTTTCTCAACACCCACAGAGGAAGCAAAACCAAGGATGCTTGATGAATTGCTGTTCATGGTACACTCAGATACCAGACTGGGGGAGCTGCCTTCCACGTTGTTGCCCAGGGTCATATCAGGCATTCTCCCACTTAGCCAGAGATGAGCAGTGATGGGGAGGGGACCGAGAAAAACAGCAATTATTTCAAAGAGGTGGCCTGAAATACAAATAAATGATTTAATTATGGATTAGATTCATTTTTCAATAAGCATGGACTTAATTTTCAAACGTTTTTCCTTAAATACTTGGTGAATCAGGGTTTCATGAGGAGTAAAATAACAGTAGAGAAATAAAAGAGCCACCCATTCTTTGTATATCAAAGTTTAATTCTGCTAGAGAACTTTAATCTCTGGCTTGCCATAACTCATGTATTATTTACCCACATCACTATAATCTCATGAACAGGATGGTAAGCCCGTTAAAGGTGGGGACATTGTCTATTGTTTGCTGCTTAACTTGATGTCTGGTTATAGCTCCAGAGAGGGGGAAAGTGTGTTCCCAGGCCAGGGTAAATAAACCTGTGAAGCCGAAATCAGTCAAGGGGAAAAAAGAAAGTGGGAGAAACCAGTTTGTTGTTTACAAGAAGCCTGGCTCCCTTCGTACCTCTCCTGCAGTTACTCCCGCTCACGCAGGTCACTCTGTCCTGGTGCATTCTCGCCTCTCCCACCTTGTAAACACCTATTGATATGGAAAATAGATAAGGAGAGAACTGCTTCTCTCCACTCCTTATAAGTACCTATTGAAATGGAGATGGACTAAGGCCAGGCAAGAGATTCTGGAAATATTGCAGTTTTACCCACAGCAGTGAATAGGAGGTATCTGATAAATATTGTGAAAAATAAATGTTTCTATTATTTAGCATATGCAAATTGTGATCAAGGGTCTTCACAAAAGTGTGAAAAGATTGCCATTTGGTTTGGAATCATCTGCTCACTCCTGCTGCATCCCAGTGTCTCACAACTGGGGCTCAGTCTTTCCTGAACCAACTTTAAATAGGAAGGAAGGATCAGAATCTCATTTAGACTAACAAATGGAAAATAATAATGTAATAGGTTGTGTCTCCTACAGACTTTGGCTCCTTAGCTGATTCCAGTCGTTGGCTTCAGGTTGGCATTCCTGTCATGAGGTGCAACCTATGGGAACAGTTGGAAGAGAGATCTTAGGTCAGGAAACCCTTCCCATTATACATCCATGGCCCTGGGTTATTCGGTTTAGGTAATGCCCCTGCAGCAGT
Organism: Manis pentadactyla; assembly: GCF_030020395.1. Lineage (NCBI taxonomy): Eukaryota > Metazoa > Chordata > Mammalia > Pholidota > Manidae > Manis > Manis pentadactyla. The sequence goes on along the minus strand of NC_080021.1, from coordinate 14,463,210 downwards.
GGTAACTTTGCATATAGTAACCAACCATTAATATGGAGACTATTGTGGGGGCACAGTTAACACTCTCTTAATCCCCAAGAAGAGAAAGAAAATCTAGTGTTGAAGCTTTAGGTTTCCACCTAAATAAGCTTTTTAGTTTTTTCTTTTTTTAAAAGTCTAATTTCATTGCTTCCTCCTTGTGAATGAAATATCAGACAGGCATCTGTTTCTGAAGGTTATCTATAGCTTTGCCTAAAATGGTTATAATTGGCTAAATGAAACAGTGCTAACTGCAAAGCCTGAATACCATTATAACGTTATGCAAAATGAAGGCACTTTAGGAGAATAAAGGAATGATGACAATGCAAATCAGAGCCAGTGAAGGTCAGATGTTTTGCATAAAGTGCCTTGCAGTCTAATTCATGTGAACTTCCCCCGAGGAGAGAAAAGTGACTTATTAAAGCACAATGCTTTTTCAAAGAGCATTACTGCAGAGCCCTGGATGTGCTTACAAGTCCCACAGGCGGCCGCAAGGATTGGGCAAGGAGCTGGGTACAGGCATAGCCAAGCTGAAATTATAGAACCTTTGATCCAAAACAAAATATCTCAACCTTGTGATTACACTTAACCCTTTGAGGGCTGAAATGAATGGGTGGTTGCTTAGGTAACAGGACTAGGAAGTTATTTACAGTTATTTATAGGCTACCACGTTTATTATCTCCTTTTATTCTCAGAGCCATTTGAAGCAGAAGGTTTTATATATATATATATTTTTACATTTGAGGCTATTGAGGCTCAGAAAGTCAAAGCCATTTGCTTGTGGGACCCCTGCTTATAGGTGTTGGCGCTGACATGCAAATTCTGTTAGACCCTGGGGTCCAAGGTTACTCCACTGTATAATATTGCATAGAAATAACTGCTTTATGAGGGGATCAAGTCCTTGCACTTAGAGTGAGGTCTTACACATGGTAGAAAGTTTCTTTAGCTTGACTTCACAGCATGACAAGCTTCCCGACATCTATGGCTGCGTTTGTTTTTCCTTCTACATCAGATTTTCTTGCTCATAGACAGAGGTCCAGGTCAATCCTGGGCTCTAACTTCCCGTCTTCTTTCTGGCTCAGTAGATAGGGTAGTGCTGACCTCATAATGCCACGGAGAGGCTCCAATGTGATATAAAGGAGAAGGCTCTGTATAGGGCTAAAACTGTAGCCCAAGGGACAGGCTTCCTGGCTGGGGTCTCTAGTTCCATCATTTACTAACTGTGACCTTGGCAATTTTCCTTGTCTGTAAAATGGGGTAATACAAACACCTGTGTTAAAGGGTAGGAAAGAATCAGCCATTTAAAGCTCCTAGCATAGTGACTTGTATTGTAGTGGAGATTTTATAGGTGGTAGCGCCATGATATTTTACAAAAACTCCCTGTACCCTGTTGGCACACTCAAGCCTAGGACTTGAGTAAATTCTCCAGTGTGACCAGAGCCAAGGAAGGGTGCCTGACTTTCCCTCAAGAGGTCATATATACGAACCGTATGAACTTCCTGGTAAACCTGTAGTCTCAGTCCCATCTCAGAACTGCAGTCCGCGCAGCACATGAAAACTTAAGGAGGTTTTAAATAATACTGACGTCTGGGCGCCACCCAGGACCCACCTCAGGCCAGCTTAACGAACCAGGCTTGAGAACCCCTGGACCATAAGTTTAAGAAACATACTTTATTCGTTGATCAGGCAAAGCACCAAAGCCAAGTCCTCACGGAGAAGCTTGCCTTTAGGCCTATGCATAAAACCCTGTAAGGAAAGCTTGCTTGGCTAGGTACACATGGTTGGAGATAAATGATCAGGACAACTAGAAGGCCTTCCTACCTTTAGGACGTGGACCTCTTTTTGTGTAATTTACACAAATGTTCCTAGATACTATGGGCGAGGACAGAGACTTTGTCAATACTCTAAGTTGCAGAGGAATGCAGAGGAGAAAAAGAGCACATATGTTAAGGGGACAAGAGAGAAGATCCTTGGCTCCAGATAAACTTGAGCTCAGAACAGGGCCTCACTGCAAACCGGTCATGGCGCCTCTGGAAAAAGCTACTCTGTGATGAAGGATACTAACCGCTAGGCAGGATTGTTGTGAGAATTATCGATAGTATTTCAATTTTAGCCTAGAATCTGACTTAAGGTAAACATTCAATCAATAGTAGCCATCGTTTCTGTGGGCTGAAGTCTTCAGAGATGGCTTTCTCAAGGAGGCCGTTCAGGAAGACCTCAGCTAAGCCTGCAAGGATGAGAAGGTTTTGTATTCTGCTTGGCTGAGAGGAAAGAAGAGACAGAGAACAAAGCCTTCAAGGTAGAGAATAGTCATCCAGTGGTACAGAGGCTTTCGTTATCTGCTTAATATCCATTTCTCAATTCCTCTTTGATGATAACAACCTCTCACCTCATGCATAACCCTTGTCAGCAGATCATGACTGATTGAATTATTCTGTCATGAACCCCGTTTTCCCTTTGCAAAGTCAGGTTTCTTGCCTCTCTCAGCCAAAGGAGATGATGGAATCCAGTTCAGACTAATGAAGTTCAAGAAGTTGACTGAGACATTTTCCTCCCAGATAAAAGGGACGGGTACCTTCTTGTCTTGTTCTTCCTCCCTTTACTGAAGCTGTGTTTCTTAGAACTATGGGATCCGTTTTGTAACCATCGCAGTAGCATCGAGGATGAAAGACCGATTTACTAAGGAGAGTGAGGTTGAAAGAAGGAGTGGGTGTATAGTTGATAGGGATCCTTGAATTGCCATATTATTTTAGGACTCTCCAGCTACACATTTTTTGATTTATGAGGGAGAACACCCAATATTTGTTTAAGCCATTGTTAGACCAGTATTTTATTTGGAACCCAAAGCGTCCTCACTGATACACCTGCTGAAACACTGAGAAATATCATTTCCTTTTCCCCCTCCAAAATCCATGGCCTGGGTGATCCTCTTTGTGTGATTACACTCATAGATCTGAGAGAAGAAAGGCCTAAAAGGACCCTTCTTTTTTTTTGGTATAGAGATAGGTAAGATGAGAAGGAGACTTTGATTACCTAGGGTTTATCTTCCAGGAAATTCTTCTCAAATGTTTCTATTTATAGCACACATTTCTTCTGCAGTTTTTTAGGAAAAGGCTGCCTGGAGCCCAGCCAAGCTGGAAGGACAATTACCTGCTTTAGACAAATGATTCACCCAGATTCTGGAAATCATGACCACACTACCCAGGAGGGAGAGAGCCAGTCCATTGTTTCAGGACAATGTGAAGCATTCCCAACAGTTTGCTCTGTGTCTTCAATTGGATCATTAGAGTTCAATTCCTCCTACTGAAACCTAAGTGAGTTTGAGCACTCTGAGGGGATTGGGGTCACATTTTGTAGATGTAGATGATTCCTTTGTGGCTTCAGGTTGAGGCCATCATACGTGAGCCTGGCTGGGCATGGCTATTAGTGCAGAATTTGCTTCTATCAAGTTTCAGGGACTATAAAGGTATGAGTCATACCAAAATTGTACATTCTCACTGAAACCACCGTGTGTTTGGTGTAACACACTGATCCTTGTTGCTGCTCAAACATCAGAGGGTATTTTCCCAAATGCAGAGTTGACCAGGGCAGAGTGTACTGATAGACAGAGGCAGTGGGTATCCACACAGAACATTCCTCAGGGCCTGTGAAGATTGCTCTTCCACAATTATTCTCCCATCCTGGTGTCACAGGGCTTGCAATTCCTACATCCTTTTGCTTTTAATTCTCATTTATACTTAACTACTTCTGGGAGAGATGCTATGCTGACTAGATTACTAAGGTTAGGTGGTTTATTTGACCTTAGACTCTTGGCTGGAGGACCCAGCTAAGCTGAGGCAGGAAGTTCTAGCCACATCACCCTCTTTATTGTTCCTTAAACATGCTTATATTATTATTATTATTTTTTGCTTTGATCCCCTTTATCATGTGTCCTTGACTGCTTGGTACTTCCTCCCCTTCTATAGCTGCCAATGTGGTATTGTCCGTCTAGTATTTAGCTCAAGATGTGTTTTAAGGGTCCTGTCCTGTGTAAAATAACCAGTATACCTGCTTAGCATTAACGCTCTTTCCCTAACTTTGTGCTCCATCACTCACGTGTTGGTTAATTCACTTACTCATTTGTTCATTTCTCACCATCCCTGCCCTTGTGGAGTTTAGGAAGGGAAATAGAGGTCAAAGAATCACGCTATTCACTATAAAATGACCACTCTGGAAAGCATTCTAATGAAGAGGTGCTTGGCTACCAGAGGGTACTGGAATTGTACGGGAATTTCACCTGGCTAGGTAGGCCAAGGATTCCCCAAGGAAATGAGGACTGACCTGTGACGAAACGGAGCAAAGGGGCTGGCTAGGCGGATGCGGTTGGCTCTGGGCCCTCGCAGGGTGGTGGATTGTTAGGAGCATTGCTGTGAATGCCCTTAGCAGGACTCCTGGCACTTGGTGCATGCACAGTGAGTGGTGTCTGCTAGGATTACTGGTATCACAGTTTTATTATTATAATTGTGAAATGCTACACAATTCTATAGGGTGGTCTTTCGGCCTCTGGCAAAGTAGGCTAAAGTCATCTGGACATAAGGTCTGTCCATGCACTAAATTCTTTGGGGGCTCAATTTTTATACCATGCTATAGAAATGAAAAAACAGTTGGGATGGTCTCCTCTGCATGATCCTTGTCTCATTTCTTTACTTTCCCTCCTAGGACATGGATTTTTGGCTTCTGGCCATTATTGTAAGTTGAAAAGTAGAAATCTTATTTCTATGTTTGTCAAGTTGTAAATGTGCATATCTTTTGACCTAGCAATTCTTCTAAGAAACTGATCTGTGGGAACACATATATGCCTAGAAACACAGGTCCAAGATAATGCCAAGGTTCACTGTGGCATTATCTATGAAAGACTATGCAGAGTTTTAAAAAAATGAGGCAGATTTACATGAACTGACACATCAAGAATTCCAAGAAGACATAGTTTGAAGTGAAAATAAAATACATCACATATAATACAATCCCTTTCATGAAAAACAAAGCCAAAAGCAAAACAAGATGTGAATCATTGAAATAATGAATACATGTGGTAGTCAGCAGAGCATGCTGTAGAGTCAGACTACCTGAGGTCAAACCCCAATTCCTCCACTGCCTAAGTAGGCAAGTTTGGGGAAATTATTTATTAACCTTTCAGGCATTGGTTTCTCCACTTGTAAAATGGGGATAAATTGTACCTCCCTTAGAGGGATACTGTGAGGATTCAATGATGTATTATGTACAAAGTGCTTAGAACATTGCCATGCTCTACAGGCTTAAGTGGGGTTATTATTATTATATATTATTATTGAATATGAATGCAAGTACATAGGAAAGGGACTGTAGAGAGATGCAGATTTTTCAGTGGGCTGCTGATGCATATAAACAGATGACACCTGTACATTTATCCTAAGAACCTGTTTCACGTAATGAAGGGTATGCATGTAAGGGAGGTAAGTGTGACCCTGTGGAGATCACCTTGGCCTTCCAGTCACCCTGGGGCCTTGGATCCTCATCAGGACCAAAAGCTGAAGGTGGTGCTTTCTTCCCAGCTTGGGCTCAGCCATGTTGGGAAAGCAGTGTTGAGAATGTTCTTTCTCTTCCACCGTGGGATGGACTGGCCTTGCCAACCTGGGCATTTGGGTTTAAGGGAGTGTCTGCAAACTTCAAGCTCTTCTGAATGATGAACTGAGCTCAGTACTAGGAAGGCCGTATCTGCTACTGGGACTGGGGAGAAAGCAGAATGAGCACCTCGGGGTCTTAAAAATAACATACCTGCCTCCAGCTTTCCAGAGATTCTGAAAGCCTGTTCCCTCTTATTCTTCTTAGGTCCCCCACCCTCTACCCACCCCATGACTCTGCTGTTGTCATTTGTTTCCTGGGTGCTTTTGACATTGAGCTCAGCCCAACAACACAAATCCATTTTCATATTCACTTCCACTAAGCTCTGGGGAGAGGTGTGGACGCAGGAGCTGTTGGGGGAGGGTGACAGGGAGAGGGAAGGGCACAGAGAGGGACTTGTCTTTGTTGTTCCACACATTTCTTGATGGCTGGGAGTCTTTGCAATGAGAAAATATTCATGTATTTGTTACCTGAGTGTGCTGTTTACATAAAAGACATTTCCTATTTTCTTCATCATAGGATCTACCTGTGAAGATTGACCTTTTGGGTGGTCAAACAGTATAACAAGGTCAAATTCCATTGCTCTTTTTCTGATTGTAACAGTAATTTATTTCTTCAAAGACAATGTAGTATTCAAAGTTTTACATACAGAAAAGGAGAGAATATTATAATGGACACGTACACCTTGACTTAACACTTGCATTTTGCTGCATTCTTCTTTATCCTTTTAAACAAATTTGCTTAGTATTTTAAAGTAGTTTATATTTTAAAGTGAATTACAGATGTCATGACATTTTACTCCCAAATATTTCAGAATGCATCTCTGAGAAATGAGGCTGTTATCTTACAAAACAATAATACAATTATCATATGCATCAAAATTAACAGTAATTTCCTAGTGGCATGCAATGCAGGGTCCAAATTCAAATGTCTTCAATTTCCCCAGACACTTCTTTCATATCTAATTTGTTCAGATCACACACTTCAGCACTGTACTGGGGAGTCATTTGTGGCTTTTTGAAAGGCATCTGAAGGGCATCAGGATCAGGAGGGGAGGCTTGGTCCTCAGCTGGAAAGAGGCAGAGATGGAGAATTGCCTCATTTTCCTTAGGGGATGACTTTGCCTGGCAGAGGCCAAGGCATTCGGCATTCTTGCCTAATGACCAAGAACCAGAACGGTAACAGGCCTGTGTTTACCCATCAATGTGAGTTTGGAACTGGGTGACCAGTATGGAAATCACATGCAAATCTAAGCAAACTTTACTAACTGCCCACAAAGAGGTCAATGAGGATTATTACCTCTATTAAAAACAGAATATGTTCTTAAAATTGTTGATTTTAGGCTTTGTTGGTTTACAGCAATTTGAGCTCCATTTTCCCTCTCCAAAGAAGGGAATTTAACCACTCATCCACAGCTTTCTGCTTAAACAGTGAAGCTTGAATTATTTGTGTTGAGCAGCGAATCTCCTTAGGTGATAAGTGCTATGGACCCCACATATGCTGCCCCTTGATTTCCCCAGGAGTCCCAAGTTCAAGTCCTAGTGCTGCCAATAACCCCATGTGGCCTTCATTTCAGCTTTAGAAATCACTCATACGTGCTAGAAAATGGGGTCCTGACCAAATGCTCTTGAAGTTGATTTCCAGTTCTGAAGTCCCAGGTATCCTTGAGAGATCTGCCTTTTTGACCCCAGACCCCTCTCTCTGGCATTGGTGGGGGTTGAAGTCATACATATTCCCAGAGTGTGTGCTGATGGAAAGAAAACACCTGCTAATTTTATTTGCTGCTTTCCTATATTATAATTTTATTGCTTAATTCCATTTTTTGTTTATTTCTTTGTGAGGAAGACCATCATTAGGGCATTTGTATATCTTTGAAGTTGGAGTTTTGTTTTCCTTGAAGGATCTTAAGCACATTTTTAAAAAAGTCTCATGGGTGCTCTGTGGCAGAACTTGATAACTTGCCATTGGTTAAGGCATTGGAAAAACCAAACACCTTCAAAGATGCAGGACAACTGAGGGAACCTGAATGTATGGAGATTGTGACCCATTTCCCTGTATAACTGTTAGCTTTTAGCTTTTAACACAGAAAGGGGACAAAAGAAAACATCCCTTGAGCCCTTACCATGAGCCAGGAACCAGGCATACATGGTTTTATTTCATCTTCACCATAGCTCTTAAGAAACAAGTTTTATTATCTTCATTTCCCAGATGAGGAAACTGAGGTGTAGAACAGCTTTCTAAGCCATTTTAAATCATCATCTCAAGGTCACACAGGAAGAAGTCAGTGGCTCCTTGGTCAGACTTGAGCCAAAGCACTCACTCTTCCTCCTTCTCATTGGCAACTCACCTATCCTCCGTTTTCTCTTGTAAAATGATAGATGGTGACACTGGCCAGGACTAAAAATTGGGAACATAGATATGAGAGAAGCAGCGTTCAAGAGGTTTTATTGGTGAGGGTACTTGATGGTTGGTTTCCTGTTGAACCTCGGTCTTCTTCAGGAATCAAGCACTATTCTGGTAGCTGATCTTGACATAAATAAGATCTAAATGAATTCCACATCTTCACCCCTATTTTGGCCCCCCTGGGATGACTCTTTCCTTCTTTACCTGGATTCTTATCACCTCCTTTTTATTGTCCTCATCACCTCCTCAGAGGTCCTTCTCTGACCCTTCGGACTGGATCAGGGCTCCCTGGAATACTCTCCTAGATCTCTAGCTAGCTCATTATCTAATCATCTATTTATATATATTTAGTTGCTACTTATGGTGAAGCAGGTTAGCATAAAGTTTAAGTAAGTGGGCTCCAGACCTGACCCACCTAGGCTCCTACTTACTAGCTGTCTAGCCCTTGGCCAGGTTACTTAACCCCTGTGAGCCTCAGTTACCTCATCTGTGAAATGGGCTAATGATAGTACCCTGGATAGTCCACTCCATAGCAGTGATGCTTAAGTCAGTTAATTGATGTAAAGTCCTTAGAACAGTGCCTCTCATGTAGCAAGCACTCAGTCATTCCTAGCTATGGTTATTTTGTCTCACCTTCTCAATGGACAGAGTTCTGTCGGGGCTGATACTGTATCTTTCTCATTTACTGTTGTAGTCCCATGGTCCACCCACATTGTAGATGCTCAAGAAGTATTCATTGGGGTTATAATTACTACCTCTCTGAATCACAGCTCTGCATCCTTCTCAATACTTGCCATGTGCTGGGAACTTCATATATATAAAATCATGGTTCTCATGAGTTAGTTGTTATGACATAATAATTTTACTAAGAGGAAACTAAGGTTCAGAGAGTAAACTGTAAGCCGCTCTGCGTGGATCATGCAGCCATTCAGTAATCGAGGTAGTACTGAAACCCAGCTCTGGGGAACTCTGGGCCCACCATTCTTGCTCTTTTCCTTCCCTAGGCTGCCTCTTGGCACCAGAAAAAGAACAATGAGTCTTACGTAAACCCAATGCAAATAGGAGGTTCTGATTACATGAAACCAAAGCCAAAGCAAAGTAAGCAGAAGTTAACAAAAGAGTCACAGTCATCTGATATTTTAATAATAATAAAAAAAGACATCTCCTTCTTTCCTAGATCCCAAAATGGATGTTGATTCCTGAGTGGAGATTAAAAATCCCTAAGGCCTCCCGCATTGAGCTCGCAGCTTTCTGAACAGAGGACTAAAAGGCCACTTGCCAGTGCTCATTTATAACCCAGGATTATGGTCCTTTGCGGCCACTCTGAACTGTAATAATTCCCAGGGTGGGACTAAGGGAGAAGCCAGTTGGGGAACTGTGACTATTTGTGCTGAATTATCTCAGTGCTTCTCAAACTTCAAAGTGTACACAGGTCACATGGGAGCGCTTATCATAAAGGCAGATCCTAACTGAGTGGGTCTGCGGAGGGGCCTGAGAATCTGCATTTCTAACAAGTTTCCAGCTGATGCTCGTGCTGCTGGATCACGGACCACCCTTTGCAAAGCAAGGGTTTATGGGACTTCCATGGGTTGTATTGCAGCCAAACGCAGTGACTCCCGAAAAGGATGACCTTTGCCAGCCCAGCAGGAGCAGGAGTTTGCTGGCAGTGCCACCTGCGTTCAAGTCCAGCTCTTCCGCGCAGTGGGAGTGGATCTGCAGGCCAGATTCTTCTCCTGAGATCATGGTTTGATGCCAATATCTCTAAAGCACTTTCAGTTCTAAGATTGCATGACCACCTGATTCATTCTAATGCTTGCACTGTCATTGAAATCTATGTTTTCGTTTTCATTTTTATTTTAAAGAAGGGAGCAGGGAAGGTCTTGGAATCATGTGAAAGAGATTCTCAGCAGTGGCCTTCGGAGCTAGATCCCTGTCCATGACACAACTCCTTGGCCCCTTTCTGCTCCTCTGTGCTCTAGGCCCATTCTGCCACATGACCAAGAACATTTTGTCACCATGATACACTGATTTGGCCCTAAAATTTCAGGAGCATGAATGTAGCCTTAAAATCATGACAGTGACCTTTACCTAGAGCAATACAGTCATGGACCTTTAGAGCCAGAGTGAAGCTTTGATGCCACAGACCCAAAAAGCCATATTCCAGAGAGGGAAAGAGGCCTATTCAAGGACATACAGTCAGCTGGAAAGAAATGGAGGACCAAACCTCCTGTTGGCCACTGCCAATCCCATATTTTCCCTGCAGTGTAAATGAATGTAATATAAAGGTTTAATAATATGCCCTGGATGTCCTTAGGCAACTGTCAGAAAATTAAAATAACCCTCCAATGTGAGAACAGCATCTGTGTTTTCAAGTTGCTCTTGGTGTTCTTATTTATTTATTTAGGCCATCCAGTTTAAAAATAGAATTGCTAATGCCTGTCTGAGGTATTGGGTATTGTTGGCAGTAACTGAGAGCACCGAGGTTGAAAGCCTTGCTTTTCCAGTCGTGTGTGGGGAGAATGATGCCGGTCTCCCAGGGTCTGATGCTGCCATCTTGCTTCCAGTGTGCTGAATACTGAGAAGTGCTTTTTATGTTAAAGATCCAGGAGAGTTAAAGGAAAAACAGAAAAGACGAGAGCATGGGGGAAAAGACTGTAAGGTTGTTCATGGCATCACGGAAACTATAAAAGACAGCATTTCCTGCTTCCCACCGCCCGGGGTCTGGGACTTTCTGTGGAATTTGCATTCTGCGGCACATTCAGGGCTTTGAGAATGTTACTGTGAACAGGAAGGAAGGAAGGAAGGAAGGAAAGGAGGTAGGGAGGGAAGCTTACTGTTTCTCTGTTGTCATAAAACCTTATGAAAACCTGCTTAACCAGAGAATAGTATTGATGCCGGCTTTCCTCCTGACGTATTGGGGCTCTTAGGAACAGAAAGGTGTGGCTTCAAAAGTAGATCATCCACACTCCACAGGTGACATCATTATACTCTCATTGACTTCTCTGGGCAGACTGTCTACCAACATGTATTCAGAGCTAATCGGGTGTCAGGGGCCATGGAAGGTGTCATAGGAGGTACATGTACACATCGTACGTGGAACTTCAGCTCCCAGCATGGTGCATTGTCAGGTCCCCTCCTATGAGAGCACTGCCAGAACTAGAAACCATCAGGTGCATCCTTGCCTTGTCATGATGTAGCCAACCACTTCTCCTCCCCATCCCTGCCAGTGTTCACAGTGCCAGTCTTGAATCTCATACCCCTGGCTCACTACATCCCATGCCCCACTGCCCTCGGTCTTCCTAGGTCTTGCCTTCCTTTTTGTTCCTGTGGCTTCATCGTGTCACTCAGTCAGTGCTCAGGATGGCTGCTTGGGCTCTGCTCATCTTTCTCCTCCTTGACTTGTCAGGTCACATCCTGTTTCTGGCTACAGTGTTCCAGGCCATCTGAATAAACTCTGTAAGTGAACACCTGGAGCTCCCGCATTATATAACTGCATGGGTCAGTGTGGTCATTTCCTTTTGCTGCTGAAATGAATTACCACCAATAGAGTCGCTTAAAACACAAGCTAATTATGTTACAGTTTGGAGATCTGAAGTCCAAAATGGATCTCACAGGGACAAAATCAGGCTGTCTACAGGTCTGGGCTCCTTCTGTTGGTGTTTTGGGAGATTCTGTTTCCTTGCCTCTCCCAGCTTCTAGAGGCTGCCTGCGTTTCTCGGCTCATGGCTCCTTCTCTCTGTTCCCAAAGCCAGCGATGGCCCACCTAGCCTTTCTCATGATGCCGTGTGTCTTGTTCTGAGCCTTCTGCCTCCCTGCTCCCCGTTTAAGGACTCTGAGGTTATACTGGGCTGCCCAGTTACCCCAGGATGATCTCCCCATCATAAATACAACAATCAGTGGCCATTATTTCCTCTGCAACCTTAATTCCCCCTTGTCGTGTGATATCCCACATTCACAGGATCTTATTTGTTCCCTGGATCTGGGAGAACATTCTACCCAGAGATGGACAGGAGGTGGCATGGGAAGGCGTGAAACTTGAGTGAACAGTAAGTTTGTCAAATGCTTCTATGGGGCCTGGTGAGATGGAGAGTGTCCCCAAGAATAGGGTCAGCAAGGCCACAGTTGACTTTGGCAGGATCTGTTCCACAGAGAGGGAGTGGGAAGCCAGGCTGCAGTGGGTTGAGTGCAATGCCACGTAACTAGGGTGGAGGAAATAACAGTACTTCCTAAAGGCTCTCCTGCCTTTAAGGAAAAAGGGAAGGACATGAGACAGATGGAAGAATGCTTTTCTAAGTTCTGAGAGATTTGAAGGTGGTTCTGTGCTAAGAAGAGAGGAGGTGGTTCTCTGCAGAGGGACAGAGTGAGTCATTAGTGAGGAAGCCCCGGGGGAGGTAGGGGGAAGGAAAATGCTGATCGTGGGTGGTGAGATGAGCTTGGGATGGGAAGAGGGGCATCTATCACTTGGCTGTTAGCAAGAACATTATTTGTGGATGCGATGACTTCTTTATTTCATGGTTCATAGGTTGAAATATATATATCCATGATGAACCTGTTTTGGTAGCTGGAGTATAAAAAAGTTCTGAGGTTCATAGGTTAAAATCACACACTGAGTCCTTGTGATGGCCAGATACTAGTTGGAGAGTTTCCATGTATGAAATCGTTTCATTCTCTCACCAACTCTCAAAGTAGGTGATATTTTATTCTCACTTGTTAGATGGGAATACTGAAGCCTGGAGAGGTTAAGTAGTTCTCTCAAGGTCACCCAGGCAGGAAGCATCAGAATGGGATGCAAAGCATTTTAGGTGGCTACTGAGCCTGTACTTTTTTGTTATTAAAATTCCTATGATATGTGTGACTTCTCCAGGAGAATTTATATGAGGAATTGTGATTTCAATAGAACCGGGATGGAAGTTTCTCAAACTTGAGTTTGGAACCAGTGGTGACTCTTTTATCTTTCCCCTCTAAAATTATGAGCGGTATAAAAGCAGGGACTGCATCACCTGCTTATGAAGTTATTTGCTTTTATTTTTAATTCACTGAGCACATGGCTGGTGTGGCTGGAGAGTGGAATCCCTCACCACACCTCTCTGTCCTTCCGTTAGCAGATCAGTCGCCCTCTGTGTGGCATGAGGCTGTTTGTGCTATAGTGGTTAAAGAGGGCTAGAGGGAAACAGGTGTGTGTGCAAAGAACAGCCATCACGGCGAGAAGCTTTGAGACAGTGGCGAAGGGTGGGTGGTTCATCTGCAGAAGACAAGGCTCAGGGCTCGGGGGAGTGGTCTGTGACCGTCTGACAGATGGCTGTTCCACTGAGGCCACTGGGCATCATGCTTAAGACCCTGGTGTGCTGAGGAGTGAGGATGGCCCATGTGTCACACCCGACTCCACGCTTCGGAGCTGCGTGCATCAGGAAAGTGAGTTACAAAGGCTCACTTTCTTTATTTGCATGATGGAAATAGTCATACAAATCTGATTATGTCTCATTTGCATTTCTAAAATCCAAAAATATCTGAAAACAGAAACTATTTTCATAAGCCTTTGGCAAACTCATTTGGCAGCTAAGTCTGACCTGAACTGGCATAAGACTTGTCATGATCTGTCTTTATCCCATTCTGTGAATATGCATGTGTTTTGCGGCAAAATGTTAATATGTTTGACTAAAGCACACAATCCCAGGCCCTGCTGATGCTGTCAGATTAAATTCAACATCTATATATACTACATTACCTTTCTAAAACCATAAAAAGAGTTAGGAATTTCAAAATGCCTCTTGTCCCAAGAGTCTTGGATAAGGGGTGGCATACTGGTGTTAACTACCTCATTAAGTTCCTGTGTGGATGAAGTGGGATAAAATATGGAAAGGGTTTAGAAGGGTTTTGTGGAGTTACTAGCACATTATAAATCAGTAACACATATTTCATTTCCTAAATGGTTATTGCGCTCCATCTATTAAGCACATTAGTTAAGCAATCTTGTATTGTGCCCTCAATTTTATTCTCTTTAGAAGAACACAGCAATACAATGTCATTTCAGAGTCTCTGGACTCTAGTATGGTCTCTGGGATATTTGTTTTCGATATGTTTTTATGCTAGTGCTTTTGTGATTTTTAGAAAGTTTCAACTACTAAGTTTTTTAGGTTACCAAGAGGACTTCTGTTCCTTATTCCAAAGGCACTTACATAGTTTGATGACTGAGATGCTGAGAGATCACAGTGTTCACCACACCACAAGGGAGAGCCACCCTCACCCATGCACAGGCAAGAGCGACATCACACCCACACCACAAGGGAGAGCCACCCTCGGCCGTGCACAGGCAAGAGCGACATCACACCCAGCGCCTGGCCAAGTGGTCATAAGCCAACTTTGGTCGTCCAGAGGCACTCCAGGTTCAGAGGTGAACTATGGACGAGTATGCATCTTAGAACTGGTGAATCACAGTGTTAGCCCACAAAGAGCAGAACTGAGGTGGAGGTCAGGGAGGCCGCTCTCAACACACTGCGGGGAAACAAACAGCAGAAGCAAACCTTCACCAATACATTGTTCAAAGGTGGAACGGGCCACCTCTGGTTTTATTAAACTCTGGCTCCCTGGCAGTGGGGAAGACGAGCCTGGACAGATGCTCATTGGAGGTATTACAGCAGGACTTCAATGTGGTTTGCATTAGATGACCTGTGGGAATCCTCCTGTCTCTGAAATTCCATGGGATTCAAAGAAGACAGAAGGGACGGTCCAAGGGTCTGGGAGAGAAGCCACAAAGCTCCCTCGAACTGCCAGCTTTTACATGGCTCTTGGGATGATTCTCCTTCGAGTGGCAGGGCTTGAAGGCGAAATTAAGTTCTCATTGGTTGTACATCCTATTCTTCTTCTGTCCAAAAAGCAAAGTAGAGAGAAAAAAAAGTGTTGTTTTGAAACATCTTCCACCAGTGATGAAGAAAAGTCTTCACATTTCACATGAAATTGTGGATCAACTTGACATTTGTAGAAGCCCTGAGGAGGCTTCTCCAGCCTCTAAGTTAGCAACTGCTAATGCGTATAGGCATTCTCTGATGGAAGCGGGGAACACAGCACGCCCCTTCCCCGGCCACAGCTCCGAATCAGCAAGAGAGCAAGAGATGTGGCGGTGATGGATGGAGGACAAAATGCCAGCATTTTGACATTTTGACTGACAAAGACAATACTGGAGACAGAGGCAATGGTGGGCTTTCTAGGTTGTTCCCCAGAATTAGGCTGGCTTCTCCCTAAAGCCACTGACAGTGCTGAAATGAAGACATTTTCCTCTCTGGGTCAGACCTTATTCTGCATGACAGAGAACACAGCTGCCCTCTGCAAGCAATTAGGGCTATTCCAGGGGAGCAGAAAGATGAGCTGTGTAGGCCCCACACTTTGTCCCCAATTCTCCAGTGAGATGGCTTTTGGGGCTTGCTATGGGGAGCAATAGGGGTAGGGTGTTTAGGGAAAATTGCTCTTCGGGGAGACCTGGGGAGTGGGAATAAGTACCCCCACCTAAATGAGCCTTTTCCTGTTTGAAGCTTTTTTTTTGGCAGGGTGGGGGTGGGGGTGAGGGTTGAAGAACCTGTACCCTTCATGGTTTTGAAAGCCTTCCAGACTCCTGAATGGAATTTTGTATTTGAAACATTCACGTTTTTGTGAAAAATTTTTCACAAAACTTTAAATAATCCTGACCTTGAAGTTTGGGAAAAGGGAAGTGATATATTCTATACAAAGGACGTTTCCTATCCATTTCACTGCATCATGATGTGATGTTGAAGCATGCCTAGAAATGTCTTCTTCAGCAACTCTGCACAGAACATGCTTGCTGTGTGAAGTCAGCCAAGTCGTGTTGCCTCCCTGGGTTGTTTCTCCTGCAGGGGTTAACCCAGTGGTGTGCTGGATGGCTGCCCTATCCCTTCTGCCCCTCACCTCTCTCATACTCTCCTCTCCTGTTTCCAAGAACAATAATTACTGTGGGAAATATCATCTTGCTCTAGACTGTGATCTTCATGACTTCATCTGTGTGAACAGACAACAATCAAAAAACAGCTGAAGCAGAACTCGGAATGTACTGCAATGTCAAGGGGCCTTTCCTTAAAACCTCTAGTTGAGATAAACTTTCAAACAAAACGCATTTGTGTGTCAGGAAGGAGGCGGGAGAAGGGGATACAGTTGAGAAGCAGAGTCTTTATTCAGGGCATAAGCTCTCATTTCCTGGGACAGTGGGAAGGCTGTCACTTTGGAAAGGTTGCCCAAAGCGCTTGCCTCTGTTGTCACTTGAGGACAGGACACAAGAACCAGACACGTATGAGCTGCCTCCTTACTAAATCCTTCAGTCCTTCTCTTCAGCCCAGGTCTGCAGCCTCTGTGGTTTCTGGCTAGACTCCTGTACATGGGGGCCGGACAACTTGCACACATGTGCACACAAACATGTATGCACACAAGTACTCACACTCCTAGCTACCACTGAGCTGAGTGAGGACTGAGTCCCCCGTGGAGGAAGGGGCAGTGTGGTCACCCTCACCCAGACCACTCCTGCAGGAGCACATTCCAGACTCGCCTGGGGGCACTCAACCGACCCTCCCCTAAAGCCACCGCAGCATGATGCGCACATCTCCGTTACACTTTTTTTGCTTAGTCTGGCACCTGTTTTGTCTTCACTATGCCTCCCCCTTCTACACCACAGTATCTTTGAATATAAGGATGGTAATAGACTTATTTTTAATTTCCTAGTCCCAAGCCTTGGCAAATAAACAGCAATCAGTAAATGATTTTTTTAAATAAATTTGAGGTTAAAGAACCATCACTGGGGCCTCTGCCCATCTCATAACCACCTCCATTTACTGAGAAATACCACTGCTCGCTAATAGGGGTGGGCACCTAGCAGGCATGTTTGTACTACCTGAGACCTGTCACCTGGCAACAGCGGAATAGGCCTTGACAGTCTGGGACAATCAGATTCTCTCTAGCAGGTCGGAGGTAGGCTCAGCCCTTCCCATGACAGCAGCTGAGATGTGCCGTACCTTTTTCCTCCAGGTGTCCAAAGAAACTGTAAGCTCTGCAGAAAGCAGAAATGAAGACTGTTCTTATGAATGAAAGTAATGCCTGTTTATTATAAAAATTCAGACAATGTGTACATATACAATGTAGAAGTTAATGTTGAAGAATGACTAAGAATAATTTGTAAAAGAAAGATAGTAAGGGGTGAGAGCTTGTCCTATCAGGTAAAGAGTATGGTAGTAGAGAGGTATAAATATGTTACTGCAACAGACAGGATCCAGTTATATACGGGCACTTATTCTATGATAAATGTGCCATTTCAGTTCAGTGGGGAAAAAAGATTTCTTTTAATGGTGCAGACAATTGATTTCATATTTGGATAAAAATGAAGTTAGCCTATCTTAAGTAGAGTATAAAAGTAAATTCACATCACCTCATATAAACATAAAAATAAAATAATAAAATCATTATTGTATTAATAATATTATTAAGGACTAAACATATACTTTGAGATGGAATACGCCTTCTTGAGAAAGACAGGTAACCCAGAAGCTGTAAAGGAAAAACAAAATTAGCAGCTTTGGTTATGTTAAAAATTAATATTCGTGCTTTTAAAAATTCTCATAAGAAACTCCATAAAGAAAGAAGGCAAATATCTGAAAATAATGAGAAAAGGTCTGCAACTCATAAACACACAGACGATACCTGTATCTCCTAGATCCAAAGAGCTTCTACAAATTAAGAATTAGAAGACAAACTGTCTAACAACAATGGATATGGGTTTAGTTTTAAAGCCTTTTTTGGGGGGGCGGGGGGTAAAATACTGATTTTTATTGAAAGCAGTAAGTAAGCGGAAGCACAGTTTTTTCTGCGCTCCCTGGATCTACATACAGCCTATGAAGGTCTGTGGAATCAAGTATGAGCTACATGATTCGGCGCTGAATTCACCAAAAGGATTTTAACAGCAGAGTAATCAAGACAGTGTTGAATGACCCCTGAAATTCATTTGACGATTCTTGTCGGTCACACCCCCGACCACACAGGGCTTTTGTGAGAATTAACTGATATAATGCACGTTAAGTTCCAGGAAACCCGGGAAACAGGCTGGTAAACAGTGAGTGGAACTGCTCTCCCTTCCACTTTGCCTGTTTTCCGCTAGGCTCCTTAAAAGCAGCAGTGGTCCCAAACGCATTTTTGAATCCCAGCGTTTGTCACAGCATAAGAAAAGAAGGGAAGAAGGAAGAGAGGGAGAGAGAGAGAAGGAAGGACGGAGGAAAGGAAGGAAAGAGGGAAAAGACAGACGGGGTCCATATCAAATTTGGCAGAATCCGTCCCTGGTGCAGTTCCCCCAGCAGCCACGTGATGGCGGCATGAGCATTGCAGCGCCCTGGCGCTCCCGAGTCTGGCGTTTTAATTCCCCGTTAAGTTGAAGCCGGGGCGCCTGGGTGTGTTTGTGTTTGTGCCTGCGAGTGAAAGCTACGCCCAGCATCAGCACTCTCAGCTGAGCTGTAGTGCAGGGCGACACGAAAGGGTTTCACTGTCTTTCTTTCTAGAAACATCCCAAGAAGAGTTTGATAGTAAAAAGGACTTTGTAGTCATTTTCAAATGGGGAGAATTTCCTTAAATACACAGATCTGTTCCTCGGGGCTTGCAATCTGTGCGCAGGTATTGCAGTTAATGAGCCACCGGCTTGCTGCTCCCACGGCCAGGCTGGAGCAGTCAGCTGGTGCAATGATGAGCGGCTCGCACCAACATGCCCCGGGATGGGAAATGTGATTTGTGACACAGCAGCTTGGGAATAATAATGAACACGTAATTGCTCCAGGCGGATTGCTCTCTTTCAATTGCAAAGCTGCTTCACATCAAATGAGAGGAATTGTAGTTCTTAGCTTTTGTTTCTGCCGGACAACCAGTTACACCCAGCAGCTGCCCTTCTGCTCCCAGTTACTGAAATGCTTCTTTGAAGCCCAGAGGGAAGCTGTCCCCAAACCAGGAAGAACCTGCCTCAGCTCCAGGCTTCCTGGGGCAGCCTGTCTGTTCAAGCAGATCGGCCCAAGTCAATGGATGTGGCTTTGGAACCTGTTTGTTTCATCCTCTGCTACGGGGAACAGGCTGTTAATGTTTTTTGCTTTTTGCCTTTTGAAAAAAAAATTAAGTCCTTTCATATGCCCTTCTCTTTGTAATTTACACACATTTCTCAATTTTGTCTTCATCACAGCCCAGGAAGGAGGCTGAGGACACTGATGTGATCTTGCAGACAGGGACACCAAGGATCAGAAAGATAAAATGATGTGTCCAGAATCCCCATTTCCCAGCTCAGTGGTAAAGAACAGAGGACTCTGAGGTAGGGTACCTGGGTTTTAGTCCCTGTTAGGCCACCGTAGGCCATGTTAGATTACCTGATATCTCGTCTGTTGGGTTGCCTGACTTCTCTGGCCCATTATAAAACTTTGCTCATCTTTTAAGGACTGTCTGAGAGGTTAATGCTGGAGGGGACACCCCTGACCAGAAGGGGACTGCAGGTGTTGGATAAGTGCTTCCCCTTTTCATTCCCCACAGGGATGGTTCTGAAACACATTTCAAATGGAGAAGATACTAAACCACAATCACTCCTGGTGGTCACCAGATTGATAGCATATTTTTAAATCCATGTTCCTTCCTTTCCATTTCTCTCACTAATGCTGCACTCATGTTCCTTGGGATCACATCCCAAATAAACTACCTTGCAACCTGCTCTGACTCAGGCACGACATTTGATAACCCAGGCTCGGACAAGATGGAAGATAAGCCAGACCTCTGACTCCAAGGTCAGGAGTCCTTTAACTCACTTGCACGCATACACACATACACACTGGGCTCCATGTCCGTTGCTAGCAGGTGGGACAAGGGGTAAGTTGATTAGCTCTAGAATGTTTCATCTCATGATGTTTAGAGCCCTCAAAGGGCAGGAAATGTGTTTGCCAGATCCCTTAAGGAATTGGGGTCCTGTGCATTAATGGATAGATGCCCCAACAGCAGCAACTGCCTTAGACCTGAGGCTGGCATCAGGTGGAGCCAGAAGTTGTCTCCGTGATGTGATTTAAGGGCACCATGAGGCTCTTACATCATACGGGTGGGGTGACACATGAACCTCAGGCTGTTTGCCACGCCGGGGTGAGTTGGAGCCTGCAGGCAGGTAGGCAGTCCTGCGTGGGTGCCATGTGCCCACCCCTCTTTAAGCTTCCCGTTACTGATGACGAGTCAGCGCTATGCTAACACTTCTACACACACCAGGCTTTTCTTAACCCACGCTTCACCATAGAATCACCTGCAGCAACCTTACACTGCCTGCGCTAGTCCTCACTCCCCATTCTGTTTTAATTGGTCTGAGGGTGGGGCATCCACAAAGTTTCTCAGCGCTTCTTGTGCCGTCAGGTTTGAGAAGCGCTGAGGAGCTGTCTCCGTGGGCTTGTTTCACGCTCACGCATCTACCTGCCCGGGAAGGTACTCTCACCCTCACTCTGCAGAAGCGGAGCCAGTCAGCAGCCAGTTAGCAATGGAACCAAAGGCCAAAGGCAGGTCTGTCTGACTCTGAAACCTCAGCTCCAACAGAGAATACTTGCCAGATTTCTCTTCTAAAAATCCCAGCATAGAGGAGGGCAAGTGTGTTCTTCCCAGGGAAGTCCATTAGGAGGACCGATGACAGACCGGGAAATTTTTGGCAGTCCCATGCTTCACCTGAAAAGCTCCTTATTTGTTTTTATAAGGAGGTAAATTTTTACATAATTTTCTATAAAACTGATGCTCCAGGGAGATGGCTGGGTGTTCCTACCACACTATGGTTGCAAGGGGATCCTATACCTGGGTCTTCACCACTCAGTCCTGTCTATTGACCACCCCCCTACGTGGAGGAGAAACTGGGGGCCCCAAAGGGGATGGATGGATATGGATGGAGGAGAAGGAAGAACATGGGGAGGAAGAGTGAGGAAAGCCTGAGGCTCCTTCAAACTCAATTCTGTTATAATTTCCCACCGTACTGAAAAAGGAAAGGCCTTAACTCTGAAAGAAGCAGGCATTTAAAGATTGGTGCAAAGACACAGGCCCAATAATGTGAATTGTTCATCTTCTATCTCAGAGGTCAACAGATATTTTCTGTAAAGGGGCAGATAGTAAATATCTTAGGCTTGTGGCCCATCTGGTCTCTGTCACAACTACTCAGCTCTGTTGCTGTAGCTTAAAAACAGCCGTAGACACTGGAGAAATGAATGGGCGTGGCTGTCATCCAATAAAACGTCATTTACAGAAACAGGCAGGCCAACCGGATTTGGCCTGTGGGCAGTAGTTTGCTGAACTCTGCTCTATTTTGCTTACTTCAAAGGATGACAGGCATTTAGCTTAACTCCTCCTCTGCTCACTTGATTCGTCTGTAAAATCTGAAAGTTAAGGGCCGGGCTGGATACTCACGACAGCTACAGTTTTTGCTCCCTCATTGTACACATGCACATACATGTGCATGTGCACACACATGCTGCTTGCCAAGCTTCACAACCTGGATGTGGTTTCTGGATGCAAACAATCAGGCACAGGGCAGTTTGGTCTAAGGTGTCACCTGGAATAAGCACGAGGCCAGAATTTGCACCCAGGCCTTCTGGTAACCAAAGCCCAGATTCTTTTCCAGGCAATAGCGATGCCTCTGAACGATTGTTTGAAAATACTTTTCGCCCAAACATCTATAAAGGTATGATTTCACTTACCTTCTCTAGGTGACTCTTTGCCCAACATGCAGAGGGTGCAAAAAGGTACCAGCTGAGCCCCCCCTTTTTTTTTTTAATGGACCTAAGATTGAAATCTATTCAACTGAGCAGGTTGACTTGCCATCCTGTAGTTAAATGTCAGGAGACCAATTTCTGTCGGACCCCACCTTCTGCATCAAGGAAATATTTGGAAATGCATCTGAAGCATCTCCTTATTTCTAATCTTCCAGCTGTCTCCATTACCCCAGGGTCATGGAAGCACTTGGAGAGTCCAGTCCCAATGACCCCACCCTTCTAAAGGCAATAAATGCACTCTTGGCTTTAAATGGCCTCTCTGGAAATTCCCAAGAGGCCCCAAATCACTGTGGACCGGTTGCCTGCTCTGTCACTCATTTTCCTTCTATTTAACATTGCAGCCTGCCTGTTGTCTAGCCTGAGGGTCTCAGCCCCAGGCAAGTTCCGGTGAGATGGAAAAATGACAATGGAACTTTCTTGGGGTGAAAGGGTTTATACCTTGCTTTATTCTCATGCTGGCAGGTCAAGTGCTAGAATCCCATCTGCCTCAGGGCAAGTCTGCATGCAGCTAACTGGCCTCCAGGTTGCCTTGGAGCACTGGGCGGAGCTCTTTTTATAGAGTCAGTAATAACTTACTGCCCACATGTGTGCAAGCCTGCACCTGTGCAGTGGACGAGCGGACCAGGGTCAGGTGAGAATGCCGGCCGTGGAACTTCTGTTTTCTCTACACGTGTATTCATGTGTCCAACGATTCTGGGCATCCAAAGCAAGAACAAAAATGTGGTTTCTGCGTTTTCCCTGTAGGAGCTGTGGTTGCCAGGCTTAGGTCTGATATCTAAATATGTTCCATGTATTAATGCCATTTGATTCTTCCAGCAGCCTCATAAGGTAGGGATGATCTCCACTGCACATGTGTGGCAGATGTGTGCTGGGGTGGCTCGTGTGCCCCTCGGAGAACTGGGTAAACTTGGCTCAGCTCTCCACTCTTGTGGGTGGGGGATCTGTAATCTTTTCCGGAGATGGCTGTGAGCTTGTCAGGCTCACTCTGTGGTGCTCTCAACAATAATTTCAAATGGACAAATACCAAAGGGATACCAGTGGCTTTTAATTCTTTGAGGTCATGCCTGGATCCCTTTGAATATCTTAAAAGTTAAGCATCTTTTCTCTTAGAAATGAACAGTTATCCACAGTTTACGTGACATTTCTGAGGGTTCATGAACAAAAGCAAGTACCTGCTGTGTGTATATCCCCATGGCAGACCCTGGGCCATTGCTGGCATGCAGTAGACACTTGGAGCGGGTGCTTCTGGAAGTGCCCCTCCCCTATCCCCTTGTATCCCATGCCTTTACCCCTAGAGTGCACACAGACCATTTCCCAGCTCAGAGCCCACCTTTCTCTGCCTAAGAACTTAATCTTAGAGCCAATTTTGCCATCCTTGTGGCAGCCTAAAGTGCCAAGGAATTAATGCCCCCTGGGAATAGCCCTTTATCCAAGACTGATGGGTGTAAATACACCAGGTCCCTCTCCCTGGCAGGATTAATCCAAGGCACATGTTCTACACTGTCTCTCTGTTGGTTGGGTGGGATTAAAGTCAGCTGCCCAGACAGGTACCTCTTTTTCCTGCACCCTCCTCAGCCAGTGTTCCCTTCATGGTCAAATAAATTAGTTGTACTGGAAATCTTGTTTCAGAGACTGCTTCTTGGGGACTCAAACTAAGACAGCACATAATAATTATATTAATTATTAACATCTATTAATATAATATATTGTATTAATAATTTATTCCTCATGCTGTGTAAGATGGGTCTTAATGGAAATTCATTCTACAGATGAGGAAATCTGCCACAAAGGAAAAGCTCAATAACAAGCTCAAAGGTCCATGGCAACGTCGATCTGGGCTCAGCCCGAGCCAGTGTCTCCTTACACAGAGGCTCACCCTTTTTACCACTTATTTAGACAATAAAACTGCCATGTGCCAGGTACTGGGAGAGATAGTGGGGATACACTGGGGATACACAGGACAGCAAATCAGATAAGGTATCTCATTATAGTAGCTCATAGTCCAGGAAGGGGAAAGGGACAATAACCATATATAACAGTGAAAAAATTACAGGCTGTAATGAGGAGTGTTAAAGAAATACATGACATGGCATAATACCAAAAAAAAAAAAAAGGGAAAGTAGAGGGAAGACCACCTTCAGAAAGGGTTTGAGAGAAGCCCTCATCCGCCTAGGCTCCCCATCTTTGTTCCTTGAACCTCCATTATTTTACTACCAACAAATTCTTACTGAATGCATTCAACAAAAACTTACTGAGTGCATGCTATGTACCAGCAAAGGAGATGGACATAGTCTCCACTTTTAAAGGAGTTTACAGTATAGGTAGAAGAGATATGGAATAAACAAATAAGTAAATAAATGAGGGAAATACACTAGACAGGAATAGCCAATTTTAGAAGAATACCAGGTGATAAGGGAGTCTGTTTCGCCTTTTTTCAGTAGGGGTTCTCCTAGAGAATTAAGTCTAACTGCCTTAGGGCATATGTTGGATATAATTAGCTAACTTCTATGCATCTAGAATGATACTGATAATGTGCAATCCTTGAGAAAATTGTGTTGAGGGAGTTACTGAAATCATTTGCTGTGGTCTGAAGTTCAGACAAAGGACACCAAGGAAGATAGGTATCATTAAAGCCAAGCGCTCAATGTCAAGAAGCTAGCTGCTGAGGACCTGAGCTTATCAGGCATGGAGAGGGGTTACTACAGAGTACTGACAATGCCTGTGAGCTTGGAGCAAGTGGGTTAGAGGAGAGAGGAAAGGAAAAGGTACTAGGGAGGTGGGGGAGGGCCAAAACGTGGAGCATCTTGTCCATCAGGATTAGTAGCATGAGTTTTATTCAAATGGTGATGAAAGCCAGTATTCAAAAATTACGGAAAGCAAATAATCAAAGAAGGAAGACCAGTTAAGATGTTACTGTATCTAGCCAAGAGGAAGGTGGTGGTTTTATTCAAGATGGTAGTGGAGTCAATAGGACGTACAAATGATTTGAGGAAGATGGAAAGAGAAATCAAAGATAATGCCTGGCTTTATGAATGGTGGATAGGTGATGGAGCCATTTACTGGGAAAGGGAAGACAAGGAACAGTTTGCAAGAATGAACTCAAGAATTCTGTTTTGCCTACGTTACAACTGAGAGGGCTATTTGAATCCAAGTAGAAATGTCAAGTTGACCATTGCATATTTGAGTCCAGAGTCTGTAGGGAGAGATTAAAAATCTCTGCCATGCAGAGGATGTGGTCACTTAGAAATATATCTGTGATCCTGTTATTACTTACTGCCTGTGTTAGTATCTTAGCTGTTTCAAGGTGGTCCTGTTTTGGATGATAAATTAGATCAGCACCTTCCCGAAAGAAAATGGATGGAAAAGTAAAGGGAGTTTAAGAAAGACCCCAGGATGCTTCAACATTCATAGATCGAGAAAACAAAAGAGGAGCCAGAACAAGAGACTGAGAAAGAATAATCAGAAAGGTAGAAGAAACACCGAGAAACTGAGGTATCAGAAAGACCAAAGAGAACGTGTTTTATGAAAGGGAGATGGTCAGTCATGTCAAATGTTCCTGGAAGGTCAAGCTAGCAAAGAACATCCACAAGATCCCTGTGTTTTGTCATGGTTCCAGTGGATGCAGCTCCGCACAGGGCACAGAGCTGCTTGCTCCTGGAGAAAGCCAGTTGACGGCGTCACAGGTGATTTAAGGACAATCAGCGGTATCTTGAAAAGACCTCAGAGTATTATACAGAGCATGCATAGAACACCTTAGACAAACTGAAATTTCTTGAGATGAAAGAACAATGTCTTGCCTGTGACATTGACTGATATTAAGCTCAGGAAACATGGAAATTTATTTCAGAAAATAGAGAGCCTCTCCAAGGACTCTGGGTTGCTAATGATGCTCTACTACTTTCATTACCAGTGTCTGTTACTCCTGCCACTACTGTTTCTATCACATCCTCTCCTCCAACTCCCAGGCCAGTGCTGTTTTTAAGCAGATGATGCTGTCTCAGCAAAGCTTGCTGGCTGGTTATATAAAAAGCAATGTGGGAAAGAGTTAATTGGCAAACAGAGTGACTGTATTTGCAACCCAAGAAGGCCTGCTGTGACTTGTTATCTGCAGAGCTAAGCAGCTTGCTATGTGACTGATATTTGAAGCTCATTGCTGTTAATGCCAATGGGGGCACTTAACACCTCTCTGTAAATGGTCTCAAGATTAATATCTTGCCATTTATTTTATGTTAGTTTTTCCCTTTTGGTGGGGAAGCCTTTCCTCATCTTTTGCCTTCAGGAGCCAGAGCTGAGAGAAGGTCAGATGGGGCAGGAATCTGGGGTGAGATGCTAACTTAACATTCTTTCCAAACTTCTCCTGTGTAATGTGAATCATCTAGAGTTGGAGAATTATTCAGCATAATGGAAAAAGCATGGGTTTGGAGATCAAAATCCTACTTCCAAATATTTAGTAACTAAATGATAGAGTTTCTTAACATCTCTCAGCGTTATTTTTTTCATGTGGTAACGTAAAAAAATTATTAAACCTATATCACAGGCTTTTTATGGACAATCTAATCTGGCTTCTGCCTTCTCCACTTACTGCAGCTAGTGTGGAAGTGCTCTCATTTCCATTGTATATTCATCACAAATGATCCATCCTCCTCTCTGGAACATTAAACTTTTAATTTCTACTATCTCATACTTTCCTGGCTTTTTCCTACCACTCCAGCTACACATGTTCATACTGTGCTGGTTTCTCCTCCTTTATCAGATCTCAGAACTTGAAAATGGGTCCTCTTCTCTCTTCTCTTTACAATCTCTCTGTAGATAATAGCCATTATCATTTGATTAAGCACCACAGGTATGGTGACAACACTCCAGTTTATCTCGCTGGCTTAGATGGGTCTTTTGAAATAAAGTCTTGTACAGCCACCTGCCCACTTGACATCTCCACTTAAATGCCACCCAAACATCTTACAATCAACACACCTATGAATCTGGAGAATTCATTATGCTGCAAATCTACCACATCTTAGTATATAACCCCCTAATCAAACCTGGGACTCCAAATGGAAGCTTAAGGTTCATAGTTAATGCCTCTCTCTCCTCTACTCTCCATGTAAAATAAATCTGCCTCTCATGGGAATTCTATATCCAAGCTTTTCCTGAATTCTTCCATTTACCTTCATCTCACTATCACCTGGGAGGCATATTTTCCATTTTCCCTTCCAGATCTATTCTCCACTCTACCCTTCTGTCCTGCTCTGCTCCTCAGCAGGCTGATCTGTATAAGCTACATCAAAAAGTTCCCTTGCGCTTGGGCTTGTGATTGGATTGAGTTCCTGGATAGTTCTAGCAAGAAAGTGGAGGGAGGGAGGAGAAGAGTGAGACTGGGGTGTATATTCTTCCAGCGTTGCCACAGGCTTGCAGGGATCTGCAGTAGAAAGTCTCATTTTCCATGGGGGCAGGGGTGGGATGCAGTCCACCACCTACCTGTTCCAGTGTCTCCTTCTGTCATTTGTACCTTCTGGTGTTGTAATGGTTCTGTACTACTCCTTGTCCCCAAGGAACTGCACTGCTTTCTCCTGGCTTCCCTATACCCTGCCTCTATCGCTATCCTGTTTTCAACCCCCATATTTCCTTGTTGGAAAGTGCCATTTCTGGCTGAAGCTTGAATGATGAGTGACCAAAAAAGAAACAAGAAGGTGAAGAGCATCCTCCTAATCAGTCTCCTACATTTGCTGGAACAAGCCCAATCAGTCCCTCTGAAACAGCATTTTACAGTCATTTTAAATCACCTGTCATTTCACTCCTCTGCTGAAAAGCATTCAGAAGCTTCCTGTTGTGTTTATAGTAACCTCCTTATTATGAGATTAAGCCCCTTCATGATCTGGCCCCTGCCTACTTCTCCAAGCATGTCTTGAGCTCCTCTATGGCTTGTTTCTTACACTTCAGCCATGCAGGTATTGAAGTTTCTAAAACACTCCAAGCTCTTCCCTTCCTCGTGAATGTTATGTATGTCCCTGTTTCTGCCTAGAGTGTTCTCAGGAAGAGCGTGTGTATTTGCCTCCTTCTTATTGTCGAGGGCTCAGCTTAGTTGTCATTTCCTTAGAAACACCCTTTCAGTCATTCATCCTAAGTAGTTCCTTCCCCATTGGTCTCTGTAGTGGTTTTCTGTTCTTTTCTTTCATTGCAATGACTTCATTAATAACTATTTATTATTTAATTATTTAAGGAATATATCCGTGCAGTAGCCTGTAAGCTTAAGGCCACGGTTGTTGTTATTTTGGATCCCATTGGGCACATTCCCTGGTATATAGTAGGAACTCAGTAAACACAGAATTAAAGAATTAGACAGGTGGAAACAGCTGGCTCATAGCACATGCTGTATTTATTGAGCATAAACTATTTACCATATACTTTCTGATACCTGATGTTAGTCAATAATATTAGTTTTATCATCAAGTCCACCCTCTCTTCATGTACTTTCTGGTCTTCATGGGTTGATTTTTGAGAATGATCCATGGGAATATGTAGGGTGACTCAATCAATTGATTTTCACAATTTGGGGGTATTCTCTAAAGGCACTGTTTTCTAAAAACTGATACCATTTTGGTGAGTCAGAATAAAGAGAATAAAGTAGACTTATCCTTCTAGAAGATTGAAAAATGGAATTTATTGGTGGATACTAGGGCCAAACTGTCCTAATAAATACTTATTGCTATTTTTAGAAGAATTTATTATGCATGGTAAAGTGAATTCCAACATAAAGAACTAGAGAAATGCTTTTGGATGAATACAACATGATCTGAGATTTCTCTACCTAGTGGTGTTTGTATGAATTACAGGCATAGAACTGGGAAGAACCAACCAGCCTCCAGGATGCTACTCTTCCCAGTATAGTTGAACCAAGGCAGATAATAAATACAAAGAGATACAATGGCTAAATAGCATCACAAACATTTTTGACCCGTTTTGATGATAAGAAAAGTTATAAACGCCTGGTACAGGACTTGGGTTCAAATAAGTATTTATCTCCATGAAATTATATATTGCAAATGTGGAAAAAAATCTCAAGGGTGTTCTTCTGTAGACCCATGTCACATGCTCTGGTCACATCATTTGATAAATGACATGGCTGAGGACAATGGAGATTCTACCTTGTCCAAGATCAAAGCCACTGTTGAGTTAGTGTGTACTTCAGTGCTTGCCTCCTTGTTATAATGGTCTGAAACATGTGACACAGAAGTCCTTTCCAGGCATATACTTCAAGGCTTTTAAATTTAAATTTATACAGCATCTGTTTTGCACCATGGATGGTGGTTTTAACAAGGTGGACAGTTAAAAGCAGGAACCCTTTCCTATAACTCTGTTTAGGTAAGTTCCACAGCCACTTTGTGATGCTGGTATTTTGATCGAAGTGAGATTCAGAGGACAAAGATGGGCAGCTTTCCTGTGACTATAGAACCTTTATTTCCTATTTGGCCAGAGAGTGACAAAATAGGGGCTCACATGATGGGTATGTTGACTCCAAGTCTTATCACCTTTTTGTGTTGTGGTGTAAAATATGTGTCAAGGGCACAGGGACTCTTATAGTCTTTTCTTTCTTTCTTTTTTTATGCAATGATTTTCTTTGAACACCTGTAAGAGAAGTGTGAT
The DNA here is from genome assembly GCF_030020395.1 of Manis pentadactyla. Classification (NCBI taxonomy): domain Eukaryota; kingdom Metazoa; phylum Chordata; class Mammalia; order Pholidota; family Manidae; genus Manis; species Manis pentadactyla. The sequence continues at coordinate 14,433,712 of NC_080021.1, read as the reverse complement.
GTACTGTCATGTTACTCCCCAGGAGCCAGAGGCTGGTGCCTTGTCTGCTGGTTGCTGGAGGCAGTCATCTGTTAGCACCTGCTCAGTGTGGAATCACCTACAGAATCTGGAAAAATGAATTTAGCCCAAAGGGCGCTGCTCAATAAAGGCGTCAAGAAGAGGGACTTGGAAGGGAATGGGGTTTTTTCCCACTTGTCTTTATAATTACTTTTTACAGGTGATGTCATAGCAGTGTATAATTACAGGAAAATAATAAGAGCTCTTGTTCCCAGAATCCAGGCTATGAAGTTTTGTGGAAATAGAATCCATCTGTCTGTGCCATGTGGTATGGAGGAATTAGAATTAAGTCAGAGAGGACATGGACAAGGGTTGTAAGCACAGCTTCGTCACCTGCTAGTTTTGGGGTCTTGAACAAGATACTTAACATCTTTGATGATCACTTCACATCTCAAAGAAAAATAGTAACATTTGCCTCAATAAGCTTTTGGAAGTTGAACTGATAAAATATATAGGAAGTGCAGAATATAGTGCCTGAAATCAAATAGGCACTTAAAAACATTGATTTCCCTCCCGTTCTCTGTCAATAGAATAGACTTCACCGTAACACCTGCCATTGACAGGGCAGGTGGTTCTTGTTCTCGTGTTGAGTGGGGGTGTGCCCATCAGGGATAGCTAGGGGCGATGCTGTCAGCTTGTCCAGGAAGCCGCTGGCCAAGGAAGTGACATTTAAGGTGAAATGTAAAGGATGACTATGAGCCAGGAGCAGAGGAGAGAGAGGAGAACAAATGCATTGGTATGGCTGTGGCACAGAGCCAAGACCAGGTATGAGGGGGAGACTGGGGCAGGGGAAGCCAGTGAGGCCAGCTGGGCCAGGACCAGGTGGCACCTTGGAGGCCACACCAGAGACTGTGGACTTTCTAAGAGCAAAGAGAGGTCATGGCCAAGTTTTTAAGCCAGGGTCTGACATATGATTCTCTAAGAGCTTTGTAGGTATTGCAGATATTTATTATAATCCTCACAACAACTTAATGAGTTGGATACAGTTGAGTAGATTGAGATGATTAACTAAGTCGCTTAAGAACACACGGGTAGCACACGGCATGGCAGGGTTTACCCTGAGGCTGCTCTGCTGCAGAGCCTTGTCCTGACCCGGGCATGGCGCCGCTGTGCTGGGCTCTCCGTACCCTCTGTGATGAATCTCTCCAACCTCTTATCCTGCATGGTTCCATCCCAGGGCTTCAAGCCCACCACGCACCAGCAACTTCCCCATTCATGAGTCCACCTCTAATCTTCCCTGACAAAGACAAAGGCACCTCTCCACTTGGCTGCTGATGACATTTCAAACTTAACATGTGAAAGTGTGAGCTCTTGATTTCCCCCAAAGTTCCTCCTGCAGACTTTTATGACTCTGTAAGTGGCAGTGTCCTCCCACCATCTCCCAGGTGACAAAGCTGACTGCCTTCCCCATTCCATCTCATCCTCCAAACCCAATCTGTCAGCAACTCACTCGGCTCTACCTTCAAAACCTCTCCTCCTCTCCGCCGAGTACAAAAACCAGCCGTCTGCATCTCTCACCTCACTGTTGTGAGAGCCCCCTCAGAAGTCACCTGGTTCCCAAAGTGATCACTCTAAGCAGGAGTCATGTCTTGTCACTCTTTTGCTGAAAGCTTTCCAGTGGCTTCTGTGTCACTGAGTGAAGGCCACAGGGCCTCACCATGACCTGCAAGACTCTACCTGTTTTGTTTGTTTATTGCCCATTTGTTTATCTTTTGTCAATGGCTGCTTTCACACTATAACAGCAGAGCTGAATGCCTGCAAGAGAGACTGGGTGCCCCATAAATCTAGAATACTTGCTATTGGCCCTTTGCGGAAGTTTTCCAAGCCATGCTCTGCATTTGCTGCACATGCTGCCCAAGGCAGACACGCACATGTGCACACACTTAGACACACCTGACAAATTCCAACACTCCCACCCTCTCCTACTCTGTTCTAGCCATGCTGGCTCCCATGCAATTTCAGGGAATTTTAAGCATGTCCCCACCTCAGGGAATCTGGTTACTGCTCCCTTCACCGAGACCACCCTTTACTCATCTTTCCATATGCAAAGCTCCCTGCTTGCTTTTTATGTCTGTGTTCAAATGTCATCTGATTTAAATAGTCGTCCCCCTTGTCCCAGATAGAAGAACCCCCTCCCCCATACTCTCTGTTCCTTTTACTTTACTTCATCATCTTCTTGTTCCTTATCTCCACTGGCACTGTGTAGTTATGTGTATATTCTCTGTCCCCCTATCCGAATGTAAGCACTACAAATGCAGAGATTTTTTTATTCAAAGCACACGTTTTATCATCTGTGACTTGATAAAGAGCTAGGCACCTAACAGATGCTCAACTATGATTTTGAATGAATCTGAAAATACCCGTTAGGTATTACACAGTCGCAGCATAAGTTCTAGTGTGTTCCTTGGGTGCCTGTGGTGGGCTAGGCTTTGACTGAGCTCTTTCCCATACATTGATGTCATGCTTACCCTCTCCACAACCTCGATAGGAAGGGGCCCTTGTTTCTCTCTTATGTTTTCCATGAAAAGATAAGGCTATCGCTGAAACAATGTTCTGTGAACGCTGTTGTGTGCAGAGCAGCAGGAAGGGGCTCTGTCTCCGGTGTGCTCACCAGTTCCATTCTTGAGGTCTGAGCCACTTCTTCCCTCCAGGTGGCAGCTGAGAAAAACGCTATCTCTTTAAAATAACTCACACCATCAAGATACTATTAATAAATCAGAGTTATGTGATTTTTTTCCTAAAAAGATTAAATCCAGGGTCCTTCCCCAGAAATTCAGTTCCCGCCACAATGGGCATCCTGTTTACTGTGCTCAAATAATAGAGTCCTAATCGGAAAATGTCAGGATGGAGTTAAAGGCCAAAGTACGTATGGGTGATGGGTGTAGCACTTGGAATTTTTCTCCTTTGTTCAATACCATATATGTATATATATATATGTATATATCTCAAAACATTGCCTGGTATTTAATCTTTTATTTTCACTGTGATAAAATATATAGAACATAAATGTTATCATTTTAATCATTTTAAAGTGTGCAGGTCAGTGTCACTAAGGACATTCACAGTGTTGTGTGATCATTACCATCGTACCTTTCCAGAACTTTTCCATCTTCCCAAACTGAAACTCTGTATCCATTACTTAACAGTCCATCCTCCTGCCCCTAGTCCCTGCAACTACCGCTATGTTTTCTGTCTCGGATCTGACTATTGTAGGAGGCTCCCAGAGGTAAAATCGCATGATATTTGTCCCTCTGTGTCTACCTTGTTTCACTTTGCATAATATCTTCAAGGTTTTATCTGTGCTGTCAGAATTTCACTCCTTTTTATGGCTGAGTAATGTTCTACCATATGTACAGACTCTATTCATTTATCCATTCGTACATTGATGGATTCTTGGGTTGCTACTACCTTTTGGCTATTGTGAATAATGCTGTTGAGAATATGGGGCTATCAGTATCTGTTTGAGACCCTGCTTTCAATTATTTGGGTATGTGCCTGGGAGTGGAATTCCTGGATCAGATAGGCAATCTATGTTTAAGTGTTTGAGGAACCACCATACTCTTTTTCAATCAATCTTCTATTAAAGTTTTCTTAAGTAAACATTTTAAAATCTGGATTAAAAGACTGGTTTTGAGAAACGTCACCAAATAACAAGAAGGGCTGATCTTCCACCTGGTCTCAAGTCTCAACTTAGTCACTGAGTTCCCAGGCTGCCCGAAGGACCACGTTATCAGTATAGGAAGGCACAGGTATGCTGTATTTTTTTCCTGGGCTTTTGTTTCCCAAAGTGAGTCAGCTGAGGAAGCTAAGAGGCTGAGGGAGCAATGCCAAGCTTTTTGTATTTCTTCCTTCCCTGTTCCCTTAAGTCCACCAGCTCAATATCATCTGACCTGAGCCAGTGAGCCAAGGATCCCAGCTATTTCCTTGTAACCAATCTGTGACCTCACAGACCTCCGAGTGGGCATTAACAGACCTTGCCAGACCAAGGTAAAGAGCCAAATCACACAATAACATGAACTCAGAGCCTGGACTGGAGAATAAGCATATGAATGCCTGCACTTTGGGATCATGAAAATAGCCCTGGAAATCAAGAGTTAGAGGTGGCACTGAATCCTGTTCGGTGCTCTGCACCCAAGCCATTGAGCATAATCTTGGCCAGGCTTCTTAACTCAGTGTGGGAATGATTGAGTCCTTTTCTCATTCATATATGTATTTTTTTGAATCAAAGAGGTACCTCAAAGCAAGTAAAATATTACACAGAATCTCAACGTATGATGTGGATAATAATAATAAAGGTGTTAAAGAGAAACTGTTTCTCACAACACTTCTGATACTAATTGTGTGTGATTTTTCCTCAGTCAAGTTGGATAGTTCTCCAACTCTGCATGCAGCCAGGTGTCCTGCCATTTAATTCAATTTTGACACTATCTACTTGGAGTTAGAGCAGGTCCCACAAGTTAAGGGCTCCGTCCCACAAGATTGCCCCCACTTCAGATGCCAATCATGAGGCTAGGTTGTCCCCTGTACTTCTGACCAACTGGCTGTAAATCTGGTTTCCCGTGATTCCCTCCTCAGGTTTGATAATTTGCTGCAATAGCACACAGAACAGGGGGGAAATATACTACTTACATTTATTGGTTTATTATAAAGGCTATTATGAAAGACACAAATGAACAGCTAGATGAAGAGGTACACAGGGTGAGGTCCAGAAGGGTCCTGAGCACAGGGGCTCCTGTCCCTGTGGAGTTGGGGTACACCACCCTCCTGGTACATGGATGGATTCAGCAACCCAGAAACTCCATGAACTGTTCCGGGTTTTTTATGTAGACCTCATCATTTAGGCATGATTGATTCTTAACTCAAGCTCCAGCCCTTCCACCCTCTTTGGAGTTTGGGGATGGGGCTGAAAGTTCTGACCTTCTATTCATGGCTGAGTAGTTCTGGTGACGAGCCCAGATCCAGGAGCCCACCGAGAGTCACCTTATTAGAACAAAAGAGGCTCCTATAACCTAGCGCATTCCAAGTGATTTAGAAGCTCTGTGTCAGGAACTGGGGCAGAGATCAAATACATATTTCTTTTTATGTCACAGGTGCTTTACCTAAAAAAGGGATGGAGGGTAAGAAACTCATCTTCTTATTATCACTCACCTGTTTCACCTCTGAAATATCTTTGAAGCTCCACCATGGCACCCCAGGACCCAGTGAAACCTAGTTTGGACACCATTGAATTGGGTAACTTGATACTGATATCCAGCTATAATATGCAATGGATGAGGCTCTCCAACATTCTGATATGGAAGCTCCTATAATTATTATGAGCTGGACTTCTAAATGCATTTCATTAAATACAGTTGTTCATCAGAGGTCTAAAGATAGAGTAATCCACCAGCAATGATTTCTGCCATGTGTTGGCAGTGAGCAAAGCTGATGAAATTGTACTCTGACTCATTGCTTTGTTTGTATTTATAAAAGTTTGTCAGGTTTTTGGAGATGGGGAAACTGAGGCTTAAAGAGGCTATATGATTAACATAGCCACATGATTATTAGGTAGAAAAGCCATGATTTTAACTTAGGAAATTCGGCTTTCAGAGTTTGTACTTTAAAAAAGTTCTATATTACAACCTCCTTTTAAAGCCAGAAGTGGATAAGAAGAGAAGCTTCTGTATACAGCAAATATGAGAGAGAAGAGCTGTATCCATTGGACTGACCACCTCTGTTGTTCCAATACCACTGTGGGAGGGTGGTGTCTGTCCCTGCCCAAGGACACCAACCTTCTTCCCTTCAGAGACCCAAGTCCCCTGGGCCAGTCATGTGCCTACCACACATCAGAAGAGGTCTTCGGCAAGTTCTAGTAATTAAAGTGACCCAGTTAAAGGCTGAGAGCTACAAAAAAAAAAAAACTGATTTGGTCCAAGATTGGGTCTTTGGGATTGAATTTTCAATCAATTTCCACATCTCTTTCACTCCTTCTTTTTGCCTTGTAATGGGGGACTTGTCCTTTTTAATTATGCAGGTGCTTTCTCTTAGATCTTATTTGCTTCCTCAGGGCTCCCTGCAGAGAATTTGCTACAGTTGATTGATAAGAAGAAATTGATTTCAAGGGCAGAGTTCAGAAATATTCTTATAAATGGATCATGTTGTTAATAAAGGGTCACCCTAAAAGGGGCTTTACAGTAGAAATGTTGCTGAAACTAGAGCTTTCAGCAGTGGTAGCAAGAGAGATAAAGTGGCCCCATCACCCATGCTCAAAGAAGGGGAATTAAAAGAAGAAAGGGATGGGATCAAAACCACCATTTATCAAATACCTCTGGTATGCTAGAATCCTGGCTCTACTAATACTAACTTTGTGACCTTGAACAAGCTTCTTAACATCCATCTCAAATCACAGTGTCTTCAACTGTACAGGGATATAAATAACATCTTCACACGGCATTGTCAGGATTAAATACAAGAATATACGTAAAGTGCTATGCACTGATGGTGGTTTTTATAGCTCTTATTACTGTTATTATTTGTGCTTTTGATAACCTGCACCAGCTTCCCAAGTGACAGGTATCAGCTGGGATTCTGGGTTTCCAAATCAGAAAGCAAAGATATCACATGACTCTTACTCATTGGGTGAAGGGATGGTGCTTCTGTTTATGACTTGGCACTTGAAAATTGGACAAAATGATGACTGTTGGGCAAGGGAGAGATGCAGGGAAATGAAGCCAGATGAGGGGCAGATCTTGTAAATTTTGCAGCTGTCCTCAGTTTAATGTTTGGCATTTTGTCCTCATTACTGACTGTGTGTATGGCTACACAATAAATTGGGATTTGCTGTGTGAGAAAATGAAGATTTATACAAAGCCAAATTGAACAAATGGTGAATAATTGATTTAGCTGACCTGACAGCTCCCACTTGTAAATAACGCATAATGTTTTACTCCCACAGTGATTTAGTTTTCTGGGCATCCTGATTCTTTCTAGTAATTAGGTGTAAAGACCCCAGTGCTTTCTGACTTTCCCAGACAGAAAAAAAATTCAGATCATGAGCTCTGTTCTCATGCTGTCCTGGCATAATCTGTAGGAAGTATGGTCATGTGAGATGCTGTCTGAAGAATGTAAGCATCCTTTGTTTTGTCCTACAATCTAAGACTATAGTTTGGCCTCTACTTAGTAAAATTTGAGATGTGCTTGGTCAGATTCAGGAATTAATATGTCTACCAGTCTTATAATACAGTCTTTAGGAATAAAGTATGGTAAAAATAAGATAAAAGGAATATAAAATAAAAAATGTTGTGTCATTGTTTAAAATTCCCTTGCTAGCATGTGGGTGCAGTATATGCTGCCTTAGAGAAAACATTTATTTCCAAGCTTGGTATCCCAAGGAATGGGATAGATGAATGTATATGAATCTGCCTTCAGCATTCCCTCACCAGGGGCTGTGTGAATCACAGGTGGCTTATTAAATAAGACACAGAAGCAAATGGGGATATTTTTGAAGACATCTTTGTAGCATTCTAAAATCATGGATTACTAGGATTAAAAGCATCCTTATAGCTCATTCAGATTAACCTCTTGATTATAGATTCAGTTCCATTCAGTAAACACATAATGAGCTTCTAGAATGTGATAGGCATTAGGCAAGGTTTATTGATGGGGTCATGTGTTTTTTGGGGAGAAATTGAAAACAGAAAGAAGCGAACTGCCATCAAGGAGTTTATATGCTGTTGGAAGCAGTGTTATGGTGTACATGGACTGAGGAGGTGCCCTGAGGTTGATGTGGATAAAGCTCTTGAGGAGCAGGTTATAAGGAAAAATCTAATTCTTGCTATTAGTCTGGCCAGCAGATAACCACTCTTAAATATGAGCTCCTTCTCACTTCACTCATTCATCAAAAATCTGTTGACCATCTTCTATTTGCCAAAACCCTGTGCTGGACTTTTGAGGATGCAGAGTGATATAATCATGATGCTTTCAGGGACCAAACTCTAACCAAGATAGCTGGAAATTGAATGGGAAGTTGCAATGTCAGGAGTGAACTCTTAAATGTTTCCATGTTCCCCAGCTTCAGATAGACCTGAAACACCTGTGGGGAAAGATGATCCAATACAGGTGAGAGGATTGCCTACCTTTTGATTCCTGCTCCTCAAGTCAGAGAGAGGTCATGTCTGAATGAGAAAACAACTAGCTTACCTTTATTAAAATTATAGACTTATTATAACTTATAGTTCAACATGAGATGCGCTAGTTTTGCTGGGCAAAATACATGGATAATGAACTGAAGAGGTCATTTCAATTTCTTGGTATGATTTTGTGCAACTGAACTCTTTTGGAACTGAGGAGTTGCAAACTCAAGTTTCAGCTCTGCCTTGAAAATAGATGTGTCCATAGTGGGGGGATTTTATTCAACTTTACTGCATCTCCATTTTCTTTGACACAGAGTGAGGAAGCTACGTTAGCTGAACTCTAGGTCCATTTGTTCTTCTTTGACAGGGAGTGTACAGTGCTGTTTACTGACCACCAAAAGCCACTCATGACATCACTCATGACATAAGGCTCTTTAGCTGTATGATACAATTAAGCTGGAATACAATTCAAATGTAATATATTCTTTGGACACAGACCTAGTTGTTTGCCTGCAAGTGCCCCATCACTGAGGTGCTGTTCAAATTTATGATTCAGTAATTTCCAATTTTTCATTCATATATACATATATATGCTGGAAAGGCAAATGTTTCTAGTACATCATGTCCTGGAGTCACTGTTAATGACCAATGAGAAAATGAGTGGCAATGTGCTCAGGCTCTGTGCGTGGGTTTGTCATTTGGGGCTGTGTGACATTGGAGGATTTATATATAACCTCTCTGCATCTCAGATTTCTCATAAAAATCAGACTAATCCCTGAGTCCACTTCATTGGATTATTTAACATAGAAAAGATGTAGTGTTCCCATCGAAGCGTCTGGCACATGGTAAATTGTCAGTGATTACACCTCTTACTGCTGTGGATTCCCTAGCTGACAGTGGTGTCCCCTCTCCTGAGTTCATTTTTTGCTGGCCTGATTTCTACTCACGTATGTGAAGAGTGGCAAAGCTGGGACTTGAACCCAGTTAGAATCACAGACTGTTCCCCAGTCACTCTCCCTGATTAGTCAGTTGTTGACTTTTAAACATTAAGACTCATTGACAATATGAGCCTGTGAAACTCCTTCCTAGCAGGCTCCCCAGCTGTTGACTTTTCCATTGACCCAGTGAATACGGATAAACATTACTGATACAATTCTTCCTGCTTTGTCCTAGGACCAGAGGTGTAATCCAGTTAAATTTAGTTGTGATTAAACATTAGCATATCAGAGTGTATTTGAAAGATATTAAAGAGGATGACTTTGAGTTTTTATTTTTTACATATTCACTAATTTGTGTGGGCCAGGGCCCCTGATTTCTTGCTTGCATCACAGCTAACCACCTTTTTGATTTAGAGGAGCAAGATATTTGAAATGTGATAGGTGAAACATTAAATAGTAGCTGTTATTTTTTGAGCACCTACGATGTGCCAGGCACTTTATATATTTTATTTCTATTTTCATAATAACCTTGTAAGCTATATATTATTATATTCATTTGCCTGATTTAGAAATGTAGGCTCAGAGAACTTAATACCATGCCTGTAGTTTACAAGTGTTGAAGCCCAGATTGTAACCAAAATCAGCCCATCTCCAAAGATCAGCAAATTTCATTCCCATCCTGCCTCATTGCAGTGGAAGGAAATGGTGTTCACAGGAGAAAAAGGAAGGCAAAACCTTGCTCTGTGTGTGTGTGATCTTTTTGGTGTGTGATTTAAGATATTGCATATATTCTGAAGACATTACTACTAAATGAACCCAACAGTGAAAATTAATTTATATAGGAAATGGCCTCCCCATAATAATTAATATGGGAGATCTTTAGTTTGATCCAAGAGGTTTGCTTAAAGGAGGTAGGTATGCATGCTGTGGTTTTTGTCAAGACAACCATGATGCCCCCTCTGATTTCACCCCATCAGGGGAGTGATCGGAGAAAGGGCAGCTGCTACAAAAGCAGCAACGACTTAGGTTCATGTAGAATTTTAACATTCTTATTGGTTCAACGTCACAATCACCCTGCCAAGTCTTAGTCGATTTATCACTGTCCCCAGTGAATGACAACACAAAATTACAGATAAGCAAATTAAGGTATAGAGAGGTTAAAGGCTCGCCATATTTCAAACAGGAACCAGGATGAGGCCTTAAACCTTAATCTTTGGGTGCCTAAAAGAATGCAATTTCATCTATCTCACACTGCATCTGTGGTCGAGTAGGTGGGAGGGAGGACTCCAAGAGGTTCTGGGCAGCAGGAACCAAGAGAAGCCATTGTTTAAATGGCAATCCTTAGCATGGCTTGGTGTTCCTTTGATGTCAATTTTTAACCAAGTACTCACTTTGGTTACTTGAAAACAAAATTTAAATTACCAGTCATATCTCTTATAGTATATAATCTGTTTTTTGCTGCAATTTAAGATATTTCCAAAAGTTTAGAAGTAAATATAATTTATGCAAAATTCATGGAGCATATACTGTGTGCAATACAGGTTTCATTTTAGGAGGAGAAAAGTAAGTATTTAAATTCTTACAATAGACTAGTAGTAAGCTTGAGAAAGGATGCTTACTATGGAAGTTGTAGGGGTATGGATGACGTGAGGGTGGGGTTCCACATAGCCTTTATACAGATGTCAAAAGACAAAACTAAAGCATTTTGGAACAAGTGTGATGTTCTTTATTCAAGGGAAGACAATTCATGGGTGGGGTTGCATAGCATCTTGCAAACAGCAGAATATTTCTCCTTAGGGATTTTGGGCAAGGGTAAGCACTACAGAATGTTAAAATAGGCAGTGCAGAAATAGGGCATGACTGCCTAGGAGGTCAGAGGTTTCCTAATAATGCTAGCAGGTCCTATTTTCTAGGGTAAGGTAAGCTAGCTATACTGGGAGCATTGTGATTAATGCATAGTAGGTTTCCTTGACAGGTGTTTCCCATAAGTGCAGGCTGAATTAGGTTTAGATCTGTGATGTGAGCCAGGCCTGTGTAGCGACCTTCATTTTGTGGGTCCCAATATACAAATTAAATTTATCACAGGTAAGGACATTTAGGGCAGGTCTTGAAGGATATGTAGGAGTTCACCAGAAATGCACAGGGAGAACTGAATTCAGAGCACAAGAAATAGCCCATGAAATAACATTAGGCCATGAAAAGGCAGAAGATGTTTTTTAAAAACAGCAGGTGGTGAGCAATTCAGTGTGTCTGGAGCACAGAACATGAAGAGGAAGGACCTGTAGACAAAACTGAATGAAAAAATGAGGACTTGATTGTGATGAATTTAGTTTGCTCTGCTGAAGAGTGTAGGCTGTATCCTATCAACAGTGAGAAGTCATTGACTATTTTCAAGAAAGAGAGGGACCAGAAAATGGGAAATAGTCTTTGGCAGCAATGTGAAGAATGCCTGGTTGTGACGAAAAGCAGAGACCAACTGAGAGGTTGGTGCAGGGGTACTGATACAAGGGGATGAACCCCTAGGACAGTTGCAGTGGGTGTAGAGAATGTGCCCCAAGGAAAGACTTACTTCTACTCCACAACCCCTGTGCCTTCCTCGGGGGAAGAACTGTGATAAGGATGTTTGGGGCTTTTTTATAAATTTACAAAAGAAGTTTGTCTTTACTATAATCAGTGAAGCAGTTTCAAGATAGGGACAGAATAGCTAGTAATATTCCTCCAGCCTGGCCCTCGGACCCCTAGGAACTGGTGGTGACAACATGTTGGGTATCTTTGCACCCACTTTCAGTGTTTAGGTGAAACATATAGACGACTTTTGGTGCTTTTGATTTAACACATCAAATTAATGCATACACACATTTTTCTTTGACTTGCTTAAATTCTTTATAATTCCTCACTTTTGTGACTCATCATGGACTTCCCTGGAGGACATTACATAAGAGATCAAATTCACCTTTTTAAGTGGCTGAATGATATTCTTGGCTGTGTCACAATATGCAGCCACTTCCTTATATATATTCAGTCTGTCTTTTATTGTCACTGGACACTATTAAATAATGATATTTATACACCTTTTTATTAGATTATCTAAACAACAGCCTCAGAAATTTTAAATAAATCATTTTGCATCCTTTCACAGCTTGAAAGGACCTTACAAATACCAGCCAACCTCATAATTTGCAGGTGAGAGTTTGGAGGCACTGAAAGGCACCAGGAGGAGCCCCGAGTCACAGAAGGAGTTTGGCAGCTCCCTGGAGCCAGAATCCAGTCCTGTGGCAGCACCCCTTTTTTCCTGGGGGGGTGCTTATAGAGAATGGAATGTGGATTCCTCAGTGGGGAGAGGGGTGTGATGAGAACACGAATCCACATGCAGAACGGATCTCCCTAATTTAACTCATCAGAAAGCTCCTCTAACAAGGCCGCCTGAGCCACAGGCCAGGGCAGGGGTGAGGGAAGGCCCTGAACCCAGCTCAGCCTGTCCCTGGAGGCAAGCAGTGCTCTCTCTTCCTCTGCTCTAAGGACGTGCCCTTCTAGTAATTGTGTGGGGCTTCCTGGTTGGGGACAGAGGGCACCCTCTCTTCCCTTCCTTGAGTGACCCCTTTGACCTCTTGAACAGCCTTGGAGGCCTTGTTTCACTTATTCTCTTCCATGCATGGCCTCCAGGCTTCTGGGAATAGGTAAGAGGAAAAACGCCTCAGTGTTTCTACAGTGAAACGCTAACTGGGAGAAGACTGGTGGTCTCTCCTAGTAATGTCCAGAACTGTCTAATCTTCAGAATCACCCAGACAGCTTATTTACAATACAAATTACCAATCCCAAACACACAAATATGTATATGCATGTATATATATAATATTTCTAATTGCCATATATATATAGCAATTCCAAAGAAAATGGTTATTATATATTATTTCAAGTCTATAATTGTGAACCATGTTCACCGCTGTTACTTTCTCAATAAGAAAACTGAGAACTCGACATGTCCTTCCCTTTGCCAGGAACAATCCAGCATGTCTGTGGCTGAGGCAGGACCACTCCCCATCTCCCAGGTCTCAGGGAAGAATTCTTTCACTGGATTTATAAATACGGATTCCTTTTAAAACTGAGTAGAGATTTATCTTTGTCAAAGTGCCACAGAGAAAGGATGTAAGAGACAAAAATGCAGACCAGACACGTGCTTATGTCCTGTGCGCTGAGCAGAAGCAGCATGGGTGAACCGTCTGATGGGGTCCAGGGAGGTGACTGAGTGGAGTCCCAGCCATGTGGGGATCCAGGGTCTCCCCAGCTTGTTGTATTTCAAAGGCTGGTGAATGGAGAAAGCCATCGTGGTGAGGCCAGTCTCATTCATCTCTTAAGCATGTGAAAGACATTTAGAGCCAGAATGATTTTCAGTCCCTCTAGGTTTGGAAATTAAAGGTAAATACAGTGTGGAAATGCTCTGGCCTGGCTTTAAATGCTTGTGTGAAATGCTTCCCTAGGGGGGTGTTCTGGGTCACTAAAAGGTTGCTTCTTGCTAACGCCCTTGATTGGCTGTGGGTGCACTGCACTCTCTGAAGTGACAATCAGTCAGAGTGACCACTGCCCTTTTGCTACAATTATCAATGGTCTGGTAATTCCCCTCAATTTTAATCAATTTGGTTTCTGAATAGCTCTTTTCTTTGTTTTAGACAAAAGAGGCGAGTGTTCGGTCAGGATGCCTGCCTTCTCCCTGGCAGCTCTTGTTTTCTTTAGGAAGCTCGTGGAGACCTTGTCCCCTTTAGGGTGTGGCAGGAGGCCCCCTCTCCTTTCATTAGAGTGAGAACCCTCCTGAGGGCTGTCCCAGCCCCAGCCCAGTGTGACCAGCCAGGGGTGCAGTGGGCTGGGGTGGCCAGAGATGGGGCAGAACTATAGCATGGAAGGAGACTCAGAAGATGGGGCTGCTGCATGTAGTAGGGTTGGCAGTTAAAATACAGGCTCTCAGTTACATTTGGATTGCAGATAAACAAGAAATTCACATGGGATATACTTAACACTATGTTTTTTTCATTGAATATATGTAATTCCATTTTAACTGGGCATCTTCTGTTTGCATTGGCCATCTCTGGCAACCCAAGCATAAACAGATGAAGGTGAGGAGGGGAGTAAGATCGGAGTCCATGAAAACAAGAAGGTGATGGGTAAGATGAACAATCATAACAGGGGGGACGAACCACTTTCATTTGTTCGCTAGTGCATTTGTATATTTGAAGAGCCATTGATTCTGAAAAGATTAATTAAATCTTTTATGCAGCCAGCATTTTGATGGGGATAGTAAGAAGAATGAAGTGGATCCATATGAGGAAGATGTACAAATTGATGTTAGGATGAAGATGGTTAAGTACAGAAGTCAGTACAACTATGGGTCTAAGTAGTTTTTCTCACCCATTATACTGGGGAGACAGGACAACAACAGATGGGCCTTCAAGCCAATAAGGGTTTGGGATATTCCAGTCTTTCCTCATCAGGGATTGTCCCCCTTTTATCTGCTTCCGACCACATTCAAGGTAATGCTTCAGGAAGTAGGCTGAGAGGGTGGGAGCATGAATATCAAACACCTATGTATTTCATTTGTAAAAACAAATGGGCCTCAACTGGGCGTCGCTCTAAATATGGAAATTGGGCCATAGCCATCAGTATATTCTATGGGTGTGTAAAAAGAATTTAAAGATGTGATATGTCTATTGAAAGTTCTCTCTGGAAGAGAAGCCCTAAGGCATCTTATTAAAATGTATTTTTAAACTATATCCAGACCCTTCGCTTGACATTTTATTTTCTCTGAAGGATTGCAATACCTTTCTAATGTGTTTCATGTTGTCTGTGGTACATGCAAACACATACATACCGTGTGCACAAGTGCACTCCTTTCAAACCAGAGTCAGAATTAATGAAGAAGCTAAAACCAATCTAATGGGAAATCAGTAAAATTGGATTTTAAAAGTGTCTGTGTTGTTCCTATTAGCTGCTGTGGGGGATGCTGACATGAACAAGTGACCATTTGCTTATCTTGTAAAAGGAATTTAGAGAGCCGTCATGGAGATCAGATGGTTCACTGGAGAGTCCCTGCTTCAGATGCCTGTCACGCCACAGCCACCTTTATCAGAGTTCCCAGACAAACACAGTCCACTCGGGAAGGCTTGCTAGTGGTAGCAGTGAACCCAGCACCTTGGCCAAGGATGATTTGTTTGGAGTGGACACCTAACTCAAGAACAGTCCATTGGCCAGCAGACTATGGGTGGCATGGAAGGGTTGGCTTGTGGGCATAACAGCGACCACCCTGACAGTCATATTTTCTGTGTTAGAGATGAGCAGACAGCAGAGCAGAAAAGGTGGGGCCAGGGAGAGTGGTGCAGTCAGGGGAACGGGAGCCTAGGCTCAGAGGCTCTGTAGGCAGCCCCATTTCCGGGGAGGACCTGGGCTTTGCCGGGCAGTGTGTAGATGCCCAGATGTGTGTGTTGTGTCTGTGTAAAGGGTACTTGCTGGTAGCCAGGTGGCTTTCCTGTTCCTAAATGTGTGCCCATCTCTCTGAGGCCTAGTTGTGTGACCATGTCCATTCTTCCTAGAAGTCAGATTGTGGGGATGCTCCTGGTTCCCGTGAGACCCTGCTTCTTACAGCCATGCATTTTCTTACAATAACTTTTTAGACACTGAAGTGATCCAGGGAGGCCTGTGCTCCTTCCATGCAAACGGTTAAACTCACAAAGTCGGGCCCAGCAAGAGAACTCTGTTGCAAGACAGCATAGGACTTGTGCTCAGAGTAACAGGAAAAGTTTTAAACAGTGGAGGGGGCTGGTTTCTGCTGGAGAATTAGACAAAGCCTCATTATGGACTCAGCATCTGAAATGGGCTCTACAAGGGGGGTCAAGAGTTTTCTAACCTAGCCTGGTAACTTCTAAGGAATTCAATAAAACCATATGGTTGCAATAAGAGCATTCTTCTGCCTACTGAGTTGAAATCAGATGTCCATATTTTTTTTGCAGCTCATTAACACACACATTTGGCTTGGCCTTCACTTGTCTCACTAGCTCCATTATGAAACACTCTCATGTCTTTCCATTTGCTCCTTACCAAGAAAAGTTATGAAGGAGAAAGAAATCTAAGAAAACAAGCAACAGTCCTTGAGCTCATAGCTCACCTCGTCCCAGATGCATATGTTACCTTACTGGGAACTCACAAGAACTTGCTGATATATTGCTGTCTTTTCATAGTTGAGTTACCTGAATCAGAGTGGGTAAGTGATTTGGCCAGTATCGCACAACCAGTAAGGATGCAGGTTCCTTTCTTCTTAATAAAAAAAAAGGTAGAAACAAAAAGGAATGTGATATAGGGCTGGTTCTCAAATTCCTCTTATGCTCCGGACCAAGGTCCTCATTCTTGGCACTTTGGGACCCTCCACAGCCACAGGCTTGATCTCAGTCCAGGGCTTCCTTCCACTGACAGAAGGTATCTGACAGTTTTGACTCTCCCAACCGCATCCTAAAACTTACTACTGTCCCTTTCCCTTGGATTCGCCTACAGAACTGGTTGTAGAGTAAGCAAATCAATCACTGATGCAGTAAGATGATAATGGTAAAAATACTGCCCTCTATTAAAATTGCATTTTTTATTTTATCCTGGAGACACTGCTTGAAAACTCAGCATATCCCTCAGAGTGGAATTCACTTCAGCAGTTCAGAAGGTTGTTTAAAAAATAGGCAGTAAGATATGGAAGCAACCTAAGTGTCCATCAGTAGATGAATGGATAAAGAGGACGTGGCACATATACACAATGGAAGATTATTCAGCCATAAACAAAGAAAGAAATCCTGCTATTTGTGGCAACATGGATGGACATGGAGGGTGTTATGCTAAGTGAAATAAGCCAGGGTAAGAAAGACATATACCATATGGTTTCACTTATTTGTGGAGAATAAAAAAGAAAGCAAAACAGAAGGAAGAAAATAGCAGTAGACTTATAGACACTGAGAAATGACTAGTGGTTACAAAAGGTGAGGAGGGGTTAGGGTGGGTTGAGGGGGATAAAGTGGTACAATAGTTCACAATCACAATATTAGTTGGTCACAGGGATGCTAGTACACCACGGACAATATAGTCAATGATTCTGTAACATCTTTCTACATTGATAGGTAGTAACTGCACTAGAGTGGGTAACGATTTAATAATATGGGTAAACTGTTGAACCACTGTGTTGTATATTTGAAACCAGCGTAAGATTGTATATCAGTGATCCTTCAAGAAAAAAAAAAATAGGTCATGTGCATCTTTAGAATGAGCCTTCAAGTGGTCCTGCCCTGACTCTTGTCCTCAGAAAGTACTATTTGTCTCCAGCTCTTCCTTATAAGTCCTGGGAACCCCAAGTACCAGATCCAAAGAGTATATAATAAATAAAGCTGTTTTAAAGCCCACATCATATTGCAGCTTCAAGTGCAGTTTCTTCAAAAAGGCAGAAATTAATATTTGTGGACTTAATTTGAATTGAAACTATGTTTTGAATCCAGCATCCTCATAGGCTGACTGACCAGTGTTCATTCACTCGGCATCTGTGGCTTTGTGTAGCAGTTCTTCAGTGTGTGCAGGTGCTGCCCTGTTCCAGCTTGCGAGAATTGATTGTTACATTTTCAGAAATGTTGTGAGCTGGTTGACTCCATATCGAAACCTCATAATTGGCCATAGTGGGAACATTTGCAGAATGGAAATTGGCAGACACTACAGATCCAGGTCTGATTGAGACAGATTGATTGATTTTTATTTTTAATTACAGAACCGGTTTTTAAATTGTTAAATATTTACCAACATACCGCTGCTCCCCTCCCTCCCTCCCTCCCTCCCTCCCTCCCTCCCTTCCTTCCTTCCTTCTTTCCTTCCTTCCTTCCTTCCTTCCTTCCTTCCTTCCTTCCTTCCTTCCTTCCTTCCTTCCTTCCTTCCTTCCTTCCTTCCTTCCTTCCTCCTTCCCCCCTCTCTCATTATTTGTCTTTTATTTTATCTGTCTTCTAATGTTTCTAATATGTACTTGGTGTTTTGAGAAACCCTTCACTAAAACATCTCATTTCATCGTTGTAACAACTCTACACCATTTTAACTAAATTTTTAAAAAATAAAGACACAGAGGCTCAGAGAATTTATGTAATGCCCAAAGGACACTACCAGTAAATAGAAATGTAATTGAAACACAAATCTCCTTGTTTGAAAGCTTATATTCATTCCTCAAACCTGTATTGAAACACACGCACAACACAGAAACAAAAACAAACCAAACACTGGGTTGGCAGTTCCCAAACAGACTTGGTGTTTTTCCAGGTCTTGCCTTGAAACATCTTGTCTTGAAGGATCATACAGGCTAATAAATGTGTCTTAACATCCCCACCAGACCTCTGCCCCCAAAATAATCTGTCAAAGTTAATGATGAGGATAAGAGGTGGCAACCTGCTCTGGCTTTATGTGAGGGTAAAAAATTCAGTAGAAGGTTTCACTGCCCATTGAGATTTCTTAGAAGGGGGGGAGGTCCAGAAGAGGTTGCTCTGTTTTGGCAGAGAAAACTCAGGGTAGAGGTTACTGGGTACCAACTCCACCCCTACCAACTGCTGTCAGAATTCCAATTGGAGACGCAATTTAGAAATGCTCAAGCTCCTTTCCCTCTCTTTAATCCCTTATCTCTGGGGGTCACTTGTTTCCCTCTCTGGGGCCTAGTTGACTAAAGGGAAAACTCCAAAATTCAGCTCTTACAACACCAAATTCTGATGAGTCCAGGACAGATGATTCAGAAACATCTGGATTTGATTTCCTTGTTAACAGACGCATGGGATTAGAAATTAAGGGGAAAAGCTTTTGGCAAATGGGATTTGAAGAGACTGTCAAGACCCAAACGAAATGCAAAACCTAAAATAGAAATGGATGAATTCATTTACTCATTCCTTCAACACAACGTTTATTCGGCAGGCACCTCCTGTGTGGCTGGCCGTGCTCTATGCGCTGGGAAGGTGTGGTGAGCTAGACAGGGCAAGACAGAAATGAATCTGTGAGCCTGGAAATAAATAGGATCTTTTCAGATGGAGTTAAGTGGTGTGAAGAAAAGAAAATAGGGTCTTTAGTAGCACCTTGATAGTGTTTGCCCAAACCAAACTTTAAGGATAGCATTACCACTTTGGGCTGGGTGTTAGCGAGGGCCTCCCTGAGAAGGGAAGATGGGAGCTGGGGCCTCAGCCAGTCAAAGAAGCTTTGTGAGGCGTTTGAAACTCAGTGACAAGTGAACCTCTTCAGGGCGGTCCTTCTCCCGCCCGCACTTCCACTGTACATGTGTCTGAGTCAGCCTGCCCTGGCTTCATTCACTCCTAGTCCAGCCACTTTTCCACTACTTTACTCTCCCTCCTGCATGCTAAATCTTCATGCAGACATGAAGGTCCAGTTCAGATGATGCAAAAATAACAATAATAATAATAATAATAATAATAGGACCAGAAAGGTATGGAAATTGAGGTCAGACTTGGTTAAAATCTTGGCTTTATAATAATATATACATGTATGTATTTATATATTAATTACATACAGTATAAAAATTCAAAAAATATAAACTAAATATAATAATGATGTTATCTTGTATATACATCTAATTGTACATGAGGAAATTACACAATTTGATAAAATTTAACAAAAGTATACATGTGTAAAACCATCACAAACATGAAGACAATGAATATGTCCATGATCCCATGACCCTTTATAGTACCTCCCTCAACTTCCTCCATTCCCATCCCTAGGCAACCAGCAATATGCTTTCTGTCACTGTAGATTAATTTGTACTTTCTAGAATTTTATATCAATTGAATCATACAGGCGTTTTTTTTTTTTTTGGCCTGGTTCACTTAACACAATGGCTTTGAGATTCATCCCTTTTGTTCCATGAATCAAGAATTTATTTCTTTTTATTGCCAAATAATACTCTGTTATATGGATATACCAGACTTTGTTTATCCATTGATGTGTTGATAGACATTTGGGTAGATTCCAGTTTTTCTCTATTGCAAATAAAGCCTCAGTGAATATTTGTGAAGAGGTCTTAGTATAAACATATGCTTTCCTTTCTCTTGGATAAGTTCCTAGAAGTGGAATGATTGAATTTTATGTTAGGTGAATGTTATACTTTTTAAGAAACAACGAATTTGTTTTCTAAAGTGGTTGTACCATTTTAAGTTCCCACCAGCAGGGTATTACAGTTCTAGTGGCTCCACATCATCACTGACTCTTGATATGGTGAGATTTTTCTTCTCACTTTAGATACTTTAATAGGGTTGTAGTGGTATCTTATTATCCTTTTAATTTGCATTTCCCTATTTACAAATAATGTTGAGCATCTTTTCATGTGTTTATTTCCATATGTATGTCTTCTTTGGTAAAGTGTCTATTCAAATATTTTGCCCACTTTTTGCTAGGTTTTTTGTTTTCCTACTGAGTTTTTAGAAGTTTTTTGTATATTCTGGATACAAGTCTTTTATTAGATGTGGGATTTGAAAATATTTTCTACTAGTCAGGGCTTGTTCTTTCACATTCATGCAGTGTCCTTCAAAGAACAGAAGTTCTTAATTTTGGTAAAGATAATTTGATTATTTTTTCTCTCATGGATTGTGCTTTTCATGTCATATCTAAGAAATATTCACCTAAACAAATGTCATATATTTTCCTTACATTCCTTGAACTTTAAAAACTGATTTTAAGTTTTACATTTAGCACGATGATCCATTTTGAGTTGCATTTCATATATAATATAAGATGTGGATTGAAGTCCATTGTAGGGATGTGAGTATCCAGTCATTCTAGCACCATTTGTTAAAGACTGTTCTTCCTCCACTCAGCTGTCTTATGCTTTAATCAAAATTTGTATGTATGTGCATCTATTTCTGGCTCTTATTTTGTTCCATCAGTCTATTTGTTGATCTTCATATCACTACCACACTGTCTTGTTTACTGTAGCTTAAATTTGTTTGTATGAATCTTCCAGCATTGTTCCTTTACAAATTTTTTGCCATTATAATTCATTTGGGTTTCATGTATTTCAATAATTGTCTCTCTAATTTCTTTTTTTTTTTTTTTTTTTTTTAAATAATTATTTTTTATTGAAGGGTAGTTGACACACTCTATTACATTACATGAGTTTCAAGTGTACAACACAGTGGTAGAACATTTATATACATAATTCTAGGTTCCAGCTATCACTCTACAAGGCTGTTACAATATCTTGACTATATTCCTTATGCTATACATTACATCCCGGTTACTAATTTATTTTACCATTGGAAGTCTGTCCTTTTTTTTTTTTTTTTTTTTTTTTTGTGAGGGCATCTCTCATATTTATTGATCAAATGGTTGTTAACGACAATAAAATTCTGTATAGGGGAGTCAATGCTCAATGCACAATCATTATTCCACCCCAAGCCTAATTTTTGTCAGTCTCCAATCTTCTGAGGCATAACAAACAAGTTTTTACATGTAGAACAAATTCTTACATAATGAATAAGTTACATAGTGAACAGTACAAGGGCAGTCATCACAGAAACTTTCGGTTTTGCTCATGCATTATGAACTATAAACAGTCAGTTCAAATATGGATACTCATTTGGTTTTTATTGTCTCTCTAATTTCTACAAAAATATCTGCCAATATTTTTATTGGGATTGGATTGATCCATGGGTCAGCTTTGGGCTAAACTGACTTCTTAATAATAGAGTATATTCCGATTCATAAACATAGTATATCTTGCCATTTGTTTAGTTCTTTAATTTCTCCAGCAGTGTTTTCTCCTTTACAGAATCCAGGTCTTGGATAACTTTTGTTAGATATATCCTTCAATTTCTCATGGTTTTGATAGTATTTTCAGTGGCATTTCTTTTAAATTCAATTTGATTGTTGCCAGTATAAAGAAATACATTTGATTTGTCTTATTGATATTGTATGCTGGGACCTTGCTCAGTTAAACTTATTAGTCGTACTAGCTTTTTTGGGGGGTGAAGCAGATACTGTGGGACTTTCTTTGTAAATAATTGTATTTTCTATGAGTAAAACAGATTTATATTTTTTCTTTCAGTATAGATTTTTGTTCCTTCTCATGCATTATTTCCTGGCTAGATTCTTTTGTACAATGTTGAATAGAAGCAGGAAGAGCAGACATCATTACCTTGTTCCTGATTTTAGAGGGAAAGCATTCTGGCTTTCTTCATTAAGTATGATTTTAGCTCTAGTTTTTGGTATATGTCCCTCATCAAATTGAGAAACCTCTTTCTAGTTTTAGGCATTTCTTTTAATTGGGAATAGATATTAAATTTTGTCAAATGCTTTTCTCAGCATCTATTATGATAATCACATATATTTCTGTTTCAATTAATTAACATGGTCATGTTGATTGATTTTCTATACTAACTTTGAATTTGTAGGGTAAATCCCATTTTATCTTCATATATTGTTGGATTCAGTTAGCTCAGATTTTATTTAAACTTTTGCATTTATCTTCCTGAACAATATTAGCTCTTAGTTTTCTATTATTGTAATTTTCTTTTACCTGGTCTGGATATCAGAGTGATGCTGATTTCATAGAATATGTTAAGAAGTATTCCTTTCTCATCAGTTGTCTTAAGAATTTATATATATAATTTTTCATTTGGTAGAATTCTCCAGTGAAGTCAACTGGGACTAGAGTGTTTATCATGGGAAGGTTTTTAACTACAAATTAAGTTCTTTAATAGATAAAGGGCTATTCAGGCTACCTATTTCTTATTGAATGACCTTTTGTACTTTGAATGTTTCCAGGAATTTCTGCATTTTATGTAATTTGTCAAATTTATTGGCAATTAAGGTTGTAATATTTTTTTATTACCCTTTTGCCATGTATAGAATCTATAGCTGTGTCACTTCTCTTATTCCTGATATGTGTAATTTGTCTTTACTTTTTCTTTCATGATTAGTCTAGTGGTCAATTAATTTTATTGTCCTTTTCAAAAAAGCAGGTTTGGATTTATTGAGTTTCTTAATTTTTTTTCCTATTGTCTATTTTATTGTTTTAAGATGTGATTATTTTATTTCTAATGCTTACTTTGTTATTGTGTTTTTCTCTTCTTTTTCTAGTTTCTTAGGGTCAAGATTTTGATTTGAAACTTCTTTTTGCTTTTCTATTATAGGCTTTTATTGCTATAAATATTCCTCTAAGAACTGGTTTAGCCACATCTCATGTATTATTATATATATATGTATACCTAACATTTTCATTCAGTTCAAAAGATTTCCTAATTTTCCTTTTGATTTTGTTTTCACTGACCCATATTTATTTAGAAGTTCATACATATGTAGGAATTTTCTAGAGATCTTTTGATCATTGATTTTTATTTTTTTTCTACTGTGGTTTGAAAACATACTTTGTATGACTAAATCTTTTAAGTTTGTTGAAATTTATATTATGACCAAGAATGGTCTGCTCTTTGTCATTGTATAAGTGAAAATGACTAAATAACTAAATACAGACTTAAGGTTCAACTACTTCTATATGTTTCTTCTTGGTTTTTCTTCCATAACAGGTATTAGAAAACAGAGCATAAAACATGTATTACTGCAAAAGCAGTTCAGTGCTTTAAAATAATTGTCATATACCACAATGTCTAGTTTAGAACTTTCAACAGAATATGCATTAGATAATGTTTTTTGAATGGAAATCCACTTTCAATAGTTATGTTTTTCTCCTTTCTTCTAATTACTCTCTCAAATGTCCATTAGACAAAAACTGAGGTTTACTTGGTTGATCCACAGGAGGACACATTCCTAGAAACTGGTGTACCAGCTTCAAGGCCAGACTCCACACACCCGCGGTCAGCTTCTCTCCAACTCTTCACCCCAAATTACTTTTTCTAAAACATACTTAGAATTCCTTGAGATTTTACACACCCAGGAAACAGTTTCAATGTAAATGAGACTCATATTAACAAGATGACAAATAGAGCAAACTTTTTTTATTACTCTGAGAAGAGTCATTTGTCAGAGAGAATATTCCACGATGATTCACATTGACTTTCAAGAAATAGAGCTGGCACATTGAATTATTGGGTCAATGGCTTGTAAATACAAAGGAGCATCATTCAACTCTAAGGATTTTCCAAGATCTTGCTCTACAAAACCAGAGTTAGAGAACAAAACCCTACGTTATAAATGTGGGATATAAATGCACTGTTGTACTGATGGCTCTTGAATATGAAGAACAGTGATGAGGCTTTTCAAACTTGGAATCTATTATGGTTTAATATATATCATATAGAGTCTCTTGGAGAAGTATAGAAGATAAAAGGGAACGCATTTTTGTGTGCCAGGTTTATGCTAAGTGCTTTTCACTTCAATCCTCACCATAATAATTCACTTCAATCCTCACCATAATAATTTTGTGAGGTAAATATTATTTTCCTCATTTTCAGGTATGACAACTGAAGCACAAAATGGGTGAGTAGCTTGCCTGAGGTCACACAGCTAGAAAGTGACAAAGCCAGAAAAGCTAGCTAACACTCATTGTATGTGTGTCAGTCATTGAGTTAAAAAATCTTCAATGTGTGTTTTATTCTCACATCAACTGGTGAAGTTGATTACAGCTTTTTACAGATGAAGCATCACCCACCACCACCCAGGGGGCAATTGCAGTGTCAGAATTGGAACCCAGGTCTGTTTGGTTTTAAAGTTCTTCTGACTTCTGTGACAGTTGCGCCAAGGGAGGGAGAAAGTCTGCCAGAGAAGTTTCATGAGAGAGCCCACGTTTAGGCTGGGTCATGAGAGAAGCACCGGCGTTATTCCCCAAATTTGAAGAGATACTTGCAAGGGAGGGAGATTCAAGGCTGAGAAGGCTTATGGGCAAGTGGGGTAAGAACACCATTTTCTCCAGCTGGCCAGCTGGGCTTGAAGGCTCAAGTCTCAGAAACTGGAAAGGCAACCAGACCCTGGAGATTCAGACAGGAGATTAAGCCACCTGATGAGCATTTTGCCCTAGGGCATCTTTGAGGAAGCTGCCGTGCAATGAATGCCCCCACAGATGTCCATAAGGTTGCTTCAGATGCCATCATGTCAGGGCATAGCTGAGTATTTTCAGACCCCTTTAGCTATGGTAAAGAAAGTTCCTACTTCTCCTTGGTCTGTATGATAGTCATGTTCAAACTGATGTGGTTTCAAAGCCTGTATTAGCCACTTCATAGCTATGTTACTTTAGACAATTTATTTAAGCTCTCTGAGCCTTGGTTTTCTCACCTGGAAAACAGTGTTAAATAAATACCTCATCATTGCAGATCGGTTGGGAAGAGATTGGGGCAAGCAGGGACTGGGACAAGATAGAACCTTTATAGTAGATGCTATTTAATGGTTTTTCCAATTTTAAGCATTTTTGATATTAAATCTGATAAAGTATTAAGTCTTTAATGATGAAAACCCGAAATAAAGGAATTGTTATTAAGCATGCTGCTTAAAATATTGCAAATATTAAGCATCTTTGCACTTCTCAAAAAACTTTCTATCCAGGCAACTGTATCTAATATCTTTTTTGTTGTTGCTTTCAGAAAAGGGAACAAGAAAGAAATCAAAACTTGTTGAGTGCTTATTGTCAGGCAAGATACTTTCCACTTTGCATCTATTATCCTATTTGGAAAATATTCTTCATATCAATTTGCATCTGAAAGAAATGACATATATTATGTAAGAAATAAACTTTCCCTAAATTGCAAAGATGACAACTTGAGGATCCAGAATTTGAAACCAAATCTGTCTGACTCCAGAGCGTTTGTTCATCAAACCTGTGCTGCCTTCTAAGGTGGAAGCAAGAGGCTGGGCATGAAAGAGCTGTTCTGAAAATAGACGCATTTCCACCCATAGCCCCTGCTTGAACAGACCCCTGGTCTGAACTTGGAAAACCAAAGAGGACTGGCCTTCTAGGGGAGATGGGTATTGTTCCCTAGCATTCCATCAACTATTTTCTAACCTGCCATATCCTGTCCGTCCAACTTCCTTCCCCTGGCTGATAACCAGGCAGGCTATAAGCTGCAGGCCTAACATACATGTCACTTGCCTCTTTGTCCCATTGATACAATGATCCTTGATAGAGAAGATTTACGGCACTCCTACACTTCTGAGGAAGCACACTCCAGATGTGGAATGAAGTTTACTGACTCTGTAAAAATGAAACAAAACAAAAAATAAATAAAACAAGGGCGACTGAAGAGTTACATCCACACTCTTCAGGGCAGACACTTCATGTGCCTTGTGCTCGGATATAAGCGACTCCCCTTTTCCTTCCTCCTTATCACTTCCCTTTAAAGTATTGCCCAGAAGTATTGCAACGGGGAAAGTATAAACAATGTCAGGGCGGTGCTATATTTAAAGGAAATTTAGACCTTGCATCCTGTCCTTCTCTTAAAAAAAATAAGTAAACTCACAAGAAAGTCCTGTACATTTTGTAAACTTGCCTAGGTGTGTTGGCTTATTTAAATAGTTAAATAAGTGGTTGAAATTTTAAACAGTCTTAAAGCAGACTTTTCTGACTTTCATGTTTGATATGTAAAGTATCAAATCCCAACCTTCTGGACTAGCCTCTTATCCCTCTAACGACTGTGTCTTTTTCATAATTTCAGCAACTTCTTTGTAACACTCCCCCAAGAGGTTACATAATGTTTGAGTTAGAATGACCTTCACAGATGGAAGGACAGGTAGTGGGAACAAACTGGAGACCTTTGAGTGAAATCTTCTTATATGAACGTTTTGCTTGACTTTAATTTTAAAAGATGTGAACCAACATTAAATCATTCATGGATTTCACATTTAAAACACCTGACTTTTTGGGTTATTTTGAAAAAGTGAAAGGTATGACAACAATGAGCTGGGAATTCAACCTGGTAACAATTAGATTAAGTTCAGTAGACACTGTCCCCTCTCATCATCTGGACTCACTCCTCCCTTTGTGTCCCCAACTTTGAGACCAGTGGTTGTTATCTCATATGCTATTATATTGTCTTTGAACTGTTTGCTGCTGTTTTTAAGACAGTAATTATTTTTCTCTACCATGTATCTACCAAAAATGGGATCATCGATGAACCACACTGTGTGATTTTCTTTATACCTGACCTACTCTTGAAATGATGTTCCCTGACTTTCCTGTTGGCATTTAACTTGGCTACTCTTGATCTAGTCCAGTGCCTTCAATTGGAAGACCAGGAAACAGGCCTGGAGACAGATGGTCACTTGTTCCAGGTCAGGCCCTGTATTACATAAAATAATACGGATAAACAATATACATCTTCTGACCCTAATGTTATGGGCTCCCATTGTAGGAAATGTTTTGGAATTTTGTGGGGACATTTCTGGTTGTCCTAATGAATGGGAACTCAACTGTACTTAGCGAGTAGGGGTAGAAATGATAGATGCTGCAATGCATGGTTACAATCGAGAATCATCCTGTGTTCCACTTTTTTCTCTATCTCTTGCCAGTTATTTACTAGTTGAAAAGCCCATTTGTAATTGCTTGACCCTACCACTATTTCCATTTTACACACATACAAGGCTTATTTTTTTAATGTAGAGATTTAATATACACACGACTTTACAGAATTCCAATTTCAGTGTAAGTCAAGGGAGGCAGATATTGGTTAAGAGCCCAGACTCTGGGACCAGACTGTGTGGGTTTGAACCTCATCTCTACTTCTCACCAGCTGTGTAGCCTTCAGCAAGTGACTTGCCCTTTCTGACCTCAATTTTTTCATATATAAAATGGGAGTAATAGTAGTAAGTATATTAGTTGGATGTCCTGATGCTAAATAAACTAATATATATGTAAAGTGTTTAGAATTGTTATAGATATGTTATGACTTTGATTTTGTTTAGAGTTGTTCACTATTTTAGAAAATAGTGGTTGCTAACAAAAGCTCTCTCTCAGGCTATGTAGGATTATATTCTTAGTGATGTAACATTACTTCATGGTGCCTTCTAGGGCATTTCTCTGGGAAGATACATGTTATTTTATTTTAAATTACTTTCTTTTTGTCCATTTGAAATACTTTTGTAATACTGATTTTAAAAAATTATGTGTTAAGATATGTCACAGTATCTGTAAAATTTATTTCTGATGGCAAAGAGGCATTGCGAAATACTTGCCTGGAAAGAGGGCATTAGTTTGACTGCATTGAATACCATTGATCTAGTGCTTTCTATTTAGGGCCTGACTTCCTAGGAATTTTAAGGGACCATTTTGATCAATTTCCTGTCTGGCTTTATACCATTTAAGAAGGCCAGTTTTGTGCATAAACTGAATAGGGGTCATATTATCAGCTATAAGTGACTGAGTCACACTTTCTGGAAGGATGGTGCCCCCCCTAGCTGGCACCCTCCCAAGAGAGAAGCATGTCCCAAGAGGAAGGGAAAGCTTGTGTGAGATTTATCCCTTTGTAGCCTATTACCTGGGTCTTGAGGCTCTAATTTGAAAAAAGAGTAATTCAATATTTCATTCAAACCCCAAGGTACCTGTTCATGGAAGAGTCCATTTTATATCAAATGCCATGGGAAACTATTGAAGGGTTTTGAACAAGTACTTGATTTGACTTAAGTTCTTTAAATAATAACTCTAGTTGCTCTGAGGAACTTTGAGAGGGAAGGCAGACGAAGAGTGGAAGTGGGAGTGTCCGTTAGAAGACAATATCTCGGGTGAGAAAGGAGACTATACATGGTAGCCGTGGAGGTGATAGGATCTGGTTCTATTAAAGATATATTTTGAAGGCGGAACCAAACGACTGTGCCGATGGGTTAGATGTGGGCTGTGAATGGGAAGCTGAAAGCTGTCTTTTTTAAATCAAGCAACAGCATAAAGAAAAGCTGATGCTATTGACCAAGATGAATAACACTGGCTAGGAAGCAGGTGTGGTCATGTGGAACCAAGGGTTCCATTATTGAGCACGGTAGATTTCATCAGCCCATCATTATCTAGGTAGCAATGCCTATGGACAGTTGGATATGAGAATCTAGACTTTCTGGAAGAGATCAGGACTAGAGATAAGATTCTAGAGTCCTCATGGATACACTGAAAGCTGTGGACTTAGATAAAATCACTAGGAAGTGATCACAGGGGCCCATTAATTGAGAGGTTTAGGAATAAGAGGAGATAGAAAGAGAAAGAGGAGGAGGAGACAGAGATAGGACAAAAAAAAATGGAACATGAGTTAATGGAAGTAAAGTGACAAACATGCTTTAAGGAGAGGAAGAAATCATTTGTGTCAGGTGCAACTGAAAGTTCTAGAAAAATGATGCTTGTGAATTTGCCTTTGGATTTGGCAAGATGACTTTTCAGTTCTTCCTTCCAGAAGTTTTAAAATGTTCATTATTACATGTCTTAGAGTGGGACCTTAAACATCTTTATACTGAACACCCGGTTATGTTTTTAATCCAGGGATTTGTGTCCTTCTATTCTGGAAATTATTCTCTATATATTATTTCATTATTTTTTTCTTCCTCTCCAAACTTTCTGGAGTTCTTATTATTCAGATGTTGAACTTCCTGGGTCGATTTTAGATTTTGTCTTACCTCACATTCTCCAACTTGGTATGTTCTGCTTCCAGGGGATTTGCTCAACTCAACTCTTGAAAGAGAAACAAGGAGAAGATTCTAGGGGGGCCATTTGATTCACCTAAAGACTTTAAAACAATCTCTTCAAAACTTATACCTCAGATCTGGGGTATTTTAATTTAATTTTGATTTTTTAAAAATTTTAATTGAGGTATAGTTGACATATAATATTGTACTAGTTTCAGGTTCCAATCCATCTCAGAGGAACTTGCAAGGCTGAAGGGCTTGGTTCATTTTACTTATCTACTGATAAGAAAGATAGACTTGAAGAGATTGGATTCCCAGGTTTCTTAAGGCTTTGGTGCTCAGTGGTTCCAGAACTCTAACCTGCATCAGAGGGCTCAAAGCCCTACCACATGCGGTCCTGGGACATTCAGCTCTTTGACACACTCTGTCTAGTTTTCTTTTGTTTGTTTTTTTGCTTTTTGTTTTTATTCTGGATGAAAGTTTTGTGATTCAGTGTTCTTGAAGGGCTGAAATGTTATTATTTGAGTCCATAATTTTCCATAGCATCTCCTGCTGGGTGCTAAGTACCCTGAGAGATTTAAGAAAAGAAGACATGGTTTCTATTTGTCACCTTTATGGACAAAATAAAAGAATGGGGAGAGAAAAGCAACACCTAACAGACAAAACTATACTCTGCTTTTAAGATGGCTGCAATGTTTCTTCTTGCATACTAGTTGCAATGGAATCTGTGGAGGCTACTTTGAATATCATGAATTTGTGTTGAAATATTCATGTTGAATCATGCCAAGGTTCGATATGAAGTGCCTCATTTGATCTGAGTTATCAGCCTCCAGCACAAAATGAAGGAATAGCTTTTTTTTCTTCTGTGTTTTTCTCCCCTTCCCTATGTTTTAAGAATTTATGAGGGGGGATGAGAGAAAGACAGGGAGAGAGAATTAAAAGAGAGATATTAGTGATCAGAGTAAGCTGAATCAGTCAGGGAACATTTCCTTTGGTAAGTGGTAAGATTTTACTATGAAGAAAGACTCAAGAATGACATTCCCGGGGAAGAGAACAGGAAGAGCAAAGATGTATGACTGTTTTCTGCCAAGGCCTCATTAACATAATCACTAGCATCCAGGAGTTCTGACCTCTGGCCCCAGCTCCATCAATCATTGGCTGTGAGTCCTAACACAGCTCCTTCCTTCCCAGTCCTTGTTGTCACTCATCAATGACAATTTTATTTCTGATCCAGTATTGTCATTCAGAAAATGAGAAGATAACATGATGTAGTATCGTGTTTCCCAAAGAGTATTCTATGGAATTCTATGTTCATAAGATGTTTGACATTGTCTGAAATGGACATTGTCTGTAAAACTATTCTGTGATCACATTAACTTAGGAAATACTGGCCAGACAAAACTAATGTGGATTATTTATGACATTTTAGAGTCTTTAGTATGTCAATGGTATGAATTTTGTGGGAGAAATATATGCAGGAATATCCAACTTTTTTGATCACAGAATCTTTTTGTATAAATGATCATAAGAGGCTCGTGCTGATGGTTTGCTAATACTAACAGTCATTTTCCTAACACCTGGGACTGTACAAGACAGTGTGAAAAGTTGTAAAGTAGTGGACATTGTGCACATGGAACATGGTTGGTGCATGATATAGATTGGTTTTGAATCCCAGGGGTGCAACTATGTGATTTTGCAAAGTTGTCTGGCTTTTTTGAGCCTCAATTTCCTCAACTATACACCAAGGATGATAAGATCTACCTTGTGATTACTGTTAGAATATATGGAGACAGAAATGTATGACCTAAGTGCACAGTTCCTAGTACAAAATAGGTGCTTAGTTTATGTTAGGTTTCTCTTTTACTTCCTTCCTATGACACAATTTTGTACTTTAGTGAGAGGTAAATGGCAGTGGGGCTGATTACAAATGTGGGGTGGGATTGGTAGACATCACAAATGTTTTAGAATGTCTTATGTAAAAGAATAAAGAAGGGGAGGACTTTTCTTTTCACACCAAAACATTGATCTGGAGGAGCAAAAGGAAATTTTCTGTACCACGGTATGACCAGATATTGACAAATTTATTGCTTGCACAGGATAAAAAAATCTTGTGTAAACATTTGGTTTCATTTTTTTGAAGTGGCACTAAGAATAAATTACTTGAAATCAGTTTTTGCCTTGAGGTTGCAGAAGAGCAGGAATATTGGACCAACCTGCCAGGAGGTCTTATCCCTTCTCCATCCCCTTCCATTTGACCTTCCTTACCCTTAACCTTCTACTACAGAAGGAACCTCTAGACTGTATTTGGTGCAGAGATGTTAATATCAGGATGGGCAGCTGACTCAATCACAGTCTATATCTATTGCTGCGTGGTAGTTTCTTATCAAGGTTGGCTGACAATTACCAAATGCTCATCAAACTTCCTTTGTGATTGTGGCTAACGTAAAAGAATTGGCCAAACAAGGGAGAACACAGCAGTTCCACAGAGAAGACGTGCTATCATCAGGTCTTTTTCTTGTGGCTCTAGTGAGTCCCTATTTCTTAAATAGCAAGAATAGAAATAGCATATGGAGTTCACTAATCCCAGTGCCTCAGTGTTCTCATTCTATCCTGTACAAAAGTCTTCCTTCTAGCCAAAAGTGGGAAGAAAAGTGAAATCTCCCATTACCGATTTTTCTTCAAAAAGACTTGACTTCTATTCTCTCAAATCCGAGAACAGAGGTGGTTCCTGATTGATTACTTGGGAAGGTTTACTTCAAAGTGATGGAGAGGTGAAGATCCACACAAGTTTGTACAGATCCAGACGTGCCAAGCTTGGGTGGACTTTGTCCCACTTGCTTGTCAACAGCTTTGATGCTATGCCAGGTGAAGCTGTCTGTAGCCATTAGCTACTTTGATGACATCAGATAAGTATTACCTGGCAACATCAGCTTTGCATTCCTGTGGAAACTCAGGTTAATCTTGGAGGATCCTCTGAAAAATTCCTTTCATTTGTTTTAGGGACTTTTAAAAAGTAGTTGATCTCCTGTTTACCTTTCAGATGAAGTCAATAGCTATATCATAATCCTTTTCTCTTTGGCAAAGTCACAGATCCTCCAAGCTAAGGGCCAGTATCAGGAATTATATATTTTTTGCAGAGTCTCTTTAAGGGTCCTCCATATTTTGGTGGCTATGGAACTGAAAGAAATAGGCACTGGACTTGGGTTGATGAATCTCAGTTTTAACCCATGCCCTGTCACTATCTCTCAGTTTGAACAGATGCCTTATCTGTCAGCCTTGACTTCCTAAACTGAATAGAATTTAAATGAGTGGAGCTAAAAGCCTTCTCTAGAAACTGTGCTGTCCAACTGCCTTCACTTTGCAAGTGAAAAAACTAAGTCTTTGTGCAGAAAGCTCTTGTGGGCCTCCAGAGATGCTCATGAGCAAAGTTTGCCACTCAGCACCCTTCCCAGTATTCCAGGAATAGCACTCTGGTTTTCTTTGGAGAAGCCCCTGCTTCTTTCATCTCCACCATTTACAAGGGGCTCAGCACAGTCCCAGCTCTGATGATTGTATAATAACTAATTCCACAGACTTGGTGATTTGTCAAGGAATGGGTCATGAGTCAAGCCAGGCTAATCAGAGACAATGAAATCAATCAGAAATCTTTGCCTTGAGAATTACTGGGAAAACAGACCTACAGTTCTGACTGGGTGATTGGGAATAAAGGTGGAGTAAATGAAAGCTATGCTTCAATCATCAGAGGAAGCCCTACTTGAAAATGTAGCCAAAGAACAAGGGGGAGAGCATGGTATGAGAGGAGGATTGTGTCCTGTAGAGAACATTTGAATCTGTAGACCCCACCATGTCTTAAGTTAGATGTTGCAACCAGACCGCCAGAGCTGGTATTACAACCCTGCCACTAAAAAGCTATGTGACTGCCTTGAGCAAGTCATTTGATCTCTGGATGTCTCAATTCCCTCATCTGTACAGTGAAAGTGGCAAATGGAAACCTACCTCGTCAGGTTGCTGTGAGAAATACTAAGAGCTTGGCACATAGTGCTCTATAATTGCATGTGATTATTACTATTACTCTTGTTATAACTGGGCTTTTCAGTTATATGAGCCAGTAAGTTCCATCCTTTTTTCAGTCATTTTGCTATCTGACAAAATTGATTAGTCATCAAGTTAGTGGCACATCTTAAAACCAGGTCTTCTGAACACCCCCTTCCAGACAAATGAATTCCTTATCAACACAAGGTGATATGAGGTACAAGATATAAGATTACAGGATTGGACTGGACAGAGGACCAGTTTGTACATTCTCTGAGCTTATTGAATTCCATGTCAGTTGATGTTAAAGGCCGGGTATTCAATGCCAGGAATGTTATTGATTTCGATTTTGTTAAGTGTAATAACGCTATGTATGTGTTACACAGGGCAATATTTTTTGTTTGTTTTAAAGATATACACTTAAGTGCATAAAAATCATTGTTATAAGTCTGTAATTTACTTGAAAATAATTCAGCAAAATCCAGAGAACCAGGTGAAACAAATATGACAAAATGCCAGCAAGTGTTATCTAACTGAATGATGGATAACTGGGTTGAACATTTTGTCAATATTCATGTATGTTTGAAAAATTTCATAATATAAAGTTTTATGACAACTGCTGGCTTAATTATATGTCTTCTCTTCTTGAATGGAGGAACTATTAGGACAGGGAACGTGTCTGCCTTGCTTACTGCTGTAGCCCAGTGGTTGTAATATGGTACATGCTCAATAAATATGCAATTACAGGTATGAATGAACAGGTCAGGCCTTAGTGGCAGATGAGGAAGGCCATTAGGCCAGGTGAAACTGAACTTGCAGGTGCCCTGCTGTACCTCTCAACAGCAATCAGTCGCACTCATGCTGATAGCTTCCCACCACAAGCATCTGAGCCTTCCCTCCTAAGGCTGTCTTGGGCCCTCATTCTCTGCATGAGGCTGGCCAAAAGTGCTGGGAAGTTGACATCCCCCAAGAGTAACCCTTAACCAATGACTAACAGAAACTGGAGGATAATACTATAGCCTCCTTGCCTCTAAGTGGAGTAACTCTGCGGCTTACTCCACGTTATGTCCCAGAGGTCCCAGTGTAACTGAGCCCCAGTGGCCCAGAGCAGTAACGTGCTCACAAACACACCCTTTATTATCCTTTCTTTCATCTGTACTCCTTGCCAATGCTTCTTGGGATAATTTCTGAAATAAACTATTTGCTTTCACATCCCTATCAGTCCAACGTCAGTAGATTCAATTTCCAGGTGAAAACCTAAGGCAGAAAGAGAGAGAAGATTAACCTAAACAAAGTCACCATGAAGATATACAGGATTGGATGGGAAACTTTCTGGATAGATGGAACAGAACATGGTCTGTTGGTGTAGAGTATTTAAGAGTTAGACATCCCCCCCAGGACATCCCATGGTTTATGCACATCTTACCAGGTCAACCTGTTACCTGGACAGTGGACGTAGGGAAAACCCTGTGTTCAGTACCAGCTACACTATTTCTAGAACTAAAGTATTCAGCTATTCCACTCTCAACCCCCATTCTGCTTTCTCCATGGAGGTATTTCTTGGTGTTGGCTTTTGAGTCACCAGCCAAATATTCTTTTCCTCTCTGCATGGTGACTTTGCAGTACAGTAAAGACATATGCTCTGTTCTGAGAGCCAAACCTAAATTCCATTCTGGCTTCTTCAAATGCCCTTGGATGAAAGTAGACATTCCTTTCTCCTGCAGTCTTTGTGTATTTTTATTCATTAGACATGCTATGTTAAATCCATTAATGGAGCAGTTACGCTTATGAAGCTCCTAAATTGTAACCAACTCAAAATAAATGATACACAAAGACAAGAAAAAATAAAGTTGCCTTAGCTACTCATTGTCTGTGGGGTATAACATAATCTGCTCAGTGTAACAATCAAGGACCTCAAAGAGGCAAAGTTCCAGAAGCAGTGGTGAGGATCAAACAGACCTCAATTTGATTTCTGACTGCTTTACTACTCTCCAGGGGGTGGGGAGGGGGCTTGAATCAATGCCCTGTACTTTATTATCTCTCCGAGCAAACAATAGCACACAAAATCCACAATAACACTTATTTTCTCAGGGAGATGAGGAGCTGGTTTCTTATAAAACAACCATGTTAAAGGGATGAATGCATCAAATAATACATCCTTTATCTTAGTTCATATTTCCAAATGCTCCCCCTGAATTGTTGTTATAAATCTGGTCACCCAAGTGTGAAAATTCAGAGTCATTCTCGACTTCTCTTGCTTAAATTTTTCCCAAAAGTCTCCTTAAATCTTGGTGCCGTCTCTGCAATGTCCCCTGAAACCATTGCTGTGCTTTCCACTCCCTCTTTCCCTGCCTATAAAGAGACCCCTTTGTCTACTGGCTGTGCAATTTCAAAGGTTCTCTAACTGGTCTCCCTGCTTCCAGATCTACCCCAGACCAGTTACCCCTACTCCAGTCTCATCTTTACCCTGCTGCCAGTGTGATTGTCCTAAACATAAGTCTTATTAGATCAGTCTTTGGTTCTCAAATATTTAGTGAGTTCCACTGACTTGTACTTTGTCACCAGCCAGTTAGATCAGGCTTTGTTTCCTTAGTCAGTACCTTGAATTCTACACTTCATCCTCACAAGTCCTGGAATGTTTCTTTAATTTCCCTGCCTCTGTGCCTTTGCTCAGGCTGTTCTTTTCCTGGATGCCCTTCTCAAATGTGCATTTCTCAAAGTCCTCTTTATCTTTAAGGTGTAGTCCAAACTTCATTCCATTCCCAAATAGTCATGAATTTTTTCTTTACCCATAATACAAATGTTTTCTCTAAAATAAAGTTTACTATCTGGTTTTCAAATGATGTTTTTGTTTTCTTCATTTGCTTCTGAGCTTTCAGAAGGCAGCCACTATTTTATTCATCTCAAAATCACCACTTGACCCTTAGAACTGTGTTTTGTACACAGCAGGGGCTCAATAAATGAAATCCCCAAGAATAGTTACAGGGAAGGGTGAGGTTTGGCTCTTAAAATGTAAATGAGAATGAAGTCCTCCTTATGCTTCTGTTATTAATCTCTCCTCTGAGAACCAACAATTACATACTGATTTAAAGAAACCAGGCATCTCGACTATTGGTAGGCAGTTTCTGGTGTGACTCTCAATGATTCCTCCATCCTGGTTATTCATGTGGTTGGGGAATCCTTCTGCTTGAGTGAGGGCTTGATCTCAGGACTCACTTCTAATGACTAAGGTATGGCAGAACTGGTGGGATGGCGCTTCCATGGTTAGGCTATCAAAAGTGATGCCATCCCGCCAGCACTCTCTCAGATTTTTCCGGCACACTCTCTCTCCTCTTGCTTATTCCCTTCCATGTTGTATAGAGAGGCCCACATAGCAAGGAGCCAAGGGAAACCTCCGACTACCACCTTGCAGGCAACAATGCTTCAGTCCAAGAGCCTGTGAAAAGCCAAATCTTGCCAACAACCACATGAGTGAGCTAAGAAGCAAATCCTTCCCAGCTGAGCTTCCATATGACTGCAGCCTTGTGAGAGACTCAGAGCCAGAGAACTCAGTTAATCTGTTCCAAATTCTTGGTCTATAGAACTGAGATAATAAATGCTGTTGCTTCCAGCCATTATGTACTTCAGGTAATTTGTTGTGCAGCAATAGATAACTAAGACATCTACCTTTGAAAATTCTGACTACCATGCTCAGGCTAACAGGATGCACTTCCTTATTGACAGATTGCCAGTGGCATTGATTTATATTTTCTTCTATCCCGCCCAAGTCTTTCCATTTCAGGGCTTTGTATAAAGATTGTTAGCTCCTAAGAGCATGGCTTATATGTTTGTCTGCATAGAGTTAATATGGAACTGTGTAAATCTACTGAATAGATAAGAACTTGAAATAAATCTCAGTGAAAACATACCAATTATGATGGCTACTGGTTCAGGCATTTATGTGATAGTAACTATGTTTTCAAGTCTACCATAAGGACAATGAGAATCAAGTTAAGACAGTTGCACAAGGGCACACATCCAGCAAGTGCTGAAATCAGATGTCAAGCCCAGATGTGCACATTGTCAAAAGCAAGCCCTTTTCCCTAGACCAAAGGTCTCAACTGTAGCTGTCCATTGTAATTGCCTGAGGAACATTAAATAAACTTTGAGAGAGTGCCATTACTTCTTCTGGAGCACAGGCTGAGCACTGGGATTTTAAAAAGCTTCCCAGATGATTCTAATAAGTAGCCAAATATGAGAGCCGCTAGACTGCACCATAGACCCTGACAAAATACATCCATTCCCAGTGGAATTTAGCCACGCTCTGTGATTGCTCCCAGCTCCTGAACTTGAAATAAAGCCACTTGAATCTTTTCTGAAAATGACAAGAATTCACCGAGACAGAAGCATCTGTTGAGTACAAGCTTTGGGAGACACGTTCTGAAAGGTGAGGAAGAAATAGAGGGAAAGAGAAACTCTGACCTTGAGTTACACTGACACTGAAGAGAGGAGAAGATTTTATTACACACCAGAAAACTGATCAGCAGTTTTCCCCACACCTTATATAGCTACACTCTCTTTACTCATATTTCACTTGTCCTTGAGTTATAGTTATTTCCTTTGAATGAGAGTTTATTAGAGGTAGAGGGCACATAGAATTCAATCATTTTATTTACGAAGAAACTGAATCTTAAAAAGGGGAGGTGATTTGCTAAAAGCCACATGACAAATCAGTGATAGATCTGGGTTTAGGTTAGATATTTAGGCTCTCTTTGCTCAAATATCTCCTT
This sequence comes from Manis pentadactyla, assembly GCF_030020395.1. Classification (NCBI taxonomy): domain Eukaryota; kingdom Metazoa; phylum Chordata; class Mammalia; order Pholidota; family Manidae; genus Manis; species Manis pentadactyla. The sequence continues at coordinate 14,395,216 of NC_080021.1, read as the reverse complement.
ATCAGAGAGTCCTGCACTGACCTTATACATAAAATAGTGGCCATACCTCAGCATTCTCTATTTCCTTTACTCGATTTTTCCCATAGCTTTTATCATCAACCAAAATATATTGTGTTCAATTATTTATTTCTGTCTTTTCCCCTAATCCCACTAGAACGAAAACTGCATAAAAGCAGGACTTTTTTTTGTCTTATTCTTTTAGTGTTTATTCACAGCTGTGCCCCTAATGTCTGGTAGTCTGAAGGAGGTCCTCAATAAACACTAGCTAATTAAATGCAGAATGCATAGTCAGATCAGATCTTCAAAGATGAACCATCCTAAGAGCTAGTCAATTCAGCTCCAAGAATTACATTCAAGTATAGGTTGGGTTAACACATAATGGTGATAGAGAAAGTGGTATTCAAACACAAATGGAAAATTGAACAATAATTTCTTGCATATTTGTTTTTTTATGGAAGTATAATTGATGTACAATATTATATTGGTTTCCAGTATGCAACATAGTGATTAGACAGTTGTATACAGTATTAAATGCTCACTGCAACTAGTGTAGTTATTATTTGTCAACATAGAAAGATGTTATAGAACTATTGACTATATTTTCTATTCTGTACTTTCATCCCAGTAACTAATTAACATTATTATTGAGATTTTGTGCCTCTCCATCCCTTTCACCTATTTCTAAATCTCTTCCGAAACAGATTCTTTGATGTTAAATATTACTTCTCTGTGCAGAAGACTCATGGTTATTGAAATTCTCATGGATTCTTTAAATGAGTGTTTAATCCATTCAGTGTTTTCACTCATTCACAATATGTTTAGTGAGAGTGTGGCTTTTACATGTGAGTACAATAGTTAAATGAAATATGCAAGACTAAAGTTGTTATCTGGAGTCTATCTCTCCATTTCTGATTGTCCGTCTTCCTCTAAGTATCGCCCTACTTTCATATGTTCTGTTAACATTTTTAGAAAGTCAAATTCATCCTAAATCTTGGCCTTTGGGAAACATAATAGTACATTAATGGCATAATTTTGTAGTGCATGAGGTTCTAACTTTCTTTGCAGAACAACTCATGAGAAAGACAACTGTATACTGTGACTCCCCAAGGCCACACTCTTTCTAAAATGAAGTGAAAGGCAGCCATGCGGGGCCCTCTGTTTCTTTTTTCTTTCTTTATTTCTTGGCCTTAGGTGACTCAGATCTACAATATAACCTAAAAATTCAGTAAGTTGCTGGTAAGGAATTAAAAGACCAGAAGAGGTTCCTGTCATGTGTCCTGGAGTATTAAACTCATCTTGGAATTATTTCAGTTGTCAACCGTTCTCCATTATCCACTCTGGAAGAATTAGAAATAAATATTTGCATTTTAAGTCACCAGACATGACCCTTCTTAGCTGTCCTCACTCCCAGTGATGTTAACTCACACAGTCTTCCAAAGTTCTTATCAACAAAAATAACTGATGTGCTGAAAATACTGTATTGTACTTTGTGATTGTGATGAATAACATTTTTTAAAATAGATCAGATTTACAAATAAATAATTCACATACTATAAAATTTGTCCTTCTAAAAGGTACACTTAAATGTTTTCAGTGTATTTATAAAATGCGTAACCCTCACTACTATCTAATTTCAGAAACTGATCAATCCCCAAAAGAACGCTGTCCCTTTTAGTAGTCCACCCCCACTGTCCCTTCCCACCTGTTCTTGACAAGCACTAATCTACTTTTTGTCTCTATGGATTGTCATTTTCTGGACATTTCATATAAGTGGAATTGTGCAATATGTGTCTTCTTTTGTCTGGCTTCTTTCACCCGCTATGATGTTTCAAGGTTCATCATTATTATGGTATGTATAGCTCTTTCACCCCTTTTTAAAGCCAATAATCTATTGTATGGACAGTGCTTATTTTGTTGACCCACTCATCAACTGATGGGCATTTGGATTTTTTTCCACTTTTTGGCTGTTATGAATAAGGCTGTGGTGAACATTAGTGTACAAGTTTTATGAGTACATATATTTTTAATTCCCTTGGGCATATACCTAGGAGTACCAGTGCTGAGTCATATAGTAACCGTTCCCCTTTCTGAGGAGCTACTGAACTGTCGTACAAATAGGCTGCACCACTTTATATTTTTAGCAGCAATGTAAGAGGGTTCCAAATTCTTCACATCCTTACCAACATTTTTTAGTGTCTGTCTGATTATATGCACTCTAATGAGTATTAAGTAACATCTCACTCTGGTTTTGATTTGCATTACCCTAGTCATTAATGATGTTGACCATCTTTCCATGTGGTTATTGAGTATATTCTTTGGGGAAATGTCTGTTCAGTTCTTTTGCCCATTTTTAATTGGGTTATTTGTCTTTTTATTTTTGAGTTGTATGAATTCTTTATGTATTCTGGATATACATCCCTTATCAGATATATGATTTGCAAATATTTTTCCAACTCTCTGGGTTGTCTTTTTACTTTCTTGATGTCTTTTGTAGTACAAAAATTTTTAATTGTGGTTAAGTCTAATTTATTGTGTTTTTCTTTTGGTCATTTTGCTTTTTGCTACGTCAAGAGATCACTGCTGAATCCATGGTAACAAACACTTACTCAGGTGTTTTTTTCAGACAGTTTTATGATTTTAGCTGTTACATTTAGGTCTATAATCCACTCTAAATTTTTTTTTTACATGGGGTGAGGTAGGAGTCCAAGTTTATTCCTCTGCATGTGGATATTCAGTTTTCCCTCCATCACTTGAGATTGTCCAGTCGGAGGAACAGAAAGAAAAAATAATGAAAGAATAAAAATTAAGAGAGTCTCAGAGACCTGTGAGACACCATCAACTATACCAATATACACAGTCCTCCTGACCTCATTTTCCCTTGGAAGTAACTAACAGGCAATGAGTAGCAGCTATAGCAAAAACGCATTTCCTTTCATTGTCATTCCTATAACTCCTACTTTTTTTTTTTTTTTATACCATATCCTGCTTTTATTAGGAACTTTTTTTTTTACACGTGGGACTTATTATTCTGCTATCATATCTTGGAATTAATTTTTTTTTAAATTAAGGTATCATTGATATACAATCTTATGAAGGTTTCATATGACCAACATTGTGGTTTCAACATTCACCCATATTATTAAGTCCCCCCAGCCCCATTGCAGTCACTGTCCATCAGCACAGTAAGATGTTAGAGAGTTATCAGTTGTCTTCTCCATGCTGTACTGCCTTCCCCATGACCTACCTATATTGTGTGTGATAATTATAATGCCCATCAATCCCCTTCTCCCTCCCTCCCCACCCACCACTCCCAAGCCCTTCCCTTCTGTAACCACTAGTCCCTTCTTAGAGTTTCTGAATCTGCTGCTATTTTGTTCCTTCAGTTTTACTTTGTTGTTATACTCCACGACTGAGTGAAATCATTTGGTACTTGCCTTTCTCCTCCTGGCTTATTTCACTGGGCATAATACCCTTTAGCTCCATCCATGTGTGGCAAATGGTAGGATTTGTTTTCTTCTCATGAATGAATAATATTCCTTTATGTATATGTACCACCTCTTCTTTATCCATTCATCTACTGATGGACACTTAGGTTGCTTCCATATCATGGCTGTTATAAATAGTGCTGTGATAAATATAGGGGTGCTTTTTGAATCAGGGATCTTGTTTTATTTGGGTAAATTCCTAGGAGTAGAATTTCTACTTTTAGTTTTTTGAGGAACCTCCATATTGCTTTCTACAATGGTGAAACTAATTTACATTCCCACCAGCAGTTTAGGAGGGTTCCCTTTTCTCTGCATCCTCGCCAGCATTTGTTGTTCCTTGTCTTTTGGATGTTGAGCATTCCCAATTGGTGTGAGGTGATACCTTATTGTGGTTTTAATTTGCATTTCCCTGATGATTAGCACTGTGGAGCATCTTTTCATGTGCCTGTTGGTCATCTGAATTTCTTCTTTTATAACTCCTATTATTTTATATCAGACAATCTTTGCTGATTTTATATTACGTGCCTGGCTCCCATGGAGACTGAGTTTTCAATCTTTGCAATAGAGCTCCAGAGACAGAAGGACATTTTAGAAAGGGAAAAGAATAGAAAAAAATGAAATAAGAGGTAAGAAAATGCATGCTTTGATGGGAAAGAGTGAAGACGAGTTTGGGTGAAGAGTTGCTCCCTGTGGGAAAGCAAGAGCTGATATATATGGGAGAACAGTTGGAGTTAGACTGTGCATAAAAAATATAAGAAGTCTTTTACATATTATTTTGTAGCTCTTCACACATTTCGGATAACAGGAATGCTAAGAATCTTGTTTGATCTTCAAAGATACCTGCAAATGGGGATTACAGCTATTATTCTACACATGGAAATTAAAGCCTAGAGTTCCACAGGCCATCAGTATGCAATGGTACAACTGGAGCCAGAATTCAGATCTCTAAGTTCTGCCCCACTGCCAATAAACAGATAAACCATCACAAGTGAGCCAGACATTAGCCAGAACTTCAACTGTCTCATTCTCTGCTCTCTTCTCAGCACCTAGGACAATACCTAGCAACTGGGTCACAAAAAGGATTGAATCCTGACAACCACTGTCTGCTTACTCTATAGTCAAATATCATTTTGGCTTCTACAGGGTCTCAGCATGCAAACAGCTCCTAGAAGGAGGAAAGGTTTAACCAAGAGCAGTTATTTGACTTTTGCTTGTTAGATCCTTGCACAAGCTGAACTGACTCCTTATTTGGGAATTTTCTGCTTGAAGAGCACCAGGGACTGGCCTCATTGCAGGATTCCTTAGGAAGAGGAAACCTGGCTGCCCTGTGAGATGGTTCTGAATGGGCTGGGCAGTGGGTAGGGGCCGAGGGCCATGATGACAGATGTCACTGGAGAAACATACTGTTTCCAAGTCATTCTCAATAGCACTACAAGATGTGACCATTATTATTTAGGAAGGAAAATTTGTCTCGAACCTTATGCTCTCTGAAGAGACATTCTTGGGACCTTACATCAATGCATCAGTTCCTTACAGAGTATTTGTGAATCATTCTGAATGATTGGTTTTAGAATGTGGGTTTTACAAAAGACTGCACATTTTTCAAAACCCAAACCATAAAAGTTATCCTATGTTGTATTTTGTTCACTCATGAATTAATGGACACCTCATCTAGATTTAGGTTGGTTTACTTTGAAAGAGAACTAGACAGGGAATCCGGAGGCCCAAGTCTTTTATAGTTCCCAGCTAATAACCCTTAGCCAGTCTCATAATATCTTTGAGAAGCAGAAGACTGCCCTATAAAAACAGGGGTGGATAATTCCTAAGAACCTTCCAGGTTTGCAGTTTATTTACTTGAGTTTTGCAAAGTTCTCTGAGAAGCTTCAAATTCTGTGATTGATTTTTTTGTTGTTGTTCCTAATTCCAGTTGAAAGGAATGAAGGCTTAGTTACATCTATGACATATTTTTACAGTGATCTCAAATGATTCCAACCAAATTCAATATTTGCTCTAGAAATATTTTGTATTTGCCTAGCATCTTGTAATTTTTAAAAATAACATGGATTATTTAATTTGTTTTACTTTTCCACAGTAAAGTAAGAAGACCAGATAGGTGGTGGGGGATTAAGGGAATTATTCCCATTTTAAACATGAGGAAACAACCTCATACAGTTTCAGTAATATAACCCCAAATAATGTGACAAATTCATGGAAAAGGTGGGGCCATATACTAGGTAATCTGATGCATTGTTCAGAGCTTTGAAAGTTATTATTAAACAGTTACTTATGTGTAAATCATTGTGTTAGACACTGGATATGTCTTTAAGACGTGCCATAGCTTTCCAGGAGCTTCCTGTGTACTAGATGTGTAATCGGATGATTTGGGTAAATTGTGTGGGGGTAATATGCAGAGAGACTGTATGCAGGACTCATGTAGGAGACAGCATCTGACTTTGGTCTTAAAAAATTGATGAATTTCCAAGCATGGACTGAAGAAAGGGCTTTGTTGGTTGAAAGAATAACATGAGCAAAGGTATAAAGATGGGAAACAACATTTTCTGTTCAGGACAAGATAAAAGCATTTCTTTCTGGAGTACAGATTCGAGAACTGGGATTGGAGTGAAATGAACCTAGAAAGTAGCTGGGGTTAGAGAGCGAAGTTTGTTTTTGCTTTGAGAAGGAGTTTGGACCTTTTCCTGGAGGACGTGGCTGGGGGACTACCGAAGGATTTTATAGGGGGGTGTGACTTGCTTCCATTGCAGATGTGCTACTAGCTCGGCAGTTTGGAGGGTGTAGCATGAGATGGGGCATTCTCAGGTGTATTTTATGAAGTTTTCACAATAATAAAACAGAAGCAAGCACTTTAGTGAGTAGAAAACCTAGTATTTCTAGTGATTATCTTTTCAGAGGAAAGTGAGCTATTTAGCTAGTCCTTGGTGGCTTGAATTCTGTACACCAATTCCCTTAGAGTTACGGCTGATGATCAGATCTCCTATTCTAGTAAACTAAAAATATGCTGCAAATAAGGTAAAGATAATACTAGTACTAGTACACAAAATCAGTTGGCTACTGTGGACTAGGCAGTAAGCTAAGCCTGTAAATTTATACATTGTTGCATATTCCCAACAGCTTTGTATAACAGGCATACTTCTCACGTATTGGGAAATTGAGGCATAGAACAAATAAATTACCTGCTAAAGGTCACAGAACTAGAGTGTGACCAGGCAGAATTCAATTCGAGATTGGATATGTTCCCCAAATGTAGCTCTTAAGTCCTACAGGGTCGTAAGTAATCTTAATTAAACTACAGAGAGAATGGAAGGCAGAGAATACCAAAGTCTTGGTCTTGCACATAAGGGGTGTGGGTTCCACGAATGCAGTTCGCCGGCAGCTGTGAACCCCTGTGGCTGACTGGTGTCAAAGACCCCAGTGTCCTCACTAGGAAAAAAGAGAAATCTCAGCCATAGTTACTCTCTGAGCCCTGTAGAAATAACACAGAACAATTTTTGCAGGCTTGCAGGGAAGGCCAATGAACAGCCAGTTTAGAATTTCACTACCTGCCCCCTCTGTTGCTTCTCGTTTTAGGTTTCTTGTGGACACCCATGTTCTGAGTCCTACAGACTCTCCTCTTATTATTTAAAACTTAGATTTGGGGAAACTTTCCCAAACACTTGGCTGTAGCTCATTTTTATGACTGTTGCTTTTGCTGTGGGCTAACAAATGATCTACTTTGGAACTCAAAGTCGGCAACTTGACTCATTGTTCCTTCTGGGCTGTTTTCTCTCACCTTTCTTTAGCCTCTGGCTTACAAGGAAGGGAAGGCAGGGAGAAGTGAATTCGGGAGATGAAAAAATGTGCTTGGTCATAATTCAGAATATTCTATCAATAAATGTAAACATTAATATTTATGAAATGCCAGAACCATCTAGAGTGTTGTAACCACTTTTTAATAGAATTTCCTCCATGAGCTCCCTGACGGAAGGTGCTACGTCTGTCTTGCTCACTGCTCTAGCAGCAGTGCGTGAATCATGCCTGGCACATGGTAGACACTCAAGAAACATCTGTTGGTTCAACAAATAAATGAATAAGTAGCTTTCAAATAATCTGTTCCCCCTGCAGTCACATGATAGATGACTCTACTAATTTGCAGGAATGCATCAAGTACCTGTGATGTTTAAGTAGAAAGGATGTCAGGGCAGGGACTCAGAGCTGCCTTTGAATAGTGGCAAGTTTGCTTTTGGAAGAGAGAGTCGGCTGATTCAATGAAGTTCCAAAAGTCAGAGCAGGGACCAGCTGGTGCAAACTACAAGGAGACAGGTTTCATTGATTTCAAGGAAATATTCTGACAGCTAGAAAGCAACAATCATAGAGTCATCTGCCTTAGGAGTGGATGTTAACTCCCTGTGTTAACTGTGGATGTGAGCTCCTTACGAGGAGCATGCTAACGGATCAAGTTAGATGAGGACTGAGTTGACCCTTGAGATTGTCAGCTCCATGCTCACTAATCACTTTGACAACGTGGTTTCAATGGAGCAAGAGCCTTCTAGGGCTGAGTGTAAAAGAGAATGAGAGGGGAGGGACTTGGTAACATTTAGGAGTTTGCTGGGAAGGGGGTCAGAAAAATTAAGGATAAATGGAGGGGAAAGGTGCATTTAAGAGAGAGAGAGAGAGAGATTTTAAATATATATGTAAATTTGGAAGCAAAAATAGCATGATTGTGTGCTGGAGGAAATAAGCCAATGGAGAGGAAAATCAGATGCTGTAAGAGAGAGTACTGAGTGCCCTTGGGAAGATGGGAGAGATGATCTGTGGCACAAGTGGTCTGAGCCGGGGTACACACAGTTCATCTGCAGTGACAGGGAAGGTAGATGCCCATCACTGAGGACATGTGCTGTTGGGCAGGTGGCTGTATGGCGGGAGGTGGTGGAAGTTTTCTGCTAAACTTGTTGCATGTTCTTCTCTCCCATCAGGCTGTATGGCATGCTTTGGGACAGTGGCTTGGGCTTATCTGACCCTGTTTCCCTGGCAGTTCTTAGCTACTCGGCAGTTAGAAGGCATCTTAGGTGAATGACTAAGAGAGACACATTTTCCAAGTGTAATCCTGGAGGTCTCCAGGAAATAGGTGAGGCATGTGTGTATAGTGGAGTGTTGTGGGGGAGGGGAAGGGTGTTAGAACCGAATTACAGCAGCATTTAATGAACAGAAGGAATGCGTTGGGGCTCTGGAAAGGCTGTGAAGTGCACATTAACAAGGCGGGTGGGACGCAGATTGTATAGGATCAGTCAGCAAGTTTTATTAAGAGCCTCCCAGGGCCCAGCCCCATATTCTGTACTGCTGGGACTTGAGAGAAGGAGATGTGGGTTGATTCTTGACTTAATAATCTGGTGGTTGAGTCAAGACCCCACGCAGCTGGGTGGAAAACCATATGGCTCTACTCTAAGCCTTTAAGCAAATTAGTAGTGCAGGCTCTGAAGTAAAAGATTCCTGGATTTGAATCCAGGCTCTTTCAAGTGGTCATTGGATAGTCTTGGGCAAGGTATTTCCTCTGTACCTTAGTCTCTGCATCTTTGAAATGATGAAAATAATTGTCCACAGTGTAGGCTGCTATGAGAATTGAGTGAGTCGATGTACGTTAAACACTAAGAAGCACTTGGCACATGAAGTTACCCCTGCATGTTAGATATGATCACGTGAAGAAGGAAGTGTAACAGTGGGTACTAGGTAGGTTGGATAAGGAAGGCATGCTGGTGGCAGGGGCTGCCTGTATCCAAATGATTCTACCCAGCATGTTTCCTACCTCGTGACCCCCAAGCTCTGCAGTGCTGAGGAAGGGAGCTTGTTAACTACACCTGGAACACCCAAGCTGTCCCACTTAAGAAGTGGGCATGACAATGACGGGCACAGGAACTGAAACTACTGGGAGCAAAGTCACATTTGTGGCATCAGCTTAGCAAAAAGGCCCACAAACTCCTTAGGCTGAAGTCCTTATAATTCCCTTGGTTGTTTTCTTAAAGTTCAAGTGTTTAATTTCTCATTTGAATCTTGACTATTCCATCATCTTTCCAATAAATCCCCTTTTTTTCCTGAAGAGCAAAAATTGTTCTCTGTGGCTTGAAAACAAACAAATTAATTTTGGGTTATATAGATTCCAGGCTCAGTGGAGCTCCCTGTATCATGGAGGTTTCAGCTATTAAGCAGGTCATATAATCCATTCATCTATTAGGCTGACATGTAGTGAGCATGTTCTGTTTTAGTATCGCTAAGTATGAGAATTACACAGATGATTCAGACAGAGTTCCTGCCTTCAAGAGGCTTGAGTCTTATAGCCAAGAGATTTATGTGCCAGGTGAATGGTGGTGCTGTCAAGTATTGTTGGATTTGCACAAGAAATACAATCTTCAGAGAAGATCCAGTGTCTTTCTAGTGAGGGGTCAAACGTCTGTCTTTTTACATCCCTAAGAACCTCCAATGATTCCTTTCAAAACAAGCAAACAAAGTAGGAAATGGAAATCTTTGGGCTGGTGAAATATCTTTAGAAACATCAGCTATTCTATTTGTCAAAGGGTATCAGATACTTTTCCCAATTGCATTTTTTCAATTTAAAAGTTGTAGCATGGGATCATATTTTAAAGTACAAAGAATTTCTTCATTCTTTCCACTCTTATAAATTTTTAAAAATTTTATAATACTTTTATCCCAGTTGATCTTTCCAATTTTATTTCTCACTATTCCTCTATGAACACTTCATCCTCTAGACATCATGCTAGCATCTCTTATATACCTCATATTTTCCCCCATCTGTGTCTTCATTCTGTTCTCCCTATCTCCTGAATCACTTCTTTCTCATGACTTTATACATAAATCATGCTTAGCTTTTGAAGTTCAACTAAAATGTTTCTCACCCTGTGAAAAATTTTTTATCACCTTTCAGCTGGAAATTCCTTTCAAATTCTCAAACATGTCATCCGTACTTCTTTTTATAGATTTTATTACTTGATACCTCATGTTGCAGTTATTATCTTCAACACTTATCTGCCTTCATAAAGCTGTTTGAAGGCATTCAAATGGAATGTTCAAGAAACTCTGTCTCATCTCTTCCATAGCAGCCTCTGCTCAAGATTCAGGGATCTTCTGAGATTAAGAAAAAATAAAGATTCCTGTAAATCCTGATATGTGACATACAGATTTCCTAGCTGGCTTATAGGCAAAAGAAAAAAAGAAAAAAGAAGAATTTCTGAGAAGGAAGGAGGTAACAGAGATAGTAGGAAGGAAAGACTAAAAATAACAGAGCAGATCAGTTGAGATAATAGGCAAAGATGCCTCACTGACTAAGCCAACGTAAGGAAAGAGGGACAAGGGAGAAGAGCAGGCTGGATTCCAGAGATGATGAACCAAAGTAGAAATTATGCGATAGGTGGGGTTCTGCAGGAAACAGTCTGATATGAAAATCAGCATGCATATTTTTTCCTATGGGGTATTTGTGAAATCAAGAAACCAGTGGGGAGGGGAAAAGGGGAGGAGAGGGGAGGGGAGGGGAGGGGAGGGGAGGGGAGGGGAGTGAAGTGGGAAGTTCTGCTGCAATGCCATCTCAGTAGAATCCTTGGCTCACCCTGTTGGGGGTCCTGAAGATGAGATGGGCTGTCAGAGCTGTCTTGAGTTGGGCTAAGCGGGAAAGGCCTTTATTCCCAGGCATCAAGCAGTCATGATGTCGGCCACCCAGGAAGGGGCATGCCCTTGGGCCAGATGACTCCTTTCTGCAGAAAGTACTCACCAAAGGGATTTGGCAGAGAAGGGCTGTCTGCCAGCAGCACTTTGAGCAGCTCCGGGAATGAGTCTGACTGTGGAAGGGGGATTTGGCAGTGCAGCCCAAGGTCCAGGACAAGCGGTTTACATTTAGGCACCATGTGGGTGAACTGGAAGACAAAGTGAGGAGGTTATAAAATGAGCTTCCAGCTTATGAATTTGGACCTCAGTAGCCTCTGTAGGGCTTAGTTTCCATCAATCAATACACTGGTGGCCAAGATTATCATCTGAATAGGGACCTCTATTAATTATGCAAATGCAACCTTAAGTGGTAGCCTGTTTCTGATGGAAACACCACCAGACAACCCAGCAGCATATGGGCAGTGCTTTGCACAAGTAGATTATTCAGCAAATGACTGAATTGCAAGAGAGCTGAATATTCTGTTATATTTTCTGAGTTTCTCCTCATTGTCTTTGAAAATCCCTTGCATTGCGCTCCCCATTTTAATTCTGGTTTACACCATGACTATCCATTTTCACAGTCTCAAGCTCAAGTTAATTTTTTTTTTCATTTTAGATTTGGAAGAAAACTCCTCTGTATGCTGTCTTTCCTCCTTGGCATTCAAGGGAGCTTTGGTCCTTTGTTCTTTTTGCACCTGAGGGGTGTATGTATGTGTGTTTGATCTTCAGCACACCTTACTCCTGGCCTGGAATGAAAGTTTCTCATTTACAACATCCCATCTTCACCACCCAGGCACAGACAGATCCTTGTGAAAATTCAAATAAAAGTGCATAGAAAGGAGAGGCGGTCTCTCAGCAATGCCCTTTGGCTAACTTCCTGGCTCTTATTTACCTTTCCTGCTGGAGTCTCAGCCCTGGATGGTCTAGGGCTTGTTGCCTAGCTTTGGGAAAATCCAGATGAAATGGGATGCAAAAGATGATAAGCTAATTTGAGGGTCAAAACAGATAGTCTTGGAGAATCATGGTTCCAAGAAGAGTAAAAGGAGATGGATTACAAATTAATTAACTTTCTTTAATTCCACATTTCCTCATCTGTAGAGATAATAGTGCCCAATTCACATATATTATTAGGATTCAATGCTATAATATATACAAAACACTTAGCATAGTAGCTGGCACATAGTCTTCAATAAATTGACATTTTATTATTTAATATTAACAATTATTACCATTCAAGAACGTGGGATAGAGTAATGTATTAAATAAATAGTAATCTCCTTAGAAGCCATTAAAGATAGGAAAATAGATGGTGATAATGACAAAGTGGGCTTAAAATCATCAGAGAGATGATATTTTCAATACATTTGTTAAGACAAAGTCCCAGGAACACTGTCCTGGGACTCGGGATAACTGGCGTCCAGGCAACCTCTTTCCACAATGATTTTGGGTGAGCACTTCAACTTACTGAGCATCTATATAATCATATTTAAAATAATATTATGGGTTAGTAGTTATTGCTCTCCACATGTTTCACATGCTCCTTTATATTCCTCAGCTTCTGTTCTTTTGTGAATAGTCCTGACTCTTCTGTGACTGTTGCTGTGATTAGAGGTGACATGTGTGTACTTAAGAACAAATATGAGGTCTTCCAGTTCCTCCTTCCCTTGGTATAGTGACGGTGGAGACTATGCGTTGAGATGAAGGAGCCACAAGGTGGAACCAGTGAAATCCCTGAGTTACCACATGGAAGAGTGTCACCCTTGGGAGATACCATACTTTCAGTGTGAACAATCTATTATGAAAATAGTTATTATATGTTTATATATTAAGCCATTGAGACTGTTTATTAATGGGACTAGCTTATCCTGACTAACATAAACAGCATAGGATCAGCTGACAGCTAAGATTTCTTCCAGCTCCAGTGGTTCTCATACTGACTGTTAGGATGAGTGGAAAATGTACGTGAACATTGCTGTGTACTCTGTGTTGTCACTATAGAACTTATGAACCACTTTATAAAGGCTTCATCATGCATGTGGCAGTTAGAAACTATGAAAGTAATCTTGACCTTTATCCCTTTTTATAACACATGCACGTTTAGGTATATGTATGTGTATTCTATTGGCATGAATAAATATTTGTATTACTACTTTTAACTGCTTCATATTCTTAAATACTCTAACTCAAAATGAAATTAGTATGCAATGGCCCAGTATACTCATTAAAAAAATACCAACTTAGTGGCAGAGAAGGGAAAGTGAGAGAAAATTATTAAATTAGGATTCAGTAAGGCAGAAGAGGTATAATAATTTAATGGCATAATTAAGCTTGATGGGGATAATTATAGTGTTTTGTATTTAGGTTCAAAAAGTAAATAGATATATATGGCTATATATAATTAGAGTGCTATGTCTAGAGCACAGATCATGTACAAGTATTAGGGAGTTTTGATTGATGACAAAGCAATGTAAACCAACAATGTACAGTTTACAGTAACAAGCACAATACACACACACAGCTACACACATGCTCAAACTCTACATCTGTGCAAACTTTATTAATGTATTAATACAAACTGTATTAATGCAAACTTTAGCTGTATTAATATTGGAGTGCAATAGTTATAGGCTTGGGTTTTTTAAGTACAATAGCTCTTAACTGGATAAATTTACAGAAGTTATTTAGCATCTCTAAGCCTCAATTTTCTAAATTGCAAAAAGGAATAATAGTAGTGTAATAGTAGTACCTAGTAATACCTATTTCATGGGATTATTCTGAGTAGTAATTGATAACGATGTATGTAATATACACAACATGATGCTTGGCATTGAGGAAGCATCAATAAAAGTTATGCATGAATATAACTCAATCACCTCAAAGGAAAGAGTAGTCTTCATGTGGTAGAAGATAGTTTCTTTTTCTGGTTGGCAAGACTGCGTGTTTGGTATAGTATTAAGGCAACTTCTGCATTGATGTGGTATTTCAGATCAGATTACTTTCCAATTAAAGATTACTTGATAATATGTTTCCATGAGACCTACCTTCATAAAAAGGCTTTCCTATAAAACTAAACACCCTGCCATTACCTGAAAATGGGCATTGGTTTCTCTCTTTCTCTACCCCGCCCTGCAGAGGTATCACCTACTCACTTCTCAAAAGGCAGAAGGTAAAAATATGATTTTCTGTAGATGATTGGGAAGGGATATAAAGGCTTTTCTGATCAGCATCTGGGAATTTTCTCAAAAAAGTTCATAGCGCATAATGTTTTGGGAAAGAGTAAAAATGGATATATTTTTCACATATTGGACTACATCATTTTTTTAAGTTATGCTCATCAAAAGATACCACTACGTAAACAAATATCTAAGCCACAGAATGGAAAAGAAACATGTATACAACATTACACTGATGATAGACTTGCATAAAATATATATATATAAAGAGATTCTACAAACCAGTAACAAAAAGACATCATAAAAATGAGCTACAGTCTTCCACATTTTTTAAAGAAAATATGCAAGTAGTTAATAAGCTCCTGAAGCTCCACATTGATAACATTATAGTAATTAATGAAATGTAAATAAAAATTTTCATTAGATATCATTTCATACTCACTATAGTGACTAAAACTAAAAAGGCTGTACCAAAGGGTGGCCAGGGTGTGGAGCAAGTGGAGCTCTCATACATTGGTAATGGAAATAATGTAGCCATACTATTCCCAGGTATTTACCCAAGAGGAATGAAAAAAAAATATGGCTACAAACATACTGTACAACATTGTTCATAGAAACCTGATTTTTAATCATTTATAATAATTTTAGTCATTCTAGTAAATATATAGAGGTATCTCATTTTGTCTTCGAACACTTCTTCAATTACCAGCACTTCAACTGTTCAGTGTCTTACATGTGCTTATTCTCCAGGTTCACTGCTTTTTCTTTATTTGCTATTCCTCTCTGCTGATTATCCCATCAAATAAATTTTTCATCTATGATATTGTGTCAGAATTTTCATTTTCATTTTAAGGTCTCATTTTTCTATTCTGATTCCCCCCTTTTGTAAGCATGTTGCAGCTTTCTACTAGACCCTCTAAAATATTTATTTTATTTATTTTGAAGTCTCTATATGATATATCCATTATCTGTGCCATCATTGGATATGCTTATTATCTTGATCTCACATTTTCTTGATTCTTCACATGCCTCCTAATTGTTATTGAATATCAGATATTGTGTGTAAATAGCTGTAGAGACTGAAGTAGATAATATCTTTCCCAGAAAAGGTCACGTACCTTTTTTTCTAAGGCTGCTAATGTGGAAGCCTCAGTCCTCCCAACCTGCAACTGAGCTGGACCTGGGCTTTATGTCTGCTTTACTTAGATTCTGAACAACACTGGCTTCTAATGATTTGAGACCAGAATTAGGAATTTCCCTTCAACTGGCTGGGGCTCTGAGCCCCCGAGAGACCCTGGAGATGTCTTTGAGGCTTACAGCCCAACTACCAGGTTTCCAAACTATGGGAAATCTCTCTCTGCATTATAGTCTTCCAGATTTGGGGGTTTCTGGGATGTTCCTGGATTTTGCTTCCTGGGAGGTTACTCTCCTCTTGCTGCCTTGTTCAGCAGTTTGAGACCAGTTCTTTCTATGAAGGTTTGGACAGAAGCCTCAGAAGAGATTCTCACAGCCTCTTGTCCCACGTCAGCCTTCCGCACCTTCTGCTCACACTCTTTGTCATCCGTTGTCTCACACTCGGTGTGGGCTTGGAATACCTCCGAGGGGTTTCTCTCTTCTCACTCTAAATATTGGCAGTATGGGCAGACTCGTTCTGGGGCTGAGGTCCCCTGGGCAGGCCTCCAAATCTTCACATCAGCTCCCTCTGCCATTAAAACCTCATTAAACATGGAGCTGTTTTTGTCTTATCCATTGATGGTGGATTCTTCCTCCCTTTGCCAGACATCCTAGATGAAAGCTACAAAAATGTTCTTCTCTTTTAGGAGGACTTGTTTCTATCTGGAACTTCGTTCATTTGGGGTTTATCTTCCTTGGTTTTCTGATTGTAACAACCGTGATTTTGTAGTTTATCCAGATTATTCTTATTGTTACAGCGAGAGTGATGGAGTCTTACAGTGTTTTACATTCCTAATTGAAATCCCTTAATTCCATATTACCACAATTGTGCTGTAATATTTTACCACCTGGGTTAGGTGTTGGCAAGCAATGGTCTGCAAATCCAGCTAGCGGTGTGTTTCTGTGGCCTATAAGCTGAGAATGCTTCTTACAATTTTTAAACGTTGGAGAGTGAGGAGACGAAGGAAGAACAGGAGGAATTCTCGTCACAGACTGCATATGGGGCCCACAAAGCCTAGAAGACAGTACCTGGCCCTTTGCAGGAAATGTTTGCTGACCCCTGACCTTGGCTGTGCCAATTTCTGTGCTGTAGGATTGTTTTGTCTCTGCTGTGGGAAAGAAGGACATTCATTTCATACTAAGGTTGCACACATGAAGTAGAGAAGCAAGAAGGGGAGAAAGATAAGGAATCCTGGACTTGGGTAAAGAGATGGTGCTGGCCACACTGTGTGGTCCTTGAAACAGCTCTCCTCTGGCTTCAGTTCGCGGGGACGTGTGAGAGGTATGAAATCTCTGACCTGATTTCCTGGAACAGTCTTTCTGATATTTTGACTGAGGATATAGCATTGGCCAACCAATGCTGTCGTCACATTTTAGGGACAGTTTATCTGTAGCACAAGGAACCTTGGTCCCGAAAACTCTTTCATAGTAACAGTGGTGCTACAAACAGAATTAACTCTGTTTGAACTCTGTCTGTGAAGAGAAGTCACCTATCAGCATCCAACTTAAATGACCTCATGTCTGGGCTGCCCCCAAACACCCATTATGGTGTCTGTGCTGGAGAGATGGAATCTTAACAGACACAATGCCTCTTTATCTGAAGCCATCCAAATCCTTTTTCCTGTCTTTATCTTTCCTTAGTTATCACTGCTCCAGATAGCCAGGTGATGGCTGCTGAAAATAGAATCAGTAGAAACAAGGTCACTGTCACTGTGGCTAGGGGCACATCATTTAAACAGGTTAAAGGGAAGTCTGAAATTTGTCACTCCATTTTCCTCCAACACCCTTTTGTTCTGTCCATGAATTATATCTGTTTAATGTCTACAGTATTTTGCTAGGTTTAAGGAAGTGAGAAGAGTAGCTTTGCTAATGTCTGTGAACCAGACCATCAATCAATCAACTTTTACTGAGTATTTTTTTATGCTGGGACTTTTGGAGGATGTTGCCTTCTGGCCAGTGTTCTTGTTGTTATAATTATTGTTCAAATGCCCCTTTTTATACAGTCCTTATTTACCAAAACCTTATGCATAATTTATCATTACTGCTGTCCTGACCATCATCATTGTTAATTCCACTTTACAGACCAGGAAACTGGGAACGACACAGGTAAGTGGCCGTGTATCATGCACCTTGATGTGTGGAGCTGGGACTCAAACCACGGCATTCGATTCTGGATTCCAGGCTCTGGCTGCTATACCACCATTGTTTCCCAAACCCACAGCTTCCTCCTGGGCCGAATTCTGATGAATTAAATGATAGGACTCTTACCATCACTTTTTATCAGCTGCTAGTCTACTGGTGCTCTTAAAATAGCTGGGTTCCAGCGCTGCTGTAGGAGCCAGTTATCTAACATCTGTTCTCTGGAGTTCCAAGAATTTCTCTTTGTCAGTACCAGTCTATTTGTCAGAAGCCATGGAGTTTAGAGCCCAAATTAATTCTTAAAATGCTACAGGAAGAAAATCTATATAATTTCAAGTATAATTATCAGTCTCATATAGTATAATAACAAAGATTTGATTGCTAGAAACTTTTCTGATAGTGTGAGGGAATTGTTGATTACTAGGAATCAAAGTCCAGCTATCATATCATCCTCCACTGACTTGTGGAGGACGAATCAGAAGTAAGAGAGGTTGGGCTACATGCCCAGAATCATTTGCTTGTTCATGATGACACGTGCACGCCTATTTTCAAGCTCAAAGCCCAGTGTTCTTTCTGTAACACTGCACTGAAATACTGTGGAATTTGCCTCTGTGGGCACTGGGACTTACATGCATGAACCATATTCATTCAGCATCTGTCAGAAAAAGGCAGAAGGAAATTTGTAGCTTTAAAATAGCAAGTAGTGCCACTCTAACTTAATTCCACAAGCATATGCTAGAGTGAGCAGAGCTGTGCTGTGGAAACTGCTCTTTCCTTTGGTAATCTCCCACCAGCTCCCTCATTGTGGCTGTCTTCTGTGTCTTGCTATGGTTTTGGTATCTTACAATTTGTATTTTTCGTGTTCGAATCTAAGCCAGTACTTCATTGCTCAACCAGAGAAACAGCAATCCCTTTAAAAATTGAAGGGAAAACTGGTCTTGTTGGGCACAACAGAAGTAGAAATTATAGGTGCTCTGCTCCCTAAAGTTCCCAGCAGATTTTCAGGGAGAATTAATGCTGAACAGTTTTCTTCCTTTACGTGGATCTGAGAATACAGGCTTTGTCACTCTCCCACTCTATTCCTAGTAAGATGGGAGTCCACCATCTCCTTATTAGCAATAGCCCCTATTCGCTAGCAAAACATGACTGACTTAGTACTTGGAGGGGAAATATGTTTATTAAGTATTCAATCTCTTGTTTAGCTGTTTCTCCCATTTACATAGTACTTTTTTCTCTTTTCCTATAGTTATATTGTCAGTTTAATTCATTTGGAATTTGTCAACTGCATTAGCCAGCCTCACCTTGACCTCCTTTTTATGATTAATATGTTTATGGCTTATCTCGACACCTAGACTTCAAGTTACTTGGGGTTCAGTGTACTTTAGATCTTATTACCACAGTTCCTTGTATGCACAAGGCATCCTATAAATACCCCCTTTTTTTGAACAAATACCTGGAGATATACCCCAATACAAGTAGCATGACTAACTCTCTTTATATATTAGGATTTTGTTCAATACTTTACGTAAACCATTTCAAACACACTAAGGGTTAAGGACTTTTGAAGGGAAAGGGACAACTCAAATGTGGCAGTTGAGCCTGGGAGAGGTTCTGGGAGCGGCTAGCGAGTGGGAAGGAGGCCTTGGCCCCTGAGTCTGCATGGCGTGTGCTGGGAGCAGCGATCATGACTCACTTGCTAGTGGATATGTGCTGCTGACGCTCGCTGAGAGGAGAGATCAGGAGGCCTTTGAACAAGCTGCTCCCTCAGCCTGGGACATCTTTCCTAGGCATCACTCACTTGTCAAGATCAAAGTTAAATGCCACCTCTTCTGTGGAACCATCCTTCAACAAAATGTATTTTCCCTCCTCTGGACTCATACTTGTTGCCTTGCCAGTAGGCACCATTCTCTGCCACTCTGTCACAGCCCTTAACAACTTTGCTGGTAAGTGTCTGTCAACTTGTCTGTTTTCTCCACTGAAATGAGAGTCCTTTAAGGATAGAGATTCTGTTCATTTCATCGCCCTATCACTAACCCCAATACATGCCTCATTCAAATAATGAGTTGAAGTTTTCCCTTTACCATGGGAGTCCCTTTTCCTGACCCCTTAAGGGAAAACATAAACAAAAGAAATTCCAAATCTCAGGTCCGATGCAGCAGAAAGATTCATCGTGCCTGGCATGGGCATTCAGAGGTTGAGAAGCCACATCTCTGCTTCTGCTCTTCCATCTGTACTAGTCAGGGAGGATACAAGAAACCAATCGTTATTTCAGGCTTTGTTTTGTGAGGCTCTGAAAGTGCTGCATGCAACAGGCTTATAAAGTATGTCATCTCCAAAGCCCTAATGAGCCGGTCAGTGGCGGTTCCATCTCTGAGGCAGTGTCTGCAATCATGAAGCAGTGTCACCCTGGGCTGGGAGAGCCCCTGATGTGTCCGCTTTGAGCACAGCAGTAGGAGACTTCCCTCACATGTGCCTGCCTGCTGCTGGGCAGTGGAGCAATCATGAATTAGATGACAATGGGCACACCGACCCCTCAGTCACTGGGTGTCTTTATTTCCCTTTTCCCGAGTAGAGGGAACCCCTGCCTGGGCTGATTCCCTTGGGGTTTGCACCTACATAGCTGGGTTGGTGATGGAAAGATGCCCCAGCCTCTCAGTTTTGAAGGGACTGGCAGAGAAAATGGATCGCTTTCTGCAAAGTCCTGGTCGGTCATTGTGATCTTGCAGACGGGCGCTAAGGAGTCTGGCCTGTGGTCTTCTACAACAATGCCCGGGAAAGCTGCCCAGTCCCAGCAGCTTGAAGTCAAGGAATGCCCTGACGAGTGCTCGCAGGATTCCAGGGATCTACGGCTTTGGACCGCTAGGGCCTCCAGGGACTTCACGACCCTCAAGACTTCTCCACACCTCCAGTTTTAAAGTAGTATGGATTTCTCCTTCCCCTTTCACTGTCTCATGACCAATCAGGAGCCGACCCCTCAGCACTGTCTGAGGACAACATTCCAGTTATGTTCTCCCTTCTCCTGATCCCCTGTCACCCTCTTCCCGGTCTGCATTGCCCACACTACGCAGTGATTTCCTAACTGTCTCCCTTTCTCTGGCCTCTCTCTAGCTCTCCTTGCAATGCTCCACACAGCTGCCATTTGGTCTCCCAAACTATAGTACAGTATTGACGGAAGAGGAAAAGATTTTACAGTCAAACACCCATGATTCAAAAGCCCTGCTTTACCAGGTTCAAGTCCCCTGATCCCTCTGCTGCAGCATGTCTGTTTTTAAAAAGGAGTATATGTACTCCCTAATAGAATCATTGTAGATTGATATTGTGTATTTTATGCAGCCATCAGGATGTCTGGAATAAAGCAGATACTCTTCTTCTCTATTATTATGCTAATCCCTTCCTCAGAGATCACAGTGGTTCTCTATAATGGATACATATAGATACACTGGAGATACATAGATATATCTGCAATTAATCTATCTATCTGTCTATCTATCTCCCTACGTGCTGGCTATGATGGCTTCTATATTGCCTGGAGAATAAAATTCAAACTACCAACCTGCATTCAAATAAAAAATAAGGAGATTCAATCCATCTGTCTCTCTAGTTGCTTTTCCCTCTAGCTTTCAGTACTTGATGATTCGGCCAAATGCCACAACCATAGTGCTTCGGGCTGTTCCTTTGCTGGGGTTTAGTTCTTGCTGCTGTTTTCTCCTCCAAGAACTTTGTCCTCATCTCTGAGTGTCAAAATCCTCCCCATCCTTGAAGGCCCCTTGCAAATTCCTCCTCTTCCAGAAACTCAAATTCATCATTGCCTCACTGAAAGACAGGCATACACTATATGACTTTTCTCTGGCATTTGTCATTTTCCTCCTGGCATTTTTATTAATGCACACACATATCCACTTTCTCCTTCTGAGCAGGTGTGATGTCTTATTTATCTGTCTACCCTCAGAAACAAGTTGGTGAATGGCACAGCATATGTACCCAATGAATGTATGTTGAATCGAGTTACATTGGATGATTAGTCCTTGAGCAATTGGTGAGAGGGACTCATGTCTTTTAACCTTGATATTAGATGATATTACCCATGTCTGGTACTGCCCAGCTTTGGCATGCAGAACCTTTAAGAGGAAAGGTCTCATGGATACCTGCAGCTCTGGGAGAAGTCTGGCTCCCCTTCTTCACCTTATCTGAGGGCCCTGATGAATACCCCCAGGGAGGGCCCAAGGCACAAACTTTCTTCTTTAGTCTGCCGTGTGCCTGGTCAGGACCAGGGACGCATCAGCAGTTCCACTGCGGTGCAGAGAAATGACCACACATCCTTGATCGGTGCAATGGCAACACAACAGATTTCTAGAGATTAACCCTAGAAAAGATGCTCTGTTTCCTACCTAAAACTTCACAACATAATTAAGAAATGCAGGCACTTTCTTCTTCTTGTATTGCATTTATACATCATCTGGATTTGCCTGGGGGCTGTAGTGATTGCCAAGAGTCATGCAGCTAAAGTGTCACACAGTGACACATGGGAAGTTCATCATTTGAAGAAAGATGGGAGGGCAACAAACTCTGCCATTCTGGGGACCAGACAAGATGAACTGCCTCTTACTCTAGCAGGAGAGGACTTGGTTAAAAGTAAGGAGGGCCTGACAGATAAAAAAATTGTTTATGAAGATGGCCTGCAAAAGGAATCATAAAATCTCTCTATTATATCTAGAAAACTTTAGGCTCTATCGAGCTAGCTATATCTGATAGGACTGCTGACATTATGAAGATGTGGGGAAATAGACCAGATATGTCTATTGGTCCTGTCCTTACGTATCAGAATAAAGTTGTAATTACATAAAAACATGTAAAAAGTCAAAATTACCTCATCGGAAAAATGTAGGTGACAATGAAATTACCTTTGCCACAGGAAAGCTAGAATTATTCATGTCATATACTTAGTCCACTGTCGGGCATATAGTAAGCATTTAATAAATGATAACTGAGGATGAAGATGAAGATGATAATGAATGGAAAAGACGACTACAAACGTTAATTGTTTTCTAAGGCACAATGCTGGTGTCCCCTTCCGGAATCATCAGACTAAGAAGCAAATGGCCTGATTGGATCTGACTCTGAACTACTAGCCACATGATTTTGGGAAAGTTACTGAATTT
Organism: Manis pentadactyla; assembly: GCF_030020395.1. NCBI lineage: Eukaryota > Metazoa > Chordata > Mammalia > Pholidota > Manidae > Manis > Manis pentadactyla. Next base: position 14,372,383 of record NC_080021.1, on the reverse strand, counting down.
CTTTGGGTTTTGATTTTCTTCCTCTGTGATTCTGGGGGACCTTATATATGTTTCGCAAGGTTGTATTGGAAATGAAATGATAGAGTATATAAGAATATGTAATGCAAGGTTTGGTAAATATTAGAAACCTTAAAGATGGAAATGAGTGAAGGATGGGAATTTGAATTCCCTTGATCCATAACAATAAATTAATAAAATGATAAATAAAGCAGCCAATATATGCTCACTTGTTCTACTGGTAATCCCAGAATATAATGCCAGTCCTACATCTGGACCAAGTCACCAGTCACTTCATGGTATATTTTGACAAATACCAAGAGGGTCTTCTCATGTTATTCTGGCACTCTGCTAATGTAGTTTTCTGTATTTCACTGACCCTCTCTCTATGACCTGTTAAATAAAATTCAAATTCCCTAATTAAAAGTTGACATCAAATCCTTGGTTCTTTAGAAAGGAAAGGAAATATTTCAATGAGCAAGTACTGAGCATCTCTTTAGGTTCCAACCCCTGAGCTAAAGAGGAATTCTGGTTGCTTTCAAAATTCAGACCATGCACTGCTATTCTGGGGAAGTTGGAAGAGGTGGGGGCATTGAAAATTCAAGCAGGTTTTCAAAGCTGCTGTTCCCCTTTTATTAAGTGCGTGAAGATCAATGGTTGCAAGTGAGGCAAAAGAGTTTTATACACTGAGGGCCCCTGGGAACACCTGTAGGCACATATATCTATCTACAGGCACATACAGCCCATTGAATGCTTACTCTTGTGTAACATTTTCTGTTAAAGTGAGTAATTTAGCTTAACAGAAATTTAAGAGCAATTGTCTTCTGTGTCAGAGATTTCCAAGAGTGCTAAGAAGGCAAGATTATGCCACTAAGTAATGTTTCAAAAAACTAGCTAAAATCCTGGGGGTTTCTTAAAAATGTGCATGCATGCATGCCCTCCTAACTATGCATGGCAGACAATAAGAAACCATTGACCTCACAACGTTGAAGGTGCTGAGACGTTCTTACTATCTATTTACTGTACTTATTTCCCCCCAGCCCTTTGATACATGTGCAGTTGCCCACCCACAGCAGTCATGGAGTGGCATATCCTCTATGTTGCTGCCGCTTAGGACAAAGAAATGCTTGCTTTCTTGCTCTCGTCCTTTTGCACATTATTCCCTCCACCTCCAAGCTAACCATCCCTACCAAAGCCAGGGAGAGGGAATTAAGAGAATATGGAAAAGAAATGGGAGCAGCCATGCTCAGGACATGATAATGAGAATGACACACATTTTAGATTTCATTATTATTTGGCATTTTATTTCCAAATACCCGAAACTAGAAGCTGTCTTACTCCGATAGAGGCCTCACCTTAGAGAGGTAATGAAGAAGTGAAGCCACTAAGATCATCTGGCTGCAGTCTGGATGCAGGGGGCTGTGTAGGTCACCTGACCTTTCTGGGTTTCCATCATCTCCTCAGTATGAGCGAGAAAAAAATGTGCCTCAGTCTTCCCCAAAGGTGAAGAACATGGTGGTGAAAGTACCATGAAACTGCGGATCTACAGAAGGAATGGCCATTTCCTCCAAAAGCCCCATGAATTACACTGAATTCTAATATTTAGCCTTCTTCACTGACTTGCTGAGGTACAGAAAACATTTTTTACTCGAAGCTGGGCCTCAGCTGGGCCTCAGACAGAACTTCCCAGACTGTCAACAAGTCAGTGGGAGTGACTGACTTCTGGTGAGTTTGCAGCTTAGCCTGACCCACCGGTCTTCCTTTTTCCCGAAGGCTGGACACCTCGCCAGTCACTCCTCATTGTCAGTTCACCCTGTGACCATGAACACACTTTGTCTGTTGGACCCCAGTGCATCTCCACCTGTGTATGCTGCCATTCCCCACTTTCCCCTCACCCTTCCTGCCTCCCTCAGCCATGTCCCCAAGGCGAAGGCAGCAAATGGCATTTGGATTGCCAGGCAGTGCAGGGTGATTTCTCTCTGTCAATGTCTTCCCCATCTTTGCCTTCCTGTGTGGCTTTATCTCTTCACACACACACACACACACACACACACACACACACACAGACCAAAAAGTGGAAACTGTCTTTAATGCTCTATTAGAGGATTAATCAAAGTAATAAACAAAAAAGTTGGCCCAAACTATAAGTGGTTTCCTGGAGTGTAAATGTCATCAAAAAGCATTTACCTAAAGCAGAGGGCTTGGCCTAGAATAAGTTATACGATACCCCTGAGCCACAGATCCCTCATCACTAAAATGTGAATGATTGTAGAATTTTCCTCACAGTTTCTTGTACAAGTGGCTACTGAATTGTAGGTTCTCCATACATGTTTGTTGAATGAATGATCACATGGAGAGTAAATGAGCTAATGCAGGTAAAACACCTAACAGTGCATGATACAAAATAGGTGCTCAGTGCACCAGGGCTGTTACTATTACCTGTAGTACTGCTTCGGTCCAGGCTTCTCCCTTGTACTTCCTTGTCCCTTTGTGTCTTAGGAGTTTCTCAGAGTGATTCAGAGCTTAGACTCCAAAGCTGGATTCTCTGGATTTGAATCCTGCCTTCACCAGCTGCATGACTGTGGGCTAGTTATTTGTCCTTTTTCTGCCATTATTTCCTCAAATGTATAATGAGGATATGGCAGATATTTCATATAATTAGGATTAATGGGTTTATATGCGTTCTGTGCTTAAAAGAGTGCCTAACAGGTCATAAATACTTGGTGAAATTAATTTATTTTTAAATTATTATTAGGTTCTGTCTAGCTTGGCTCTCAGAAAGTCCACACACAAGGAAGACTGCTCCAAAGACATTCTCCTGGCACATAATCACGTATTGCTTTGGAAGGGCTGCACTAGTCTCTTTACAAATCTGTCCCACTGGACTGTGACTTATTCCAACACCTAGGGTCTTTCTTCTTTCATCCTTCCCTACTGCTTTTAGCTCAGTGCTGAGCCACCTTCATTATTAGAGTTACTTTTGAAAAGTGTGTGTCGTGGAATTGGCAGAAGATGAAATCTTTTTAGCTGTAAAATTTTAAAGCTCCTAAGGCCTTAGCTATATCACATCTACTCCCTCTATTTTACAGGTGAGAAAAATGGCCCGCAGAGTTTGGAACTTGCCCACAGACACCCTGTTAGTTAGTAGCTGATTCTCAGACCAGCTCTTTTGGCTTTTATTATAGCACGCCTATTCATTCATTAGTTAAACATTAAAAAAAGTATTCATGGCATATGGATCCTAAACACTGTCTTAAAATGTAAAACTGTGATCCTAGGTTACAGCTATGCCCGTGTGGATTGCTGGAAGGTAAAAGCCACCTTCTGCTGGGCATTTCCCTGATCAAATAAGAAATTAAAATGAGCCCTATGCCCTGAGCTTGCCCTCTGCCTTTGCTCTGTCTGGTCCAAGTGCAAAGGGGTGGGACAATGAAAGGAAAATTTGCAATTGTAAAGAGAAACAGGGTGGTATTATAGGGCCCATCTTGGAGTGGGCCAGAATTTTACTGCTTTTGTTCACTTCTCTTTGACCCTCACCTAGGAACCTCAGTTTCATCTTTTCAGTAAAAGGATTGGAATTACCAGGGTTCCAAGTCCCCTTCCCATTCTACCATTCTGTGAAGCAGACTATGAATCAATGCTAGGTAGAGGGTCTGTGCACAAGTGTTTAATTTATTATTAGCTCATGCTCTAGCTATGAGGTTCTGGGTTGCCAAAATTCTTTTCATACACTGCATTTCTTTGAATGACACATGGATAACTGTTAAACATGACTGTAATGTGAGAAGATGCATTAAATTAGTGTAAAAACTGTACGCCTCACAATTTCCAGATGTCAGAATCTCGTAATGTTGTCATTTTTCTTTTTTCTGTTCAGATGTTCATACAAATGGAAGGCAAATGACGGCAGGAACCATCTCCCAACAACACATTCCTCTCAATGTGTTTCTACCGATTTGTTCCTGGGGGCTTGCATACTCCTGAGGGCTCACCAAAGTGAGACCATCTCTCAGAATATCACAGCACTGCAGGCGATGCCTCCCCTGCCCATTGCCTGAACTGTCGGCTCCTATGTGACTCAGAACACTTGAAAACGCAGGCAGCCTGGTGGTAGGTAGTATTTACCCAAATTAGAGAAATTAAACTCTGAACTGTTCAAGTTTCAAGCAATCAGTTCCAGTTGGTACACACGCAATTCCAACCGTAGGCATCTGAAGAGAAAATGTGATTTTGGCAGTGAGAGCTGCTAGTAGGAGTTTAAGTCCCAATCAACATAAAATGTACATAAGTACCAAAGCTGAATATTGATCAGAAGGTTTTTTGTTGTTGTTGTTGCTGCTTCATATCAGATGACATGCTTCAAGGCTATCTTCTCTTATCAGAGGAGAGGAAAAAATATGCAAAGAGTTTAAAGAAAAGATTATATCTCCTTTCTATGGCATGAAGAGGTTATAAAGCTATGATAGAAAAGCTTTAAATTATTCTACTTTTAAAGCCATTGTTGCTTTAATCCTTTTTATCAGAAAATAATACCAAGTTCTTTTGGTTTGGACACTTTGGAAGGAAATATGCTTTTTCCTTCTACCTTATGTAGTTCGGCTGAGCTGCACAACTCCAGTAGGCATAGTTCTTATTGTACTCTCCCCGCATATTCATCAAATAGAGTAAGATCATGCCCTCTGGAGGTGTTCAGTGGACCAGCCGTGACCAAACTTGAATGTGAACATAGAGGATATGTGTCTGTAGATATGCTACACTTTATTTCAACTGTTGCAAGAACCCTATGAGATAGAATACAGAAGAGGAAACTGAGGCTCAAAGGAGTTAAGCAACTTGCTCTACTAGACAAGGTGGGCCAACTGCTGTGACAAACTGCCTCAGAAGCTCAGTATTTCAACACAGTAAAGTATGTATTTCTCACATCATACTCCGATTGGATATTTAGCAGGTGGCCTTCCGAGTGGAGATTTAGGAACCCTGGTCCCTTCTGTTTAAGGGCTCTGGCATCTTATGGACTCAGTCTTTCAGAGGATCCTCTGCATTAGGTCTGCAGACAGGGGAAATGGAGGGATCCTTGAGAGCCTCCCGGAAAACTCTGGGTAGGAGCAGACTGAACCAGATTGAAACCATTATCACATCTACCAACATTCCATTGACCAGAACTCAGTCAATGGCATCAGTGCACTGCAGGAGAATCTGGGAAATGTAGTCTCTCTGCACCCAGGAGGAAAAGGAAATGGGTTTGGTAAACACAGTGCTGGCAGAATTACTAAGAACAGGAATCCCTATTCTAGCTCTAGATCTTATGAGCTTTCCACTACACCAAGCTGTGAGATTCATCTTCTGAATATTTTTTGACCCAAATGGTAAGCCAGGCAGAGGTACACGTCAGGGGTTGAGGTCAAAAAGAGAGACTGAAAAATCATCCAGATGTTGCTAAAATGACTCATTTTTGCTTGTATGGAAACAAATTTGAATATTTGACTGAATTTTCCAGATCTCATTCATGCCTAGCTTAGACGTTACCTAAGGGTTTCTTGGAGGTATTTGATCTGGCTTATTTATGACGCATGATCCGATCTTGGGAAGGTTCTTGTGCGTGCTCATTTCCCTTCTCTCCCTACATCTCATCTCTGAGACTTTAGCTACTTGAATTGTTTCAACTATAAACACCATGCGGTTGACTCGCCAGCACATACTCTCATTGTCTCTTTGCCTCTGCCTTTTATGCCAAAAGGCTACTAATAACCAACTGCTTACTCCTCCTCAGCACCCTGAATGCTCCTGTAGCCAGTATGTATAGTATTGAAATTTATGCCCCCCACCCACCAAAACATGTCTTTATTACCACCTTTCTAGTTACTTATGTTATTGAGTTGATTTATTTGCATCTGCAGATCCAAGTATTACAGGGACAGAAGCTTTAACACTTTTTTTAATACAACATCATGAATACAAATAGGATTCAGAACTAAATATTTACAGGGAGGGAATCAGTCAAAACAAATTACAGATTTAAAACCTGATAAATGTTGTAGTCACACAATTCAGAAAAATAATACATAGTTTGATTTATTAACTGCCTGATATGACTCCGTATTATTTTTTCTTACATTTTTTGACCATATAAAGAGAAAAATGTAAATAACTTAGTTTTATTTCTATTGTTGATAGCAATGTTTTTGTTACTGCTTATTAGATGCTTACTAGCTTCTCAAGTCATCAGTAATGCCCTGTAAACTTTCAGAAGATTTGTCAAATTTGAAAAACTTCTACTAGAGTTCTTTTACAACATTTCATATTTTCTTTTGAGGTGATTAATCTGAAATTCCCTTTGAATTGGCAACACTGGTAGAGTTCCTGCCAGGGCCTTAGAAGGGGTTTGCGTAGGTCAGGGGCTTGAATTTAGCCTTCATTAATTTTGTGGTAGATCTATTGTTTACCTGTGTTTATCCTCACTCTCTTTTCCCACAATCTATTGCCAAAATATTGTCAACACTTTCTTCATTTTGGATCTGTCTTTATTCCACTTGCCTCTTCAAGATTTTATTACCTTGTACAGGAACAATTGTACACATCTTCTGCGCTTTTCATCTAAGGTCTTTGTCCCCTTCTTGTCATTCTGAAAAATAATTTCAAATTAATAATTTCCATTTTTAAAAACCCTCTTGTTTGCCAAGTTCAAAACCATTTACCTGATTTTGCAGGTCATGTATGATCTGGTCCCAACTCATCTTTCAAGTGTGATCTCATGATTTCACTCTGGTCTACAGGTTTGGACTTCATCTAGACAAGGCTTACTAACATGCCATTCATTCCATCTTGAACATGATACCCCTTATAAAAGAGGAATAAAATGGTCAGTATCTTGTAAGTGCCTTGACCTTTCCGGAGGGAGAGGATGGCATACACAATGTCAGGAGAGGTCAGATGTAGCTCATTGACACCTGATCCCTTTTCCCCCCTTTGGTGTGTTTCTCCATAATCCTTAAAACCTTAACATTTCTAAATATGATACTTTGTTTCCATTTAGTAAATCACAAGCTCCATGAAGGCAGAAAGTATTGGCCTTGTTCTTTGCTCTATCCCTACTGCCTACAGGAATGCCTTGTCTACAAAAATTTCTTGAAGATGCTGAAATATTGGCCACATTTTGCAAGTGAGAGTTTGAGAAATTATTGAAATGTGCAAAGCCTGAGTTACCTTATCTGTAAAATAGCAGTTATCATAGGAAACATTTTACACAGTTATTGCGAAGAGTTAGTGATTAAAATCAATTAAAGCTCTTAGCAGAGTGCCTGGCACATAGTAGTTGCTCCATAAATATTATCTAGCATTTCATTTTAATTAGAACCTTTACATGTGAGTGCTAAGAAAGTGGCAGCATGGGATAGCAGAAAGAACTTGAGAGTTTGAGTCCCGGAGGAACCTGACTTTACAATTGACTAGCTCTGGGGCCTTGGGTAACATCCCTTGATTTTTCTGAGCCTCAGTTTGATTTATCTGTGTAATGGGAATAATGGGAATAACTGTGCCACAAAGAAAACATCTATGCAGTACTATGAAATACCATCATTAGGACCGGCATTAGGGTAGGGGGACTTTCCCTGGGCCCCTCCATCCCAGGGAGCAGTCTGAGGGTGTCTGCTGGGCCCTTTATGTGGTGTACAGAGGCCTTGAGAATCCCTGATGAAATGTGCCATGGAAGTGAAAAGTACCATTGTTTTAATTGTAAACTCTAAAATGTTTTTACAGAATAACATTGATGATGAATACTTCTAATTCTGGAGATAAAAAGAAATCTGGAGCTAATCATTTGAGCTAATTTTACCACACAGGAATTGGATTTTAAATTTGTTTTATTCATAGCCAACTTTGGTCCTGCTGTAGTCTGAGAAGACCTTTCTTTCCTTCTCACCTACTTGTTTTTCAGGGGTGGGTAGACGGCCTGTTTTCCTATCTGGGAAGGACACATGCTGGTGCCAGAAGGTAAATGAAGCCAGCTTGCCTAGAGGTTTTAGAGCCTTTGAAACATGGCCAAGGCCAGATCAGAACTGGAGTAAGAATTTCTCCAAGCTGCAGCAAACAATAAAAATCCAAAATAGAAACTACCATTGTGATGCAAAGAGGCTGTAAACACAACGAGCACAAAAGCTGCTCTAGAGGGAGAGGGATGGAGTGTTGAAAAGAGCTTAGTCGGTACATTGGTTCCATGGCTTGGCATCATGGTTAGTCTCGTGGTGGCCAGTAGTCATGATTAGACCCCGTGAGGAGCTGGCCTCCAGTCCTGGCCAAAACCTTTTATTTTTGATGGTAGTGGTCTAGGAGTCATTGTGTAGTCGCAGAAACTAAAATCCTGTCATCACAGGTAAGGCGTGACATCCCTGCCATTAGGAGGAAAGATGAATTGTCTTCAGGTACTAAAGGAAGAAGAGCCCAGTATTTATTAAGAGGCGTTTAGCATGACCATTGCAGGCATGGGCTCTGGAGGTGGGCAATCTGGAGTGAATCCTGGCACCACTCGATACGAGCCACGTGATCTTGACCAAATTATTTAACCTCTGAACCTACCTAAAACATGAGAATAATAATTGCAGCCCTCACAGGGCTGTTGTGAAGATTAAATAAATTAATCCCAGAAGGCACTTAGAAGAGCAAGTTGCTATGTAAATTCTTTGCCTGGACCACCCACTTCCATCCTCACAACAATTCTATAAGGTGGTTTTTGTTATCCCCATTCTATGGATGAGAAAGCTAAGACTTCTAGCTCAGATGTTAATGAGGTGTGTTATCCGAGGCTTCAAGAGGTTGTTGTGAAGCGAGAGGTAGCTCTGTCATTTTAGATTAGAGATGAGGAGACTCCAAAGAGAGAAAGATACATCTAAAGTAGAGGCATTTCTCCAGTAACTCCGTGATGAACCGCTGACTCTGGGTTTACCCCTCTGCAAAGAAAAGTTACAAATTCCTTCCCACTGGACTATCATTCCCCCTACCCTCCACCATCCCTCTATCACAACAGTGGCTCAAGACAGTTCTAGAGCAAAAAAAAAAAAAAATGCTACAAGAGAATTATTTCTTCCATAAAGAAAGTTCTTTCTGTAAATAGGGCAAGTGGAACCAGGGGTCTGATTACTGAGCAGTGTGTGAAGAGAATCACTGGAGTCCTTTGCTTGCAGGCTTTCTTCCTTTTTGTCGAGGCTGAATTTCAAGAAGTCCGTTGCTTGTATTAGATTTCATAAGACTGCAAGACCTGGAAGGGGTGTGGAGTGTCATCTAAACAAATCTCCGTGGTTGATAGGTGAGGGAGCTGAGGCCTGGTGAAGGAGGGACGCTCCCTGAAGTTCACACAGTTACTGCAGTGCCCTCCGCATCATTGTTTACCACTTTCTCCCCTTTCCCCAGACTGACCTCTTCACACCTCCTCAAATCTATTTTCTCAAGACTCTTTGCTTTGGTGTACTGCACCTTCTAATCCTGAAATCCCAAATATATTCCTACTTTTTGTGCTTTTGTATGTTTTGTTTCATTTTGTTTTGTTTGGCCTAATACTTCCTTATCCATAGTACTCACATCTTCTAGGGAATGACAAACATCATCTCTTCCAGGGAAACTTGTATCTCATGTGCTCCTACAATAACCCATTTATGAAACCCTGATATTGTTATGTCTGTATATGTTTGCATCTGTCTGTCTTTCCTGGAGGCAAAAGACTGTCTGCTTTGTTCGGCGCTCTATTCCTTGTCTCTGGCACCATACCTGCTATACAGGTGGATGGTCAAAAATAGTTAAGTAGATAGATAGATGGGTAGATGGGTGGGGGGGTGGATGGATGGAAAGATGCATGGTTGCATGGATGAATGTGGAGATTCTCCCTTGAATATGTATGGAATTACCATAAACCCTCTGGAAGACTTAGATAACATGAATTCTTTCATGCTTCCTGAAACATTGCCTCATAATATTCTTTGTTATTGGCCTAGCATATGGTCCTATGATATTTCCAAAAGCAAGAAAAAAAGGTATGACCTGATCTAGCAGTAGGTAGAAATCAAATGCTTCCCCACTTATGAGCTTTGGTTGTAAGCTTTCAATTCCTTATAAGTATATCCTCTCAACACCTTTCCAGTGTGTGTATGTGTGTCTATACTCACTAATTAATCCACTTAGACCAAGAATATAGGAGGAATGTGCAGGAATCACCAACAACCCCTGGGGGCAGTCTGGAAAGGTAAAGTGACTTCACGTGAACCTGTCCTGTTTTATGGGGAGTCAGTGAGGTCTGCAAAAGCCCTAGCGGCTGCTTTGGTTAAATACCACCTTGATTTAAAATCCTTGCTCTCAGCAATTCCACATGATGTGTGCAGTGGCTCAGCCTTGCCTGCGTGTCAGTTCTGAGGCAAGGAAGGAAAGATGCCTTGGGGTCCTTTGAATGACAGAACAGTAATAGACTGTTGCGCTTTGACTTTTAAATTTGCCATAATTTTGATTTTCTTTCTTCTGTGCGTCTTCTCTTTTGTAGTCTCATTAGCTCAGAAGGTCAAAGTTGAGATACCTGTCTAGACAGTCAAAATGTAGAACAATGAGTCCTTGACAAAAGCAAGGCATGATATTAATTGTATATTAAGCTTTGCAGGTCTTTGAGTCATTCATCCCCTTGACAGTGGTAATAGGAACCCTGAGTGCTATTATATTTTCTTCACAGCAAAGATTATAAAAAGCGAGAGGAATTACACATGCTTCTACTCCATTTTATCAGCATTCAGACAAGGCCTTCGAATGTGCATGATCACAGTAAGTGCCAAAAGGTTCCACCTTGGTACTTTTGCTAAGTCAGTTCAGTGTAACTGGCATTTGTTGAGCATCTATTGAGTACGAGGCATTGTCCTTTGTGCTGGGGATAGAGAAATGAGTAAATACATATGGTCTTTGCAAATAGAAATAGAAAGCAGAAGCTTGTGTAATCGGTTTCTGTTTTAAGTTAAATTTGGATTCTTCCTAGCAGGTGGATCTGGACAGAGATCCTGTCACCTTTAGTATTAACTATTTTTGTGTCCTTGGGCAGGGCAGTCACCCCTGTATGCTACAAACAAAGCCCACTTGAGCCCAAATCTTATGTAGTTCTGTTCATTTGTATGTGTCTTAGAATTAAAGTTTATTCTGTTGGAATGAAACTGGGACCTGAAGCCTGGATTAAACGAGTCTGATGTAATAGACAGTAATCCATCCTATTGAAAAAGCGTATACATAGGAGTAAAAATTAGTGACTGAAAAGTTTACAAATGAGCTGGTCGTGTATGACTCATTTATAACTTCATAAATAGATAAAAAATGTTTTCCTCATTAAGAATGCAGAACAGACATTGACTGTTGTACTTAACCCACCAAGTTTTGGGTTTGATGGGAATTGTTTCATTGAAGTATCATGAAAAGCACTGTCCTTGATGTTATCACCATTTCAGGAGAGGTTCTACAAAGAGATTATTACTGTACATCAAACATTTTTTTGCCCCATTCTTTGAGGATGTATTGAGGTCTGGGGGAGACAAAATCAATTGCAACCAGTGAGTAGCAGCTCATGAAACCATCCCTCCTCTCTTGATGCCTTCTGCAGTAAGTTACAACAATGTGGCCAATTTGGGGAAGTTCAAATACTAGATGTTTCCTTAGTATGCACCAAGCAAATCATTATTAAGGAATGGGTCCATTTTCCAATTATTTTAGTCAATCGCACTGAATCCTCTTAACTATTCCTTAATGATGATTAGATTCTGTAAATGAGAGATTGCAAGTGTAGCCCTTGCATCTTAACTATTAAGGATTTATGCATGATATTTATATATCTTATTACACTGTGGAGGCTAAGTTATAAGACAAATACAGTGGTTAGGTGATCATCTAATGTTCACAAAAGCATGCCCATGATTCTTATCCCACATCTTTGTGGGGTGACATTTTCTTCCTGCTTATTGAATAAATAAGCACATTCCTTAAAGCCCCCTATACTTACATTCCCTAAGTACTATAAGGGAAGACTAACCAGAGAATGGGTCTGTGGGTAAAGAATGGGCTTCACAGTCAGACAGGCCTAAGTATGAATTCCAGTTCAACTGCTTAGTAACTGAGTGACCAGGATAAGTCATTTAACTCCTATGAGCCAGTTTTCTCACCTGCAAGATAAGGACAACATTAGTGCCTACCTCATTGGGCTTTGGGGAGGGTTAAATCAAATGTTTGTGAATGTGCCTTGAAAGGTTAAAAAAGTAGAAATACAAAAAAATGAGTAACAGGAAAGTTTACGAAGGAGCTGATAGTGTATGATTCATGTATAACTTCATAAATAGATAATAAATGCTTTCCTTATTAAGAATACAGAACAGGCATTGACTGTTGTACTTAACCCACCAAGTTTTGGGTTTGATAGGAATTGATTTCTGATCCTATTTTCTTCAGCTGGAAAGCAAAGCATAATGACAGACTCCCTTGAATTTTCATCCTTTATTTTGGTCCTCCTTTTCAAAGATCAGAGAGAAAGACTGAAGATACACATCTGGTCTCTAGTGGATCCTTCCTCATCTGATGCCCTGAGGTGTATCACCTACGTGATACAATCCAGCCCCTATTAGGCTTCTAAAGCTATTGCATAAATAGTAAAGCAGACAGTGCCCTCCAAGTGGGGTCCAGGAATAGTGACCATAAATAGCCATTTGTTTCCAGCCCATGAGATACACACATGAGAGTGAGTGTTTAGAAACTTTATAGCAATTTGACAGAGTAGTTCTGTTTTTATTGAATCTAGTAATACAAATTTTGAATTGGTATTTCGATATCTTTTACATTTAATTTTTCTAGTAACTCATTTTATTTTACTTTACAAAAGCATTGAACCATGATAGATAGGAAATTAATTTTAAAGATTGAATCCTTCAACTCAGACAACAAGAAAAGCCTTGCTGTAAAATAAGACATGTTATTTGTTATTCAAACTTCCCATTATCTAACTTCTCAGATTATTTTTTTTCCTGTCAAAATATTGTGTGTGGAACTCGAGTTTGAATTCGATAACAATCCTTTGATACTTCAGATTTCTGTTTCAACAAAAATAGATGGAGAATATCAATACTGTACCCCCTGGGGCTCACACTGGGCTGGGGATCCTAGGGAAGATCAGCCTTTGTAAGGGAGGGGAGGAAATTCATAGAATTTGCAAGGTTATAGGGGAGATAAGATATGCCCACCAATACACATCGTAGGAAGCAGAGGGTGGTAAGTGTCAAAAGTGAATATGCATAAAGCTATAGAAGTCAGATATGAGAACTCTTACTCCAGTTAGAAGGAGAATGAAGAAAGGATGATAAAAATGGGATGAACATAACCAGAGTACAGTCAGGAGGAAGACTCCAATCCCTCTAAAAAGTAGATCTTGTAAACACTAAACAATATTTGTGTATATGAAATATGTAACTGGACTCACTTTTCATTTTAGAATGTGAGAGTTGAAAGGAATCTAAGGAATAATTTAGTTTAAATTTCATATTTCCCAGAAGTATTAAAAAAAAGGTCCAGACCAGGTCAGTGATTTGTCCAAAGTCAAGTGAGAAAATGCATATGAAGGCGTCCAGCAGGTCAAAGAGTGTCATGTCTGCCTTACTATTATCTAGTCCATGCCCACTGGACCAGAATGATTTTTACTTTTGGAGGTTGATTTTAAGGTAAAAAAAAAAGGAAACATTGCAAGGCAGCACAGTATAGTAGAAAAAATGTGGAATGGGCTCAAAATCTCATCTACCACATTTTGCTATTGGACATATTAGTCCACCATTCTGAGCCTCAGTTTCCCCACATCTGGAATGAATGTTGTAATTAGTGCTGGCAAGAGATTAAAATAGAAGCTATGTATTTGACAATAGTGCAGGACTCAGAGTAAAGCAGACCCTAAATTTGCAGTGTCTACTTTACCAATCCCACCCCCCAGTTAGCAGACTAGTCAAGTACAGAGAGCACCCAACTCTCCACATTCCAGCCACTCTGTACCCAGCACCACGCTGTTCCTCTCTGACCAACCCCCTGTTGGCTGGATTGCTCACCTGGCTGCATTTGTTGCAGTGTTGTATCAGCACACTGAAGGTGTGTTAGTAACCACAGCCAGGTTAGGAGTTTTGGGAGCAGGACTGCACACTTTCAGGAGCTAGCTTACTTCCTGCAAGCAAGATGTTTAAATTTTCAGGTTGTTTTTGGTTTTTTTGTTTTGTCACCAGAAAATGAGGGCAGGGCTTGGTCAGCACAAATTTTCAAAGTTTCACCTGGTTGACCAGCTGTCAATGAGTCAGATCACCCATGAGGCATAAAAATAGGTCTTCTCTTTAAGAGAAGAGATTTGAAAGATCAGAACACTGCAAATACAAAGTGAGCATTCAGCAGTCCAGAAAACATTGCATTATTTGCATCCTTCATTTTGGTCTTAATTGTATTTACCTAAGGAAATTGTGCTCGCCATTTAACCTGTGGTTACAACGTGTGGAAATTTTTCATAGGCATCACAGCAGGAATGACCTGATAGAAGCCTGGAAACCTCAAAACATCCCTGGGGGAACTGGACACCCAGCTCACAATACCATGCAGGAAGCTTACACAGCCCCTTCCCAGTCCCAGTCCAGGACAAGGGTAGAGAAGGAAGAGGGTGGACCTAATGTTGTCATTGGCACATGCTTTGCATACCATGCATCAGGGTTAACCTTTTGCTCAGTGCTGACTCCAGGTCTCCTGGCTTTCCCTGAGCCAACTTGCCTTTAGGAATGTGTGTTGATTAAGTGCCACAGCTGGGAACATTGTTGGATTCTTCATGATGCCGGTTAATGTTCAAAGTCATCCTTTGAACCTTACATTGAACCCTTGAGGGTAAAACCTTGAGAAGGTTCGTTTATGTGGCAGCTTCCTCTCATTCTCTGCACTATTGTTGGCAACACCATCTATTACCCTGGGAGGCCTTTCCTACTCATGTATGATATCCTGTCATGTGCCCAAATGTGTCTTTATAATTTCACACTGGCCACAAATAGAAGGGGAAGGAAATGGATATTTATTGAGGACTTACTTAGCATCAGGCCCATAACATACATTATCTCATTTAGTCTGCACAACAATAGGACAAAGTAGAGATTTTTAATCTCATTTTACTTACAAGGGAATCAAGGTCACACAGCCAATAAATGACAGAGTCAGGAATAGAATCCACATTTCTAACTTCAAAGTTGATCATTCTATTCCATCATGCTGTACCCTAAGTATAATTCCTTCTGGGAAGCAGTAGACATGAATCAGTCAGCCTTTTGACATATATTTACATCTGTGTAAGTAAGCACAGAGATATGAACTTACACTGGTTAGCATCTGCAGATATAGCAGAGAAATAAGCAAGTTCAGTTCCTGCCCTTAAAGATCTTGCAAGCGAATATACATATATTAAGATATGCAAATATGTAGTTATACTCAGGGTGAGTAATAACATTTTGGGAGAAGTTTGAGGTCATGGGGGATCACTCAGAAGAGGCACTTAATTCAGGCCTAGGGAATGCTTCAAGAACTTATATCTTAATAGAAATACTTAGGAACTGCAGGAGATAAAAGTATGAAGGGGTTTGGACAGAGGGATCAGTAAATATGATAATCTGTGGCAAGAGAGAACTCTATACATTGGCAGAAGTGAAAGGAATTCTCCATAAATTGTATGAGAAGAATTGTTCACCAGCACACACCACCGTGTCACGACACTCCTAGCCCTTAACATACCAGGTGCTGGAGACACAAAGATGAATAAGCAGTGGTGCTCTTGCTTGCGGAGTTCACACTGAGAAGTAACCAGGAGGCAGGGGGTGTTTGCATGAAAAGAGAAGCTAATTCATAAAGCTGGGGTGGAATGAAGTCAGAAAAGACTTCAGAAAGGCTCTGAAGACTAAACAGAGTTTCAAAGGTTAAGGTCAAGCAGGGATCCACTAAGTAGGGAAGCCAGAAAAGTGCATTCCAGACAGAGAATATGACGTTTTTGATGGGGGGCATGGTAGGATGCTTCTTTGTGGAGAGTTACAAAGAACCCATTAGTCATCTCCTTTTCTGGACTTATTTGAATACATTCTTCACCTAATGACAAGAGGATACAAAGGGATATCAGAGTGTTCTTACTCGAAGTCATAATTCCAGGCCATTCAATGTTCCCTGTTGACTGGAAGTGGTTACAAAAAGAAGTTTGAGGAAAATGACCTTTTAAAGGAAATAAGTTGTCGAGCTACACCAGTCCTGAACTTGCAATCAGTTATCACAAGATTCTAGACTGCATGCAAATCAGGCATTTTGTCTGCTTATTTTTTTATTCCTATATTCTCCAAAATGAGCAGTGTTTTATTCATAATAGATGTTCAAAATACTTACTGAGTAAGTGGACAAGTGAGAAGTATTTCAACCTTGGCTGAAGTTCAGTTTTCTCATCTGGGAAAATGGGTGATACCATGTGCTTAAGCACACGTCTGGACTTAGCTTGAATTTGATTTCTGCTCCATCACATACGCCCTGGTTCCTTTTGGATAAATTACTAACTTCCAGGGGGCACTGGCTGCTCATTAGAAAAAATGAAATTGACATTAGCTCCTCATGGGGATGGCTAAAATAAGGCTTATGAATGACTTAGAATAGGGCTAGGCAGATAGAAATTCCTTAATAAGTATTAACTAGTATGATGATAATTATTAAATGATCATTTTTAAAAATTTACAAAATTGTGACTCATACAAATATAAAAATAAATTCGTATTAAAAATTTCAGGTAGCTCATCAGTGAGGGAACCAATGAGGTGTTAACTAGTTAAAAGAGAGTCCCAAGAACCAACACATTTCTAAATCAGGAAAGTTAAAATGAATGTGCATACAGAGGAAAGATTAGTCTCTTGTACAGTGGAGGAGGGAAATCAATCCAACTTTCGGTGGATATAGTTGACAGCATTTACATGTCTATGCACAAGAATCACTTTGCACTGCTCTGAGTTATCTGTGATGTACAGAGCTGTAAAATAGCTCCCATAGAAGCAGAATTAAATACTTGTAATAATGTGCTATAAATATTGCATTCTTTTCCATTGAGGTAGACATTTTCCCCTATATTTTCGTTATTATTACATACTTAATGCTATTAACATGGGAGTTATCTGAGACCAGAGGATGATGTTACATAAAGAGAAAAGGTTCTTTCTCCTCTTTTCATCCCTTTGATACTGGTCCTTTTTGTATTTTTATACTATTATTACTTCTTTAGCATGTGTTTAGGTGTTGTTAATATGTTTCATTTTCAAAATGGCAGCAGCTTTTCATTGCTCTTTTTGATTATCAAGATACTGCACACTCTGTAAAAATAATCCGTCAATACAGAAAGGTATAAAGAAAAAAGTAAACTCCTCAGTGTTCCACCACCTAAAGATAATCATTGCTAATACCCTCATGTACCTGTTTAAGCTCACGCTACACAAGCTATTTGCAGCCTGATTCTTCCCACACTTTACAACTTCCCATGGTCATCTTTGCATGCTAATATCTACATCTTCTTTTTAATGAATAATAATATTCTAAAGTGCTAAGATTATTTTACTAAAGCTCCAAGATTTTCAAATCAGCAGGCTCGCAGGCTGATTTTTGGTCCTATACTGGATCTTTTCATATGTTTACTTATAAATAAACACTAGATGTGTACATGAGGATTTGCATTTTGCCTGAGATCTAATCTATGAGCCTAAATAAATCCCATTTCTCTTTCCTTCCTCTTCATTTCCTTAAGTGGTGAAGGAGAACTTTACTAATGTGAAAGTACAAAGCAGTTTTCTGAGATGTAGACTCAGGCAAAGCTGACAGATCTACGACGCCACTGTTGATCTTATGAAAGCTGAGAAATCTGTGAGTGCCTGATGCCCCCTTAGTCACCCCCAACAGGCACCGCCTCTCCTCTGAGAACCGGAGAGGAGATGTTAACTTAAAGGAGGGGCTGGATAAACAGCAAGGGACAAACTGTGAGCACAGTCACATTCAGTGCGAATGGGAGTTGTCCCCAAGCAGACTAGTCCTCTCTGCCCTGTATGTCATGTCTGTCTCTCTTACACATGTCTTTCTCCACAGAGCTTAAAAGCTCCTGGAGGGAAGGGACAACATCTGATTCCTGTCTCCTGTGACCATTGAAGTGCCTAACTCATCACAGATAATTAATGTTACCTATAAGTGAGTGAATGAATGAGCATTGTGAGGCAGATTTCCATTCATGGTACATCTGCCAATGAGCATGATCAAAAGCTCCACAATTGCCTAATTGAAGGAGCTTCTCTTTCTCTACCTGTAGCTCCGGAAGAGATACACCAACAGAATCTCTCAAACTAGGAGTAAAAAGATTCAACTTGAACTCTCCCACCTTCCGTACCACCTCAATTTTCTGCTCCCATCAGTGGTCAAGTGTGATGAGTTTGACCGCCACACACCGTCAATCCTTTCTCTTTCTCCCACTGTCCTTCCTCTGCTTCTGTTGCTCAGGGCTTTCTTCTCTCTGACCATGGCAACAGCCCTGAGGGGTCTTCAGTTCAGTCTTTACCAGGGGCAAACTCAAATTTGAGCATGTTGTTTCCTTATTTAATATTTCATGAATAATCCATTTGCCTGTAGCTATAGTTCTCAAACTTGCATCAGACTCAACAGAAACACGTTAAAACATGGATTGCCATGACTCATTCTCATAACACGTGATTTAGTAGGTCTGGGGTAGGGCCAGGTACTTTACATTTCTAAGTTCCCAGATGATATTGGTGTTGCTGGTCTAGGATACACTTTGAGAACCATTGGCTTATGGTGATAAACCAAATTTTTCAGTGAGAAATTTACTGAGGGTATTCTAATATTTATACTATACCATTATCTTATACTGTGCTAGTTTTATCTTTGACTGATTCTACCCTTTCTCCTCTTAATTTATCCAAAAAAGCTTTCCCATCAGGCATACCAAACCAGTGGCCCTCCTCCCTGTGTACCCTATTCTTTCCCAGTTCTGCATGAAATGTAATGTTCTTCCTCATCAACTTTCATCTGTCAAGATTCTACTTACATTTAAAGGTACAATACCAACAACCAAAACCCCTTCTTGAAAGAATCTTGGCCCATCTCCCAGCTGCCCCTCTTCCCAGACACCCATAAAGACTCCGAATCACAGGCAAATTTCTCTGTTTACTCATCATTCTGCCTTCTCCATGAAACCCTAAATTAGAGTGTTTATTTCTATTTCTATGTACTTAGTTTAATTATAAGCTCCCAGAAGGCAGGAGTTTTCTTTTCTTTGTTTTTATTTTTCTTTTCTTTTCTTTTCTTTTCTCTTCTCTTTTTCTTTTCTTTTCTTTTCCTTTCCTTTCATCCCCTCCCTCCCTCCCTCCCTCCCTCCCTCCCTTCCTTCCTTCCTTCCTTCCTTCCTTCCTTCCTTTCTTCCTTCCCTTTCTCTTTCCTTCATCATGCAAGCCTAGTAAATAACTGAATGAATGAATCCCATCAAATATTTATGAAATTTAATAAATACAACAGGTACTATTAATAGTAATATGTTCATATATGAATATACACCATTGTTAAGGTATTAATACATACCAAGCACTGTTATAAAAATAAAGTAGAAGCTACTTTAGCTAAAACAATCAGGAATTATCTAGCAGAATCAAAAGAGAGTCATCTTTGCCAAAACATTTCAGGGGTCATGAATGTTCCTAAGGGTTTCTCTAAATTCCTTGAGATTAAAATCAGTTGCTTTTAAATCTCTTATTTTGTCATGATCATGATTAATTTTTCTCCTCATCAATTGTTAACATATCGAAGCCAGATCTTTCTTTGTAAGTGACATTGAATATGATTCAAGCAAGGCATTTTCTTGAACCTTCAACAATGTTTGTAATTTCCCTTTAAAATCAGTTTGCATCATTCAGTGAAAGCCTTATTGAACAACTCATGAAAATGAAAATATATCTTAATAATTAACTTCAAACATGTAGGTCAACGTTTCTTTCACCAGTCTCTTTTGATAAAGGGCTGCTTGCCACAGATATGAGTCCACAAAATAGACTTATATGTCATTTTCTGTTCATAAGCTGTATTCCTCATGCATTATAATATATATATATCCATGATTTTCCCTTGTGCTTCATTTGAATGGAGAGAAAAATGTAAAGAATATGAACAGCAATCTAAAGACAAAACTCTAGATTTTTAAGTTTTCCCCACTCTTTTACAATATTGTTGCATATAGCACTTTGGAGAGGTTTGTTTTTATTACCTCTCTGAAAATATTCACTTGTTTTCATAAAAATAAAACTCTTTTTAAAAAATCGTATTTGAAATGTCTACATAGTCTTGCATTAATTCAATCATTCCCCTAGAAGAAATAGTTTTGGGAGTCAATACAACTGATTCTAGGCACATAGAAAATGTAACTGCTAATAATACAGGTGTGAGAAACATACGGGATGACCTGAAAATGGCTTACTAGAAACCAGCTCTGGATTATTAGGAAGCTCAGTCAGAATGGTCTGGAGAGTGAGGAGTGATACTGGAGGTCAGTTAAGTTAGTTAAAAGATGTCTGACATACTTCACACGTAAATCTCACGACAAGATCCTCTCAGGCTGGTGCTATTATATGTCACAAATTCCATTCTCTCTGTTCCAGTGTTCTGACCAATCCACATAATCAGGAATTCTGTCTTTTTGGAAATACTAGGAACACTCTAAAATCTTGTTTTTCTTCCTGCCCTCCACTCTTCTCCAGGGATATACAGTGTGTAATCTGATCGGTGTTAGAGTGGTTGGCAAAGGGGCCCTGAGCACACAGACCCACCTCTATTCTTCAATCTCCTATAGGCCCAGCCAGCTCCTGGGATGTACACATTCTCCTCAACTGCACATTGTGAATTTCTTCCCACGGTAAGAGACACCGGCTGTTGATTAATGTCTTTGCTCGTCTTGAGTTCATTCAAACCTGAGAGAAGTAGATGGGGACCTATTCTGGCTTGAGGTCTGTGCAGTGTTCTCTATCCCAGATTCATTAGTGATGAACAGGCCACTGTCTATCACTTGGAGGGGAGAAGATATAATTAATTTCACAAAATGTCAGACTTATTATTCTTATTTTACTCACCCTTTTTCTTAGCTTAGGTGTATTATTTTATTTTGTAAAATCCCAAAGAGGTAAGCCCTACTACTATCTTAGATGTACAAGTGAATTTGAAAGTAGCAGAGATTAGATGATTTGTTAAGTTTCTCATAGCTAATAGGAAAGAGGCTGAAATTTGAATTTGTTATTCATTTATTCAGTGCTTTGGTATTGGACGTTATGCATGTGAACAAAATAGTTATAGGACTCTATCTACATGGAGTTTATAGCTTAGAGAAGAAGATTGATGTTAGGTAATCACATAAAAAATTACAAGCTGTAATTATAAACTGTAATACTATCTTCAATATCCATTCTCTAACCATTGTACTATCTTGCTTTAACTTAGAGATTTTCCAGTACTGAATTCACATTCTTCTAACTTTTATCTTTTTGTATTCTTTATCTATTATCTGTTACTGCAGCATTCTGTCATTCATTATTTGGTTGCTTTATTGTGACAAACTGATATGTAAGCATACCTGAAAACCACTGATTTGGGAAAGGTACTTGGAAATTTCTTGGCCGCCACCAGTCCCCATCCTATTACCAGTATTGTCCTTTAACAGGGACAGACTAGTTCCTAACATCGAGCTATAGAAGACAAATCCCCCAATTATGTTAACTATAATTGTTAACTATAGAAAGAAAATGTAGAGACTACCCAGCTGAGCCCAGAGAACCCCTGGGGCTCGGGGATATCATGTGATGCACAGAATTCACATGGTCTGTAGATGAGGGTTAGTTACCAAGGTTGGGTCTACAGACTCCTAGACCAGGACACTGCTTACGGTATCTTTTAAAACATTATCTAAAGTTCTCTATATTTTAAAATTAGATCTGAAATCCGATCTATTCTAAGAAGAGGTTGTGATAAGGTAAATTTCTGTGTCCTTGATTGACAGAAGAAAATGGAGGGATCAAAGAGGAGTGGACATTGAACTTTACCCTTGCAATGATTTTCCTGATGTGGGACTCCCACATGAAGAATGGGATTATTTCTCCCCGCTGCCTGAGTTTTGAAGTATACTAAGTGATGCTGTGTAACTGGGGTGCTTAGCTGGACACACGTCCTTACTTGCTCAGCTCCTTCCTTTGTGAAATGCGGGTGATGACGGCAAACTGCCCCGTATGGTCATGGCTGTGATGAGAGTCAATGAATGTAAGGTACATAAGTGATTTAGCACAGTGCCAGGCGCGTATAAAATACCCAATAAATGCCAGGGTAGGGGGGTCAGTGAAGGAGGAAATGGGGCATATATATTAGCAAAAAGTTTCTGACGCAAATTTGGTTTTATTCTACTTGCACCCTGGTTGAAAACCACTGCTTGATGAGTTGATTGCATTTTCATATTTGATTTGGTCCACCCCTGACCCTTAGGCAGAGAACAAGTTCACTATACACACCATCTAACCTAATTTGGCAAATGAGGAAACTGAGTCAGGCTCAGTTTAGGTAGTAGAAGAGTCTTCAGACTTTACGTCTCTTCAGGCCTGATCTGCTTCTCCTTGCTAGACAGTGGAACCGACCAAAACACCATCTTCATTTCAACTCCCAGCTGAAGCTGTTCACTTTACAATAAACTTTTCTCCCCAGCCCATTCAGATTATCTGACTGCCCTCCCCAGCCTCCCGGACTCTGTCTCCATTTCCATTTTTCTGACTCGGGGCCCTGCTACTTGATGAAGGCAAAATGTTTTCCCTAGCAATTAGTTCAGTGGAAACTTCACATTTTTGATATTGTAGCAGACAGTGTCTCATTATGCTCTCTTCATTTGAACAGAGAAATGGCTGTTCTTGAAGGCAGCCAGAGCATATTCTAAAGGGTAGAGTTACTGAGTTATAGCCCAAAAATGGAGACCACAAGGGAGGCTGGACTCCATTGAGAAAATGCATCAGCGAGTGCGGCTACAGAGGAATGCTTAAGAAAAGATTTTATGATCAGCATCAATAGATATGTGTGTTTTGTGAATAAGAATAAGTGTATTCATGTTCCCAAAGTGCTTCAAAATCTCTGGCTGAATGGCGCTCTGAATGTTTACTCTCAGGGCTCTCCCTGAAATAATATGCCATTTTACACAGGAAATGGCGAGTCAGACTTTCCCCAGGCCCCCACACACTGATGGGAATTTATATCTTAATTGTTAAGACCCTGAGACTCTGTTTTGTAGGATTTCTGTAGCCAAAGAGCTTAAACCAATGGTCAAAAATTACTTCAACTCCTCCACGCCTAAAATATACATGCAGTGGTCAATTACAAAATAAATGCATACATAGTTTTTCTTTGGGGATAGGGAGTTTGGAGAGACAAACAGGAAAGAGTATAGCAGCAGAACATTCCAGATAGAGGGGTCAAATGATGGAATAGCCTTAAAATAAAGGGTATGTATAGGTGTTGTAACATCAACTGTAGGCAGAACAAGGTTGGAGAGAAAAGTAGCCATCTGAAGCATCCTGTGCGCCTGATTCAACCAGAAACAATGGCTTGATGTACATTTTACCTTTGAATTATGTACATTCCCATTTATAATTTACATATTCTTCCAAGTTTTCCTTTTATAAATCTGGGACTTCTGTGTCCATCTTCACTCTTCCAGTACTCTTCAGATTGTTCCAGTATGTCTTGGACTTTGAGTTTGTTACAATTACTGTTAAAAATGGCACTCAAAATCAGAACAACTTGTAATTGCATTATGTTATTTAATCTTTATGATGACACTGGGACCAAGGCTCTGAGGGTTTTATTATTTTTATTATATAAAGGAGACCCTAAGGCTTCCACATACTAAATAACATAGGAGGTAGCAAAGCAGGTTTCCTTGGGACATTCCTAGTTATGGCCATCACATTTCTTCGGGTGTTGCTGCATATCTCTTTTCAGAGTCTCTTTCCTGCACTTGCCTGTCTCTACTAAGCTACATTACACTCTCAGCTTAGCTTCCATTTGTAGGAAAACACCCACCTTCTCTCTCCTAGATTTTTTAAGCCTAACCTGATCTTCTGCATTGAGATCAAATTATGAAATCTTTAAATCAAAATGTGGATCACTGTCATCCATTTCATGTGGTATGTTTTAGCTTGTCTTGTCTGTGTAATTTTGTCATCCTGATACTGTCCTCTAGCATGTTAATTGTCTCCTCCCTTTTGGTATTACTCTTGAATTTAAGCCACAACTTAGAAAGGCCCTAAAGAAATGAGAAGCAGCATTTTTCCAGAAGAGGGTAAGGTGGTGCATTTCTTATAGGAAGGCATCATGCCAAAGCTAGGTACTAGGAGGCATATGGCCTCCCAAAATGCGAAAACAAAATGAACACTGCATTCACAATCCTGCCAAGGTTCAGCTTTGCCAGACCCTGAGAAACCTTGCCTGCCTTCATTCTGAGGAGAGTCAAATTACAGTTCTGAGCAAAAATGCAAAATCCTCTGGTTCCACACTTAGTGCTATGCGTTTATCCTGTAAAGGTGAACATCTCTGTCACACCAACCATTTAACTGCTTTCAGAGTAATGGCCTCTTCCTGGTCTCCAACAGTTAGGAATTTGAGAGTTCCTCAATTGATGTGCAGGGCAGTGTATTGGGATCCGGGAATATTGTAAGGAAGAGAACAGACCCTTTGTCCTCAAAGAGGTCCCCATCTGATAGAGATTTAACAGAAAACCAGAATAAAGGAAGTTCTAAGAGACATTGTTTGGCTAATGTTGTGTGATGGAATTGGGCTTTCCTCTGACCCGTATTTGCCACTTTTTAAGTGATCTTGGCAAATAGAATTTCCAAGTTGTCTTTCCATGGAAAGTATGTTGTGAGCCTAAGAAGTAATTTTATTATCTTGGTTTAGATTCTATTTATACTAAAGTAAATGATGAGCTTGCTGTATTTGAAGTTAGGAAAGTTTGAGGGTGAGAGGTAATTAACTAATTCCTTCAATCCCTGTCTCCCCTTAAATAGAGCAGATTTACCCATCTTGAAAGCAATTTCATTTGTCAAAACATTGGCCTTCTTCATTGTTTTTGGATCTTGACAACCATCAAAATTTGGCAAACAGCCCCTACCTGCCTGGCAGGAAGTTATATTTAGTACTGTGTGAAACTTTATTTTCCAGTTTCAGACATAGTCAACCCTTGCTGTTGAGTTCCAATATTCACACTTCCAAATAAAGAGAGTTTCTGGAATTCTCCTGTGGCTGGAAGAGGCTTTGACAAAGGTTCTCAGCAAATCCAGAATAACCTGACACCAGCAGGGCTGTCCTGGTCTCAGATGGTCTATTGTTGCTTGGCCAAATTAAACAAGTCCATTTTTTGTCATTTACTTTGCTTGTTTGTCAGTCTAACTGAGGCCCAAAAGGAGCCT
This sequence comes from Manis pentadactyla, assembly GCF_030020395.1. Lineage (NCBI taxonomy): Eukaryota > Metazoa > Chordata > Mammalia > Pholidota > Manidae > Manis > Manis pentadactyla. The sequence goes on along the minus strand of NC_080021.1, from coordinate 14,346,836 downwards.
TGGCATTTAAAACCACATAACCAAATTCTAAAAAAAAATAACTGAAGAATTTTTAAGTGAGACTCAGTCCATGTTTACTCACTCATGTCACTGCAACATGCAAAATGGTACCTGAAAATTATTTGAAAATCTGATGTGGTCCTGGCTGGCATCAACCATATTGCTAGATTTGTATAAAAATCCAGAATTTGCCCCCCATAATTTCTTTCCTTGTAGATGTGCTTTGTTCCTAAACATCCTTGAGTAGCAGGTGATGTCACGTAGGATAGCACAGCACACTGGCCAAGGGTCAGCTCCTCCTTCTCTCCCAGGCCATCACCTTCTCTTAATAAGTGTGTAACCTTGGAAAAAATAGTGGACATTTCTGATCTTCAGATCCCTCTTCTACAATGTAAGGATAGTACATGGTTCACTGCATCTGTCTCCAGAGCCTCATGTAAGGAAATAATGAGATTGTAGGTAACTTTTCCAATAGATGTATTTAACGTAAACCTAGAATGGAGACGGTACTCAACCAATGTTGATGACTGAATTGATAAATAAATGAGTGAATGAGAGCAATATACAAAGGAAAACACTTTATACACCGTGAAGTAAGTCACAGCAGTGGTGCTCATTCAAAGAAAGCCGAACTATAGGACTTGCTGAAGCCTTTTATGTCCATAGCGATTTTACATGAAGGCGATTCTGGCTGAAGCTTTTCCTGAGACCTGACTTCTTAGAACGCACTTCGCTGGGCCACTCAATGGCATGACAGACTGTTGAGGGGGTCCTTGCCTGTTACTCCAGAGTTATGGGTAGGACTCAAAGCTGTAAAAAATCATTAGTTACCCAATTATTTATATACAGCAACAAAGTAGCAGAGACGGAAACCTCCCTTGGGGATTCAGGCTGCACTTCTGCGGTTCTGCTCCCACACTATCCTGCCAGACCCCCACCTACCTCCCATGTCAGTCTATGTCAAAAAGACGCTGTGAGTGAGAAGGAGAAAGTGGGTCAGCCTTATGAGGTGCTGGACTAGTAGGATGTACAGTAAAGTCTTCCTGTACTTCTCTGAAGACACGAGAAGGGAGTAGCTCCACCCTCACCGTTAGTTGTGTGAATTCCCAAAGGTCCAGTAGGAACCAAGAAGGGAATCCCTTGAGTACAAAGAGCCACCCAGGAAGCTGGGTTGGAGCCAGAAGACCACAGCATCAAAGGTTATAAGATGCACAGCTAGTAGGGGAATTACGGAAACTGATGAGCGATCAAGTGCTCTGTCTCTCATTAGGCGATTGTAGAAGGCCCCACAAGGCCTGAAGAAGAGCTCACATAGGTCCCACAGAAAGCCAGCATTTGGATCCTGCCTGGAGTACTGCCATGAAGAAGACACCACAGTGAAGGAACATTTATGTCCTTCTTCCCATACACCTGCAAGTCCCAGAGCAGGCCCCACAGGCTGAGCTGCAGGGAGGAAGGAATAATACTGGAACTTAAAATGCACTTTGATCATTGCAAATGAAAACATAAGCCCACTGGAACTTCCTAAGATTATGCCAAGGATTGAGGGGTGCAAAAAATAAAAGGTAAGCTCATTGGTATTTACAAAGAAGCGACAGCTTCCCAATGTACTGCTTCAGAAAGATATGAGCTCCCTGTCCATGGAAGAGTGGAAACAGATAATACAGAATTAGGTGGTAGGGAGGTTGCCCAAGTTCAATAACTTCATCTTACCGTGGGGAGGGCTGTACAACACAGAGAAGACAAGTAGTGATTCTATAACATCTTACTACGCTGATGGACAGTGACTGTAATGGGGTATGTGGGGGGGATTTGATGATGGGGGGAGTCTAGTAAAACATAATGTTCCTCATGTAATTGTAGATTAATGATACCAAAAAAAAAAGATAAACAGTCTGTGTTGAAGATGTAAAAAAAAAGGAATTATTGTTCTAATTTACAGATTAGACTACATACTTTTAATAAGGTCAGAATTCCAGTTTATGTGTGAGGGACTTCATAGTCAAATCTCTTTCTTCTCTATGCAAACGAGCTTCAAACAAATGTCATTTCTGATCCCCATTCTTCTTATCCCCTTCCATGCTTTTATTTCCCTTTTGGGCCAGGTAAGTAACCACATATTTGAATAACATTTATGATATAGTTTTAAAATTTGGTTGTGCTTTGTACTTAGAAAACTGCCTGGTACTGGAAAGGTACATTTCTGTAGTTTGTGTTTACCTGCAAGTTCAAAGAGGCCATTCCTTGCTTTAGTCTGATATCCTTTCAGAGTCTAAGTAGTGTTGGACTGATGAATCATAACTGCAGTGTTACAGAAGTTCAGTGACTTGGTATCCCAATGGTTGGTACTGGATCCTTCCCTTGACTCTCGTGTCTCCGCACAGCCCAGGTTTTTAACCACACGGCCTAAGCTACAAAGTGGAGAAAGCTCTGCACTGACCCAGCCCACTGCCTGTTTCTGCACAAAGTACCTTCTATATGTTCATCCCGTCTCTAATTTTGCAGCATCCATGGGGAATCGGGAAACCTAAGCGAGACATCCCATATCTGGATAATCGAAGTGCTAGGCATGATCCTTCTCTTTCAGGGACAGGGTTCTCCTTGTAGCTTTCACTCTTAAATGCTTCTCTTAAACTCTACTTAACTTCCAGGCTAAATTGCCTAGTAGTAACTGTTGTCAATGGTCTGTCTTAACTGGAGAAATCTAGAGGTATCTGTGTAGAAGCTGAAATACTCGTATAGAAAAACAACCACCTTAAAATCACCATTTCATCCATGGACAGGCACTTTATAGTGGCACTTTCTCTGGTTTGAATATCATCAAATGCCAAGCTGTTGGGTTACATCGTGGTCCCATCCGGACAGGGAGTGAGGGCCCCAATAGGCTTCTGCACTGGTTGGTCTGTAGTCCCACATCTACTTTCCTGGGAGAATCCTGGGCATTCTAAGAAGCCCTGTACTGAGGGGTCTCTTCCTGAATCAGGAATACTATTCCCTGGGCATCTGCAGCCTAATGGCTTCTACCAAGAATGGAGAGAGCCCCCAAGCAATGAAATAACAGATACAGAGATTATATCATGCTACCTCATTCTTGTAACAACACTATACAAGTTATTTTGGATTTTCCTCAAGCTCAGGGAAACAGGAACAAGGGTTATAGACCATACTATGATTGTAAATCGGTTGAACATTTGAGGCAACCATTGCTTCAACCCCGTGATTTTCTTCCCAGTTCCAAGTCATTTACTATCCCATCACATAGATACAATTTCCTGATGGTGGGGAACACTGGAAATATCACTGGTCTGGGAATTGAACACCTCTGGGTTTGAGTCCTTCCTATGCCTCTTACAAGTCTTGTCTACTTGGGCAAATTTTACAATCTGTGTAAGCTTCACTTTCCTCATGGGATAAATAATACATATCTTGCAGAACATTTCTGTGACTTCAGTAGTGCATGAAAATTCAAAGCATAGAACTTGGTATGTAGTAGATATTCATAATAATATGTTCCTATCTGCCTGTCTTTCCCACATCCTCCTCTCCCTCCTTCTTTCTCCCTTTCCTTCGCTTTAAGTCCCTCCATCTTTCCATGCAATGTCTAATTATTAGTGAAAACCACCTTTTCTTCCAAGCACAGCCTTGTTTGGGGAGCCTAGTCTGAATCCTGGCAGGTGCTAAAGTTGTGTGTGTATTATAGACTGGGAATTGGGCAAAATGCAGAAGGAAAATTAAATATAAATGCCCTTTGAGAATATGAACCTGCAGTGATGTCTCTGAAGACCAAGGACAAGAGGCTTATTGTGACTTTGGATCCCAGATTTATAATCTAACTCTCAGCAGAGCACGTAGTGACCTCCACCCTCACTTTCCCACTCATGCATGTCACTCTGGCTTCTTCTATACCCCTGGTTCTCAAATGTGACTTCCTGATCAGCAGCATCACCATCGCCTGGAAACTTATTAGAGATACGAGTCTTGGGCTCCATTCCAGACCTACTAAATCAGAAAATCTGGCCCAGCTGTCTATGTTTTGAAATACCCTCAAGTGATTTTGATGGGTACTGAAGTTTGAGAACCACTGCTCTTCACTAATCCCCGCGTCAGGATGGGAAAGGCAGTTGAGAACTTGACACTGGATTGTCAAAGCTCCTCAAATAGGACAAGCCACAGGTTAGCGAACTAGATTCACTCCCCCGGGCTGTGACTCTGATAGGGGTGAGAGATGTCGATTAATCTGACATGAATCTGCAAATATTTCTCCAATAAATTCTTTTGAAGTGTCTGAGTTAAGTAAACATTTGCACTGAACCCAGCCTTCTCTACTCGGTCTCCTTCAAGACTGGCTCATAACTCCTGCTTCCTGGACCATAGGATTCATGTGCTATGAGAACCTTATCTTCATAGTATTACCCTTTCCCCAAACCACTTAGGACAAATATTTTTTTCTTAATAAAAATGGATTAAAATGTTTAATGCCCACAGCTGTCCTGCAATGCCTAAGAAATTTTTATCTCTCGGTCAGGAAATCAAAATTGAGGTTGATTTCAGTAGCAAATGCTGTTGATTTTCAACCCCACCTCCCCCAAATTCCTCCCTGAGCTCATCTGAAGCTGACAACTCCTCACGTCAAAGTGCTTTTCCCTTCACAGGCAAAGCAGCCTGCAAGTGCCAGAGGCAACTCTCAGGAAGTGACAGAAAAGAGTCAGGGAATAAATATGTCAGCGGCCCTGTCCCTTGGCAGGAGAATCTTGAGATACATTTTATAGGATTATTGAGATGGTCTCCAGAGGGACTGGGTTCCAGAGGCCCACAGTGGTAATGGCTCATTCAGACCCTCGGTATTGCTTTGTCTCCCCCTCCTGTCTCACTTCCCCATCCCCTCCTATTTTTGGGATCAAATTCCAAATAAACTCATTGAACTCAAGTTTTCGCTTAAAGTTATTTTTCAGGAACTCATAGGAAGAAAGTTGGGTGATGTGATCAAGGCTGTGCATATAATGAAAGCAGACTGGGACCCATGATTTTTCTACTATGGTGTAAAGAAAGCACGTGATCCTGGCATTGCGTTTTGTACTTGTAACTCTATTCTTGCAAACATCCCCCTAGCATCATGCGAATAGCTAAGAGGGGATTGGGACTTATTTGGTAAATCAGTAGCTATTAAATTCTCACACTCCCCAAACCCATCAGCTTTGTGTACAGCAAGTTACCTTTCACAGTGTACTTTTCAGGAAATCTCATCACTGTTGATTTTCCCAACACCTGTATAACATGGGCCAGAGCATAGTGCCCGGTATGTAATAAACTCTTAACTTGTTGAATGAATGAGTAAATCATGTAGTACATTTCAGATTAGGAAATCAGAGCCTAACATTTTGAATCAAGGTCACATTGCTGGTATAACCCAGGCAGGACGGAAAGCCTCCTACTCCTTCTCATAATGCCTTTTAATGCCCAATATATTCCTAATATTTTTTAATCCCTGGAAGAAAAATTGTATCATTTAGAGCATATGAATTATATCTGTTAATATAAGTACTATTCAAAGAGAGTAATTATCCAGAATAAATTTATACTGAGAAATTCCAGTTTGGGTTTTTGGACAAATGAGGACTTTTGACAGCTGAATATGAAAAGTGTTATGATTGGTACAGCAAATGCTCTGGTAGACTGTGACCAGAGCACAGCTCCCAGGAAGACTCTTCTGAAGGCTGTCATCTCCAAGCCATACCACCCTGAAGTGATGGCCTTGTTTTATGACACTTTTATCCACCAGTCAGTAGGCATCTTTTGGAAAGCTGTTATGTGCAGAGCCTTAGGCTAGGCGCTCCTCAGAAAAATATGTATGATGGATCCCTCCCATTAAGGACGTGATAGAATCTCCTATATCCATTTCTTTCCATCTTTACCACCCCGCCAAAAACAGGTCACTATACTAATGAAAGACACTATTGTCTCTTACAAGTATAATCCAAATAGCTCTTAATGTGGTTTGCATTAGGTTTTTGGTAAATCCCTTTATCAGGTTATGGAAGTTCTCTTTTGTAGTTTGTTAAGTTTGTCATGAATGGATATTGCAGTGGATCAAATGATTATTCTCCATTTATTGAGATAGTAGGATTTTCTTTTTTTTAATCTGTTAATGTGTTAAGCCATTTCAATTAATTTTCTAATGTTAAACCAACCTTGATTTCCTTGGGGGGAAAAAAAGTCATAATATATCCCCATTTTTATATATCACTGATTAGTTTGGCTATCTTAGGTTTTTCATCTATGTTAGTGAGTGATATGGCTTGTAATTTTCCTTTATTCTTTTAGTTTTGTCATTTTTTTATCCAAGATTATTGTAGCCTCATAAAATGAGTTTGGAAGTATTCCCTTTCTTTTTATATTCTGAAAAGTTTATTTAAGATTGGAATTATTTGTTCCTTAAATATTTGGTAGAACTTATCAGATAACCATCTGACCCAGTGTTCTCTTTGTAATAAGATTTTAAGCTACTGGTTTGATTTCTTTACTGTTTATAGGAATAACCAAGTTTTCTACTTTGGGTTGAGTTCATTTTATAAGCTTTGTAGGGATGTTTCTATTTTATCTATGCTTTAATATTCATTGATATAAAATTGTTCATAATATGCCCATTATCTTTTTAATATCTTCAATAACTGTGTTTATATCCCCCTGCCTTTGTCTGTCAGGGCTGCTCTAACAAAATCCCACAGACTGAGTAGCTCATAAACAACAGAAATTTATTTCTAACTGTTATGGAGGCTGGAAATCTAAAATCAGGTTGCCAGCAAGGTTAGGTTCTGGGTCACAGTCTTTGTCATGACCTCACATGGTGGAAGGGACGAGGGAACTCTCTGGGGTCTCTTTTATGAGGGCATTAATCCTAGCCATAAGGGCTCTGCCCTCATGACCTAATCACCCCCCAAAGGCCCTTCTCCTAATATCGTCACCTTTGGTACTAGAATTTCAACATATGAATTTGAGAGGGATTCATACAGACTATAGAAACTCCTTTTCATCTTTTGACCAATTATTGCGCCATTAGAAAACTAATACAAGTGCATACACGAATGGATTGTTAAGCATTTTGAATGAGTTCATTTGTGTAAAATGCTAAGAAAAATACCTTCAGGTATTAAGTGATGAATAAATTCTAACTGCTATTAGACTACTCTCTATATTATTTCATTCACCCAAATAAGATCTTTCTTATTATAGCGTGACAGTACCTGTGGATATCTGGTATAAGACGTATTCTCATATTGTTCTCTTTTAAAAGTAAAATGTCCTCAGATACTCTCATTCATTTATCTTCCTCATTCTTTCCAATATAAATTATCACTGCAACTTGTATTAGAAATATTTTATAATATATTTGATTCTTTCAATTGATAAACAATTATAGCTTTTGTAACCAACACAAAATGTGGATGTTGTTTTGTAATTGGCCAATGTGCAGAAGCTAGAAGAATCTTGGGGAGCATGAAAGGAAAAAATAAAGATTCTCTTGAACAAACTGTTAGTAGAGATGTGGGTGTTAATGATTCTGCTGGGGAGGACTGAGAAGGAAGTGGGGAGCCCGATAGGGGGAAATATGTATATAAAATCTTGGAGAATACCTAAATTGTCATGAACAGGCTGGAAGAACTGTTGATATCAGAAGTGTTGTTGGTGAGGGTGCAGGTGGAAATGGGCATCCTTGTCATATAGTGGCAGAGTGCTTAGCAGGATTGTACTCCCAAAGTTCATGGAAAACAAAGTGTGTGAATAATGAGCTTGGAATTTTAGCTGATGAAATGTCTAAGCAATATGTTGAAATCTTCTTGCCCATAATACAATGTGGAAGGGAAGAGATAGATTGCAGGAAGATTCTTAGGTAAAGTCTCTAGCATTGGATGATTTGAGAAATTCTCAGGCTATCTACATACTAAGAGACCTCATGGAGTGATCTAGTAGATGGAGGAGTAAAACAAAGAAAAGATGTTCTATAAAATTGATATAAGAATTTTTTGCTTCAAGGAGTCCAAGTAGATAAGTTGAAGGACCCCCAAAATGTGAGAAATGTAGAATTTGAGAATAGATAGAAAAAGAGGGATTGACAAAATAGTGGGAAGATGTGGACTGAGGAGAAATGGTAGCCAGCAACAATTTCCCAAGAGCTGGAACAACCAGGGACAGAGGAATTGAGGTGTCTAATAGAAAAATCCTATCAGAAATGAACTGTATAGTATTCACTTCATAATAATAAAAAAAAAAGAAAGAAAGAAAAGAAGAGTGGTGCCCATCTGGGATACTCCTGTCCCATTTCTCAACATTAAGTTACTTGTGATATGCTGTGAAATGTTTCCCTCACCCTGTCTATTGCCCCAAAACTTCAGCCAGATCAGCTGGAAGGGAGGAGCATTTATATTCTACAGGACCCAAAAGGAAGACTACTAGAAAGAGGTAAGACACCGAGCAAAAGAAAAAGAAAATCACAGAAAGTGGGACAAAGATAATAGAAGTATAATTCATGAAGTTGGAATCACTTCCTCATGATCCAAGAAAAAGATGGGCAAGGTTCAGGATCAGGGAGTTCTTTGGCTTTCCATCTCTATGGGATATCAAGTCTCCAGTTGATTGCATTTAAGGCACTAAAGGACAGAGTGACGTCAGTAACCTGAAACACAGGGAGCACTCGGGCACCTGATAACGGAATCCACTAAGAAAATCCTATCAGAAATGAACTGTGTAGTATTCACTTCATAATAATAATAATAAAAAAAGAAAAGAACAGTGATGCCCATCTGGAATACTCCTGTCCCATTTCTCAATATTTTATGTAGAAGCATAATTTCTGGACCCTCTCCAGGTGGCAGCAGGAAGCTAAGCAATCCAGAGATGATGCAACAGTACATTCCCAGATGAATTGCCCAGGGCTGTAGCCTTGATATTTGCTGTACTGAGTTCACTCTCTTCCAAGGCCACTGGAGGCTTGAGTTGAGATGGCCCATTCACAACCACGTGCCTAAAGAACTAATTGTTCATACTAAGTGCCTTAATTTCTGGAACAGTTAGATGAGTGCTTTTCTCATCCCATACAAAGCTAATTATGCCAGAATTGAACATCATTAGCAATTATGTGACTTTTACATTGGCCACCCATTATTTTTTCTTAGCACTGAAAAGCTTATTTTGCTCTATTTGGTGAATTTTAGAGTGAGATGACAATTGAATTCCTACTCCAAGATTTTGTTTCAGTCTCTCCCTCCCTCTTTCTCTTCTGAACTATAGAACAACATTAAGGAGATGTTTTTAGAAAGAAGCCACTCATCATCTCACCATTTAACACTACTGTCCTTGATTTTCAATTTTGGATTTACACACATACCTTGTTTTATTGCACTTTGCAGATACTGTGTTTTTCACACATTGAAGGTTGATGGCAACGTTGCGTCAAGCAAGTCTATGCCACCATTTTTCCAACAGCATTTGTTCACTTTGTGTCTCTGTCACATTTTGGTAATTCTCACAATATTTCCAACTTTTTAATTATTATTATATTTGTTATGGTGATCTGTGATCAGTGATCTTTGATATTACTATTGTAATTGTCTTGGGGCACCATGAATTGTGCCCATATAAGATGGCAAACTTAATCGATAAATGTTGTGTATGTTCTGACCCCACCACTGACCAGTCACTCCCTTATCTTCCTCACTCTACTCTACTAGGTCTTCTTATTCCCTGAGATACAACAATATCAAAATTAAGTAAATTAATGATCATACAATAGCCCCTAGGTGCTCAAGTGAAGAGAAGAGTTGTGCATCTCTCTTTAAATCAAAAGCCGGAAATGATTAAGCTTAGTGAGGAAAGCATGTCAAAAGCCAAGACAGGCCAAAAGCTAGGACTCTTTTGCCAAGCAGCTAGCCAAGTTGTAAATGCAAAGGAAGGAAATTAAGAGAAATGTGTTCACTACTTCTCCAGTGAACTCATGAGTGATAGGAAAGTGAAACAGCCTAATTGCTGATATGGGAAAAGTTTGAGTGGTCTGGATGGAAGATCAAGCCAGCCATGACATTCTCATAAGCCAAATCCAGAGCAAGGCCCTAACTCTCTTTAATTCAACAAAGGCTTGGACAAGTGAGAAAACTCAGAAGAAAAGTTTGAATCTAGCAAACGTTTATTCAGGTGATTTGAGGAAAGAAGCCATCTCCATAAGATAAAAGTGCATGGTGAAGCAGCAAGTGCTGACTTAGAAGTTGCAGCAAGTTTTCTAGAAGACCTAGCTAAGATGCTTAATGAAGATGGCTATACTAAACAACAGATTTTCAGTGTAGATGAAACAGTCTTATATTGGAAAAGATGCCATCTAGGACATTCATAGCTAGAGAGAAGTCAATGCTTGGCTTCAAAGCTTCAAAGGACAGACTGATTCTCTTGTTAGGGCTAAAATGCAGCTAGTGATGCTAAACCGAAGCCAATGCTCATTGAGCATATCCTAGGGCCCTTCAGAATTATGGTATATCTACTTTGCCTGTGCTCTATCCATGAAATAACAAAGCTTGGATAAGGAGCACATTTATTGACATAGTTTACTGAGTATTTTAGGCTCTCTGTTGAGACCTGTTGCTCAGAAAAAGAAGATTCCTGTATTTTAAAATTTGTTGCCCATTGACAATGCACTTGGTCACTCAAAGGCTCTGGTAGAGATGTATAATGAGATTAATGTTGTATTCAGTCCTGCTAACACGTATCTATTCTGCAGTCCATGGATCAAAGAGTCATTTCAACTTTCACATATTGTGAGGCTATTGATAGTGATTCCTCTGATGGATTTGAGCAAAGTCAATTGAAAATCTGGCAAGGATTTACCATTCCAGATGCCACTAAGAACATTCATGATTCATGAGAAGAAGTCGAAATATCAATCAACATTAACAGGAGTTTGGAAGAAATTGATTCCAACTCTCACGGGTGACTTTGAGGGGGTGTCAAGACCAGTGGAGAAGGTAACTGCAGATGTGGTAGAAACAGCAAGGGAACTAGAATTAGAAGTGGAGCCTGAAGGTGTGACTGAATTCACTGCAATATGCAAAGAAGTCAAGGATTTGAGAACAGAGTGATTGTGAGTTCTGGCAGTCAAACTCTGAATTTCCGTATTTATCGATGGCTTTTAGAGGAGCTGATGTCATGGAAGGCATAGCCATACTTATCAATTACTTCTGGTCACTAGGCCCTCAGAGCATACTTATTTGGATGTCTTAAGGCAGTGGTTCTCAAAGTGTGGTCCTAGACAAGCAGTGTCGGCATCTCTCAGGAACTTCTTAGAAATGCAAATTCTTGTCTTACGTCAATTGTATTAAATCAGAAACTGGGGATTAGGCCTTGCCCTCAGTGTTATGAGGTCCTCCAGGTGATTCTAATAATTGCTAAAATTTAAAAACTCAACCAAGTCATTATCTGAGTGCTCCATAGTGTATCCATCCAACAGGGTCTGTGGCTGCCTGCAACAGAGACTCTCTGAGGATGTCTTAAGTAAAAAAAAAGGGTAAAAGGTTGCACTAGATGCTTAGGTGCTTAGGTATGAGTAATTTCCAGAATTGAAGAAAAGACCCCAGGAAGAGTAGCTAAGGAAACAGAATGTTACAAGGAATGTTTTAAAACTGATGTTCTTTCAGCCTGCCTTCTCTGCAAGTGTGACTTGACTAAAATCTAGAATGCTAGAATACAGTCTCCAAGTGGCAGAGAAAGGAGGGGGTGACACCTATGACTGACAATCTCAGTACATCCATACCCAGTAGCAGTTCTAGGGGGATGGGCAGTGGGGCAACGAAACACCCAATTTCAACTGCAGGGAGATGGTGTGACCCCATGCAGGCAGGGTACATGGGCTTTGGCATTGAATGTGTCTGGATTTGAGCCCCAACTCTGCTGCTTAGTAATATTAGTACCTTGGAGAAATTTCTTAACCTGCCTGAGCATCAATTACAAAATGAGCTGGGCTGACATGAGGATTAGAGAAAATGTAGACAAAGCACCTGGCACAAGGTAGGTAGTAACTTTCATTGGGCACTATCACCAATTGTTGAATCATCAGCTATTGTTTATTTCACTTCCCATAGGTTTTGGGAGGGTCCCTTGGATACCGCCTACATACTCCCCAAGTGTTACCCAATGGCACCCTAGGGGTCAGGACAGGTTACTACTCTTCCTAACATGTCTCATACTTCCAGAGATCAAATTCAGCTGTAGAGGATTTATCTGAAGGTGGGGTAAAGTAGCCTTTGAAATAAAGTCATTAGGAGCCGGCCTGCCCGTAGTATTCCAGCAGGGGGGATGAGTCACCATTTCCCTGCCAACATGGATGTGTAAATCCAGAGCAAGATTAAGCAGCTTCTTGCTCTTGCTTTATTCTCTTTGGCCCTAACCTGCTGCCATAGCAGCACCTTGTGAAGTGGTGAAAAATGCAATGATTGCATGACCTAATTCAGGCCTGGTATTTCAAGCGGGAAACATGTATGGGCCTCTCTCTTTCATACACATACTCAGAGCCTAGAGCAATCAGCAGGGATTTTGAAACAGGTCCTTGTGGGAATAAATCCAGACCCTACACCTACTCATTACATAACTTGAGGTTAAGGAAACAAAGCTCTGTGGATGGGTGTGCCTGGGTATGTAAGCCAGAGAGATACACACCAGATACCAGAGCCCTGCCCTACCCTTACTAAGCAGAAAAGGAAAGCCAGCAATGGCTTCTTTATCATGGATGGCTAGAATGTTTCTCCCGAGAACTCTTCTCCCACTTCTGACCAGTGGAAGAGGGAAAGAGAAGATTAACACCTGTGAGTACCCACTATGTACTAGTAGAAAACAGGCTTGGTGATTTTGCTAAGTTGATTTCAATCTTCACAACAGTCCCCATTTTTTGAACTGAGCATGATGAGGCCACATCCTCAAATCATGAACAAAGAAACTGAAGCTCAGAAAAGTGAAATCGAACTGCTAGTGAATGTCAGTGGCAAGCTCACAACAGGTATCTGTGTGGCCACAGATCGCGTTCTAGCTCAGCAGCTTGCTGGAGTGGGAGGGAACCAGGTCCCAGCCTCTAGTCCTACATGGTCCATTGCCAGCGAGGTGGTGTGTCACGGTGACATGAGAGGCAGACTGCCACTCACCTTCACCTGAGGCATCCACAGCCCCCTGGGAATGAATTCACCTTCTGGTACATCTTTCTGGAACCGGAAAAGGTGTGCATGATTCCTGGTGGCCAAAAAGTAGAAGGGGCTGCACTTGATACAAAGGGATAAACTTTGGGTCTTCCTAAGCTTGCTTTCATCTTTGCACAGGAATCTCAGTGAGAAAGAAGATAGAATCAGAAGGCCAAGGCCTTTGCTTGTTATCCAGACACAACCAGTTTTTTTCTTATTGTTAATTTTTCAATCTTGACAATGCAGTGACCATGACAAGATAATTTTGCCAATAGCCTCTGAAGTCCATTGAGTCAGGGTCCAAAAGGGCCAAAGGATGGATGGCCCATATTTTAAAGTAATTCATTCCTTCTTGCCTGTAGGCATTCATTAGTTCACTAAAAAGCAATACATGTTTATTGATAGGTGATTATATGCTGGGCATCACACTTAAAGCAGACCTGACAGAGATAATGAAGGTATAGACCTGTCTTTAGGAACTTGTAGTCTATAGTGCAAACAAGACCTGGGCAGTGATACAGATGCAGATGCTCAACACTGGAAGAGTATAGAGGGTAGGTTTCTCCAGGTGTGAAGTCTGAGAGTTCTGTCACCTAGAGCTGACATCAGGTGAGGCACCTGCCGGAGCCAGGGAAAGGAGGAAGAAGGTGTCCCCAACAGGAGGACAACTGTGTGCAAAAACATAGAGGTATGAAAGAGTTGTACACTTTCACGAAAGAGCCAGTGACCCAAAAAGTTGGACTGTGAGGCCTCAGGGGAGATGAAATTGAAGAAATAGCTCTATCAGGAAGGAGGTTAAGAATTTTCTCAGGATCACAAAGTTTGTCAAGCAATAGGCATGGGGCTCAAGTCTTTGGCCTCAGATTCTAAGGACCTGCTAAATGTACAAAGCTATCTCTTTTATAAATATGATCCCTGGCCTCCAGGAATTACTGAAAACTGTTAAAATAATTGAAGGACTTATGGCACTTCCTTGTGATAAATCCATATTAAATCATGCTTTTTGAGGTTGTTGTCTTTTATGATGATTCTTCTGTGTGGTATACGATCCATATTGTTGACCAACAGGAAGCACTGAATAATCTCTTGATGTTTGGCTAAAGTTAAATTAGTGCTTTCAAAGGTGATGGGTCCTTGGCCATTACTAATCATCTCTTCATATGCATGCATGTTTGGATTCCATATGTGAACCCCTATTTAGCTTTTCCTTCCTTCTGCTTCTGTCTCTTCTTACCAGTGCACTCTCTCAGGACATGAGCTTTTGAATCCCCAACCTGCTATATATGAAGCCGAGCCATCTGAAGCCACCATGCTGCAGAGACAATATAGAGAGACAGCATAGAGATAAAGACATATGCCCAGGGAGCCCCAGCTCTTCCAACCTCCAGTCTTTGTCATCTTTCCAATCCAGGCAGCAGACTGAAGAATACTTTGAGATGACCTCAGTCCCAGTTACCCTCTAAAAGCAACCTCATAAGAGACCCCAAGTCAGGAAAGCCCAACTAAGATGCTCATGAATCCTTGACCCTCAGAAACTGAAAGATAAAAGATGATGGTTGTTGTTTAAGGCAGTGAGTTTTGGAGTGACATATTATGCAGATATAAATGATAGAGATTATGAATGGTGTTTTGAATGGAAATGCCAAATTATACAGAATATTGTTTCTTATACTCTCTGCCTCTCTGAAAACCTGCCCTGGCTGGTCTTCCTTCTCTTCATCTGCCCAAATTTGGGTATGTTTGAAGGCTCAGTTGAGATCCTAACTTCTCAATAAGTGTATCTCTGGTCAACCTAGTCCATAACGATCTCTGTCTTCTTTGAGTTCAAGAGCAAGAGTTCACAGACTACCTGAAAAGCAGAGTCCTTGCTGAATTTGTTAAAGAGACACATGCCCAGGCCCTACCTCAGACCTACTGAATCATAATTGATAGGGTGGGGACCAAGCATCTTTACTGGGTGGCATCGGTTGACTGGTGTGGACCAACTTTTGGAAACCATTCATTTGGACCACGAATCTGAGCACAAGATTACTCACTGTCTTGTAATACTCTCTCATTGCAATGAGTTTTTTAATATTATAAGAGTAGAGCCCTGTGCCTTTGTTCATTCACTTAATGAAGATTTACTGGGCCTTTGCTATTTGCTGGGCATTGTATTAGGCGATGGTAATACAGAAATGAGTAAGCACTGGGAACTATCTCAAAGAGGTTTCAACAGTCACTGCAGGGTGGAAGACCTGGCAATGACTCGGGCCAGGCAGCTGGAAGTGGAATGTACTAGCATGCTCAGCTGGTGATAAAAATCTCTGAACCTTTTGTAAGCACAGTCAGTTAGGCAAACAGGTAGCACCATGGTAAGAAGGCTGCCAATCATTTGCTGTCTTCCTTCTACCCATTCCTGTTCATGCACAAATCCATTCCCCACTTTAAGGTTTTCCTTGATATTCAACATAATCCAATTTTGAATTGTAGAAAACTATCTTCAGGGAGGACTGAAGTGTTCTCTGAGGTCTGTTACCTCCAAGAGGTTGTCTTGCCTGCAGGAAAGTCAATACTCTAAACCATGTATCAAGGATGTGCTATATTCCAGTCTACTGTGCTGTCAACTTCCCCCTAGTCTCTACTCAGAGCACCTCCTGAAGATGAACATTTATATTTTACTTTCTGCCTACCCCATCTTCTCTCTCACTGTTCCACCTGCCTCTATATTTCCCTTAATTGATGGCTCCAGCGATAAGCCCACCCTCATCTATGTCTAGCCTGGTTCCAGCTAACATAGATATCTGCTACCTGAGAATACTTCCCTCATTACACTTAAAACCGGTGTATTATTTTCCAAATGCTGCTATAAAAATATTAACACAAGCTTAGTGGCTAAAACCAACATAAATGTATTATTTTAGAGTTCTGGAGGTCAGTCCAAAATAAGTCTTCCTGGGTTAACATCAAAATGACAATGGGGTTACATGTCTTTGGAAGGCTCAGGGGAAAGAATCTACTCATTTTCCTTTTTTAACTTCCAGAAGCTATCTGCATTCCTTAACTCCTGGTCCTTTCTTCCATCTTGAAAGGCAGCAGTATACATCACCTGTCTGCTCAGGCATCCTGCTTCTCTATTGTAAGGACATATATGATTACATTGAGCCTGCAGAGATAATCCAGAATCATTTCTCCATCTCAAGGTCCTTAACTTAGTCACGTGTACAAAGTCCCTTTTGCCATTCATGGGGTGAAATATTTACAGGTTTGCTGGGAGTTAGAATGTGAATATTTTTGGAGGGGGAAGACATTTTTCTGCTTATCACACTCAAAGTTTCCTGAGCAGTGGGCTACACCATTGTTTCTAAGTTATCGTTCTCTCTACCTTCCACTGGACACATTTCATCCAAGCAGCAGAGGAGAGGAAGCCAAAGTCAATACCAAAATTGTGAGATCTCCTACCAGAGCTGAACTGACTTGAAGTGCACCAAGTATTCATCCATCCTTAATTGAGCCTTGTTATCTTTTTCAATCATCTGTTCCTATTATGTCTACTCTGCCTTAAAGTGCAGGTTTCTTTGGCTACTGACAAAGTATGGCCCTCGGATAATACCTCTTCTTCACTGTAGTTTTGTGAGTTTCTCCTCTCACCTACCCTCCTTACTCTCACTGTGTCTTGTGGAATGTACAGTTTTAGACCACATGGACCAACCACATCCTCAAACTTTTGTCCCTCTACCTCCTTTCCTTTGTTGAGATTTAGCTGATACTTAGTGACACCACATTCACTATAACCCTCTAAATGCAAGATGTTTATTAGTCCATATCTCACCTCCTCTATTTTCCCTCTTAGATTCTATATGTTCCCTTTCAGCCACCCTTTTGCCTCTTATTTTGAGTTCCAATGGCATCTGGCCACTCCGAGTGAATCCTTACTGCCTTTTCTGTGCTTGTATTCTGCCTTCTAAGAGTACTGAGCATGGATTACATAACTGAGCAGATGGGCTTTATTATAAACTCAAGGTCACTAATGCAACTGGTTCCTCAGCTCTGCTTCCTGTCCTGACAGTGTTTCCCCAGGCAACTCTTTTCCCTTACCATTTTAGTATTTTCAAGCATTTCACAAATTTCAAGGCTCAGCCAATTGCCTTCTCTTCCCCAAAGCAATGCCTGAAACCACCAGCCCCAGCCATAACCAATGCCTCCTTCCTGCCAATTCTCAGAGCATTTGTCTGTACTTTTCTTGACGTATCTGAATATTCTCCCTTGGAAGATATTGCACAGAATTCTTATCTTCTTCCCAACTTTGTAAGGTCTTAAGAGCAGGTTTCACTTTTTTTTCTGTCTTTACTCTGTTGATCCCTTAGACACTAGTCTTGCTGTACAGTAGGCCTCAACTACAAATTTGTTAAATGCCTGAATCAGTGAATAAACACAAAACATCAATGCTTTCTTCAGTGACACCACCAGAATAAGTTGGAAATTCACTCCACTGGGCTTATGAAAGTACTTTCCTTTAACGATATGCTTTTCCTCAACAGAAGACTCAGAAGACCAATTAAAAGAAAAATCTCCAGTCACTTGTAGTGATAAGGTTTCTTTCTCTAAGCTCGCAAATTCCTGTTCTAAAAACAAACAAAAATAACAACCCACACCCCAAAAATGAGGTGTGCATGAGATGTATACGTATATTGGTAGACATATAAATCTTTCAAAAACAAGTCCTTGATAAAACATTGAAATTTCATGTTTTTCCAACAGTGTAATGATAGATTCCCTAAATTATTTTCAGTCTCCAATTCTTGGTATTTTAACCTATCTTGGCAGAGGCAAAAGAGGAGTAGAAATAAAGTAGGTGGAGGAAACAAGGAAGGATTGAAGGAGATGCTTCCAAGCTAAATCACAGAAAATGGAACACCCCTTCCAGAAATGAGGCTCCATGCAGCTTTTGACAACCCTTCAAAGCTGTCATGCTTCTTTAATTTCTAGATGCGTCAGCCGAGAAAGGTTTCAGTATTCCCATCGAAACCAGAGCTCCTTCAGATTTATGTGATCCACACCCCTGGAATCAAGGCTCTAACATGTTCTGCTGGAGGCACTGAAAAGCTTAGCATCTCCTTTTCAAAAAGGAAAGTTTCCTGTAAAACAAATGGAGCCAATCACAGGTGGAACAGGGCCAGGTTTTTATAGGCGCTCACGTGGCTCAGGTGAGATTGGGGTAGAAAAGAATTTAAGCTTGTTTTTCACCTAATTTTTCCCATCCAATGGGTTCCTGGCCTTCAGCTTTGTATGCTTCAGGGATTTAACAAAACACTGTGCCTTTCTTAATTTGCCCCACTCAGGGACAGGTATATGACTCAGCTTTTTCAAGTGCCCTGGGAATCCACTGAGGATGGGTGATTGTCCTTCATGCCAAGTTGATGAGCTCTTAAAGTACTTAACTATTGTTAGCTAATCAAGCTACATATAAACATTCACCTGCCAGGGCCAAAGACCAAGTGGAGGCTAAGGTCATTAGCAGAGAAGCAGATGCATTTGGTAAGATTCAGTTTTGATGTTTATTATCAAAGCTCATAATTTTGTTTGGTTGGCATAGGAAGTTTTGCTTTCTTTAAAGTCACCAGGCTACAGGAGCAAAGGATCCATTGAGTGAAGTCCCCTATTAGAACAACTGCTAACCAGAATATATGCCCTTTGAGAGGCCATTTTAGATCTGGTGTGTGGGTCAAGAACAATCATTCACTAGTCTGATAAGCCCTCTTAAAGAGAGCTTGCTTGCCAATCTTCACTTGCGATTGTGAGCTCACACTTAGTATTGGGATTCTGTAGTGGTATTCCTCAAGTTTTAGGGGAAGAAAATAAAGTAGCTAACCACTGACACTGAAATCTGTCTGAATTTTAATTTTTGTGCATTACAGTGGGAACTAGACCTATTCATTTATTTGCTATCAAACAGGTTGTCTTGTCAATGGGTTTCAGCCCCAGGCATTTCACTATGGATTCAATGTGACCAAAGAAATGACATTAGAATGTTCTTGGGGTGAAAGGGTTATACCCAACTTTATTTCCACGGTGGCAGGTCAATCACTAAAATTCCATTCACTCAGAGCAAGTCTGCAGGCAGCAAGCCGGTCTCTGCCTCTGGGCCTCTCGGCCCACACAGCCATCCTCTGGGCTTCTGTCCTCGGCACTGCCACCACTCCAGCCTCTGCTCTGCTCTCCTGCAGCCTGCCATGCCACCGTGTCACCCAGAGCACTGGGCAGGGCTCTTTATATAGAGTCAATAACGATGCATTGCCCACACGTGTGTCGCAAGCTAGCCGACAAGGGCCAGGTGAGAAACCTGGCCCCAGCAACCTTCATTTTATCCACATAGGTTCTCAACCATAGCTGTACACATGAATCCATTCTGGCTATTTAAAAAACTTTCTGGAGCCAAAGTGCCTTCCCTAAGGATTGAGCTTCATTAAGTCTGGGTGAGCCTTTGGTTCTGTGTGTCTATACAGACATACATATATATACAAACATAAGGACAGGCATCAAGTGGGTGTGTGTCTACTTTTGTACCTCCAGAAGTTCACACTGCCTGCTCTAGAAAGTATTCAAGAACTATTTGCACCAGGGAACTATAAAGATGAGTAAGTGAATGGCAGACAGCTCCTTTTATTCATGTGAGAGCTCACAGATAATTTAATCTGCAGGGATTAAATAGCACGAATGTGCACTTCTTGCCACAGAGACTCAGGAGCAAAAGTGTACATTTCTTGCCAAATTCAGCCTCCACATGTCTGGTATTTTAACCTATCCTGGGCAGAGCCAAGAAAGGAGTAGAAATAAAGTAGGTGGGGGAAACAAGGAAAGGATTTAAGGAGATGCTTCCAAGCTAAATCCAGAACATGAAATGCCCCTTCCAGAAATGAGGCTCCATTTAACAATATTGTTGAGGAGTAAGGAGAAAGCCATTCTCCCCGGTTCCAGTTCCAGAAAAATGTGCCCGCAGCCTAAAGAGCGATCCCTGGGCACTGTCCTACCAGACGTGCACCAGTGCTGGTGAAAAAGTCAGGCTTGGCAGTCAAGCTCTGCGATTGCTCCTCTCATCTTATCCCTTTGCTTCCCCCCTTTAACTAATTGAAACATCTTGATTGACGAGCTGGGAAAGCAACTTCACAAACTTTCTCAGCCGAGCAGTTTCAGGAAACAGACTTAGTCTGCACTGAACTCTTAGGTCTACTTTTAATTAGTGTGAGAATAGGAAAAAATCATGATGCTGTGCCTCAGTTTCCTCATTTATGAAATGGGGATGCTGCCAGAAACCAGCTCCCTGGATTTGTGATGAGAATTAAATAAACTAATGTAAACAAAGTACCTCAGTCACAGTTCAGCATATGCTAAATTCTACTATTTCTCTAATGCTCAATTATAATTAGCTGGATTAAGGATGAAAAAGGAAACATGGAAACTCTCATTTATAGGGCACTCACTATGTGTCAGGAATACCAAAAGTATTTTAGATCAAATTCATTCTCATTGGGTCCTCATAACAGTCTCAAGAGGTTGTTAAAAGTTAATTACAAGGTTATAGACCTCACCAATTTCCACAAAGAGAACTGCTGGTATCTAGTTCTCCTACTGTGGGAATGTTGATTCTTTAAGGAGCAGAAATAGGTTATATCTTTCTGGGACTATTTCTTAGAGAATTTATGGTTAAAGGAAATTCCTTACAATCCATTAAAACAATGTTTGTATCCATGGCAACTCTCTCCACTATGAAGGCAAAGGCCATCATTCAGATTTCCCCATGCACAACTTCAGAGAGTGCTGAGCTTAAATCATTCACACAGAGAAGAGCCCAGGGCTTGGCATCAAAAATTCCTAGTAGCTTTGGGATCTTAAACCAGTACCCTAACTTCTCTGAACTTCAATTTCCACTTTTTAAAAAATGGGTATGACAAATGGGGATGATAATGCCAGCCTTACCTGCCTCATAGTGTTGTGATGAGAATTAAATCAGTGCCACTCAACGCCTAGGGGCCACTGTCTGCCCTATAACCACCAGTCTCAGCCCAGACCCACTGAATCAGAATTTCGGGGGGTAGGATCCAGGAATCTGCTTTAACAATATTCTTCAAGGTGATTCTTCTGCCTGTCAAAGTCTGAGAATAACAGAATTAAATGATGCAATGGATAAAAAAGCATTTTGTGAACTCTAAACATTTATATGAACATAAGTGCATTCTGTTCCTGTCCAGCTCTCCTTGACCCACATCTACCTCCTCTTCTCCCTGTTCTTCCGTTCATCACTCTACCTCCTCTATTTCTCACTGTCTCCCACCCATGTCACCTCCTCCTCTTCCCATCAAAATGAAAATGTTTTGTCTGTAGAAAGCCTGTGTCCTGCCCAAACTTTGAGGTTCTGCAAACAGAGCATGTCCAAATAATGTTTGATGAATGTATAAATGGACAAATGAACAAATTGCACAGGATGTCCAAGTATGTTACCATTGTTTTCCTTTTTACAGTTAAATCTTATTTCATCCACATAATGGTTTTCTTCCAACCAATCTCAGGTGCTTTCACATGCACCAACTCACACCCCTTCGCCTTCACTTGATCTTACTGAAGCAGGCAGAAGAGGAGCCACTGTCCCTCTCCCCACCCCTCACCTGGACACTGAAATACAAGCTAAAGAGTTTGGGGGCTTGCCTCTTGACATAAAGGAAGGAGGAGTCTGAATTGGAAATAGGCATTTAGATTTCCCAACTCCTGGTGCATTGCCCTTTATTCCCAGGGACTTTGGATTTAGACAGAACATAAGATGAACTCCAGCTTTCCTCTCTTCAACAGAAGGGTCCAAGGAAGGATATGTAACCACTCTCTACCCATATGCTTTGAAGATCACATTAGAGAGCATTTGCAAAACTGCCTGGTGCATAGTAAGTACTGGTAAATAACCCATCCTTTTCCCACATCTCTTTGGCTGGCTCCTGAAAATGTTATCAGCAAAACATACTTGGCTGTCTTCATTTCAAGTGCCTTGATTGAGGGTAACAGAGCATAGTCCTACCCCTTGATCTGCATTCCTTCAACAGCAGGAGTGGAAGGGCTTGTTCAAGCTGAAAATGAAAAATGCAACCAGTCCAGTTTTCTCCATGTGTTCTTTGGACTGCCTGAATCGGAAATCTGAGTATTTGTTAAAAATTCGGATTCCTGAGTCCTACCCAAAAATTACCCAGATTCCCAGGGGTTGGATCCTAGAAATCTGTATTTTGCAAGCACCCCAGATGAACCTTATGCCCATTCCAGTTTGAGAACCACTGCTTACATTCATTAAGTGTCAGCCTTGCCTGTACAGTTAGAAGTACCTGGGGACTTAAAGAATATATTGGAGCCCAGGTTCCTACCCAGAACAACCGAGTAAGAATATCTTGAGTGCGGAACACTGGATGCAGGTGAAGATGGTGGAAATGAGTGGGAGAACAGTGGCCAGCTAGACCCCTCTTGACCTCTAATTAACCATTAGCATTTCCATTTGTCTGCTGTTGGAGGAGAAAGAAAATGAAAGCAAGAAATTGCTTATATTTTTGAATGTGTTTTTCATAAACCAAAGCATAACTTGAGCCGTCAATAGCATTTTGGAAAGAAGCCCTTTCTCTCTTTCCGCGTAGGATTCCCTGCAGGCACGGGGCCAAAATGAACTGAAACTGAGTTAAGCTTCTTCCTTAAGCTACCTTCTCACAAACATGTTGTCCCCACATGACCAATGTGCACTGCTGTGCTGAGGAACACCTACCTAGCATTTAAACTGTCTGCACCTTTAATCATTATACTAACGTTTTGTCAACTGTCAAATGCTTGGAAATAATTTCATAACCTCCCATCTCTATGCAACACTTTTATTAATATTCATGAAGTGAGTTCCCCCTGCATGTCTAGACTGAATGTCAATAGGGTCTGCTGAGGGAGATAGTTTTCACAGAGGGAGGATATTAATAATGGAATTCAGAAATTATTTTTAATTTTGGTTTAATAAAAGACTAGATGGGACAAGACCACTGTGCTCCCTTAATAGTCCGATGCATAAATAAATGTAACCTGGCCAACTCATTTTGAATATTAAAGATGAGAAATGATCAACTTAACATAATTTGCTTTTAGCTGATATCATCTTCCTAATGTTACAGGTCACAGTCTAGTCTTCTGTGTGTCACTGGAATGTTTTGCTTGTGTCCTTTGCAAAAGCAACCATGAATGTGGAGAGGTAGCCTCTCTCTTTTGGAAACCTGAATTGTAGAGAAGAAAGAAAAATGGCTTTTGCAGGTATCTGTGGCAATAACCTGCTTCTCAAAGCGCTGGGACCTGAGGATGTTCCACAGAACATAGTCCTAGCTTCATAGTGGGACAAAAAGAGGGGTAATTGTTCTGCATGTAAGGATCTCACAAAGCCATTCCCATCCTTGGGCATGAAGCAAATATTCTGCTAATGCCTTCCCAAGCTTTTCCACATGTACCATCCTGGGAGAGGCACCCAGTCATTACCCCTGATTTTATTGTGGGTTTGTGAAGACCTCCAGTTCAGAGGGCTGAACTAATCACACTGCTGACTCAGTATATGGCACTTTTTACATGATGTAGCTATACAAGGTTCCCTTTCATTTAGTTAATTTTATCTCATTTCCTCCCCGTCCTACAGATGACCATTCTATTGTATTTCTAAGTGTCTTGTTTGACTGTGTTCTTAGATAGTGTGTAATGCATGAATGGTAATATTATAGTTGTTTCTTACTTTTCCAATGAGAGCTACATTTTTGAGCTCCATTGGTGGTGCTGTGTACTTCTAACACAAGGTATATGTATTAGCACAATTTTACAAATAAGGGAACTAAGGCTTAGAAAGTAAACTAAATTGCTTAGTGCAGCACCATGTGGCTATTACAGTATGGAGCTAGTCTCCAGGGCAGTTATATTCAAAGATAGTGCCCTTGACTACCCCGCTAGATTGTTTCCCTTTGAAAATATTACATTATTTTTCACAACAGCCCTGTGAAGTTCAGAGAGGTTAAGTAACTTGTCCAAGGTCACCCAGCCAGTTAGTAGCAGAGTTTAGATTACAGCCAAGGTCTGTCTGAGCCCTGAACCTGTGTGCTTTCTATGTTTTGATCCCATGACCCATCACTGCTGGAGTCTTCTAAGTCTGCTCACTCTTCAGATTCCTTGCTGGGTATTTGATTCTTGCTTAGTTACCTAACAACACAGAGTGGGCAATCAGGCATCTGTGTTGTATCAGTTCCAATGTCACCATAGCTGGTACTAAGGGGATGAGTCCCATCTGGACCTAATGGGTCAGAGAAGGGTGTGTGGGCAAACTCTCCTCTCAGGATGCATTTCTGCCAAGGTCTCATGCTGAAATGATGAGTGAACTATTGTGTTCTTTCTCCAAGGCTGACATGGTTTAATACATCTGGTGACAGAAGATTTCCTTTACTCTGGTTGCCCTTGGACTCTTTAGGGCTTTGTGTACTGGGATTATGTAAGCTTCTTGTGTGCTTTGGCAGGTGACCTTCAACTGCACTGTCCTTGCTGGGAAGCACTTACGCAGAGTGAAATGAAGAGCCGATTCCACTGAGTAACTTCTGAAAACCATGAGTCTAGATCACAGACCTGGAATCTAGTCTTGAGGACTAAGGTTCTTATACCTAAATTAAACTGAAGGTGTAAAATAGGTATCTATGCTTTTACCACGTTTGTCTTCATCCGCTTTGCATCCTGATAACCATTTTGGATGAGCCACTTTTCTCAACGTCAAACAAAGAGAAGAGAAGACATTGAAAATTTAGAAGTATTGAATAGAGTTTTCTTATTCTAATATAAATGTGAAGGGTTGTCTTGTGTGGGGGAAAGATGTGATCAATTTTATAGTAAAATAAATATCTCAGACTTAATTCTCCTTTCCAGTGTGACCTTGGGCAGTTTACTTGACCTCTAACTTATTTCCTCAAACATGAACTGGAGATAAATGCCACTCATAGCATAATGCTAT
Organism: Manis pentadactyla; assembly: GCF_030020395.1. Lineage (NCBI taxonomy): Eukaryota > Metazoa > Chordata > Mammalia > Pholidota > Manidae > Manis > Manis pentadactyla. The sequence goes on along the minus strand of NC_080021.1, from coordinate 14,321,615 downwards.
TATGGCATAATCTGAGAAAATGCATATAGAAATACCTGGCACATTATGAGACATTCACTGAATGTTAGGTCACCAGTAGAAAGAAGAGACTGGCAAATATTTTAGTACTTCAGCTCATTTTAAAGATTTTTCTAGTTTCAGTTAAATTACAGATTTTTTTTTCTTTGCCCTTTCAGTTCATTTTGGTAGAGAACAGCTTAGTTGGGCCTTGAAGCATTTGGAAGGTCATTCTATGCATGCATTTGTTTTGGCATTTATTTCTGCCCTCTTTATTTTATTTTATCCACTGCCAAGGGGGCATTTTGATTGGCACGGGGAGCCAAGTGAGATGATGCACTCCCTCTGAGGGACATAAATGCAGGAGCTCTGTGAGAATCGCCTCCTTCCTGTCTGATGAGGGCTGACTTTCTTCCCCTTCACTGTGTTTCGGAGGGACTTTTGATGTTTTTCTGGCCCTGTTAATTTCATTCCTTGCCTGCCTTGTTCGCCAACACCACAAGGCACTATCAGCACAGACCAAGAAATGTGATGCCAACGTTGTAGAATCCATTTAGACATGGTAACGTCTAGTCTGAAGCTTACAGGGGACTATGACTAAATTTACTTTCAAGGCTAAATGGAGGGAAAGCTTTTTCTGCCTGTCTGACTCTTGGTTTCATTACTCAGCCTCTTTCCCAGTGATAGGAATTTGTTCACTATCCCTAGAAAGATATCAATCACCTGAGCTCACCTGTTCCCATTAGGTGTACTTTTGATCAGTGGCTCCAGAATGAATCATCTGAAAATTTCTGCATTAAGCAGAGCCCCTTTCAAGTCATCTAGGGATGAAATGCATTATTCAATAAGCTCTTCCTCTCCAGTGCCCAAAGAAATTCAGGAGAGGCAGGGTCTCTGCTTTAAAAGAATCTGAGAGGATCCTGTGTTCATGAGAAGCACATGTTGTGTTTTGCAGTGAAGAATACTGAGGAAGGAAGCGTGTAATAAGCAGCAAGACAGCGTAGAATGGGGGTTTGATACCTCACACCTAGAGCACCATGCTTTCAACATGTGGTCCCCCACTAGGAACCCATATATCTGGGGGGCTTGTTACAAATACAGGCTCCTTCCCCTCCCCCTAGAGGATTCTAATGTTGTATGTGCAGTCCTAGGATTTGCAGGTGATCCTGATGGACAATGACACTTGAGAATCCCAAATAGAGAGATTCTATATCCTCCCTCAAAGACCACATATTGGGAATCTTTGTAAAATGTAATTTAATATGATTCCAAATAAATAAAAAGTTCAAAGTGACTGGTGTGCTAGAAAGAGAGATAAACTTAGAAATTAGGAAGATGTGGTTTTCATTTTTATTCTCCCACCTGGGGTGGTCATTAATGTGTTTCGCTTTCTTCCTTCGGGGATAAATGTTAGGATGGTACTTCTTTGGGCTCCTGGAGTGAGGTGTGTCTAGGTGGGGGTTTGGCCAACAGAGTGTCAATGTGATGTCTGAGAACATTTGTGAAGGGACTGGTTTGTCAGCTTAGACCCCAAGGTGACTTTGATGAGCAGAGAACCCCTGCTAACCCACGTGAGATACACAGAGTTGGTTAGGAAGAAGTGTTCATTGTTTTAGGACATTAATATGTGAGGTTTGCTCTTTACTGCAGCAGAACTTAGCCTAACCTGACTTACAAACACTAACTCAGTGTATGATCTGTACAGTTAGGTCCCTGAGCCACATTATCACTATCATTAAATAAAAAGAATGCGAATATCCACCATTAAAGGTTGTTGGGAGAATTAAGTAGAATTGTGTAAAAGAGTTGAACCAAGTTCCTAACAAACAGTGGCACTCATTATGTACCATACATTGGTTTCTTTCCTTGTCCCCACAGTCTTTTTCACCAATGGGTTCATACTTTTGTTTATGAAGAATAAACCTTCATGCAATTTATGAATATGTTCCTGGTAATATCCTAAGTAAAATAACTACTTCCTACAAATAAGTAAGTAAAAATCTTGGAGAGGACACTTAAAAAGGTGCAAGCATTTATTCTGTGACATCAAGCAGCACAGTGAATCAGTCAGAGTTGCAGATTCTTGAAATTGCAACACTACTGAAGATTTAGGTCAACCATGACATGCACGCAGATTGGCACATACAGTGAAGAACAAGATGAATAGGACAATCTCTGTCTTCAAGAAGAAAACGGTTGAGTTAGGGAGACAGAAAAATAGTCATAGTTGGGTAAATTTATTGCAGGATGCAAGTGGTATAGCAGACATGCACAGAGTGCAATGGAGAGAAAGTGGAGTGGCTGATGAATGGATGAAAGTAGCCAGTGATGACATCTTCTTGGTTGTACTTAGTCTCCTACATGACAAGAAGATGCCAGGGAAATGCAGGAGAAAGGAATAGCTCACCAAGAAGAGGCAAACGCACAAATACAGGTGTGGTGGTCGATGCTTTGAAGAATGGTGCACCATAGGGTCTAGGAGTTAAGGACTGAAATGAGCATCAAATGCTAAGAGATGAAGCTTTGCAGGTAAACCAGGTTTAGACTGTGATGTTTGGAAAGCTGGCTAAGGTTCAGAGCAGAAAAGCTACATAATCAAATTTGTATTTGAGAATAGGCCTTGGATAAGTTACTGAAGATGGGGAGCACATTTGATTGGTTTCCCGAATTTCCTGTGAGAAATGATGAGGACTTGAGTGTGGCAGTTATCTTAGGAAAAGAGATAAGGAGTTAGACTCAAGAGCTAAGTCTAGGTAGAATCAAATCATGGGACATGCTGAAAGGTTTTATAGCTGAGTGTGCAAAATAAAAAGAAATTTTAAAATGTGGTTATGTTTTCTAACTGTACTAAATAGATGGATGTTGTTGTTATAAACCAAGACAGGAACACAGGAAAAAAGATAAACTCTTGGGTTGGTAATAAATGTGGTTTTGGCTTTTTTAATAAAATTATTATGTGAAACATAGGAAGAACATATAAAATATATAAACAAGTTATGAATTATACTAAGGAAATGAATACTTGTGAACTTCCCACACAACTAGAATGGTACCACTGACATTGGTGCTACTTGCACACTTCTTCCAGTCTCAGCCCTCCATCCAGAATCATTCCCCTCTTTCAAAGTTTTACCACTTTATGAATATATTCTTGCACAATAATATGTTTGTTTTTGCTTTAGTATCTAGCATGCTATGATTTACTTCTTTTGCTTAATATTACCATCATGATTATAATTATTATATTATTATTTGAGATGCATCCAAGTTGATTGGTGTAGCTGTATTTTATTCATTTTCCCTGTCATATAAAAGCATTTTGACTGTACTATAATTTATCCCCACTTCTGTTGATGCATCTAGATTATTTCCATTTTTTAAAATTACAAACAGTGCTACAATAAATAAATATTCTTGCATGTATCTCCTGGTTTTGATTATTTTAATTTTGAGGAGCTCATTCAGTTGCTCTAATACTCAAGGGAAACATCTGAGCTAGATATATGGAACTTCAAATCTTTGAGGAATGAATGATATTTAAAGGCCAGCAGCTTAATTGATACAACTCAGTATAAGCATACAGAAGACAGCCACACTTGGTACTCAAAATCCTTGCCAACACTAACAATTAAGATATGAAGGGTTGTACATTAATGAGCTATCTAAAAGAAGGGAATGATCACGAGAGTCGTTCAGAGAAATCACTAAGGGATACTTAGAAGAAAGATATAATCTACACTTTCAAAAGCAGAGAACATTGGGGTGGATTTGTTTATTGTAGCATCATCACTGACATAGTGAATGACAGCTCATCCAAGACATGAGGAGAAAGTTTGACAAAGAGCAAATGCAAGGTAAGGAAGCATCGCCAGGACAGTCCCCTTAGTTCTGACATAAGCTTGTTTGTTAAAGGGAGGCCGGAGTTGGATCAGGAGGCTGAGGACTGATGTAGGTTAAAGGAAAAGCTTTTGGAGACATGAACGTATTTCTGGATGTAGGGGAGATATTTGCTGTTGCAGATTTGTGGGAGAAATAGAAAAGTCGGTGTTTGCTGTGTCCTACAACATTAGAGAAGTTTTATTGCTTGCTCTCCATAGACACTCTATTAATTTCTTTATATTTAGTCTTCACAACAACCCTAAGAAAGAAGGTATTTTCTTTTTTCTTTTTTTGTTATTACTCAAGCTGCTTTGTTGAGAATAGATGGTAAGGGATCATGCAATAAATTGTAGAGTAGAAGAAGGGAGGGAGAAGGCATTGTCTACCTGCAGGTTTATGGTGTTGGTGAGTTGAATGGGGTGGAAGTGGTGAGAAGAGGTTGTATTTGAGATTATGTTTTTGAAGATAGAGTCAACTGGATTGTTGATAGATCAAACAGGGTTGTGAAGAAGAAATAAAAATCTTAAAGCTTTTGGACTGAATAACTGGATGGATGGAGTTATTTTCTGAGTTGGAGAAGACTCCAGGGAAGCAGTTTCTGGTGGGAAAAGATTAAGTGTGAGGTTTTTGATATGCTATATTTGAGCTGCCTACAAAACCGTCAAATGGAGATGGTGAGCATGTAGCTGGATGTACCAGTTCAGAGTGTGGGTGAGAAGGTTAGGATGGAGATAAAAATGTGGGAATCATCAGTGGAAAGATAATACTTAAGATCATGAGACTAGATAAAATCACCAAGGAAATCAGCCTAGAAAGAGAAGAGGTGAGGCCTAAAAACTGAATCCTGGAGTCGGAAAGATAAGAAACCAGGGCAAAACTCCTGACTGAGAAGGAGGAGGCATTTAGGTAGGAAGTGAAGAAAAAGAGAGGTTCCTGGAAACAAAGTGAAGAAAACATTTCAAAGAAGGAGATTCATTGTCTCAAAAGACTAAGTTCAAATAGGAAGAGGACTGAGAAATGACCATTGTACTTAGAAGTGGCCAATTGCTAAATTGAATCAGAGTCCCGATTTTTCCATCCTGATGACTGATTATATTTCCAAAATAGCAGAGAAAAGACTACATTCAGCTCTGTGGAAGTGCTCTTTTTTTTCCTCATGTGAGTCAGAACCTTTAGTTGGTTCATTAATCAGAAGAGTTGTTTGCTAATCTTTTGTTGTAGGTCCAGGGTTTTTCTTTGTATGGAAATAACTTGCTCCACAGCAAATATTTGAGTTTCTGTTTCCTTTAATTATAGACTATGGAAAAGCTTGAAGATACCCGAAGTCATCTGGATGTACAATGTCTAAATTTTTACAGTCGCATCTGAATCTTCTTCACCTATTTCAACAGAAAAAAAAAAGCCAATCACCCTTATCAATTTTTTCCAAAATGTTCAACTTAGTTTTCATTGAAACAACTCACTTTTCTATTTATATTTATCCATTTATAAAACATTAAGTACAACGTGAATATGTTTGGAATAGGTTTGGAAACCAATTCAGTTCTCTCTTGGCAAGACTGGTAGGGCTAAAGGAGAAGTTGAGATTAGCTGTTTCCGGGCCTGGGGTGTTGAGTGTGCCATGGATATTAGTTACATGTTTAATAGCAGGACAGTAGAACATCATTAATATCAAGAGAAGGAAATGGAACTTATTTAGGAGATAAACTACTAAATTTTATCCACTTCCAGTTTATACAATGACATTCTGATTTATAAAAAGAAAGAGAAAAAAGAAATCAGGAACAATAATTTTATCATCATTGTCCTCCCACTATTTTGTGCAACCTACATCCAGTTTTCTTACAAATGCCAAGATTTCCAGCCACTTCCTTCCCACAGACACCTCCACATGTCAGACCCTTGGCTAATGTACTTTCCTGTTATCATTTCTTGGTCATTAGATAATTTACATTCTCCTCTCTCTTTGTCTACATTTTAGGTCTAAGTTTCTGGAATATAAACTCTAGGCTAGCCTTTTTCCATAGTGATCACAAAGACATGGTCTAACTTGTGAAGATATATATTTTATTATACATGCTTTTTATAAAAGATAAATGTCCACATTCATTTTTATGCTTGTAGTGTACAAAACACTCTCACTCTCATTATTCATTAATAAATAATAAGCGAGCAATATCTGTATGCGCAGAATGACTCTCTACCTGGCTAGAGATGCCAGAGAAGACCTGTCTGAGAAGATGACATTTACATTGGGATTACATGTAAGAAACAAGCATCCTGTGATAGGGAAATCATTCTTCAGGTTCTGTAATGGAAATGAATGGAGCATGTTGGAGACTCAGTAACAAAACATATTGAGTGATGGTTGAGTGGCAAGAAGTAAGGATGGGTGGGGAGGGAAGGTAGGTCCTGGTAGGCCATGGCAAAAATTTCTGTTCTATTCTAAGTAAAATAGGAAGGCCTCTTGAAGCGTTTTAGGGAAGAGAATGACATATTCTGATCTACATTTAAAAGTTTGTCCTAGTTGTTGATTGGAAAATGACAGAAGCTGGAAGATCAGCTGGCAGGCTAATGTAGACTGAATCTCACAGGTATTACATTGAAAAACAGAAGCCAAACACAAAAGAACTCATGATGTACTATATATTGATTTCTATACGATGTAGATATATAATATTCTATACATTGATTTGTGTGGGGCTTACCAGTAGTCCAGGCAGGAAAAGATAATGGTTGGACTAGTGAGGGAATCTTAGTGAGAGAGAGACTTTTCTTATATCTAATCCTTGTTGCAAACTATTAAACAGGGAGCGAGGGGTGAGATTATTCTTCATGTTCCATAGGTAGAGAAGACAAGTCAATAGAGTCAAATGCCCTGTCCAAAATCCAAGAGCTGGTCACTATGGACCTACGTCTCAAATTCAGATCATTTTACTTATTTTATCAATTAAGAAAGGTTCAGATACATAAATTTATACAAGGACTTTTACTCAGTGAAAAGAAGGAGGAAAATGGTCATGCAACAACATAGATTAATCTCACACACATTTCACTGAGTAAAACAAGCAGAAAAAAAACTACATTCAGCTCTGTGGAAGTGCTCTTTTTTTCCTCATGTGAGTCAGAACCTTTAGTTGGTTCATTAATCCAAAGAGTTGTTTTCTAATCTTTCATTGTAGATACAGGGTTTTTCTTTGTATGGAAATAACTTGTCACAAAGCAAATATTTGAATGCATATTACATGATGTTCTACAACAGGCAACACAAACCTATGGTCTGTGGTGAGAGAAGTAAGAAAAGTGATCATCTCTTTGTGCATTCAGGGGCATTGCCTGGAGAGGGGCATGAGAGGATGATTTGGAGAGGTGGAAATATCTTATGCCTTCGTCTTTGTATAGGTTATGTGGGCATGTATATTTGCCAAAGCTCCTTATACTGACTTTTTAAGGGAAAAAATGTGCAAAATACATAAATGATTTTTGATGTATATAGGGTCAAAATATGACAGTGCTGGGATGAGAATCCAAATTTTCTGAAGCTATGTCATATGCTCTTGCCCAAAGCCATGGATGTTGGGCTTGAAGCTACTAGACAATTCTAGTTTCTGACCCCTAGCAGCCAGATTAACCCTTTTCTGTTTGGAGATACAGCTAATGAAGCCTAGAATTCAAAGATATGCTTCTAGATGTGAACATTCTTCTAGAACAAGAGAACCTATGCTGAATATTGGGGAATTTTCTGGGACAGCAGACTGATTTTAGGTTCTGAACCGTGTGATAAAACTGCTCTTCTAAGAAAAACTCTCAAGATCCAGAATAAGACAAAGAACTAAAACAGCTTAAAATAAGTCCTGTGAAAGGACTGAGTTAACTTGTCAGAATTTAGAGTCGCTCTAATGACGCCTCTGACAATGGTGTCCACATGATTGATGCAGCTGAGCTGATAATGGGTCGCGATGTCCTTACAGGAATGGCATTTTGGCAAAACGCAATATCTTCTAACAGTTCATTTTTTATAAGATCCTATTCATGGACTGCATAGTTATACAATCTCTTTAGTCTGCCATTAATCATTTCTAAGGCTGTCTATAGTCTATACCTTTTAAGGCCTGGATTTGCATACATGAAAACAATGCGTCTGTATAGCCCTTTGGTTTCCAATGCACTTGGTACCTGAATTATGAGACAACCAGGAGAATGTGAGAGGTGGTGCTCTTGCACCTTGTCTATACGTCTTTGGGTGAGCTGGAGCCGTGGTGGAGGAACACATCCTGAGAGTCCTGGCTCGGATGATAGCTTGATAGCTGAGCAACTTAAGGGATGGAAAAAATCAGAGACTGGCTTTGAGGGTATTTTTTTTTATGAGCTTTAAGCTCTGTAATTCTGTGATTTGTTAATTCCCTGTGAACTAACCTGTGCATGATACTGTCGCTTCTCATTTTAGAATATACCAGACTATATTCTTGACACAGGTATGAGCATCCCAGAGGTATAAACTGTGCTCTTACTTGGTCCTGAGGTGTTTGCCTTATTCACAAAAATCTGAACCAGGAAGCTCCTAACTTTACAAAGGAATAGGTAGGAAGGAAGCAGGGGAGGACAATGTTAGAAAACATTCAAGTTAGAGAAAAAGTACACAGGACAAAACTAGGAAACTAGGTCTTATTCTGGTCCTGGTCTTTTAATTTTTACTTAGCATGGCAATTCATTGTACTATGTAGTTTACTAAAGATGTCATAACACTACCACAAACTGGGTAGTTTAAACAGAAATTTATTGTCTTATAGTTCTGGAGGCCAGAAGTTCAAAATAAAGGTGTCAGCAGAGTTGGTTCCTTCTCTTTTTTTTGTATAATTTTATTTTTTCCAGCATTATTGAAGCATGATTGACAGGAAAAAGTTGTATATATTTAAAGTATATAATGTGATATTTGATATATGATACATGAGGATGATATATTTGATATATGTATACATTGTGTAATTATTACCACACCCAAATTAATTAACATTATCATCACCTCAGTTACTGTGTGTGTGTGTGTGTGTGTGTGTGTGTGTGTGTGTGTGTGCGATGAGAACACTTAAGATCTACCCTTGTAGCAAATTTCATGTGCACACTGCAGTGTTTTGAACTAGTCACCATGCTGTACATTAGATCTGCAGAACTTATTCATCCTGCATAACTAAACCTCGTACTCTTTCACCAACATCTCTGTAGTTTCCCCACCCCCTGGACACTACCGTTCTCTCTGATTCTGATTTCAACTTTTTTAGAGTCCACATATGAGCGAGATCATGCAGTGTTCATTTTTCTGTATGTGGCTTGCTTCACTTAACATAATGTCCATCAGGTTCACCCATGTTGTCACAAGTGGCAGAATTTCCTTGTTTTTTAAGGCTGAATAATATCCTATTGATTACATATATCACCTTTTCTTTATCCACTCAACCTGTTGATGGATAGTAAGTTGTTCCCATATCTTGGTAATTGTGAATATGGGAATGCAGATATTTCGTCAAGACACTGATTTAATTTCCTTTGAGTATATACCAAGAAGTGGATGGTTAGATCAGATGGTAGTTCTATTCTTAAATTGCTGAGGAACCTCCACAGTGGTTTCTATAATGGCTGCAACAATTTACATTCTCACCAACACAGTATAAAGGTTCCCATTTCTCCACTTCCTCGCCAATAATTGTGATCCCTTGTCTTTTTGCTATTAGACATTCTAACAGTGTGAGATGATGTCTCATTGTGGTTTTGATTTTTATTTCCCTGATAATTAGTGATGTTGAGCACCTTTTCATATACCTATTAGTCATTTGCATGTCTTCTTCTAGAAGTCTTGATTCAGGTCCTTTGCCCATTTATTAATCTGATTGTTTACTTGCTATTGAGTTGTTTGAATTCCTTATATATTTTGAATATTAGCCCTTATTGGATGTATGGTTTTCAAATATTTTCTCCCATTCTTAGGTTGCCTCTTCACTATGTTCATTGTTTTCTTTACTGAGCGCTTACATCTTTTTGCTTTGGGGGACAGTTCTTTTGGGGTCAGATCCAAAAAAAATCATTGCCCAGTCCAATATTAAGGTTTTTCCCTCATAGTTTTATAATTTTGAATCTTACATTTAGATATTTAATCCATTTGAATTGATTTTTGTGTATGGTGTGAGATAAAGATCCAATTTCATTATTTTGCCTGTGGATCTCCGATTTCCCCATCACCATTTGTTGAAGAGATTATCCTTTCCCTATGGTGTGTTCTTGACCGTCTTGTTAAATATCAGTTGACCACAAATGCATGTATTTATTTCTGGGCTCTTTATTCTGTTCTGTTGGTCTATGTGTCTGTTTTTATGCAGGACCATACTGTATTAATTATTGTGGCTTTGTAATACATTTTGAAATGTGGAAGTGTGGTCCCTAAAGTTTTGTTCTCCTTGCTCAAGATTGCTCTGTCTGGTTGGTGTCTTTTTGTGGTCACATTGGTTTTAGGATAGTTTTTTTTTATTTCTGTGAAAATTGCCATTGGAATTTTTATACAAGTTTTATTGAATCTGTGGATCACTTTGGGTAAGTTATTAATTTAACAATACTAATCTTTCCAATTCATGAAATGAAATATCTTTCAATTTATTTATATCTTTTTCATTTTTTTTCACAATATTTTATAATTTTTAGTGTACAGTTCTTTTACTTTCTTGGTCAGATTTGTTCCTAAATATTTTATTCTTTTTGATGCTATTGTAAATGGATTGCTTTCTTATTATCTTTTATAGATAGTTTGTTGGTAATGTATAGAAACACAAACAGTTTTTGTACATTAATTTTGTATTCTGTAACTTCACTGAATTCATATATTAGTTCTAAATAACTATTAGTAGATTCTTTAGTGTTTTTTATATATAGGATCATGTCATCTGCAAATAAAGACAATTTTACTTCTTCCTTCCCTATTTGTATGTCTTTTATTTATCTTTATTGACTGATTGCTTGTCTGGGACATCCAGTATGTATTGAACAATGGCAACAGTGTGCATCCTTGTCTTGTTCCTGATCACCACTGAATATAATGTTTGCTGTGGGCTTGTTATATATGGCCTCTGTAATGATGAGATAAATTCCTTCCTTCTATGCCTTATTTTTTGAGAGTGTTTGATAATTCAAGGGTGTTGAATTTCGTAAAAATGCTTTTCTTTAACTATTGAGATGATCATATATGACTTTATCCTTCATTCTGTTAATATGGTATATCACACTTATTGATCTGTGTATGTTGAACCATCCTTGCATCCCAGGAATGAATGCCAATTGATGATGGTATGTAATCCTTTTAATGTGTCATTTAATTTGATTTGCTAGTATTGTTTTGAGGATTTTTACCTCTATGTTCATCAGACCTCTATGTGTATCAGGGATATTGACCTTTAACTTCTTTATGTATAATATCCTTATTTGGCTTTGGTATTAGGGAAATGATGGTGTTGTAAAATCAGTTTGGAACTGTTTCCTCCTCTTTGATTCTTTGGAAGGTTTTGAGAAAGGATTGACATTAATTCTTCTTTAAATACTTGGTATAATTCACTAGCCATTTGGTCCTGGCCTTTTCCTTATTGGGAGGTTTTTAATTCCTTACTCATTATTGGTCTTTTCAGATTGTCTATTTCTTCATAATTTAGAGTTGGCAGGTTTCTAGGAGTTTGTCTCTTTCTTCTAGTTTGTCTACCTGAATCCCAAACCTCCCACTAAGGCATTTCTGCCTGTTGATAAACGCCATATATTTGATTTAGGGAGGGGTGAAGGGCTGGAAACTTCCTAGTTTGACATCTTGGTAATGTCACTGATGTTAGTTCTTTCTGTGGACTGTGAGGAAAAAGACTTGTTCCAGGCCATTCTTCTTGGTTTGTAAATGGCGGTCTTCTCCATTGTCTTCTCTATACAAATCTGTGTCTAAATTTCCCCTTTTTGTAAGGATACCAATGATATGGATTAGTTCCCACCTTAATGACCTCATTTTAACTTGATTAATTCTGTAAACACCCTGTCTTCAAATAATGTCACATTCTTAGGTAGTAGGAGTTAGGTCTCCAACATATCAGTTTTGGAAGACACAATTCAAGCCATAGTATATTCTGACCATTAGTTCTGAAAAACAGGTGTATTTACCTCACCTTGTTACTTAAAAGTTGAAAATCAGTCAATGTATGTAAAAACACTTAGTAGGATGAATATTTCTTTATAAAAAATAAGGCAGTAAAATTAATGAGAGAATAACTATACAGATATACATAATAATGAGAGCTCTGTCTTTATGGTTAATGATGACCATGTCCCTGGTGCAGTTCTAAGTGCATCAATTCACTGATCTTTAAAATCTCCTGTGGATACCGATGGTAGTACTGTCCTCATTTTGAAAATGAGGAAACTGAAGCACAGCAAGTTCAGGCAGTTTGCTAAGAACACACAGCTTGTAGGTGGCATTGCTACTTCAAGCCAGTCTGCCAGGTGTCAGAGCCTGCAGGCTTGATCCCACCTCCCCAATACAGATGCTATTAATTGAGTCAACTTTAAGTTTCCAACATGGAGATAGTTACCAAAATTAAAAAATATATATTGAAAAGGAATAAACACAGAAATGATTTCTATAGACAACTAGGTAAACAGAAAACATGCAGACATATGGTAGATGGCTAAATAATATGGAGTAGTATTATGTAATGCTGATTATAGAGAAGTAGATTAAAATAATGAGTAGAGAAAACTATTAACTTTAATTTTTCACCTAGTGGGATTCCAATTAAAGCAGAAAAGTAGAGTTAAGAGCAACACTTTCCATCCTGAGTTCAAATCCTGACTACACCATTTACAAACTTTCTGATTTGGGTCACATTACGTCCATACCTCAGCCTACTCATTTTAAAAAATGAGTGTAATAAAAATACAACTTTCTAAAGTTGTTATAGGAATCAAACATACTCATGTTTGTAAAATACTAAAAAACAAAAACAGAAACACTCAGCGTATAGTAAGCTATAGACTCAAGGGAAGTAATTCCAGAGTAAAAGTAAGAAATGTGAACTTCAAAGAAAGGATCCTCTGTCAGAGGATAACTGGGAGGGAACAGTGTAGTGGACTAGTGGTGGTACCTTCTATCCACGTAGAAGTTGGGGCCTTTCTAAAGAGAGGAGAAAGTAAAATTAGTCCAAGACCTACTATGTGCAGGGAATTTATATGCTAGATAATATGTACATGCTATCTCATCCCTCAGTGGTTCAGAGGCATCAGCTGTTAAATTTGTTGTAGGGCTGATTGAGTTGAGATTTGCCCAGGGCTGTACAGTTTCTTATTCAGGTGCTACTCCCAGGTCTATTAAACACCCAGGCCTATGTACTTTTCTCTAAGCCAAGTAACCTGAAATGTAAGCCACACATCCCTTTCTTTGTATCTCTCCTCAGAGTCCCTAGTACTGGATACTATTACTCAAAGTACTTGAACTGGTCCTGTATATTGCCAAGAGATCAGATTATAAGTTAATTGGTTGAAAAGAATAAATTCTTCTCCAAGTAGATGGCATCTTACAATTTCTTTGACAGATTTTTCCTCTCTAATGAACCATCGATAGGAACTATCCAGAGAAGCCAATGACTGCAGGTTTCTAATTAATCTATTTTCTTAGGATACTGCTTAGCAGTGACAGAATGGTCCATGGGGACAGTTTTGCAATGGATGTTTTCAACAGTAATAGAAACTAAGAGCTAAACAGAGTATTAAGAGGCACGTAATGAAGTAGAGACATCTGGTCTGTCTTTGTAACAGAATTAGCATAAGATTATCAACCGATTATTATTATCTCAGAAATCATTAGAATTCATAAGGATACCTCTGATGGCAGGAGTGGGAAGGATACCCTGGTGGAGGGAAAGACATCTTCAGACTCACAGTTTAATTTCAGAGAAAAAGTGTTTGTGAACTCCAAGTACTCTTTTTTTTATACAAAGATATTAAACTGTCATTGATGATATTCCCTTTGCTGTACTTTTCATCCCAGTGACTTAATGTATTTTACAATTAGAAGTGTGTATGTCTTTATCACCTTTCCCTACTTTACCTGCCCTTCATCTACCTCCCCTACAGCAACCACCATTTGTTCTCTGTATTTATGAGTCTAATTCTGTTTTTAGGTGTGTTCATTGTGTTTTTAGATTTCATATGTAACTGAAATCATACAGGATTTATCTTTATTTTTCGGACTTATTTCACTCAGCATAATAACCTCTTAGTTCATCCATGTTGTTACAAATGGCAAGATTTCGTTCTTTCTTATGGTTGAGCAATACTCCATTGTATATATATACCACATCTTAATCCACTCATCTATCAATGGGCACTTAGATTGCTTCCATATCTTGCTGTTATAAATAGCGCTGCAATAAAGTATACATGCTGCAATAATGCTGTAAATAATGATGCAAGGGGTGCATATATCTTATCAAATTAGTTATTTTGTTTTCCTCAAGTAAATACCCAAAAGTGGAATTGTTGGGTTGTATGGTATTTCCATTTTTAGTGTTTTGAGGAACTTCCATGCTGTTTTCCACAGTGGCTGCACCAATTTGCAATCCCACCAATGTGGGTTCCCATTTCTTTACATCCTCACCAACACTTGTTATTTCTTGTGTTTTTGATATTAGCCATTCTAGTATGACAATTATACTCTATCAAGTTCCAAGGCAAAGGAGCAATTAAGGAAGGGATGGAGAGAGGCAGAAGGAATTGAAATACATTGGGCTGAATCAGAGAAAACAGAGGTAAATATTCCAGACTGATAGCTCAAAAAAAACCCCACATATTTTCATGCAAGGGGCCATTCTTGTAGGAGCACCACATATGTCCACGAATGAGCGAAAGAAATCCCAAAGAAATGAGTCCCTAAAGGGGGAAATGTCCTCCAAGAGGTCTGGGAAAATGCCACGTGATACTGCATTTTAGTCATAGCTTGGTCCCTGCAAAAATCCCAAGCAAGACCCATCTCCTCTCTGCTGGAGCTTCTAGGTCTCATTTGCAAAGCTAGGCTTGGATAAAATAGGCTCCCAGGACTTCACCACTTCTAACATTCTTGCCTGTTAAGTCTTGGCAATGAGAGGTTCCAGGATTCAAACAGGCTTTTTGGTTTAGCTCTTCCTAACTAAAATTCCTCAAAAGCAAGGAATCACTACTTTCCTAGAGGTTTTCAAAATTAAAGTCTAGTTCTGTATATTTGTATACATCCTAGCATTTATTTACATGAATGGAAGACAATTAAAGAGCTTAGTATCAAAATTTGAAGTTCAAAGCCTAGATGTAAGTACTATGAGCACATTATTTAATCTTCTCCAGCCTCAGTTTACTCATCCATAAAAGGGAATGATGAACATCTGTCTGCCTATAAAATTGTGGGGAAATGGAAGATCAGTAATATTTTCTTCCAGATGACACCCTATTATTTGCCAAGGGTGCAATACTTACCATCTTATTTGATTTTCACAATAACCCAGTGAAATAAGCATTACCTCTCCTAATTCTCAAATAAAGAAATTGAGAACCAGGAGTAGCTTGTTGACACAGTGAGCGTGGAGCTAGGAGTCCCAGGTAAAGGTGGACGATTCCAGTGTTTAGGATCTTGTTCAATATAACAGTTTCATCAGGGGTGTTCAACAGAGTGAACTGAGCTAGTAAGGGTGGCAGCACTTTGTAAATGTTGAATTACTTCTGATATGCCATGTAGTGGCATAGGAGCATGACCTTTTGGGGTCAGGTTGGCCTGGGTGCCTCTTCCATTTACAAATACCACCCTTGGTCAAGGTCTTAAATTCACAGTAGTCTCAGATTTTTCATGTCTAAGTTGGAGATATTAATACTTTTACCTCATGGTTTTATTTAAGAGATTATGATAGGTGGCGTTTCTATTCTCTTGGCCTCCTCCCTTCTGTATAGAGGGAGTTCTACTAAAGTTTTATTCCTGGCTTCCATCTGACTCTCCATATTTTCGCCCTCAATGAGGGGTGATTCTGACTGAGTAAATGTGGGAGAAGAAATTGAGCAGCCCAGTGCTTTCTCTCTCCCTCCAAGAGGCCAGCCCTTCTTGGCCACAGGACACATGGGCAGCCCGGGCTCAACCACTGCAGGGAGGGAGCTCAGTTGACCAGCTGAGGCTAAAAAGGACCAAGTCTAGCTAGTAAGGAGTGGCATATTTAGGGCCCCGTCATGGCTAAAGGGCTCAAGCTATGTCCTCAAATCAGTTTTACGGGTATATAAAACTGACATTAAAAAACAAACAGAATAATATAAGGCTCCTTTTATCTATTTCCTTGGCTTTATTTCTCATTTGATTCCAAACTGGGAGACAAGGGTGTATTTATTTTATCCTTCTTGCAGTCTCAACAGATTAAATGAGTTAATATATGAAAAGTATCAATTATAGTGACTGAAGCATTATCAGTATCAATAAATATTAACTATTACTATCACTCTTGCCCATGTGGCTCCTCAGATTACAGGCACCAGAGGAATTCCAGGAAGATGTAGGAGGGGGGGCAATTGGAGGGTGGGTTACTGCATGGCAGCAAGCTTTGCACACTGCTTTGGCTCTGTTGTATCCTAAGAACAGTGCTGATGATTTGGCTGCACGTCAGAATCCAATGGCATCCCACCTACTCTGATTTTATTTCGAAATTTGGCTTTGCTTCTTCACATTTTAGATCTTTGTGAGGCATAGTAACAGGCCTTTTCATAATTTGATTGGCTTGTTTATGGTTGTACTTATTTCAAGAAGCTAGCACAGTATCCCTACTAGATAGACCTAGGTTAGAATCAATTTTGGAGCTGCATGAAATAGAAGTGAGTACTTCCTGGGATCAGGTCTCATATTGATGCTGCTAAATGAGGTGAGGTAGAAGATTTAGAACCCCCAGTGAGTTTTATTCTGACTCTTTATTCCCTATGAAAGATGGCTCTGCACAGCATTCTCTTACTTGCACTATTTCCAATGCTGACATTGGCTTATTTTGATTGCCTGAGAAGTCCTGGGTCTCAGCAGAATTCACTGGGATGAAGACACAGGCAAAGAGGAATTTGCCACAAGCTACAGTCAGGGATAAACCCAGGTTCTAGAGGTGCGTAAAACTTGTACATTTGGGGATCCTCTCAGGAAAAGTAATATAAAATTGTGAATACAATATGAGAGGTACTGAAATTTACGCTTCATTAGCTGCACAATGAACCCACTCTGCCTACAGCCAAGGACTTTGTGCATGACCTAGTGACTGCATCCAGTCATTCCTTTTATTATATCCCCTGGGGCAGAAATGCTGGCCAGGAAGCAACTTCCAATCAAAACTGTCTTCTTTCATTTGACACACAAAGGGGGATCTCCTTCTTCAATCTCTTAATGGAAACATTAAACAGCAGGTAAGCACAGTTTTTATCTAAAGAGAGGTTTCACAGGATCTTTGCGAATTCTGTATGTCCCATTCCCTTGTTGGGATATATATAATGTCATATGTGATATGTACAATTAATTTAAGAATATAAATTCAGTGTCTTAGAATATGTGACTCAGGGTCAGTGTTCTCAGTTACCAGTTTCCAAATGAGAAAACAAAGCCAGCACATTACCGAGTGAAAGAAGCCCATCTGAAATGACTACATACTGTGTGATTCCAACAATACGACATTCTGGAAAAGGCAAAAATACGGAGACAGTAAAAAATCAGTGGTTGCCAGGGATTAGGGAGGAGGGAGAGATGATCAGGAAGAACACTGAGGATTTCTAGGACAGTAGAACTACTCAGTATGGTACTGCGATGGTGGACACAGGGCATTAGACATTTGTCCAAACCCACAGAGTGTACGCCACCAAGATTGAACACTAATGTAAACTACGGACTTTAGGTGAAAATAATGTGTCAGTGTAGGTTCATTGATAACAGTGAATGTGCTGTGGTGGAGGAGGTGCTGACAATGGGAGAAGTTGTGCCCGTTTTGGGGTGGAAGACAGATGGAACTCTGTACTTTCACTTAGTTTTGCTGTGAACATAAAATTTCTCTAAAAAATAAAGTCTATTTAAAGGAAAATAAAGTCAGACTTAGGTAAGTTGAGACTCTCTTTGAAAGGGCTATCTCAGGGACAACTGTCTGACTCCTCTGCAGGCATCTCAAGCCTCAGGCAGAGAAGGGACCCTCTGCTATATATCGGGAGAAGTGAGCAAGGCTGGGAGAACCCAGTGTGAGGAAGCGAGGGGAGCAGGGGATGTTGTCTGGATGGAGAGTAGATCAGACGGTGTTTTATTTACCCTGCCGCCAGCCTATTCCTGCAAAGGGCCAGTAAGAAGGCGCTATGTGTTGCCCCAGGCTGAGAAAGGATCAGATTTTGAGGGCGTGAGCAGAACGTAAAAAGTTCTCTTTGAAAATACACACTGAAATATTTATGAGTCAAATGTTACAATGTCTGAGATTTGCTTCAAACATAAACCAATACTAGAATGAGGGAGCATGTATATAAGTACAAATGAAACGAGGGTGGCTGTGAACTGATGCTGCTTGTGCGTGAGTGATGAGTACATGGGACTTATTGAACTACTTCCTATATTTGAGTGTTTGAAACTATCCATACTAAAGATGAAGGATGAAGAGAAAAAGAGACAGAGAGAGACAAAGACAGAGTTAGAAACCGAGAAAAGCTGAACAAATTTCAAAAGTTTCGTGGTTAAGCAGATGATAGGTTAAAATAGTCAGCACTGTAGTATGAAGTAAGATTTTAGAAATATTGGTTCTTTTGAAGGATGACTAGGAATCATATCAAGTTTTCTACAACAGTAGTAAACTTTTCTGTCAATAAGTCTTCTAAATTTGGTTGTATTTTGCTCGAACTCAGTTGGAAATCTTTAAATATTTAAAATGCAAGGTCAGTTTCTTAAGATATTGTATTTGGAATAACCTGTATGTTAAAGGTTTTGAATGGTCATTGCCATTCACCTGACGGTCATCAATCCTCCATCACTCAGGACATTTGTAGTCCTGTGAGCACCTCTGGCTCCCCTATGGAGGGTTAGGGTGGGCTTCCTCAGCTGTGTATGAGTGTTGCAGGGAATGGTTTTTAACCATATTCTGGAAAGAGCCCCCAGAATCTTTTGATTTGTCGTGGCTTTTGTTTCAGGTTCACCTGCTCTGTGACTGGACTTAACATAGTTTGTGCAAGAAAACATTCCTTCATATTATGATTATTGTTGTTTCTGTTATAAAAGTAATTTTCTGTAAAAAAAAATAGGTCTGTTCATATGATTTTATTATTTTCAAGGTCCTCTGGAAAGTATTTTCTTTGTTTCACTTCTGAAACAGAATTTAGAGAAAATACTATTAGATGAGGATTCAGAAGCATCTGTAATTTCACATGAAGTATACATAACAAATCCCTACAGAGTTATTATAAGAACTTTCTTAAAGTATTTGCTGAACAATAAATGTGTTTCAGTTTATCACCATATTATTCTCCATCTATTATTTTTAGCCCCTTTTTATTGTGACAAGAAGAAAAAGTCTCACTAATGGTATGAAACTTTTGTCATGCATTATTAAGAAACTCCAAAAATCCTTTCAAATGTCACAAAGTGTAGTAAAATTTAGTAAAGTCCTGGATCAAATATTGAATGATTTAAAAGTCACCCCTAAGTTATAGAACTTTGCTTGCCTACTGTGGATACTGAAATTTGAATGTCTTGTTAATAATAGTGACTTCATGCTATCCTTGCTCAAGGCACAAATACCATGTAGGGCAAATTTCAACATTAATGATAGATATAATCTTGCATAGCAAATAGTCTTCCTGATAATTTAGACTTTTTTCACTGACCTCTTGTCAAAAATGATTATATCATTATTGTTTTATATACCTCATAATATGGCTGCTGACATACTTGTACCCTTCCAAGTTCTTATTTGTGTGTTATTTACATCATTAGTATAATCTCCAATCATTCTATACAGGAATATTGGAAAGAAATTTGTCTGCTTTGAAGTTTATTTAAGGTATTGCTAGAAAATGTATTATCTATCTAAATCAGCCTAAACAGGCACCCCAAAACTATACAGTGTTACAAAATGTTGACAGTGATTGACTGAGTGAGGATATCTCTGGAAACCTCTTCAGATTGTGGACCTTCTCTTCTTCCCTTGGGGTATCTTCTCTACTTTCTAGGATGTATGATTGTCTCGTAGATGACCTGAGCATCCTATATATAATTAAAATATAAGTAACACTCAATTTGTTTCTTTTTCTTTTAGGAAGCAGTACCTAGAAATAGAATTTCTAAAATTTTCTTTTAGATGCAAAGGATCATCTTTCACTATTCCCTCTGTAGATTGATTTAGATCAGATGCTGGGTTTTTTTTTTTCTGTAAAGGACAGATAGCAAATGTTTTAGGCTTACTGGGTCACATAGCCTTTGCTGCAACTACTGAACTCTGCCATTATATCAAGAAGACAGTCATAGAGGATATGTAAACAGATGAGCATGTTTGTGTTCCAATAAAGCTTTATTTATAATAACAGGTACATTCCAGATTTGTTTCATGGATCACAGTTAGTTAACCTTTGATTTAGATGATCCATCATGGAGCCAAGTTTGGATTCAGATTTGAGCTTTGAAGAGACTTGACTTATAGAGAAGACTTGCAAGCATGTATAATTTCTAAGAGGATAAAAGAAAAGATGAGGGCTGAATGAGGACTTAAGAGACCCATAAGTGTTGCAAGTTGCAGTAAATAACTATGATATGGTGCTTAAGAACTCTATGGAAACTATGTATGATAAAAAAGGCAAGTGTTAGGCCATGATATGGGTGGCTGAAGTACAGTGAAGGTAAGATTTGTTGAAGTTGAGCACGTCTGGGAATAGATGGCCTGATATTTGGAAAGTTGTAGAAGGGGTGTCCAAAGTTCCAGAGAGATTACCTAATATATCTTTCTTGAATTAAAAGATATTTTAATATCAAAAATTTATAGAATTTGTGCTGTTTGGGAAGCAGAGGTGATAACTGGCAAACTAGATCTTTTGGGGACACCCTTACGGCAAATAAACTCTCCAGGGGTTGGCCATTCTTCCTTCCTAGGTGCTGGGGAATTCCAGTGGTAAATTATAGCTGTGAAATCTTCCTTTAAAGAACTGTGTGGTCCATGCCTGGGGAGTTTATAAAATAGAAGAACAAACAGGTAGATAAATTGTATCTTAGCTTGGGCTGCCATAACAGAATATCATAGACTGGGTGGCTTTTGTTTTCCACAATTTTGGAGGCTGAAAAGTCTAAGATAAAAGTACTGGCAACTTCAGTTGCTGGAGAGCGTCCTCTTCCTGGCTTTCAGTCAGCTGCTTCTTGATGTGTTCCTTCCTGGTAGAGAGGGAGAGCTCTGGTCTCTTTTCCTTTTCTTATAAGGACACTAATCCTATCATGGGGGCCCCACCTTCGTGACCCCATATAACCTTCCAAATCCCCCCCCCAACCCCTATCTAAATTTCATCATTTTGGGGTTAGGGCTTCACATACAAATTCTGGGGGGATACAAACATTTACTCTATAACTGTTACTTTAAACAGTAAACATTGATTATGAAATGTGCCAGCAAAAGGAATGAAAAGGTGACAGTTGGGGTTCAAGGGCAGTTGCATGAGGGTCATTGGGGGAAGTTCGTTCTGAGAAGGCGACATTTCATGCAATATTTGAAAGATGAGAAGCAGCCATACATTGCTTGGGAAGAATATTCCAGGTAGATGGAACAGCAAGAATTCTGGCCCTGAAGCAAGAAATAGCCTGGAATGTTCCAGAATCTGTCAGAAAACTGCTGAGGTGGCAGAACAGGGCACATGAGTGGAAGTTCCATAAGGAAAAGGCTGGTTCCTTCAAGTTTCTTGACAATGACTCTCCTTTCAGTCCCAATCCAGTTTGCTCATTGTATCTAAGAAGGCATCTTTTTTTAATGAGATGTCATTTCTTCTCCTTTTGAAAAGTGAATGAAGTAACAATCAGGACACTAGACTCTGAAGCAAGACTGCCTGAGTCTGAGTCTAACTCTGCTATGTACCAGCTGTGTGCCCTGGGCTTCTGCCTCCTTATCTGTACAATGCATTAATGATCGATTGCATAGGTGGCTGGTGTGCATACAAGCATTCAGAACTGTGCCTGCCATTTAGGTACAATGATAGCTTCTATTAGACCACACTTTGAAAGAGTCACTGTTTTAATAATTAATCAGGTTTTCATTCCTATGAGGCTCACCATGAAGACTGCTCTTCCCTCTCCACACGTCTCACCAAGCAGCTGACATGGAGAGGCCACTCTGCAGGCATTCACTCTCCCACTAGGTTACTGTAAGGGGTAAATGCCAGCAAGGGTCTACCCTGGCCTTTGCCCACAAGGATTTATTTCCACAAGTGGCACTAGACTTTCCTGTCCTCTGTCACATGGTCCCACAGTGTGGACATGGGACAGGAGCCATAATATTAGGGTGGCTCCAACAGAATCCATTTTCTCTTGACGCATTCACACACTGAACCCTCAAGATCCAGACGCTGAGAAAACAAGTCAGCCCTTTGCATCTTGGGGCTTCTGACTTTGAATCATCATCTTTTCAGATAATTGTGAGCTTAAATGGACTTTGCAGTCACTTGCTTCTGGTCTTGACCTTTTCACTATAGTAAGACAAAACTATTCTCAGAAGCTTTTATCTAGGCCTGAAATTCCCTCCTTTTCTTCTGATATATTTACCTCCTCCCCACAGTTGCCTCACTGCCTCTACTAGCTTGTCCTGTCCAGGCTCCTCCTTTATTACATTTTGGGTCTTAGTTGAGTTGGTCCCTCCTGAAGGGAGACTGCTGGTATCTTCCTCCTTCCTTTGCTCCCACCAAGTGGGTCAAAGTCCCCTCTTTCTGGCCCCCATGCTATTCTGGACATGCCTCTAGCATACATTCTTTCTTTCCTTTCTACTAGAATATGGGCCTTGGCATTAAGCCCCAGGGACTAGGTTTTGCTCCACATTAAATCTCCAGTGTCTACCAGAGCACCTGGAACACAGGTCTCAGTAAATGTTCACCAAACTAACAAATGAATGATGACTCAAGAAGCCATCTCCTCTGTTTCCTCTCTGTATCAGATGTCCCCAAGCCCCCAATTTCCCTCCACAGTCCCTGATAATGCCCACACAGCCTCCCATACATCCTCTACAGCACCAATTCTCCTGCATATGTATCTACCTTTGAAGCCATCTGCTCCATGGTTAGGCTGCTCTATTTTTAGAAAACTTCTTTGACCAGAAATTTCACTCCAAGCATCTTGTAGCTTTGAGGGTTAATTCTGCCATCTGAAGCAAAATAGACCTACTGACTCCTTTTATAAAATAATCTTTCCCAAAAGAATCAGAGTGGGGAGGGAGTGGAAGCACAGGACTGCTAAATGACCAGCCCTAGTAATCTGCCCCAGGAGCACAGACACACATTACATGGTGCTCTGAATATTAGAGGAGCAGAAAGGCAAAATCCAAGACTAAGACTGTGAACAGGTTCCAAAAGCCTGCTGCCCTGGGACAAAAGAAAAGCAGGTGCTTTAAAAGTCTTAAAGGGACAAGGTTTAACAGGTGGACGAAATCATCCTGGCACACTCAGCCCAGCAGGCTGGGTACTTTAAGGAACTTCAGGTGCCCTATCCCCCTGGGTGGCAATGCAGTTCTGAGGCCCCTCACAGTGATAAGCAGCCTGCCGTTCCTTTTTTTCTGCCGGCACCTGCAAAGAAGCCAGCTGTCCCCACCATTGCTGCAGAACAGCTGGAGAGAAGTCCTGCCTACAGCAACCACACAGCTTAATGCGGAGCCTTCTCCCTGCATGAGGCTAACCAGCCCAGACCCAGAGGCTGCTCCTGCATGCGGTTACCAGCACAGACAGAGGAGACAGGTGCAGCAGGAGACACGAAGGGGCTCTGTTCTCATGGTAGAACACACATTGCTCGCCTGCAATTCCCACCAGTGCTTTGGCCATCCTAAGGGCCGCTCCGCCCATGGCAGCCTAGGATATTAACCTAGAAGCTGCTCCCTGTGCGCAGTTAACCGGCACAAACAGCAGGGACAGGCAAGGTAACTGGCAAGCAGGAAGAGACTTTGTTCTCCCAGCTGACACATGCACCACTCGCTGGTAACCACTCCCATTGCCATGAAAAGGAAGAACTTTGTTCAATCCAAAATCTCTCAAACACCAGAAAGAGGGCTTGGTGAGACTGAAATCACCAATCTTCCTGAAAAAGAATTCAAAATAAAAATTATAAACATGCTGATGGAGCTACAGAGAAATTTCAAGAGCTAATTGATGAATTCAGGAGGGAAATAACAGAAATGAAACAATGGAAGGATTTAAGAGCAGACTGGATGAAATGGAAGAGACTGTTCATGGAATAGAAATTAGAGAACAGGAATACAGAGAAGCTGAGGCAGAGAGAAAAAAAAGACCTCTAGGAATGAAAGAACATTAAGAGAACTGTGTGACCAATCCAAATGGAAAAATATTTGCATTATAGGGGTACCAGAAAAAGAAGAGAGAGAAAAAGGAATATCAAGTATATTTGAAGAAATAATTGCTGAAAACTTCCCCAATCTGGGGAAGGAAATAGTCTCTCGGGCCATGGAAGTACACAGATATCTCTCAATACAAGGGGACCCAAGAAGGACAACACCAAGACATATAATAATTGAAATGGCAAAGATCAAGACAAGAACAGTATTAAAAGCAGCCAGAGAGAGAAAAAAATATCACCTACAAAGGAAAACCCATCAGGCTATCATCAGATTTCTAAGTAGAAACCTTGCAGGGCAAAAGGGAATGGCATGATATATTCAACACAATGAAACAGAAGGGTCTTGAACAAGAATACTCTATCCAGCAAGACTATCATTTACATTTGAAGGAGGGATTAAACAATTTCCAGATAAGCAAAAGTTGAGGGAATTTACCTCCCACAAACCATTTCTACACTGTATTTTAAAGGGACTGCTCTAGATGGAATATGCCTTAGGCTAAATAGCTGTCACCAGAGAAAATAAAACCACAGCAAAGGAAGTAGGCCAACTAAATACTACCTAATTGCAAAATAAAATCAGCTATCCACAAAGTCAGTCAAGGAAAAAAAAAAGAGTACAGAATAAAATACCTAACATATAAAGAGTGGAGGAGGAAGAAAAAGAAGTGAGAAAAATAAAGAATCATCAGACTGTGTTTATAATAGCATAATAAGTGAGTTAAGTTAGATGGTTAGATAGTAAAGAAGCTGCCCTTGAACCTTTGGTAACCATGAATTCAAAGCCTGGAATGGAAATAAGTACATATCTATTGATAATCACCCTAAATTTAGGTGGATTGAATGCACCAATCAAAAGACAGAGAGTTACAGAATGGATAAAATAGCAAGACCCATCTATATGCTGCCTTCAAGAGACTCATTTCAAACCCAAAGACATACACAGACTAAAAATGAAGGGATGGAAAAAGATATTTCATGCAAACAATATGGAGAAACAAACAGGAGTTACAGTACTTGTATCAGACAAAACAGACTCCAAAACAAAGAAAGTAACAAGAGACAAAGAGGGACATTACATAATGATAAAGGGGTCAGTCCAACAAGAGGATATAACCCTTATAAATATCTAAGCACCCAACACAGGAGCACCTACATATGTGAAACAAATACTAACAGAATTAAAGGAGGAAATAGAATGCAATGCATTCATTTTAGAAGACTTCAACACACCACTCACTCTGAAGGACAGATCAACCAGATAGAAAATAAGTAAGGACACAGAGACACTGAACAACACATTAGAACAGATGGACCTAACAGAAATCTATAGAACATTCCACCCAAAACCAGCTGAATACACATTCTTCTCAAGTGCACATGGAACATTTTCCAGAATAGACCACCTACTAGGACACAAAAAGAGCTTCAGTAAATTCAAAAAGATTGAAATTGTACCAATGAACTTCTCAGATCACAAAGATATAAAACTGGAAATAAATTGTACAAAAAAAATCAAAAAAGTCCACAAACACATGGAGGCTTAACAACATGCTCCTAAATAATCAATGGATTAATGACCAAATTAAAACAGACATCAAGCAATATATGGAGAGTAACAAAAACAACAGCACAATGCCCCAAATTCTGTGGGATGCAGCGAAGGCAGTTCTAAGAGGAAAGTATGTAGCAATCCAGGCCTATTTAAAGAAGGAAGAACAATCCCAAATGAATAGTCTAAAGTCACAATTATTGAAACTGGAAAAGAAGAACAAATGAGGCCCAAAGTCAGCAGAAGGAGGGACATAATAAAGATCAGAGAAGAAATAAATAAAATTGAGAAGAATAAAACAATAGAAAACATTAATGAAACCAAGAGCTGGTTTTTTGAGAAAATAAACAAAATAGATAAACCTCTAGCTAGACTTATTAAGAAAAAAAGAGAATCTACACACATTAACAGAATCAGAAATGAGAAAGGAAAAATCACTATGAACACCACAGAAATGCAAAGAATTGTTAGAGAATGCTATGAAAAACTATATGCTAACAAACTGGATAACCTAGAAGAAATGGATAACTTTCTAAAAAAATACAACCTTCTAAGATTGACCCACGAAGAAACAGAAAATGTAAACAGACCAGTTATCAGCAATGAAATTGAATCGGTAATCAAAAAACTACCCAAGTACAAAACTCCCAGACCAGATGGATTCACTGCTGAATTTTATCAGACATTTAGGGAAGACATAATACCCATTCTCCTTAAAGTTTTCTAAAAAATAGAAGTGGAGAGAATACTTCCAAACTCATTTTATGAAGCCAGCATCACTCTAATACCAAAACCAGGCAAAGACACCACAAAAAAGGAAACTATAGACCAATATCCCTGATGAACACAGATGTAAAAATACTCAACAAAATATTAGCAATTTGAATTCAAAAATGCATCAAGAGGATCATACACCAGGATCAAGTGGGATTCATCCCAGGGATGCAAGGATGGTACAATTGAAAATCCATCAACATCATCCACCACATCAACAAAAAGAAGGATAAAAACTACATGATCATCTCCATAGATGCTTAAAAAGCATTCAATAAAATTTAACATCTATTCATGATAAAAACTCTCAACAAAATGGGTGTAGAGGGCAAGTACCTTAACATAATAAAGACAATATATGATAAACCCACACCAATATCATACTTCACAGCGAGTAGCTGAAAGCTTTTCCTCTAAGGAGCAAGACAAGTATGCCCACTCTCCCAGTTTCTACTCAACATAGCACTGGAGGTCCTAGCCACGGCAACACAAAGAAACAAAAGACATCCAGATTGGTAAGGAAGAAGTCAAACTGTCACTGTTTGCAGATGACATGATATTGTACATAAAAAACCCTAAAGAATCCACTTCAAAACTACTAGATCTAATATCTGAATTCAGCAAAGTTGCAGGATACAAAATTAATACACAGAAATCTGTTGCATTCCTATACACTAATGATGAACTAGCAGAAAGAGAAATCAGGAAAACAATTCCATTCATTATTGCATCAAAGAGAATAAAACACCTAGGAATAAACCTAACCAAGGAAGTGAAGGTCCTATACTCTGAAAACTACAAGACACTTATGAGAGAAATTAAAGAAACCAGGAAATGGAAACACATCCCATGCTCATAGATAGGAAGAATGAATATTGTCAAAATGGCCATGCTGCCTAAAGCAATCTACAGATTCAACGCAATTGCTGTCAAAATACCAAAAGCATTCTAAAACCAACTTTCAAATAGTTCTAAAATTCATATGGTACCACAAAAGACCCCGAACAGCAAAAGCAATGCTGAGAAGGAAGAATAAAGTGGAGGTAATTATGCTTCCCTACTACAAAGCCACAATAATCAAAACAATTTGGTACTGGCACAAGAACAGAGCCATAGACCAGTGGAAACTAATGGAGAGTCCAGATATTAACTCAAGCATATATAGTCAATTAATATATGATAAAGGAGCCATGGATATACAATGGGGAAATGACAGCCTCTTCAACAGCTGGTGTTGGCAAAACTGGACGGCTACATGGAAGAGAATGAAACCAGATTACTGTCTAACTTCATACACAAAAGTAAACTCAAAATGGATCAAAGACCTGAATGTAAGTCATGAAACCATAAAACTCCTAGAAGATAATATAGGCAAAACTCTCTTGAATGTAAACATGAACAACTTCTTCATGAACATATCTCCCAGGGCAAGGGAAACAAAAGCAAAAATGAACAAGTGCGACTATATCAAGCTGAAAAGCTTCTGTACAGCAAAGGGCAACATCAGTAGAACAAAAAGGCATCCTGCAGTATGGGAGAATATATTCATACATGACAGATCCGATAAGAGGTTGACATCCAAAATATATAAAGAGCTCATGCACCTCAACAAACAAAAAGCAAATAATCCAATTAAAAAATGGGCAGAGGATCTGAACAGACACTTCTCCAAAGAAGAAATTCAGATGGCCAACAAGCACATGAAAAGATGCTCCACATCGCTAATCATCAGAGAAATGCAAATTAAAACTACAATGAGATATCCCCTCAAACCATTTAGGATGGCCACCATCCAAAAGACAGACAACAACAAATATTGGCGAGGATGTGGAGAAAGGGGAACCCTCCTACACTGCTGGTGGGAATGTAAATTAGTTCAACCATTGTGGAAAGCAGTATGGAAGTTCCCAAAAAACTAAAAATGGAAATACCATTTGACCCAGGAATTCCACTCCTAGGAATTCATGCTTAAAATGCAGGAGGCCAGTTTGAAAAAGACACATGCACCCCTATGTTCATCACAGCACTATTTACAATAGCCAAGAAATGGAAGCAACCTAAGCGTCCATCAGTAGATGAATGGATAAAGAAGATGTGGTTCATATACACAATGGAATACTACTCAGCCATAAGAAGAGGGCAAATCCTACCATTTGTAACAACATGGATGGAGCTGGGGGGTATTATACTCAGTAAAATAAGCCAGGCAGGGGAGACAAATATGAAATGATTTCACTCATCAGTGGAATATAAGAACAAAGAAGAAACTGAAGGAACAAAACAGCAGCAGAATCACAGAATGCAAGAACGGACTAACAGTTACCAAAGGGAAATGTACTGGGGAGGGTGGGTAGGAATGGAGGGATAAGGGGAATAAGGGGCCTTATGATTAGTACACATAACATAGTGGGTAGGGCATGGGGAAGGCAGTATAGCACAGAGAAGACAAGTAGTGACTCTACAGCATCTTACTATGCTGATGGACAGTGACTGTAATGGGGTATGTGGGGGGGACTTGATAACGGGTGGAATCTAGTAAGCACAGTGTTGCTCATGTAATTGTATATTAATGATAGCAAAATAAAAAAATAATAAATAAAATTATTCACACACACACAAAAATAATAATCTTTCCCTGACTTAAGACAATTATTTGTTCTTTTTCACTATTTGCCTCAGGAGAAATATCTAGTTTGCCTGATTGTATATCCATTCACTTGCTTACTTCATTAAGTCACTCAGTAATTCATTCATTCACCCATTTTGTTGTTGTTGTTCACTCACTCAATTGGTCCAGGTACTTTTCCAGAATTGAAGGTGTGAGGAGCAGAGTAGTTTCATATCCCAGCCTTCCCCTTTGTGTTTACAGTTCAGTGAGAGGGGCTTTTTGGTACAGGGTGATAAAAATTTTGATTAGAGAAATGCAGATGGTACAAGAACACAGAGGGGCACCTAACCCAGACTGGAGGAGACATGCCATGCTTCCTGGAGAGAAAGACATCTAAGGGTTAATGAAGTGGATAAAGGGTCAGCGAGAGTCTGTTAAGACTGCAATGGGTGCCAAGGTCAGGCGGTATGGTTGAAGGGAATGGGACGGTAAGAGAATAGTGGAAGTTTCCAGCAACTGAAAGCAGAGCGATGGGTCGTAGCATAGAAGGTGTATTGATGCCCTAGCATGGAGGGCTCTGGAAGCTCTGCTAGAGAGCTCAGGTTTTATCCTAACTGCTCTGAATATCCACTGCGTGTTTGCAGAGAGGGAATAAAGGGGTCAAGTTTTCATTAGATAAAAATAACTTACTCCCTCTGATGATATGTTTTCCTTTTCATTGTCAGATTATTTCTTTCCGAATCTCTTAAGTCTAGATTTGCCAAATATTGTCACAATTTCTGATGAAGAACCCAAATTAAAAATGGTTTAGGGAAGCAAGCCCAAGTGTGCCTGTCCAGCAACTCAAGCATGTTTTTGGAAGAATGTCCTTTCTGACATTATGGAAAGTATCTTAGGCTCTCACTTGGGTCCTAGAAAAGAAGGCACCTGTTTCAAGGAATGTCCAGCCCCTTCTAACTTGGCAGCTGCCCCCCCAGACCTGTGATACTGGGGATGTAGCAGACTGAAGAGGTTTGATGATGCCATTTGGCCAAACCACGTGACTATTTCCATCAGCTTTTTTTCTGCAAAGTCCTGTGCCCCTAGACGAGACAGAAGATGACACTGTAATTCTTTGACTATATAAAGATACAGATACACCCAGGGCCTTAAAAGCTAGTCTCTTGCTACCATGTGTGTCCTCTGGGTGAGGTTTCTGAAAAGATAAGTCACCCACAAAGCATTAAAAGGGGAAGCCAGGACCCTCTGGTCATCAGGACAATCATGGGATGGCATTGCTGAGGCAGTGGAGAGATGGCGTGGCTTCTCTCGGGGGAAAAGCTGTCAGTACCACAGAACTGCCCAATCCTAGTTGGTCCAGGACCACACATCACAGCTGCCCTGTGGGATCCGTCTCATCTTACCTTTCAGTGCTACTTTCCTTCCCTCCTCGCCACCTCTTCACTGAACCCCTGACTGCCCACCCTGAGTCCCAACCCTGAGTCCCAACCCCACTTGCCTGTCTTTCTGATCTCTCTGGTCTCCCTGTCTTTAGACTCGGGCTGTCCTCTTTGTAGGTTCCTCTCCAGCATGAGTAGGAAAATACTGTGCTTCAGTGGAAAACTGCATTGTTCAAATAACAGCCTTCCAGGTTATGGACTTGTGGTCTGTCATTGCCTTTGCGCCTTTTTACAGCTCTGTAAACTAATAGTAATGCATATAATTCTTGTCTGTAGACATGTAAATTCTATCCAGGGGAGGTTGAATTGGCTTCCCTTTCTCACTGTGGAGAAAGCTGGGTTTACATCCATTTGCCCATTCATTTCTATATTCCTGATCTAGAAACACATCTCTTTTTGGATTCTTCCTTGAACTCATAACGCATCACCAACTTCCTCATAATGAGTTACATTGAATCTTTAACATGTTCATGTTCATGCTGGTATGAGTGTGCTGAATTTAAATTATCTGCTAATAGATGATAAGAGCAAAAAGGGAAAACAGTAAGTATTGCGTCCCTACGATAGCCCAGAGGGTGCTGGGTGCCAGGCCGTGGGGTAGTGTTTCTCCTGACCCCACGTCTCCACACTCATGTGGATTGTTATAAACTGCAGGTGTCTGGGCTTTCTTAGGATGTGAATCAGGAACCTGTTCACATTTTCAACCAGTCGATATTCAGGACAACTTAAGAGCCACTATAACAACTGAGAAAAAGTAGAAAGAAAGACTCTCCTAAAAGCTGCTTGGAGAGATAGACAAATGAAGTGATAAAAAAATAAAACTGCTGGTGACAACTAAGACTATGTGCCATGCACATGTAACTGGAAAAGCATGTGGAAGCAAATCCAAATAAACCAAAGGATTAGGAGGATGTCATTCATACCCCTACTCCTCACCCTGGGAAGACATCTTATATCCTTTTTAGCCTAGCCTAGCCTGATATGAAAACTTACACTAGTAAAGAAAAATAATAACATATGCTTACTTTTAAGAGAAAATAAATAAAGTCATATGCTTTCCATTAATTGATTAATGCAACAAACATTGCTTGAGCATCTATACCAGAGATACAGCATTAAAATGAAGTCTCTTCTATTTTAACACTATTTTCTTTGTTATTGTTTTCTTATACAGGAGCAGTTAGACCAAGGTGCACAATAAAACATGCTACATATGAGACTGAAATTACAGGGGATGGGTGCCTTTAGAGCTGCAATTAATGCTATCACTTCATAAGCTTTACCCCCCAAATACTGTGGTGCAAACCAATGTGCTAGGGTCACAGTATTTATTATCTTTCCAGACACAATGTCAGAAATCTGTAACACAAGAAATTTTTTAATGGAGTGCGTGTGTGATAGAAACCACATATGGCAAGAAGTGCTAAGGAAGCATGTGGAAGAATATCAATAACTAATATGTGATCATATCAAATTAAGCACTACAGTGGGCGCTAGGAAAGTTCAGAAAAGAGGAAAATTAGTAAGGCAAGGCCTGAGTAGAGTATCTTCCTGGGGATTAGAAAGCTTCCTGGAATTTAGAAAATGCTCGAGTCTGAGGAGAGTTTGCCTGGGTGTAGCACCCAATTGGAAGCCTTTCCCTACAGGGGCGTTGTGTACGTAAGTCCAGAAGGACACCTGTGTTGTCTGCCAAAGAAAAGTGTCTGAGCAAGAGGCTCTCCAACAGATGGAAGCCAAACACCATTTACCGAATGTCAAGTGCCTGCAGGCCAGATGCCAGGTGCAGGATCTCCTAAGGCAGACAGATACCCTGCTGTTAGATTGATCTTTCTCAGTAGCTTTGCAGAGGGGGAAAACTGCACCCCAAATACCAGATGCCTCCAAACATCTGGATGCTTGGTATCATGTATTCTTAACAGCTGGTTTGATAAAGCTGTTTTCACTCTCCACCTTGGTGTTGGTTGTCAAACCCATCATTAACTTCTGGGAGCTCCCAAATTCTCCAAGAGACATGAGCAAATAAATACTCCTGCCTGCAGTGAGAGACAGGTTCTGAGCCCCATACGGCAATGTGCCTACCTGCCTTTAACTGGAAGCCACACAGCTCTTGGCGTTTACTGTGGATGGAGTCTACCAAGTGGGAAGGTCTCATCCTGACTCTTCTACACCCTCCCGATGGAGATCCTATCCGATTTCTCCATTAAGGACTTCACGTAAGGACTTTTATAGTTGATACATATGAGTAGATTTTCTACTCATTCAGATGTTTGCCAGGGGATGTATTTTACCCTTTGAAGGAATTGATTACATTCAAAGTTGTCTTCACTTTGCCTCTATGATGTCAGGCCTTTTCATCTTCCTTTCTCCCCATAACTAAGGTCATCTGCCCCCAAATGTATGCACATCCCTGGCACCCATCTCAGAGACATTCTGTTCCAGAGGTGAATTCATTACACCCTTTTTCTGTTTGCACATCCTTTTGAGGATCAAATTCACCAGTTCTTTCCTTTCACTCATGCAGGCCAACTTTCTACCTTTCTGAGCTTTTTGCTTGCTGATCTCAATAAGCTCAGGTTTTATCTCTTCTACTCCAAGTACTTTGAAAGTTTTTTTTTTTCATACAAAGAGAGTTCTTTCTCAAGGCAAATTCATTACACCTCTGTTTGCTTTTATCTTCTTTATGCATTTCATCCTCCTATCTAGATTGAATGATCCTTGAGACCACAGATCTTCATATGTACTTATTTCTCCTTTCCATCCAGCATGATGTGCCCATTTAACTGACTCAGTGAATTTGGGTGGATTAGTCCCTTGGGGGAGGTGGAGTGGTAAGGGCCCATCACTCGCTGCATATTTGAGCTGCAGAAGTTGTGACTATTTTGTTCCATATGATATCCTCAGGGCTTGGAACATAGTCTTGCAAGTAGCAGTTGTGAATGAAAAAACACTGAATAGATAAAGGAATGTAAAATCGAAGCTTCTAAGACACTACTTTAAGTAAATCTGGGATTATGCAATGGGTGAAATCATGGCCCCTAAATATGCTTATATTCTAATTCCCAACTCCTATGAGTGTTAATTTGCATGACAGACAAGCATTTGAGAAGGGGAGATCCTTAATTTCCAGGTGGACCTAATGTAGCACAAGGGTCCTTCCAAGTGAGAGGGAGGCAGGAGCGTCAGAGTAGAAACAGGAAGTGTGACAGCAGAGGCTGGGATAGTGTGACTGCTGGCCTTGAACATGGAAAAGGGCCACAAGCTAAGGACTGCAGGCACCTCTTGAAGCAGGAGGAGGCAGAAAACAGACTGCTCCCTACTCCTTCAGAAGGAGTGCAGCCAATAGCTGCTGTCAGCCAGGCAAGGCCAACTTCAGACTTACAACATCCAGAACTTTAAGATAATAATATAGTGTTTTTTTCCAACCACTAAGTTTGTGGTGATTAATTACAACAACAATAGGAAACTAATACAGGTTACATTCTTGTTTAATTAGTATCGCCCCAAATTCTCCAGACCTCACATTTCTTCTCTAGAAAAGGTTGAAAGTCACACTTTAACAGTTTAGCACACATGTACAGAATACCTGTTGACCACAGTGGCCAGCATTTATGTAGGCTCTAAATGGATGTGAGGATTAAATTAAAAAGCATAGGTAAAATGCATAGTGATATTTCTGATAAAAAGCATGTCCTTCAAAATGCAGGTGTTAAATCCTGAAAACCTACCAAGTAGGTACATTGACAAAGAACTAGGTCATTTGATTTCAGGAACCTAAGGAAAGTGGAATGAAGAACTATGGCTGCTAATAAATGTATAAAATGTATTCCTTAGGAATAAAGATTTAATTTACTGGTACACAATAATGAGGATATCATAAATGATGCTATGTTAACATTGTACACCTTTTAAATGCATTATTAGTAAATCCTTTGCTATTCATGGGCATTCAGAATTCCTTGTCAATAGAAACTCTTAGGAAATAACTTCTACTTTGTTTCAAATATATCCTCAGCTTGATTGAGGTAAGGCAGGTCCTAGGAAGCTGTTTGCTTGTTTTCTTGAAATCAAGTCTTCTGATCCGTTCATATTGGACCTAATATCTCCAAGAATGCATACTATCCCTGATACTCCCTTCTGCCCCTGCCTCCCTGGGACCTGCTCCTAATAGCACCTCTTAAACCTACTCAAATTCTAAAATTGCTATAGTTCTAAAGGTGGTTCTATTTTTCCTCATCGTCATTGCTGTTCTCAAAGATTCCCCCAGAATTCTCTGTACTGTGTTGCCACTGTTTTATCTCTTTACTACACTTACTCCCTCTCTTTCTAATGATAACCAATAAGTCACAAAATTTGCATTTATTGGAACCAAAATTTTCATGGTTGTCAAATACATATAGGGAAACTGTCCTGGGGATTGAGAGGTGATATTATTGAGTTTTAATTAAATTACCCCTTAAAGAGTAGACAAGTGGCTTAAAAGTCTTCCTCTAAAGAAACTGCAAAACACAAATAATGCAAACACAGATCAACAAGAATATAAATAGCAGAGCTGTCATCTCCCTGTAATCCTTCTATAACGCTTTTATTATTGCAAATTCTGAAGGAAAAACAAGGATGATGTAATCAGATCTGACAGGAAGTTAGCCCAAAACATTGTTGTTATCAAGAAGTCTATTTGAAATATGGGTTTATACCCACTAACATTAACTATAAATCACACCTCAAGCATGTCTGTGTCTTGAGATATTAGTGAATAATAGTACAAAGCCATCACAATGAGCACAGTGTTCAATATGCAAGTATGGAGAATATGAAGACACATTTAACAGTTTTTCTTTCAGGAATGTTTAAAATCCTGCATTACTCCATCTAGCATTTCGTGAAATTTCAGCAAACTTGATGACAATTTAGAAGCTGAAGTTTAAGTTGCTTAATTGATTTTTAAAAGTTAAAAGGTCATATATCACTGTGGCTGTGTTCTAGGATAGTGAGAAAGGCTGACATAGATTAAAATAACATGGTAACAAGTCAAATGTATTCTTTTGTCAAGAAATACTATGATGCTATATATAGACAGCATTGTTAAATATTTAAAGAAGTAAACACTCAAGCAATTACACAACAGGATATATGTTCTATGGTGGAATGAAAGTACAAATGTTTCTAATATATTTCTGTTTATAGAATTTTCTAGATTCTCATTTAATATTAAGGCATATGAAAAAATGTTTGCATGTTATCCTAGGAAGCAAAGATGTCCCTGTGCATGGTAGTTGACTTAATAAACATAATGCTTTATGGAAGAAGCATATAAATATAACCATTGTTGGAGCAGATGCTCTCGTTAAAAGAAAAGGGAAAAATATTGTGCTAAGTTTACAGATGGCACCATATGTAAAAGTTATTTACTGAGTAAATCATAGACAAGATATTGCAGCAAAGTTGAGGTGGAAAGCATAAAAAATGCTATATAGAATTCAATTAACATGGCCAGTGTCTCTAAAACAAAAGAGAATAAGTAAAAAAGAGTTTGCAGTATTTCCCGTGACATGGGAAATGACTACAGACATCTTTCTTACACCACAAATTTTATTGTGGAAATTATCTCATGGTACAATTTTTAAATGGCATGCAGACCAATAGAGACATACGCATTTCTCTTTAACAAAAAAGACCAAAGTTCCAAGTTTGCTGACCTTCTAATGAGAAGTGATTGTCAGCAGCCAGCAGACATATTTATAAAAATAAACCCACTCGGTCAGTCTCTGCAAGGTAGAGGGAGCACTTCACAGAGAGAGCACCGCTCTCAAAGGAGAATCACACTACAAAGAGCCTTCTGAAAATGTATCTGGAAGTATTTACATTGTTATGTGATTTGTTTATAAGTCAAGAAAATGTAATTGGACTAACTATAATTTACCTCTTAAAACACAGATCAGGTATTATCCTCCAGTTAGACAACTCTGACCATCCTGTGACTTAGGTGACCCTTTCCTTAACTTCCTGCACTTTCGCTACTGTAACATAACACAGCATTAGAGCATATTATTTATGTATCCATTTCCTCCACTAGATTGAGAGCTTACTGAGATCAGGAACAAAGGAATTGTCCTAGAAGGATGAGAGTAGAATTCCTCAAAGATGCTCTGTAAGTGTTTGGAAATGGGATTAAAAAACAGACATACAGTGGACCAACAAAGTGAAATGATCTGCCAGTGTAATAATAATAGTAACAATAGCAGTAATGATAATCACAACAATGACTAATGCTGGAGAACTCTTTTATGTTTATTATGTACCAGGCACTGATCAAAACATTTTGCATGTATTTTCTTGTTGGAATATATTATTATTATCCCCAATGTATAAATGTGGGTAAAAGAACTATTTCCAAGTTACACAGTTAGTTGTCTGAGACACGATCCAGGTGGTCTGTCCACAGAGCACAGGTCCTGTGAAATGGGAAAAAAACAAAGTTTGGCATCCAGTTTCAAAAGGAAAATCACAAGCTTACATAATACACAGAACCAACAATTACAATAATACATTGGCAATTACGTATCAAGGACACCTGGTATGATACAAATTATTCTACCTTAAACATATGAAATTTATATCCCATGAGATAATAGATTCTCTCTCCTCAGTCTGTATTCTCAGTGGCATGTCATACTGGTTCATTACAGTATTTGTAGAATAATCTTTATTGCTATAGAATAAATAAATGGATGCGTAAATGAATTTATGGGTCAGGGGCTTCTCCTAGTTGGTTATCTCACATCGTATCATGACAAACCTACTGCTAATTCTGATGCAAAGCCTAGAAAATGGGGGCTCAGAAATGTCCGATCTTTTTTCCCAGTATTGGACAGCTGGTGGATGGCACCATCCCTCTCCCTTCTCTCAGCCCACACTGTCAGTCCAGGTTGCTACTCTCAGTCCTGTTTACTGCAAATAAAAGGGGCATGCCTACCTGGAACATATCCAGAACAGTGCAGCCAGAATGTCGAGTAGCGCGGTAACGCCATCTCATGAGGAACAGCTGAAGGGCCTGGGAACACTTGGCCTGCAGTGAAGGAGACTTGGAAAGAAGGGATCACAATCTAAAAGTCTGAAAGTGGCATCTAAAAATGGCATGAAGTGGAAAAGGGATTAAGCCGAGGTACTGTAGCTCTAGAGGGCGAATCCAGGAGTGCTGGGTGAAGTGAAAGGGAGACAGGTTTCAGTTAGAGGGAAGAAAGAATTTCCTAGTTTCAGGAGATGTACTTGAGTGGGAAAGGTCATCCTGAGAGATTCAAATGACCAATTGCCCAGAAGATGCAGAGGCAAACCCTACAAGAGGCGGCACATAGAGGTTGCTTACTCTCTGTCTCATAGACTCTCTATGATTAAATATGGTCATGCGGGGCTGAGGGAGGGTACTCTACCGCATATGAGGTGGCATTATTATCATTAATTATATATATTATTGATAACTAATAACAGCAGCTCTTTATTTCAAATCGCCAGCATCTATGTTGTTTCCTCAACTATGAAGTGGCAACAGTGAACCCCTTCCTCACGATGTTGTTGAGAGGATTAAATGGGTGAATATCTATAAAGTACCGAGAATGATGCCTGACACATAATAAGCATATCACTTTCATTATGATTTCATCACGGTGTTGTTCATAGGATTAAATGGGTGAATATCTATAAAGTACTGAGAATGATGCCTGACACATAATAAGCGTATCACTTTCATTATGATTTCATCACTATTGATAATACTGGCACAGACACCATTTATTGGATTCCACCTATGTGCTCCACACAGTGTTTCCTTTAGGCCTCACTACATCCCTGCTGTAGCCCTTAATATCTTTACTTAATAGATGAATAAACTGAGACGGCACAATTATATCTCAGACAACTGCTCTGGTGTACAGCTACTGTTCTTCTAGTTGTTACCTCAAAACAAACCTGCTTGATACTTGATGCCAAAGGAGATGGATAAGCCTTCTCCTAGGTAAGGAGCCTGGCACCAAGCCGACCAAACACCTTTTTCATCCTGGGGCAGCTGACCCTTTCCCTGCCTCTCTGCCCCTCTTGAGAACACAGGCCTGTGAAATGCCCCTTTGCCAAAGGGGTTTGGTGAGAAAGGAAAATGCATTTAGTCCTCAGGTTGCTGTGGAGCAGGAGAAGAGGGCATAACCTGAAGATGCTCCTACAACCCTCCAGGTAGCCAGGGGCCTCTACAGAGGAAAAGAAGCCAAGTGATGGCTGGAGTTCAACAGGCTGCACAGAAAGCCAGGCTGCGGCATTCCACAGACCTGCCTCCTCATCGCAACTCTGCCACTCAGGCAAGCCAATTACCTTCTTTTAAGGTTGTTCCTTTCATTTATAAAATGGGGGTGATAATGTTCACCTGTCAAGGACACAAAGGAATTGAAAGACGTAACATGTTATTAAGCATCTGGTGCAATATCTGTGAGGGACCCCAATAAAGTCACCCACCTTCCTGTTCACTTCTGCTCCGTAGGGTTTTCCATCACCACACCTGCCAGCAACAGTCCCTCTCCAACCCCCGCCCCATGTCCAAACCGAAGAGCAGAGAAATTCCTCACTTGAAGCTATAATTTTAAACTTCAACCCCAAACAAGTACTGGTAGACTTTCTAGAAACTTCCCAGAAAAACAGAGAGTTTGAGTGGGACCATAAGAAGCTTTAGTGACAGCTAGTGCCAGATGGTTTAATATAATTTAATTAATATGATTTAATATTTAGTATTGAATCATCACAGAAGCCCAAGTAAGGATAAAACAAAACTGCACTTGAAATTCCACCGGAGCCGCTTCCCTTTAGCTTGAAAACGAGGATGTCTATAAAATGATG
This sequence comes from Manis pentadactyla, assembly GCF_030020395.1. Classification (NCBI taxonomy): domain Eukaryota; kingdom Metazoa; phylum Chordata; class Mammalia; order Pholidota; family Manidae; genus Manis; species Manis pentadactyla. The sequence goes on along the minus strand of NC_080021.1, from coordinate 14,281,899 downwards.
GCATTTACTCCTGGTTGAAACTCCAGGCATTTCAACCTTTCCCAGAGGGTAAGAAATGGTGTAGGGATTTGTTAATCCCACGAGGACTTTGGAACGTGAGAGGGTCAGATCACAGGACTGAAATACTGAAGCACTAGGACACCATAGACAGACTAGCCACCTCAGGACATGTCCGAGGTACAAGTTCCGAATTTGCAGTGCCACCAGCATTTAATGAGCTACTTCAGCTTGGGGTGGAACCTGGGAAAACAGATGTCACCAACTCTCATTAAACTGTCAAGTACTTTTCCAGCATTTCCTCTCCCGTCATAGCTGATTATCAAGGTACACACACACACACACACACACACACACACACGCACACACACACATCTTCATATGTTGCTAGAAAAAGCAGAAAAATGCCTGACAGTTTAATGAGATCTGGGTGAAAGAAAATTCTGTATTTTAATGTTTTCCAGGCAGTAGAAATAATTCGTCAAAGTTCCTGAGACTCATTCAGCTTGGCTACGTTTCTTAAAACATTTTCATAAATTCTGAAGAGCAAATACCATTATTGGGCACTAAAAAGGTTGCAGTCTAATAGATCAGCCATTTCGCATCCATCCACTCTGCTCAGCATTCCTTCACCTGGGTCTTACTGATGATCGCCCACACACTGAGCACTGTGCTCTGTGGCTGGAATTTCTCAAAGTAGATGACTTTTTTTTCTTTTTACACACACAGGGCTGGCTTTATGGCACATTAGGATGGCAGCTGGTGGCCTCTAGAGTGGTGATTGTAGCATGTCCTATTCAAAGACATCCAAAGAGCCGTAGATCAATTCATTGATGAGTTACATTGTAAGGAAAGGATGTTTTGACAATAAGGATGCTAGTAGAAAGAGATTCTAATTAGGAACTGGACAAACCAATTTGCAGATGATTATTAGGGGGAGAAGAAACATTGGATAAGTAAATCACAATAGATAACCTCTAAGGCCATTTAAGTCCTGAGACTTTAGGATTCTGAGGGAAGAAAGAAATAAAACATTTTGCAGTGTGACTTGTTCCCAGCCCTGATCCAAAGAGCTTGAGAGTTACAAAGAACAATTTCCAATGTGTGTATGGTACATGTGCATGAGAAGTCTCTTTCACATATATTGGACATGCAATACAACTAAAATGTGAAATAGGCACTAAAATAATGTCAGGGGCAATTGGAGATCAAAGGCTGAAAAATGATTCCAAACCACTCAGCACATGAATTACAGAGCTCACTGGACTTTGCATCCTGTGATCTTCCTGTTGACTTCCAGAGAAATTAGGAAGGCAAAACATCGATAGACATAATGACAGGCTGGACATGGGAGGACATTGAGATGGATCAAAGCCACTTCTAAAGTTCTGAACAGGTTTAAAGGAAAATGATGACAGCATTGATAGAAATAGGAAAGGCCGTGGAGGAACTTGTTTGGAAATTGTTAATTTGGGGCTAATTATATTTGAAAATGACTGTGGTCATTGAGAGAACAGAATCCAAAAAGCAATTATGGAGTTATAACAGCCAATGCTTAATACTTGCCAGAAAACTATTGTAATTGCTTTTGATATATTAACTCATTTAATGCTCAAGACAACTCTAAAAATAGGCACTAGTAATGGGAAAACTGAGGCAGAGAGAGGTTAAAACAACTGGTGTGAGGCCATACAGCTAGTAAATGGAAGAACCAGGAATCGAACTCAGGTCTCTGGCTCCAGAGTCCACACTTGTAGACCACAGGTACACTTGAGTGGAAAGAGATTTAGGAGATACACACAGAAGTCTATAGGCACACATGAGGGGCACCTACCACAATCCTGGGTAAGTAAGAGAAGGCTTCTCAGAAGAGGCGAAGCTTGACTGAGAAAGTTAACAAAGTACTTTTCACATACTGGTATAGGATTTCTTTGACCATTGCATTTTTTTTTCTCAGAGAAAAGATGAAAGAAAAGGAAAATGAGAACTACCTCTATAAAGTGTGTGATAGAGCTCAGGTGCCAGGAGATTATCTTGGTAGTATCAATTTTTATCTGTTCCCAGGGCTGGCTTGGTTATTTGGACTTAAGAACAATCAGTTCAACCAAGTAACACAACAACCCTGTGTATTTGTTCTTTTCATCTTTCAAATCAGTTTTCCAATGGCACAAAAATTGTGTTTAATAGAATGAAGCCATCAGCAAAGACACAGCAAAGCTGGTTGTGTTTACAGGCACTGTCATGTTTAAAGTGGATGGAAAATTCCAGATACACTTATTGTGATATATTCAGCCCTGAACTACAATAAGATACTTAATAATATTTGCTGAAGATGATGTATTCAGGTGTTTGCTGCAGAAATGTGAAATGGGTACTTACAATAAGGAGAGTTGGACTGAGGCAGCATTATATGGATGGAAGGTTCCTGAAAGCATTGTGGGAAACATCATTTGGAAATGATATTTGGACAAGGAGTTGATTTACTAGTATTGGAAGGGTGCATGGGAGAAAGGAAGTAAGAGGTTATGAGAGAATGACCCTCCTTTAATGGTGGGTGGGAGAATTCTTGCAATGTGTATGTTGACATTGCTGTGTAGTAAAGGTCTTTGGACTTCTTGAGTCTGTGTTGTCCAAAATGGTAGCCATGGGTCACATGTGGCTATCACGTGCTTGAAATGGGACCAGTCTGAATTGTGATATTCTGTAAGAGTAAAATACAAACTGAATTCAGACTTAGTATGAAAAAAATGGTAAAATACCTCATTAATAATTTATATTTGATTGCATATTGAAATAGTAAAGATTTTGATATATTGCTTTAAATAACATATATCAGTAAAATTAGTTTTTACCCCCGTGTCTTTTACTTTCTTTTAATGTGGCAACTAGAATGTTTAAAACTCATATGTGGCTCATATGTGTGGCTCACATTTTATTTCTGTTGGGCAGCAATGCCATGAGCCTTTCTAGGGGTTGGACACATCCCTGTTGGGATGGAGAAGTCTATCCTAGTAGCTGGTTTGAGAGTGGATGGGGCTGATAACCTAGGTGGGGACGTCACTGGATGCAAAGGATGTCTGGCAGCATTGCTATCTGAGTGTAGAAAATCCATCCATCCAGAGGAGAATAAGTTAGGAAAAGGTTGGACATTCATAGGAGGAAAAGTCTTTTGCGTCTAGCTAAACACAGGGCAGAAAGAGTTAATGGTTGGCTTCATAGGGGATGAGGCCTCCATGGAGGGAGCTGGGATCAGTGACCTCTGAGAAACAAGCTTGTGTCTTGGAGGCCAAGAAGCAGACCAAGTATACAGGGCTGGGGCTCAGGATAGCTTCCTTCCACCCAGTAACCTACTTCTCAGAAGGATATCTAGCTGGACACTGCTTGCACTTTCTGCCTTCAATTATTCTATGTTCTTCCTTAGTAAATATTTCTCTTATTTTCATTGTACCTCATGTTTGCCCTGGGAACACAGAAAAATTTTGCACGAGCTTAGCCAGGCTTTTAAAGGGAGCATGGCATGGCTCCAAGAAACAGATGTGCTGATATGTACTAGGAAATGTTTAAATGTTTGATAGGATGAAACTTACATGACACGGAGGAACTGAGTCTTTATTGTTCTCTGAACCCTTATACCTAGCTCAGTACGGTGCCTGGAACATAGCAGGTATCCAATAGCTGTTTGGTGAATGAATTAATGACTCAAGAGCAAAATAATGCCTAAGGAGTATCAAGGCTGATCAGCTGCCTCTCCCTGTCGGAAGCTCGTTGGTATAATTCTTGGAGGATTTTGCCTTACAGAAATCAAAGCACACATGGAAGTGAAAACTGGATCTTCCACAAATAATGGAAGAAGTGAGTCTAATAAAACAACAGTCACAGCTACCATCAACAGAGGCATTCTCATGAACCAGGACTAAGGGCTTTACATTGTATTATCCCATTGTATATGCATCCAAGAATTAACTATGACCTCTGTAACATTAAATCTCATTTTATAGATGAGGCAATTGGGGTGTAAAGAAGTCAAAGAATCAGCCAGAATCACGAAGGGTGAGGCTGGAATTTGAATTCAGACAGTCTGACTCCAGAGCACATTCTCCCCATATTTATACTACCATTGTATTTCAATAAAATATATTGTCTCTAAATTGAAATATGATGCATAATGCCTTCTTTGTGAAGGCTTTGCTTTTTGGGTATGTGGGTTTTTGCTGGGCTACAGGGCTCGCCTTCCTCTGTTTTGGTACATTCCAGAAGGTATGAATATTTGATTGGGTTCAGCCTTTGGAATATCTTCTTAATAAATTCATCTGATTATTTAATTACATTAAAAAGTAGCTACTTTCAGCATATTTATATGTGTAATTATTAAATTGATCTTTCCTTCAGATTGTCAAATTCTGTAAAGAGAGCAGATATTTCTGATTCTAAATTGTTGATGCAGTACCACCACTTTTTTGCTATATGCAAACCTGTTTCTTGCAGCGCCATTTATTTATTTTGAGAAGGTGTAAAAACAACTGTCAAACAAGAGGAACAGTTCATCAAATTATAAGAATTCCATAAGATTGCATATTATACAGGATAAAATTATAAATACAGAGGTTGTTGAAAAGTACAAAGAAGCTATGATTAAAAGTTAAGTGTAAAAAAATATATATTTATATATATATAAATAACTGTAGTTGAATTAGAATATCCATTCTGTAATAGCAATATGTGTAGAAGGAAGGATTTATACCAAAGTAGTAATCGTGTATCTATCTGGATAGCAGAATTAGAGGACTCTTTCTTTTGCACATATGTATACTTAACCAAGTTTTCCGTTGTACACACACATAGTCACATGCACACATTTTTTATAAAATTACAGAAAAATGTGGATGGGGCTGTATCCTTTGGATGGTGTGATCTGAAAAGGCCATTCAGAAGAGGTGACATTTGAATTGAAATCATATGGAAGTAAAGGGCCCAGTCATCAAAAGAACATTCCAGATAGAAGAACAGGAAACCCAAAGGCCTTGTTAAACAAAAGTCAACACGTTTTAGGGACTGATGGATGACAACATGGCTGAATCATAGGGACTCAGAGTGGGAAAGTGGGATCAGAGCAGGCTGCTGAGGCTGCTGAGGGTCCAGCCATGTAAGAGTGAAGACAGTGGGGTGGGCTGAAGGGACCTAAAAGCAGGCACATTTCTGGTATTAATATTCTATATAGACTCCTCAAAATATGAGGTGATTGGGATTTCCAGCATGAACTCCACCCTTTCCAAGAGAGTATAATGGTCATGCTTATGGGTTTGCTGTCTAGTGTGCATCCAGAGATAAATTCTGACATGTTCTAGCCCTAAGCCTGTGTTTAGGTTATTGGTCATCTCAGAAGCAAAAGAAAAATGTCCTAAGGACACGTACAATTAAACTAAGGAGTAGGTATAGGTACACACATACAAAGTCAAGGGGTTGATACGACTACCAGAGTTTGGCCATGACCTGGCAGGTTGCCCATTAGGCATACGGGTCGCTCTGTAAAGGCAGGGCTGTTGGTACCATTCATGTGCAGGATCCAAACCCGAAAGAAGAGGGAAACATCTTTGGATATGAAACATCCTACATGACTTTTTAAGGTAAATGTTGTGAGTATTAACATGATGACCATCACAAATAAGATCTGTAGCCTAAGATGGAGTTCTGGGGAACAGAACCAGACATGGGAATCATCAGCACTGACCTTTGCGCAAGGTGCAAAGGAGAGCTGGCGTCCCAGTTCTGACGGGGAGGAGATGAGGAAGCAAAGACTGCAAAGTCCGAAGAGTGAATGGAGAGAAAGGGGGGAGATGACTCGAAGGGCAGGACCCAGATCGGAGACCAGGGATGATGGAGCTGGCGGGCCTGGGAGGACAATGAGGAGAAACGCCGAGGAGCAGGATCCAGGTGGAAGGAACACTTATACCACAGACAGGGACAGAGAGGGACCTGTGACGGGGCACATGTGGAGCTGACTTGGAGAAGAGGAGGGCTGATATTACAGTAGAGCGAAGTTCATAGCTCATCCGTGGGCCAAAGGAGAGCATGAAGACAGATCCAGGCTATTTTTCATGTCTGTATGCTCTCAAGACCTTCATGCTGTGCTAACAGATATTCACTGATTTGAACTGGCAAAAAGGCCATAAGCAGAGAGCCCACACTTCTCTAGGTGTTTGAATGAGATTCCAGGAAGCCCCTCGGTACCTCAGAGGTCCCCACAGGGAGTAAGGGGGACATAACGAGAGGGAACGCTGAACCTCTCCCAGCCTAAACCAGGCAGCTCTGCTCTTCTCTGAGTCACAGAGATAACAGCACATTTGGAAATAAGATTCTAATTTGAAACACCATTTGAAAGCTATTGACTTAAAGAAGAAAAGAACACATCCTTTTATCCCCTTGTTAGTCAGTGCAAACCAGGACATTGGGGAGCTAGCAAATCCCAAGACAGGATTTCTGAGTAGATGCTTCAGGTGCAGCCTAATACAGAGAACTGGTGTCTTGGGGAAGGACAGTGTCCTCTCAGCAGCAGTCACCCTGGTCATCAGCCTGTCGGCGTGGTCTCCTGGGGCACTGGGGCCACCACAGGAAGGGCTGTCCTATATCTTGTAGCCAAAGGGATCCTTGTTGTTATTCTCTCCACTTCTCTTCTCCTCCAATGTAGGGATCCTAGGCACATCCAACATTCATGAAGGGAGATTCCCATCTGGCAGCTGCTCACAACAAACAAAGATTGACTAGAAGCTTCTGTGAGATCCTCGGAAGTTCTCTGGGCAAGCCCTACATTTGTTGATTTCTCTGCCTACTGCTCGTTGATGTTTTCCATGAGGATCTAGGGAGAAATGAAGAGGAGCCATCTGATTTGATTGTTCTTGGGTGATGGAAAATGGGGCCTGGGGGTGTCAAGCTTTTCATGTAGCGGGTTATATCCCCTAACTCTGGAATTACTTTAATTAAAAAACCATGACTTCAGTGACATCCTCTCAATGCATAACATTTCCAAGAATGGTAGGAAAATGAAAGAAATCTGCAGCTAATATTTTGGCAAACTTCCTTCGCTTGTGTGTATTTTTTTAAAATCCCAATGTAATAACAGTTCTGGACTTTTAATTTTTATTTTACATTTACGTGACAAAGAAATTGTCAGATGGTACTTCATCATAGATGTATCCCCTCTTCTTAGAAATATAAATTGCTTGGGGTAAGGGAGAGTGCTATAATTTTAGACCAGAAAACACATGCCAGATGTCTTATACGAAGCTGACCCGCCCAAAGATATATGCCTTAGTCGTTAGGACGTGTTCTAAATATTACTGCAAAGCCCTTGGAATGATGGGTCTGAATCCTCACTTATACTTAACTGCTGGCATGTTGCTTTGTCTTTGCGTCTTGTGCCCCTGCTTCCACTGATGTAAAGGAAGCACCAATTAGATAACACTCCATTATTAGAGAACCCAGCACAAGCCAGCTGAGGCAGGGGACCCGCCTTCTCACCCAGAAACAATCTAAAGCCTGACGGGCTGAGGGTCCCCAGGCTTCAGTCACCCTTTGCTTCTGAGATTCTCCAGCCCACTCTATAAACGTCTACATATATCCTGTCCAATTTGTTTATTCAAACTATATTGTCCAGGGTAGAGAAAAGGGAAATCTAGCTGGACTCTGGAGAGGACAGCAGGGAGGGAGGGAGGGAGGGAGAGAGGCAAAAAGAAAAAAAAAGGGAAGATGGGGAAAACAGGAAACAGGCCAGTGAAAAGAGTCCGAATGCTCGGGGCCAGGAAGCAGGGTCTCTACACTCCCTAATCTTCACCGTGCAGCTGGTTAGCTGTGCAGTTTGTACAAAGTCACCGGGGGTCTCTGCCCACCCCAGCATCGCCCCTTCAATAACGGGTCATCTTTGTTTCAAAATAAATGGATGCTCTTTATTTACTTACTCTTCTTTGGTAGGAATGACTCCTCTTCATTCTTAAGGTCTCAATCTTAATGCTACTCCCTGATCTTGACCTCCCTTGCCTAAGTGACACATCCCCAGAACCCTTACTCTATATTTACTTCCTGGATAGTTCTTAACTGTAATTATTGTTATTAATTATTATTATTATTATTATTATTATTAATGGCCTCTCTCCCCAGGGGCTGTGAGCTCCATGAGAGTGGGAATACAGCTCTCTAATATTACCCTATCACTGGTATTTTGTGCATGCCTAGCCTGTACTAGATGTCCAAAAAATATTTATTACTTGTATAAATAACTAAATCAATGAATGAATCTACCAGCTGGTGTAGGTAGCACGTGAAAGGAATGAGAATTTCCTAAGTCGTCCTTTGTTATTAAAGATATAGCTACCTTTTTAGACTTTCAAACATATATTATCAAGTATGAAGCTAAAGTCATGACCATTGATACTAAACAAAATAAAATATGGGAAAGTCAGAAATCTCAGGGATTATATTTCAAAGAACTTCCACTATATTTCTTGGAAAGGTTTTTAATACTACATTTTTTTGAATATTATTAAATTGGGATCTTCTTGACACTTTGCACTGATAAATTAAGTGCTGTATTGCAATTCCTGGGTATGCTAAAAAAAAGGTTTCTCTCTATCTCTTTCCAAACCTACAATTAACAAAGTTAATTATTCTCAGAGAGTAACTTATTTCTTCCAATTCACCAATTAGGATGAGAGCTATTTGTAACAATCATAAAGGAGGATATGACACATGGGCCAAGAAGAAATTTGGAAAGAAACTGTAATTGGAGAAATTATTTTTAAAGGTGAAATGAAAGAGGAAAGAGACAAAGGAAAAGCAAAATTAGTAATTGGAAATCAAGTCATTCTAGCCCCTCGCTAATAACCTCTGCTCCTTGGAGCAGAGGAAGCAGGACCTGACAGGGGATTCCATAGACTGACAAATGGGATGCTTAAAGATCCTTCTAACCAGTCTGGGGTCATGGACCCACCCAGTTGTGGTCAAGTCTGGGCTTCTTTGTTTCTCTCTTTCCTCATCTGGAAAATGGGAACAGTAAAATCTCCTTAAGCGGGCAATCGTGAAATGAAGTGAGATCATGCCTATGAATGCACCAAGTCGAGCTCAGTATCAGTTTCCTCCTGTTTCCACCCCAGACTTACCCAGACTCACAGCCACAGAATAAAGTTAGGCACCAATCCCTCCTCTACATAAAAAAAAGAAAAAAAAATACTATTGACTTGAATCACTGGGTTTGCACTAGAAATTCAAAATCTATTTTTTTCATTCCCTGCAATGCAACTCTTTCTTATGTAAGTGATCCTACTTTCCAATTTCATGAAACTATCATATCTCTGCTGTTGAAAATAGCTAGTTTGCTCTTGATTATCATGGCCCTTAAAAATTGTCAGGGTTGTAATTTTAATTATTTATTCTGTCCTTTATATCATATAATAAAGTAAGTCAAATCTATATTGAGCCATGTAAGTATGTATACATATATATGTTGTGTGTGTGTGTGTGTGTGTGTGTGTGTGTGTGTGTGTGCAGAATGTATGGGTGTATATATATATGTGTTCTATTAGAATATGTAGATGAAATCTATATACAAATTATATATATATGAAAATATATATTCTAACCCTTCCTGCCAGCTTGTTTCCTTGTCAAGAACCTCTATTCACGGCTTGTTGGGGCTAGAGACTTAGAGTCCATGTAACTGAGAAGCCCAGTGATCCAGCAGTTCTTAGTGGGTGGGATCATAGCATGTAGCATTCACCACAGTTACAGGGTATTTAGGCTGATTTCCCAAACTCAGATGCCAGAGTCTTCTGATGATAACATCAAGGACTCAAGGATTAGATACATAGTACAAGACTCTCATGCATGTCCGTGGCTGGTGTATGTGGGACAATAGAATGCTGATTCTGTCAAACATTCAATTCTTGAGCCACATTAATAAAGATCTTCAGCCCAAAACAAGGAGGTGTTAATTCCAAGGCACTGGACAGTGGTCAAGCCACTTCTCTCCAGGCACCACCTTTCAGAAGGGGTTGGGGGAGCAGTTATCCAGGGCGGTCAGAGTCTTCACAGCTTACCTCTGAGAAATAATAAAGGAATTGGGGACTGCTTCTCATGAAGGCCAGAGAACTAAAGGAGATATAGGCATTAAGTTCAAATATCTGATAGGCTAATGGGAGGGAGAGAGACCAGCTTATCTTGCCAGTGAAGAAAAGCGATGCCAGCTCCATGGTGCAGGAAACATGATGAAGTAAAATAAGATCTGCATTTTCAAAAGAGGAAAGGCTATCCGAACATCTCGACCTGTCTGAAAATTAAATGGTAGTGAGTTTTCTGTCACTGAAAGTATGCACGGTGGAGCAGGGCTGAAGGGATGCATAGCCGGGATGTGAGGTTCTCACCAACATTTCTCTGAAGCACGGAGGGAGTCAGGGAAGCTTTGTCCTCCTACTTTGTGCCTCAACCCTGGGCAGGGGCTGCCGAGATCAAGCAGAAAGAGCAGCTCTTAGAACCCCTAGCATCTGTAGTTGAACCCCTGCACCACCAGCACAGCATTTTAGCCACTGGGTTCTTCTTTCCAGCCACAGGGCCTTTGCAGGGGCTCTTCCCTCTGCCTGGTATGCTCTTGTTTTCATCAAATTAGTGAGGTCCCAGCTCAAAGTCACCTCTTTGCAGAGGCTTCGCCTACCACTCCAGCTGAAGTACTCACTCATCCGCTCCTTGATAGTCTTCATCTCAGTATTCTATTTGTAGTTACCACAATGATTTTCCTCTTTACCTGTTTACACATTTTTATCTTCCCTATGTAATTAATATAAGCTTCATGGTAGCAGGACTTTGTCTTAGTCACCACTGGATTTCCAGTGCTGAGAGCAGTGCTGGCTTAAATAAGGCACCCTAAATGTAACTTTTAAACAAAATAATGACCTTGACACTCAGTACAAATGATGTTCAGTTAGATAATTCACCCACTAGTTATATCTAAAATATACTGTTCCTACCGTTTTGATCTAAGTAACTTCAACCCTTTCTCTCCTACCCAAGAAAGCAGGGGGATGAAATGTACACCTCTGTCAATACACCAGCACCCTGCCTTCTTCTGTGGTCACAGTTGATTGGGCCATGTGCGAGTATCTGATCCAACACCGGCCAAGCAGAGAATGTCCCAGGAAGGCAGAAAAGGGATGTACACTTCCTGTGATGGTAGAAGATAATGGCACATGAAGCTCAGAACTTGTTAGCAGACCCATTCCCCACCCTGTGGGAAGCCAACCTGGTGTAGAAGGAAACGAAGCTGGTCCACAGAGAGAAACAGCGACAAGGGATGGAAAGCTCTAGTCACAAGTCCATGAGACCCTGGGGCCAGTTCATCGGTCTCCGCCTGTGGTTATGTGAGATTTCCCCAGCGTTCTCCTCATAATGTCCTCTTTTGCTTCAGTCAGGTCAAGCAGGTCTTAGCATTAGTCATCAAGAGGGTGCTGATCGATATGGAAGCCCTCTGAGTGTGAGTCATATGGAAATAACTTGACATATGGACATGCAGTAAGCACTTCAAAATATTTGTAGACTTACGTGATAAATGAAAAAACAGTACTTATGATGTACAAACAAGACATGGCCGTGCCGTTGAGAATAGCTGCCGCTTCCCTGTGTGATGTCTTTCTCATAAATTACATCCTCTCTCGAACAAGGCCTGCCATCACACAGGCCTTTGACAAGACGGAATGCTCACGGAACATATTTGGAGGAGTTTTTTTTGGCAGCTGACAAGGCAAATTGGCATTTTCCAGGAGAGCGAACAACAGTGGACAGGCCTCAGGCTAAAGCTGCAGCGTTTCCTCAGGGTCTCCTGCAGTGATGGATCTGAAAGCGTGTTGTGGATCCAGCAGTTCCTGAGGAAACCGCAGGCAGGCCCTGCCGCGGGGGAGCATGTCCTGAGTGAGTGCGGGCCAGAGCATCTGAAACGGAATGTACAGCAACACCCCACGCAGTCGCAAGGGATGCCACTCCACACCCAAAGGTTAACAAAGCTGCTTGGATTGAGACACTGACTCCAACCAGGCCCCTTCCCAGTAGGAGTCTGTGGAGACAGACGGCATTTTGGGGAGCAACTGCATGCAATCACTTGGTAACAGAACAAACTGATCTGAGAAGCCAGATTCCCCTCCTGGGTGACATCATTAGGAGGCACATAACTCAGCCTTGCAACACTTATTCAAGAGAGAACAGCCACATGTGGTGGAGACAGTCGTAGGAAAGAGAAAGGGCTCTAGGGTTTAGGAAAGCCAGCTGTTTCCACTTCTGAAAATAAAAATGACAAAACTCAAAATGATACAAGGTTCAAAGGTTAACAAATACAACTAAGGCCATTTGGAGGTCCTAGGTCTTGGAGGTGGTCTTTGTTGTGGGGAGGGTGCTCTTGGTTTAATGTTGCTTATATCGAGCACATGGTATTTTGAGATGGCATGATGTAGTTGGAAGTGAACTGAACTTGGATGTAGAAGATCTGGATTTAAGCACTAGTTCAGCCCCTTGCCATGTGGGTGAACCTGTAGAAGTTCAGAACGTCTTTCAGAGCATCATGGGAAAAAAATGGGGTAAGACTACATCCATTTCTTCACCATCCAGGGACAGATGGACTGCTGTCACAAAGAAGTGCTTTAGTGACTAGGTGCAAAATTCCAGAATGAGTGTCAGTAGAAGATCCTTCACTTACGGATGGCAACACAAAGGTTAGGATGGAGGAAATACAAGTATGGAAAGTAGAAGACTATTTTCAGGAAAATAGGAAGTGGTAATAATATGTTGCAGCCGAGCTAGAATAATGCATTTTGGCAATAGGAAATGATAGGGGCTTGAACTAAATAACGTATACATTTTTTGGGCGGTGGAAGGTAAAATAGTAGCTAGTAAAGACAGGACAGGCTGGGGACTTGACCATGGAAGAAGAGAGCAGAGAGGAAGAGGAAGGGAGAGGGGAGGATTGGTGACCACATAGACAGTGTGTTAGCCCCTGTGTGCAAAGGTTTCATGCTTTTCCTTGACTCAAATGCTCTCTCGTAACTTTAGTTCTGTCCTACCCATCCACTTACTTCAAGTGACTGTCTCCACTTCTTGAGAAGTAATTGCTGATTCCTCTGGGCTTTTATATGGCATAGCATTTAATTATGTTGCAATGAGCCTAATTCTCCATCTGTTTTTCTCAACTGATGCCGAGGGAGAAGCAGGTGAGGCTGGAGAAGCCTGAGGGGTCATGAGGCATCTTACCTTCCTTTTAAAGTCACACCCCTTTCTCCCCCTCCTGCCACCCCAAATGCAAGCTCACAGTTTACATTTTGGTTAGCCTTGACCCCTTTTTCATGTCCCAAATTGGTCCTTAATCCTTAAGTCCAACATTGCAGTACCTGCCTACCATCCTTCACAGGCAAGGCGCTTAAAGTCCCTGTAGGAGCCCATCTCGCTGAGATTGTAGCCGGCAGATTTACTTCCAGTGTGACTGTTGCAAGAATTTGTCTAACAGAATGAAGCATCAACCCTGACTACAGGGATTATGAAAAAGTTAATAGCACTGTAGCAATGTGGCTGTTAATGAAATACAGTTGGCTGCTCCCGCCATTTGGCACCAACCGACCTGGCGTTGTCAACATCACAATACGATATTTGTTCTCCATTATGTTACAGCAACAACTGAAATACAATATGGTATTAATCACATGTATTATAAGTATCAATTTGAGAAATTTCTGACGTGCCAGAAGATGAATAGGTTTATTATGAAAAGCAATTCGGCTTGGTGCATGCTGACTGCTGCTGTGTAATAAATAGCCTCTGTAGGAAATTTTTTTTTAAAAGAAATAAAGCAAAAACATCACTGAAAACAAAAAATGAAGCATCAGGACCCTTCAGATGCCTATGATTTCCAAAGGGCAAGAACAACGAGGCAATCTCATGCCTGTAGGACTACAGCGAGGTAAAAACAAGCCAGTGGAACATCCAAATCCTCAGAAGAGAGAGCAGGAGAGTTTAATGGCTGAGACCAAGGAAAAAGGATGCTGAGGACAAATGATGCTTTCTGACAATGCAGTGCCCTACAACCTGCTCCCCTCTTACAAAGCGTGTACTGCTCTGGGATGGCAGTTACACTACTCGCTCTGTCCAGAACACTCTTGCCCTACCTATGTGACTTTTTCCCTCAGGTGCCTTTTCAAATATCTCCTCGTCAGAAAGGTTTTCCCGACAATGCCATTAAAAAAACAGTCCCCGCCCCAAAATCTTCTATATTTTTACCTCTGATAACTCTGCAATGCTCTATTTGCTTCTTATACTCTTCCCCAACTCACACTAGGCTGTAAACCAAATGAGGACGAGTGTTTGCTTTGTTCCCTGCCCTGCACATGCATGCCTGACATGCAGCAGTCAAAACTATTTTATGGTAAATGAATGAATAAAATAGGTGAATGAGCAAATGAGTGAATGAATCAATTCAGTCGCCAATGTCTCTGAACTATATTTGGACCATTTCTTCCCTTTAAAATATTTCCTCATTTCTGCTTACTCTTGATTCCTTATATTCCAGTCCCAATTTCAACTCTCCCCATTAGAGTTTTTTTCAAAAGCATCCAAACCTGTTGTTTGTTTCTTTTTTTTTTTGAGTCCGTTCAATGCATTCTCACTACTGCCACCAAAGTAACTTTAAAAAAAAATGTATTATGTCTTGACTTCACCGAAGCTATTAAAATCTTCTGTGAGTCCCCTGTTATGTTGAGGATGAAGCTCAAAATCCACAGCATAGCGCACCAAACACTTCATGATCTGGCTCTTGTCTGTTTTCCCAGGTTCATCTCCTGCCTCCTCCCCATGTACACCTATGGTTCAATAGCTGTGCCTTCTAAAAAGGAGTCTTCCCATGGGCACCCATTTATATCAGATAAATTTTCTTCTGATCATTCTTGCATGTTCCTTTCTTTATGCCTTTTTAGCTGTTTAGCTGCACTCGACTTCTTAATTTTGTCTTGTGCCTGGAGCAGAGAGAAAAAACACAGAGCTTTCAGAAAGATGTTAAGGATCCAGAGTTGTATGAATTTACTATATGAGGGTGGTATCTGTCAATTCAGGAGAGCAATAAGGAAACCTATTTCCAAAGGGCCAAGTGGAACTCACCGGGGATATAATAAAAGTTTATACGTGGGAACTTTCAAACAAATCATGACCAAAATTCACCTGCAATCGCTGGGGTAGCGTCACAAATAGTTAAAGTATTTCCTAGCAGGAAAGGAGTTTTGTTCTTAGTCTAGTTTTGAAAAAAGGAGTAAATTACATTGAGTTAGGACTTTTAGATAGAACAAGATGCATTTGAATGTCTTCCAAGTCTGAGTCAGGGAGTCAAGGTCAGATTTTCTATTGTTGAAAGAAAGCTCTATCAGAAATTGTGGAGCTGGCCTCACTAAAAGGGTAGTAATACCCCTGTTTACCTACAAGATTCAAGTGAAGTGCCCCTTCTGGGAAGATTGCCCTCCATGACAGAGCTGTCAAATTCTAGCCCTAAGTCTCTAGGGACTCTTGTGTTTTTTGTATGTATTTGTCACAATATATGACTCTTTTCTCAAATGTATGTGTTTCCAACTAGAGTAGAGGGTACACGTTATCTTGTATTTATACTGCCTACATGTTATCAGGCATGAGTGCCATAGTAGGTACTCAAAAGATGTAGACTGAGGTTTGAAGAATGAGAGAAAGCAAGCTCACCATGTGTAACACTATGAGTAACTCCTGTGGAAATACATAGTCCTATGTTTTGTTGTTATCAGAATGTGCCAAGATCATAGAAATTAAACACCTAGGGAGAAGTGATGAGGTCCTTAGGATGGTGGGAAGATAAGATCTTGTGAGTTACTGGAACAAAGTCAAGTGCAAATAGCAGCAATGTTGGCCCATTAAACAGAAACTACTCTTGCAGAGCCTAGCACAGTACCTGGCACATTGTAGGCAATCAGTCAATTGATCAGTCTGCCAAAATCTAGGTCAGGAATTGGCACAAACATTGAAATTCATATGCCTTAAGGCCTCTAAGGGGACCCTGTTAGCCATTCACCTTTTTTTCTTAGGGCTTTTGTGAAGAGCACTGATAGAAATGTACAGCAAGAATATATTTATATTTTACCTTAGTTATCTTACCCACAGCCCTGGTTTGTTCTTTCATAGGCTGGTGTGGCTAGGAAAGGACAGTTTCTATAGTACAGTTCATCTCTGGTTGTTTTGTAGTATTCCAGTTCTCACACCAATTTTCAAAAGGTCCATAGGAAGCCACAGGTCAGTGCCATTTCTTCCTGTGAACTACTTTGTTGGTTAGCGTTTATTTTGCATAGAATTACTTAGAGTTACTTTTAACTACAACTTCTGTCTTATGGGATTTTTGCAAGCTTATTTTCTGCTGATACAAATGGCTTCTGATGCTTTAAAGGGCATGGCTATATTTCCTTTCGAAGACTTCTAAATCTCTAAAGAGAATGAGTTTTTAGCCATAATGAAGAAAGAGTATTTTACTCCTAGAACTTAAGAAATGGGAGGTTCAATAATCGGTTGCTGGAAACCTATTGAGGTTTTTTTATTCCAGTATCCAAACAGCTGGCATAAAAATAAAGTAGCCTGGAAAAAGTGCTGAAAATAAAAACAATAAAAGTGACAACTAATGGTACCATTTTGTCCATAATATTCCACAAATGTCCACACACATTGTCATCTCTTTTGATTTTACTCCTGAAATGAATAGAAAATAAACCTTTGTGTGGTTTGAGGTTTAGCGTAAGATGTAAGTGTGGTCTTTATAATTAAAAGAAAGAGCATGAAATAATTCTGGAATCATTTTTGGGATTAGTAGCATAAAGAAGGCTGTTATTAGCAGGAACGACTATTGTCCTTTAACCTTCATTAATAAACACAAAGTGGCAATTTCCCCATAAATTCCAGAATATTCAGAACTTCAAACTCTGATCAAAAGTCAAGTCAATATGGGGGATTCCTACAGGAAAGAGTAAAATAAGGAATAAATGTAAGATCTTTGTTATTGCAAGGGAGAGGAAAGAGGAAGACAAAACACTGCAAGAAGACAAAAATGTATCTAACAGTTTGGGGCAAGGTTGGAGGATATAAAGGAAATTGGAGCTAAACTTCATGTTCCATCAAGATAAGCCACCTACTTGCTTTTATCTCACTTCTCAAAAAAGAGTAAAATGAATGGGGTTTTAGGCCCCAAAGAGAGAAATTTTAGCTGGACTCAATGGTACTGAGAGTAAATTAATCTCAAAGACAAGTAAGCAGGAAGCTTTCTGAGGGTACAGGTTATTTCCAAAAGAAATGGGTAATGGATTGCATTCATAGATGTGTTTGAGGCCAACACTGATTCTGTCTTCATTGCTGGTCCCCCAGATTTTACCCTCAGGTCTTTGAGTGTCTTGGTTCTTGCCTGCTCTGGTTGCAGAAGGCATATATGTTTAGAAAGAGGTTAGGATGAGACATGTCTTCCCCAGCCCCCCAGTCAGAAAGAGAAGGTAACAGTTACAAGGGCCACCAACTCATGCCCAAATCAAGATCCAGCCTGCACTCGACTCATTCCTGGTTCTGTATTTGAAGATGGAGCGTCTGGGGCTGAAGATCAACATGAACACCTGGGAAAAGGGCAGCCTGTTATAGAAAGAGTATTGAGACCCAAGTTCCCTTCTCACCTGTGCTACCAGTTGAAGTCAGTATTGTCTCTGGGTTTCAATGTTATAATCTAAGAGGACAAGACAACACAAAAATGGGAATTAGACTAGATCAGTATATGACAAATTACAGTCTGCCAGCCAAATCCAGCTGACCACCTGGTTTTGTAAATAAAGTTTTACTGAAACACAGCTGTATCCGTTCATTTCCATATCATCTATGGCTGCTTTCGCGCTACAGCAACAGAGCTGAGCAGTTGCAATAGAGACTATGTTCCAAGAAACCCAAAATATTGGCTTCTGGTCCTTTACAAAGTTTGCTGAGCTAGTACCAGAGAAACCTATGATCTTACTAAGCTAGTACCAGAGAAACCTGTGATCTAAATTGACCCTTTAAAAGATTGGGCATCATAGTTTCCATGTGTGATCACACATTGTAAAATGTATTCTCCCTAATCTGGAACACAGCCCATGAATTAATAGGCAAAGCTATGTGTGTCAACACTCAAATTCAAAACTCATTGACCTAAAAATATAGCCATTTTTCATGCTTATCATCATGCCTGTGTCTGGTAAAAAGGCATATGAGGGGGAGGAAAATTCCCTGAGCATTTTAAGTCTTTTTCACCATCATTGTGAGACCACTGAGGCTTTTCTTGAGCAAGAGAAAGTGTGAAATAGAACAAGGCATCCAAATCAATAGATTAAAATTATTGAAAGGATGAGTAATTGGAGTAATGTTACAGAATATCAAACAGATTATTTAGATAGCACATGAATTTCCAGTTTGATCATGTCAATTTGAAGGCCATCTGAAAGTATACAGAGAAAAAGTGGGCTTGATCCAAGATCTTTCTGCATTAGAATGTAGTAATTTGCTCTCTTTAGCTGTTTAATCTCTTCCTCGTGTCCAGAGGAAGAAAGGAAGGAGTGATGAGAGAGGGAAGTAATGAGATCATACTGTAATTGCTTACACAGATTAACAATAACAGCAGAGCCTTTTCACACCTGCTAATATTTCATATTGCATTTACAGCTCTTTCCTCTAGACAGACTTGAGATCATGAACAGAGGGGCAAATCAGGAAAATCCTGTCGTGGATCTAGGGAAGGGGTTGCCAAATTTATCTGTGTATCGAAAACTGCAATGGAGCCGAGGCACCAGAATCACGGAATCCTGGTGCCTGTGGTGGGCACCAGGTACTTACACCTTTAACTGGATGTTGAAGGGATTTGCTGGGCAGCCAGGTTTGGGGACCACCTATGGAGTCCAGCCTCTTCATTTTTCAAGGGTGAGAGTGAAGTAACTTGTTGAAGATCACAACACTCACCAATCCAGCTCTTTTCCTCAGCTCATCAATCATAGGAAAATATCAAATCCTCACATGGCCCTGCAGGGATCACTGTGTTCTGACCAGCCACATGGACCTCAATGCTCCTCAGCAAATGCTCTGAGCGCATTCCTGCCTTGGGGACACGGAACGTCTGCCTCCATTTTCTAGAATGCTCTCCCTGATATCCACATGAATTGCTTCCCCACCACATTCAAGTCTCTGTTCAGAAGTCACATTAACAGAGAAGCCGTCCATGGATCTACCTTTTTTTTCCTTCTTGGCATTTACTATTACTTAGCATTTTATACACAGTTGGCCCTTGAACAACATTGGTTTGAACTGCATAGGTCCACTCACACATGGTTTTTTTTAAAAATAATACATTGGAAGACTTTTTGGAGATTTGCAACAAATAGAAAAAACATTTTCTTTTCTCTAGCTTACTCTATTGTAAAAATACACTATAGAATGTATACAGCCTACGTAAATGTTAATCAACTGTGTCTGCTACTCATCAGCATCCAGTCAAGAGTAAGCTGTTAATTCAGGGGAAGATCTGTGGGGGTCCAAAATTTTACTTGGAATATTTACTGCTCAAGAGGTCAGCACCCCTAATCCCTGTGTCATGCAAGGGTCAACTATACTTACATGTTTATTTATTGTCTCTTTCCTACTTTATTCAATTATAAGCTCTGTGTCAAAACAGAAAAGTTATGTTTGTTCAGTGCTGCATCCCCAACATATATGGCATTTCATAGACTCTCAATAAATATTTGTAACTGAATGAATGAATGAATCATTCTGAATATTGTCCCCTGGACTGCCAGCCTGGTGTAATAATGGAAAGTGGAGTAATATAAATGCCTTTGAAATCAACAGATCTAGTTTAAATCCTTAATGCGTGAGTTTGCATTTGTTACTGACTCATGCTGAGCACTGGTTTCCTGTGTGTCAAGCTGGGCCCTGGCACTGGGGGATCATGGTGAGAACTTCAGGAAGCAGGCCTAAGAACGGCTCCCTGTGGCAGTAAGGTAAAGTGCCTCACTTTACCTTAGTAAAGGTTGAGGTTTTCCTGACCAGGAATTCCAAGAGGCTGAGAGGTGGACTGAATTCCCCAGTTGGGCTGTAGAGAGCTGGAGGGATGCTTTAGTTTCTTAATCCTGAAGGAGTGAGTGGGAGGTTGTGTAACTCAGTTGGTGCCCTTTTGAACCACATTTCATTCAGACATTGTGCAACAGGTAGCAATACGGAGCCTCCATTGGCTAACAGTTGTTGGGCCTTGTGGTAACGTGCTGAGGGGAGTGAGATCCCTGGAAGCTTTGCATAGGGCCCCCCCACCAAGCCTTTGCTGTCGTGCAGCTGGTTGGGAATGAACTAGTCAGCCCCATAAAACTACTGGGCCAAATCACCAAGAATTTCCCCAGTGGCCATGGAGAGCAGCAATGTCTTTTGTTCCAGTGTCTCCCAAGGTGCCATTTTAGGTTTGTAGTTTCCAGAAAAGAGATGGAGGAAAGAGAAGAGCATTAACAATCATGTTGAAAACCTATGTTCTAGGTAACCAGCTAGTCACTTTCACAATCCAGACACAGTTTTATTTAATCCTATTAATCTGTGAGTTAGATTATTGGTCTTGTTTTTCCAGATGAGGAAACAAGGCTTGGCAAGATGTTGTTATTTACAGTATTGTGTAGTTGTTCAGCACATGAATTTGCAAGACCTTGCCCTCTGACTTGATTTCTTTCCTTACTGATTTTGTAACCTTACAGCCATGCCTGAACTTATATTCGTGTTCTAGTTTGTAAAAATAAATAATAATAATAGTAATAATAATAAGTACTCATGGAACTTTTATTGAGATAAAATAAGCTGTTTAGGGTAAAGCACTCATCCCAGTTCCTTGCCCAAAGTATGTGCTCAATAAATACCAAAATGTTAATATCAGCCTAAGCAACCCAGCCAGAAGCAGAGGTCAGATTGTGACTCTAGTTGATCTGACTCTAAGCTGCTTCTCTTTGATAGCACAGTGTTGGTTCCAGCAATGTGGGCCACAGCATGAACCTTATAGTTCAAAGAATTCGCATTCTTGAGGAAATTGAGGAACCTGGTTTGTAGTCCCTCCCAAAATTAAGATTTAGTAATTCCAGGGGGAGCACTGGACATCCTATTCTGAGAGGTCTCAAGGAAAGGAAGTCTGGAATCTTCCCTGGAATCTCATCCTCTTACAGCACCTCCCTTCTCTTCAGGATGCTGAGGACCTCTGGCCTCCATGGACTTTATCCTCCCAAACAATTGGTTCTCCTCACAATTCGTTCCTGGCACTGTCATCAAAAGGAGCTCTCTCCAAGGACATGGAACAGGATGAAAAACAAACCCTGTGTTGTAAACTCGGAGTGCGATCAGAGCAGGCCCAGCAAAGGGGAAGGTTATGCTGTGGGAATGGGGGGTCAGCAACGAGAGACAGCCCGCCGCCTGCCTCTCCCAGGTGGTTTGTGGGGCTGTACATATTCCCTCTCATGTCCCAAGCATCCCCATGGCAAAGCAATGCTTAAGGAACAGAGCCTCTGAAGAGAAACTTAGAATCATTTTTCTCTTTTGTTCCACATCATAGCAGGGAAGCAGGCAAGCTCCTTACATCCAGAAAGTATCAGGTTTATCCCATAAGATCCTTAGGGCAACTGTAGTTTGCCCTCGTCTGACAGCGTGGATGAGGAGAAGGGGCCAAAAGACACAGCCTCTCTCTTCCAATGAAAACTCAACTTCAAAGAAGAAAGTGACCGCTGCTAAAGAGGTGAAGTCACAGCCTCTGCAAACCTTTGAAGCTGGAGGGGAAGATGTAAATTAAGTGCAAGCAGGGTATAAAAATAAAATCTTTGAAAGAAAAGCAGAACTCCTCTGTAATGGGTGTGAAAGTAAAAGAAGCTGGCCAAGGCAAGGAGGAGATAAACAGGGCTGCATGATGTAATCACACCATGAAAAGGCAAATGAGATGAGAAATATCAGGAAAATACATGGAAGCTGTAAATTGTCTATTTTAGCTAAGAACTTGTAAGAACCAAAGTGGAAGCAAAGGCAATTTTCTCAATATTCAATTCATTATAAACCCTCCTAGGGGACAGGAAACATGATTTTGCTTTCTGCTTCTGCAATAGTGTTATTCTGGTTTATGACAGAGCCATGGGGCTCTGTAATCATGTGTAGAACTACATGCCAAGTATCATTGAGTTCATAGTAATTTATTTCTTATGTCCCCTAGTAGTTATTAATTCATTTATGTATTCATTCATTCAATAATCTGATTTTGCACCTGCAATGTACCAGGCACTGTACTAGATGCTGAGAAAATTGTGACATCGTCCATACCCTTAAAAGCATATAGACCCATCTAACGATGCATTTAAGTTAACAATTAGAGATCAATGTAGTTAGTTTCTGATAGAAAGGAACTAATAATTTCAAGGAAAGACAGGGTGTAGTGGATTGAAGAGTATTTTCCCCAAATCCATGGCCACCTGGAACCTCATTGTGTCACCTTATTTGGAAATAGGTTCTCTGAAAATGTAATCAGTTAAGTTTAGATGAGGTCATATTGGGTTAGGGTGGGTACTAAACCCAATGACTGGTATCTTACTAAGAGGAGAGCACGCACAGAAGAAAGCCATGTGGCTGTGGAGCGTTGCATCTATAAGTCAAGGAAAGCCAAGAATTGCTGGAGCAACCAGACACTAAGAAGAAAGAAGGAAGGATTTTTTCCCTAGAGCCTTCAGAGGGTACATGGCCCAAAGGATCCCTTCATTTCAGATGTAGAGCCTCCAAGATTTTTAGAGACTAAAACTGTTGCTTTACATAACCCAGGTTGTGGTATGGCAACCCTAGGAAACTAATATATAGTGGAAGAACATTAAGCATAGTGGTAGGAATTAAATTCAATCAGTAGGTTGTTGTGCCTCATGTGGTTTTCAATGTAGCTTTGGCTTTGGGGAACTACATCTTTGCTCTCGAAGAGCCTTGCTCCACTCCTGAAGAAGTGAGCCCATTCCCAAGCTCGTCCTCCCATTTATTCCCTTACAGCTTGATCTTCATGCTGAGGATGCTCCCAGAAAAAAAACTGTCATTTCCAGGAGCTCCCTGGGTTCTCACACTTCCTGAACCCAGTTCATTGGCTTTTCCTTCTTCATTTGCCTTAACTAACCAGAGTGGTTATCGTTACTTGCAACCAAGAACTCCAATCCAGAGCCCATGATGAATTTTCTAGTTATTCTTTTACAGAAAACATGATAATCTTCTCTGATTAATTTCATCTTTTTTTTTTTTTCCTTTTCTGACTTTGTTCTGCAACTAGAAATTCTGTGCTGTACTTGTGGCTACCTCTGGCCAGGATGGGAGGTTCTACGGCACACATTGGGTAAACCTGCTAGCCTCTGCCACCTGCTTTTCCACTGGCTGAAATAACTACTTGACTCATGCCAGTTTCTCCATTTGGTATCTCCTCTCCTTTAAGTAACTTTACATAACAAAGAAGCAAACAAAAATCCATATTTTTAGGCTCAAGATATGTCTTGAAGAATGAGTGGAAGGGATAACTCCAGCTATTGGAGTTTAACTAAACTGGACTTGAACTGAGGCAGCATCAATGTATGAGGCTGACCTTTGGACCAATCACTGAAGCTTCCTAAGTCACAGGTTGCCTGGTCACGTCTACCTTCGGATCATTATTGGATTCTAAGAGGCATCATGTGGAAAGCATTCATCCCAGTGCCTGACATGTAGAGATGCTCAGAAGTTGTTAGTCTCCCTTGCTTCTTTTTTCTGGTCCTGATCCTTCAAAAGTCAGGCTAACTATCTCTTCAGGGTATGTTCTTGTTTTCTTTTCACCTGGACCTGTAACTACAGACAGTTGTTCATGATAAATGGATAAAAGATGTTAAGTATCTCTTCAGCCTCCCGCCCCTTTAGCTTTCTGGGGTCTCCTGACTGGATAACACTTAACTCAAGGAACCCTTCCTCCAGCCTCACACACACAAGAAAAGGAGTCATTTTACACAATATTTTGTTTGTCAATTCAGGCGATCCTCAAAGCAGGTTTTGCCTTTTGAGTTTAAATGTTCATGTTTCTTCTCCAAGGTATATAAATTTGTTTAATGGGGAAGAAATAATACCTCAGATCATTATGCATGCATCCCTATCTTTATAAGTATGCACACACATTTCATTTGGACCTGCAAGGCATTTTGAGACACATCTTCATTTGAATGACTTCAGGACTCATTTTGATAGCCGTTAAGACATGCTTATTCCTGTGAAGCGACTGATATTGTTACCTCCCCCCAGCCCCGCAAAGGTGCACACTATTGATTATACAACTCTGTAAGTGCCTATGAGGAAAATTGACTTCTCATAGGCACCACTCGGAGTTCTACTTGACATCTTCATTTCCCAAGGAAAGGAACAGAGTTATCAGCCCTTGCTTGGACCAGGCTATTAAAAGAGTTATTTGGATAGTGTTTTCAAGGATTTCTTATCTGATGAGGAATTAACCTTACCACTGTCCCTTGTAATAAGAACTAGAGCTAAGTCCTCAGTTAGTGGGCTGGTCCACTGGCTGGTAGAAGCCTCTTCCTGGTGCTCTCAGGGCTCCCATCATGCCCTCTGCTACTGCAGGAATAGCAATGATCACATTGTCCCATGACCGGGATGACCACAAAAATTTATATCACACAAACTAGGACACTTTTGAGAGTAAAAAGGGGCATAGTTAATAATTAAGTCAGAACAATGGGAATAAAATGAAACTATTCTGAGAAAAAATAGGTCACTCTAATTTTAACCACTAGTTTACTGGTCTGTCTCCTTCTCTAGACACAAGCTCCTGGGCATATTTAGCTTGTTCTGTGACCTTTCTCCAGCACCTAGCATAGTGCCTGGCATAGAAAGGCTTACTATTTCAATCACAGTCCTGTGTCATGGCAGGAACACAGATACTATGCAATCTCTCTTGATAATTAATTTGTAGTATATGTTAGCATTACATAAAGCAGCCTCCTGTTTTTGCTTGGTTAACTGCTTATCCTTGAAGACATCTGAAGCCAATTACATCATACGGCATATTCGTGTTTCTACAGCATCCTTTCCTTATATAGTTGCACTGTCCATGATCTATTATAGTTGCTGGTTTATGGTAGGTATTGGCCATTGAGCCTCTGAGCCCCTCTGGGTTCTCTATCATCTCTACACTAGCGTATAGCACAGAGACTGCCACAGAGTCAGGAAACAAGACATGTTCATTGAATGAACTGATAGAAGGATTCATGAATGAAAAAATTAAATATCCAGATTGAAAATGAGAAAATCCCATCTGCCAACTTGCTGTTTGGTGTGCCTGCTATTGTTTCATATTGATACTTGGTCAAATAAAGATAGCTAGCATCATGGACCCACAGACCAATATAACCTTAGAGGCAATTCTACACGTTAGTAAGAAAAAAGTCTTTTGGTAATTTTTAAAAAGACAACATCTGCCCCTAGTGTTACCAATGGCCTGGTGTATTTAAAGGAGAGCATAGGGTTGATGTTCATATAAAAATTATCCTATGATATTTGTTGCTGGTTAACATTTTTATTTCACCTCATGAGAGAACAAAGAGAGTGATTAAGAGCCTAGAAAATAGAATTCATGAGACAGGTTAGAGGAATTGGAATTATTTAGCCCAGAGGAAAAAGTATATGTAGTCATTCAGTGAAACCTCATTATCCAGTATCAATTTATTCAAACAAGGACATAATTTAAACTGATAGCTATGTTTCCAGTGAAACAATGACCTACTGTTCTTTTAAAAAGAAAAAAATGGTCATCAGAAACTATTTAACTCAAATGTCATTATTTTTTCTTTCTGACCTCTTCTATTTAAGATTATTAAGGATCTATTTTATATGAATACTTCTGGGCCACATTTTGCATGGCAGTAGAGGTGGCAGTTTAGCAGAGATGATCAAAGAAGGTCATGCCCCACCCATTTCTGGACCTTCATTTCTAATTCTCTAAAATTAGAATGTTTATTCATTCATTCAATAAGTACTTAATAGAGGACCTCTTGCATGTTTGGCTCTGTGCTAAGCCCTAGAAATATAAAGGTTATAACAGACAGATGATTTCCATTATTGTGGGACATTTCCACTTAAATCCCTCCCCTACCAAGCTTAAACATGCCTGGAAATCCTTTAGAACGTCATGCCCTAGGTTAAGACATCTCCAAAAAACACATATTCAGATGTTGAGGGAAGGGAAGTAGCAAATTAACCTATTATCTGATTTTTTTTCTTTCAGTTATTGTTCATATGGGCATCTGTCCAAAAGGAAATGGGATACAGAACAAATGAGTTTTGAAAGATAAAGAAAAAGGGTATTTTAATAACTGAGGGAAATGTTAGAGCTAGGAAGAACCTAACGGTTAGCTGGGAAATACGAAGTTCACAGAGGTCAACTGACATGCTCCAGTTAACATAGTAAGTTAATAGTAAAATGAAGACTATCATTCTAGTCTCCTAGTTATCCTGGAACTCTGCTCTCTAGGGCTCTCTCCCCATCCATGTTAGTTAGTAATTGCATTTAGTTATTAAAAGTAACTATCAGTCTGTGGTTGCTAATAACAGGGCCCCATATAATGGCATAAACATACGAAGATTCATCCACTCATATAAAATCCAGAGATGGGCAGCCCATAACTGCTTATCAGGGACCCAAACTCCTTCCGTCACTCTAATTTACCCTTTTTGATATGTAGCTATAATCTCTGTTGTTGCAAGAAGGCTGCTAGCATTCCAGCTATCACACAGTCTTTAACTGAGTCCATTGCTTCCTAGGATAAGTTCAGTTTTCTACCACCAAGTGGAGGAAAAATGCATATTGGGTAGGGAATTTGCAATCTATACCACATTATTGTTAGGAGATGATTTTCTGTGGGTCTTTTGTGTTTTCTGTACATCTTTCAGGCAGAGGTACTCCCTCCCTTTGTTCAAGGATGTTTGTATAGCAGACAGCTTTGGAAGCTAGAGGCAGTGTCTCCCTCCAGCACAGAAGTCAGGTTTGTTCGGTATAATACAATTAAAGCCTCTCTCTGTGGCAAAGTTTAGGCATGCCTATTACCTATTAAATGAGATCCAAGTTCCTTAAATGCAATGTTCCTCCCCTGAGCACTGCCTACATAATATGCAGGCATCATACCGCCCTACTGGTGTCACCCTATGGGAATTCAGACTCAGGGAACTGGCTTAAGAAAATGATGTTACTCTGGCTACTATTATTAGTGCTCTAAGTAAACAGTTGTCCTCTTCGCATCTTCTGCCAGTGCCCGTGAAAACATGTGGCAGGCTAACTTGTTAGCTTGCAAGTAGAATAAAATCTCAGACCTTTCATGTCTTGACAACCATCTATAACTTGCTTTGTATGATGTAATACCTAAGGGGTGTAACTCCAAGATGTCTAGAATAGAGTAGGTGAACAATACATACTTAAATAAATAAAGGAATGCCTAAGTGAGAGAAAGCCCCCAAAGGACATTTTAATGCATCAGGTCATTTGATATGCAGTCCTAGCTAAACCACTTAGGAGCCTTGTGAACTTCAGCAAGGTCACTTACCCTCTCTAAGCTCTCACACGTCGGGTCTGCGTTTACTCTCTCCACTTGCTCAACCTTCCTTTACTCCCTAACCTACTACTCCTATTTGGCTTGGGGCCTCTTCACTCCATGAAACATCTCTTCCAGGGTCTCTGCTGACCTACTGACTGCCCTCGCCAACTGACTCTTGTCCCTCCTTATCTTATTCCCTGGCTGCTCTGTTGACATTTAACTCCCTAAAACTCTTTCTTCCCTGGTCTTCGGTGAAAGCTTTCTCTCCTGGTTTCTACTGAAACTTCAAGAAACTTTCTCTGTCTCTTCATCCTTTTCTTCACCTTAAAATGTTGACATGCCGTGAGTTTCCACCCTCTACCTAGCTCTCTACTCCTCTGTAGAATAAAAATAAATAAAAAAATTTTTTTTCAAAAACTAACTCTAATGACTACTTGTGTGCTGATAACTTCTGAATCTCTCTCTCGAGAATGCTCTCCTGAACACCAGTTTGCCTAAAGCACTGCGTTTTCAGCTCTCCATTCCCCACCTCTACCTGGATGCCCCACTGGAACTTCAGATGAAAACACATTCAAAGACAAAATTATTATTTATTTTTACCCTTTCTCGAACCTGGTGGACCCAGAATCCCTCTCTTGGTGAACGATATCACCACCCATTTTTTTTTTTTCACATCAGAAACCTTAACTCTATGGTCAACATGCCATCTGGGTTCTCATGGTTCCTTCGTAAATAGATTTCAGAAGCCTGTCATCTTTCCCCAATGCATCTTGGTTAATTTAGGCTTCATTATCTCTAACTTTAGCATGGCCTTTGATCACTGTGTCTCCAAATCTTCCCTAATGGTTCTCTTCCTTCCTTCCTTCCTTCCTTCCTTCCTTCCTTCCTTCCTTCCTTCCTTCCTTCCTTCCTTCCTTCCTTCCTTCCGACGTACAAGCTCTCAGGGAGGACAGCCTCTTGATAATCTGTTCCTGGCATTTTTCTTTGGCTTCCTTCCTTCTCTTGGCCCAAAGTTTAGCATATCCTATAGCCTCTACCTTATTTTTCTTACACTGTTTCTTCAGAGCAGTACACTGAGGTATGTGTTTCAGGACACCTGGAGTAACAAGACACTGAATCTTGGACGCTTTGGTCCTAATTTCTTACCTTATTTGTTTAGGGGCTCACAACATACTGGTGGACATCATTCTTCAGAGAGATTGAAGAGTTGGTGGATTCTGCTAGCTCTTTTGGGTCCCAGGCAATGAGGCACAGTAGCGTCAGTGAGTCCAGGAATATCCTTCTCCTCTTTTTTAATAACGACCAAGACAAGAACACTCAAATTGGCATCTACAATGCCACCCCAAACTGATTTGCACTTTCTGTCTCCAGTCCTCCTTGGTCTGTAACAGGAATGCCCCTTACTCAGTAGAAGGTGGACACAGCCATGGGTGAAAATGCCCTGCTTACTGGGGAAATGTTTGTCATTCCCACCACTTATGCAGAAAACGTAACTCCTCCACTTTTCACCCAGTGTATCAGCAGCAACTTCGGTGGCCATATGCTTCTCAGAGAAGGTATGAAGTTTGCATCCATCATCCACTCCAATGAGTTTCTGGAGGCCAGTGGCTGGGAAAGAAATGTTTGGCTTCATCCTCAAGCAGCTGAAAAAGAGCTCTATTTGTTCTTAGTTCTGAAGAAACCATCAGAATGAACCTACAAAACAAAAGAAAAATTTCATAATGCTGATGTGCTGATGATAATCCTTTGTTGGCTTTTCTCGGTCAGAACAGGACAAAGTCCAAACTCTTTAGCCTGATAGGCAAGCCTTCTGTCATCCGTCTCTGGCTGCCTCTTTAGCTTCTCTTCCTATTTCTCTGCATCTCACAGACTGTGCCCTTGTAAGTAATGGACGACTCAGTTTCCCGCCTGGGCCCTGGTGATTCAGACTTTTGCACCTTGGGGGAGACTGACTCTTCTGCCTGTTATTCAACATAACCTCCAAACCCAGGCCAAGGAAGCTTGTATTCTCCAAAATTAGCTCAATTTGCTCTAGCCCTGGGAAGTTTCCCTGGAACGGTCAAACCCTTACTCTTAATAATGGTTGGTCACTCCATGCCTTACAATTCTCTCTACCATGAACCGTCACGCCACATTGTGCTTATGATTTTACATTCCTGAACCTAACAGTAAGACGTGACCTAGTTATCTTTATGTGAACAACATAGAGCACAGATCCAGGTGCACAAAAGAGGTTCAATAAAATGTTATAACTGGTAAAAAAAAAAAAAAAGCTGGAAAGTTTGAGCAATACCAGCAAAAAGGCAGTCACTGAAGTAGAATGAAAGGAAACAAGGATAAAATTTACCTTCTTCACAGTTTGCCTCAAATAAACCCTAGAATGTTCTTAGGCAATCTTCACCCTCCTCGGCCCCAAAATAAGAGATCAAGTTCACCAAGAAGTAATGAACTGGGAATTGCACTTGCGAGCACAGCGTCCACCTCCCAGTCAATTTAAAGATAAGCCAATGGAGAAAAGGGCAGCAACAAAGCCATGGTTTGTCTTGAATGACACACATAAAAAACAAATTGTGCACTTTGGGAAATATCCTAGTTCAGAATCACAAGCTGGCTTAGGCGAGGCTGCATGTGAAGAGTGGGAAAAAGAGCACTGGACAGGATAAAGGGTCAGAAGGCTGGGGTAGAAGGGCCACTTCCAAACCTACCCCTTCTGGGTCCTTGGGCAGCTCCTGCCACTCTCTAAACCTCAGTCTCCTCATATGTAAAATGGGAATAATAATTAAACCTACTTCATGGATTTGTTAAGAGGATCAAAAGAGAAAACATGAGTGGAATTCTTTCAAGGTTCCCAAAACAGGGCAAACGCTCATTAAATGTTGACTGCTTTTTACAGTAAAAGCTGTATTAATAAGGCAATTTTCTCTAAGTATCAGATCTTCATTTGTAAAATGGAGTCATTATCTCTCTGTGAGTTGTGTGCAGATTAACTAAGGAATATATATAACAGTGCTTCCTAAATTTAAAGCACCAACCAATTGAGAAACTAATATTTATCTACTATTATGAGAAATTAAGAGTCAAAACTAGCAAAGAGAATCCCAAATACACTTTTAATGGGATTAGCTCATTTGTGGGATTAGCTCAGAACAAAAGAGTAGTACCTTTTGAAAAATACACATTGGAGGAATAAGTACTATTGGTATTTAGTGAGCATATTCCATGGGGCTTGTGTGCTCTTTATTAATTTATTTACTAGTTTTCCAATTTCTCTCAACAATATACCTTTCAGTAGATATTATTGTCCTTGTTTTGGACTCAAAGATCCACAGAATATTAATGCAACTTACAAAACACTCAGATAGGACAACCCTGTTCCAGCTGTTCTGAAGAGGTGCTAGCATCCAACATTGTGACTACAATTGTTATTTATTTGGTTCAGGCACCTCTCTTCCTTTATAATGAGTGGTAAGATTTCCTTAATCCAGATTTTATTGCAAAATTCATTTTAAATGACCAAACACACCACGTGGGATGAAAAGCATAAGTTGTTACTTTAGTATTAAATAGTTGCTATAGCATTAATTGCCAAAAGGTTACATAGAAAACAAAACACATGCATGATGTACTGTAGCTCTGCTGGTGGATTCTGGACCTGCTCTCATCGGGCCATTGTGGGCACCATTAGTCAGATGTAACTAAGAGAGATGTCTCTGTCTTTATTTCTCTTCAATTTTCTTACTCTTCCTTTATTCCTAGCCTCTGATGTCCACTGATGTCTTTTCTGTCATGACAGTCTCATCTCAGATTGGCTACACTCACATGCTTGCTTCCTGTATTTGCAGTTTTATACTGACTGCAGTGATCTTTCCATCTTCCTGTGATCATTTTCTCAGAGTTTGTACTTTAGGTTCAGCCTTCACCAATTTTATTACAAATATCCTCTTGTGTGTCCCACCGACAACTTAAATTTCACAAGTCTAAATTGAACTCATTTTCTTCTTCCCAAAGCAGATTCTCCTACTGTCCTATAATAGCAGATAAAAATCTCACACCCGGGATAGCAGAGACCAAAACCAGACTGTCTGAGTTTAATGCTGGCTCCAGTGGTAACTTGCTGTGTGACGTGTGGTAAATTATTAACCCCTCTGGTGCAGGGCAATTATTATATATACAAGTAGCAATTCTCCAGGTAAAACTAACCTGGATGCCATCCCTGTACTCACATATCCAATTGATTACCTGCTAAGTAAATCTCTCAAGTATGTTTTTGAGACATCAATTACCTTTCATTATCTTTAAGTCCCATCACCTTTCATTTGCAGTAGTACAACAGGCTCTTAAATGGCTCAACCATTTGTTCATCTATTAGACGACAAATTCACTGCTTGTTTTGGACCAAGCATTGCACTAGAGAGGAGGCTGCTATAATGGATTGAATAAGCATGATCTTCTCTTCCTGGTCTTGCCTTCTCCAGTCCAGAGCCATCTGACAAAATCACTGTGCTTTGCTTCCACTGTCTTTGTGTCAAGGTTAAAACTTCCAGCATGCCAAGATCTGGCCTTGTTTACCACCCTGTCCTGTCTACACCACACTCCCCTGGGATCTCAATTGCAAGCACTCTACTTTGCTCCTCATAGAAGTGCCATCATCCTCCTGTCCTCTGGGTCCCTGCACCTGCCATTTCCTCTGGTCCCTCAGACTCCTCCCTGCCCTGTACTCTTCCCACTGCTGACTCTCATGGGCTGTTAGGGTTTCAGCAGGAAGTTCTCCCTGACCCCCAGATCTGTATTCCCTGGCTCACAGAACTGAGTCCTATCATGACACAGAAGTAAGCGACATTATACTTTCTGGTTTATTCATCTGCCTTGAACGCTATAGAAAATATTTGTCAAGGAAACCCTAGATGATTTAACAAGTAAACTCTGAAACTTCAGGGCTTATATTTTCACACAGAGAAAAAGTGTATTTTCTGCTCCTGTTAGCAATAGGATGTAGGTGTTAATTGTCAGTAGTTAGTTTTCCACATGTGATTCAGGTAACCACTGTCCCTGAGTCCTCTAGAGGACCGTGTTCATCCAGCAAATGAGGAGAGAGCTGAGAAGCCACATTAGCTCCTTAGGCCATTTGCCCTGGAAGTGACGCTCATCCCTTCCATTCAGTCCATGGGCAAGAATTCACCTAAGGCCTCACATGATTATAAAGGAGGCTGAGAAAAGTGGTGTCTGCCTGGACAGCCCTTTCCAGTGACAACTCTCATCTCTAGAAGGAGAAGCATATATCTCTGATGGACAGCCAGTCATCTCTACTACATTTCTGGTAGTATCCAGAAATTTCTGATAAATTCCAGGGATTATGTCTTGTTTATTGTTTGTTCTTATTACCTCATATCATACATAGCACAAAGGAGGTTCTCTGTAAATGTATGTGAAATGAAATGATACTTTATTTCTCTGGCTCCAGCTTGTCTTATTTCTAATGACACAAATACAGGGAGATTGTCTAGGTCTCAAATAAATTTTATGATGAGCTGTTATCTTTTTAAGCCTAGAAACATCTCCCAAGTCCCGAAGCATGACAGTTTCCCTCTGCCTTTCTGCTCTAAGCACTTATGGATCACCCCAGACTGTAGTAAAAGAGGAAAAATCATATTCCGTTCTGACTGGTAGAAGGAGGGCACTTCTCCAGCTGGGCAAAATATAGGATATTCTGTTTCCTGAGAATCATCCCACTAAAGTTCTTTTCCACAGACTAGGTTTCTGGACTGGAGGTAACTAAGCAATTAGTTCTTTCATTTCCAATTCAAAGAGGATGCTATTAGAACCTAAAGGGACTTCAAAGGGACCTCAAAGATTCTCTGGTCTCTATGCATAGCAAATCCTTGCCACTTATGAGACCAACCCTTTAATATACCTTCAGCAACCAACGCTAATCATGCACACTCTCCCATCAAGACTGTGGCTTCAGGATGATTTTCCACACAGAGATCCAGACTTTTATTCACAGTTTATTGGAGTTGGCATTGAGGTGACTCTATTTGTCATCTTTGATCTGCTGTATAGGAAATCGAAGGAAAGAAGGTGACTTAACTTTACAAAGATCACACAAGAAATTGGTAGCAGGGCTAAAACAAAAACTTGGGGATTCCTGATTCTAAGTCGGGCCTTCTTTTTTAGCCCCACCACTTGGAAACAGAACATTCAGTATAGAGGGAATGAGCCCACAAGCCTTGCTGTGGGTTGGTAAGTGGATGTGGCCCTCTGCCCTGAAGGCAAATTCTGCATCTTACAACTTGGTCCAGGGCATGCTCTGGCACTTAGGAAGGTCTTGAGTTTGGAGTTTACCCATTCATTTCTCAGTGGCATCACAGTGCCATGGAATGTGGCTAAGATCCCAGGCTCTAGAAATAGGGAGGCAAGTATTTCAGGGTCTGTTCAGACACTGAGTGGCTGGGCAACCTTGGGCTGGTTGGCATCCTACCCCAACCCTCAGTTGCCTCCTTTGCAAAACAGAATAGGATTTTCGAGGTAAGATTAGATAACTTATGTAAAGGGCTGAACACAAGATATGGTGGGTGTTACTACAGCTATTGCCTTTATGCAAACTTGAGTCCTCACACATTACCAGCAACTTAAGAGAGAAAATTGGGTCTCCTGCAATCCAGGGTCTGGCTTTTCTGCTCTCGTTTGTTTTTATTTTGGGTGAATTGCTTTGCACTCTGGTCCTCAGTTTTCTCACCTATAAACTGGAAAGGTTGGAAAAAGATCTTAGAGGCCTCTTCCATCTTTTATTCCTCTAATTCTGTGTTCTCTCACTATCTGAGTCCCCAGAATTATGTCTCCTGAGCTATTTTCCTCAGTGGAGAGAGATTTATGAGGATGGCTACTGACCAGGTTTGTTTTGGGTGCAATGGCCAGTCACCCTTGCACTTGGCATCTGAGACAAATCTCTATGAGCCAAGTGTGCTCCAAGTGTGACTTCAGCCTGTTGGCCCAGCAAAGCCACTGAATGCTGCCAGCAGGAATGGGGGACTGTTCCAGCCATGAGACAACTGTTTTGTTCACAGTTCATGGACATAGGAGTGAAGGGTGGTATATCCCTGGGACATATGCTTGTGCCTACGCCGAAGAGGTCATCTTAGGTAAACGCTAAAGAGAAGTATTGATAGAAATACATGGCAGATCTGTAGCCTCTGATTCCCGGTGAACAGCCATCACAAGCAGGGTGAAGAAGCAGAAAAGGGGTGCTGGCTGTGTCATGGAGGGTAAGCCTTGGTCATTCCTTTCTGGACCAGGAATCACTTTGTACCAAGCGTGGATACTGGGTGCTAGACATACAGCAGTAACAAGATGCAAAAGTGTAACCCCTGTTTTTAAGATCACAGTTTACTAGGCAGGCATGTAGGTAACCAAGTCAAACTTACTATTGTAATATATAATATCACGGACATTCACCTAGAGATTAAAATTATGATTTTAGTAGGAGATGTTGGCATCTACTTCAGATTCTAGATGGAGACGAAAAATTGTCCTGAGGCACTAAGCAGAGCCTCCCTTAGAATAACATAATTCAAAACACATTCATTTCACCAGTGATGACTCCCCCTCAACAGTAGATACAGAAGGAGAAGGCTTTTGACTGTATTGGTAGAAAAGAAGCGTCAAGACCCAGGAGAAAGAGCATCGCTGGGAAGACAAAGAAGTGGACTGTTTCTGAGTTGGTAATGCTAATGGAAGTTGCTAGAAATAATCCTCACTCAGGAGCCCTGAGCCTAGTCTATGCTCCTAACTTCAGGTGCAAACTGAAAGACCTAATTGCTGCAGCTGCATTACTAGCCTAGTACATGTTTCAATCCTGAAGTGTAGCTCCTTGGAGCTTTCTGGAGCTACTTTTTAATTCTTGAACTGACCTATAGAATAGCTTTAAAGACGAAAAGAGTGTCTTGCCTCTACCAATCAGCTAAACTATGCTGGGGCAACAATAAACACCCATATCTCAGTGATTTAACACAGGTTTCCGATCCATGTCACAGTGCAGTGAAGGACAGGCTGCTCTCCTCCATTCTGGAATTCTGTCCCTAGAACTCATGCCTTTCTATATGAACTTGGAAGAGAAAAGAGAGCTCGACGGTCATGCTTTCAAAGGCCATGCTTAGAGTGGCTTACATCACTTCCATGCATACTGCATCACCCAAAATTCAGTCACATGACCCCACCCTATTTGCAGTGGAGGTTATGGCATGTCTTCCTATATCACCAAGGAGGGACGACAGTGTGGGGAACACATGACATTTGTTCCTTCCATACCCACCCCGGAAGGTACTCTCCCCAAACATGTCTCCAATCCTTTGTTATGATGCCCCAAGCCCTTTGAATTTTCTGCAGATGAGACTTGAGTTATATGTGCTTCTGATCTGCCTTGAAATAATCAAGCAGCACATGGTCTCCTGGGTATTGTTCTGCCACAGTCCCAGTCTCCACTGTCTTATGCCACTAGAGCAACAAGAAAATGGAAGGTCTTTAATTCCAAAGGCCCCGTCCAAAAAGGTGGAGCTTCTCTGCAGGACACCAAGTTGTCATAATGCCTGTGGCCACCATTTGAGTTGTGGACCTCCCTGCAACTGAGCTTTGGACACAACCTGCTGAAGCCAGCAACTGTTCATACCCCAGCATCCCTATACTGTAGAGAGCACGTGGAAGTAAGACCAACCAGATGGACCAACTCCATTGCAAAGGCATGTAGAGTCACCTGGAGATGCCAAAACTCATAGCAAGGAGAGCAAGGGAAAATTGGATGTCTGAACTGCTGATTTTCCAGATATCAGATAGATGAGGGGGAAGAAGGGTCCCAATTTTACATATTCTTGGGATAGAAAGGCGATGTTTGTTTTGCCACAGACATAGGGAAAACTTATATAGTAATGTGAGCCCATTAAATGGTAATGTAATAGAGGAAGGAGAAGTTTTGATGGAGGCAACACACATGTGAAGTTGAAACTTTAAAAAAGAATGAGATTTTGCCAGGTTGTGCTGGGGAAAAGGGAAGGGAGAAAGTACAATTCAGGCAAAGGAATAGCATGTAGCATGGGATTATGAAAGATAGTATTCCTTTCCCCTTGGGAATAATCTAGAGGTCAAAAGCTAAACTATTTATCACAATGGAATTTAATGGCTTTCATGTTGGCTTATTGTAGCTTCAAAGTCACTCTCTTGATTCATGATGCACCCTTGCAACATGGCCAACAATGACCTGAAGGAAAAGACAGAGCAAACCATCTGGGGACACCAATGGTAGGCTTATTTGAGCCCATAAAGATCTGAAGGTGCTCTTGTGTCGAGTCACTAAGACAAAGCCATGCCAGAGCAGCCTCCAAGAGCCGAGAGCAAAGCTGGGCCTCCCTCGGGGCGAAAAGAGGACAGAGGGTCTTCTCTGCTCATTAAAACAAGAAAAAAATTTTGATTCAGTGATTCAGAACAAACATCAAGAGGAAGACCAGGTTGATGACAGCTGCCCTTCACATTATTTATTCTTTTTTCAAGTAACACAAAGCAAGGTTCACATTCACTGAACACTCAACACTTGATGGTTTAATTCTCGCAATGGCTCTCAAGGTGGATACCAACCTCTCTCTATCTCTCTGGTCAGGCAATGGGCTCAGAGCACGTGGAGGTCTTGTCCACAATCTCCTGGTTTGTCTGAGGCGGAGCCAAGATCAAGTCCAAGACGATCTGATTCCCAAGCCCCAGCTGTTTTCAGCAGGTGGCCGGAATGAGCTCTGCACACTCTGAGCGCCTGACAACGGCTGGGAATGAAAATGGATCCCAGGGGCAGTTTTTCTTTTGCTTTAAAAAGAGGAGGTAGGAGAAGGGATAGGTAAGGTATCAGGGAGTTAATCTAAATTCAGTGTTTCTCTCCCCCTTAGTAAGGGACCGTGGGGTGTCCTCCAGCTTTTCTCCAGAACATATTCTAATAACCTTTCTCTCCACTTGGCTCCTAATCTTTTTTTAATGTCTGGGGGCAGTGGCTTTTCATTCTGAACACATTACAACATTCCAGCTCACACATCACCCATCTGCCCCAGCAGAGTTTCCTGAAGGCTTAAACACTCACTGTGGTGGAGGAAAGGTTAACGTTCATTCCCTTTGATAGCAGGAGAATTTGCTTACCAAATATTAAACAGGAAAGTTCATTGCATTCACGTGGCAGGTTACTTGCTCTTCTGCAGAATGGAACACGACATAGTATTTCATTACCAGCTAATTTCTTCTGTAAATGAATGAACACTTCCTGAATTTAATTTACCTAAGCAAACATTTATTGTGAGTCTACTGTGCAACATATACTGGACTCTGTGAGGGTACATAACAATGAATAAGGCATAGTCTCTGCACTCAGGTGTCACTGTTCAGCTGGCTAAAGTCAGTAAGTGTGTAGCATTCTGTGAAAGAGGTGTTAAAATAAAGGTCTTTGAGTTCACTGTGCAAGTTATTGAGGACTGTCAGCAAATCCTAAATTGGCCAATTGCTAAAGTAATAGAGTCTTTTTCAGGTATGGCTATTTCTCACTGATTGAGTGTGATTTTGTTTGATGACTATCAAGAAATGCCTTACATTAGCTTTGATACTGGCCACAGCTCTTTCCTGAGAACAGAGTGGCATATAGCCATTGATAATAATGCCAGAATTTACTGGGTATGTGTTATAAGCCAGGTATTAGAGCTTTTTCTAATTGAGTAAATGCTCAATGAATGGTACCTACTATTAGAGAACTTTAATCTGCAAGCAACACTGGGTGGTAGATACAGTTATTACCCCAGTATTTTATTAAAGTAAGTTTATATACAATATTATATTGGTTTCAGATGTATAGCAGAGTGACCTATCATATACATTAAAAAATGCTCACCACACTATATCTATAGTTACCATCTGTCATCATACAAAATATTACAATATTATTGACTATATTCCCTATGCTGTACTTCTCATCCCCATGACTTATTTATCTTATAATTGGAAGTTTTTACCTCTTTATCCCCTTCATATATTTTTCCCCTCTCCCCTCCCCTCTCCTCTATGGCTACCATCAGTTTGTTCTCTACATTTATGAGCCTATTTCTGTTGTGTTTGTTTTTTGCTTGTTCAGTTGTTTTATTTTTATAATATAAATTCCACATATAAGGGAAATCATGATATTTGTCTTTGTTTGACTTATTTCACTTAACATAATACCCTTTAGGTCCATCCATTTTGTCACAAATGGCAGGATTTCATTCTTTTTAAAGGATGACTAATATTCCATTGTATATACATACCATTTCTTCTTTATCCATTCATCTATCAATTTTGCAGTTTTGTAGGTAAAGAAACCGAGGCTTAGAAAGTTCATTACCTTCTCCAGAATCACATGAGGAAAGCTGTGGATCCATTTGACTTTTCCTAAGCTTATTTTTAGGCTTCATTAGGGCTGGTTCAGGGATAGTTTAGCACCCACTTCAAGTGTGACTTTTCTGTCCCTGTGTATTCAACAAGGTCTCTACTCCGGCTGGCGTGAACTCAACTAGTTCCCCAGCTCTACATGAGCTCTGGCCACTTTTCAACTTAGGGCTGCCTGATAATTCTTCTTTCCACAAAGGTTCCTCTTTGCCCAGTCTCACGGAGTTTCATCCTATGCATGTAGAAATTGCTGTTCATGGTGTCCCAAGGGGACCCTGTGCAGATTTCTGGGGCACATTGTCTTCTCCAGTACTTTTTCTCAACAAATCTCAACTTCCTCTACTTCTTTCCCAAATGATATCTTCCTCCTCAGCTTAAGACACTGCCAGGCTGTCTTAGAGCCTGCCAGCTCCCACAGTTCGTAAATTGTCTGTATGCATAAAGCCAGGATGATCATTTCTCCTATTTCAGGAATCACAGTCCTACCCTGCCTGTTGTCCAGTATTTGAAAATTGTTCTTTTAAATATTTCCTACCTTTTTCTGGTGATTTGTGATAGGAAAGTCAGCTAAAGAAGGTTACATTCTCACCACTGGTAGCCAATGTTCTCTTGTGACATAAAAATATTCATGGTGCTCTGAATGAAAAAAGTATATTTTAATGGAACATGTAAGGTCTAGTTCTCTTATGGAGAAATATAAATATATGTCAGAAAAATATCTGAAAATGTGTATATGAAATGTTAATAGCAGTTTCTAGGTAGATAAGCTTATAGACATTTTATTTTTTTCTTCTTTTGATCTCTGATTGGAAACATATTACTTAAGTAACATAAAAAGGAGAGCTTGAGGGAAAAAATTAAATGATAAAATATACAGTACTCAAAAGCAAAATTATAATTAAAATATGCTACCTGTATTCATCATTAGAGTTGAATGGTGCCAATCAGAATCAAGGATAACCTTCTAGATAACTTAATGGCACTATTTATGCATCTAAAAATTAGTTACTGCTCTTTAATTCAAATTTTTCTCTTTCTTTTAGGCTGAGCAATTTTATTTTCTTAGGCTGAGAAATTTTGACTGAAAGTGTTTGTTAATTGTTCGCAACAGCTTCCCAAAATTTCAGCGATGCCTCTTGCTTACAGATTCTACTAAAAGTTGCTCTTGACACATTTGTCCCTCTAAACAATAAAATGTTTTTATTGTATCAGTCATTTGTTCAAAATTTGCTCTTATTTTTTCCTTCCCACTCCTGCCTCTTCTATCCTGAGAAGAAAGG
Organism: Manis pentadactyla; assembly: GCF_030020395.1. Lineage (NCBI taxonomy): Eukaryota > Metazoa > Chordata > Mammalia > Pholidota > Manidae > Manis > Manis pentadactyla. The sequence continues at coordinate 14,241,524 of NC_080021.1, read as the reverse complement.
GAATTGAATCGAATCTACTACCATCAAGAAATTTACTACAAACAATTCATACACTTTATCCTATTTGATCCTCAGAATAACCCTGCAGAGGATCTTTAATTCCCAATTGATAGGTGTGGAGACTGAGTCTTAAGGGGCAAAGTAACTTCCCCAAGATTGTAAAACTGGTAACCAGTGGATCCAAGACTGAGCTCTGGACTCCAGGTGTACATTTCAATGGACTGAGAGACATTTTATAGGAATTAGGTAGAATTTCAGCTTCCCTCCCCCTGTATCAATCTCAACCAAAGGTCTATAATATGCTAGCTAGTTTGTTCACAACAAAATGTGGCTTTATCCTCTTTAAATTGTGTGTCTGGGTACAACACTTCACAGTACACATACCAAAATAGATTAGCTTTGTCCTTGAACAAGTGTTATATTCAGATTTTGTGAGGGTATTTTTATTTTGGTCATTATCTCCTCTCTGCTTCTATAGAACTTGGTTCATGAATTTATATATTATTTCATTGAAGACATTTACTTAGTGATATGTTTGAGACCCTGGTTATATAGTCATTAGTAAGACTTGATTCCTACCCTCAAGTACTCAGAATCTACTTGTAATAATGTGGGATGAATAATGTTAGAAACAGGCATGGCATACTATGGGTGCACCAAGAAATGACTCCTTATTTAATCTGGAGTGTGGACTGGAAATAACTTCTTGGAAGAAATCATGACTAAGTCAAATCTTAAAGGATAAGTAAGAGTTAGGCAGGTGGAAAGATAAGAAAGAGGATTCAGGTATTTGGGAATATCGTGAAAACATACTTACAAGCATGAAAAACGCAGTATATTTGAAAACTCATGAACATTTAAATCTGGCTGAAGAAAAAATAAGATGGCAGAATGGTAAGAAGGAGAATGGAGGATCTGACACAGTGTCGATCTTCACCAAGATGGCATGCAATAATGGAAGTTTATTTAGACCTTAAACTAAAGACTGAGTCTTCATTGAAGACTTTCTGGAAGCCAATGATATGATCAGATTTCTTCTTAGCAAATCATGTAGGATCTTGAATGGACAAACCTTTTACAGGTACCAGGCATTAGGACTTCAACCCATCATTTTGAGGGGCACAACTCAACCTACAAGAGAAGGTATCAAGAAGGAACTTGTGGTAGCATAAGATTCCTAAAAGGGCAAGGATATAAGAACTGAGAGATGTCCGCTGGATTCAGCAACAAGGAAGTCATGGGGTCCTTGGGGGAATTGGTTTCAGTGGAATGTGTCACCAATGGAGCCCCAAGAACACTATGCAACAAGGGCCTCCTTCACAGGGCTTCATCTAATGGAGAAGTCAAGCAAAGACTCAGAGGAATGCAACCCTTGGAAAGTTACAGAAAGCTTTCTGGAAGAGGTGATAACTGAACAATTTTAAAAGATGAGTGAGAAGAAGCCGTTCAAAGGGGAGGGTAAATCATTCTATCATGGCAGAACAGACACACTGTGCCCAGTGCGAGCAAAGACTCAAAGGACTGAGAAAGATAGTTTATGAAGACCTGTAAGGTAATTCAGTATGGATCCAGATAGAGAGTACAGTGGATAAAGAGCAGAAGGCAGAATAGAAGAACATTGCTCTGGAGAAGGCCTGAGCAACCAGTATTTACACTTTTGAATTCTCTCTTGCCACGATGCCTCGCTCCCAGCTTCTTTTTTGTCCTTGCTCAGTCTAGGAAACTGTTTTGTGGGGGTCCCATTAAATTCAGCTTCCACTTGCTGTACCCACAGGGACTTGCATATGCCACGAAGCAGGTCAGCCAAAGGGTATGCAAGGTCAGAAAATGATGTTGCATCAAGATTCATCCCCACTCTGTGTCCCACACTCCCATAACATTAACAAGAAAATAAGAACGCCTGCCCAGCTGTCCTGCCTGACGTCGCTGGGTAAATTGTCTTTTATTAAGGAGCTGTAATTGTTCTTCACTGAGCTCTGACCTAAATTTAGTGGTTCCGAGGAGTGAGCGCCCGCCAACAGGATTTCCCTGAGAACACTATGAAGTTCCTGTATCAATTCAATTCATTAACTAGAAAGAGAGAACAAGCAGCCAATTTTTTTTTCCTGTTCTTCAGTGAATCATTTGTTTAGCTTGACCAGAAAATTTTCTAGGATCCTGTCTGAGACTCTTGTCAGGATAAAGAGACAGCAGAGCTTATTCAAATTCTTCCTGAGGCATTAACTCTGAGGCAGAAATCAGATTACATTAAATAGATCTGACTTCCTTGCTGTTAAGGACCCTGGGTTTACTTACTGGACATTTTCACCCTGAGGGGAAGAAACTGCCTCAAACCTGGGCTGGGTGACTTGCAGGGAAATGAAAGAGAATCAACTTGATTCACCATTAAAGGGAAAAAGAAGAAGAAAAAGGAGAAAAGAAAGAGAAAATTAAAAAAATAAAAAAATAAAATATAAACCTAGAACTTAGAAAATGTCCCCTGTGGAAATACATGTTTTAATACAGCTCATGAGAAGAAAGGGAACTAATGTGAATGCTTAATACTTACAAAAGCATCCTTTAAGTATGACAACCCAGCTGAGGCCCAGAGAGGTGAAATAATTTACCTAAGGACACAATGCTTCTAAAGAATGGAGCTGAGACTTACAGCCATGTCTGCTGAGTCCAAGGCCAGTGTTCTTTTCCCCTCAACATGGCATCTTGGCCTCTGGTAGAGTGGATAGCTAACCACTGATGGTCAGGAAGTCCCTGGAACCTCATAGACTGATGCTCACGGCAGTGGGAAGCAAGCAACCCTAATCTTGAACATCTTCCTTCATTTTTAACAACAATCTCCCTAAAGAATCACACCATGGCTACTCCTATTGTTCTGGCTGGAGCCACCTGATATCTGATATCTTACTGTGCATCCTTATGCAGGAACTACAGAAGCCTATAGAGTGGAGAGGACAGTCTATGACATGCTCTCAAGAAGTTCAGTCTTTAGCCAGGAGTCTAAGACATACACAGATCCTGGTATTAATTTACATTGGCATCATATTGTCATTGACAGTACCGCAGTTGAGTTTTATAACAAATTCCTGAGACAGATTGAGCAGACGATATTATCCCCACTTTACAAATGTACAAAGTAAGTCTTCCACTGGCCTTACTTTATACATTTGGTTGAGTCACTGGCCTAAGGTCACTAAGATAGTGAGTGGCAGGACCTAGTATAAAATCCACACTAGCTCCCAGTCTAGTTCCCAGTCTACTGCAGTGACGGTCAAGGTTGCTTTAAGATTATGAGCATCCTATGTTAAATTATGACACAAGTGGGGACTTTGGAGTCTGAAGATGGATCTACTTAGGAAGACACCTTTCAGGGTCTTTGAGAAGACCCATCTCCTCTAAATCAGGTTTGGGGGCTTGTCCTGTTTCAGGTAGTTTGGGATGCTATAACAGAAACACCATAGACTGGGTGGCTTAAACACGTACATATTCTTATCATGGCTCCGGAGGCTGAAAAGTCCGAGATCAAGGCACCAGCTGATTTGGTTTCTGGTGAGGGCTCTCTTCTTGGTTTGCAGATAGCCACCTTCTTGCTGAGTCTGCACATGGCAGAGAGAGATGATTTCTCTTTTGTCACTTTTTATAAGGACACTACCTCCATTCGTGAGGGCTCCACCCTCATGACCTAATCACCTCTCAAAGGCTCCACCTCCTTATACCACCACACTAGGGGTAGGGCTTCAATATGTGAATTGGAATTAGTGTGTGTTGGGGGGACAAACATTCGATCCATACCACTCTCCAGCTCTGTATTTCCACAGCTGGGCAACATTAGAAGAGGTCATTTAATTCATTTTGGCTTCAGTTTCCAAATCTCCAGAACAGGAAGTTAAGGTGGAGAGAGTATGAAGTCTGCATTGCCTATTTACTTTGGGAACTTCCAGTTTTCTTCAACTAGGAAATATAGGCAATTAATTCCAATATAACACATTTTTTGGTTCAGCACTATACATTCCAAATAAAATACACCTCTGATCCACCTGCACTGGAGGCAAATTTGCTCTCTGCTCTCACACACTACTTCAAACTAACTTATTACCACTGAAGTATGCATTAAAAAAACAGTGTAGTGCAATGATTGTGAGCATGTGCTCCAGGGCCAAATGGTCTGGGTTCAAATTTGACTTAACTAGTTGTATGACCTTGAGCAAGTCACTTTATTTCCTCTACACCTCCATTTCACTATCTGTAAACTGGGGTTATAGAGTGCTTACCCCTTTCAGTGGCTGTGAATATCAAATGACTTGACATGTAAAACACATAAAACAACTGGGGGAAGAGCTATGTAAACACTAGTGCTTATTAGACTTCCCACCCCAGGATGAACATCTAGAAATTATCTTTCCCAGATAGCAACTTAATCATGCAAACTCTATAGTTAGCGCTTACGTCGCATTATCATATGTCCCTTCTGGTTAGAGCAGCCTGCAGTTATTCTGTTTATCTTGACCTTGGAAAAGACAAAGCAACTTGAAACATGTCCCCAGAGAGCTAACAGGGTAACTGGGAATGATCGTCCTGTTTCCCCAAATCCCCAGCCAGGGCTTCTCTATTCACAGCTGTGCTGAAGAGCTTCCTTCCTGGCTTGTGTCTCCTAAAAGGGGAAACTATTGCAAGGTCTCCAAGAGGAAGGAAAGGGGACCTTTTTAATTAGCTTTCTCTTTTGAATGACGCCATCACAGACCTGATTCATTTCCATGAATTGATGAAAAAAAAAAAGCGGGATGGGTGGTAAGCTCTCTGAAGGAACGAGTGAAACCCATGAGAAGAGAACAGATCAGAGGAAGGGTGAAGTTGGAGAAAACAGCCCTGTGAACTTGGCCGTCCACCGTGATCCACATTTAGGCCAGGAGATGACGTCAAAATCTAAATTTAAAATGGAGGCAGCAAGTCTGCTGGTTGGAAACTGGAGGCCGAAGGAGCAGTGGAAATGTTAGTCCGATCCTTGGTGTTCTAGAATGTACCAAGTGGTATATCTGGAATTTTTCATAATCACCTCTTTGCAGACCTATTTCTGTCTGTGATATTCCACAGAGAGATATTCTGCTTGCAAGCCATTTCCTGTAGTTGTGAGTGTGAGTGTGTGTGTGTGTAGATACACTTCCATGAAATCACAGAAGCCTGAGGCATGTATACCATGGTCTCCTTAAAACCTTTGCTCTGGAACAAACCAGTGTGTTTCTGGGGAGACTGAAGCAGACCAGGAACCGTAAAGTCAGGAGGCATCACCACTTCTCTAGAATTTTCCATGTGCCAGGCCCAGTATTAATGCATTTAATACTTTATCTATGTTCATGTCCGTCCTCTAAAAGGGACATTATTAAGTAGTTGTTGAGACAGACCCAGAGAAATGTACATGTTTGCCATGGCCACTTAGCTACTGAGTGGAAACGTAAGTCAGGTCTGACTTCTTTAAAGCCTGCACTCTTTTTACTTCCCAATGTTACATAAAGATAAAAACAGACACAGAAAACAGTGATGAAGAAGTTTTGTCATGTAGCCTCCAAACAAAGATGTCAGGTTTCCAACTGGTTTCTTACCTACAATCTCTCTCTCTCTCTCCCAACCCTTCCTCCATACTGTGACCAGAATGTTCTCTCCTTAAAGTATATTTGCTATTAAATCTTTGACAGTTTAACAGACCTTTCTATAGCTCCCCACTACCTATAAGGTAACTAGAAAATTCCTTAGCAAGACCTTTCTCAGCCTCTTGCCAACCTGCCTCCCTAAGTTCATCTTCTCCCTAAAATGCAGCCAGTCTCAGAGACACAGAAGATATTGATCACTCCCCAAAACACCATTCCCTTTCAGATCACTGAGTTTTTTTTTACTTCTGCTGGAAAACTTCTCCTGACTTTTCAAGACCTAATGTAAAAACTCTGTCATCGGTGAAGGTTTCACTGACCCACCATTGTCCGCCTCGTCCCTCTAGCTGGATCGCATCGCTCCCGCCTCTGTGATGCCGTCTCAGGTTGTGGAAGGCTCCTCTGAGGCAGTGATCCTACTGTACAGAGAGCAAGAGTGGCGCTCGGGCGGTTCATGAACTCCACCATGTCTAGGCCACTCTGTACGCATCACCGACGCCAGGCCTGGGTTGAATTCATTGCGTCAATAAACCTCTCTGGTATGTATTTGTAAAAGGAAGGAAGGAAGGATGGACAGAAGGAAGAACAGAGGGGAGGAAGGAAGGGGTCATAGATATGACTCTGTATTTATAAGTAGATGAAACTTAGGAATCACTGCTCTGAAGTGAAAAGTCTTCTGGGTGTGATTCAGAAAACTGACTCCTGGTCCAGCTGCATCACTGGATGCTCATACGGCACATGTATATATGTCACGGCCTCAGTCTCCCTAAAGTGACCAGAGTACATTGTTTTACGAAGTTGGTTGAATATGCTGCAGAGGCTTTCGCTCATTAATTCTGGTAACGTTTGATTTTATCCTGGCTAATGTTAACTCAGTTCTGGCATCAGGGAAACCAACTCAAATGGGAGCAGGTGGCTTTCCTATATGTTCTTTGCTTTGTTATCCATTTGTGTTCTTGTTTGCTTTTTTTTTTTGCTTAATCTCAAAACCTGCCCCAAATCCGCCTAGAATACAGATGTTTCCATCTGGGTCAACAGGTGGCACTGTTGAGCAGTACAAATCTGCCCCCCACACTCCATCTTTTTGGTGCTCAAGTTGGTTATAAGGCCCACCCTCTGCTCAGTCTTGACATAACCAAATAAGTTAGTCACTGTGCAAGTAGTGGAATCAGAATTCAAACATCAGGCAAGTTGGCTTGGGCTCCTGTGTGCCAAACTAGTGCCCAACTGCTTCTTACCATGCCAGGGGCTCATAACCTATGGCACTGCAAAGACAAATATAAGGATTGGTATGTTTTAGCCACAAAGTGTCACCTGCAAAAAGGCTGGAAAACTTGGCTTAGGCACTGTTAGGATACAAATGTGATGAAACTGGGCATAGTCCAAAAGACACTTAGCTTTGCTGCCGTATTCAACCCATCCTGAACCACACTCGTCCCTTGCCCTTCTAAACCAGGTCTCACTGGGGGCTTCCCTCACCTGTTAACCGTTCCTAATCCTGACACTCATTTGTTCCACAGAGAGTTCCCAAGGTCCTACTGCAGACAACTTAATTATTCATTTGTTCATTTAACATTTGAGTATCTATTCCTTTCCCGTAGGTTTTTGAAAATGGTAGCTCAGTTACTCAGCAATAAGGAAGAAAGCCATGCAGCGAGGAGCTCAGGTAACTAGCACTTACACCCTTCTGAGATCTGAGACGCCCATTCCTGAAACTGTCCCAAGAGGATACTAATGGCAGCCTTTGTGGAGTGTTTACTACTTGAGAGAGGCTGTATGGTCTACTGATTGTAGAGCTGCCTGGATTCAAATCCTGGCTCTACCGCTACGCAGCCTCATGCCCCTGTGAGAGCTACTAAACTTCTCTGTTCCTCAATTTCCTCATCTGTTACATGGGGATAAGAGGGTAGTTTGAAAGTTAAAATGAATTCATACTCATAGAACACTTAACGACACTGCTCTTCATAAATGAAGACCCTCATAATGCCAGCTGTTATTATTGGCTTGGCTTTACATTACGTGTTTCATAGGCAGTATCTCTTTTAATCCCTACCACCATCCTACAAGGTAGGTGTTAGACTTTTCACCATTTCAGGTGTGAACATTGAAGTTCCAAGAAGTCGACTAATTTACCCAAAGCCACAAAGTAAGTAGTACAACTGAGTTTCAAATCCAAGCCAGTGCAACTCAAAAGCCAGGTTCTTAACCATAATGCAATGGTTATGCCTCCTTTTCAAGCCCTCGGGAGGTCTAATAGAGCGTAGACACCAGCAGTTAGGCAGAAACAAAGATTTTTCAGGGAGTCCTGGAGACGGGGGAGAACTGTGGAAAAGCGAGAGAAGCACCTGGGTAGAAAGTGATGAACTTCGTGCAGAAAAATTTAAAAACCACTGAGGCATCAAAGAAATGAGCCATCTCTTCCTGGAAATAGCTCATGGCTTCCTGAGGGCCCCACCCAAAAGACCACATTCAACATCCTCCTGTACTTTATACCTGCTGGTTGCCTCCTACCTTCCTCCTACCTCTCTCTGATTTAGTCCTGTCTGGCCTACCAATCACAGCCATGCCAACGCGGTAACTGGCTTACTTAGGGAGACCCTAGAGTTTACCGCCTCCAGGAGGGCCCTGCATCAGGCTTTATCCAGTGTGATACTGCTCTGACCGGAGCACCATCTTCTCATGCCTGACCTCTGCAATCATTTCCTAACTGGGCTCACACTGTTCCACCCCAGTCCTTCCTCTAACCTGCAGCCAAAGTGAGCTTCCAAAGCTGTAAAATGATCATCTCACTGTGTAATACTTGTTTTCCATCACTTTTAGATAATAGCAAAAATCCTAGCAGGAAGTATCCTGGGCACAGTCCCTGCCATGAGAGGGAATGTGGTTGGTGGGAGAGCAGAGGAGGAAAGGGGGAAATGTTGGAGGTGAGGTTGATGAGCGACAGGGTCTGTCAGCTATAGCACTAATGCCAGTTTGTGGCTTTACCTCCACTGGGAGATTATTTGGCTCATGACATCCCCATGCATCCTGTGGGTCAGAAGTTCTGGAGTCATCATCCTCTCACACTCCAGATCTGATCATTCGACAAATCTTGATAACTCTACCTTCAAAAATATCTTCACTAACACCACTGCCAGCCCCCTGATCTGAGCCACCTTCCCCTGACTTAGAGAATCACCACCCGGGCCTCTGGGCTGATTTGCTGCCTCCCCTCCCCCATACCCAAGCTTCCTAGTCTAGTCTTCATATGTTGGACAGACCAGATCCTCTTACAACTAAATCAGACCGGATGACTCCTCTGCTTAAAACCTGGAGCCTTCTCTTCTCACTCATAACAAAATCTAAAGTCGTCACCAGGGCATTACAGGACTCTGCACAAAACTGCCAACCCCTCCCTGCTCTGACTCTCTGTCTGACCTTCCGTCAACCTCTCTCCTTTTCTGCCCCCCGCCACATCCTCCTTCCTAATCCTCAAGCACTTCAGACTTAGGGTTAGGGTTAGGGTTAGTGTACCTCAGTGGACTTCATCCTTGCTGACCCTTCTCAGAATCTGCTTCCCCAAATATCCACATGACTTACCTTATAGCTTCATTCAGATCTTGGTTCAAGGGTCATTTTGCAGAGAAAATACTGATCATCTTACTCAAACACAGAACTACCTGTTGCTTTTTTTCCGCATTCTCTTACTTTAACTTTCTCCTCATCACTTCCTTCCACCTGGGATGTTATTCTTTTGTGTCTGTTGCTGTCCTTCCCCCTTTATCCCAGCACGGTGTAAGCTACGTGAGGGCAGAGACTGCCCCTGCTCATTCTCTCCTGTATTTCTCATGCTAGGAACAATCTCTGTCACACAGTGAGTACTTAATAAATATTTGATGGTGGTCATTGAATGTCTGTCTGCTACCCCAGGAAGCTTTGGCTCCTCCGGACTAGTGTCTACCATTATGTTCCCAATGCATAGCAGAGTTGGGCTTACAGAAGATGCTCAACAGCTATTGTTAAATTAATGCGTGAATGGAATAGAGACTGAATGAGTGATTAGGTTATTCAGTGTGAATTTGCTCCAGATTCTGATGAGAACTGATTTTAGAAACAGGAAGGAGGGAGTGTCTAGTGGAGTGTCAAGTGGCCCCTGCAGCTGGGAAGCTGAGCAGTGCACGGTAGGACACAGGCGAGGTCTTTGTGTGCTTGGGGCTGAGGACAAGCATTTCCAGGTTGGCTGCGGTTTTCTCATGGAGGCCCAGTTGGGTGGTCAAGGAAACTGTTAGTCCATGTGGGGCCTCGTGGCCTGGCCCGAAGGTGAACCCAAACATGCTAAGAGGGACTGTGCATTCCAGGGTGCTTTACTGCTGTGCAGATCCACCTAAGATGCCGCATTTTGCTGACCCACGTGAAACGCAAATAGGAAGAGCCAACTTCGCTTCAGCTGTTGCCTTACCTCCAGCTCTTCAAGAAGTTGATCAATGATGATTTTAGTAAAGATACTAGGTTTAAAGGGGCTGAATCTAAAAAGATGTCTTGATCTAAAGAGGGAAAGTAAATGGAGGGTGGAGGGCCTATCATTCAAATTTCAGAGAACATAAACAATGAGATGTCTCTGCTGTGTACCCAAGAAGCGGTGTGATGCAGAGAAAGGAAGAGAGGTGGCCGCTCTGATTCAAGCCTCAGCTCCAGTACCCACAGACTGCGGGGCTTTGAGATGGTACTTCAGGTCTCTGAGCCTTTTATCCAAAAAATGTTCTTTGCTATATACTTCTTAAACTTAATTACAAAACTCATAATAAGGACATTTGCATAGTCTTTTATGAAGAACTGATCACATACATTTGTTGATTTAATCTTCTCAATAATTCTATAGATTGGGAATTATTTTTATCACTCTCTTTTTGTAGATGAGAAAAGTAAGGACTTGGAAGTGTGGAAGCCAGCCTTGGACCACCACACACCTGGTGGAGGTCAGGGTATTTAGTGATCCAATCACTCAAACTTCCCCCCTCCAGATTTCTCTACTCAGGGGGCCATGCTCCATGAACCATGATCTAAACAGAAAATAAATCAACACCCTGTACATAAGCAAATACGTTTCCAATATTTCTCAATGTGGAACTCTCTAGTAAGAAATTGGAAATCCTTGAATCCTACCCCATTCCTACCCATTCCTCTTTGTGGCCATCAAGGAAAATGTGTGCACCAGGACCCATGACAAAGGACTAACAAGGTCTAGGTCCCCCTGAGCTGTTCTGATGCTCTGAACTCAGTAAAGCGAATAGAGTTCCAGGCCCAAACAAAGCCTCTGCAGCTCTTTTCATTCCATTCTATTTTGTTCTCAAATTTTACCATCAGCCACAGAAGAGAGATGCAAAAGAGTAGAGGAGGAGCACCAGAAACACTCGTAGAGGGGCTTTATCCTAAAGAACAGCCAGGATGGAGGCAAGCTGATCACACGCAGGTGGCTAACCTTTCATCAACTACAGGTGCCACTCATGACCACTCTAGGGCCAGGACTAAGGTGAGGCATGTGGAGTCACTGCAGTGCAGAACGTAGGAAGGCAGAAACTCAGATTCCTGCCACTGAAGAGTTGGCACCTGGGAGGGAGTGTCTCCGGAAATCTCACACCCTCCAAGCCTTGCCTTACCCTAGTACTGGCACTCAGAGTCCTAAAATGAAGCCAATTCCATCAGTAAGTTCTCTTCTTACGGAGGATCTAGGTGAAAAGAGAGGAGAGAACCAGGAGCGCCCCACAATGGTAAGGATGCGTCTTCCCATTGCCTTCCATTTCAACTCCTCTGGACTTCCAGTCCTTCTCAAAGTTTAGTGTGCACGTGGATTACCTGGGGATCTTGTTACATTATTCTGATTCAGTAGGTCTGGGGTAGTGGCTATGATTTTAAATTTCTAACAAGCTCCCAGGGCATGCTTATTTGAGTCAGTCTACTTACCACTCTCTGAACAGCAACACCTAGAAACAATGGTTCTCAAGCCCAGAGCCATAACCCATGCTAATGAAGTCAGTTCTACAAAAACCTGAAGGAAGACTAAAAGCATAGGCCCTTGGACCACTGCAGAAATGTGGGGAAGCATAAATCAGGGGCTTGAGATGAGGTCTGATTAAAGCAATAAAGTTATGTCTGTTTCAGACTATTTCCTTTCCAAACTGCTTCCTTGTAGGTCCCTCAAGAGTCTCATACTAAGACTCAAATAGCCAGTTGAACGTGGTAGGTACCTTTGCCTATGCATCTACTCTGTGTGATCCCTGACAATGTGTGCATGCCAATAAAGTACCTAAAGGTTAATCTAACTGCCATTTTCAAAAATGATAGTAACATTAGGCACAAAAATGTATACTATTACGGAAATAGGTTTCTATTACATGTATATCTTCTTATGCAAAACAGCTTATTTTCACAAAGTGCTTTGATTGACATCCAAGAAGGAGATATATATATATATATATATATATATATATATATATGTATATATATATATATATATATATATATACACACATACATACACATTGAAATTTTTTACAGCCAAGGAGAGTCCTTGGACAACAGATAAGAAATTTAAAGTTTTTAAATTTCATATTGACAAAAATGGATTGAACACCTGCTATGTGAAAAAGCATGAAATGTGATGAACTGTGTCAGATAAAATGTTCTCTCTTTCCCTTCCAGACCTGTTTACCTCTGTATCCTCAATTCCCAGTAAAATGTCTCATATATAGTATGTAGCTTGTTTACATTTAAATATATGAATAAATTATTGTAAAAACAACAGAGAAATAAAAACAGTGTGGTACCAGATGGTGGTTCCACTCTGGAGTATTTTAACCAGGATTAGGTGAGGAAAGGTAAGATAAAATCCCTAGAAATGGGGTTTGGGAAGAAGTGACCAGGAATAGGTTTTTCAATTCATAGCCTTGGATGTTTAAAGTAAAACTCTAGTTTTGGTGAACTAAAATTCAGAGCACGAAGTAGGAGAGAAGCCCAGTGATTCCAGTGGGCCAGCAGGGAGGGCACTAAAGGAAGTCTTCAGTGATGTGAACATTCCCCTGATTACGGTTCATACCAGGTACCATTAGAAGTAGCCACCGTCAAGAAAGCCATTCCTGACCTCAGCTTAGCCAGGCTAAAGTTCCATGTACACAGCCTGACCTTGTCCAGACGGCCTCAGGAACTGCTTGTTTTCTTCCATCTCACTTATCACTATCTGGCTTTCTCTCTATTTCACTTCTTCCACTGCTAGAAAATGAGCTTCATGAGCACAAAGACTTTTGCCTGTGTCATTTACTCTTAGGTACTTGATGCAGAATAGGCACTCAATAAATATTTATTGCATAAATACATACTGGCTGAGGGAATTGATGTGACAGCACATGAATGCATGAGTGAATTGGATGGACAGAGGCTTTGGTGAAGGGTTGTGGCCCCTAGCTTTGAATCAGAAATTGACTGATGTAAAGTGCCGTGATATGGTCCTGCTCTCCGAAGAGATTACGAATGAATTAAGGAAACGTGGCAGGAACATAGGAAGGGTTAAATGTTGTTACATGGATAAAGTAGCAGAGTAACAGCTATGGAAAATGATAAATATATTTGGCATCTTAAATCAGATTATTTAATTAGGGAATGAATGTGGAAAATGAAAAAGTTGTGTGGAGCGTCCACACAGAATTTTGAGAGATGAGGTTTGATATGGCTTTTTAAAAATACTCCTGGATCTTTGGGATCTTTTCCAATGAGTCAAAATCATGAAGATCAAAACCACAAGTATATTGTCTGATAATGCATTTTTGGTTTAAAGCTTACATGTAAACATCATTTAAAAGGCTGCCTTAAAAGTGACGTGACTGGGCCAGGTTAGATTAACAGATTTGAGGCTCACAGACTTTTTTCTTTTTATTGAAGTATCATCAATATGCAATCTTACATTAGTTTCAAGTATACAACACAGTAGTTCAACAGTTACCCACATTATTAAATCCTCACACCACTAGTGAAGTCACTAGCTGTCAACATAGGAAGATGTTACAGAATCATTGACTATATTCTCCTTGCTGGATTCTTTAAAGTAATGGGAACCTGTTTCAAGGAACAAGGGAGCTCAAGACAGAGAGAGAAATAGTATCATCAGCACCACCATCTCCCTGAGCCCATTTGTTTTTATTGAGGGTGGTGTACACTTCAGAAGTTACCTGGAGAGCTGCTCAGCTTTGCTCCATGTGGATAAATTGAAATAAGTGGCCTTCCCATGTCTTTGTTTCTAAATTTATAAAAGAGAGGATGTGATTAGTTTTCATAGGCAACAATTAGCATGCAGTGGTTCAATTGGTTAGAATTCTAGTCAGTCACCTCAGAGGCATGACCATGTATGTCCCATGCTCAGCCCATGCTCAGCACATACACATGAACTGTTGCAATGTACTGCTGTGCCTTACAGTGCCTCCTGGCAAGAGAGTTATCTACTTGGTGGTGGGGGTGAGCAGAATCATTGAGCCTCTTTTCCTCAGAAGGTTTTGCACATCAGGAGAAACAAAGGCATTTTCAATTCCCCTTTATGAACAACAAGATGTTTTAAAAATAATTTCTAACTTGCTTCACAAGTGAAGCCATTGTATTGTGTCAATGTTAATCTGTCAAAAGCTTAAATTGATCTTAAAGTCAAGCTCTCTTGAAGAGGAGAATCACTGTACATAGCTTTCAAGTCTTGCATAGTAGTGGCTTCATCATTACGATATGGCCCTCTTGTCCATGGTCAGAAGAAAAGTTTCTTTCTTATAATTAAAAGGAATTGGTTATGAGGACTCAATATTCCCCAGAATAAAACAACGCTATGTTTTTGTCCTCTCTACTTCTTTTATGTGGAAGGAATGAAAGATAACCTATCAGGAGGTAATGTTGATAGAAATAATTTCATTAGCAGGCTCTGGGAAAGCAGCTGTGTGAATACTTCCTCAATTGGAAATACTCATTGCTAGGAATTTGGGAATCCATGTGAATGAATTTTAATGTCAAGCTCATATGAAGTTCCAGAGTAGTGCTCAAACTCACAAAGGTACTAACAGCAAAATTTGGCTCTAGAACAGAGAAATGAGCAATGTATGGTTATGCTGTAACTAGTAATTAATAAGGGATAGTGAAGAAGGTACCAACACTTCTCTTCAATTTTAATTTCTCTAAAAGCACTCATACATGTAGATATACAGAGTTTCATATACAGATGCAACAACTTACGCACACCCATATACACAATCTTTATAATTACTAAAATTAACTCTACAAGTTCCACTCTGCTATTAAAGTGTATATTTTCAAACTGAAATAGTAAATGAAAAGGTGTATGAACTTCTCCAATTAACCATGAATGAATGAATGAATGCATGAATGAATGAACAATTATTCAAATATGGCAATCACAAGTGAGGTCCATATTGCCACCTGGTGGCAGCATACCTTAATTGAAGAATTCATTTTTGAGTAAAATCAAGTAAACATATGAAGTGACAAATCATATCACATGAGACAGTATAACACAAATGAGGTATTAGAGGGTCACAAGCCCCTGTAATTTAAATACCACACTTGTGTATTCATTTTCTATCTTAAGTAAAGAGGAGAAACACAACACCCTGGTCTTTGATACAAGGCTGGTTTCCTTTAGGCTTTATCTAAGAGTGTTCATTTAATGAGCAACAAAGCCATTTTACCCCTAAGGTGGCCCTAGGCCTATTCAGTTGCCATATTGACTAAAAAGGCTTTTTTATGTCATTTCTGTGGTCATGGTATAGTGGAAATAACATTGGCTACAGATCTAATCCATCAGTGGGTTCTAGGGATAAGAACTCTTTACCCCTAAAAGTCTCTGTAGGTCAGTGAATTTGGGTACATACTATTTACAAAAGATTATTTTATTAAAGGAATCCCAATGAACAGGCCTGAATTCAGACAATTTATTTCAACTAATTACATAATTATCACTGGAGATGGGAATAGACATTGTTATTCTTGCTAAGCTTCTCAGGGGTTACAATTTGCAGGCAATGTTAAGAATCATGGTTGAAACATGGGCCAACGAAAGATGATATTCCTATTTAAAATTATATAAATCTTCAGCACAGCTAAGTTTAAAATTCAAGTGTATAGGAAAAATATACAGCAAAAAAAATATCAAAATGCCATTGGCATTTACCCTCCAAAATTCTTCAGAAACTCTTAAGAGTAGTAGAAAGCAGACTAGTTTTGATTGGCAGCTTTCTGTGCCAATGCTTGCATATTCTATACATTTCATTTAATCTTCACCTATATGGTAGGTAGACTTTTATCCCTATGCCCCTTACAGTTTCAGAAACAGAAGCAAAAATAGATGTATTAGCACAAGATCATGCAAGGTGTAAATACCATAGCACAGATTTAAACGTAAGACTGTCTGACTCTGAAGTCCATGGATATTTCCATGAGACCTCGTTCAGTTCAAATTATTTAGGGAACATAATAGCCATCAGACTTCCAAGAGTCACCTTTGATTCTTTAACAACTACTTCTTGAGCCTTACAAACCACTAGAGCCAAATCCTGCACAGGCTCAGAGACAGAAGCTCGGCTCAATGACTCACCTGACTTTCCCCATGTCTGTTCCCCCTATTTCCCAGCCAACCTAGTTAAAGGAACCTCGTTCAGGTGCAAAGAAAGCAGTGGTTGTCAGCTGATCATGAGGTGAATCAAAGGTAGATTTTCAATGATAAATTTTGGTAGAAAAAATTTTTCATCCATAGCTAGACCGCCCCAATGATTTCAAACTGAGATGGTGTTGGGGGTGTCTGATCTACCGTGTCTTCTATTTTTGCACTCTACACAGACTGAACTTTCCCAGACACCTGGGCTGTTTCACTTTCTTCTACTGGGTATCTTGATGATCCAATCCGTCAAGCAGTAAAATGAGACTCACTGAGCTTACTATGGATGTTCAATACAGATCCCTGCCATGATCCCTACCACAATCTGGTAAAAGAGAAACCACACACATGTGTAAATCTAACCATGTCATTTCCCTGCTTAAAATCTTTCCCATGACTTTGCTTTAAAGATAAAAAGATTCCTGTGGTTGATGGAATCTCAAAGTCTCTGCTTGATTTGAATCTTGTCTGTCCCTCCAAAATCCGGTCTTCTTGTCTTTCTTTCAGCTCCCTAAAAGAGCTCTTTTTACTTCCTTATCTCTGCAGGGCTTTTGCATTCACCTCCCCGCTGCCTAGAATTCACTCCCAGCCCCCATACTACACGTGGTGTTTAGTAACTTATTGCTGAATAACACACCACCTCCAAACTTAGTGTCTTAAAATCACAGCCACTTTACTAGCTCGTGATTCTCTGGTCAGCAGTTGGGGCTGGGGTCTGCTACCACTGTCTCCTGAGGTTACTTTTGCAGCCACAGGTATCTGGCATCTGGACTGGGTCTGGATGATCTAGGGTAGACCTGCTCACAGTTAGAGCTGGTTGTCATCTGGTTGGGCTCGGGCGACTCAGCAGGGATACTTCTCTTCTCCACCAGCTTCTCATCCTTCAGGAGGCTAGACAGGACTTCTTCAATTGGCAGTCTCAGGGCTGTGCTCCAAGAGGGTAAAGGCAGACATCCTTAATTCTTCCACATTCTGTTGAATACAGCAAGTCAAAAGCTAGCCCAGATTCAAGGGGTAGGGAAACCGATTCTGTCTCTTGATGGGAACTGAGCACTTTTTATCTGCAGTGCATGACCTATGCCAATACTTGGCTCAGGGATCAGTTCTCCCATTCCTTCCACAGGAAAGCACTTCTGTGCATCACTGGAGAGGATCAGGTCCTCCATTATGTGTTCTCAAATCACCTTGACCTTTGTCCTTGCAGCATCTGTCTCATTTTATAAACAAATATTTATCTGTATGGTTATTTGATTAAATTTGGCTTCTCTCCTCAACTATGACCCCCATGAAGGCAAAGACAGTGTCTATATATTCAGTGTTTACCACAAAGCCTGGCTCAAAGGTCACTGTTTGGTAAGTGCTTGTTGGCTGAACACAGGCTTGTGAAAGTAAGTTGGGAGTGAAGTGCCTTGGAAGGAAGACTACCACTCCCAGCTGTAAGAACTGCAGCAAGTTACATAACCACTGTATACTTAGTTTTCACATCAGCAAGCTGAGCATACACATAATAGGAGCAAATAAATATCCTGGAAAGCAATAAGAGAGTAATGATTTTATTTTTAGTGAAAAATGGATGTGCATTTCATCCTTATATATTTTCAGGGCATGAAAGGTCAGAGATAAAAAGGGAATTATGAACTCCTATTATTGATTAATTAATATCAGCACATTTAAAAATACTGCTCTAACTCATCATGTGCCATTTATGTACAAATAAGGACAGAGGTTGATAGTAAAGACAGACAGAAGGCGTAGGTCAACCACTGAAAGAGTGTAACCCCCAAGTGTCTTTTTTTTTTAGCAGGTGGAAATAATTTCCCAGGACTAATTACCTTTTCAGAAATACCCATGATTTGTCAGTGAAGCCCCTGATATTTTTAGTGATGGAAAATCTGTCAGAATGACCAAAAAGGCTCACATTTCAGGGTGCATAAGACACAAAACCACGGGGGCAGACTGAAATGGAACACAGTCATTAGTTTGAGGTTGACTGCTCTTCAAAAAGAGAAACAAGCGTGTTTCTTCTGTTTTTCCTGTGGTGTCAGTCTTCAGGCCTCCCCCTCTTTACTCTGTACTCTCTCAGGGTCAGAAATATGCCTACCCATTTCTGGTTTCCTGTCATTGTGTTTGAAATATGGATTTTACATATTTGGGGTAATCACCAGGGTAACCTCTTCAATGAAATTGACCTTTGTAAGTTAAAAATACTCTAATTTCACAACTCAGTGCTCCGTGGGTTACGAATGACTATCATGCTCTTCCCACCAGGGCAGATGACGTGTTTTGTAAGTCCTGAAACCTGATGTACAGTTTTTTTTAATCTCATGTTCTGTCTTTCTAATTTCCCCTAATTTAAGATGTATCCAAAAAGACTTTCCTAAAACACTGTGGCAGAAGTAGGTTTCAAAAAGCATGAGAGACTTACATCAATAGTTCACACAAAAGTTTAAAATATCCCTGGGTAATAGACTCCCATTAGTTTCAGCACTATTCGGATCATGTATGTATTGGTTTAGGCTAGACTGGTGATAACAAATAAATACAATGTGTGATGGCTTACTTAGCACAATAAAAATGGTTCTTGTATCATTATGTAACAGTCAAGTGAGGTGACAAAGTATGTTGGGGATTGAGGAGTCTGCTCCACAGTTATTCAGGAATCCAAGCTGATAGGGATTCTGCCATCTAGCACATGTGGCCTCCAAGGTCATTTGGAAGGTTGCCATCTCAATCAGCCACAAGAAGAAAGGGAATACAGAACACATCGGCCAAAGCTTGGTCTCATAGCCGTGACAAACTCCAGGAGAAGCTGGTGATGGCCATGTCCATATATGACATAAAAAGGGAACATTGGTAAACAGTATCTGAATATGGATATTAACACAAGAAACAATTAAAGTTTTCAATAAGTGCATATTGCTCTTCAGTATTATTTCCCATGACTTCTCAAAGTGGTCCTCTTTCACCTCCTAGACCAGCTTTCACACGATCCTGTCAATTACAGCAGTCTTCCCATCATCCCATCTACAGCTTCCCCGTCTCTCCAGTCTACGCTGTGCACAGTGGTCAGGGCTATGTATCTAATCCATAAATGCAATCATCTTCCTCCTCTTACTCTTCAACTGCTCGTAGCTATTCCCTGGATAGAGTGTTGTGGTTGGTCAGAGTGTAGGCTCCTTCTTAATGCAGCCCAGAGGCTCTATGATACAGTTTGGGAAGCCAAGTTCTGCAACCAGACTACCTGGGTTTGATTTGTTCTATGCCACTTCCTGGCTGTGCAGCCTTGAGCAAGACTTAACATCTCTCAGTTTCTTTCTCTATCTCTGTAATGGGGATAGTATTGATGCGTACTTCAATGAGTTATTGTGAATTTTAATTGAATTCATATATGCAAAGCACTTGGCATAACAAACACTTGCCTGAATTGTTATTATTCTATAACTTTATCATCCATGGAACGACAGGAATAGCACCAGCATCAACATATATGGCGCTCTCTTATACAGTGCTTTCTATCAGTTGGCAACTGTGAGATAATAAACCTTTGCTCTTTAAGCCACTAATGTTTGGGGTAATTTGTTACAGAGCAATAGATAAGGTGAATGGAAGGGCACATCTAGTTTCTTTAACCTCTTTGTGCTTAAGTTTCTTGCAGCCTCTGATTTGCCATTTATAAAATACAGATAATACCCATTTCACTCAATTGCTGTGAGAATCACGTTAAATTATTACCTTAGGCTAAACCACACATTAGAGGAGATATGAAAGTGTTTGACTCAGCACCCAGCACTGAGAAGTTAGTAAACATTTACATCTTCCTTCCTCCGGAATAAATCACCCCAGGTCTCTCCTCAATACCATGCTGGGTTTCTAGTAATCAAGATGGTTTCTTTAGTTGATCCTTGCACATAATTATCAGCCCGTATTTGGATCTCTAATATTAAGAATGCCTGAACAGCCTACCAAGGAAGCTCTCTCCAGGTCACAGTGTCATTCCCCAGGATTTTTAATGTCCCCTTTTAGAAATGTCCTCATTTCAAAGTGCAGTAAATTCAGAGTAAATGTATAAGGACTTGGCACATTGGTAACAAAGGAAATGCAACATAATATGCAAACTCAGGAAATGTGTAAATGTGAAACAATAAGGGATTTCACCTTGTCATGAAGTGTTGCAGGGAGTACACAGGGATTTCTCAGGAGGATGCAGAGAAACAAATGCCCAACCCCTAGCATGCGTGGGCTTCTGTGGACCAGGCTTTTACAATTGTGAGAGACTAGAGGCTGATGGACCTTCCATTATCTGTACTTAAAAACCTAAATAATAAGCATTATGAGGACCCAGCAAGTTCCTAATTGTCCTCATTACAGTGAATCTCTTGGGGTTTTGCTGGTTTGGCCTTATTTGGAAGGTGTGAAAAGAGCAGCTAAGTGAAGAAAACGAAGCCTACAAAGGAGGCTGTGGATCTCTTTCCTGGAGGAAAATTCCTTTTAGGGAAGTACCTTCAATGCTTTCAAGGGCTCTCCTCCTCCGTCTTTCCCAGCATCTTCTCCCAAGTTCACGTCAGAAGTATGCTTCCACGGGAAATCCGCATCAGGGGTAATAATAATAATACGTAACATTTATTAAGGATGTATGTGTCAGTAGTCGGTACATTCTCAGACAGATATGTTTGTATACACACACGTACACATGCACACATGGATTCATGATCTACGTTTTACATAGGAGGGTACTGAGACACAGTGAAGTTAGTAACTTGACCATGGTCAGACAGCAGCCAGGTCGTACCTGCAGGGTTCTAACCCAGGCATGCTGATTTTGAGGGACAGCCTTGTTAGTATTATCCAAGAGTATTAATTATAATGAATTGCTAAAAAGAAATAAAAGCACCCTAAACATTTCATACACTTTACAGTGGACAGTTTTTTCCATATGTACAATTTCATTCTGAGATGGGTCCTAATCATTTATGTTTCACAGCTAGAGGAACTGAGATTAAAGAGCTGAAGGGTCCTGACCAATACCACTCAGTGAGGAAGTGTTAGAACCAGTAATTCCGTGTTTACCATGTAAGCTTCACAGCAAACGGCCTGTGATACTGAGTGAGCTGCTTCACCTCTCCAAACCTCTTTAAACAAATTTCCTGATCTCTAACACGGGAATGATCAGAGTTCCTACCTAATGAGTTTCTTGGAGCATCAGATAAGTTTATATGTGTAAAATGTTTAGCACAATTCATGATACATAGGAGGTCTGTGATAAGTATTTGTTATTACTATCAGTAGAATCATCTCCATTCTTGGTGGAGCTGATTTTCCTTTAATCCCTTGAAAGAAATAGTGGATAATTCCTCAACTCAGTTTCATCATTTCAAACATACTCCCTACTCTTAAAACTACCTACTCAGGAGCGATTCTTCCATGTTAGACTTTGAACAAAGAAAAACTCTACTATAGCAGGAAGCTGGTAAAGAAAGGGAAAATTTCACTTTATAAGCGCTTTTCTCTTGTAGGTGGACACTAAGTGATTTGTGTGTGTGCATTTGTCTATGCAGCTCTCAAAATTAAAATTCTTCAGAGGGAACCGTTGAAAACCAATCATTCAAAAAGTCTAAAAAAATGGCATCTTGAAGAGCTCCTTGGTGCTAATTCATCAAGGTTAGCAATGATTCAACTGTGATTCTTTCTTGAGATTCATTTCTCCCACAACATTAAATGCCATAAAGCTTTGCAGCATTGTATCCCAATGAACGGAGGTACTAAGGAGAAAGGAGGGTGAGCCAGTGGGAGGAGAACTCTGAGATGAGCCCACCCTAGTAATGCTCTAAAGAGCAAAAGGAAAAAGGAAAAAAAGAAACTCTTTGGAAAAAATGATCACTTAACCTTGACAATTTCTTGCACTTAGTAGTGTACTGAAAAGATCACCTATCTCAACAACGTTTGAAGACTTGGGTGAAGTTTACAATTCACCTTCCTAAGCATCTTGGAAAACAATTTCACCAGCATGGCCTCAGCCAGCCCTTGCCTAATCCTGCAAAGTGAGCGGTGCTCAGTTCCCATTTTACAGAGAAAAGAACTGAGCCACAGGAAGGTTAGCTACTCAAGATTAGCAAGTCAATAAGACAAAGAACCAGGAATGACACCATCTCCTTCTCTAAACCTCTCGTTCTTCAGAAGTAATGATTAAGATGAATAACAGCTCAATAATAATCAATAAATGGCTCCCTCAGATGAAGTCCAAGGCTTAAAAGTTAGGGTCATCTATTTATAAAGTAAGGTAAATTCTGGTCATTTTAACAATATTTATTGAGTACATTCTATGAGCAAATATGATGCCAGGGGTAGATATGAAATATAAGGCCCAGTGTCTGTCCACAGGGATGAAACACATAATTTAATTAGGGACAGAAGTGTTACCTGGATAACAAACAAAGCAATAGTGTATGGAAATAGGCCATTACTTCACACCAACTTTTCCTAAGCTGTAAGTTGCCTTCCTAGTTCTTGTAGGTGTTAATAATTGTTTTGCCTTTAAAAACTGGGCAGGTGAAGGGGGTGTTTCATGGTGGGAAGGCATTCTGTAAAGACAAGCATCCTTCTCTTAAAAATTCACAGTGCACAGTAGCCTGTCCCAAGTTCCTAAAGTCCCACAAAAAATGAAAATCTCTTTGCTTTGTTGGGTCAGCATTTCCTAAACATTCCTTCATGAAGTAAGTTTACCCAACCACCAAAGTCTTGCTGAGGAACTAACGTCTTAGAGAAGAGCTATTCTCGAATTGGAGAATAGATAAAAATCTCTCGGAAAAGTTGTTAAGATACGAATTCCTTGGCTCCACCAATCAGGAGAAATCCTGATTCAGGAGGTCTTGGGTGCAGCCTGAGAACTTGAATTCTTGGCAGGCTCTCAACTGATCTAGTGTTACAGGTTTGTGAACGAAGTTTAAGTAGCATCTCTACAAAACAGTTTCTAACATGTTCCTGTAGAATGCTAGACCCTTGCTATGAACTAAATTTTGGGCTCCACCCCCAAAATTCAAACGTTGAAGCCCTAACCCCCCACTGTGATTATATTTGTTGGTGGCCATGTAAGAAGTAGAAGATCTCTCTCTCTCTCTTTCTCTCTCTCTGTTGCTTTCTTCCTACACATGCACCAAGGAAAGGCTATGTGAACACACAGCAAGAAGTCACTCATCTGCAAGCAAGGAAGAACATGCTCACCAGAACCAGACCACACTGGCACTCTGATGTCAGACTTCCAGCCTCCAGAACTGTGAGAAAATAAATTTCTGTTGTTTAAGTCACCCAGTCTATGGCATTTTGTTATGGCGGCCCAAGCAGACTAAGACAGCTCTGGGGCCCCTGATTTTTTTATAGTATCATTAGTACATGTAAATATTCTCATCATAACATACACAGTTAAATCACTTTAAATGATATACCAGAAAGAATGCCTGATCTAAGCAGGAAAGAAAGAGTGGAGAGAAGCAGGTATTTTTAGAAAATCATAATTCAAATTCTGTGTCTGCCACTATTAAGATATATGATTTTGAGCAAGGACAAGAGGATATTTCAAATTGAGGGGAAATTTCATACAAAGCCAAATGAGAAATGCCATAGAATATGCAGAGAACAAGCAATTTGGCATGGCTGGAAGTGAGGAGACAGAAGTTGTATGTACAGAAGGATGCTTTCAATTGTAAGCAACAGAACATATAGAACAAACTAGTTGAAGTAATAAAGAGATGTGTTGGCTCCTATCACCGAAATATCTGGAGGCAGAGCAGAATTCCAGTTAGGCTTGGTCAGTAGCTCTAGCCCTTCCAGAATGTAAGCTCCAGATTGGCAGGAGGTTTTCTCCCTTAACTGCTGTTCTCCTGGTGTCTGCACTAGAATAGACGCTCAGTCAGTTCATGTTGCAGGAAACGAATCAATGTCCTCAAAGACCTCGTTTGTTTCAGTGTCACTCTTTTCTCATGGTTTCCACTTCATTCTTGGTCTGATTGTCCCAGGGGCACAAAATGACTATTAACTTCAATTTTCTCACTACTTCTTTTTCACACCTGTGAGAGACGGTTTAGCTCTTCTCTAAACCAATTTCCTCGTCTTCCTGGACACACAGGTAGTCGATATTTCCCAGCCTCTCTTACAATGAGGTGTGGCCGTGCAACAGGGTTCCAGAAAAATGGACTGTGAGTAGCACTGATATTCACCCTTTACAGAACTGCCCACACGGGCTACCACACACATGTCTCATGCTCTTTCTTTGACCTCCTGCTTGATGCCAATTTGTACAGCAACCTTAAAAGCTACCTATTGAAGTCGACAAACTTATCATGTGTAAGCCCTCGTATATTTTTAGTTTTGTTCCTTGTTTTGTTTGTTACAGCAGCTTACCTTACCTAATAAAAACAAAAAGAATAGAAATAGAGAAAAATAAAGCATTGTGTTCTGGGTTTCTCATCTGAAACACTGTGATTCCCTCTATTTAAACTGACCTAGTTCATATGACCATCCATGAAGCAAGCAAGAGAGGAAGATATTATGCTAATTGACTAAGCCCTAGGTCACATAGCCTAAACCTGGAATTGGATTTGGGGGTCAGTTTCCCTAGAACCACACAGACAGCTGAGTGGAAATCAGACTCTTTGATGAGGAGAGAACTGATTTTAGACAAGCAGCTACAAATGCTCATGATAAGTTGGCAAGTCCCAAGTCAGGAAGGGCTTTACATTAAGGAATTTGGATGTGATTTGATAAGCAATCGGAGGTCATATAAGTATTTTAAGCAAGGGAGTAACACTGTCAGCTTTTTTCAATTATAAAATGCTTTAACAGAGAAATTTATAGAGAATAATATAAGTACGATGAAGCACTGCCATGCTTAATCAAATGTCATACTTTGTGATGCTTAATTCAGATTTTTCTAAAGTAAGAAAACATTACAGATACACTTTCAACATCCTATGTGTCCAGCTCCTAACAGATGCAGATTCCCCTCTTCTCAAGGGTAACCACTTTCTGACTCTGATAGTTATCATTCTCACACATGGTTTAATATTACTGCTCATTTGTATATTTACATAAATGATATATAGAATTATTTGTGTGTTTTCCAACGTTATATAAATGTTACCAAATAATTAAAATTTTTCTACAACTTTGTTTTTTTAACTCAACCTTTCTTTGTGATTGCCAATGAAGATATTTCTTTAGGTCATTCATTTTGACTGTCATATTATTTTTCATTGTATGAATATGCCATGGTTTATTTATCTGTTCCCCTAGTGATGAACCTTCATGTTTTTCCATCTTTTTGCCATTAAAAATAATGCTGTTCTGAACATTCCTGTGCAGATCTCCTTGCAACACATATGCTGGAGTTTCTCTAAAGTATATGGGCCAAAGGCTATGCAAGTCTTCAATTTCCCTAGACGTTATACCCATGGGTACATGTAGGATCCGTGTGAGAGTTCCTATTGCCCTTTGTTCTCCAGATTCAAATTTACGTGGAACATAGATGACCTATGGGTCAGGTTAACTGGTGAGAAGATCACTGCCCAAGCAAATGAGAGATACTGAGGATCAGAGATGTAATAGGGACAAGGAAAGAGAGGAAAAGAGTTAACATATTTTAGGAACAGAACTCAAAGGGCTTGGTAATGGATTATTGACACTTGAGGGAGAAAAGGGAACCAAGAATGACTCTTCAGTTTCTAGTTTCAGAAGGAAGGCAGGGAAGAAGATGGAGGGAGGGAGGGTAGGAGGGCAGGGGAGAGAAGGAAACCTATATATAGTTCGGCTGATGATGAATTATTCCCTTAGGACATGTTGCCTTTGGAGGAGCAGGTGGAAACCAGAAAGCACTCTCCATCAGGCACTTGGCTGTTCAGGTCTGGGGATTGAAATAGAACAAAACAGGAAACACGTATTATAGTTGTCAAAATAGGTGAAATTAGATGAGTTGGATTGAGGAAAGTATGCAGAATCAGAAGACAAGTGAGTTGAGAAAATGTCCCTGGGAAACATCAATATTTAAAGGAGTAGAGCAGGAAAGGACGAGGCGAATGTGTGAGCCGTCATGGCAGCCAGAGGAATAAAGAGGCTTACAAAGTGAATGGTCAGCCACATTAAATGCAACAAGGCCACCAAGAGGGTGAAACTGAAAATCAAACAGTGTTGGAGTGAGGCCATTGAACTCATATTCATGATGGTTTCAGTGGAATAGCATAAGGGTAAATGATTTAAGTTAAATAAGGAATAAAAAGGAAGAACAGCAAATGCAGATAGCTAATTTTCACAGGTTGGGTTCTCTGCAAGTAGATGCTGAGATGGAATTTGGGTGTAAGATGTTTATTAGAAATCAACACATGTGCAGACAAGAAGAATGAACCCAGGAAATCTGACTTCAGAGTCTATGAGTTTAACCACAATGTTCTAGTGCTGTTCTACCCTTAAGGAAACAAACAAATGAAAATCAAATCCATCTCATGCCACCAGAGTCAGATTTATCAAATCATTCCATACCATTATGATTAGTACTTTCATTCTTATAGTTCTAATGGGGAAGGTGAAATAAAGATTTAGGAGAGCAAAGAACATAAATGGAAATATTGTATTTTTCCCTTGTCTTTTCTCTTTGATCTTCTCTATTGGTGGTGAAATTAGGCACTCAGAAAACTATGGGATAAACTTGTGCCTCCAAATGAATCCCCATGATTATGAACTTTGAAACCTCATAATAGAAAGACCAATAGTGTTGACATATGACCTATACTGCTAGGGACTGGGAAGGCAAGTGACTTTAGTTCACTGAACCTAATCACAAGAAAAATAGAAATGATCATAGCATCACTTCTTTATCACTGGGCTGCTCTTAAGATCAAGGAGAGCTCACTCTTTAAAGTCTTGAGCCCAGCTACCAAAACACAACAAGGCTCACTATGTGGTAGCACTGGGTACCCCTGCCCATCAATGTTGCTGAACTGCAACCTGCAGATTCCTCACTGGGAACAGCTGGAATGAAGCTAGGAAGGATGGTGATCTGGCAAAGATATCTCCTGTCTGAAAATACTTTCAGTTAACTTTCTTAGGAGCTAAGAAGTGAAAGTTGACCTTGACTATCAAGGAACACACCAGTTGTTAACTGGGCCCCCAGGAGGAAGTCAGCAAGATACACCACATCTAACAATACCTACTGTCTGCAGCCCTTCCCCCAAGTCAGGCAGCTCTATACCTTGCTCCTCCATGCTGCAAATGAGGGAGGGTAAATGGGCACCAAGAGGGAAATATTTCACTTGCTTTCCAGAGATGAGAAGGGAAGGAATCAGCATGTATTGGACATCTGCTGTCTTATATATGTTGCGTAGAATTATTATCCCTACTATACAGATGAGGACATTAAGCCTCAGTGACTTCTTCAAGTCTGGTTATTAGGGAGCCAGGACTCAAAGTCATGTCAGTCCAATACTCAAGTCCCCATTTTTTTCTATAAAAATAACATCTGATGTTTTTCTAGATGGTCTAGGTTTAAAAGCTTAGGTCCCACATGAAAGGAGACGTGTTCTTGGAACAAACCTCCTTAGAAAACTTCCCCACATCATGCTGCTGCCTTCTGTGCAATTTCAGCACTTAATGTCGGGCTCTTCTGTAGGAGTTGACAATCTGGGAGGAGAGATGGATGCATAAGGAAACATTTCAACATAATATAGTCAGTGCAAAACTGGAGGAAGCATTGGTGACTGTGAAGAAAGAGAGGATTGGAAACACCTAAATCAACATTTGGGCTCAAAGAAGTCTCATAGGAAGAAATCCTGAAGTCTAAAAGTAGAAGTGAGAATTGGAAGGAAAAAGAAAAGGGGAAGGGAATTCCAGAGAGAAATAACAGCACGAATAAAGGCAAAGAGACATAAAACCACCTGGAGTCTTTGGGCAAATTACAAGCAGTCTGGCAATATTGGAAAATGCAGTATGAGATTGAAAGAGGGGAAGCAAAGCTGAACAGATAAATAGGATCAGCTTACAAGGGGTCCAGTACAGGCTAATTTCCAGAGGCCTATTATAAATATACAGAAGGGAATCTTTGATAGAGTATTTTAAGACCTTTGTAGAATATATTAAGAACTTTGGTAGATATTTCATTAATCATTCCTCTCTCAGTGACAGAACCCCATGTCATATCAAACCTAATAGAATGTACCCACATTACACATTAATATATTTATTCAACAAGTACATATTGAGCACCTACTATGTGCCAGATACTCCCTTAGTCATCTAGAATCACAGCACCAAAAATAAATCACAAAAAACACTGCCCTCCTTGGGATGACCTTGTGAACAGACAATAAAGAAAACGAATTATGTTAAAATATCAGAAGATGTTGCAGGCCATGCAGAAAGATAAATCAGGGAAGGAAGAAGGAAGTGCGAAGGGAGGGATTAAAATACTAATAGGAGTTCGTAAAGATCTCACTGAGAAGGTCATGTCTGAGCAAACACCTGAAGGAGATAATGGAGTTTGTCAAACTGAACTGGGTGAAGAATATTCTAGGAAAGGGTCCAGCCAGTACAAACGTCCTGAGACAGATGTGTACTTGACATATTTGAAGAGTGGCCAGAGGCTAGTATGGCTAGAACAGATGGATCATGGGAAAGGGGTAGGAAATGAGGTCAGCGAAATAGTAAGAAACAGGGCATTTCAGGTCCTTGGGGATTTGGCTTTTACCTGAGGTGGGAGAGAAGCCACCAGAGGGCTTTGAGCAGAGGATGATATGATCTAACTCTGCTGTTAATGGGACCATTTCGGGGCAAGGGTGGGAGCACAGACCAGTACGGAGACTGTTGCAATAATCCTGACACGAGGCACACAGGCTTGGCCCTGGGAGTGAGCAGTGGGGGTGTTGAGAAGTAGCTGAGCCCAGGATGTAAGAAAGGGTGGGCAGGAGAGAATGGCTTCAAGGATGAGCCACGATTTGGGCCTAAGAAACTGGAAAGAAGACCCTGGAGTTCTGCTTGTAGCTTTGTTTTGCTTTAAAAATATTTGGAAGAATTATACTTTGAGGTTTATTAGTAAGTTTTTTTCTATATGTTCTTGTGATTTAATCTTCACTTATATTTTTATATAAGCAATTAAAATTGGGTTGAGTCAAACTAACCTTGATATTACATATTGTAGGTATTTCATTACATCTATTAATTTTTAATTCTTCAATTTTCTTTCCAATTTTGGGGACAATATGTTTATTTTGGGGGTCACAGACAGGCCACTGAAAAGCCCCTAGTCCTACTCACTGTTCCTGTAAAGAGTAATTACTAAAACATTCCTGCTTGCCCTTTTCGAGTTTGAAGTTGAGGGCAGAAAAAAAAAAATAAAAGCAAATGCATGTATTTTTAACTAACATGGCGTGGGTTCAGAAGCTCACATAAATTATTTCATTTAATTCTCCTAAAACAACCCCTAGCATAGTATCTATGAGGTAGGTTCGATTAGTGTGCCCATTTTAAAGATGAGGAAACTGGAGCACAGAGAGATTGAGTGACTTCGCCAAGATCACAAAGCTATGTATTGTCTAGGCTGGGATTTGAATTCAGGAAACTGTGTTCCATGGTCACATGGGTTCTTGTAACGGAGTCTGGTGGTTTACAATCAGCAGTGGTACAACTCCTGAAACGTTTGGAAATGGAGAGGGGGCTCTTGGCCCATTGCAGTGACTGGAGACCACTGTCATCTGGGAGGAGCAGGGAGGGTAAACATTGTTTAGCCAATGGAACCACTGCACCGAGATGAACTGTCTTTCCCAAAAGGCCAATAGTGCCCCCACCCCTAAGAAATCGTAAAGGCTAAATTATCTCTTTACTCGTGTTGCCCATTTCTACCTTGTCAATCAAATGTTTGGTGACAAAAGCTAGATATTTGGCATCACTGAGTTTTGTAAACCCTCTCGTTTCCCTCCAATCATTGTTTTTAGAGGCTCTTGCTCAGCAACTGGTTTATTCTATTTTAGGGAAACAAGTTTTGTCCTTATGTTATTACCAAACCCGTTGCTCTTCACCACTGTAACTGCTTCTCTTTGTTGAAGACAGTTGGGAGACCAAACATGGTCGGTATATAAGGCCCTGGCACTTGCCTGGGTCCAGCACATAGATCTCCACTAATGGGTCCACTGGGCACCTGTGACCACTAGGTTGTTTGTCAGACCATGTCAGTTGCAATTAGGCAGGGATAGAAGCTGGCTGACATGATTTGGTACCAGAACTCCAGAGAGAGCAGGGTACCAATTCAAAAGCATTGTCTTGAGAATCAAGCAGATATGGGTTCAACTCGGCCACTTTCTGGGCCTCTAACCACAACCAAGCTTCAGTTTCAATACCACTTTCTCAAAGAGGCCTCCCTGGGTCTCCCAAGTTGGCTTAGGCCATAACAGTGGTTTTACCCCTTGGTAAAACACATCATATTTAACATAGTTGGCATTTAATAAGTACTTTGAGGATCAATGTTGAATAAAAGCCACTTAACCTTTCTCTGTCTCAATCTTCACTCCTGTGAAGTGGGCAAAGAACAGGACAGGGTTTTTGTGCAAAAATTTCAGGTTGAAATGCTTCAAAAATAGCAGAACGCTACTACAATGTTCGGTAGTATGATTATAATCTGAAACAAACTAGTTTGAAAAGCAAATCTCAGGTTCAACTGGGACCTTTTCTAGTTTAAAAACTGTAATTAGAGGCAAAAGGAGAAGCTGACATTTACTGAAGGCCTGTGATGTGCCAGGCATTGTGCGTAATAGGATGATACACATTTAATATTTGTCTCAAATTGTGACAGTGTGAATTTTCGGAGCAGGGAAATAGGGTCCTGAAAAAAAGGCAAGGTTTGCTCCAACTTCTCACACACTTCAGGGGGCCTTTTTGCCTTTTTCTTCGAAATTGGAACTTTTGAGGCCACAACTGTTAGAAGGAAAAAACTTGTGATTCTTATCTGTGTTCAGAACTAGAAAATGCCTTCTTCCACTCTGTAGGTTGGCACTGTTGTTGTTCAGGTGCTGCCTGTGAACAAATACCCACAGAAGATGGAGAAGATGAATCCACAGATTGTCACACACACATGCTCATCAAGGGGAGGTGGCAAACACACAAAGCTGGGTCTACCAATAAGGTACTGATCAACTTCAGGATGACCACTCCTTAAAACTGACAGTGGTGGAGCATTGTCAAGGGGAATAGTAAAAGGCCAGCTGGGTTCTATGAGTTGTACCCACAGTAAGAGTTATAAGATCCAAATTGTAGCCCAAGATCTATTGTTTGCTAGTCACCTCTATAAGTCTGTTTTCTCATCTGTGAAATAGATCACTGAGCATCCGCATGTTTGTTTATCCATGTATTCATTCTCTGATTAGCCTATAGTAAACACCTGCTGTGTAGATCAGGAATTATGCAAGACACTTGAATACAAAGATCGGATTACTGCAAATTCCTGCAATGAAATTTTGCGAAGGAGAAAAGCATGAAAACAAATAATGAATTTAGCAGAAAGTTCAAAACTGCTTTCTGAGATATATGAAAAGTACAGTGTGGTCACAGGGAAAAGAGAATATCTGTCTACTAGAGTCAAAGTTTTCACTGAGGTGAAGATATTTGAGTAAGCCTTAAAATATGTGTTAGAATTTGTCTTATCAAGTACCTAGAGAGGTGTGCTCAAGGCAGAGAACGTCCTAACACAGTGAGTTATGGAATGGCACAATGCCTAGCCTTGAGTAGACACATTAAATATTTGTTTTATGAATGAACAAGTGTGTGAGTGAATGAGTGAACATTTGTAGAAGCATTAAAAAAATGCATTGTTCTTGGATGGATTGTGTAAAATTTAGAGAAGATAGCAGTGGAGATATAAACTATGAGGACGTTTGGGATAAACTTAAATATCCAAGTAAGTAGGTTTGATGTAATTGTGTGTTCTTAATCTAATTTTTTCTAGCAATTGACCCAAGCTCTTGTTTAGATCCCAAAGTGCTCTTCATACCTTTGATTATCCCCCATATTTGAACCTTGAACAGCGGTTTAGTTGGGGAAATTGAAGACTTGAGTTGATATGACTATAATTAACGAAGCTGCAATGTTATAGTCATGGGTTACAATTTTTAATTACAAATTCATTTAATTAGCCATTCATTTACTTATTAAATATGTGTTTATCAACAACCCATTTATTAATTGAACAAATATTTGTTAAACGCTTATTGTACCTCGGGCCCTGGGCTAGGACCTACCCATACAGTGGTGAACAAAATAAGACTGCTTTCTACAGTTAGAGAGCTTATGATCTAGTGGGTGGAGAAACAATACACAGATAAATATTCAAGTCAATGTATCAAATGGAGGTAAGTACTATGAAAGAAAAGAACAGTGTGCTAGGAGAGAGAATATGCAAGTGGATGACTTAATCTAAATTAATTGGTCATGGACTATGGTAAGCATTACTTCCCCCTGTAGCAGACACTGATAATTACCCCTCCATTGGTCATTTCCCTGTTTTCATTGCTAATGGCACCCCAGGTTGGTTTGGGATGACAATACACACAGCTCTAGTGGAATCATCATGGCTGAGCTACATTTTCCATGGCAACTCCACTCCTTTTTTCTAGATACTCATTTTCCAGCCTCTCTTGTAGACAAAGGTCAACCACAGTACAATTCTTGCCATGAATAGATACATAGTGCAAATCTTCAGGGGAGCCTGGAGGGAAGGTTTCACACCTTAGTGAAAGAGATGAATGCCAGAAAAAAGCTGCCCTACCACTTTTTCCCTTCGTGGGGCATTTTGGTGGGAAGTTATGATGCTTAGACCTGGAGCAGCCATAGTGATTGTAAGACCATCAACTCAAGAGTCTGAGGATGACAGACAAGATGAATAGAGAGCCCTTGGTTCTCAGTAACTTGTTTTTCTGCACTAATCCTAAAATCAAATGCCTCCAGATATCCAGTTGTATTTGAAAATTAGCTTTTAAGTCTAAGAAAGTTGATTGCTATTACTTGCAGCTGAAAGCCACAAGACTGTAGGCTCAAAGGGCAGAGTTGCGTCTATCTTATTAAAAAAGGATTCCTACCAAAGTGCCTGGCACATAAAAGCCACTTAATAAACACCAGTTTAATGAGTGAATAAAGGCTGGAAGGGATTAATGAAAGTGGCATAGGCAGTAGAAGTTTATAGGAACAGCAATTTTAAGATAGTCTAACCTCAACCAATCACTGCTTCACAAAGTCAGAGCAAGGAGCCACACAGGGCTTCAGACACAGCCCCACCTGAATCATTAACTCAGTCCTGAGTTACAGAGGTTTGTTAATACAACCGTAAGATGTGCCTCGCCAAAACTGCACCAGAGGCAGTATTTATTCTGCTTAGGTCAATTGTATGATCAGAGAAATTAGGTTTAGTCCCTTCAATTTCAGTAGGTCACACTCTAGTTACCTCACATTCAGACTATAGCTGTCTTATTTCTCTCTCCCTATCACTACTGTGGTTAATATCATACAAGTCTTGGCTAGTACAGTAAGACAAGAAAAATAAATAAAAGGCACAGATTAAAAAGCAAGAAGCAAAACTATCTTATTCAGAAATGATATGATTGTGTACAGAGAAAATCCAAACGAATGTACAAATGATTGGAGCTAATGAGTGAATTTAGCTAAGTCAATGCCAGAGTTTATATTTACTGCCAGTGCATATATTTCTATGCACTATCAACAAAAAATTTGAAATAATGGTCAAAATGATACATACAATATGATTGCATGTATAGAACATTCAAGGACAGGTAAAGCAGATGTATAATAATAGAACTCAGCATAGTGGTGATATTAGGTGTGGTTGGAAAGGGACACAAAGGGACTTTTTAAGGTGATGCAAATGTTCAATTCTCCTATTTGAGTGGTAGCTACATAGGTGTATGCAAGTGTTCACGTAACCTAAGTAATCAGTGAGCTAGATGCAAGATTAGAACCTTTTATGCCCTTTACTGATGTATTTTACACTTCAATTGAAAAAAATTTTTAATGTATTTTTAAAAATTACTATATGTCACAGTTCCTAGGACTTTCTGTCCCTCCTGTTCCCCCAAACTCTTTTTCTCAGGAAAAAAGTCAAACCTGAGAGAAGCAAAGGAAATTCACATGGACAAATTTGGGTTCAAGTAGGCTATTTCAATCTTCAGAATGAAGATAGCAAAATCGAGTTGAGACTTGAATCTCCTGCTTTAGATATCATAACAAAGACTCACTGGGTAATTGCCCCAAATTCCACTTCACTCTATGTCGTGTACCTTACAGGCTCCCGGTTTGAATAGTAAGGAGGAGGTGCAGCAGAAGAGAATCGCTTCCCAGTAATAGTGGCCCAAGTCCACTGGATACTGGGGAGTACGGCTTCAGTCCAACCTACTCACAATTAGTAGATGGGCTCCAGGTTGGCCATGAGCCTCTGGGCGTCTGAACCCTCACTTTACACACAAAGGGGCTGCACTGTGTGCCTATATGAGCTGTTCACATCTAATGAAATACGTATATTCTCTATTCATTCTTTCATCCAACTAATATTTATTCAGCACCTGCTGTGAACCAGGTGAGTAATATCAGGGATTGGAATTCAGGAATACATTGCCATTTCTTTCAATAATTCTTCTGATTTTACCTCATTTAAAAGAAGAAAAAGAAAACAGTATCACTCATCTGATGCAAGGATGATCTCCACTCCCTCACACAGGGAGGATGGGAAGTGAGGCTTCAACAGGCCACAGTAGCTATAATTTCCTGCTTCTCTTTGAGAGAGCAGTTCAAGCCCATCAGACTGACAGGGTTCTTATGTGTCATCTGGGAGTCTGAGTATTTGGGGTCTGTTTCCTTTCTCCCAGAAAGAGAACAAGGCCAGTGTCATGCCAGTGTGTGTGTGTCTAAGGGTGTGTGGATATATAGTGAATATGCATAGGTATGTATTTGATTCTGTGTACATATGTGTTTGTGTGTACATGTTTCTTAGTTGTGTGTAAGGATGCACATTTGTGTGATGTGTATTCATATGTGTGACTGTGTGTAAGAGTATGTCAGGGGGGTGCATATAAGCTGTTCTAGGCATTATCTTACTCTAAAAGCTGAGTAATAACCTAAAAGTGTGAGTCAGAAAGGTGAAGGGTTAACTTCAATGAGTACAAAATTCATTCACAAAACTATGCTTTGTTACTGGTAAGAGGAAGTATTGACAGTTTCTCGTAAAGTTACAATAGCCAGACCTGCAAAGGAAACCCCTCCCAGCCTGGAATTCCAGAGTGTTTCCTAGAGTTTGAAAGGTGGCCAAAAAGTGACTGGGCATTTAAACAGAAGGGGATAGAATGGGGAAGCCTGGAGTCAAGGGCATGAGTCCATCTTCCTTCCCATCCACTATCCCTTTCCCTGTCTTTCGTACATAATTTTAAAAGAAATTGAATGGATCTATACTTACCATCTTCTCCCTTACCTTTTTGCTCGTCTTCTGCGTGTTTTTCTTCTAGTGTGGCCTAACGCATCGACAGGATAAACCCGTAACCCTCAATCCCAGCTCTTCTTACTTTCACTAAGTGAACTCGGTTTTCTCACATGTCAAATGAGCATAATGATTCTTATCTTGAAGGTTGCTGCCCTGAGCAGCAGTGAGCATAAGCTTATAGTCTATAGGCTCTAAGCTCTGTGCAAGTAGGAAACAATCCTGGTTTGTTCATCTTTGTCTGTCTGGTGTTTAGCACAGTGCATGGGATATGATCGTGCCCCAAAATATTTGATGAATGAGAGACTATATAAAAATAATATATGAACATCTAAAAAAGAATATATATAGCAATTTTTTAAATAAGCCATTAAATGCTATTATAAGACCATTTGTGGGAGGAGGAGAAGTAGGGAGGAATTCCTCTCGTTTGTATTCTACAGGTATTTCAAGTAAGGGTGGAAAGAAGGAAGAGGAGTTTGCACGGGAACTGGAGGCTGGGTCAGCAAGACCGACCAGGCCAGCTTATGCTTCCAGAGCCAGGCCTTCTTCACTGTTTCCTCTTCCCTTGCTCTAAGCCCCTCATCCCTGTGCACCATCTTATAAACACAAATCCCTGAACCGACCAACAGGGGGTGCTGCCCTTATGAGCTTGGCACTGACCTTGATTTGATCTGCCCCAGCAAGGTGGGAAAGGTACTTTGTCAATCAGGCATATCCAGGTGCATATTCCTACTCCAATATACAGAGTCAGGGCCTGGTATTGATAGGATTATATTTATACAGAAAAACCTGCAATATCAGACCACCTACAGTTTCAGTGAAATAAAATACAAAGGATCATAGAACAAATGACCGATCACAGAGTGTTCCAGGGAGCCTTCCTACGGAGGGACAGAATTGTGGGTGGCTACCAAAGTGAGTCCCCAGACTATTCAGCACTCTTCCAGATGATTAGCTACATTTAGGAGAGCAAGTCACATACACATCCTCTTTCCCACCCCAGACCCTACACTGCTTGGTTTCCAAAACCACCCCCATCTTGCCTGAACTGTTTGTAATCATCACAGTACTGTTTTCTCCTTGTTTAGGGGTTGGTTTGTAATTCCCTTCAGTGACCTTTTTTTAATTATGCCTCAAGCATTCCTTCCCCAGTAAGTATACGTCAGGCTTTGGTTAGGAGAGCAAAGTTCAGGGATAAATGGTACAAAATCCTTTTCCTTTGGATGCACACCGATTCAGCATTTCCCTTACTGAAGTACCTTGATGCATCATTTTCTTCCTCTCTTCTAAACAAACACCACCCAAAGGCTTCAAGTTTCTTTATCTCACTGAGACCCTGCCACAGCATGGTGTGGTAGGTGTTTTCATTATACCCATTTTAAAGATGAGGAACTGAGGGTGATATGTTACATAACCTGCCTGCAATAGTCGGGTTACTGATCAGAGGTTCAAAATTCAAATTCAAAATGCATGCAAAGTGCAAGTCACTTCTGTGCTAGGGAAGAGAAATAAATGAAATGACGTAGAGCCATCTAAATGGCGACAGAACTTTAGGGAGAATTCCCCAGTGCAGTATGATTTTGGCTGGGTCTTAAAAACAACTCAAAGCATACAGGTAAAGAAATGAAGAGAAGACATCCTTGGTAGAAGAGATGGTGTTTGCAAAACATCTCATAGCTATTAAAGCACCTGTCACACTCTGAGAGTGTAATGCTGACATCACTGGTGAATACCTGCCCTCCTCCCAGCGGGGTTGGCCAGTAAAAGAACATTGGTGGAAACGAGGCTACAAAGCATTTCAACTTTCTCAGTCAAGACATGAACGGCAATCTTCTCATGCCAAAGAGGGCCTCAGTCTTTGCATGTGCTTTGGATTTGAAACAACCTGGTGATTTAGAGTTGGAAAAATTAGTAAGTTGGGTGGTTACCATGATTACTCAAATCAGATCAGTGCCTCCAAAACCATAAGGCAAGTTTTCACATGTGGCTCCAGGGCCACCTGTGAAAATGGTGCTTGAAATCAGTCCAGTGTATTTTCAGCAAGAGCATAAGAATTGTAGTGTTCCAAATGGAGCCATGGATAAGGACATGTAAGTTCTAGGGTAGTAGTTAGGGGACAGAGGGAAGATGAGTGACCTTTCCTAACTATCTACATTTGACCAGAAATGTGATTGCCTTCACCAGCTTGTCATGACCATGAAATGGGATTGAAGATACAGTCTTTCTGTTCCAATTGCCAAGGGATCTCAGGAGGAGAATCCTAGGCATACAGATCTGTGGACAAGAAAGTCACCCATCAGAACAGATTTATTTAGAGGATGAATATTAAAATGTTTCAAGAGAAGCAATATTTAAGACATCTTTCCTTTTTCTCTTTCCCATGGTTATCTAGACATCAGCTTTCTTGTTTGCTGAAAAGTATCCTGCACATGACACTTAGTTTTTATTCTGTTTTTTAAAAGGTATACAATCTGATGATTGTACATACGTGTGCACTGTAGAATGATTACCAAGATCAAGATAAACAACACATCCATCACTTCACTTAGTTAACCTAGGTAACTCTCTTCTTTCATGGTAAAGACTGTGATAAAGACTTTTTGGAGAGTAAGAATGACTCTCAGCACATTTCAAATGTACAATACAGTTGACCCTTGAACAATGTGGGCTTAAACTGTGCAGGTCCACTTATACATGGATTTTTTTTTCAATAAATATATTGGAAAATATCTTGGAGACTTGTGACAACTTGAAAAAACATTTCCTTTTCTCTAACTTATTTTATTGTAAGAATACATACAACATACAAAATACGTGTTAATTGACTATTTATTGGTAAGGCTTCCAATCAATAGGTTGGAATAGTCAGTAGGCTATTAGTAGTTAAGTTGGGGGGAAGTCAAAAGTTATACCTGGATTTTTGACTATGGGGCGGGGGCGGTGCCCCTAACCTCCATGTTCAAGGGTCAGTTGTACTATATTGTTGTAATCTATGCTGTATATTTGATCTAGAGAACTTGTTCTTGTAACTGAAAATCTGTGCCCCTTGTCCTACCTCACCCCACATGACATATTGCTAAAAGTCTTTGCATTCAAGGGATGGTGCTCTGGCTGGGAAATTGTGGCAGTGGTGAAAAGATTATGTGGTTGTTCACCTCAGTCTCAAAATGTCCCTCTCTCTTGAGTTCAATGTTTTTCCCCATGAAATCCCCATTGAAAACAGAAACCAGAACTCTGAACTAAAAGAAAAATATCTATTTGAATTTTTCTTCCGGTGAACTACCTCTTTAGCTATTTTAGTGTATTTTCTTGGTGGCTGAAGCATAGCAAAGAGAGTTGTGTTTCTTTCCCACAGACATCGTATTTCTTCGAACAATACTTAGAGGGGCACACACTGCAGGGCATTTAGCACATGACATCAAAGCCACTAGAGGAGATGTGGGTTGGGAGAGGTGGGAGAAGCAGTGGGTAATCCCACCTGGGGATCTGTTTCTCAGAAGTCACCAAGCATCGTTAGGTGGTGCGGGCGAGGTTCACAGAGGAGGGAGTGGCTTTCCTTTCCTGCGTATTGACTGCCATCCTTGCAGCCAACTAATTCAGGAAGGCAAGTGAGCAAGATCCTTGAAACATTTGAAAGTTGATTAAATATTACTAATGAATCATGGAATTGCAGAGTTGAGAGATGAACAGAAAGTCAAGAGGACATCTGAGCCAGCCTTCTGACTAGTGCAGGTGATGGGTTATTGTGCTCATCTTGGAGGCGATGGAGCCCAGAGATGTTTAGGCATCCTTTTCTGGTCCAAAGGTCAGCTCCAGGGCCAGGCTGCAGGCTTTGACACTGGGAAATGATTCTCTTTCCATGACCACACATACCTCCTCGACTAATCGTCAAGGGACATAAAATCTGCATTGCAGCCAAGCCTACCATTGTGGAAAATGCGAAGTTTCCCCTCTGCATACATACCCTTGAAAAGTGTACCACAAATGCGGAGCAGGTCACCGCCCCTGGGAGTTAGCTCTGGGACTTCCTAATCCTCAGAGCAACGTAGGCAGAACTGCCTTTGCATAGCTGAACGTGGAACTGAGCAAAGTCATACTGGGGGCTCTGTTCTCATTTGTAGCCAGTTATTTTTAAATATTCTTTTTTTTACACATTATAAAAATAATACATGCCTATTGTGAAAATTAAAAATAAATATAACAGTGGTTTTTTTCAAAAATATAATTTTATAATTATAAAATAATGATAAAATACAAAATCACCATGAGCACTTTAGCATGCACAGCAATCAGCACATTGTTTCTCTAAGAACCAGATGATAAATATATTAGGCTTTGAGGACCTTTGGTCTCTGTTATAACTGCTCAGTTCTGCCATTGTAGCCCAAAAGCAGCCATAGACAGTACACAAAAAATGAGTGGGGTTGTGTTTCAATCACTTACAAAAACAAATGCCTGGACAGATTTGGCCCATGGACCATAGTTTGCAAACCCCTGGCAAATAGGACTTAGAATTTTTTTTCTATGCATATCATGTATCCAGCTGTATCCTGCTCTTTTCATGTCATGTTATATATACTTTCTCATGTTGTTGAACATTCTTTACACAATATTCTGCACTAAACTCTTGCATATTATTCATCTTACGAATATATAAAAATTTGCATGACCATTGGGTATTCAGATGTTTTATAGTATTCTTACTCTTTTATATACTGTGGTAAGCATCTGTATACACTAGGTCTTTTTCTGGTTCAGGTTATTTACATAGGATAGATTTCTGGAAATGAGGCATTTTTTACTCTTAAAACATATTGCCAATTTTTTTTGTCTCAGAAGACTTCACCAATTTACTCCCAGAGCTATGTATGAAATTGTTCATTTCTCCATAACCACACCAACACTGAATATTGCCACTTTGTAAATCATTGCTAATTTCATAATCAGAACACTGCTAATTTGATAATAATCAGAATGTCTTAGGCAAGTGAGGAACTGTACAAACACGGCACTGTGGTCACTAAGCCTCCTCATTCTTCATTCATGCAGATGACTCCAGCAGAAGGGAATGCTGACAGATGACAGGCCCAGCTCTTTCTCCTTTCCTGCACCCTCCAAATCCACTCCTCCCCTGCTCCAGGCAGAGGGCAGAGAATGGAACCCATTATCTCTCAGAATGTTCCTTCCCTCTTCCTGCCCCTCTCACATCTGGACTGAATACAAACCCCCTGGCTTCCTGTTTCTCTCCCCACAGAAGATCCCAAACAGCAATTCCAAATTAACCCTTTTTTAACTTTTTGCTTCTCTATCTCATTTCAACTCTAGACCCTTTATTGACATTTCTTATTGTCCATGGGTCTTAATAAGGTTTGCCTCTTTAAGATTCTCCATTTGGCCACTCTTGGTAAGTTGCCTTCAGTGGAGTGGGCAGTTCACAGAAATATATGAAGAGGCTTTGTATGCAGTAGAGAGTATTGGGGTCTGTGGGGCAGACATTCAAATTCAAAATCTTTCAGCAATGTACCAGCCCAACAAGTCCTCTGGTATATTGAGTAGATTTGGTCTATACATAGGGTCTTGCATTTGCAACCCTGGTCTACCTACTTAGTTTCTTCTACCCATTATGTCTTTTGCATTTTTCCCAGATATTGGGCTTGGGTGGCATAAGTGAGGCTCAAATTTTTTCTATGCATATCACCTGTTTCCAACTGTATCCTCCTCTTTTCATGTCATGTTATATATACTTTCTCAGGTTGTTAACATTCTTTGCACAATATTCTGCACTAAACTGTTGCATATTATTCATCTTATGAATATATAAAAATTTGACCATTGGGCATTCAGATATTTTACAGTATGCTTACTTTTTATATACTATGGTGAGCATCTGTGTTTACTAGGTCTTTGTCTGGTTCAGGTTATTTCCATAGGATAGATTTAGCCTCCATAATCCTCTATTTCTTCATCTATAAGATGGGAATAATAATACTTTTCTCCTGGAGTTAGGATAGTAGCATCTTGATATAATACAGTAGTTACTTTTCGTGGAAAGTAAGTACGATTCCATGTTTTTATAACTCTGTCTGTCCACTCTCTTTTATCCTCACTGCTATGGACTTAGCTCTGGTCAAAACCATTGCAACCTAAGTCGGATGCTGCCTTCCTTGCTAGCCAGGCACACACAACCTTCACAAACTTTCACTGCCTCTTCCCTCCCCGAACTGTCCTGTAACCCGTTCCTTGCGAAACTTCAACTGTTCCCACACACGTTTTAGCACCACTAGTCTTTTGCTCATGATGATCTTTTTTTTTTCTCAAATATCCTTTCCTTGCCAATATTTTTAATTAAGAAAAGTTCAAATATCACCTCTCTGAAATCACCTCCATCTCAAATATTACCTCCCCCACACCTGTCTCATACTGCATTACATATGGTTGCAAAGGAGTCCTTCAGTCCTCGAGCAAATATTTACTGAGCATCTAAGTGTGCCAGGAATTGTGCTAGGCACTAGGAATCCAATGGGGGCAAAACAGACCCTGTCGTTCTTCTCATACGTCTTACAATAGCTCTGCCTTTGGACCATTCATTAATTGGAAGCCAGGGGCTCCCCTCTCAGACTCAGTGTTCCAGGAGGAAAAGAGTGATGTTCCATTTGTCACTTCGCCCTGTGCTGAGCACCGGGTAGGTGCTGAGGGGATGTTTATGGAATGACTGAATGTTTTGTTGCCAGCAGGAAGCAGTGACCTCCTTGAGAAAGGGCAGTGTCTGATTCACCTCTGCATCCCCCACAAGCAGCTAGTGCAGAGCAGGGCACCGTAAATCCTGAGTAAATGAATGCCGGAGGAAATGAGTAACTGACGCCATATTGCCTCCTGACCCCAGTTACTTAACTCACAAAGAAAACAAAACCCAGCAGCAGAGCAATGCACAGACAGGAGGAAAACTGGCTCCCAAACCTGAATATCCCCATAAATAAGACTCTACTTTATTTCCTGGAAGATGTGAGCTTCACAAGTTATAAAAACTGATACATTTTAATGGTAATAATAATCATCTTTGCTGATGGCAATTTATGTCTTCACTCCTGGCTTATGTGTTCCAACTGACTTAGGAAACTGGGATAAGGGAGTGATTGATCACCTCTGAGCCTCAGTTTCCCTTTCTGTAAGATGAAATAATGAAGAATACACTAGTGTGCTGAGGGATAAATTAGAGGTAAAGTATGTTTTAGTACCTATCTCCTAGTACTCAATAGGTATCCAAGAATGGGTTTTTTTCCCTCCCTATTGTTTTATTAATCTACTATGCCAGCAAAATTTAAGCTTATTTTTAATAAAAGTGCTTCCTAGTTTTCCTCCAACCAGAAACATAGATTCTTATTTTAAGAGAGTCATGACTTTTGGTTTACCCCTAGAGAATTCTGAATTTGCTCAGTGTACAGGGTAGGGCTGTAATAAGGACTGTAAGAGAGTAGTTAATTGTGTTCACTGGTTGAGTGTACATATGCTCCACTCTCAGGGTGCCTGGGTTGAATTTAGTCATTTACTTATGAAAGGTTGGCCAAGTGCCAGGCACCATCTGTGGTACAGGGTGCAGTAGAGATCAGAGCCTTGCCCTCATGGAGCTGACTAGAAAATCAGACGATATTTCTGTGTGAAATGAGGATGAGTGTGATGGTGGGAAAGGAAAGGGTATACTTGAGAGGCCGTAGTGGGGGAGACTGAGTCAGGGAGAGCTGGCATCTCTGCTTTGCAGCCCAGAAAATACGTGACTGTAACCTTGGGTAGAACCACCTTCATAATTGTGGGGCCCAGTGCAGAATGAAAATGCAGGGCCTGCTCTTCACAATTTTAACAATAGTAGAGGATTAAACTATGTGTGGTTCCTTGTATGTAGGGAGCCCTGGGCAGCTGCACAGGTCACATACCCAAGAGCTGGCCCTGACCAGCCTCGTTTGCCAATGGGAAGAGACTAGGAAATACACAATTCATAAAGGACAATGGATCTAAAGCTTTTTGCTCCAAAATATCTTGGGTCAAGAGTTTTTTATGTAGACTTCATGGAGCCCTGGTATGGATAGGCTTGTTGACATTCTAACAATGCCATCCATGGACTGTTATACAAGAGTGTGGTGTGTGGTGTGTATGATGTGTGTAGGGCGGTATGTGTGTGAGTACATGCACGTGTGTGTGCAAATGTGTATGTGGAAGGGAGATTGCATCTCCACTGGGAAGCAGGCCCATTGGTTCCATCATATTTTCAAAGAGGTGCATGACTCCTCAAAAGGGTTAGGAACCATTTACTTAGAGAAATGGAATCAGAAACTTCACTTACTTATAGGGAAGCAAGAATATTAATTTCTACCATGTGTGTGTCTCCTACCATTATGACAT
The DNA here is from genome assembly GCF_030020395.1 of Manis pentadactyla. Classification (NCBI taxonomy): domain Eukaryota; kingdom Metazoa; phylum Chordata; class Mammalia; order Pholidota; family Manidae; genus Manis; species Manis pentadactyla. Next base: position 14,197,315 of record NC_080021.1, on the reverse strand, counting down.
GTTCACACTTCATCTCATTTGAGCCTGGGACAACCCACTGGGCTAAACAGAACAAGGATTTGAGTGCATTTTTTTCTCACTGATTCTAAAACCCTTGCTTCTAAACATCCTCACCAATGGAGGGCAATGCTGTTTACCCTTTCAGTTTCAGCTGTACTATTGAAAGCAGCAAATCAAGGGCAGGATCACAGTTTGACCTTAAACTATTCAACTCCATTTAATTACCCATTGTAGTTGCAAGCACAATAAATACAGGATGTCCCCTCACTCTGCCATGCGGCTTTGCATCATTATCAAAAAGACAAATGTAATTCACATCCAATTACTCACTCACCGCAAGGTCACAATATTTATTTTTATCATACTTGTGATTTTTAGGATTAGGAATATCAATATTTATTCATAGCTAACCTAAATCAAACATCCTGTTGATATCTATGAAGTGCCATATAGTTATTGTGCAGGTATGCTGAGTCACAAAGCACATACAAAGTTTATGAGTTGACAGGGTAAAGGCTGCAGGGAGGTAGAGATAAGTGTGCAGGGGCGATCACAAGAGTCTTGCGAAATATCCACATTGTTTATTTATATTGTCCACTTACTAAGCTCAACAAGTGTGCTTGGGAAACTGAAACTAGTTAGGAACAAAACAGTGAGGACTTTTTTTTCTAATTATTACTTTTTTACACTTGGTGGTGTCAGTAACTTTTTGCTTAAATTCATCAAGTAGATGAATTCATTTCACAAATCATTTTCTCTTTCTCATGAAATAGAGCCTTGGCCAGCTAGAGAAAAAGAAGTCGGAGCCTTGTGGAAACACAGGAGGCTCATGTGACATGGGTCAATTTACTCAGAGATCCTGAGTAGCAATAACTGACCTCTGTTCAAAAGCCCTGCAGTTGATTCGCGAGATGAATTTAAAGTGGCAGTACTGAATGGAGGAGTGCAGACACTTAGAAATAGCAAGATTCATTTGACCCATTCCTTTTCCCATTCAGATCCACCCAGTCAAGTATGTATTTTGTATTTGGCCACTACCATCCAACAGTATTAGCTAAGTGCCTGAGCGTCACATCTTTTCTCTACTTTCACAGCTATCACTGGCCCAGGCCACTCCAGTTGCTCTATCTTTATTCCCTTGCTCTATTTATCTAGCTGCAGAATATATATATATATATTTTTTATTAACCCATTCCCTTGTTCCTCCTGGTGTCCTTTGACGGATCAGCAGTTCTGGATGAAATCTTACTAGGTGTTAGTAGCTCTGAGGCTTGGGTAAATATTTTATCTCTGAGCCTCGGTCCCCAGACATGAGGATGTGAAACCAAATGGTTCTTTCCTACTCCATCACTCTGTAGGTCTATACCTTTCTATCTAGTTTCTATGGGGCACATGGTCATTAGTAATGTGCCAGATGACTCTCCTGAGCCCAATTATACAAGCCAAGTCAGGGCATTTGTGAACAAGTTTGAGTCTTTAGATGACAGTAAATGATATATGAGCCATTGATGCAACACACTCTCCAAAAAGGTAAATGTTTATGTTTTGAATACATAGAAATGTACTCAGTTTTAGAATATGAAGTGTCCATTTTGATAAATCAAAAGTGGTTGTGCAGAGGCAGTTTCATAAGGTTCACAGTCTGTAGAACAAGATACTTGCTCTGTTCTTCCTCTGCTCTGCTCAGCTCACACTTGATGCCATACGGATGAAAAGAGACACATTCGGTAGATGAAGACAGCATTGGGAGGGACTGAAGCAATATCTGGTTACTGAAAAAAAAGAGTTCTTTAGTTTAGAGATGTTAGCAGCCTTCTAATATATGAGAGATGTGTGCAAAAGACAAGATATTTGTGCACATATATATGGTGTGTGTATGTATATATATATATATATATACACCTTTTTTTAATGAAAGGCTAAAGTAGTGACTAGAAAGTTCAGGAAGACTCAGATTCGTGTAAGGAAGAACTTCTGGATAAAGCTGTCCAAAATTGAATGTGCCAGGTCAACTAGTAGTGAAGGTGCCATTGCTGGGGAGCTTAAGCCCAGGCTAACTGCTGTGACGCCAGGATGGTGGGTATAGTCTACTGGCTTTCAGTCTGTTTTCCCCCAGGGGGCATCTAGCAACATCTGGAGACAGTTTGGGTTGTCACAAGTCAGGTGGGAGGGAGGGCATTACTGGCATCTAGTGAGTAGAAGCCAGGAATGTCGCTAATCCTGTAATGCGCAGGGCAGCCCTCCACCAACAGAGAATTATCTGGCCCAAAATGTGTGAAGGCAAAGAAATCCTCATGTCAAGAGTTTTATAAAGATGTTTAGTTTCTAACATCCCCATGGTTGCTAGAAAAATTAAATAAAATTGATCTTTCACAAGAATGGTTATAAAGGCAATAGTTTAAAATGACATTTTACAAAGAATGTTAATGACTTGCAGAAATGTAAATGGAAAAAAGGGTCACACAGCACTACAAATTGTGATAAAAACACTTATCTACTTTGAGAATACATAAAAAGTATTGGCTTAAGAGTGATTATCTCTGATTAGGGGGATTATTGATGTTTGTATTTTCATATGTTTGATTATTTTTCTCTATTTTTCCTATAGTTATAAAGTACAGGTGTTAATTTTAAATTTAGAGGCCAAAAAAAAAAAAGATCCAGGTTGAATTTTGAAAACCTGGCATACCATAACGTCACATAATAATTAGAATAACAGTAATGGTAACTTCGATTTAGCTAGTGAGCATATGTGGAGACAGGCCAGCTCATTCACTCCCAGTCAGAATGTAAATTCTTATAACCCCTTTAAAAGACAATTTGGCAATATGACTGCAGAACCTTAAAAATATTCATAGCCTACGACCCAGCCATTCTAATTCTGGGAAACTGGCCTAAGGAAATAGTCAAAAACAGGCACAAAGATTTATGCACAAAGATGTCCACCTAAGTATGATTTACAATAGACAAAAATTCAATTTATAGTGGTCACAAATTGAAAACAGCCTAAGTGAACAGAAATTGGTAAATGTTTAACAGAATTATAATAAATCCATGTGATGTAATATACAGTGGTTGAAAATAATGCTTACAAATGATGATTTGATGATGTGGCAAAATACTTATGGTACACCGCTACCTTTCAAGTATGTTTGGCAGGAAATATGTTAAAATGTTAACAGAAAGCAACCATTCTTAAGATATGGGCTATGAGTGGTTTTGTTTTCTTACCTTTTAATATTTTTATGCCCTTTCCAAATTGTATAAAATGAAAACTGCAATTGTTATAATCAGATAAAAACATTGCTAAGAAGTGTCAAATTGTCAAATCTGAGTCCACTACAATTGGGCATTTAAGGAGCTTCATCTCATTTAATGGTATAACTACTTTCAGTGTAGATGATTCAGGCGAGTTCACAGATGAGAAAACTGGGGCTGATACTCTTCATTCTCCACATTTTATCTTAGATTATGTTCCCCCCAAGAAGCCCTCCATGACCTTCCCAATCTGGTTAAGTTACCCTTTCTCTGAGTTCCGATTGTCTTTCTGGATTTTTTGTTTTTGTTTATTTGTTGTTTGTTTTGTCTTTGTATAGATACTGCCTGCGGGTATATTGCACAAAGCATTTGTGGACTAAATGACTTGGTAAAAAAGTGAAGGTTACTCAAAGCGAGTGAGTGGCAGGACTGGTCAAGCCAGTTCAATTTCAAAGTCAGTGTTGTCACTAAGTGCTCCAGATGGGTTGTGGTGAAGACCAAAGTTCATTTCTCAGTACCTTTCTCAAAGTGCGGGACTTACTTTTGGAGCCTTCCCTGGAAGTTATACATTTATCCAGCTCTAAAGGCCTGAATGCCTTCAAAGAAGAGCATGGATTTTTCTCTGTGGATTGTGAGCATTTTCCATTGTTTAACACAGCAGCTGGTAATGATTATTGCTTCTGTTTCCCTTTGAAATTTCATGTTCGTTTACTGAACAGGGCATTACTAATCTGAAGGAAGGGAGTGGGGGTAAAGAGGATAGCAGGTTAATGAAAAGAAGCAGAGGTATGTGGAGGTGATAGTGTTCCTACAAGACTCTGTTCAATTGGGATGATTTAAGGGCAAGCCTTGGCTGGCTGGTCATAATAAGGGCCACATTATGGAAGGGATTTACGTGGCAATTACCGTGGTCCTTGCGAGTGGGCTGCCATGTTTTAGGGCTCCCTAGATACTTAAGATTAATGTCTGAATCAGTAATGTTATTGTTGCAAGATCTCGGTGTGATGGGGAACCATTTGAGACAGGAATTTTTATCCCTTATCAGAACATAAAATATCACATAGTCTGCAAGAACACCAATGCCCATGGCTGGCAGCTGCCCTCAGAATAGGTTAAGCATCACATCGATTGGGTCTTTTCCTTGGCAGCTAAAAATGCATAAATCAGTCTAGAGCCACTTTTGCTCACCCAGGTAGTATGATTAAAATGGGAATTAGACACGTTCAGTCACTCAGAGATGAGGGACTAAAATCACCAACCTGAACAAGGCGAATGATTATAGAGAATCTACTATGTAAATGGTAGATCAGGCTGCAATTAATGACTCTTGCATGTTCCCCAGGGCAGATCCACAGCATTCTCTGCAAAACTAGCATGCTTTTTTCTTAGCCTCTTTATTGGTATTGGTGATCCCGAAACCCCAAGGAGTTTGGGGGAATTGATGGGTTAAGTGCTAAGTTTATACCTGACAAAGATTAATTTGAAGAATCAACAATTCCCAGGAATCACATCATGAGGGTGCTAAGCAGATTAATTGATTTCTCTATTAACATGTTTCCTCAAGGCTGAATATCTGTAGTGGAAAGAAGTACAGTGAAGGTGGGGCAAAGTCCAAGAAGTTCCCCTCCAATAAAGTGGTCAAAATGAGGAACACTTATCACTTTGAGACTCAAATCGTTCAGTCAATGGGGTCAATGTGTTAACTCCTCCCCACCCAGGATCCCCAGATTGTCTTGACACCATCTCAGCAGAAATGAGATAAGGACCTAGACATGGAGACTGTGGTTGGCTCATGGCTTCCAAACAGTCAAATGAAACACTGAGAAATATTGAAACAAGAAGTCACTTCTGAGGGCATTGGTGAGATTGGGATGCTAGCATAGAATGATACGATATTTGGCCAGGAACATGTAAATGTCTCAAGCCTGCCCTCATCCATGGCCACCCCTACCCATTTTATCTCTGAGAACAAAACAGTGCTGTATATTAGCTGTACTGTTAACCCCAAACCCCACTGTGGAGCTTCGACAAAACAGACAGGACTACATGGAAAATTCCTTTTGTTCCTGGACAAAATTAAAGCAGACCAAAGACCTACTCCTCTCTTTCTCCTGGATATTGGATCTTTCCATTTTTAAAGGCCATATCCACATCTACCCAGCATGATCTAATTCAATCCCTGTGGCTCCACTTCTAAAAAAGTTCCCAAATAGCATCCTGAAACTAAGTACCCTGATCAGCCTCCCTCCCTGTCTTCCTCTCCCAGCAGGTATATATATGTGGGGAGCAGGGGCAGTGGTGGGGAGGTGGGAAAAAAAGAGAGGTTTTGAGCTTCTGCTAGAAGCCAGTATCACAAATCCAGGACAAGACCAAGGCCAAGATATAAATGACCTGATGCCAGCCACTCTCCTTCGCTCTCTCATTCACTCATCTAGTCACTCATTTGACAAACATTTTCTGGGAACCAGAGCTGCTGTCAGGCATTGCATCAGAAGTCTGAGCAGGTGACAATACTAGAAGCCCCATGAGAAGAATATGAAGATTATTACTTAGTCATTAGAGCAAGAAGGGCAGTGAAGGCTAGTGGACCACAATCTTCTTTAATTTCTGTAAGTGAAAGAACTCGGGCAAGATGGAGTTTGGGATGAGGGATGCAGTCACAGTCAGCCAAAAAGCGAGTCTAGTGTCTATAGGGAAGTTGTGATTCTTGGAATTTTCTATGCACACAAGCATATACATACACATACATATACACTACTCCCACCTCTACCAATTATGTTTGGAGTATGCCAGTCTTATGTTCAAATCCCATGATTTCCTTGTAGCTGTGTGACTTTGGACAATTTGGTTACCCTTTCTGGGCAACTAAGACCTCCAGAGCTGCTGTGAAGACTGAATGAAGACATGTTGAGAGTGTGTCTAATGCTCTATAGAACCTGAGGTGTGGATGCCGTCTAAGAAATTATATTTTTCTCTTGTGTCTTCTTTGAAAGCAGACAAAATCAATTGTTTATTCTTTACAATAGACATAAAATTGTGAAATGAATAAAGAGGATTGGAAAAGGGAAATAAAAAATAGTAAAGAAAAGAAAAGCAAGCATAGTATGATCAGTAGCTAAGTTTGCAAATAGATTTGATTCATTCTTGTTCAACATAGGGGCAGGTCCACTCTGCTTAGTTTCCAACCCTATCTTCATGAATGGAGACAGTCAACACTTAGCCAATGATGCATTTAAGAAATAGAATACAAATGGCAACTAGAAGCACCATTTATCATTAAGCACCATTATAAAACACTAGCTTATTTGCATATTTATAAGTCTGGTTGCCATTTTGCTGGATGGAGAGGGCAGAACATTTGGGAAGTATTTAAGCCTCTCCTGTGTCTCAGAATAAAATTACAAAAGCTACAGTTTATGGGTTACTTGCTATATATCAGGTGCTTTTATTATATTTTTCCTTTCATTCTCACACTTCCTGGGGATGGAGGTATTTCTAGCTTAGTTTTCCAGGTGAAAAAAACAAGGTTTAGACATAGTAAGCTAGACGCCAAGGAGTTAGCTAGAAGGTGACAAAGTTCAGATTCCAACCGAGGTCCATGTGCCTCCAAAACTAACACACATAACTGCCACACTGCAGAGTCCATTACATTGGTCAGAAGAAGCTGGGCTTGAACGGAAGGAAATCTAATACCTGCTCCATTTGATGTGGAGGGATTTTCAAAAGTCAATGGTAGATTGAAAATGGAGTTGAGGTTAAGAATGAGGACACCATGGGGAGGTGGGAGCCCATAGCGCGGAAGGATACATAGAAGGCGCCCAATCTACGGACGGGTCCTGACTGAATGAATGCATCAGCATTCACACAGCAACTCTGGAGATGGGAAGATGAAGGACTGTTCAGTAGGCACAAAGCACATAAAAGTCAAAGAAACTTTCCATCCAAAGACTGAAATATACAGAAAATGACACAATATGGTATTTGCTGTATATGGCTTGTGAATGTCGATGTATTCATTCACTTAGGATCCACAGATTGGCGGCCTTCTGTGTATTCTTCACGGACACAGGCTCCTCCGCCCCATTGTGTCTTTCCTACCCTTACCCCTCAAGTTTGTATGTATCCTTTCATTTAAATGCCATAAGCTCCATGTGAAGAGTTATATTCATTTACGGAGTTAGAAACACAGCTTGGAGATGTTAAGCCACTTGCTCAAAGACCTGAAGCTACTGAGGAGAAAAATCCATGACTGAACCCACACATCTCTCTCTCGTCAAATGCCAAGCAGTGGTGATTACCCTACATGCTGAGCTTGACCTGACTTTTTTTTTTTTCACAAACTTCAGTGGTGGATTAAAACCAGAAATTAATACCACAGGTTGCCTCCAGGTAGGCAAAGTAGCTGGAGAATAGGAATGGGAGAGAAACAACCACTGACACTTCATGTGTCTTTCCGATTTGGAATCATGTGAATGTAGTGCCTAGTCAAAACCATTAAAATGTCAAAATTAATTTTAACGTGGATTAGCATGAGTATTAAATAATAAAAAGGACCCTGGTTATTTTGGAATTCAAATCCACATGTTGATCAAATTTAAGAGAAATATGTGGATAAAGAAAGAAAAGAGATGTCCAAGATCATCATTTATTGGATTTTCTCCTCTCTCCTTCGCATTTCAATTAAATTCAGTAAATATTTATTGAGTAACCCCTCATGTCATTTTGGGAGTTACACAATTTTTTTAAATGTTGCCAAAGATACAGGTAAAAAAAAAAAAAAAGATTATAGGTGAAAAAAATTAATTATAATTTAGTTTATCTTGTTTTGTTTATATATTTATACACTACTTTGAAATTGTTTTCTGAAATAAGACAGGGAAAACAAAAACTAAACAGGTCTAAAAAATATTAAAATACCGTCTTCTTCAAAATTAGTATCATTCATAGAGGTAACTTTTTTTAAACTACGATTTTCACCTAATACAAACAGAAGTCAAAATGTTCCCTTTACTTGGAGAAATCCCATTTGCGAACCAAGTAGATTCCACCATATATGTTAAATGATATAAGTATCTCTCTTTATTTTTGTTGATTGTAATCTCCATGACATTGAATGAATACCATGTGCCTGGCACAAAGATAAATATTTTTCATATGTCATTATTTAATCCTTAGAACCTCCTGGGGAGTAGATATAATTAGCCCCATTTTAGAGATGAGAAAAATGAGGCTCAGAGCAGTCCTATCACCAGAAAAAAGCTGAGATGGGATTTGCATTCATCTGACAAAAGGCTATGCTCTTAATAATTACATTTTCTTGCCTTCCAAGGATAAATGGAGGCCCAGGATGTCCTGGGGAGGCAAGTGCTCTGCTCGTTCTAACCAGCACCACCACTTGGTAGCAGTTTTTGGTCAAAAAAGAGAACAGACATAAACCACAATGGATGGAGATCCACATTCCTAACATGGATTCATTCAAAAGCACCAAGATTTCACAAGAGGAAATGATGAGGCATTTTTCCGAGGTGTTGAAATTGTTCCCTTTGTCAGTCACCAATGCAAAAAAAAAAAAAAGAAAAGAGCTCTGAAATTGCTCAAAGGTGAAAGGTAGGCTTTCTTCTCCCGAAGTTCTGATACATACGGTCCCAAAAGGAAACAGAAGCTGGCATAGTTCAGGCCCAGTGATTCTTCTTTCATTCTTATTAACTGCAAATCTTTGCCACATTTTTCTTTACTAATTAGTCAAATGCTTAAGTTACTGAGTCACTGGGCCGTCTACTGGTTATAGCTTGTTTTAGTTCTTCAACCCTGAAATGGAACTTGCAAAGAATTAGGCACTCCAAAGATCCCACATTCACGTTGTGAAAACATGTCAAAAATGAAATCAGTGGCCTCCAAGAGGGATGGACAAGCGCGAGCATTAAGACCCCCTAATACTGAGTCGAGGCATTTGGATACGTGGCCAATGGGAAGAAGATAGAAGAATTCTGTTTATTCATTTCTAAATGTATGCATTCTTTCCTCCAAAGGTCTGCAGTTCACACTGGTTCCCTTGTCCCTGTTACATTCAGGAGCACAGCAGTATTTAACCTGCTGTTTGAATATGCAGTTGAGCTTCCCTCCAGCAGTGATGGAGCCAGACAAGAGGCCAGCTCTCCTGCCCTGAGCAGCTAATCCAAGCTCTGAGAGGCCAGAAGTTTGTCAAAGCCACATGATCTGAGAAAATCAACTATGCACTCCTTGAAGAATGACATGACTTCAGCCACAGTATGTACAGGATATGAGAACTTAACCTTCTCTAGAAAAGTCACGTTTTCGACATTGAATATTTCAATCCACACTGCTCAGTGCCGGGTAAGGCTCCCAGGAGGTGCTCCATTAATAACTGCCACATAAACCACAGGGAAAATGCTATGAGTAGCATTCCATAGTTGTGTCTATTGACACAAGCTCTTTAGTATAAATACACTATCCTCCACTAATCTGCCCCAAAACACTTTTTCAAAGCTTGCCTCCTCTTTACTCATTTAGAACTATAACTACCAGAATGCTCACTGTTCCCAGAAGCTGTATTCTCTCTTGCTTCTCTGATTTGTGCTCATCGTCCTTCCCTTGCCACCATTAGCTCCCAAAAAACTCAAACCTGATTATGTCACATGTGCGCAAACATGTATGCACAATCTCCACCTTAATCCTGATCTCCACCTTAATCCTGATCTCCACCTTTGCATGCAGAATGGAGTCTGCACCCATTGATGTGGCATAGAAGACCCTTCTCAATCCAGCCTGCTCCTCCAGCCTCATCTCTACCCTTCTCTTCTCATCTTCTCCATTGCCCATTGTCACTGTAAAATCATCTTACATTCCTAACCATTCCCGAAAGATGCCAAGCCCGAACTCAGTGCTTCTGTGTACTGCTGCTTCTCCACCTGACATGATCATCCCTTCTATCTCTACCAAGCAAACCCTTTCTCACCCTACATGGACAAGTTCAAAGCTCCCCCTCTAAGAAGCACTTTCTGAAGCCCCAATTGGAGTTAGTAATACCTTCCTGTGAGCAAGCCAAGAAAAAGTAGCTTTAGTCATGTGCATACCTCATTGCCTTTAGCTTACCTGCCTGTAACTTGTCAGAGCTCACTATTAGGCTGTGTATTTCTAGAAGGCAGGGATCATTTTCTAATTGTTTCTGATTTTCTAGTACCTAGTGCAATGCCTATCGCCTAGCAGTTGCTTAGTACATATTTAGAGAATGAATAGTAAGTGCCTTAAGTGGCTTGGCATTTGGTAGGCAATGCTGGCCATCCTGAAAAGGCTCCACATGATCAGGTAGTGAGGCACAGCTTATCATCAGCTTTCAGAATGTCCTCCTCTCCCTCTGAATATATTGGTCTAGTAAAGACAGCAAAGTCCTAGGGAGCACAAAACAGGAGGTGTTCACTCCCAGATTCATGGGTACCTCACACCTGCTCAGAACAGTAGAGGATGCTAATGAGATGATAATGGGAACTGAAGTGATCAGCTAGTTTCTTGAATGTGGTAGTTCTGAGTAAAAGGCTCTACAAGTCACATCTACTCATCCAAGCTTGAGAAATAACTCCATAAAGCCAAATTATAGAATCCCAAGGCTGAAGGAGCTCCAATATCACCCACTCTATTGTAGGGACAAGAAGACTACTGAGACCCAGAGAGAGAAAGAAACAGGGACATGAATACAAACAATAAGTTAACAGACAGGCCACAGATGGTGTAGGAAGCCTTCCCTAGTAGAAGAAAAGGGGTGTCTGGTTAAGATGCTAATTTTTCTCTCTTGGCCTAGGAGATACATGGGCACAACCCTGAGCCACCCCACTCTGCAGTAGATCCCAGACCCCCTTGTAGGGTAGAGCAGACCTGGGAAACAGCCACAAGCCTTGGCAGCTCTCACTGTGCTTGTAGAACATTGACATTTTTGTTTGGGGTGACTAAGAGAGAAGATTTGCCTTGGTTAGAAATTAGTCAGATGGCATTTCCTTAGGCTCTGCTTTCATTTCTCGGTGAAAGGTTGAAAGGCATGAAGCATTTAGTTTTCCTTTCAGATTATTTCATTAACGATCTGTAGTTACTGCACAGTTTCCAGAAGCCTAGGTCAAGATAACTTGAAATGAAGGATACCCCGAATATCAGAAGACACCAGGCAGCCCACCAGAAACCTCCTATGAGGTCCTGGGTCTTGATTTTGTCACTTGCAAAATGAGGGCCTTTGACCAGATGTGTCTGAGGCCACTCCTGAATTGTCATTTACAGACTGCATTTCTCTTGGCCTCCTGTGTGTGACTGGTCCTGAGGATAGAATGATACCAGGAAAGGCTTTGTTCTTGCCATACGGAGCATCAGGTGGTGACCACAGACAAGAAACCACTGTGAAACATACATTAAAGACTCATCAAAGGTTATGAATGCAGTGAAAGAAATAATGTGGACCTTGTTTATCCAATTCTGTGGTCAAGGGAATTATACTGTGGGGGGGACATCACTTCAAGAGTTTCTCCTTTTAGGAGAGGGTTCTAAGCTGAGACTTGAAAGCTGAACAAAGCTGGACATTAAAAAGATAGAGGTAGAGGAAGGCTCGGGTCTTCTAGGCAGATGGGACTGAATGTACGAGAGACCGAGGTGAAGAGAAGTTTCACTTGTTTGAGAAACTGAAGGAGGTAAGTGTGACTGGAGTGAACTGAGTAAGGGAACAGAAGAGGATGTACAAAAGGAGGTGAGAAAGAGAAGTAGGCACAAAAAGGTCAAAATTCATGTTTCAGTATCACTACAAGAGAGTTCATTATGCGGGAAGTTAACATAATTCGATTTCCCATTGTTCTGACTACCATTTGGGGCCAGCATAGAAGCAGGGAGGTCATTTAGGCTGCTGAAGTAGACCTGATGAGAACTATTGGGCAGGTTGAGGAGGAAAAAGGTAGATGAGTTTGATGAATATTTTGGAGAAGTCATTGGTAGGACCTCTTGAGGGATTGGTATTTGGGTAACCATTTAGGGGCATCCCTGAATCTAGGTAGAATGAATGTTCAGAAGTGAAGAGGACACGGTCCCATGTCCAGACAACACTTAGGAGCTCACAATTCACATTATCGTCACAGAATGTAGAGAGCAAGAGTTACAATAGTGATGCCATGTTCCTTTGCTTTCACAGCACAGATGAGAGAGGCATACATGGTGGAGAAGGGGTTTCACAAAGGGGTGGGCCTGTGAGCTGGGCCATGAAAGACAGGTGATGGGTTCTGGTTTAACAAGCAGAGAAGGGAGAAGAAACACCCGAAAGAGCAAAAGCAGAGCCAGTGTAGTGCGAAAACACATGCTGTGATTCAGGAACCTTGAGCAGCATTAAACTGGGGCTGAAATGGAGATTGTTAGGATGAAGAAACTGGAGATGCAGGCTGAGGTCAGACTCTGGAGGGATTGAAGTTCTGTGTGTGTGGTGGTGTGGGGGGGTGTTGCTCTCATTAAGAATTTCAGAGTAACATTATTCTATCTACAATTAGAAAGAAATTCTATGGATGAAATCCGTTAGGTGTGAGATTAGCCCTATAGCTAAGTTATGTGGAATTGGAATGGTTTACAAGTGACTCTAAAACTCTGTTATTGAAGTGTGAACAGGAAGCCAGATCATGACACCTTTTTCCAGGTCTGTGCTATGAACCAACTGATCTACAGCACAAAAGGATAATATTAATATCAAACTTACAGAGCATTTATCTTGTGCCAGGCACTGTTCTGAATATGTTAACTATAGGACTCACTCCATCCAACTAAGTCTCACTGGGCAGGTAACAGGTAGGGATTTGAGCCTCAGCTCTTTGAGGCCATAACCTATGAACTCATCTATATCTTTCTGCCTCTGGATGAATGTAAGATGAAAATATTACCTTCATTATAGAAAACACGACTTTGGAAAATGGGCTTACATGTACCAGCATGTGGACTTCCTTATCTAACCCCCAGAGGCACACATATGGAGTCAGCAGGCATAGGAGTGCTGGATGCTCAAGGCCTCAGCCAGAGCTGTTGCATAAAGGCTCCTGCATGAACCAAGTGGCAAGGGTGTGTGCTCTGTGAGCAGGCTAGTCCTGGGCAGAGGGGGTAAGACTGAGGGCACCAGTTTACATGTCCTAACAAATCATATAAAGCACCCCTCCTCTGGGGAGAAATGAGTGATGGGGGAGAGAGGACAGGCATGTTAGCATGGGTGAATGTCTTCCCCATGAGGGGAACACCAGCAGCAAAGAAGGGCTTCCTCCCAAACATCTAGTATCTTGCAAGACTGCTTCTACTTAAGAGTGATATATAGTTAATATGAAAGAATACAGTATACTTTGCACTAAAATTATGTTGAAGGAAAATCAACATTGTGATGTACTATAATCAGTCAATGAACAACTTATTTGTTTGCCTGCCATATGCCCAAGATGATAATTAGAGCTATCATTACAAACAATCTGTAACTGAGAGAGATTCAAGATGGTGGCATGAGAGATGAGACAGAGAACTCCTCCCAAAACCACATATAATATGAAATATAGTTAATACAGCTAATCCTAAAAGGGCAACAGGAAAGAAGGTTGCATCAGACTGCATACACCTGGAGAACAGAGCAGACCTCACAAAACAGGGTAACATACCAAAGCCTTGATCTGGCAGGACCCAAGCCCTTCTACCACCCCAGCTCAATGGTGGGAGGAAGAGAAATGGAGCAGGGAGAGGGTGGAAGCCTAGAACGGCTGAACATCGAGCCCTGGAGATCTGCTTTGGGAGCACAAACCTACATGGCATGGTGCTCTGGAGATTAGTGGGGTTAGAAAGCTAAGACAGGCAGAGTAGTTAGAGAGACTGAGATTGCAGCCACTCTGTAGGACAGGGATCCACATCCAGCCACTTTGGGACAAAGGACAGGCGGGCAGACTGAGAGACTTCCTAGCAGCTAACAGGCAGCCAAAGGGGCAGAGTTTGCACGGAGCTTGCTGTGCGGGAGAAGGGATAGGTGGACAAGGTTGTCTGGGTGCACTCTACCTAGAAGGGTGGAAACTTTCAGGAGCTTCAGGTGCTCCATCCCCCTGGCTTGCTACTCAGCTCCAAGGCCCTCCACTGTGATACACAGCCTGTGCATTTCTCCTGTCCTTCCAGCACTGACTTAACAAACTGGCAGTCCCTACCCTGGTGTCAGGCCAGCCAGAGGGAGGCTCCACCTACTACAGTTACACCTGCAAAGCACAGAGGCTTACACCTGTGTGCTCGGCCCACTGGTTCTGACAGTGCAGACAGGAAATGTAGTCAGGAAGCAGGAATCAGCTCTTTCCTCCCCGCAGGCACCAGCTCCACTCCCCTGCAACCTCAGACATCACTCTAGGGGCTTAGCAGCTCCAGAGACTAGAGCTTTTGGGCACTAGAGGGCACCACATACAAATATAAAATGTCAAAGGAACCTGGTTCAAACAAAAATATCAGAAACACCAGATAAAGGACCAAATGAAACTGAACTCACCAATCTTCCTGAAAGAGAGTTCAAAATAAAGATAATAAACACATTCATGTTGGTACAGAAAAATATTCAAGAACTCAGGGACAAATTTAGGACAGAGATTCAATCATTAAGAAAGTCCGTATCTGAAATGAAACATACAATGGGGGAATTTAAAAGCAGATTAGATGTAGTAGAAGAGACAGTAAATGGAATAGAAATTGGAGGCAGGAATACAAAGACGCTGAGGCACAGAGAGATAAAAGGTTCTCTAAGAATGAAAGACTATTGAGAGAACTATGTGAACAATCCAAATGGAACAATATTCTCATTATAGGGGTATCAGAAGAAGAAGAGAGAGAAAAAGGGATATAAAGAGTCTTTGAGGAGGAAATTGCTAAAAACTTCACCAATCTAGGGAAGGAGATAGTCTCTCAGGCCATGGAGGTGCACAGATCTCCCAACACAAGGGACCCAAGGAAGACAACACCAAAACATATAACAATTAAATTGGCAAAGATCAAGGATAAGGACAGACTTTTAAAAGCAGAGAGAGAAAAAATATTATATACAAAGGAAAACCCATCAGGCTATCATCAGACTTCTCAACAGAAAACTTACAGGCCAGAAGGGAGAAGCATGACATATTTAATTCAGTGAAGCGGAAGGGCCTTGAAATAAGAATACTCTACTCAGCAAGATTATCATTTAAATTTGAAGGAGGAATTAAACAATTTTCAGATAAGCAAAAGCTGAGAGAATCCACTTCCCACGAACCACCTCTACAGTGCATTTTGGAGGGACTGCTATAGATGGAAGTATTCCTAAGGCTAAATAGCTGTCACCAGGGGAAATAAAACCACAACAAGGTAGAACAATTAATTACTAAGCAGATGGAAAATCAAATCAGCTACCCCCAAAGTCAATCAAGGGCTAGAGAAAGAGTACAGAATATGATACCTAATATATAAAGAATGGAGGAGAAAGAAAAAGGAGGAAAAAAAAAGAATCTTTAGGTTGTATTTATAATAGCATACTAAGTGAGTCAAATTTGACTGTTAGATAGTAAGAGAATTACCCTAGAACCTTTGGTAACCAAGAAACTAAAGCTTGCAATGGCAATAACTAAATACCTATTGATAATCACCCTAAATGTAAATGGTCTGAATGCACCAATCAAAAGACACAGAGTCACTGAACAGATAAAAAAAAAAGACCCATCTATATGCTGCCTGCAAGAGACTCACTTCAAACCCAAAGACATACACAGACTGAAAGTAAAGGGATAGAAAAAGATATTTCATGCAACTAATAGGGAGAAGAAAACAGAAATTCCAGTCCTTTTATGAGACAAAATAGACTTCAAAACAAAGAAAGTCACAAGAGACAAAGAAGGACATTGCATAATGATAAAGGGGTCAGTCCAACAAGAGGATATAACTATTATAAATATCTATGCACCCAACACAGGAGCACCTACATATGTGAAACAAATACTAACATAATTAAAAGCTGGTAATAGAATGCAATGCATTCATTTTAGGAGACTTCAACACACCACTCACTCCAAAGGACAGATCAACCAGACAGAAAATAAATAAGGACACAGAGGCACTGAACAACATATTAGAACAGATGGACCTAATGGACATCTACAGAACACTCCATCCAAAAGCTACAGAATACACATTCTTCTCAAGTGCACATGGAACATTTTTAAGAATAGATCATATACTAGGCCACAGAAAGAGCCTCAGTAAATTCAAAAAGATTGAAATTGTACCAACCAGCTTCTCAGACCACAAAGGTATAAAACTAGAAATAAATTACACAAAGAAAATGAAAAAGTCCACAAACACATGGAGGCTTAATAACATGCTCCTAAATAATCAATGGATCAATGACCAAATAAAAAAAGATTAAGCAATATATGGATAAAAATGACAATAATAATTCAACACTGCAAAATCTGTGGAACACAGCGAAGGTTGTGCTAAGAGGGAAGTACATTGTAATAGAGGCCTACCTCAGGAAAGAAGAACAATCCCATATGAACAGTCTAAACTCACAATTAATGAAGCTAGAAAAAGAAGAACAAATGAGGCCCAAAGTCAGTAGAAGGAGGGACATAATAATGATCAGAGCAGAAATAAATAAAATGGAGAAGAATAAAACAATAGAAAGAATCAATGAAAGCAAGAGCTGGTTCTTCAAGAAAATAAACAAAATAGATAACACCCTAGCCAGACTTATCAAGGAAAAAAAGAGAGTCTACACACATAAATAGAATCAGAAATGAGAAAAGAAAAATCACTACTGACACCACAGAAATACAAAGAATTATGAGAAAATACAATGAAAAATTACATGGTAGCAAACTGGATAATCTAGAAGAAACAGACAACTTTCTAGAAAAATACAACCTTCAAAGGCTGACCCAGGAAGAAACAGAAAATCTGAATAGACTAATTGCCAGCAAGGAAATTGAATTGGCAAACAGAAAACTACCTAAGAACAAAATGCCTGGACCAAATGGTTTCACTGCTGAATTTTATCAAACATTTAGTGAAGATCTAATACACATCCTCCTTAAAGTTTTCAAAAAAGTGGAAGAGGAGGGAATACCCCCAAACTCATTCTACAAGGCCAGCATCACTCTAATACCAAAGCCAGACAAAGACACTGCAAAAAAAGAAAATTACAGACCAATATCCCTGATGAAGATATATGCAAAAATACTGAACAAAATTTTAGCAAGCCGAATTCAAAAATATACCAAAAAGATTATCCATTATGATCAAGTAGGATTTATTCCAGGGAGGCAAGGATGGTACAACATTCGAAAATCCATCAACATCATCCACCACATCAATAAAAAGAAGGGCAAACACCACATGATCATCTCCATAGATGCTGAAAAAGCATTCAACAAAATTCAACATCCATTCATGATAAAAACTCTCAACAAAATGGGTATAGAGGGCAAGTACCTCAACATAATAAAGGCCATATATGACAAAACCACAGCCAACATCATACTTAACAGCAAGAAGCTGAAAGCCTTTCCTTTAAGATTGGGAACAAGATGAGGATGTCTACTCTCCCCACTTTTATTCAACATAGATATGGAGGTCCTAGCCACAGCAATTAGACAACACAAAGAAATAAAGGGCATCCAGATTGGTAAGGAAGAAGTCAAACGGTTACTGTTTGTAGATGACATGGTAGTGTATACAAAAAACCCTAAAGAATCCACTTCAAAACTACTAGAACTAATATCTGAATTCAGCAAAGTTGCAGGATACAAAATTAATATACAGAAATCTGTTGCATTCCTATACATTAGTGATGAACTACCAGAAGGAGAAATCAGGAAAACAATTCCATTCACTTGCATCAAAAAGAATAAAATACTTAGGAATAAACCTAACCAAGGAAGTGAAAGACCTATACTCTGAAAACTATAAGACGCTCATGAGAGAAATTAAAGAAGATAACAATAAATGGAAACATATCCTATGCTCATGAATAGGAAGAATTAATATTGTCAAAATGGCCATCCTGCCTAAAGCAATATACAGATTCAATGCAATCCCTATCAAAATACCAATGGCATTCTTCAACGAACTAGAGCAAATAGTTCTAAAATTCATATGGAACCACAAAAGACCCCAAATAGCCAAAGCGATCCTGAGAAGGAAGAATAAAGCTGGGGGGATTACACTCTCTGAGTTCAAGCTCTACTATAAAGCCACAGTAATCAAGACAATTTGGTACTGGCACAAGAACAGACCCATAGACCAATGGAACAGACTAGAGAGCCCTGATATAAACCCAACCATATATGGTCAATTAATATATGATAAAGGAGTCATGGATATACAATGGGGAAATGACAGCCTGTTCAACAACTGGTGTTGGAAAAACTGGATAGCTACATGCAAGAGAATGAAACTAGATTATTGTCTAACACCATACAAAAAACTAAACTCAAAATGGATCAAAGACCTGAATGTAAGACATGAAACCATAAAACTCTTAGAAGAAAACGTAGGCAAAAATTTCTTGAATATTAACATGAGCAACTTTTTCATTAACACATCTCCTTGAGCAAGGGAAACAAAATAAAAAATGAACAAATGGGACTACATAATGCTAAAAAGCTTCTGTACAGCAAAGGATACCATCAGTAGAACAAAAAGGCATCCTACAGTATGGGAGAATATATTTGTAAATGACATCTCTGGCAAGGGGTTAACATCCAAAATATATAAATATCTCACATGGGAGGGGCGGAAGATGGCGGCGTGAGTAGAGCAGCGGAAATCTCCTCCCAAAACAATCTATGAAAATATAACAAAGACAACCCTTCCTAGAATAAAGACCAGAGGACACAGGACAATATCCAGACCACATCCGCACCTGAGAGAACCCAGCGCCTCGCGAAGGGGGTAAGATACAAGCCCCGGCCCCGCGGGAGCCGAGCGCCCCTCCCCCAAGCTCCTGGCAGGAGAAGAATAGGCAGAGCGGGAGGGAGACGGAGCCCAGGACTGCCGAGCACCCAGCCCCCGCCATCCGGGCCAGAGTGCAGGGCCCTCGATACTAGGAAAACAGGGCAGCAAGAACAGTGAGCAGGCACTGGAGGCTGGGCAACAGAGGGCATAAGAAAAGCGCGCGACCATTTTTTTTTGCTATTTTGCTGTTTTGTTTTGGCGAGCGCTTTTTGGAAGTCTTAAAGGGATAGGGACCCCAATACTAGGGAAAGAGGGCAGAAAAGACCGGTGAGCAGAGGCCTGAGGCTGGCACTGGAGAATAAAGAAAAACAAATGACCACCTTTTTTTTTTTTTTTTTTTTTTAATTAAAAAATTTTTTTTTCTTTTTTTTTTGGTGGGCGTTGTTTTGTTTTGGAGGGTGCTTTTTGGAAGTCTTAAAGGGGCAGGGCGGGTCACTTAATCCAGAGGTAGGGAATCCGGGGATCTCTGGGCACCCTAACCCCTGGGCTGCAGGGAGCAGGGAGGCCCCTTACGGAGATAAATAGCCTCCCAGCCACTCCCCCTCCAACGCGACTCCACCATTTTGGAGCAGCTGCCCGAGCCAGGCCACGCCCACAGCAACAGCGGAGATTAACTCCATAGCAGCCGGGCAGGAAGCAGAAACCCTGTCTGCGCGCAGCTGCGCAGCACAAGCCACTAGAGGCCGCTGTTCTCCCAGGAGAGGAGGGCCACAAACCAACAAGAAAGGAAGTTCTTCCAGCCGTCACTCGTCCCAGCTCTGCAAACTATTCCTATCACCATGAAAAGGCAAAGCTACAGGCAGACAAATATCACAGAGACAACACCAGAGAAGGAGACAGACCTAACCAGTCTTCCTGACAAAGAATTCAAAATAAAAATCATAAACATACTGACAGAGATGCAGAGAAATACACAAGAGAAATGGGATGAAGTCTGGAGGGAGATCACAGATGCCAGAAAGGAGATCGCAGAAATGAAACAAACTCTGGAAGGGTTTATAAGCAGAATGGATAGAATGCAAGAGGCCATTGATGGAATTGAAACCAGAGAACAGGAACGCATAGAAGCTGACATAGAGAGAGACAAAAGGATCTCCAGGAATGAAACAATAGTAAGAGAACTGTGTGACCAATCCAAAAGGAACAATATCCGTATTATAGGGGTCCCAGAAGAAGAAGAGAGAGGAAAAGGGATGGAAAGTATCTTAGAAGAAATAATTGCTGAAAACTTCCCCACACTGGGGGAGGAAGTAATCAAACAGACCACGGAAATACACAGAACCCCCAACAGAAAGGATCCAAGAAGGGCAACACCAAGACACATAATAATTAAAATGGCAAAGATCAAGGACAAGGAAAGAGTGTTAAAGGCAGCTAGAGAGAAAAAGGTCACCTATAAAGGGAAACCCATCAGGCTAACGTCAGATTTCTCAACAGAAACCCTACAGGCCAGAAGAGAATGGCATGATATATTTAATACAATGAAACAGAAGGGCCTTGAACCAAGGATACTGTATCCAGCACGACTATCATTCAAATATGACGGTGGGATTAAACAATTCCCAGACAAACAAAAGCTGAGGGAATTTGCTTCCCACAAACCACCTCTACAGAACATCTTACAGGGACTGCTCTAGATGGGAGCACTCCTAGAAAGAGCACAGCACAAAACACCCAACATATGAAGAATCGAGGAGGAGGAACAAGAAGGGAGAGAAGAAAAGAATCTCCAGACAGTGTATATAAAAGCTCAATAAGGGAGCTAAGTTAGGCAGTAAGATACTAAAGAGGCTAACCTTGAACCTTTGGTAACCACGAATTTAAAGCCTGCAATGGCAATAAGTACATATCTTTCAATAGTCACCCTAAATGTTAATGGGTTGAATGCACCAATCAAAAGACACAGAGTAACAGAATGGATAAAAAAGCAAGACCCATCTATATGCTGCTTACAAGAAACTCACCTCAAACCCAAAGACATGTACAGACTAAAAGTCAAGGGATGGAAAAACATATTTCAAGCAAACAACAGTGAGAAGAAAGCAGGGGTTGCAGTACTAATATCAGACAAAACAGACTTCAAAACAAAGAAAGTAACAAGAGATAAAGAAGGACACTACATAATGATAAAGGGCTCAGTCAAACAAGAGGATATAACCATTCTAAATATATATGCAGCCAACACAGGAGCACCAGCATATGTGAAACAAATACTAACAGAACTAAAGGGGGATATAGACTGCAACGCATTCATTCTAGGAGACTTCAACACACCACTCACCCCAAAGGATAGATCCACTGGGCAGAAAATAAGTAAGGACACGGAAGCACTGAACAACACAGTAGAGCAGATGGACCTAATAGACATCTATAGAACTCTACATCCAAAAGCAGTGGGATACACATTCTTCTCAAGTGCACATGGAACATTCTCCAGAATAGACCACATACTAGGCCACAAAAAGAGCCTCAGAAAATTCCAAAAGATTGAAATCCTACCAACCAACTTTTCAGACCACAAAGGCATAAAACTAGAAATAAACTGTACAAAGAAAGCAAAGAGGCTCACAAACACATGGAGGCTTAACAACACGCTCCTAAATAATCATTGGATCAATGACCAAATCAAAATGGAGATCCAGCAATATATGGAAACAAATGACAACAGCAACACTAAGCCCCAACTTCTGTGGGACACAGCAAAAGCAGTCTTAAGAGGAAAGTATATAGCAATCCAAGCATATTTAAAAAAGGAAGAGCAATCCCAAATGAATGGTCTAATGTCACAATTATCGAAATTGGAAAAAGAAGAACAGATGAGGCCTAAGGTCAGCAGAAGGAGGGACATAATAAAGATCAGAGAAGAAATAAATAAAATTGAGAAGAATAAAACAATAGCAAAAATCAATGAAACCAAGAGCTGGTTCTTCGAGAAAATAAACAAAATAGATAAGCTTCTAGCCAGACTTATTAAGAAGAAAAGAGAGTCAACACAAATCAACAGTATCAGAAACGAGAAAGGAAAAATCACGACGGACCCCACGGAAATGCAAAGAATTTTTGGAGAATACTACGAAAACCTATATGCTAACAACCTGGGAAACCTAGGAGAAATGGACAACTTCCTAGAAAAATATAACCTTCCAAGATTGACCCAGGAAGAAACAGAAAATCTAAACAGACCAATTACCAGCAATGAAATTGAAGCGGTAATCAAAAAACTACCAAAGAACAAAACCCCTGGGCCAGATGGATTTACCTCGGAATTTTATCAGACATACAGGGAAGACATAATACCCATTCTCCTTAAAGTTTTCCAAAAAATAGAGGAGGAGGGGATACTCCCAAACTCATTCTATGAAGCTAACATCACCCTAATACCAAAACCAGGCAAAGACCCCACCAAAAAAGAAAACTACAGACCAATATCCCTGATGAACGTAGATGCAAAAATACTCAACAAAATATTAGCAAACCGAATTCAAAAATACATCAAAAGGATCATACACCATGACCAAGTGGGATTCATCCCAGGGATGCAAGGATGGTACAACATTCGAAAGTCCATCAACATCATCCACCACATCAACAAAAAGAAAGACAAAAACCACATGATCATCTCCATAGATGCTGAAAAAGCATTTGACAAAGTTCAACATCCATTCATGTTAAAAACTCTCAGCAAAATGGGAATAGAGGGCAAGTACCTCAACATAATAAAGGCCATCTATGATAAACCCACAGCCAACATTATATTGAACAGCGAGAAGCTGAAAGCATTTCCGCTGAGATCGGGAACTAGACAGGGATGCCCACTCTCTCCACTGTTATTTAACATAGCACTAGAGGTCCTAGCCACGGCAATCAGACAAAACAAAGAAATACAAGGAATCCAGATTGGTAAAGAAGAAGTTAAACTGTCACTATTTGCAGATGACATGATACTGCACATAAAAAACCCTAAAGACTCCACCCCAAAACTACTAGAACTGATATCGGAATACAGCAAAGTTGCAGGATACAAAATCAACACACAGAAATCTGTGGCTTTCCTATATACTAACAATGAACCAATAGAAAGAGAAATCAGGAAAACAACTCCATTCACAATTGCATCAAAAAAAATAAAATACCTAGGAATAAACATAACCAAAGAAGTGAAAGACTTATACTCTGCAAACTACAAGTCACTCTTAAGAGAAATTAAAGGGGACACTAACAGATGGAAACTCATCCCATGCTTGTGGCTAGGAAGAATTAATATCGTTAAAATGGCCATCCTGCCCAAAGCAATATACAGATTTGATGCAATCCCTATGAAACTACCAGCAACATTCTTCAATGAACTGGAACAAATAATTCAAAAATTCATATGGAAACACCAAAGACCCCGAATAGCCAAAGCAATCCTGAGAAAGAAGAATAAAGTAGGGGGGATCTCACTCCCCAACTTCAAGCTCTACTATAAAGCCATAGTAATCAAGACAATTTGGTACTGGCACAAGAGCAGAGCCACAGACCAATGGAACAGACTATAGAATCCAGACATTAACCCAGACATATATGGTCAATTAATATTTGATAAAGGAGCCATGGATATACAATGGCGAAATGACAGTCTCTTCAACAGGTGGTGCTGGCAAAACTGGACAGCTACATGTAGGAGAATGAAACTGGACCATTGTCTAACCCCATATACAAAAGTAAACTCAAAATGGATCAAAGACCTGAATGTAAGCCATGAAACCATTAAACTCTTGGAAGAAAACATAGGCAAAAACCTCTTGGACATAAACATGAGTGACCTCTTCTTGAACATATCTCCCCGGGCAAGGAAAACAACAGCAAAAATGAGTAAGTGGGACTATATTAAGCTGAAAAGCTTCCTTACAGCAAAAGACACCATCAATAGAACAAGAAGGATCCCTACAGTATGGGAGAATATATTTGAAAATGACACATCCGATAAAGGCTTGACATCCAGAATATATAAGGAGCTCACACGCCTCAACAAACAAAAAACAAATAACCCAATTAAAAAATGGGCAGAGGAACTGAACAGACAGTTCTCCAAAAAAGAAATACCGATGGCCAACAGACACATGAAAAGATGCTCCACATCACTAATTATCAGAGAAATGCAAATTTAAACTACAATGAGGTATCACCTCACACCAGTAAGGATGGCTGCCATCCAAAAGACAAACAACAACAAATGTTGGCGAGGCTGTGGAGAAAGGGGAACCCTCCTACACTGCTGGTGGGAATGTAAGTTAGTTCAATCATTGTGGAAAGCAGTATGGAGGTACATCAAAATGCTCAAAACAGACTTACCATTTGACCCAGGAATTCCACTCCTAGGAATTTACCCTAAGAACGCAGCAATCAAGTTTAAGAAAGACAGATGCACCCCTATGTTTATTGCAGCACTATTTACAATAGCCAAGAATTGGAAGCAACCTAAATGTCCATCGATAGATGAATGGATAAAGAAGATGTGGTACATATACACAATGGAATACTACTCAGCCATAAGAGAAGGGCAAATCCAATTATTTGCAGCAACATGGATGGAGCTGGAGGGTATTATGCTCAGTGAAACAAGCCAAGCGGAGAAAGAGAAATACCAAATGATTTCACTTATCTGTGGAATATAAGAACAAAGGAAAAACTGAAGGAACAAAACAGCAGCAGAATCACAGAACTCAAGAATGGACTAACAGGTACCAAAGGGAAAGGTACTGGGGAGGATGGGTGGGTAGGGAGGGATAAGGGGGGGAGAAGTAGGGGGGTATTAAGATTAACATGCATGGGGGGGTAGGAGAAAAGGGAGGGCTGTGCAACACAGAGAGGGCATTTGGTGATTCTGCGGCGTTTTGCTGTGCTGATGGACAGTGACTGTAGAGGGGTTTATGGGGGGGACCTGGTGTAGGGGAGAGCCTGGTAAACGTAATGTTCGTCATGTAAGTGTAGATTAGTGATACCAAAAACAAAGCAAAAAAAAAAAAGGGCAGTTCCTGTGTGGTAACCTCCAACGAGTTCTACACAAGGGTATAAAGGGCATATAAAAGTGTAGGCAAAGGGTCTGTTTGTGTTTATACAGAGGATCAAAGCCTTATTGGGCTACCCCGAAAATGAACTAAGATACGATATGAAAAAGAACTTCCAACATCAGCACTCTCGGGAAGACTCATGCCAGAAGATGATCATCAAAAAACCGCAACAAAGATCCACGCACTGCTACAGCTGTAGATGCACTCATCCCACCAGTTCCTGGACTTGCCATGGGAATGAGGAAGGAGATATCTAAGCTGGCCTGTGCATACAGTAAAACAACAAATTTGACTGGATCTATACTGTTGGAACTCAACCAAGAATTTGGAGAAGTGCAAATTGTAGTGCTCCAAAGTCTTACAACTACAGACTATTTACTGTTAAAAGAACATTTGGCATGTGAACAGTCCCCAGGAATGGGTTGTTTTAATTTGTCTGATTTCTCTCAGACTGTTCAAGTTCAGTTGGACAATATCCACCATATCATAGATAAGTTTTCACAAATGCCTAAGGTGCCTAACTGGTTTTCTTGGTTTCACTGGAGATGGCTGGTAATTACAGGTATGCTTTGGTTTTGTAACTATACTCCTATTATGTTAATGTGTGTGCGCAATTTAAGTAGTAGCTTAAAACCTATACATGCTGAAGTTACTCTATAAGAAGATATGTCAAAGAAATAATCAATCTTCCCATGTTTTCTGCTGCCTGCTACTTCTATAGCTTTTCTTCTTCCTTCCTAATTACAACCCTTAAATAGAATTCGTGCCTCATATCAAATTTACCGAGTATCATAATTCTTCCAAGTGGTAAAGATACCCCAAGACAAATGCTGGGCATAGAAGCTACAGGGCATAAACATGCAAAGAAGTAAAAAGCTAACCTTTTCAAACAATAAGGCTTCCCTCTCACTTACCAACTTCACATTTCCCTGTATGGCCCCGGAAGATGACTGGTTAGCCAGAGACGGGTAAGATTCCTCAAGGGAGGAACAACCTAAGACAGGCACAGTCGCAGGGGGGCCATCAGGTGAGAAATTGGGGATCAACAGAGGTGAGGCTTAGAACCTCACCCCCCCGTTCTGAGAGAAATCTTCTGCATACGTGGATGTTTTATTGCCCTTGTCTAGCTTGGATTAACACATAGTCTACAGGCACACACCTGATCATCTACATTTGCTCTCTTACAACACTAAACTATGTTTTCTACCTTTATCTTGTATCTACCTACCACTTCAGCATTTTATTAAAAATAATAATAATAAAGAGAGAAATGTGGTATCCACATATAAATCAAGTATAAAAACCAAATGAGTATTCATATTTGAACTGACTGTTTAGAGTTCATAATGCATGAGCAAAACCGAAAGTTTCTGTGATGACTGCCCTTGTACTGTTCACTATGTAACTTATTCATTATGTAAGAATTTGTTCTACATGTAAGAACTTGTTTGTTATGCCTCAGAAGATTGAAGACTGATGAAAATTAGGCTTGGGGTGGATTAATGATTGTGCATTGAGCATTAACTCCCCTATACAGAATTAAAAAATATATATATATATCTCACATGCCTCAACACCCAAAAAGCAAATAACCCTTTTAAAAAATGGGTGGAGGATATGAACAAACACTTCTCCAAAGAAGAAATTCAGGTAGCCAACAGGCACATGAAAAGATGCTCCACATTGCTAGTTATCAGGGAAATACAAATTAAAAGCACAGCGAGATATCACCTCACACCAGTTAGAATGGCCAACATCCAAAAGACAAGGGACAACAAATTCTGGTGAGGATGTGGAGAAAGGGGAACCCTCCTACACTGCTGGTGGGAATATAAATTAGTTCAGCCATTGTGAAAAGCAATATGGAGTTTCCTCAAAAAACTAAAAATAGAAATACCATTTGACCCGGGAATTCCACTTCTAGAAATTTACCCAAAGAAAACAAGTCCTCAGATTCAAAAAGACATATGCACCCCTATGTTTATTGCAGCACTATTTACAACAGCTAAGATATGGAAGCAACCTAAGTGTCCATCAGTAGATGAATGGATAAAGAAGATGTTGTACATATGTACAATGGAATATTATTCAGCCATAAGAAGAAAACAAATCCTACCATTTGCAACAACATGGATGGAGCTAGAGGGTATTGTGCTCAGTGAAATAAGCCAGGCGGAGAAAGACGAGTATCAAATGATTTCACTCATCTGCGAAGTATAAGAACAAAGCAAAAAGTGAAGGAACAAAACAGCAGCAGACTCACAGAACCCAAGAATGCAATAACAGTTGCAAAAGGGAAAAGGACTGGGGAGGATGGGTAGGAAGAGAAGGAGAAGGAAAATAAGGGGCATTACGATTAGCACACATAACACAGGCGGGGCACAGGTAAGGCAGTATAGCACAGAGAAGGCAAGTAGTGACACTTTAGAATCTTACTATGCTGATGGGCAGTGACTGTAATGGGGCACGTGGTGGGGACTTGATAATGGGGGAAATCTAGTAATCACAGTGTTGCCCATGTGATATTATATCAATGATAACAAATTTTAAAAAATAATCTGTGATCTTTTATACTGTCAAAGTATAAATTCCCCCATTTGTCCAAGAGTCCTAAATAATGCCTAATAAGCAAATTTGTTATACCTAGAGATCATCTTATCTACTTTCTATTATGGTATGTTTTTAAAAATCTAGGCATCAATGGAAATAAGAATAATTCAGACCTTTGAAGTCATAGACTTACAGGAATGTTAAAATCAACAGATTCCAGAGATGCCTGCCCCATGCCTTGGTGTTGTGTGTGATGTCTATCATACAATTAGTGGGTTAGAATCCTTTGTAACTGTGGAGATCAATCCAAATTAGAAATATTTCTTCACAAAAGGGTGAATACTCAAAACACTGTAAAATAGTTCCCAAATCTGTTTAAAATGAAGAAAAGAAGGTTGGGTAATGTGGAAAGGCTTGCAGTTGGGGGCTTTGGGGTTGCACAATAGAAACATATCATTACACGATCATTTGTGATAAACAGAAAAGGAAGCTTTATATGTGAGGGAATTATAAAACAATGGCAAATCATTGGAGAGAGGTATTTGTCTATGGCTTTCCTTACTGAGAAAAAGTAATCAAACATCAGCTAAGCCTCCTTTCAGTTGCAAAAAAAAAAAAAATAGTAAGGCATAGCTGTAGGTCTTGTGCTTGCTTGCATCTTCACTGTCATTTGACGTGAGAGATCATTTATGAGAACCTGGTGTGGAAAAAGAGGCAGGAAGGCGTTGCAGCCCGATACAGAATGGTGGTCAGGGAGAGCCCACTGCCTCAGGAGTAGAAGGCATTATTCTACCACCTGCTAATCTTGCGTGAGCCTGCAAGTCATTTAAGCTTCATACATGTCAGTTTCCTCATCTGCAAACTAAGAGAAGTTGTTGCAAATTATCTGAGACTATTCCTGTGTGGACATACTAAAATCTTATGTGCTACTTCTAGAAGCCCAGCTCACAACCTGTCAATCTCCTGTATAATAAGACTTTCAATAAAAACCATGGATTGATTATACAAATTATCACTCAAACTTCTCATATCCATAGCATACATCAGTATGATAAACAGCCAGTATCAGTAGCATCAGTTATTAATATAATGACATTTTTCTGATACACACACACCCAGACTATTAGATCTTAATGATGCTTCTGAATGGGAGAAAGGACATATTAATTTCCTATCCTGAATATTGCTGAACCACATTCCATATAACTCAACATAATAAAATCAACAAATTAATATACCTATAATTGATCAGTGTCAATTTCTTCCAGTCACAGAAAATGTCAGATATACATATTTTTTAAATCTATCTTGTTATTTTCAATGTAATCTATTCAGGTAAGTATCCAATCAACTGGAAGGATTAAGATGGAAATATTCAATGCAATAATCTCAAAATAGGCTGGTCACTACGCTATAAAGCCTTAAATTTTAAGGAAACTTTAGAGCTTATTTTACATAATTCTTTTCACCTTTGTGGTTAAAATTCTAATCTGCCACTTCCTCTTATGAAGATCAGGAAGTAACAAAGAAAGATAGTAGAAAGCTAGCATTACATCTCCACAGTAAAGAATCAAAGGAAACTAAATAATGTACAAAGATAAATAAATCTCTGCTGCCATAAATCTTACCACTTGAACGTGAAGCCTGGATGACCCTGGGGTACAGCCTAAAAATAGGTCTTTAATCCTAATTAACCCTGATTACAAAATGATTAGAAATATAGAGGCCACGCAACTTGGAAATATGTTCTTACACAATCAGTCCTAAAGCATATAACATTTTGCACAAAGGAATTAACAAATACTGTTTGTGCTCTTGCTGTTGAGGGAAGTGGGGCAAGATTAGGGGCCACTTCACAGTATGGTGTGGGAGTATGGGTTGACTTTTCTATGATATGGGGCATTTATTTTTAATATGGACTACACATTGAGAGTAATACCTTTCAACAACAACAAAAAAGACTGAAAATAATAGCCTGCTACAGGAGAATAGAGAATATAGAGCTAATGGAGGAACAAACAGCCCTCCAACAAACAGAAAACACAAGCACAGCATGCATGAGAGAGCCAGAGGAGCAGTTCCAGTTCCCCAGGACTGTCCAGGCTTTACCCCTGTAAGTCCCATGTCCCCAGAAACCCCTCAGTTCTGGGTAAATTGGGACTGTTGGTCTCCATAGCTGCAGCATCTTGCTGCCATTCTGTAATAAGCAAAGACAGAAAGGCTTTGTCCTCAGTAATGCAAGCCTTGAGAGCTAGAAGCACCAAGCCAATATAGAAACTGTAAATCAAGAGAAAATCTCAAGACCAAAATGAGATGGTCTCTTAGACATACTAGTTGAGGACATCAGCAATTGTTTCTTAAGGAAGAACCAGAGACTAAATTGAAATCTCATTACGTATCTCTCTAGTGTCCTATGTGCAGCTTTGTGAAACTGAAGTGATAAATGCCTGATTCATCTGGTCCCAGTCCATCCTCTGCCCAACCAGACACAGCACAATGAATTCCTAATTCAAGAACACAAAATTTGCTCAAGACTCAGTGCTAGACCAGAATGTTTCAACTTTAATACGCATTGGAAACACCTGGGATCTTAACTGAAATGCAGATTTTGATCAGGAGGATGGAGGTTGGTAGGGACCTAAGAATCTGTATTTCAAATAAACTCCCAGGCAACTCTCACAAAGCACACTGGCGGTGGCAAGACTGCAAACTCCAGCAATTGACCAGATTGGGGGGAAGCAAGATGAAATCTATTTGACATACCTGACAGACCTGACTTGCGTAACAATACCTACCTCACTGGGCTATTCTGCAGATTAGCTGAAATAAGCCACATAAATCTTCTAGCATGGTGCCTGGCACCTAAACCACATATAGTTCTCATTCCAAGTGGTGGGCTCAATCACTCTTAACCAATTTCCTTATAAATTCAATTCATATTAAAACTTCAGAAAATCCTGGTTTGCAGAAGTGAGTAAGAAAGGTGAGCTTGTTAATATGTATACAGTCCGTTCTGCCTTGCATAGAGAACAAGGGTCCTGCACAGCGAGATTCAGAGGTGGTCTAATCTAGTGCAGGGCCTCCCAGCCCTGTCAGTATGATAAAATCGCATAGACAGCTTGTGAAAGATATGAATAACGGGATTTCACCCCCCATTAATTGACTGAATCTCTGGGGGTGAGGTCTAGCCTTCCCAGAGTACTGAAATTTCCCAGGTTATTCTGCAATAAAATCGAGTTTGAGGACCATAGGCAAATGATATGAACCAGAGATGCCAGGTAGAATCTCAGTTCTGTTTTGGTAAACTTTCCATGCCTCACTTTCCTAATTTGTCAAATAAGTGTAATAGAAGTAACAGTGCTGCCCACCTCAAAGGGTTGTTTTGAAGGTTAAACAAATCAACTTACGTAAAGACCTTATAACAGTAATAATGTATGACTGTAACACGTGACTTTCATCTATCTAAATGGGTAAATGGTACATGACTATTATAATGGAGATCCAATATCTATCTAAGTAAGAATTAGCCCTTATGGAATTCGATCATAAAGTCTGTTTCAATCCAGGACACTACATTTTATACAGGCATTATTTTAGGCATGGTATTATGTCAACTTAACATGTGTCCATAGCACATACTATTTGTCAGTCACTATACTGTGTGAAAAGCAAAGAGATCTAATAAGAAACAGATTCAAATATGAATTATTGCTCTACCTTTTACTAAATATGTGACATTGAGCAAGTTGTTTTACCTATTTCCAACTTGTTCCCCTATTTGTCAATGTGATGATGCTAATACCTACTATTTACAGGTTATTACAAAGATTGAATTAATCAATGTGAAGAATTTGGTACAGCACCTGGTACCAAGTAGAGGCTTAATAAATTGGGATAGAATGCTTATTAAATATTATGGGGTACTACATAAGAGTTACCCCAAGTGCTGTGGAGTACAAAAATTAGAGAGATAACCATCCCAGTTTTCACAGTCTGCTTGAGAAGACAGGAAACAGAGACATACATCTTACTACTATGTTACTTCTTCTTTAAACTCTATGTAATAGAGACAAAGAGTTAGCATCTATTTTTGGTAAATTCATCGTGTTTATGTGCTCAGTTCCTTGATAGGGTGCATCTGGGGGAACTTCAGTCTTTTCTGCGCATGATTGGTCACTGTTTTGATTTTTGGTTTGCAGGGGTTCAGTTGGTTTCACTTTGTTACAGTTTTTAAACAGACATGATTTAGCAGATGTTTAGAGTAGTAGGTGTGTCTCACTTTTGATGTCTTTGGGAACACAGAGTGCTTGAGGCCTTGGACAGTGTCTTTTTATAGGTCGTGTTCTCTAATAGCGATGCAGTTCATGAGCATTAAACAAAGTCACTCCAAATTACATAAGAGGCCATTCTTCGGAAGCAGAGTGAATTAGTATGAGAAAAAAGCAGCACATTCCACATGAGTCTTGTTCAATTCCATTTGACCAGGGGCTAAAGTAGTTGGGGAGTTAATAGTGAAATCTAATGGATCCTGTAATCTGCTTAGAACTTGGAAGAAGTCTTAAACCAGTTAGTTCCCAGATGAACTGGTGAGACTGATGATAGGTTGATGATGATGGTCCACTGGACACAGAAATGCTGACCCAGGATTCATGAGGCATGGGTTGGATTTCTATTTACACCCTTCCTAGGTATTTCATTGCATTAAATATCACTTAACATTTAAGGATACTTACAAAGAGTATTTCCACCACCATCTCATTAAATCCTCACATTGCTCTGTGCAATATTACTATCCCCATTTTACAGGCAAGTGAGTTAAAGCTAAGAGTTTGTAAGTAATCAAAGCTTAGATATTCAGCTAGTCTGCAACAACATCATCTATGAGCCCAGTTGTATCTTGTTTCCAAAGTCTGTACTCTTCCCACTAAATCTCAATAGTAGACAAGTCATTTTACCTGCCTGTGCCTCAGTTTCTTTACTTCTTGTCCTTGCTTACCTCACAGTAATAACATGATGAAAACATGAGTTAATGGAAAGGAACTTTGAAAGCATAAAGTCCTGTATCAGCCTAGAGTAGTATCATGATATTTCAGGAAGGTTGGGAGTGGACCAGGACTAGGTGTGTATCTAAGTCAACCCACCCTCATTGAAGTCTACAAACCAGGCACTCCGAAGCTTTAATTATTTTTTTGGTTAACACTGCATTTCTTAAAGCCTCCTGGAATATTGTAGCTGCACTTGCCAAATTTTTTAATCCTACTTGGGTTGAATCCAAACCTGAAAAAATTTCATCTGAAAATGGGTTTTCTTTTTTTCACTTTCATAAACTTCAGAGCATAAAGTAGGCTTTCACAGAGAATGAAAACAAAGTTTACAGTGGAAATCATGTCTTAGACAGGCATGGGGCTCTTTGCTCCCCAGCCAGCCCTCCAGAGCTGGGTGAGCAGGGGATGGAGTCTGGTCTCCAAGAACAGCCTTTTAGGATAGATGACCTTACTTTTTACACAGCATTCCTGCTAAGGGAATTATGAATATCTTGGTCTTGCAATGAACTTAGAAGAACACTGGAGCTTGGTCCCATTTGACCATATAGTTTAGGAGGATACCTTCTCCAATTACCTAAAGGAAACATGGGCTACTTATCAAAATTGGTCTAAGCCAGTTAGTCCATTAAACCTGAAATCCAGGGCGAGTAAGAAGGTGGAGCAAGTAGGCCCCATGCCAACAGGTTTTCAGCTCCAGGTAGACTTTATCCGAACAAGACCATGACCTCTTTCGGCTACTTCCTTCCTTTAATGCTTCTTAGTAAACTTGAAACAAGTGACCCCCAAGCCACAGGGATGAATTCAGAGCCTCTATGATATTGTATATCAACTTTACTTCAATTAAAAAAAAAAGAGCTGCTATTACCAAACATATTGAAATGAAGCCTTCTCTTTTGGGTCCTGCCCCCATCCTAGATCCTAGATTATGCCCCAAATGTACTGTGACACCTGCAGATACCCACATGCGCCATGGTCTCGGTTGGCTCCGTGCTTTTGGACCTGAGAGCCCCACCCTGAATTCTCCTCCTTGCTGATCCATCGCCACCCGCCCCTGTCTTTGTGATTCAGAACCTGGGTCAGGCGCTTCCTCCTCTGGTAAGCTCTCCCTGATTCCTCAGGCTGTTCCGGGCCCCTGGGCTGTGCTCCCAATGCACTAAGTGTTTGCTTCCATCTCAGTATCTAACGCCCCATTCCTTCCCTGTATTCCCCAGCATCCGAGCAGCTGTGGACTCTTCAAGCATTCTGATACAGTCTTCTCTACGAGGTTGAATGAAGAATGACAGGCAGACAGACCATTCTGTGTCTTTAAGGTAGAAAAAAGCTGCCAGTTACTAAGTGCTTTCAATATACCAGGCATTTTGCTGGTACTTCAAGTGCCTTATCCCAAATATGAGACATCATGATACTGATAGTATCACCAACATCATCATTTTATAACTAAAACAGCTATCACTTAGAGAAACTGTGTCATTTAGAGGCATTGTCCCAAAATCACAGCAAAAGTATGATGGAACCCCAGGTCTGTCTAACTCCAAATCTCAAGCCAGTTCCATGTCATCATGCTGCTTCCCTTACTTCTAAGGAAGAGCACTGGATTTGTGTTTTCAGATCTGTTTTTGGGGTTTGAATCAAGCCAAGTGCCAAATATACTTTCATATTTCCTTGAACAGGGATGTGGATGTTACGCTGTGCCATCCAGAATCAAGGCCCTCATTTCCCCCAGCCAGCAGGAATGGTGGGTGCTGATGGCAGCTGTCGTCTTCACCCTTTTGAAACATTTTTTTATGTTCCCTTCCCGGGGTCATTCTGATCCAGTAACTGGTCCACATGAAGGCACAACAGCTCCTCACTTCAGTTCGGGAAAATTCTGCAGGTCTATCCCAGCTCCAGAACCCCTGTGGGATGGGCCGAGACTTTTGTTACACCGCATTACTGTTCAATTTCCCCCTCTGATCCATCTTGTTCCCTCGCTCTTTTACAAATGTTGTTCCTGAGGATGCTACCCAGTGAACTTCTGCACGCAAATCCACACCTCAGGAAGCTCAGCTTCAGATAAGACAGTATGAAGTCCCTGACTACGAATCACTAATCAGAGTAAGAATTTGCAAGCAAGCTTTTGGCAATGGTTTAAGGATGGGAGGCATGGTTCAGAGAGGATGCAAGTCTCTCCAAGCTGACTCTCTGGCCCAGGAAATGCCGTAGATCGTAACATTGGAGAAGCATCCCAGCCGCTGCTTTGTGGTGAAGATCAGCCCCTGATGTCATCACTGCATGGATTTACGCTATGGCCAGGTCTCATCACTTTCCTAAGCCTTTGTTTTGCATGGAACTCCAGCACCATGGGATGGGGCTAGCTTTTCAGGTGGACTATTTATGGTTAAGGAGGCACTGCTCATGAGCACCAGCAGCTCGCAAAGTCAAACTAGTCCCCTCACTGGGATTGTGCATCTAGTGGCAGTCTCTGTTGTAGAAAAATGAAGACCATGTTCTCAGTGGAGTAATCCACTGCTGTGCATGCCAGGTAAGATTTTAAATAGATATATTTTTAACCTGGACTATGCTTAAATAAAAGTAGCTAATGGTATGACTGGGAAACAAAAATCATACCCTATGCACATTTAGCCATCATACATTCCTTATTAGTTCTGACTGACACTCATAGTTTCAAATATCTTACCTCATTGTCATAGCTTAGGTGAGATTATATTGGAAAGATATAAACAGTATGCAGCTAGAAATGGCAGAGGGTTTCATTTCTGGAGAAGATATGACCATTGTAACACCTTTATGGAGTTCTAACTGTATGCCAGACAAATACCCATGCCATTAGATTGTTTTCAATTCTGCAATTCTTTTCTTCAAATGCCACCACATTCACTGGACATTAACTACTCAGACATCAAATGCTAAGCAAAATTCTAAGCTTTCTCTCTCAAGAGCTCTGTAGAGTAGGCTCTGCCTCCCCCTTCCACTTTATGGATGATAAAAATAAGGCTTACAGTGTTTAAATATCTTACTCCGAGTCACACAACTAGCAAATGTTTGAGCTGCATTTCAAATCCAGACCTGTGAAACCCTTGTTTTTCATCACTGCACATTCACAGACTGCCTTACATAACATATAAATCTCTTTCTCTCTGTTGGGATAGCATCTGGAAGAGAGAGGGGAACTGATCTGTATGTTGCTATTGAGTAGTCCTAGGAAAAATGAGAAGAAATGACAAAGAATGTAGAGAGAGACCTCAAGTAAGTGATTAGGGCAGGACCCAATTCAAACTGATTAAGTCCAACATCCAGGTGCAGTCCGACACAGCTAGATACAGGTGCTCAGGCAGTGTGGGCAGGAAGTGTGTGTTCTTTGTTGGCTTTATTCTTTGAGTTAGACAAAGATGGCCACAGACATCTAGGCGCACACGTATCAGTGTAGCAACCCCAGCAGGGAGGGTATTTGCCCTTTCCTAATAGCTCGAGCAAAATCCCAGGATTGGCTCTGAGGAAGCTGGTTTCCATCACATACCCACCTCTGAATCAATCATTATGAATAAGAGCTGCTTTATAACCACTGGCCAGGACTGGGTAACGTGTTCACTCTGGAATTAGGCAGTTAGCTAGGATCAGATCCTTCTTTCCAAATTACCTTGACCGAGACAAGGGAAGGAGAGATTCTCCACACAGAGGAGAGATCCAAGAAGGCAAAAATGGCAGGTGACTTCTACAGTAAAAAGTAGATTTGTACACCTCGCAGTACACTTTGTGGCAGCCCTGTTCATATCTCCTTGGTGCTTACAGAGTCTGTGCACAGCGGCCCAACAAACAACAAGTGCCCTGCTCCTCCGCTTTAAGTCTGAAGGTTGTTCTGCAAGTCTGGCTTGTCACTCGCATGGGAATTAACTCTCCCCAGGAGCAGATGCAGCCAGTAACTGTGCAGTCGGGTGGCTCTTTACCCTCGCAGCCTCATCCCTTGGCTCGGGTCATCCTGAGGTTCCCGGAGTTTCTCAGCAGGTTTAAGCCCCACTAATCTAAACCAATAACTTGATTGAAACATACCCTGTATTTATTTCCCCTGTCAGTCTCCTATATCAATTCTCCACATCCCTCCTGTATGTACTGGAATAACCTTCCAGATAAACTAATTGCACTTCCTCCTTGTCTCCCAAGCCACAAATGATCAAATAGGGTGTTTCATGAGATAGTGAAATCCTCAGCAGTGGAAGTATTCAGTCATGAATGTAAGAAGGCATTTGGGGAGATACGGAAGTAAAATGGGTTGATTGGTTGAAGGACCCACATTAGACCTGGCTGTCCCTTTTTAATGCCAAGTCAAATCATTCCTTGCTTCATTTAGGACGACTTTACCCTTATAGAAAAAGACATTTCTGAGTGCATGCTTTGGATTTTGAAATTTATGAATGAGATAATATGTGAAGGTCTCTGGGGAGGATTTTTTCCTAGAGGTTATTGGAAAGTAGTGTTCGTCTCCTTTTGTTGCACTGCATTGCTATAAAGTGAACGTCTTTGTTCGCTCTGCTCTCCCACAGCTTAGGAAGGGCTCAAGGATATAAGAACTGTCATTTCCTTAGTCCTGCCTAGTTTTAAATTTTGACACCCACTGTCATCCAGGCAGAGAAAGAGCATTCACAAGAGGACCTATAAAACACAGGATGTGTGCAGGTGCCGTGAAGAAGTAGGTGAGAGGTGTCTTCATCTAAGGTTCTTTGTGTCTGTTTGGACATGTGCCCGGTACACAGAAGTGGAAAGGAAGTGATCGCTCTCAAAATAAACATATCAATCACAAAAAGATAAAGAAAATAACTAATTTGCCTTTTGATGTGTGAAAGAATGCATGTCACATGGAATTTATTCCCAAAGGATGTCTTTTTATTTCCCCACTGGCACCTTTCTCCAACTCATGAAAATACTAATAATAGACAAAATTTGTTGAGTGTTAACTATGTGCTGGGCACTATGAAAGCTACTTACTAAAAATCATTACACTGAATCCTCCCAAGAAACATAAAGGTACATATGGTGTTAGCATTTTAAGTTCACAGAGGAGTGAGATAGAGGTCTGACTCCAGTAGTTTATGAGTTAGTAATTACTGTTTAGCAAACCACGTGAAAAGTGGATGCTTAAAGCAAAGAGCACTGATATTGCTCATAAGTCTAAGGTCGGCGGGGCCATTTTTGTGGTCTCAGTGGGGCTCCCTCATACATCGAGGGTGGCCGTGGGCTGAGTAGGCAGCTCTGCTGATCTTGTCTGGACTCACTCACATGTTCGGGGCCGCCTGGCAGTTGCTGATGTGGGACGTTCTCGCTGAGACAGCTGGGCTCTCCTCCACCTGGTCCTATCCTTCGGGAGGCCTGAACAGATTTATGTTATATGCACACAGGGTATTGATGATCCTCCCCCATGGGGTAGCCAGAGCCATCCCCAAGCTCTTATCAAGCTCCAATCCAAGTGTGAATGAGAGGCAGAAGAATATGGAACTGCTGACTTCCCCAGATTATTCACCATTCCACTGGAAAAGGTGGAGCTGTCACACAGAGCCAGTGTGAGACTGGCATATGGTAAGGAAGCATCTCCTGTTTTGAATAAGCTTCCCTCTTTTCCCATGTATGTTCCAGTCCAGGACATGGAAAAAATAGCACATAGGTTCATCCATCCATTCACTCAGCAAATAGTATGTGCCATACCCTTTTTCAAGACACTGGAAATAGAGCTGAGACCAAAATAAACAAAATATCTACCCTTATGGAGCTTACTTGCAAATGGGATAACTGGACCTCATATACAAATACAATAATACAAATAATACAAATAATACAAACTGGACCTCAAATAATACAAACTCAAATAAGGCAAATCCAAACATAGGGTGTGAGATGATGATAGCTGGTATGTGACGCAGATAAAAGGGGACAAGGGGCCTTGGAGTGGGGATGCTGTTTAAGATGAAGGAAGGTATCTCTGAGACAGTGACCTTTCAACAGTGGCCTGAAGGAAGCAGGGGCATCTGGGAGGGGCAGTTCAAGCAGAGGAAACCTCCATACAAAGATTTTGAGGCAGGAGTTTGCCTGATTTGTTTCTGGGGTAACAAAGGAGGCCTCGTGACTAGAGAGCAAGGTGATAAAGTCAGAGACATAGCAGGAGCCACATTAATAGAGACTTTTGGGTCATTGTAAAAACTTAGACTTTTATCGAGAGTAAAAGGAAAAGCCACTGGGGGGTTTGAGCTGGGTGTAAATCATAGGATTTACATTTTAAAAGAATCATTTGACAGCTGTGGTGGGAGTAGACTACAAGTGAGACTGTACAGAATCAAGATCAGTATCTCCTGATCAACTGAAATAATCCAAGAGATGATGGTGGCTTACAGTAGAGTGGTAGCATTAGAGATGGTGAAAAGTAAGTGGATCCTGGACATATTTTGAATACAGAACCAAGATGATTTGCTAGTGAATTAGATGTGTGAGCAAAAGAAAACAGGAATGTTTGGTCTAATGTGAGGATGGAGTTACCGTTCAAGATGGTGGAGAGGTTGCAGAGGAACAGGCTGGATATGGAAGAAATTGGGAGTTTGTTTTGGCAAACTGTTTGAGACATTCATGTGAAAATGTCAAATTGATAATTGGATATAAGTTTGTGACATTCACAGTGGAGATCGAGACGCAGTATATACATTTGGGAGTCATCAGTGTGTAGTGGTATGAAGGCCATGAGACTCCATGGCAATGCGCGTAGATGGTGAAAGGTGATCAGGAAGTGAATCCGACAGTGCACAGAAGTATAGTGATTGAGGAGCTGAGAAGCAAAGAGCAGAGGGAATTTAGATGGCTCCAGTGGGGAAGACGAGAATGGCACCCTGGAAGAAATTAGAGAATCTCCTCAATGCAGAGGGAATGGTCACTTGGTCGAATGGTGCCAATAGGTTAAGTAAGAGTAGGAATGAGATTTGTAACATGCAGATCTTTGGTGACATTAACAAGAGATGTTTTTATGAAATGGTAAGGATATAAAACTGCCTGGAGTGGGTTCAAGGGAGAACAGGAGACAGAGGTAAAAGCAGTGAGAATAAACATTTCTCTGGAGTCTTGCTAAAAGTGGGGGCAGGGAAATTTGGTGGTAGCTTGGAGGAATGTGGCCTCCAGAGAAGAAATTTTAAAGATGGGAGGAATTACACACCATCTTTGTTTGCTAATAGAAACATTTGTGTAGGAGTGATAAGGGGTGCTTAGGAGGGCAATGTACTTGAGTGGGGCAAGATGGGAGCAGTTCTGATGCAAAAGTATAGAGATTGGCCCTGGGTGCAAACGTAGATTGTTTATTCACACCAACTGGGAGAAAAGTGAGTCTATAGTGACATACATACAAGGTAGAGGTGGTGAGGGTGTGAGACAATGGTCTTCTGCTTCCTTCTATTTTCCTAGTGAAATAGGAAACAAGATCAAGAGGTTATAAGTCACTGTGCAGTCAAAGCTTTTTGGAACCGAGTCCTGGGATGAACAAATGGAAAAGGCAGAGTGTGGTGGTAGGAGGGAAGCTTGAAACAGATGACAGAGAGGTGATGGTTATTGTAATGCCACGATCTCGGGAGGATAGAGAGGAGGTAAAAGATTATCCTTCTGAGGAAGTATTATTTTCATTGAAATCACCAGTTCACGATGTGGAGACTAATTAAGAATATAAGCATGAGTCAGGATGTGAAAACTTTAAAGAATAAGAGGTGAGGGCTGCAAATTCCATGTCTGAAAAGCCCTATAACATGGAGAGGTGATGCATAGTATAGATTGATGAGATAAATATAAACTTCAAAGTGGGATTTCAGAGAGGAAGGAAAGAGGAGAGTCTGGAAGCAATAATCAGGAAGTAGGAGGACGTCTATCCCACGTCCAGGCTAATGATAGAATGAGGCAAAAACAAAATTACAAATCAAAATGGCTTTGTGGGGACACAGGATTCCCAGGGGTATCTGAGCAAAAAGTTATAGCAGAATTTACAGAAAAAGACTTTAAGGATAGAGGGAGATTGGTGATGACTGACTTGGAACTGCGAAGGGCACAGTGGGAAAGTTCAGGAATTGGGCAGAGGTGAAGTGGGGGCCAGGTTGGATTGTAAACAGAGCTGTATTGGCGGAATGTTTGGGGGAGAAAGGATAGCTGGAGTGTCTTGGGCTTCTTAGAGTGTCTGATAGCGATGGCTGTCAAGTCATAATCATCTTCAAGGCACTGAAGGAGGTGAGGCTGTGAATGTAGGGGAAGGCAGGGTGCAGGGTCCTTCCCGAAGCACCCAGAACTCCAGGGCACTCTCTTCTCTCTCCTACCAATAATAATATGGAAACAGGGAAGAACTGGTGTTAGTAGGAAGCCCGGGTCCCCTTTTCATTCTTGTTGATGTTCTTTGCTTTGTTCATTCACCAGTTCATTAAACAAACATCTATTTGGATCCTAGACTGAGAATACCATAGACAAAAATCAGATTAGTCTTTCATGGCCCCTTCAGCATATTGGGGAAAACTTACTTCATTCATTCAGTCAACAAATATTTGTAGGGTGACATGATCAGATCTGCATTTTTCTCTTTAAAATTCTTCTGGCTGCACTATGGAAAGTGGACTCGTATAGGGCAAGAGCGAATCAGAGCTGGGGGGAGAGGTTGGTGATATAGTCCAAATGGGAAGCGAGAGAACTTAGAGGAAACTTAGAGAAGTAAGTGGATTTAAGATATATTTGCATGATGGAATGGGGATGAGGGAAGTGGCTGTGTCCAAGATGATTTCTACGTGTTGAACTTAAGCAACCAAATAAATGGTGATATCATACTCTGAGATTGGAAGCACAGGGGTGACCAATTTTAGAGGAAAAGAATATGAGTTAATATGAAATATTCAGATGGAGTTGAAAGAGTTATCAAAATACTAACATCTAATATTTGTTACACATTCTACTATACACCTGTGTGCTTGACAGTTATTAACTCATTCACTGCCACAACATTACAAGATGATACAAATTCCTTCCCATCTGACAAAGGGAAAAAGGGAAGCTCTAATTAAATAACTCTCCTCCTGACAACGTCACACCAGCCGTAAATCCATCCCCAAACCCAAGGCTGACTCACTGTTCTATACCATCCCTCTAGGGGAGGCTTAAATATCAGAATCTGAATATCTAATACCTCAGAGAAGGGGCTGGAATGGAAATACAAACTTGGGATATAATCAGAGACAATATGACCCAAGGAAAAAGTCTACACTTAGAAGAACTGTCAAGAGTCTGAGAAATTGGAGAAAATTGGAATGGTTCCAAATTTAAATGTTGAGAAATGTTTGCTTTTGAAATGGGGTTGTATTAGTTTTCTAGGCTGTAACAAAGTACTACAAACTGGGTGGCTTGAAACAACAGAAATTATTTTCTTATAATTCAGGAGGCCAGAGGTCTGAAATTAAGGTGTCAGCAGACTAGGTTTCTTCTCGGGCTCGGAAGGATAACCTGCTCCGTGCCTCTCTCCTAGCTTCTGGTGT
Organism: Manis pentadactyla; assembly: GCF_030020395.1. Taxonomy (NCBI): domain Eukaryota; kingdom Metazoa; phylum Chordata; class Mammalia; order Pholidota; family Manidae; genus Manis; species Manis pentadactyla. Next base: position 14,154,874 of record NC_080021.1, on the reverse strand, counting down.
TGCTGGTAATCTTTGGTGTTCTTGGCTCATAGGTACGTCACTCCAATGTCTGTCTCCATCTACATATGGACATTTGAAGAGATATTTTTCCTTATGTCTCTGGAGCAATCGGCATCTCCAAATATCTTTCCTCTTATTAGGACACTTGTAGTTAGATTTAGGGACCACCCTATTCTGGTGTGACCTCATCTTAACTTACATCTGCAAAGACCCTATTTCCAAATAAGGTCACTTTCACAGGTTCTGGTGGGCATGAATGCTGTTGGGGCTACTCTTCATCCCACCATGGAAAAGAAAGATGACATTATAACAAAACCATTTTTATTCCACCTGGATTATGCACCAATACTTTCCAGATATTTTAGATCTCTTAATTTGAGCTCATCAACAAAGTCCCAATTTCTTCCTCATGGTGAATGTTTTTCTTCCTAAGTACAGTTACGTGTTCTTGCCTTTTGCCAGATGATCACATTTCTTTTCTCTCTAGGTCAATAGTTATCAACTGTGTTAAAACAATGCATACTGGTTCCAACCCCCAGAGTTTCTGATTCAGTAGTTCAAGAGTGTGGCCCCCAGATTTGCATTTTAAAAAGTTCCTGGGTGATATTGATGCTACTTGCTTTGGACCACACTTTGAGAATCATTGCTCTAGACTCTAAGAAATCTGCTTTCTCCAATTCTAGACTTAGAGAAAAGATTCCACAGTTAAGTCAGTTATGTATTTCTCTGTTGCTTCCATGTTGTTAATGACTACCGTAGAGGAAAAGAACCTGATTTGGAATGGTGACGCTTTTGCTAAGGTTATTATCATAATAATGATAATTATTATGCAACAATTCTTGTATAATTATAATGTGACTATGAGTTGTAAAGTGCCTTTAAAATCCTCTATTTTATGTAATTTTTGCACTAGTGTTAAACTGGATGTTGTTACCCCAGCTACTGAGGAAAACGTAGCATTCAGAGGTGTACTGCACCTGGAGGAGCATCATCACCAACTGGCAGTAAAAGCTGTGTTACAAATTTCCTTCTAAAACCAGTGCAATCTCAGCCACTCAGCAGCATGTAATAGCTTTAGAACCTGAATTTTGATGAGAAAGATCTGAGTGGTGCTCATGGAAAATCACTACAAATTGAGACAATCAACAGGTTTGTTTTGCATTGCGTTTTTGCTTCAGGCAACATCTCCAAGGTGGTGGTGGCGTTTCCCTGTGATCTTCCTCTTATCCTAACAGAGGGCTTATCAGCCTAGTTCATCAGAGTAGTCTGTTCCCTCTGTTTGTCCAAAAGGCAAGTTTTGTACCTGCTAAGGCACATTTCTAAACATTAATCCTCTGAAGTTAATTGGTCCCTGACTCTTCCTTCCGAGGAACCAGGGCAGGTAAAAAGGATGAAAGTTGTGTTCTGTCCGTGTTGCTCCAGTCTTTGTCCTTGCTAACATTTCCTCTTTTCAGCATCATACATCTGACAAATGACATACCTGAGATTGAACCTGTGCTGTCTGTCTCCACACCTGTGCTTTAACCAGCCACCCATTTGCTCCCATCCCCCAGCAGCTCTGCATTTCCCATCAGAATCTTGCTGAATTCCTGAACCTAACACTGAAGGTTTTCAACCAGCCCCCTACACACATTTGCATCTTCTGTGTGCTCCAGCAGGGTCAGCTAGTCTAGGCAGACCCGTTTCTAGCTCACCTCCCACCCTGTCATGCTCACTGATGGCTCCTTGCCTTCACACAGGTGGCATGCTTGGGAGCCAGTTAGAAACACAAGCTTTGGAACCAGACAGTTCTAAACATTTTCACTTCTTCCCTTATCACTTCTTCCCTTACTTGGTAACCTTGAGCAAGTCACTGACTTCTCTGAGCCACCATTTCTTCATCTGTAAAATGGGTGCAATAATATCAACCTTGCATAGTTGCAGTGAGAATTAAGTGGATATTTTATGCATAAAATAGCATCTCAGTAATTAGGGCTCTTATTACTTGTATCATGCTGCTGCCCCATCTAGAGCACCCAGCTTTCTCCCTCTGCCCAAATGTTCGTAAATGCTCACCTCACTTTTTCTTCACATGGAAACACCCTGACAAATCATTCTCTCAGGGCCTGGGTGTGCTCTACAGCCAGTTTCCTCCTAATTCTCCAAGCTAGTGTTCCTCTTTCACATGATATATGGCTCTACAAAGACTCCAATTCTTCATTCAACAAACATAATAGCCGCCATTTGGGGCCCTTAAAATCTGCCAGCCAGTGCAGTAAATACCCCTATGTGTGGGGCCTTTCTCACCGTCATGTCTGCGAGGATTTGCACAGTCCCTGCATGCAGCAGGCTCGCAGCACTTACTGAATGAGTGACTGTCTTGATGCATTAGCACAGGGATGTCTAACACAACAGTGGAAGTTTTGGCTACCCTGAATCGCTGCTTGCTGGCTTGGTCTTAGTTATGTAAGTATGATGCTTCTGGAGCTCTTGGTGAACCTCCTGATGGAAACGACTTGTCCTGAGCTGAAGTCTGCGAGTTCTGAGCAGAGGACTTGGGAGGCAGCTTATGGAAGGCTCTGGTTCACTTTACAGTGTCTAACTGAATGCCACAATCCACAGGTTTCTTGCTGCCGGTCACAAACTTAAAAGGGAGACAGTTGCCTCCAAGGTTGTGATGAATGGGGTGTGGGCAAATCTTACTTCTAGACTGTCACCCAGGTATGGCAGAGACTTGCTACCAGTCAAGGTATTTTGCCAGGAAGTTTCTGTTAATTTACATGGCTTTCCTGTAAGGTTCAAACAAACACCAGGGCTTATCATTTCCAGACATGACCCTTTCCTTCCAGTCATCCCTTGGAACAGTACCATCAGCGAGCCTCGGCTCCCCTACCACTCCCAGGGCTCCCCCGTGCCCCTGCGAGGAGCTGCCTCTCTGGGGCCCCAGGAAGGTCACACCATGCAGCCCATCACACCAGACCTACCTAGCTCCCTGCCAGGCTCACTAGCTGTAAAGCCTTTACTGGACTTGAAACTCCTTCCTAAAGTTCACATGTGTAAGCCGGATGCAGTCCTCTGGTGTTTCAGGATGGGGAAAATAACACCTCATTTATTTCTATTCCCATTCCAGTCACTGTGGCAGTCATGCTCTGTGGTAAGGCTCTGTTTATGAGGCTGCTGGCTGGCAGAGGCGGCAAATGACTAGTTCTAGCACAGTATTCGGTGTTAGTTAAACTGCAGGCAGGGGGAAGAGAAAGAGGAAAAGGAAATAGAACCATCAGCAATTGTTTAGTTGGGAAAAAAAAAAAGCTGTCTGGTGCAACAGACTAAATCAGAAGATGTGAACTCAATGCTATTCAAAAAATGAGCCCTGGGGAAATGGAACCAGTGAAGAAGGGTGCCTACCCTCCTGGCCATACGGGTGGGTGTGGCCCTGGGCCTGTCCAGTCGTGAGCTTTGGGGACTCACTGTCCGCTGTAGACCCACCTGTAAAGCATGGAGCTGGACTGAAGTAGAGGTACCCATACACCTTCTCACCGCAAGGAATGTCTCTTTTATTGCTTTAGCCCCATGGATCTAGTGTTTGAAAGGAATTGATCCAAAAATAAATGATGGTACTTTTAATTAGTACTTAATTCATTTTCCATTGTTTTATTGATTGTATATTAATTAGATAATACAAATTACTAATCAAAACCTCTAAGCAATAGGAATCAGTGATTCCAGCATGAAGCACAGCTTAATGTTTTAGTCAGTTGATACAGTATTAGCACACATTAATGTAGAACTTCTTTTAGGCTTTTTTAAGTTTCGGGAACTGCTCATGCCCTCTCATTCTGGCTCAGTTTTTACCTTTGCTGGTGCCTCATTGTGTGTTCTGAATGAGGACTGTCGTACCTTGTGTTTGTATAGAAACTCAAGTAGTCTCTTTGGCCCTTTTACACAAATGATTTTCAATCCCATACACTTGAATGCTTGCATTACTTTATTTTACCTAATTATGGGAGTTCTCCAAGGTTACTACAATTGGGTTATTTATGAAAATAAATCCTGCATGTTACCAGCAATGGATAAGGGCCCAAATTCAGTTATGTTCTATGCATGGGCGGCCACACAATACTTAGAAATGTTGCAGAGCTTCCTCTGTGGATGGCTTGTGCAAACAACATCACTGGAGAATAATATGTTCTACATTTTAAAATTAAAAACTTAATAAAAAAATTAAAATCATTTTACCATTAAAAAAAGTCTTCCTAGGACTGGTTAAACACTTAAACAGAGGATGTGAAACCTTTTTAACTTTAACCAATGGTCATTATAAAATCTACCCTTATTCCATTGTAGAAAGAGGGAACCAAGTTCAGGAAGCCTGATTTGGGTCCCTGGATTTATCTGTATCTGAGTCCAGCATACCTTTCATTGAAAAATCATGTGAACACATTATTTCCCTTTTCTAGAACTGTTTTTAGGATGCTTCTCTCTAACTATTTGAAAAACTTATTAATATTCTTCTTAAGGGTAACAGTCCAGTCCAGACCACAGTACTACATTTAAGGGTATTAAGTAAATAAAAGGTCATCTGGAAGTTCTTAACACAAATTAATTACTCAATAAATTATTTGATGGACAAATTCTTCTGGAGAGACAATCAACTCTTAATTTTTCACAAATGCTTCATTTGGTTTAAAAGAAATGAAATCATGGCTTACATTTTTAATAGCACTTCAGAGTTTTCAAGATACTTACACACTATTATTTCACTTTGTCTACAAGTACCTCTCCACCTCTCCCTGCTATTTCCCAGACTATTGACCATGTGGCCAAACTGAGAGAAGATGAAGTCTGAGAGGAACATGTGTATGTAGAGGGAGGAATTTTATTCCAAAGACAAACAGAGATGATTATCTATCCAAAAATATTTATTGGGTCCCTTCTATGATAGGCCCTGGGTTCCATGGTGAATAAGACAAGCTAAATCCTTGGCTTTGTAGACAGGAAAATGCACAGAACCAGAGTCAGCTTCATTCCATTCAGGGCTGGAGAGAGAGAGAGACAGGCAAGTGCCCTTTATCTCCTGTGTCTGCCTACAAACAAGCACATCAAAATCAAGTGGAATTAAAAGGGCATGAATTTGGGACAAAAACCTTTAAAGCTATCATTTCGTCTCTATAGGACTTGAGTCTCCATATGACTTACTTAACCTTTCTAAGCCTCTAAGGGGACCTACCTGGCTGGGGTACTGGGAAGATTCAGAAAGATAATGCCTATCCCATAAGGTACCTAGCACCTTCCAAGGTGTTCAATGAGGGGAAGGATTTCTATTGGGAACAGAAAGAGTCCACTGGTTTTTTCCCATAATGTCCATTTTATATGCTAGAGCACTGCATAGAAAGCTATATAAATTTTATCCATAATCCTTCCAAAAAACCTGCTTCCATTTGCCTGTGTCCTCTTCCCCCCTTGACCACCAGAATGGATGGCAATTAAGGAGCTAGCATCAGTGTGGAGTTACCATTTATGAATTCATCATTTTCATCTCTGTATATAGCATGAGAATATTCCATATTTATAGAGCACATTTGTTATAGCCATCAAACATTATGTGGGCATTATTTTCTAAGTGAACACTTCCATTGTTTCCAATATCCACCAAGATAAATAATGTAGCAAAACATAAAATGTGACGCTTCACTCTCCATCCTTAAAACAGGCCTTCAGGATTATAGGCTTAATTTGATTAATATCTCTCAAGGATTGGATTAGAAAATATTATTCCAATTCCCACTGATGTCCTTTGGAGAATTTATGGAATTGAGGGGAGTGTGAAGTAGATGGGAGGGAGTGGACAGGCTCCTCATGCAGTGTGAAGGGCTTGGGGGCAGGAAGATAAGACAAGAGGCCGGAAGTGCAGTGTGAAGTGGCTGTGTGGGTGGGCGATTGGAGTCTCCTGCGAGGCTTGGGGGACTATAGGATGTGAGGGAGGGGCTTTACCATGGAGTGTGCAAAGATAGTGGAGCTGGCAGGATTGCAGTTCACTGTGGGTATGTGGGTGGGAAGGATGAGGGCTCACTGCAGAATGTGACGTGTTTGTAAAGAGGGAAGGTTGTGAATTGCTGTGGGTGTGAAGCCCTTGTGGATGTACGAGGGAGTTGTCCAGGTGGAGTATGAAGTGGTTGTGCAGAGAGGACTGGGGTTTAGAGTGGATTGGGGACTGGTTACTGGGAGGCAGTACAGGAGTACTTTGGGATGTGAAGTGGTCATGGGGGAGATGACTGAGATTAATGTTAGGTGTGAAGTGGTTGTTGGGGCAGAAGGATTGGAGTTCCCCATGAAAGGAAAAGGTTTTTGGATTAGAAGACTGGTTACTGTGTGTGTGATTTTGTTTAGGACTTTGGATATGAAGTGCTTGGGGATAAGTGAAGATCACTCTTACCTGTGGAGTATGAAACAGTCATGTGGAGGGAGAAGTGGGCTACAGAGGAAAGTGTGAAGTGGTTTTGGAGAGGGAAAATCGGGGCTTACTGTGGAGAGTGAAGGGAGTGGGTGTGAGGAGGGGGAATAGTGTTTTTTGGACTGTGGGCAGTGTAAGAGAGGAGATTAGGGTTCATTGTTAAGTGTGAAGTGGGTGTAGGCTGGAACAATTGGTACTTATGTTGAATTTAAACTGATTTTGTGGGGAAAGGACCAGGCATATCATGGTGTGAGGTGATGGGAGGGAATGGCCCTTTCTGTGGAGTGTGAAGTGGTAGCAGGGGTGGGGGGACTTAAGATGGAACATTAAATGGTGTTGTAGTGGGAGAGCTGGGTTTACTCTGTAATGTGAGGAGCTGATGGGGAAAGACTGGAGGTTATTGTGATGTGCAAAGTGCTGTGGGAAGGAGGACTGGGCTTTTCCTGGAATATGAAGTAGAATGGGAGGGATAACTGCAAATTATTATACATTTGAAATGGTGATAGGAATAAAAATTTTACTGTGGAGTGTGAAGTGGTTTGGGGAGAATTAGGGTTTACTGTGGAATATGCGAGGTATTGGGATAGAGAAGGGGTTTACTTTGGAGTATCAAACAGCTATAAGGAGGGACAATTTTTGCTTAACGTGGAGTGTGAATTGGTGGTGGTGGGAAGGACTGTCAGGGAGAGAGTGAGGCTCACAGTGGGGTGTGAAGTGATTGTGCCAGTGGAGGTTACGGCTTACTTTGGAATACGACATGGCCTTCGGTATTATTTTTATCCTGCTCTTTGCTCTCTCTCTCTGCACAAACTGTTTCCCAAACCTGACTAGACATGTCTCTCCTTGGGAGATTACTTAGACACAAGAGGACCTTGCCATCACCCACACACCCTTCTGTTCTTCATTTTATTTGAGTGCCTACAATGTGCCTGCCCCAGTCCCAGGAGTAAGAAAAGCAGTGTGAGGGCAACACCAGTTCCTCCTTCCTGGAACTCTCAGTCTGAAAGCAAGTGAGATGCCTCGGCACAGAGGAAGCAAGTCACTGAGTCCTGAGTCGCTCCAGATCCCACAGAGAGCACACCACCCAGTTTTCTATCTCGAGTATCCACTCCAGTTCTTCAGGATGAAATGACACCTGGTGTATCTTCTGGATAATGAAGATGGATCTGGCAGCAGCTCTTTGTTTTGCCATCCTGAACGGAGCACGTGAGGTGTCACAGATCCAAGGATCTCAACACTGGTGATCCCTCGGTCCTCTTGGACAAGGACTTCGGAGGGCAGCATGGAATATCATGGTTAAGGACACAAACCCTGCAGTGGGCTAGACCTGGGCTCCAGTCTCAGTTCTACAGTTGTAATGGGCATCTGTCATTTAGCCCATGTGAATACCCTCTCTACATTTTGATAGTTTGCTGCATTATGAGTCTCTTCTTCCCAACGTAGAATCCATTTTCCTTGTTGCAGCATAGGCTGTGTTCATCAGATGCATCCTGGAGCACGTTTTAGGCGCAATGAGATGGATTCATGGAGAAGGAGGCAGGATTCAGGGAACCCATTGTGCTGGCACAGACTGACACAAGTGTAGCCCAGTTCTGGAACCCTCAGTCAGGGTGGCAGCTCCTGGTTCACTGTGCTCTGATCATGACACGGACAGCCTCTCTTGAGTGGGTTAGTTCCATGCTGTGGCTCTGGGAGTCTTCCCTGCAAGTTTCCTCTAAAGTCTATTACTTCAGCCTTTATCAATCTGTATCATTTAATGGATATCTTTCTTCTTAGAATACCTAGATTTAATTATGTTGTCTGCAATAAAGAAACATGACCACTCTACTAATTCATTTTAAAACTTTGAGCAAATCCCTTGGCCTACAGGGGCAAACAGCCTAATGGTTAAGGGCAAAGAGCAAGACCAGCTGGGTTTGAATCCTGGCTCTGACACAAGCTGCATGAACTGGGGTAAGTTATTCTCCTCCTTGCATTTCTGCTTCCTCTTCCATGAACTGAGAATACTGTTGCCTTCCTCGTGGGGCTGCTTTGAAAAGTAAAGAGGTGAATTCATATTAGGCACTTAGAAAAGCACCTGTGACATGCGAAGCACTGAATGAAGATTAATTATAATTATCACCCTTTCTGAGCCTCAGTTTTCTTTTTTATCAAACTGAAGTGACATAATTCAACTCATAAGGTTGTAGGGACAATTAGGTTTTAGTGATGCATTTGACAATTGGCTTCCTTTGTTCCCTCCCTCCCTCCCTCCCTCCCTCCGTCCTTCCTTCCTTCCTTCCTTCCTTCCATCTAGAACCCAAGGACTGCTGAAGACAGACCTGCCCACTTAACAATTTTGAACTGTTTCCTTTTGGGCCTTTTAGAATTAAAACTACACCCCCAAAGGAGTGCATAACCCAGGGAGAGACAGAGACTGAGAGTATGAAACAGCTATGTGAGTTGATTGAGTTAAGTCTACTTTAAGGAGTCAAGAAGTTAATATTTGTTTAAGCTCCCCTTGGGCAAAGAACTTTCAACAAGATTTTTGTTATTTTCTTTTCTTCTATATCTAGATTTTAAATGTCTTTCATGTACTTTTTTTTTTTTTGAAATGTTCATAGTTTTGGTTTGTTTTTTTTCCCATTTTGTAACTTGAATAATGCCTTGTAATTAGGTAGAAGTTTTCATTTTTTATTCTCAATAAATATGTGTCCCGCTAAGGAAGGTATAGCTATTAGAACATGAGCTCCTTCCTCAGGCAGTTATCAGAAACACTCTGAAACACCTAGAATTTTGGAGAACACAATAAAGAGACCTGAGGTCAGCAAAATAATTGACAGTTGGTCCACTGATATCATTCTTTTCCGCATGTGAATTTTATCCTCTATATGAGTTAGATTGGTTTTTATTGCAAGCCATGGAAAACCCAACTCAGCTTGGTATGGGGACCAGGAAGAAGTTGGCACGAGTGCAAGATTCATTCATGGTTTGAAGCAGCCCTATATTCATTAGTGTTAGTTGCATCAAAGCAAGATGGGAACTAGTGGCCACAGCCCTATGTTCTCCTAAGTTTATATCCAGCAGAGTAGCTAAAACTTCTCTTCCCTCAAGATCCCCACAAAAGTCTCAGGCCTGACTGTCCGTGGACTGAACCAGGTTACCTGGTTGTATTTGGACCAGTCACAGGAGCCAGGGCAATGCCATATTTTGATGGTCAAGGCCTGAGTCGTATCTCCACCCAAAACGTGGATGGAGAATGAGGAGAGGGTGGTACCCCAGTGGAAAATAAGAAAATTGTTACCAAAATAAGCAAGAAGAGATCCTGGACAGACCAAAAAAAAGCTATTGCCCATCACACACATCTCCAGATTATGTTTGGACTGTCAGTTTTAAAAAGTGCAGGTCTTTGCATTAAAAATAATGCACATGTTGCTGCCGTTGATGCCTGTGCCTATTAGTTCTCTAACTACACGCTGGTCAGTGAGGTGAGAATCCTGAGATTTCAAAGTCATACTCTAGATCAGTGATTTCCAACCAGGAAGGACATATCACACACAGGGTGGTGATGAAGGAGAAGGCAACTGAAATTAGTTGAGAAGGATTTTTTATATTGTTTGGGATGGTGTACTTAATACTATGTACATGTCTGTCAAATAAAAATTGAAACCATACTATAATAGAAACCGCAACAGAGAAAGGGAGATAATGTTGTCTTAGCTAACAGCAATGGGCTGAAGAAATATCTGCCATATATGAAGAAATATCTAGCCGGTATATCATCCACAGGCGGAGCATGCTCCCACCAGGAGAGGGGTGTACTGGAATTTTAGTGGCATTAGATTATTGTGTAAAAGGGCTACCACTTTTATTGAGATATGCTATTTTAGATTTGCTTTCCAAGGAGGCCAACTTTGCCCCCCAAACTTAAATCTACCCCCTGCCAATTGCTCTTCATAATTATTCCTTCACAGCCTTTACTTTAGGTTGTAATTATGTATTCTTTTCACCTGTTTGTTGACTATCTTCCCCACTAGACTAAATGCTCTATAAGTACAAAGATCATGTCTGTTTGGCTTTCACGGTATATCTGGTCCCTGATGCTCCAGAAGGAGCACTAATTTAGTCAGGACAGGCTCTGCTGTGGTAATAGACAAATCTCCAAATCTCGGTTGTTTAGAAAAATAAAGGTATTTCTCATCACACAAAGCCCATTTCAGGTTGGACAGTTTTCCTTTGTCTTGTAGCCATGTCATTTAGAACACATGGCTGCCAGGGTCATGAAAGCAAAGAATGAGAGGGACAGAGGAAGGTTTTAACTCATTCATTTTATAAGGGACACTTCCCCTCAAGCCTATTGGTAAGATAAAGTCACATGGCCCCAGTCTAACAGCAAAGGAGGCTGGGAAATGTAGGTGATGATGGATTTATAGACAGTGTCTACTGGCTTAACACCACAATTACTCCCAACTTTTCTGGTTTCATGATGGCATATTTACCTTGAACTCTAAGGCCTCTCTCCACTCTCTGTCTTACCCTCCATTGGGAGGGAAAGTAATTTTGCTACTGGGGACATTTGGGAGAAGGTCCTAAAGCTTCTTGGAACAATCCTTCCCCTTATTTTATTCTCTGGGGCTGTATCTGAACACACAGAACATATATACTGCACATGCTGCAAATTTTTCTGAAGAAAGATTCCCCAGTGCACACAGAGGTGGGAGACCCTGTGATGGTCCAGCAGTGCCTGAGAATGGATGAATACATTAGTGTTATTCTGAGTTTTGGTGTTAGGAAAGCCATTACTCTGCTCCCTTTAGACTTATATCCTCAGTAGCATTACCCCCTAATAGCGGTGGTAGGGTGACCTCTATCCGCCTAATTTCAGTGTCTTTCTCCCAGTTGGTTCTGAACTTAGGCAGGAAGTAAGAGGGGTCTGGATAGACCTGGCAGCCCAGCACTGGTTTGTTCAGTCTTAACAGGTATTCAGTAAACAGTCAGTGAATGAGTGAACCTAGAAGGTGCTGGAAGGATCACCTGGTCCATCCAACCCTTACAGAAACCCTGAGAGGTGATCCGACTACACAGTAACGCCTATCTTGACAGCTGATCTCCCAATCTCTCCTTCATCTAACACGCACTGTTAATACCATACCCACAGAGAATGTAAAGGTGTATCTATTACATGACACATTCTCTCCATAATTTAGAGACCTTTCCCAAAGGAGGAAGACTTTTAGAAAAGATTAAACTCCTCTGCGTACATTAAGTACTGTCCTTTTTCCAGGAAGTTGGGGCAGGGGGGGGATGGTTATAGGGGGTGGAGGGTAGTAAATTCTTTCCCTCTCCACTCCTACCACCCAAACTATTGAATACTTTTGGGTGAATCATTCCCAATCTCAACCGATAATCCTCACAGCAACCTTTTCTTTCTAGACCATAAAAACACAGTGGCTTGTTAATCATACAACTATTTAACCCAGTCCCTCCCTAGTCCTACAACTGGGCTCCAAGTCCATAATTTATAATCTATCCACCCACACATATTGAAATGAGATTATTTTTCCCACAGAAAAGAACACCGCAGTTGCACAAGTCCCAACTTTGTTCCAGAGAGTGATAAAAAGGAAAAGGAAGAGGCCCAGCATTGTTTGACAGACTTCTTAGGGAAGGCAGAGAAAGTATGAAAGATTACCCTCCCCAGTACAGAGTGCGACAGGGTGTTGCTGCAAACAACCAAAGTGCTCACACTACACCTGGACATACTCCCTAAGCCTTTGATCTAGAAGCCATCATGATTACTGATAGTTAAAGGGATGGTCAGGGTGAATGCACCTTTCTCTGTCAAAAAAGTAGTAACAGCCAGGGAGGAAGAATATCCATGAAAAGAACATTGTGGCAATTCAGAGCCTGGGCTGAGGGGCAGCTTGGCAAGGCAGAAAGAAAAAAGGCTTTAGGAGCCCATAGGCGTGGAGTATGGTCTCAGACCTGCCACTTCCTAGCTGTGAACGTAAAAAACACAGCTAATACTGGAGCCTATGTGCTGAGAACTATATTAGGCATTGCCTTTGCAACAGTCTGTAAGACCTCAGCAGACCCTCTAGCACCTGCTCAGAGCAAGACCTTCTCCTCCTTTAAAATAAGGATGGTAAATTCTACCCCATCTATTTATTATAAGAAGAGGAAACCATGCCTGGCTCACAGTCAGTATGCAGTTAACATAAATGATTATTATTCTTCACCCTTTGGGAAGGGCTAGTTGCAAGGCATCTTGGGGAATGGGAGCCAAACACCTACCTGCAACTCTGGAGAGAGTCCCAGCTAAAGAAAGCTTGGGGTCAGAAACCAGTGTTTAAGCTTCAGCTCCTTGACCATCCCGGAGACCAGAGAAGCTTCTCCATTAATAGGACATGTCACAGGAGGGACTAGATTGGGAAGGACGGGTCATTCGGTCTGGGGACTTGGGAGTATGAGCCAAAAACGGACTCTCTGGGAAGATGCTGGAGATTTGGAAGAAGATAGATGTGCTTTAACTTTCCATCATTCCTTCTTAGGCAAACATAAATAGATTAAACCAGACTGCCCTCTCAAGATGAAGTTCTAGAGAGAAAGAGGTAAGGCTGGTGCTCTCTGGGACAGTTTGCCCGATCCCTCCTGCTACCCTAGCAAAGCCCAGATCCCTGGGCCCTACTAAGCATCACTTGGCCCTCTAATAACGTTGCCTAAACATCCATCATTGAAATGTCTATCTCCTCCTTAACTGGAAACTCCTCCAGTGCTAGGGTTGTATTGTATTTGTGTTGGCAGTAAGTGCTTTACGTATTGTCTTTCATACAGAGATATTTGTCTATGCGGAGATATTTGTCTAGCACACCTTCTTCAAAAAACAGAGTAACACCGTGTAAATTGTTTCATGCTTTCCTTCTTTCTCTTGAAGCTTAGGCTTGCATTCCTATCTTTTTAATGGTTGTAAATTTCATCATATGGATATGCTGGAATTTAGCATTCTACTACAGATGGATATTTATAATTTTTGGCATTGTTGGTACTTTTTCAAATAAATTGTCTGTCATCTTTGCATTGCTGATTACTTTCTAACAAGGAGCTCCTTGAAGTGGTCATCACACATCTTGTGTACAGGGAGGAAGAAAGTGTAAAGAACGAAGGCTCCGGATGTAGACCACATGGATTAGCTGTGTGTCCTGCAATTGTGAACCTTTCCGGGCCTCAACTTCCTTACCTGCGACTCTAACAGCTGTGTTTTTGACTTTCATAGTACTAACTAATCGGTTGTTGCAAAGAGTAAATGAATTAATATATGTGAATCACGCAGAACAATGACTGGCACATAGTAAGTGCTCTCTGAGTGTTTGCTATTATTTATCTTTACCCAGCTGTATCTCACAGACTGGGAGGCCCTTGAGGGCAATGGCTGTGTCTCTCTCAGCCATGTAATGTAAACCTCCACAATGTGGCACTGAGAAGGAGCTCTGTGCATATTTACTGAATAAATAAGAAATGCAGATGTGGAAATCAACCACCGACCTGGCTGTTGCTCATATTCCACAGCAGGTGGTTCATTAGGTTGGATTAAATCTGTATCCCCAAATGGACAGTGAAATTTGCCAGTCCTTTGCACTTTAGTTTGGAATGAGTTTATTGGATGTTTTCTAGAGACACAGATTGATAAGAGAAGGAGAAAGATGCCTAAGGAATCCAGGTGTCCCATAGAAAGAGCAGAGCAGATGCTGTCAGGGCAGCAGAGGGTATAGGCTTGGCAGTGGCCAGCCCGAGGAGAAAATGCCAGTTGCTCTCCGATTTTGCTCAGGGTTGGCTCTGCCCCTGTGAAGTTATATTCGACTCAGGCTTCTATTCACTTAACTGTGGCTGGTCATTCCCCCTTCCAACAGCAGAACAAACTTGGAATGAGGAAGCAAGACAGGAAGCTACTGATTATCGAGGGCCTTTTAAAATAATGATCTTATTTGAATATCATGCTGCCTCCAGGAGGTCAGTATGATTATCCCCTTCCTACAGATTAGAAAACTGAGACACAGTTTTGTCTCAGTCATGCATGGTCTTAACAGCAGGGAAATACAGAGCAATGACTTAAACCCTGACTTCTTCACCTCCTTGTTGTAACCATTCCTTCCTTCCTTGTTGAAGCAGAGCACGAACAGGGCTTGCTCGTGAGGAGCAGAAGCATTGCAAGCTTGCCATTCTGGCTTCCGCACCAGGCAGGAAAGGAGAGCGTACATTAACTTTAATCCTGTCCATAAAACTGCTGAGAAGCAGGCAGACTCATTAGCTTTTGTTTCTGCTTAGGTACCATGGTTGCCGATGGGAAAGAGCAAAGGTGTTGAAACAGGTATAAGAAAGCCCGCCTGGTCTGCAAGTGGGAACTTGCATCATCAGGGAACAGATACTGTTGAATGTTCTATAGTTGGAAAGAATGCAGCACAGCTGAATATCAGAGACAGTGTTCCAAGTTTCACATAAATTTCCTTTCAGTCACCACCTTCCGTCTTTGTTGTAACAGAGGAAAAAAGAAAAGAAACTATTTTGTTCTTAGTTTTCATTTTTGACCGTGTCAAACTGTGGTCCTACTCAAAAAAAAGCCTGAAATGACTCAACGTGGTCCGTATGAAGGTTTGGTATTTTCTGGAAAGAAGTACAGATGTGTTTGGAATATATGTACTGCTTAGGCATATGAATCATTCATATCCTGGAGTGAAATCTTACATTTATTTTCAATGTTGCTTCTAAGAATTTTATAACACAAATCATCTGTTATTGCCTCATATATTATCAGCTCTTAATGGTGCAATAAAAGGGAGACTAGAATTTATTTTTCCACCTATACAGGTGGGAATTCTGAGGAGTTAGGATTAAGTAATTTATATCAGTATAGAAAAATCAAAGGCATTTTTTAAAAAGAAAGAATGAAAACCAACACATGCAGAGGCCTAGAATCATGAATCTCAGAGACGGTATTAGACGTCATGTCTGATGTTACCGTAACATTGCCACCAACACAGATACCATCTTAGCATGTCCCCAGGCAATGGCCATCCAAGTCCTGCTTCCACAAATCCAAAGAAAAGGCAATGTTTTTCCTCCCAGCAGGATTCCGTATTTCAAAGAAGAGATTCCACAGGAGCAATGCTGATACTCAGCACGCATTGAGCCGGCTTGGCGGGTGCTGGAATCTATCTGCAAGGCAGTGCGAATCCCAGGTGGCTACTGGTCAGGGCAAGGCTAGAGTGATGGTTTATTGAAGTACTAAGGAATTTGTTTCTTTGGTAGGTTATGTGTGTGGCTGCTTCAACAGCTGAGTCGACTTCACCCTACTCATGTACAGTCTTTATCTTTAAAAATTTTAATCTTTCTGTAGGGTTTATATTTACGTAGAACCCTGAATTTTTTAAATATTTACTCAATGCCAAACACTTATGAAGCCCTTTCAAAGCCTTTGCTTATTTAACCTTACAGTCCCTTGGATGAAGGATTATTATCACCATTTTATAGATGAGAAAAATGATGTTTTCCAATTTGCTTCAATCAGGGAAGGAAAAGACAAAAAAAGCCATTTGTGGTAAATGCTGCACTTACTTTAGGAATCTTTAGAAATAAACAGTAATTCCAGTTGGAGGGTGGCCTTCTGGAGGGGATGACTTCTGAGATAGGCCTTGAGTATAAATGAAGCCTAGGAAAGTATTGCAGGCGGAGGGAACACCACCTTGAAAGATGACAGGGAATTGGCCGTACTTCCTAAAGGTAGCTCACCTGACACTCTCACCTGGCTCTCTTCTCTTCACTTACACCTGGTATGTATTTATTAATTGCTTTATTTGTGGTTCAGATGTTTGACTTCACAGCCTTTGCCCCCAGAGATGGGTCTCTAAGCTCTCAAGTGTAGGATTAGTGCATAAACCCTGCTTGATGCCGTGGCGATGGGGATGGCATCAGCTAATTCCTGAGCAGCCAGGACAGAAGCTTATTTTAAGAGCCAGGCTTGGATGCAGAGAATGCCCAGGCCTTCCAAAGCCCTTCACAAGCAGTGAAAGATTTTCTTTTCCTTCAGCCATACCTGTAATAATTGTTGACTTAAGGCAATAACTGGCTCTACTCACCAAATGGCCATCGGAAGTGAGTATCAACCCTCAGGGAATCACTCCTCTTTTGAAAAGAAAATTCTTATTTAAATGACTACGCCGTGGCCTCTGGGTTAATGCAAATTGTGGGATGCACTATCAGTGCTTTTGCCGAGAACATATGAGACATGTGTAATACTCAATGCTTTCTGCGTTAATAAACCTTTTCTGAATTTAATGAGATTGGCTGTGGATCCAGAATATTCTGGGAACTTTGACACTGAGTCAAATGGGAGAAAGGTAGAATCAGAGAAATGCTACGTCTTGGGAATGGTCTTCTCTTGAGCTTTCAAACTTTTTCAACAAAGGAAAGCCTTTCTCAGACATCTTAAATGGACCCTGACTAGGCATCTACGACTCCTATTTTGCCTTCTTGATAAAATATACCTAAATTTTCTTTGAGAAAATGTCCTTATTCCATGTCTATTGTGTAGCATTGACCCCTACCCAGCTCAGCTGGTGCTGCCAGTAGCACTCCTAGCCCGAGGCCAAAGCTGGCACAGGGGCACAGCTCGGAGAGGTACAAAAGAAATTAATGTAAATATAATTAATCTGCCGGATCAAGCTGTACATGAGGCCATTTACCTTGGACTTCTTAGTTATGTAAATAAATAGATAATCATTTATGCCTCAGCCAGTTTGAGTGGGGTTTTGTGTTACTTGCAAATGAAAACATTTTTGTAAAAGCATCCAAAACCCAACAATATAAAAAATATAAAGTCAGACTTCTCTGGTTGAAGTGAGGGTAGGAAACCCGAAGCCCCATTCACAATGTGCTCCCCAAATTGACAAAGTGCTCTATAGGTGAACTCTACTATCTAGTTCAATTCTTTTATTTTGCAGATGGGACAAACCATGGTTGAAAGAATACTGACAGTACTGACAGCACACTTGAACATTTAAAACATGCGTATGAGTTTTTGTTTTTTTAATCAAGTTTCAGGAGGTAGCTAGAATGAGTGGTTACTACCTAAATATTAGAAAATGGTTTATTTAGGGAAATCACAATAATACAGTACACAAAATAATACTAAATACACCATCCATGGTTATACTACAATAACCCATGTAACATAAGCATGTCTCACAATGTCCATGAAAAGTAGTCATGCTTATTGCCTTGTGGACATTGGTCATCCTCAGAGTTGCGTGATTATTTGTACAGCCCCTGACCATGCTTCACATAAACTTGCCAGAGAAAGTTCTGGTATGTTTTGGTAAAAATGCACTTTTCCTTCAGGAGCTGGCTTTATATTATTCCATTCGTCTAAACTCTTACTTCAGCAAATTGTACATAGATTCAAGCCCTGTAACTTCAATTTTCTCTTGAAGGACATTTTGTAGGATGTATCCTTATGACAAAATTTTTAAAAAATTGACATGTAGATCAAAATTTGGTAGCATAAAAGGAAACGCACATTATGCCATGGTAGATTGGTAAAACATCATGATTGAAAAGGTCAGAAGACTTGGCAAATCCACAATTCAAAGAAAGGTGAAAGTAGAATATGGTTATGAATATGTAATTAATAAGTGAGTCATTGCTTCCTTAGTTTAAATCAAGTTATCTACTTAGAGGGGCTAATTCCACAAACCACATGCCCTCCTTTCTCTTTCCAGTGAGTGAAAAAAACAAGAATCAAGTGGTTAGATAAACAATTCTAAACCAAAATTTGAAAAAACATCTTTTCCTTCTGTCTCTTAGTGAAAGGTGAATCATTTACATGACTCATTTCTGAAGTTTAAGAAGCATTTTATAGAAATGTGTATGATTAAGGGCTTGGAACTCAACTGAATAAAAAAACCTTCTTATCCTTCTGTTTGACAGAATAGAAGTAGTCCTAGTAATAGTTCATACATTCTGGTTAAAAGGAGTTTAATTTTGGTCACCCACATGAACTCTTTTTATATTATGTTTTGTTTCTTACTCTCATCTGACATCTTTGAATAAGGGGGAGTTTTTTAAAACTTTGTTTGCTGTTAGTGGCAAAGCAGCTGAAGTATCTGAGAACCATTCAAGAGGCTGGGAATTGGTATCCAAAAATATAGTGATTTATTCATGAAAACACAAGGACATCATCTTTTCCTATACAGAAGGAATAATTTTGCTAATCCAGCCTCTTCACCTTGGGCAAGTATCCTAGGTCAGTGAAAGCCTCAGTGATTAGTTACTGCAGACCAAGGGTCATTAGGAGTGACAGCGTAGGTTTTAGTAAAATTTGAGATCATGCAGTTTTTCTCAGACTGGAGAGAAAGAGACACTGTGGGATCTAATATCCCACAACAATACGCTGTAGAATTGATTGCCGAATTCTAACCTACTTCTGACACTTACTAATTATGTGAACTTGGGCAAATGACTCATCTGTCCTCAGATGACTTTCTCAGTTTTCCCATCTGTAAAGTGGAACTATGTATAATGCTTATTTAATAGGGTTGTTTTAAAAATTAAATGGGTTTATAACATATAAATACCATAATATATATCATAATACTCATTGTATATATTAACACATATAATATTATTATATGCTCTTAAGATGATTTTTGGCATGTGGTAAACACTCAGCATTAGTCTTTATTAGCATACATGTCTAATGAAACTGATGTAAGTAGGCAGATTGTACCAAGAATGGCTATACCTTGAGAAAACCTGATATAGAAAACCCTAATCTCACCAGACAGATAAAGGTGAGGCTAGTCCTTCAGGTCAGCTGGGATATGCTGACGGTGGTCAGCAGAATTCTAAGATTCTACCATGATTTTTTCCTGTTGTGCGCAAATTTTCTGTAACATCCCCTTGAGTCAGCTCCTTGTATGTGGCCCCACTCTTGTGATTAGATTACTAGTCAGCTGACTTTGAGTTTACCAAAAGGAAGGTTGTCCAGGTGGGCTTGACCTAATCGGGTGAGCCCTTAAAAGGGACTGGGTCTTCCCTGAAGTTAAAGAGAGTGGAAGTGTGAGATGGCCTATGGCAAAGAACTGAAGGGGTCTCTAAGAACTGGGAATGGTCCCTGGATCACAGGCAGAAACAGAGTGGGAGCCTTGGTCCTATAGCACAGGTATGAATTCTGCCAATGACCATGTGAGCCTGAATAAAACCCTTGGCTCCAGAGGAGATCACAGCTCCAGCTGGTACCTTGATTTCACCCTTATGATCCATCCACTGAGTAGAGAACCTACTGAACGCGGCCCGAATTCTTAACCTACAAAACTGTGACATAATAAATTGATGTCATTTTGAGCCACTTCATTTGTAGTAAATTGCTACACAACAATGGAAAGCTAAGATGCTGCTAATGACCTAAAGTTGCCCTTGATCTGCATGGCTCCTAACAGGCTAGGAGGTTGGACATGAAGAGTGTGTAGCCACCGTGTGGCTTCTCATCGGCCCCTGTAAGAGAAGCACGTTTCAAGGAACCGAGTGGCACCAGAGGATGGCTCTGCTCATCCGCATGGAATCTGCCTCCTGCGCTGCTGTCATCCCCTAAAAGTCTCCAACACCCTCATTCCAGTTCCCAGAAAACTCTTCCTTTAGAACTTTTTGTCATCCTTTAGGCGTCTCCTTAAGAAAATGCAGGGAGACTTTCCCTCACCATTCAGTCTAGCTTTGGCCACCTCCCAGAGATGCCCCTGACATGCTCACTTCCTTCTTAGCGCTGGTCTGTAATGATCTTATTGCTCATTCATTGGCCTGCTGTCATACTCTTGGATTTGGAATTAAGCCACATGAAGATGAGGACCCTCTTGACTTACTCACTCTTACATGTCCAGAGCCTAGACAAATGGCTGGTAACTATGGAATGTTTGCCACACGGAAGGATCATAAAGAAATGCAGCCAGTGCCAAACACATACCACTGTTACACATTCATATACCAGGCATTCATACACAGCCTTATTGAAAGGTTTTTATAGCACTTTGTTCCTATTCATGTTACAGGAGTTTTGACACTAATTTATGAGATCCTGGTGAACAGAGACCATGTCTTCTTATATTTGTACCGTTAGTGCTAAACACACTGGCCAGTGTATGGTAGATATTCAATAAATGTTTGTGGAATATAATAGAATTGATCATTAAGCTAGAAAAATCAAATTATCCTCCATATGACCACATAGATATAGATATATAGATACATAGATATTGATTAGACTAAATGCAATTCCTTTTTATGTTATAAAGTATAGCAATTTTCCACTTTTTTTCCTAACTCCTAACTTCCTCCAGTACTCACCTCCTTTCTCTAGCTTCCCCCTTTAACTAACTCCCCAAAACTTGCCCAAATGATCTTTCTATCTGAAGCTCAGCCTGCCTGAGTTCAGACCAGATCCAATGAGAGGACAAAAATTTCAACAGCTTCAGCCTACCCATCATATATGACTTTGCAACGGGCGCTTTCCCATGCCATGAACTGACTCTGACCACAGAGTATCCCCATCTTGCTTTCTGATGGCCCCATAGATAGACTTCTGAGCCTAGATTCAGCTGTCCTTCCCTATCTCCCAGTACTGCACCTCTCCTATAGGTAAATTTGCTGTCTCTCTTCATATAGACACACCTGCTGATAATACCCACCACCCACCGGGCTTGAGTATCTCCTACTCTTCACCTATGTTCCTTAAAACTCTCCAGGCATCCCCTTTTTAAAGGAGAGCTATAGATGAACTCCAGCCCTGAAGATGGATTGTTAAAGTCCCTTCCTTTGGCCTCTGAAGCCCACTGAACTTACTTGTTTCATAGCACTTATCACACTATGTAAGCTAATCACCAATTTTAATGTATATCTCCTTTCTTGAAATAGCTCCTTGATAGAATATTTCTTTCATTTCCATACACCCAGTTCTAAAACACAGCCTGGTACACAGTTGGTTCTTAAGAAATGTAGTTCAAGCTAAAACATAATCGTGATGAAGGTCCAGTAGGCAGAGCAATGCCCCACCCCACTGCTGAGTTGTCCACACCTTAATTCTCACAACCTGTGAGTATGTTAGCTTACACGTCAAAAAGACTTTGCCGATGTGATTAAATTAAGGATTTTGAGATGAGGATTTTATCCTGGATTATCCAGTTTTACTCATCATAATCACAATTAATGCTGTTATAAGAGTCAGAGAGGAGGCTCAGAGTCAGAGAAGAAGTGGCCACAGAATCAGAGGTTGGGGCCATGCAGTTGCTGGCTTTGAAGATGGAAGATTCCCAAAGTCAAGGAACGCAGGCTGCTGTTTAAAGCTAAAAAAAGGCAAGGGAGTTGATTCTCCTGGAGAGCCTCCAGAAGGAACATGGTCCTGCTGATACCTTAACTGTGGCCAGTGAGACCCATTTTAGAAGGCTGACCCCCAGAACTATAAGATAGTAAATTTGTGTTGTATTAAGCCACTAAATTCATGGTAATTTGTTACAGCAGCAGAGGAAACTAATGTACAAGTGTACAGAGATAGAGTTATCTTAGATATATGTCTCCTTTTCATAAAGATCAGCTTGCGTTGCTGTGTCTATTAATCAATTATGTTTGATCCTGTCAAGAATGGGAACCATGATTTTTACTTCTGATTTAGTTTTCCTGATCATCTCCCTGGCCTCATCTTCAGCCTTGTGCCTGGATGTGATACGGCAGAGTAGACACAACAGTGCGGGCTTCAGAATCAGAGAAACATGAATTAAAATCCTAATTCCATCACTTGTCAGTAACATGCATTGGGACTAGTAACTCCACCCCATGACTGTTTTTTCATCTCACTTTCAGCATGGTTACAAGGGTTAGGAAACAAAGAAATCATAACATGGGAATAAAATGATTGTTAATAACCAAGGCAGCCTTCCAAAGAGATGATGAAATACTCACACTAGAGTTTTTCTGCTCATCCATGGGGTTGCTTGGTGGCAGGAGCTGTGGACAACTGAATTCTTTCTTAACATTACTGAAGAAGATTTGGTGCTATCAGGCCCAATAGAAGGAAGGAAGGAGCAGCAAAGATTGGATGGAGACAGAAAAGAGGAAGCCAGTGAATGACAGAAGGCAGCAAGCTCAGTAATGATCTTCCCTAGACTTTCCAAGTCTTCAGGAAAGAGTCTAAATTTACATATTCTTAGTGTGAGTGAATTTTTATGGAATTACATAAAAGCTAATTCCTAGGACCACTCTGACTTGGGGAAAAACAGAGACATTTCAGGTAGAGGGTGACCATGAGAGAATAAGCCTGTAAGAATTAACAAAAATCAAGGAAGGACTTTGGACTTTTCATAGACCATGAGACTGAAGGTTGAGCCAAGCTTACCTAACAATCTATGGTACAAGGCCAGGGCTCGGCTAACAATTCCTTACAGGGATTCCTGACTAGTTACAGACACACAAATAATGAGGGCTTCAATTTGGGGGTGTTCTATACAATATCTCCTCCCACTTGAAACATACTGACTTCCCAGTTTGTTTAGAGACATGAGAAGCAGATGATGATTTGAGACACAAAAACAGTGGGGATGGCAGGTGGCAGTAACAATCAAGAGGTCCATTCTACCTCCAGGGCCCAGATTTTATACTCTTTGTCTCCAAACCTGTCTGCCCTCTGGTCCAGTGATGTCTGCTTGGGAAGATCTAACACAACACAGCAGGTGGCTTCATGGGCCTCTCATTTTGGTAATGAGTTAGAACCTTTACCTAAAGCCAAGCCCAAGGACCCTTCCAGATGCTGCTCACTAGAGTTGACAGCAACATATGTGTGTGTGTGTGTGTGTGTGTGTGTGCGTGTGTGTAGAGAAAGCTGAAACATCTTTGTAATAATCAACATGTTCATAGCTGTTTCCTTTCTGTTTTTTTTTTCTTAATTTTTGTAAACCATAACAGTTTCTTGGATCACTTGATTCCTTTATGGGGTAATGAAAAAAATCAAGCCTACCTTTAGGCAGCCAGCTGCCTCCTCAAGCAATTAACTTTATGCACAGTTTTCAAGGAACTCTGCATTGCCTCTTCTCAATTGCTGGGGGAAAAGATTGGAAGGAGATAGCCAAAGGCCAACAATATAGGGCAAGGCCTCCGGGCACCCTCCTTAGCTCCGGGGAATGTTAATGAATTGCAGTCTGGAGACAAAGGGAGCTTTGACAACAGAGTCTGACAGTTTTCATAAGGCAGGAATTGTGGTCATTATCAACCCAGAGCTGGGTGTGCAAGTACAATCTATATGTTTATATACCTTCTCCCAGCTTATGGTTAGTGTTTAAATGGGAGAGGAAGAGGAATCCTCTTCTGTTTGGCAAGACACAGACAGAACTTAATATGCTTGACTTATACCTTTTTTCTCAAGGAGAAGGTGTCAACTCCTCTGCTTTGGGTGTCACAGAGAGTTCAAAAGACAGTATCACCACCATCAATATCATTCATTCAACAGTCATTTATTGAACACTGATTATAAGACAGTCACTGCACTAGGTGGCAGGGTTACAATGATGAGCAAAAAGTCAATGTCCTTCCCTTCCCCGACAGAGCTTCTGGTCTAGTCATTGTTGTGTGGTTCAACTTATCATCATTATCATTGCCTCAGTTCCTACCATCTCTCTTCTCATCTCCTAAGACAATGTTGAAAATTTAAGCATGCTTATGAAGCACCTAGGGATTAAAGAAATGAACATAAAAAAAAAAAATAAAATCTTGAAAAAAAAAAGTCACCTGAGGATTTCATTAAAATGCAGATTTCCAGTTACATTTGCCATGCTGTGAATGAGCAAATCTTGAGATGGGTCCCAGGACTCAACATTTTTTTTTAAAAACCCAAAGGATTCTGATGTAGACATTTCATGGCTCATATTTTGAAAATTTAGTCTTATGTTATGGTACTTTATACATTTTTGTCACATTCATTATAATTTGAATGTCACAACAGCCCCCAAAAGTAAATAGAATAGAAATTGTTAACTTCAGTTTATAGATGAGAAAAACAAATGCATAAGAATGTCTACTCAATTTAATGTAACTCACATCTAATTTGTTCAAGCTCAGTCCTAAAAGTTATAGACAATGAGATGCTCAATGAGTTTCCATTAGGACAGAAAAGACAGCACACAAATATGCCAGGTGCTTTACATGCTATGCTATCTGTAATTTATTTTAATATATACATCAGATAGATGTATTATGTTAACTTTATTTTGTACCCTGAGAATGATAAATTCATTCATTTGCCAATTTGTTCATTCATTTCAGCGAATTTTTATTGAGCACTTATTATACGCCTGGCATTTCTCTAGGTGTTGGGAGTGCAGTCGTAAGTAAAATGAACAAAAACATCTGCCTCTGTGGAGCTGACATTTTAGTGGGGGAAACAGATTAGGAAAACACAACATGGTGTGGTTCACCCATATTTGAAGGGACCTGCCCAGGGACAGGCTATGTGGTTGTTTAGGGGCTATTTGATAATGAATAGTTCCATAGGTGCCTGAGACTTGCTTTCATCAAAGCATCCCTTCCAGAGGTAAGATTGTTAGGGAGCAGATTCACAGTGCCCACCTACCACTAACTGTCATAAGCCAGCATTTACCGAAATAATCTGAGAATTTTAAGCAGCCAAACTGACATTTGTAGCAAGTTGCCTTGTTTAACCTTTCATCGTTATGTTATGGTGTGGATAATATTATTATGTCAATTTTCAGATAAGGCATGTGACGCTTAAAGAGGTTAAATAATTTCTTGATGCTCAGTTATTAGGTATTAAATAGCAGAGCCAGGATTTAAACTGGTTTGTTTCCATCATTTGTAGTATTTCCCACCTCCCTATCCTGGTCTCAGATCGTGGTATCATGAATTCTATATAAAATCATCTCTTAACACTTCCCAGTGACATTGGGTTCCAGGTAGTCATTCTCTTTCACACTGGTGACATTCAGTTGGGGGTCTCCTCTCCAACCTCTGTCTATGGGGATCCAGCTTAAGGTTCCCTTACCAAAGAAATTTCCAGGTCCAGTTCTAATTGGTGATGATCACGATCACTTCTTAGTCTGTATTAAATCTCATCTCTCCCAAGTAACTAATTGAAAGCTTCCTTGCAGTTAAGGAGTGTTTTCCTATACTTTTCTAATAGCCACAGCATCTAATATGATATAATGCATATACGTAATCTTTGTTGGGGAAATATTTGTAGAGAGAGGTTCTGGATAGAATGGGTAGGACTGACATGAGTGTGGGAAAGGGAAAGTGTGCTTAGAGACAAGTCTTTATATGTTAGGTTTTCTCCTTAATGTCATAATCAAGTTAGATGGAGAAGTGGTGAAATGCACCATATACTAAGCTAAAAAGGGTTGTTTAAGCGACCCTCTACTAACTTGGGGAAACACAAAACACATTTCACATCTTTTCACCTCTCCATGATTAATGCACTCAGTTAATGCCATTTGATGGCATTGAAACTGACAGGTTTGGCAAATGTTTATTAGTTACATGTAAACATGTAACAGAATCATAGCATTTAATATATATATCTATGTGTGTATAGATATGCGGACCTTGTTTTCCAAGCCCAATACTAAGATGAACAGTTCAACAGGGGATTTTATTAATTTGTTAATTTCTTTAAATTCATGTCCTATAGTACAATACAAAGTCATCACATTTAGATACATGTATTTAAAAAAATTAAATTATTTGAAATTTGGACTATTGCCAATACAGGAAATATGCTCATTCTGTGAATAGGTACAGTATAAACAGGAAAAACAACTGAGCTTTATGTAGGCTCATGGGGCCAAAAAACATGACACCAGTAAAAAGTTAAGAAACAAGTGTTAATGGGATACACATCCATGGATGTACATATATCTGCATGCATGTTGAACTCCCAGAAACAGTGATTTCATGATGAAAGCATTTCTGGCTACATTTGTTTGTCCTTTTGAGCCTTAGTTTTCTCTTCCCTAAACATGAGAATCATCATAACTGTTCCTGTCTCAATGAGATTTCAGAATTAAATGTGATGGTATATATGAATGTACCTAGCTCAAGGAGTACATGTGAAAAGATTATTTACTTCCTGCCTCTCTTCTTGTCTCTGTTCCTACTGATCATGATCTAGCCTCATGCTATATTCCTTTTGAAGCAGCCATAAGAAGTAGGTAGACTCACACCTGCTCCCAAGGCTAATTTTGTGAGGGAACTAAAATTATAAATAAACAGATTAGAGAACTTCAGAAACATTCACTTATGTGCCTTATTTTTATGTGAAAAACTAGAGGGTAGGAATTCTGCAAAGTGCTGGTTGAGGTTTCCTCAAGATTTATCCTACTGGACTTTAGCCAGCAAGAATTAGAGACAAGATCCCCAATGAGCCATAAACATCACTGCTATACTGGAAAGATTCTCTGAATGCTGGGAGTCCCTGGGGAGCAATGATGGGCAGCAAGGAGGCAGGAGGAAGGGCTAGGCACACACTGCAGTCAGGCTGTAACAGTCAGGTGAGAAGAATCTTCCATCTGAGCCCAAGCTCCATGATACACTCAAGTCCCAAAGCTCATGGATGCCACCCATACACCTGCTCTGCAATCCCAAGAGCCAAGCACAGGGTAGGTAAGGAGCACCATGCATGCCTCAGTGACATGGATGGCAACCTCTTGATCTAGTGGAGCAAGCATGCAACCAGCAATCAGGAGACCCAGAATCAAGTCCCCCTCCCACGTAACAGCTCTATAATAGTGAGCAAATAAATTCCTTCCATGCCCTTACTTATAAAGTGCTGATACATGTTCTCTTTCATAGAAAGCTCTCTTTTTTCCAAAGGAAACAAATAAGAAGCAGCATAGGTTAGTGCTCAAGGACAAGACTGCCTGGATTCAAATCCCAGATCCACCACTTACAGCAGCACATGATCTTAGTAAGTGGAGCTCTTTTCAGAGTCCTCATCTGGAAAACGGGATAATAAGATGTCTTTCTCAAAGAGCTGTGAGGATTAAGTGTTACCAGCAATACATGTGAAGTGCTTACAGCACAACCAGACACATGGCAAACATTCAATAAGTGTAATGTGAACTGTGATTATTAATGAGAACGTGGTTTGTGAACAGGTGATGTGAGAAGCATGAAGAAATTGGCTTCAAGAAACAGATGTAAGTTCTGATTCAAACTCCACAACTATGAGCTGTATGATTTGAAGGAAATTACTCCCTCCCCTTATCATCAATTTTTTAATTTGCACACTGGGGTGTGATAATTTACTGTTCAAGGTGTTCTTATGAAGACTTGAAATAGCCTATATCAAGCAAATGGAATGTGGTATATTTTCAGTGAATGGTAGTTATTACATGTAATTACAGGGTGATAGATACATCCAGAAAGTACTGCTATTGGAATTGATATTCCTGTCAAGTTCCTTCCTAAGCAAGAGATGACTTCTCAGATGCTAAGACTGAGACACTCTTGAGTTGTGAGCAAGGTGGGCCAGTGCAGCTGGGAAAACTGAGAACCTCATTTCAAGCAAGAACAAATGCTTCTTCTTTTATAGAAAGCCTGATCAGAACAAATCAACTGACACAATTCATCCTTCCCCAGTGGTTTGCATTTATAATGGCACTTTGCCCAGGCCTCTCTCCTCTCTGGTCCTACGTGTTGGCAAGACCAATGCAGAGAACACCAAAATGTCCTGGGAGAGTAAGGCCACAGGTAGTTTAAGGTCATGAGCACCGTGTCCTGAGGGCTTCAGACCTCAACAATGCTGCCACTTTCCTTCCCAAAAAGGCTGGAATGTGGATGAGGGCCAGCTGGATTCAACTGCCACCAACCAGACCAAAGCGTTGCAAAAGGTACCCAGAGGGAGGCTGGAAGATGGATCTTTGAGAATGAGGCTGTTGGTGTGCTCTCACATTGCTCTTCAAAGTTCTGGACTTATCCCAGCCCCAAATGTGCCAAAAAAACCCAAAGGAGGCAGCAACACGCTTCTAACTCCCAGTAGGGAGTCCTGGCTCAGAGGATGCATGGAAGAGAAAAAGGAACCAGCAACGATTTAGTTCCTTGTACATGGCAAGTACTTTACACCTTGATCCCATTTGGTTTCCACAATACCTGTGTCAGGTTCCAACCATTATCCCATGATACATGGTCTGGTGCATTGTAAGCCTTCAACAAATGTTAGCTCTTGCTATTGTCATCATTGTTACTGCAAATGAGGTGAATGAGGCTCATGGCAGTGAAGTCACTTGCCCTTGGTCATACAGTTGTTAGTGGCAAAGCTAGAACTCCAACCCAGGTGTCCACCCCCAAAGCACATGCACTTGGCCTCAAAGCCAGCAACCAGTATGGCTTATTAGACACCTTCCCTGCACCAGGGCCTGTGTGAGGTGCAATGGCAGAGAGACAGGAAATACCCTCCTCCCAAAAGCTGAGAGTCCAGTGGCCATGTTTTTCAAACTGTGAGTCTTGGCCTTCAGTAGTTCATCAAACCACTCCTAGGTCATCACAAATGCACCTTTAATGATGTAGGATAAAATTGAAACAAAGAATGTATCTTATATAATTCAACTAAGTGTTTAATGACACTTGTTTTAATCATGTATAAAAACATATGTGTATACTGGATCATGATATACAAAATACATCTTATAAAGATCAAAGTGAGAAGGTTTGAAAGCCATCAGTCAAGCTGGTATGCAGGCAGCAGACACAGAGATTTATGTGGTACAATTCCCTGCTTGCTGACTCTTCTCACTGATCTCTTTGGGATGTCAAAGCCTTTTGTGTTATCTCCAGTGGAGGGGAGGGATCTTAATGGCCCGTACAGAGATAAGGGTGTAACAGACGTGGACTTCATGGCCAGACCCGTGAAATCCACTGTGAACATCTCAATATACTGAATTCAATAGCATGATAGGAACTGAGTTTTTAATCAAGCTGGGGTAAATCCAACTTTCACGCAACATTTAACTAACATTTCTTGAGCGCTTCTGGATACCAGTCACTGTATTAAGCACTGAAAAGAAGGGGTTCAAAAGACAGATACACTATTGCCCTGCCCTCCTAGATCTCACAGTGCCTTTCACAGACATGAACTGAACACTTTCTAGGTACTAGCACCCGGGCCAGGAGCTGGAAAAACCAGGGCCAAGCCAAACCATTTTGGAGCCTAAAGCAAAAGGAATTTTATTATAAATTTTTAAAAGCTAATATTTCTCCAGCACATTAGAATGGTTGAAACATCAAGAGTATTAAAATACACATTATTTTCAATGTAAATATTTTACTTATACCCCAAACTGAATTTATTGTAATTTTACTTTCCTGGTTTTACTGGCAACAAATTCATGAATAACATTTTAAAATCAATTTCTTGCTTCCCTCATTTTCAATTAGGAGAGTTTCCATGTTTGAAAATTTCCCTTGACCAGATGATCTTAAATAATTTTTAAGTTTATTGATCCTGTCTTTATTTAAAATGTTGATATTATGTTCCCCATGGAATGTTTGCACTCATTTTGATATTTCAAAGTAGTGTATTTAAAGTTTATTTATCTTTGTTGCTTATATTGAGTTTTTTTCTTTTTTGCCCACCCCACCCCAGCAAATTGTGCACTCAGGCAAGTGCCTCTCTCCGCTTGCCCTTGTCCTAGCTCTAGGGAACACATCACTGAAACTGGGTGGGGCCTTTCTTCAGCTTTTACAGGCCCATGGGAGACTCAAGCAAGTAGACACATACTAGCTCCACTGCTTGAGCATTTATTAAGTGTTGTTCTCAGTATTTCACATTTGATTAATTCATTTAATCCTTCCCACAATCCAATAGGTAGATACTGTTTAGTATTCCCATTTTACAGAAAAATAAAAAAGGAAATTTAGGCACAGAACAGTTAAGCAACTATCCTAAAGTCACACAGGTATAAGAGATATCGAGCCTAGTTTTGGACCCAGTCAGTCTGGCTCCACAGCCCAAACCATCAGTCATTGAGTCTCTAGGTTAAGGCAGGTGACTGTGGCTTTCAGTTTAAAGAGTCACCTGTTCAGCTGGAGGGACAAAAATGAACGTGATGTCAACTTAGAGCTTTAAGGTCAACTGTTAAAAAATACAATAAAATAAAACAATCAATACTTAGAGAGTGTTGGGTAATCTACACCCAGATTTTCTTTCCTTCTCCCAAAAGAGTGATCTTTCTTCCCTGAGCCATCTGCTTCTCATTCCCAAGGTGGCTAGTAGCGATTCTCTCTACCAATGTGTAAATTAACCATAGAGTTTCCTGAGGGTGACAATGTGCTCCAAAATCGGCCCCTCTTCCATAATAAGTAGCCACCCTGAATGAAACCCACCACATGGCATTCATGTCTCTTCAGTATTGGATCTTATCTATTCATTCAACAAATATTTATTAAGCACCTATGTTGGGTCAGTTTCAGAATTCACAGTCTCATTTTTAAAGAAAATATAAAATGTCTTTAAAGCATCCATCCAGGAGTCTATTTTACTCTGAATTTCTTTGGAGAGGTCCCTGAAGAGGAAGCCGTGCTAAAGCATGAAGCAATATCCTCAAATATAAAACTATATATAACTCACATCTGTATCACAGTTTATAGGCTACAAAGTGCTTTCATGAACATTATTTCATTTGCTATTCATCCTCTAGACTTTTAAAATTAAATAACTAATTTAAAATACTCTAATTAAAGAAACCTAAAATGGTAAGCATTAGCAATAGATAAACTCTAATTATTGCCCCACTGAGGAAGAGAGTTTGAAAAACTAGGTCATACATAATACTTTCCCTGATTAAGGAAGGAAGATCAAATACTTAAACCCTGCCACTAACCACTTTCAGTGATGTCCGGTTAAGTCATTAAATTCTGTGTTTCAGTTTCCTTACCAACAAAGTAAGTGATCAATTACATGCCAGTTCATCTCAGAGAGGGACTGTGGGAATCAGTGTGAATCCCTCAAGTACAGAGATTGTTAATCTTTTCATCTCTGCAGCCCCCTTGCTTAGCACAGTTCCTGGTATGTAGAAGGCACCAGTGTGTGTGTTGGATGGATGGATGGATGGATGGATGAATGGATTGACGGATGGATGAGTGGGTGGATGGACAAATAAATGACTAATTGAACTGCTCTCCTCTTCTGTTGGCCCCTATAAATGAGTTTGTACAACCCTCATATCACATGAAGCTAGTGGTGGGCACTTGCCCGTGTATGGTACTTGCCTAGGGCCTTTGCACATGCCTTGGCTACTGCCTGGTGTGCTTATCTGTCAATTCTTTATCTTCCTTGTTTCTACTTGCCATATGGATCATAGTTCAAATGTATTCTCCTTCAAGGGGTCTACTTTGATAACCTCTTAATATTGTTTGCTGGGTCCTGTTTTATCAATGACCTTGCTTTATTATCTGCAGAGCCCTCAGCAGTCTGAATGATTGTGTTAATTTTTGTTAATTTACATATTGTTATCTGTTTTTCCCCTTGGATGTACGTTCCATTAAGGCAGTGAATTAGTGTCTCTTATTCACTATTGAACTCTCAGTTCAAAATACGTTGGTTGTGCTCAATAGTACCTAACGAGTAACTACTGGACAGATGAATGAATTAGCCAGACAACCCTTCCAATTACCAAACTGACTTAATAGTCCTCTTTTTAATTCACTGGCTATTTGGTCATCTGGCTTTATTCTCTTGGTCTCAATATTTTCTCCAGCTCTGCCTCTGCATTTTGGGAAACCTTTGGACATTCTTACCAATTCTATCCAAGGTGAATCCATCTTTCACGAATTCCCTGAACTCTACAAATAAGAGAATATCTCCTCTTTCTCTTCTCCTCTCACTACTCAAGCTTATTCCTAGACTTCCTTTTAAGATAGGAACTTTAGAAATGAATGAATGGGTGAATGAAAGGATAGATGGGTGAATGAAAGGATGGATGGGACAAACAGACAGATAGGTAAATGAATAATAAATTGAAATGCTTTCAAGGTTTCATAGACGTTTTCACCAGTTGAGTGTTTGTTACAGTTCTTGTGTTTTCTCTGTGAAGCCTCCTCCCATGAAACGGAAGTTGTCATTATGCCAGGACCCCAACGCTCCTCTGTGTTAACAAAGACTATACACAATTTTGTCTTCAATTGCTATTTCAATAGTATATGACACATGTACAAGCTGAACTACCCACCTTAAGTTTGGAAACAACTGACTGATTAAGACAAAAGATTCAAATCTGCGTCTGAATGTGAAGACATGGATGTTAATTACTAAGAAAGGCGGATTGGGAAGTGTCACATAGGTATTTCATGACAATGGGCTTTATTCCAGTTATCTACTGCTACGTAATAACCACCAAAAATTGGTGACTTAAATAAAAAAAAGTCATTTATTTACTTAAAAATCTCCAGTTTGGGCAGGGCTTAGTGGGGACAACTTGTCTCTGCTCCATACGGCACCAGCTGAGCCGGCTGGACTAGGGCTGGGGGATTTGTTTCCGTGATGGCTCACCCACATGACGGACAGTTTGGTCCTGGCTACTGACCAAGAGCTCAGCTGAGGCTGTCAGCTGAGAGTTGGGGTCCTTTGCATATGGTCTGTTCATGGGCTACTTGAGTTTCCTTACAACCTAGGGCTACACTCCAAGAGCAATCATTCTAAGAGACTAAGAAAGAAGTGTATGGTGTTTTTATGTTTTAGCTTTTGAAGTCACAGTGCATCACTTTGGCCTCCCCTGTTGGTCAAAGCAGTCCCATACTCCATGTCCAGATCCAAAGGAGGGAACAAAGACTCCATTTCTTGGTGGAGGAGTGGTAAGGTGCTAAAGAACCTACGGGGGGGCGAGAGACTGTTGGAACCATGTATGGAAAATAAAATCTGCCACAGCCTTCCTAATACTGAGCCCCAGCACTAGAGAGACATGTCCTTCTGGCTGTAGACAGTTCTGATCACTCCACCACAGATGCCTGCTCCTGCAGAACTTAGGGAAGGGAGGAACTGACCAGACAGGACGGGGGTGCTGAGCTGAATCTGACGACCCAATCAGAGCCAGTGAAACAGGAGGCAACGTTTGCTAGAGTTTGTAGGACAGAGAAGAATACCCTCTTCTGCAGGGTTTGATAGTATGAGGATAAGAGGCTTACAGCAGCTTCAGGTATTTTTTTCCCCATTGGAAGAAATTACCAAGAAATAAAGCCAGCGCATAGAGGAATCAGAGACAAAGACGATCCTGATAATTTCCTACTTTGCTAAGTACAAAGTTCTCACTTTTGCCTTCTCGGCCTTCCGTTATACCTTCTCAGCTTTAAATCCCACGTTCCTTATAATCCACGCATACTATATGACTTAATCTCTTTAAAAAGTTCTCTCTTTTTTCTTATTTCCTGTCTTTGCTCTTGCCATACCATCTATAATAAGGATGGCCATAAATTCTTTGATATCTCTCCCATTAAGAAAGGAAGTCTACCTTGAACAAGGGCTGGCCTTGGTGACTTAACTGACCAATAGAATGAAGCACAAGTGCATTTCTGGAAAGGAAATTTCTGGGATGTCAAAGACAAGGTAATAAACGTCTGCCTCAGCTTCTTAGACTGTATGCTCTCGGGGTGCTTTTTCTTAGAATATGCTCCTCAGATACCAGCACTAGGTTGTTAGGAAGCCCAAGCCAGCCTTGTGAAGTTGGTGCAAGTAGAAATAAATGCCTAGCCAGTCTCCAGGAAGGCTAGATCATTCACACTCATCATCCCTGCCATGGCTCCAAATGTATGAGTGAAGCCACGTTGGATCTGCCAGACCAGCCCATTCGCAAACTGAATACCGCTGAATGACCAAAGTCTCCACCGCTTGGAGCAGAAGCAAGCAGCCAAGCTCTCCTAGATTCCAGATGCACAGAACAGATATCATAAAATGGTTACTTTTTAAGCCACTAAGTTTGGAGGTATTTTGAACATAGTGATAGGGCCGAAGTAGGGCCAAGTTCACCAGAGGAATACCATAGGAAAGTCCTTCCTCTGTTCTCAA
This sequence comes from Manis pentadactyla, assembly GCF_030020395.1. Taxonomy (NCBI): domain Eukaryota; kingdom Metazoa; phylum Chordata; class Mammalia; order Pholidota; family Manidae; genus Manis; species Manis pentadactyla. The sequence continues at coordinate 14,120,372 of NC_080021.1, read as the reverse complement.
TCAGAATTTTAAAAGTTTGTGGACAAGAAGTTTTCATTGAAACTAAATGTTGCTAGACAGGTTTAAGGGACATTTCAAGCATATGATCCCTTTAGAATCTTGTGGTAGATGAATGTGTAGAGTTGGCAAGGAGTGGACCACAGAACGTTAGTGAAATGGTGGTGATATGAGGAAACCGTTGTTGTGTTAGAAACCCAGGAATGAGTGTGAATGATCATGCCCTGAGCAAAGGAACCATTTGTCTTTGAATGGCCCATACCTAAAAGCCTGTTGCCCAAAATGTAAAAGGGAATCAGTATTGTTTATTCTTCAGAATAAGCATGTTTTAATCATTTCTTAGGATAAAGATGATTTCTGTTCTCTCAGATGTTCCTAAAAAAGAAAGAGTAGATTATTACCTGTTATTCTAAATTTTCCCTTCACCAAATTCTACTTACTGCTTATAATTTGCAGCTGATTATAGAGTTTTGCACATTCAAATAGAAAATACTTTTGTCATATTTGAAGGAGGGCCAAGGTTACATTATCTATTTCCCTTACCATTATAAACAAACAACTAAAAGAAGAAAAAGAAGGAGGAAGAAGATGAAAACTGAAGGAAGGGGAGAAAGATCATTCAAAGTGGGAATGCTTGCTTACAAATAATATTGTGTATTTCTTTGCATTTTTCTCAAACCCTCATTTAGAAAATGAACCTTAAACCACTTTAGCCTTTTCATTCCCCATCATTTTTTAGTGCAATACATGGGAAGCACAAAAGTAATTTTTATCATAAAGACTGAGGACAAAACAAAAAACTCCAACCATGCTTTGAATACTATTGTAGAAATAAAAGATTCTCCTACATTGGTATATGTATAAAAGTACATATACCCATACACGTATACATACATACATGTATATCCATCTCAATATTTACCATTATTGAAATCCCCTTTTTTTCTCAACAGATCTCAAAGACTGTGTCTATTCATTTATTCATTCATTCTGGCATATATTCATTTTATAAGTGTTGATTGTCTATATATGTCAATCCCTGTGTGTTGACGATACCCTGATGAACAAGACAGACATTAACCCTGTTCTCCTAGATCTTAAAATTTAATGGGTGGACAGAAATTAAACAAACAAACAAATTTTTTATCATATTTTTGTCATTACGTGGATGTGATCTATCAAAAAACTTCGTGAACCACTGGCACAGGGTGTTAGAAGAAGGGCACCAGAACCTTCTAGAGAATCACGGAAGCCTTCCTTGGGTAGAACCATGGGTCTCTCTTGAATAGCATTAAGTTTGACTTCATAATAGCCAGCAATTTCAATCCATTTCTTCCTTTTCCCGTTCTGCCTTGACTAGAGAGCCTGCAAATGCTAAATCATCAGTCCAGGCCCCCCATGCAGATGGGGGTGACTGTAGGATTCAGTTCTAGCCAAAAAGATATTAAAGGACCTTCATTAGAGTCCTATAGGAAATAGTTCCCCTACTTTTTAAAGTCGATAGGTGTAAGAGTAGATCTCACTCTACTCTGGCCCCCTCATGTTTTCTGCCTTTGAATCCCATCGCCACAGAAGACCACCATTTTGTAGCATGAATGCAAAGGAAGGAGACTTTAATCAGTAGTGGCCTAGAGCCCTGATATTCTCGAGCCAATGAGCCAGCAGTAGCTATTTTGCCATGTGCAATAATTATGGCTTAATTATTCTAGCTTGGCTATGGTGTTCCTTGGAGCTGAAAGCATTCCTAGCTTCCAGCTTCCCAGAAAAAGTGACATTAAACCAAATCTTCTGAATTACTAAAATCGCTGCCTTAAACCCTGCACCATGTTTATTTCTCTCCTAGAGCATGCATTTCCCTCTTGCTTGTATATTGCCATTTATATAATTTTCTAAGTTCCACTAACAGATGGTTGTCCCCTAGGACAGAAATCATGGCATAGTCCTCCTGATATTTCCAGGGCCTGTACTCAGCCAGTAACTGCTCAGTAAATAACTGCTGAATTAAAGGAAGGTAGTGGTGATGACCCTATTATTAGCAGTGGTGATAAATGTATTGGTGCTGCTGCTGTGATGGTAGTTTTGGTGGTGGTGGTGATGATACGATGGTAGGAGTTGTGGGACTGATGGTGGGGATGATGGTAGGTGTTTGGTACCAATGTTCGTAGCAATCGTGGCAATACAGGTGTTGGTACCATTAAGCCTGGATCAAAGGGAGGGGTGCTACCTTATGTATCAGGAGTGATACATTTTAATGAGGGAAAACTGACAATCCTGATTCTCAGTCTATGCCACAATTTGAGGGAGGAAGCTATCTTTTTGGTGACAGACTTTGGACAGACTGAAGCCGTTGGGGGAAATTTTGTCAACCCACAGAACAGATGGTCTCTGGAGAGTCCTTCTAGCTGATTCCCCAAATGCCTTTTTGCTCCAGGGCTTATGTTTTTGAAGGAATTGAGCAACAAATATGAAAGAAAAGAGAGAAACAGTCACACCCAAAGTGACTTCCCACTCCTCATTGTCTCATGCAGAGAAAAGAAATTCAAGGAAGAGGGTTCCTTCCAAAGAAAACATCCTGTGCACCCAGGCAGTCTACTTGTAGAGCCCCAGTAGCCAGCGACCTGACCAACTGACATTCGTCCAGCTCTCTGGAGCCAGTGAATTATAAGAAGAACATTCCAGGCAATCAAATTACTGGGGCTGAAGGGGGTGGGGAAAGTGGAAGTTATCCACACAGGTCACTTTCTAGAAAGCAGGTACAGAGAATGTCTTTCTGTGCACTGAGAATCAGCTCTCACTCTTCCAACAGGATATGTTCTGCCTATGACATGCACAGGCTGAGGAAATTCACAAGCACTGGGTTTAGTTGGAAGGTTATTGTACTTAAGCGCATGAAAAGCTTATTTATTCTGCTCTGTATTTAAACCTCCATCTGCCTTTGTTCTGTAAATAACTATTCCCAAATCGAGACTGCCTATCAAAACAACAAACCAGTGATTCAGTTAATAATTATAAACCCGAACAATTCGGCACACACCCACATGCATAGGAACTAGATATCACTTGCCTGAACTATTTGACAATCGTACAAGAAAGCAAACGGGTACTGAACTCAACAGTCATGTTGGGAGCTGTTGGGAAGGGGTAGGAGAGAGAAGATTGTTGTTTCTTGAATGAAACCGCCCAGGCGGTTCCAGATGATTCTTTCCCACACAAACTCAGCCCTACATCTCTCTGAAGTATTAGATCTGCTCACTTCCTTGTGTTTTGCTCCAAGAATTAGTGAGTCATGTTTTAAGCACAAATTCTTAACATAGGTGCTACCGGGGAACAAAGGAAAAACAAAACACCTCATTCTTTTATTCATCCTGTGAAAGGAAACTCATGGCGGAAACATTTGTATAACATTCCATTTATATAACAAGTGAAATATCAGCTGAAGGAAAGACCAGTGCGGCAGAGGAAGGGAACATGTGTGTTTTCTTTTCACACGGCTGCACCCCTCCTAGCCTAATCAGTTCATAATGCTGTTTCACAGATCCCAGGTCTGCGAGGAAACGTGAGGGCCTGTCATGGGAGGTAGGGAGATGGAGGGGAAACAGCAAGGGAGCCGAAGTCATTCAGCACAGAGTAGGAAATGGTTCAGTAGAGTATTTGCAAACATGGGCTCCAGAGACAGGCAGCCTGGGGTGCAGTCCTGCTCCCTTGGAACTCCTTACTGTACTCTGCTCCTTACATGGCTGCTGACTGCCAAGGCTGTGTAGCCTTGTACAGGTTGCTGAATGTCTCTGTGCCCTAGTATTGTCACGGGCAAAACAGAGTTAATAAAACCCACCTCCTATACAATCTATGCGAAACGGTGTCTGGTATGTAAACCAAGTTCCTTTTAAAGCCCCTGGGGTCCAGTTCTGGCCTCTCTGCTTGGACTGGTCATTATATGCTGCTCTTAGTTTCAGCTGGCTCATCTTTCTCTGCCTTTCACATATTCAACATCGATGGACAAATGACAGGAGTGTTCTGAAAATCGGAGAAGTCATTGAGTACCGGTCAGAGCTCAGACCTGAGTCCTCATATTAACCTGCCATGCTTTGCTTTGTGACTGTGCAAGGGAAGGAATAAGAATGAGCATCATCTGAACTTCTGTAGCCCATGTTCCTGGAAATGTTGGAAAAATCTTTGTCATTTTCAAGTCAACTTATTGATGCCCTATTATTCTTGATTATTCTTGATCCTTTTCATAGCGGGTGTATTAGACAGGGCTCCCCATGCAGACAGGCAGGGTTTTAATTACAGATTTTCCACCATGTGCCCTGGAGCAAGTGACCTGAGCCCTCTTGTTCCCTTCAGTAGATTTGCCCTGGGGAATCTCCTTCAATAGTCTTTTCAAAGAATCAGTTTTTGCTCTTCTTCATTTTCTACTGTATTGTTTTCTATGTCATGAATTTTACCATTTGCATTAGTCAGCTCCCATATACTTCCTCATGATTTCTTCTGTGGTTCTTTTCTAGATTCTTAATTGGAATCCCTCATTTATTTTCAATAACAAAGCATTTTAGCCTATACATTTTCTAATTATAGGGTTAGATCCAGTAGGTTTTGATAACAAGTAATCATCTTTTCATGATTTCTGGATAAGATTTCATTTCTATTTTTATTTCTTCTTTGCTCCCTGGGTTATATTGAAGAGTATTCTGTATGTCCCCAGAGGTTAAAGTTTTAAAAAAATACCTATTTACTTTGTTACTCTACTTGTTGGGCATATGAACTTCTGGTTCTGGATTCCTAGTTTTACTGAATAATGGTCTGAAAATGTAATTTAAAAATTCCCTATTTGGGGGAATTTTTAAAGTATCTTTTTATTGTGACCAAATACAGGTTAGGTTTTTAATTGGAAACTTGGATGCAAGAGAACGATTTATACCCTCTATTTGTAGTCTCCTTCTGTATCTTAAACCAGACCTATTTGAATCATTTAATTACCTACATCTTTCTGAAATTTTTTCCAATTTTTTCTGTCACATTTCTGAAATGGGCAGATTTTCTACTTATATTTCTAGAATGGCTTTCTCTTTGAGGCAAAAAGTTTTATGACACATCTTGGATTTCTCATCTTATTAATAATATTAATAAGGCTCTAGTGAATGCTTTGGAGTTTGAATTCATCTTTACCTGTTTGACCCATTATCTAAGCCTCAATTTACTCATCTATAGAATAGGACTAAAAGTACCTACATTGCAGAACCACAAAAATATACAATGAGGAATACATTGTGAAGTGCCCAGTATAGGGACACCATACAGAACACATTAGCCCATTTTAGCTCTTTTGCTTCCTGCCCTATCAATTATCTATCTCTGAGTCTGAAAAATAAAATCTTGCAAGTAGAAAAAGGCTATCTGATTTCTATTTAGGGGCCCTTAGAGACCCAATCATTGGGGTCTTCTTTCCTACTAACTACTGAGCAATTGGCTTGAAAGAAGAGTATAATAGCATCATTCTAGATAAAAGCATGGAAAACTGGTGTTCTAAACTGGATCAAAGGGTGTTTTGTGAAATAATGCAGTCATTGTTCTCCACAGTCTAATTCTAATAGTCAAGGATACACTGGTCCACCTGGGGTAGCTATGGATCCTGGGAATTCCCCTTTACCACAGAAGAGATGATGTAGGTGTGAAATTCCAGGCATCTTGCCGATGTTTTGCAATTCCATTCCTCCTTTCTTCTTTCCACTGGTTTCTTCCTATTCTACCTGTACAGCCCACCTGGCTTAGAGCACTGATGCCTTCTCAAGGCTCCCTCCTTAAACTTCCCAGCAGCTATGACTGGTCCGGGGGAGGTGGAATCACTGTTCTGGAAAATGAACTGAAACCACATACATTGCTTATCAATATCAGAGAAATTCTTTGGAGTGACTTACCCAACAAATGAACCTCGACATTTTTTAATTATGTGCCTTGCTCACTAAATACAAACTTAGCTGCTTGCTCTCCCTCCTCTATTTCTGCCATAAGTGACAAAATTTTTTCTTTTCCTCTGACTTTAAATACCTCTACAAAGTTAGGTCTTTTAAGGAAAATGTTGTTTAGTACAATAGGCACAGCATTTGTTAAACAGCTCACATGGTGCCTGCACATATCATCACCTTGAGTTCCCACAAAAAAGCCTGAGAGAATATATTGTGTACACTTTTCTGAAGACAAAACTAAGGTTCAGAAAATTAACCCACCAAAGGTGTCACCTGGCAGGTCCAGGAGTCTAAATCCTTTCTGTTATGCTCAAAGCCATATTCTTTCCAGTTGACCGTGTGCCACGTTCCCATGAAACTCCTTTGGGATTTAGGGGAGTGCAAAGTAAATCTGGAATGTTTGCATTTCCTCTAGTTAGAGTTAGTCAATTAGCCACTTCTCCAGCAATATTAGGGAGGGAGGAATCCCATAAATCCTCTAATCCCTTTAAGACAGCCATTGTTTTAAATGCTCATCTCATCCAAATGACATTTTGTGCTGTTCTGTTTGGTGTAAGAATCAATAGTCTGCAGAGGTAGGGTGCTGTGTTTCAAATTCCTCTTCTCTAGCAAATTGGTGGGAAGATGTTTTTCAGTTCCCCAAACATTTGTAATAATCAGTCACTGCAGTAATCCACAAATTTACAGACTCATTTATTTCAGGAATCTCCTTTTTTAAAATGCAAATTTCTTCTGAGAGTAATTAATCAATCAGATGGTCACAGGATCATATCCCTCATCAGATCATTGTCCCAACTCCTGGCTAGGAGTAGCAGAAAATATCAGAGAGCTAAATGTGGAGCACGCTCACACCTGAGCAGGGTGTTGGTGACTCAGTCCTCCATAGATGTCATTTGAACATTTGAACAGTGTAGAGTCAGTTTAAGTCCAGTGAGTGCCCAGAAACCAGAAGACAGGGACAAAGAGGACAGTGATTACACCTCCTCTGATGGAATGTCACTAAAAATCACCCCAGGGGTTGCCTTTGGAGCTTGCTATTTGAGGGCCTGAGAAAAGACTATGGAGATTGCTAAAGGGGATAAAGATCCATGGAGATAATAATAACAGTGTCCACATCTGATCTCCCAAGAAGCAAGCATATGAAGTCATCCTGATAATTCCATCCCGATTACATACATAAAATGTACCTAAAGATGAACCCCAGCAGGATTCCGGGTTCAGCAGTGAAAGTAGAGTTGAAGGGAGAGGCTGGTGTTGGAAGGTAGTAAATAGTAGGGCGAGCTCTGGAGTCCCTTTTCTTTCCCTTTTACTTCATGTTTCCCCGAAACTGGCCCCAGCATCTTCCCTACAAGCCCCACAGGTCGGCTGATTTTCCCTGAGGAGCTGTGACTCAGCTTCCCCTGCGAGCTTTTCAGTTTTACTCACCTTTCTTCCCACTGGTCCTGTTCTAAGACACACCTGGGGGTTTCATGCCCCTAAATAAAGGAAGTAAAAGCTACTATGTTACCTACAAAGCTTAGCTCTCCTTTTTTTATGTGAAGAGAAAAATAAACCCCTAATTCCTGAAATGTCTTTACTTCCCATGTTGCCAAGTCAGTAAGAAGAGGGTGAGCCCGTGTTAAGCGTCTTCTGCGTCCTCATGGCATCACCTACGTGGTCATATCGAATCCTATGATCCTATGTCCTATAACTTCCTTCTTGAGATAGATTTTATTATCCCATGTTACAGATTAAGACACTGAGGTAAAGAGTTTTGAGATAACTTGTCTGAAGTCACATGGTTAGGAAGTGATGGAGATAGATTAGAGCCCAGGCTAGGTTGACCTAAATCCTATCTTCCTAGCCAACAAAGTGCCCCTAGAAGAATGTTTTTTTTTTAAATCCATTGTATCAGGGTGTGGGGTGTGAACTTTTTAGCAGGTCGTTTTGACATCATACAGACATATCCTGATGACCTGCAACTCCAAGTGTGCGTCCTGAGCCAACATCAGCCTCACCTGGAGTAGGTAATACTGACCAGTGCTCTTCACGTGTGGTCCATTGGCCGGCCTCCCTGACCTCAACTGGGAGCTGGGTAGACGTGCAGTATCTCAGCCCCGCACCCCAATCTAGCAGCCCTTTAACATGATCCCCAGCGAACTTAGGATGCACATTAAAGTTTGAGAAGCACGGACCTCATTTAAAGTCTTCTAATTATTTGAACCTGGTACCTCATTGAACCTCAGCCTCCTTCTAGACATAAGGCTATTCAAAGACTTGCATTCTAGAGCCACCAAGCCTTACAACAGGAGGGCCTTGAAACTCAAAGAGGTAAAACAGCTGATCTTCACATGCCAGTAAACAAGTGGCAGAGGCATACTTAAAATAAGTCCTCGCCAGATGCCCTGTTCCTGCCATTCAGTCAACAACCATGTAGTGAGCTCCTCATCTGTGCCAGTCACCTGGCTAAGTGCCAGGGATTCAGAGACAAGAGGAACAATCCGTGTCCTCAGAGAACTCACAGGCCACTGGGGGAGACAGACGCAGACCCAGAAAGCTAGGAAACCATGTGACAGTGCAGTGGCAGAGAAGTACGAGGAATTATGGAGCCACCACAGAGAGACAGAGGCCCCAGGCTCCCTGAAGGAGGTGCCACCTTCTGAGTTCGTGCATTACACTAGTGTGGTCAACGGCCTCCTGGCTCCCACCCTCCCTTCCTTCACCCCTTTCCCACACCCCCACCCCATTTCCCCTGGGAATATGCCCTTCTACGAAATTCCTATGTTTTCCTTCAAAGCTTTTCCTTCCTGCCCACCCTAATCCACAAATTCTCCTTTCTCTCAACATCCACCACTCTTTGATCTACCGGCAGTTTCCAAACCTGACTGCACATTTAAATCATCTGACGAGGTTAAAAAAAAATGCCCATGACAGCCTCTACCCATCTGTGGAGAGGAGGCCAGGGCATCGGCATTTTTCACCACATTCCGCCTAATGCCAACACACAGCAAGGGTTGGGATGAGAGCGTGTTTCCCACCACTTGCTTGACATTTAATCCTAGCAGCTTGCGTTACAGAGGTAGAGTTTACAGGGTGCCTCCACACCCATCCACTAATTTGATCCCCATGTCCGCCCTGTAAAGCAACAAGCAAGAGATGGTTATCCCATTACACAGATAGGAAACTCGAGTCAGAGAGGTGCAGTCACCTGCCCACATGGCACAGATCTTGGCCCCACGTCTTCTGACTTGGCCTTGTGCTGTTCTGAAAACAGGAATATGCCTGCAGTTAGGGTAAAGGAAAGGCCATGCCTTTCTGTTTGAGCGTCCCCCACCCTGGAGCTACGACATGCAAGCTGCTCAGTGCTGGGCTGACAGGTTGATTCCAACTACTCATCAGAGGCCTGGGTCTCTTCAAGAGCTCACTGAAGGTCTTCACCTGAGAAAGAGGAACTGGGAGTCCGTAAATTAGAAGCCATATGTCCGGACACGCTTGAGAGAACTCTGTGAGAAAAGGGAAGGATGCAAATTGCCTTAGGTATTAGGACTTTCCTCAGAATCAATCAGGAGTCACGTTCTGATTAGAAGAGCAGATAACAGGATCATGAGGACAGAAAGTTCTAGGGTTTCATTTCTTTCCGCCCTGCCACCACCTGCTATTTTGGCTCACCAGTGCTCTCGTGAATGGGCCCCTTCTTACCTGTCCTTGCTTAAAAAGTAAACACGGAAACATTTGTTAAGCTCCCCTCACTCAGCTTCTCAAAGCAGCCCAGGAAGTAGGGCCTGAACTAAAAGAGGCCTCGGCAAACATGAACTTGGGCAGGAAGGGGTTTGGAGTGGGGGCTGGGCACACACACAAAATTCTTGTCTCTCTTTTCTTTTTTCATCTCTTTAGTAGGTTTCCTCCATGTTCTGCTTTGGAAAAAACTGAGAATGTGTTCTATATATATTTCATTCTAGTCTTCTCAGAAGAATTTTCATTTCTCTGAAAAGAGCAAGACAGGGAATGGGAAGGGGCGGGCTGCATGGCCCCCTGCTGCGAGGAAAGAGATTCCCAATAGGGGTGCGCAGGAGGGCTGACATTACACAATCCGCAGATCAGCATTTCTAGGGCAGCCAGAAGGTTATTCCTGAGGGGAGCGTGTTTCAAACCAGCAGAAAATAAATGCTGCTTCAAAAAATCAGCATCTCAGGCTGTGACTTTCCTGCGTCAAAGAAGCCTTGTTATTTTCCAGAGTAATGCTGCTTTAGTGCATGCAGGCTGCTGCACTCACGTGCTTACTGCAGAAGGCTCTGGGTCTTCGTCTTCATAAATAAATAAATCCTCATAGGCCTTTGGAATCTGATTATATTTGGAACAAAACTTCTAAATATAGAGCCATTATCTGAAGCCATGTGACCGACTCCAGTCTTTTGGCCTAATTTTATCTAGCAGAGAATGGCAGGCTTCCAGGGCTCTGAGCGCAGCTCTAAGCTGGTTCTCAACACATATCCAGGGTTATTCTGGGGGAAAGTGGAAACAAGTGACTTTCTCTTGATTGGACAAACCAGTGATTTAACTTTCGCCTAGGAACAGTCCCCTTTCTTTGGTGTTTATCATTTTTCTTGACTAGGTTGAAGTCTTATTCTCAGAGAAAAGCCTAACACACCCATCTGTCTCCTGTGTCACTCTCTCTGGTGGAACGGTTGGTTTCTTTCTTAGAAAATGGACCCCATCCTCAAAGTGATTTTTGTAAGTTAAAGAGAGAAGTCAACTCTATTAACTCACCAGGTGCTGATTTCCTAGTGTGACCATGTTCCAGGGACAGGCTGGTCAAGAGGAAAGATGTCTTTCTTGCTCTTAAGAAGCTGTCAGTCCAATGGGCAGGAGGTCAATAAACACACTGTAAGTAATCTCAATTGCTTTGGGGTAAGTGCCTTGAAAAAAGACAGTGAAGCCCTTTTTTAGGTTGGATGTACTATACAGTCAGGAGGTTTATGAAGGGCTTTTTTGAGGACATGATATTGCAAATGCGACTTAAGACTAAGAATGGGCTAGTAAAGAGAAGCCAGGAGGGAGGGCAGGTGTTCTAGGCAGTGGGAAGAGCCAGTGTGACTGCCTTGAAAGACCAGCCATTGCCACATTGCCCTATCTGGAGACTAGAGGTGCCACTGATAAATGCAAAGGCAATGATACATGGCATGGGGTGGGGACACAGGGGATGGATCCCAGAGTCCCAGGTTTCCTAGAGGAGCAGCACCTGGGCCAGGTGAAAGGAGGCAGGATGAAGCACTTTCCTAAGGAGGAAGATCAGCAAGGTCAGAGAGGTGACCTTGTCAACCAATGTGACTTGACTCTGTTGCAGGTGTAGGAGCTGGGGCTGTGAGGACAGAGACATGAGAATCCACTTGGAGCTGGAGGCAGGGGACACTGAAGGGCTAATGGGGAGGGACAGGATGAACTGGCATCCCAGTGGCTTGTGGGAACAAAGCAGCAAACAGGGACTCCTGTGAATAGGTTATCAAACAATCACACCTCATGCTTCTCCTGGTTTACAAGCACAATTTTAAAAAAGGAACTCTCTCTTTCTATGAGATTTTTCAAGTGTATGTTTTATCAGCATTGTTACTTTTAACATAGTTCTTTTTAGCTTTTCATTTCTGCAGGTCCCCTTTGCTCTCCTGGTGGTGGCATGGCCCTGTTTATAGAAAATGCTATTTAGACCTTGTGAGCTGTGGCCAAGCTATAAGGCAGTTGTAAAAAGGATGAATTCATGAGTTAAGGGAAAGGGTAAAGAGTGAAGGCTTTCTTAGAAAGAACTGCAAATGGAGACATCTGAGGAAGGAAATTAAAGGGAATAGGCATCTGTCTTTTCTTTTGCCCTTGTGCTTGGTTAGATGAAAACTTTTGGATAAAACCCAGAAGCCCAGCTGCCTGGCCCATACACCCTCCACAGTCATGAAACCAGCAATATTAGGTCAACTTCCCTCCAAACATTTCTCCCCATCCCTGATGTCTCTTTTGCTGACAAAGTTATCAGGAATTTCCCAGGATTACTGAATCATCTTTCTTATGGTAAGATATAATCATGCCATTTCCCTGCTCAATATTCCTTCAGTAGCTCCTTATCACCAATAAGCTGAAATCCAAACCCCTCAGCCAAGCCTTTCACGATCTGGCTCCTGACTACTTCCCCCTTCTCATCTTCTGCTAAAAAAATAAATCCCCAAAACAAAAAATCCTTACTTTTCCACCCACCTGCTCTTGGAGCATTTGTGCCATGATATATTCTATTTCTCAAAACATGACACACTCTCTCACCTCTGAACACTCGCACATGCTGTTCCCCATGCCTTGCCTGGAACAAATCCCTGTGCCCACCCCACCCCTGTCTTGCCCAGAGGCACTGTCTGCCTGCAAAAGTCCTGCTCATCCTTAGGTCATTGTCACCTTCCTCGAATTCCTCCAGCCCTCCTTAGGGGCTCCTTTTCCTGTCTCTTCATTAGAGCCTGTTGTGTTGGAATGGAGTCAGGAAGGTCCAGGTGCTAGAGACATGCGGCCATATGCAATTTTAGGAGTTTCTCTTAACGCACAGTTAGAATGACAAAATTGGATGCAACTTATTTGGGTTAAAATATCTTTCTCTTGCCAATCTGACAAGAACACATGGGCCACGTGGACCTATTACTAGGATAGTGGAAGGGGATCCCGCAGGTGAGGAGCCCTGAATCCTCAGCTTCAGGAGCTGCCCTGCCAGTCAACCCTTGACTCTGACTGTGGGCTGTCACGCCTGACTCCCCATGAGACTGTGAGCTCCTTAAAGTCAGAGACCATGTCTTCTCTCTCTAAGTTAGTTATTTTAAAAAGTTCAGCTTGATTCCAAGCCATATTTCATAGTCTCATATGTCCTTTCTCTGGATTCTGCATCATCTGAGAATTATCCTTGTTTTGGGCTGAAGTTAATTTTTTTCTGGAAGTAAACCCTGCATAGGAGGGACATAATGGCTGTTCGGAGGTTAGCCCTTGACTGTAGGGGAGAATCAAGAATGTCCATAGGAAGGAAAAGGGGAGGCCATAGGAAAACTATCAGTGCTCCCAGGAAAGGAATGCATTCATGCTGTCCTCTTGTAAGTAAAGGCTCAAAATTACCAGCCATTTGCTACTAGCTTGTGACCAGCAGCAGGTTCATGGAGGGGTCACTCTCTGAGTTATAATAACCAGTTTTCTATACAAGGGCTTGTAAGACTTTGTCTATAAAGAGCAAGATAGTAAACATTTTCTACTTTGCAGCCTACACTGTCTCCACTGCAACTCTCTTTGTATGTGAAAACAGCTGTAGGCAACATGTGAACGTATCAGTATGACTGTGTTCCAATACAACTTTATTTACCAAAGCAGGTAGCAAAGGACTGGATTTAGCCCTTGGGCTGTTGTCTGCCAATCTCTGCTCTAGACCACAGACTAAGGTTCAGGATAAAGCATGTGATGTGTACTAACCCTAGTATTATTCTCTTGGAGAGGAGTCCATTAAGTGAAACCTCCTTGCTGACATGTCTTTCTATGACAGCTGATTTCCTGCAGTTCAGAAACACAGTCAGTCAGTCAACAACTATTTCTTAGGAGTCTGTTAAGTGCCAAGCCCTGAGTTAGGCCATAGAGAATTAATGAGAACAAGACTGAAGGAGCCTCTTTCTATCTGTTCCATGAGCAAGTATGCGTTGATTATTCATCACGTGCCAAGCTTGGTGTGAGGACCTCAGGATTCAGAACAGCACAAGATTGATGGTGCACCTACCTTCCGTCAGTCCATCCATCCACCACCTACTCAATAAGCAGTTAGTTAATTCCTACTGTTACCAGACATGTTAATAGCTGTAATTTATCAGTAGTCAAGCCATGGCTCCTACCTCCTAGTTGCTTCCCTTCTCAGGAGGAGATAAGCCATGTGCATTAATACCCAGGATCTGAGGTGAGCAGGAAATGTACTGCAAGAAGAGTATGGATGGAAGGCTGTGGGTGCTCAGAGCCAAGCAGGATGACTTCCAGCTGGAAGAGATCAGGAAGGCTGACAAGATGACATCCAGTTTCCTGTTAACTCTTTAAAGTGACATATGAACCTGTTCAAAGATTACAAGCAGATTCTGAGAAGACAAGGCTCTTTTGTACAGGTTACTCTCAGGTTCCACTGGGACAAGTCTTGCACTTGGTGAATTCAGTTTCTGGGAATGTCTCTCCTCCCCTTCCATCAAAATTACCTTACCTCTCAGTTTGCCTATATTCAGGGAATTTCCATATTTGTTTGCCTTGAGCTGGGCACCAAAGGGAGTTGTTATTATTGCAAAAGAACAATAATTCTCACAACAATTCCAAACAGGGTATTGTTGTATCTATTTTTGCGAATGGAGAAGTTGAGGCCAAGAGGATTACTCCTCATCTGAAAAGAGAGAGGAAAGCTCAGAACCCATGTCTGGCTCTCAGAAGGCTCTCTCTGTAATATACTGTTTGGTTGCTAGTCTCCAGATCAGTAAACTGCAATTTATCTTCACTCCTTCTCTGAGCTTCCGTTCACATCAGTCCCCTGCTTGACATTTCTTTCTCTGCCCTATTTCTTGGAGATGTCTCTTTCTGCTTCACTCTTGCAGCCACCACACCAGCCTGGGCTCCACTGACATCATTCACTGGGTCAGCAAACATTGATCCCCTGCCCTCAGGAAGTTCATAGTCTGTTGTTCAGGCCATTAAATCAGCCTTCTGACTTCTTCCTTACCCCTGTCCAATCTATCAACCAGACAACATTAATAAGCCACCTTGTTGAGACACATTCACTGAGTACCTACCTTGTGCCAGGTACTGTTCTGGGTCCTAAAGAAGAAAAACTACAAATTTACAGACCTAACAGTTTATAATGCATTTGACTTAAGTCACAGAGGCTTCAGGAAAGATATCAAATCTCAGTTGAATTGGCCATAGAGAGTATGGACAAAAGAAACATTCCAGAACCAGGAAGAAAGAAGAGATGGGTTTTCTGAAAGAAAGTAGTGCCTGATCACTGAAGAAGGTTCATGCAGCATGCATCACCCTCAGACCTTGCAACATCTTCCAGACAATAGCTGGAGAGGAAAGGGAGAGAAAAGCATCTCATTCCCAATTCCAGGGAAAGGATAGATATAAGAGACTTGCAGAAGGACTCAAGGCCTAAGTGGGTGGGGGCTGGCATGTCACTGGAGCCCAGGAGTTTCATGCCCTTGATCACCTTCTGTATTCAGAGGCTATTCAGCAAAGGTTATGATTATTAAACTGTTTTCCAAACAGGAGCAATTCCAAGAAGGCAGGTTGACCTTCGGGAGAGTTTGTATTCGCAGTCACTTCATGATTGATTGGAACTATCTGCACATATGCGTGTCCCGAGAAGTGAATGAGCAATGTGTGTTGCGGGTTTTTTTTCCCAATGAGTTGATTCGTCTTTGTAGAACTGTTTAGGGGAGAGCAGCGTTGAGGAAACACACATGGCCTGGTGATCTAGAAAGCTCCTCTGTTGATGGATCCCACGGTTCTAGGATTGGAGAAGGAGGGAGGGATACAGAGACTGTAGATAGAAGGCACTGCAGAAGAGAACGAACACAATAAATGATTTGGGGTCATTGAATTAAATTTTGGTAGAAAAGAAGTAAAAAAAAAAAAGAACTAGAAATCAATGTTTCCAAGTTTGAACTTTATCTTCCTAAAAATAGTGCTTTGGTGGCAAAGCACAAATGTGGAGTAATGAATCATAATGACACCTCCTGGTGTCACCCCTTGGGAAAATATTCTGTACCTTCACTGAGGTTTCAGCAGATTCTCTTTTGACATTTGGAGAGAACACAAGAGGAAAGGGAAATACCCTTTTCCCCCAGATGCTGTTGGGCCAGAAACCCACTTTAGAGGTTACATCTATGACAAATACCCTCATGCAAATTCTGTGCTTGCTTTCGCACTCCGTTTCTTTACCAACTATGTAGCCAAGCAAAATGGAACAAGAAAGAGGGTCTTGGGAGAAATAAAATTGCTGGATTAGATAGAGGCCACTTTTCTATAGAGAAAAAAAAGTTTAACTATGGTACTACAGAAAAGAGTCTTATTTAGGTTATTGTGAATTTTCTGTGAGACTGAGATAGTTGATTAAGATGATAATGCCTGAGCAGTATTGTCTTGGTAATAAATATTTCCAGAATTAAAGGGGGTAATATAATGCAGTGCAGAGTTTGGCAAACTGCACCCATGGGCCACCAGCCTCTATTTGTGTTGTTTTGTTTTATAGCTCTTGAGCTAAGAATGGTTTTTGTTTTTCCATTCTTAAATGGCTAGATAGGCAGATACATAATAGCTTTAATTTTGCTGTTGACCCACAAAGTCCAAAACATTTACTATCTGTCCCTTTAAGCTTGCTGACCCCTACTATATTGGATGACAATATATAAGTTCTTGGGTCAAAGAGATCTGGATTTGATTTCTGCCCAGACATGTCATTCATTCATTGGCAAATACTTATCAAATATTTACCCTTCTTCTCACTTGCCTTCTAAGATGCCCCTCTACCCTGGTTTACCTTCTTCCTCACTCACCACTGCTTTTCTATCTCCTCTGCCAGTTGTTTCTAACCTTCCTGACCTCTTAACCATAGCTCCAGAGCTCAGACCTCAGACCCTTTTCTTTTTCTTCTGTACTCAACGCACGTTTGGAATTCACTCTTTCCCATTGCATTTACCTATGTGCTGAAGACTTTCAAGTTCATATTTCTAGTCCAGACCCCTCCCCAAGCTCCACAGTCCTGTATGCAAGTGTCTTCTTTAATCTCTCCACTTGACATTTAATGGATATCTCAAACCTAACATGTACAAAGTTGCTCCAGGTCTCCATCCCCAGACCTGCCCTTCCAAGTATCTTCCTTATATTAGTAAATGATAATTCCATGCACCCAGTCGTGTCAGATTCGGCAAGTCACTTAACCTTTCTGGATTTCAGTTTCTTCATTTGTAAAATGGGCACTGCTGCATCTCAAAGAAAGTGTGAAGATCAAATGAGGTGATACAGTGTAACGGCTTCTCATAGTACCTGCCATAGTTAGCATTCCGTAGGAGTGATTAGATTATAACCTTAAGTTCTTCTGTCCTGGTGTCTCTTAGATCTATGTTTTCTTCTTCCTCTTTTAGACCTGTATTGTCTTATCCCAGGACCATTACAAAAGTCTCCTTCCTGTAGCCTTGATTTAGCAGTGTTGCTGGTCACATTTGTTCTTGTCCCTGCTGAAACAAAAAATTGAAAAGCAGAGACACAGTAGCAAAGCAGAGCTGAAGTTTTATTTGAATATACTCCAAGGGAGGAGTGGACCAGAGTCAAGGTAGACAAAGGCTCCGATCATGTAGGGGAGGGTCTATTTATCATGTCCTAGCCAGGAGGCACCTCTTTGTTTGACAGAGTGAGGTTATTTGATTGACAGTTCTAGCTGTACACCCATTTCTTTTGGTGCACAGATCTTTTCCCAAAATTCACACAGAAAAGCGCACGGGGTAAGAATAGGGCAGGAAAATCTTATTTTAATGAGATTATGATGTGTGGTTATGTGCAGTCATAGTTTCGTTGGAGTGTGCCTGTGTGGTGACCTAACTGGGACCAGTCTGGCCTGGTCCCAATAGGCAAGGAAGTTATCTCCCTGCAAAGCCTTTGTTGTCTTGGAATGTGACCCCATAACTGGGCATGGTTTGGGTGGTTCTTTCCTCGAACATTATCTTCCCCTTCCCTGGCTGCTCATGCTTAGCTTTTTACCTAATAGTAGTAAAGTAGAAATAGATACTATTTAAAGATGAGGAAAACGAAAATTAGCAAGTGTGACATAGGTCCCACAGCTTACAAGTGCTGAACTTAGGTCTCAACGCCAGGTCAACAGAAAACCCAGTGTTCTGTATTCTCTAGTAGTTTCCAGGCTCATCCAGTGGGTTGCAGCCATCACCCAGCTTATTACCAGGTAAAGCACAGAACCTAAGAGGCTTAATGCGATAACCAAGAAGGGCAACTAGAGCACAGGAAATAAGAGCAGGGGCCCTACTCTGGGCTGGCACATCAGAATCCTCTGGATTTCTTATGCAGATTCCTGAGGCTTGACCTAGAGCAATTACATCAAAATTTCTATGGGTAGGGCTCAGAAATGAGTATTTTTTAAAAGGTCCAAAGGTAGTTTTGAGCAGGTTGCGGAGGGATAATTTCCCTCTATTCTTCAGGCTTCTTCTGGCTGATGTAAGAATCAAATTGACATGAGACAGATTAACAAGAGGGAAAAAAGCAAAGTTTAATTAGGTGCATACAGGGAATCCATAGACCCAAGATTCTAAGGACAGTCAAGGACAATGAGGTATATATGTCATCTTAAACCAAGGACAAGGGGGTTGGGGTCCAGGACTTCAAAGGGAAGGAAAGCAACTCACAGGAATATGAAAGAGTAAATACTTGGTAAACAAATGTTTGCTGGGCCACACAGAAACAATGAGTCACAGACCTGACACATTCCTCCCTGTCTACCATCCCTAGTTCATATTATAGTGTAGTTATATGGTAATAGCTCTCTTTCTGGAGCAAGTCCACAATCTAGATTCTTTTTATGCAGTTGGGGAGGGTATGGGAGGGAGTCAACATTTCTTTCTTAGTCTTTTGGGTCTTGATTGTTTTCAGATCTGATGTAATCTGCGTGTCAAAGTGGCTCATCTTGGAGGAGCCTGCCCTTGGCCCCTACAGTTGTCAGACTTGAGTACCCCTGCTCTAAACTCTGAAAGGGAGATTTCACATTATTTAGAGCCAATAAACATGATCCCATAACCTGAAACTCCAAAGGATAAGCCAAAAGCAGGCACTCCAATATATAAATGGGCAAGGGGAATGAAAGAATCCACAAAAGAAACAGCAAAATGGCTAATAGAAATATTTGGTCAGACCTACTCATATTCAAGTTAATGCCAACTTTTACGAATTAATGGCATGCCAGTTTTTTGGTAATTATCAAATTAGCCAAGTTTTTTCTTAGTTTAATGCAAATACTTAAAGCCTGTGAGGATGTGATGAGATCAGCATTCTCATAAACTAATGGGAAAGTAAATACTGGTAATACCCTCTTAAAAAGCAATGCAGTAGCATGTGTCGAAGTCTTGGGAATTATCTTTATTTCAGAATTTCCCTTCATATGAATGTATATCCAATGAAATTAACCCAAGAGGCTTAATGAGGTAACCAAGGAGGACAACTAAAGCACAGGAAACAAGAGCAGGGGCCCTACACTGGGATGACAACCTATTACCAACCGACAATTTACAGAACATTCTATAAAGTTTGGCTTGTAATCCAAAAGGAAAAA
The DNA here is from genome assembly GCF_030020395.1 of Manis pentadactyla. Taxonomy (NCBI): domain Eukaryota; kingdom Metazoa; phylum Chordata; class Mammalia; order Pholidota; family Manidae; genus Manis; species Manis pentadactyla. The sequence continues at coordinate 14,101,076 of NC_080021.1, read as the reverse complement.
TAGAAGACACTTCACGTAAAATATATTTATAACAATCTCATCTACAAGAGCAAAATAAATGAAAATAAGTCCAAAAGTTCAACAATAGGAAAAGTGAATTATTCAGCATCATTGTATTATTAAGCAGTATTATCCTTCAGAATATACTACCCTAGTTCATTTTACCTGACTGTAAAAATCTATATGCCAGAAAAAAGAAGTCTGAATGTACTTACACCAAAGTGTTAACAACAGAGTCTGTGAGTGGGATATAACACAATTCTCTCCATCTCATTTTGTTTATGCACAAACTAATTCTGTGCTCATTCTATGGCTCGGAGCATCCCTCTCCTTCTGTTTAGGCCCTACCCAGATTTCTACACCAGGAAAATGTCTTTATTTTAAGATCTCATGTAGGCATCGTTTCCCCTAGAAAAGCTCCTTTGTCTCTTACCTGGGCTGTGCATCCTTCAGCTCCCTGTTTTGCTAGCATAGTCTACCTTTACCTTAGCACTCACTTGCTATTCAAAAATTATTCATTGGTGCAGGTAGCACTCCTGATAGACTAAGTCATATGAAGGTAAGAGTTTGGAGTTTCAGATGCCCAATAGTGCTGATTAAATTGAACTCCACGGACGACAGAGAGAAAGCCCAAAGTAAAACTCCCATTCAGTGTCTGCGACTCCATTGAAGAGAATACTGTGAAGAACTTTTCGCTTCTAAGGATATAAAAAGTGGGAAAGATGGCATTGTGACAGGTACTGTAGACACAATGCTGAGTAATCTGAAATCTCACCACATTTTTCCAACCAAAGTTCTGAGGTCATCTGACAACCAGCTAACCCTAAATCAAAAGAAAGAGACATGCCTTTAATAAATGCCAGGAAATGAGCACTTGCTTACCTAGGGCAGATGCCGCCAGGAGCCATGAGACCCGTTAATAAGAATTCAGCTGACATTTTTAACAAATTGCTAAAGGACATCTGTGGGCTAGGACGACATTATAGAGCCGCTTGACCCATGAGAATTTCCACCCACTCTATGGCTCTTCTCAACAGACAACGGACCACAGACCTCATGAGGTGCTCACAGAAAGGATTGGAGGCAGGGTCAGAATCCTAAGAAGGTCTCCCTCCCCGGTGGCATAAACCTCTGAGAGAGGCCACGGTGGGAAAGGCATGAGCCCTACCTGGTCCTCCTACCCCACCACCCTACAGAACAAAGGTATCAAGCTTCTGGGGAAAGAGCAGCATATCATGTTGACCTTGGATGGTGTTGAGGACTCACTGCGGCTGGGGAAAGGAAACAGAACAAGACCTTCTTCTATCCCTGCAAGAAGGGCAGGAATAACCCCTGGGCCCAGACCTAAAGTTCTCTTATAGCTTAAGGAAGGGCAGGATCATGGAAAACTCTTATGCTCCAAGACTCAGGGACACAATGCCTCACTAAGACTGGGTCTCAGTCAGAACAGAGAACACTGCATTCTCACCAGCCAGCAGCAGTTTACTGCTAAGAGAGGACAAGAGAATGGGAAGACATCATCTCAAGGCGTCAGAGGAAAGAGAAGACCTAAAGCGGAAAGTGGAGACCTTGAGGAAGGCCATCTGACAAGCCTCCTTCCACTCTAAACACAAGGTAGCACTAGAACTTGGAGGCTGTGGAGTAGGGAGGGTAAGTGTAGCAACAATAAATGTTAAAATGAGCAAAATTCCTAGCTTGGTAGACCATGCAAACACATTAGTCCTGAAATATTGGAATCACTATATTAATACCAGAGAAGGTAGACTTCAGAATAAGGAGTATTACCAGAAATGAGAAGAAGATTAAATGATGATAAAGGGGTCAGCTCTTCAAGACAACATAAAAATCTTAATATTTACGCACCCAACAACAGAGCTTCCAAATACATGAAATAAAAACTGTTAGAACTGAAAGGAGAAATAGACAAACTCACAACTAAAGTTGGGGGCTTTGACACTTCTCTCTCAGTAACTGGTGGAACAAGTGTTCAGGAAATCAGTCAAGATATAGAAGAGCTAAACAACACTATCAGACAACCTATTACCAATTGACATTTATAGAACATTCTATAAAGTTTAGCTTGTAAAGCAAAGATCTTTCCAATATATAACTGTATCAGAAGAAAATGGAATAAGCCATCTTGCTAGGTAGTAAGTTCCCCACCAGTGGCAGTATTGGAACAAGGCTTCATGACCACACCCAGATGTTTTATATAAGAGAATAGCTTTTCCAACTTTTAAAGCCAAAGAACCATTCAAATTAGACCATGTAAAGAAGCACAAATTGTATAGCAGATAAAGGACAACCAGTGTAGACAAGAACCCAACTGGTGTACAGGGATCCTGAGGTAGTTAGATCTCCACTAGGCGATCTCTAGGGCAGTTCTGCTCATGACTTTAAAGTCCTAGATAGGGGGTTTGCACAGGATGTGACGACTAAAATACCTTCCAAATCCATTGTCTGCCACCATCAGTTGCCAGGCCCTCACTCTTAAAACTTCTGTGGTCCTTGTTCTGTAAGCCAGGTTCACTCTGGATAATAAGGTGGGTAACAGTCTGTCTCATCCAAATTCCTTTCTATAATTTACAAACCTTATTATCTTAGACAAATTCCATAACTTCACAGTCTTTATAACCTGATCTGAAAAATGGGGATCCTAATAGCATCTACCACAGAAGATTTTTCACTGATGAAGCAATGACTGAATAAGTGTGGAGCATTTAGAATAGTAGCTGACACACAGTAAACAGTTAATAAAGGTTAGCTATTATTTTTGCCAGGCACCCGCAGCTTTTTGGGGTGCAATGAGCAAAGGCTTTAGAACTACATAGATGTTATTTCAAGCTTAGCACTGCCAACTAGTAACTCAGTGATTATAGGCAACTTACCTCAAGCTTTTCACTTCTTTGTCTTCATTATTTATTCCATAATCATTGCTTGAACTACTGCCATGTGCTATGGATTGTTCCTGGATCCTTCTGTACAAAATTGCAACAAAAGACTAAAGGAGTTAAAGGATGCAAGTGAATCACCTGGGAGTAAATTCGAGGATGCTGAAGAAAATTAATATTGCATAATATATCTCTAGGTCCAAGATCTAAAGCACAGAATATTTTTTACATTCCTATATCCCTTGATTTTTGACAACCAGGTACATAATTGGTGCCAATAACTACTTGCTGATAAACCTGTAGTGACCATCCAAATTCTGATACAGAACATGTGGAAATCATGATGCTCTTCATGGGGCCCAATAAGTTGTAGCACATCTATTCATAGTAAACCAGAAATAGGGCTCTTTTATTTATGTTGCAGTTCTTTGCATCTCGAAATCTAGCACCGAATCTTCATTTGTCTATTTATTACCATCCATTCATATGGATATGTACTGGCTAGCACGAAAGCCAAAGAAGGCTCAAAAAAAAAAGTATGGGAGAAAACTTTTAAATTGAAAAAAAAGAAATTCCATTTAATTTGCTTATTCTCTTTTCTGAACTGGGAAAAGACCATAAGGATTGGGTATAAACAAAGACCACCCAAAGTGATTTTTCAAATAAGGTGCTGCACCAGGGTGGAGTTTGAGAGTCACTGATAGATGTAAATCAAGCAGTTTCTAGGATTTAGTTGGTGACAATGAAAGTGCCTCATCTGTGAAATCACGTTTGAAACCAAAAAAAAAATTATGATTGTTGCAACTCTCCTGACCCCTTTTATATAACTATGTCTTACCCTTTAGGCCTCTCCTCTCTCTCGAGACAGATTATTTGGGCAGTTTCTGCCACCTGACCCTTTCTGATTATCCAAGTCCCTCAATAACAGACTTAAAACACAAACCTCTTTCTCTCATTATATTCCTCTCCTTTCAACCGTTATGAAAAAAGATGCAGTATTACCTATTACAGATTACTTTTACAATACTATCTTGAGTTAGTTGGAATGTTTCATTGCATCTCTTACCCTAATTGGATTCTGTATTCAAGTTGTTGAATTTTAGGAAAGAGATTTTAATAGGCCAATATGCTTTAATGAGCATACTGAGTGGGCATTCCCCAAGAAGTGCCATGTGCTCACTGTCATATCTGGGCAGTTTCAAACATGCTATTCTTTTTACTTGCCATGCCCCATCGCACCTGTGCCAGCTGGCGAATCCCTCACAACTTGGCTCAGGGATTCGTTTTCTGCAAAGGCTTTATACTTTTTCACTTCTGCTGGTGACATCTCTGGAGTGCTTTATCTATGACCTCTGTGGTAGGCAGAATAAGGGTCTTCCAACGACGACCAGATCCTAAGCCCAAGATCCTGTGAAGATGTAAACTTACATGGCAAAAGGGAGTTTGCAGACGTGGCAAAATTATGGCTCTTGAGATGGGGAGGTTACCTGGATTATCCAGATGCGCTGAATAGAATAACAAGGGCTTTATAAGGGAAAGCGAGGGTCGGAGAGTTAGAGATGACAGGAGCAGAGTTAGACTGATGTGCTTTGAAGATAGAGGAAGGGGCCATGAGCCCATGAGTGTGGGCAGCTTCCAGAAGCTGGAAAAGGCAAGGAAACAGATTCTCCCCTAGAGACTCCAGAATAAATATAGCTCTGCCAGCACCTTGATTTTAGCCTGCTGAGACTCATTTCAGACTTCCGATCTCCAGAACTGTAGGTAAGTTTGTGTTGTCTTAAGCCAGTTTGTGATGATTTGTCACAGCAGCACCGGAAAATTAATACAACCTCCAAAAGACTGGTTGTCTGAGGAATAAATACTCTTTAGTGTGTGAATTCTTCCTTCTGCTACACAATTTGCCTGTAATTATTAGTGCTGGATAAAATAAGGTCTTAGTCAATTCATGATGATTAACAAATAAGTAAATAGGTGGATAATTCACTGGACAGTTCTTGGAAACATTTAATCAAGGGTAGATTGGCACAGAAGTCAGAGCTACAAACTCGGTTAGAAACAGAATTACAGTTTTAGTTCCTCCACCTGCATGGAGATGAATCACTTCACTTCTCACTTCTCTGAACCTTAGCTTCACCTACAGAGAGAAACCAAGATACCCTTTGGTCCCCAACGTGCCTCCCAGCCATAAGACTCTGTGACCAGATGTCAGGAAATATTTGGAAGACATGCCTGAACTGAGTCAGGGGTTGGACTAATGACCTTAGAGATCTCTTCCAGCTCAAAGATTCTATGACACAGACACAGCAGGACAGACACATCTTGTGTAGAAAGTAACTCTAAGGCAACTGATTTTTCAGAGCCTCCTGAGAGGAGGGGAAGTCCTCTGAGAGCAAACAAAGGCACCGGTAGCTTTGGGTCAAGCCCTGCTTCTGATTCAGGCCAAAGGCAATGAGAATGTCACAAAGAACATCAAAGGGCAGCATCTGGCCCTGGAACAGGAAGACGGATGGAGGGGAAGTCATGATCTGCAGTCAAACAAATAAATAACCTTTAAAATCACATCTGCAGACGGTCTAACATTCTTAAATGCTTTCCAATAAGCTTCCCTGGTAGCTTGCCACAAAGCCTGTCCAAGAGGATTCACACCAGATGGAGGCAGGGAATTACAGCCCAGCCCTGATGCTGCCCTGATGCTGCGACCAGCCGCTGGGTGACCTTGAGCCCTTGGTTTCACCCTCCCTAGGCTGTAAGTTCCTCCTTTCAAAGTGAGGGGAGTAATTAGATGCCTTCTGACCTTCCCCTCCAGCCTCACAAACTTACCACTGCCTAAGCACTGACCCTTGATCCTCAGAAGTTCCCTGGTTAGTTTTACATTAAATAAGCAGACATTTATAGGATTCTGCAGAGGAGTCCAAATTTAAAGGGAAGGAGAGAAAGGGGAAAAGAGGAAGGGTTACAAAAGTGTTTTCTTTTCCCTTCTTAAACCATTTCCCCATTGTTTTGCCCTGTTGATAGAACGGCTCAAAATCACCAGTGACCAATCTCCTTTCAAATGACCCAGCTCTAGCAAAAGATGCGTAGGTCAGGCTTGGAGCTGTTGTTATCTCTCTGAGCTTAGACAGAACTGCAGGCCCGGGCCTCTCAGGCATGAAACCCAAATCCCAAGATAATGCTTAGGACACGTAATCCTCTTTTGTCCTCAGCTTTCCAGTGTAGGAATCCTGCAAGATGGAGCACTGAGCTATCTCCCAGATTTCCCATTTTAGGGCAGGTCTTGAAATAGTTGATGATGTAACTGTTTCCACTGCATTTATTTCAAACCTTCCCCTATCTAAGCCAAAGTTGTGAGAACAAAAACTTTTCATTGTTTGAGAAAGGCCCAAATCAAAATCAAAAAGGGGAAGGACTTACATTTACCAGGTGTTAAAAGGTGTCCTGACTTTGAGCTTCAACAAGTTTATACTTGAAAACAAACCAATCCTCCACCTGCTCCCCAGCCACCATATGCGTGCATGGTCAACTGTGCCCATGGGATCATTTTGAGTTCCTAGACACCAGGATATACTTACCAGGGAAGAACAGAGGAGAATTGTAAAGACAATAAAGTATGCTCAAACAGATAATTATGAATAACTCTATATATTTGAGGAATTGTGGGTAAAATTGTAACATTTCCAGAGTATCTCGCCTGGCTTTTGTGCATTTGCATATCCTCAGGGGTGGAGAGAAGTCCATCTCCATATCAATGGGCACTTACCTGGGCAATGGAGGGCTTATCTGTACTGCAGAGGGGAGGGGAGAGCCAGTTTTGCTTCTGCTGGAGCAGGAAAGAGAGAAGGCCCCGGACTGCAGTTTGTAAGCAAGAAACGGGTTTCAAACTTTTTTTCTCCCTTTGACTGATTTCAGTTTTTAGAGGTATTTTGCCCTGGGATTTCCTCTCCCCGGACTTACAGGAAGGTTTCAAAGCAGTATTTTCCGAAGTATAGTACATATACATATAATACTATGCAATACATGAAACAGTTTAAAGTAGGATGTGTGTGGTCCATTGACTGTTCTCACCACTTGCTTTTGGGCACCCTGGCCCTTAGAGTCCAGTCCCAAGAGGAAAACTATGCAACTTAACATGATGGAGTGCATATTCCATCACCACTTCTCCTAATACCTGCCCACTTCCAAATGGGCCCCTGGCGTACGGTGCTGCAGCTTGACCATGGCCGCTTCCAACCCTCAAGTCCTGCTCAGCATCCCTCACCACCTTCCAGCATCCATTCCCTTGACTCTCACCAGCCTCCTTCCCAGACCAGCTTGTGTCTCCTCAGATCCTCCCAACCCCTCAACCTGGCCCTTATATGACCTCCTTAAACCAAAACTTTCTCTGAACTCTCCTAGCTTTTCTTCCTCAATTACAGTCTCTTCCTGCCAAGAGTACCTCATCCTACCACTGAACTATAAGCCACAGGCATTCTACCTCTCAGTCTCCGTCCCTTCCTCCCTCAATCTTCCCTTCCAGGTTAGATTTCTCTCTTTCAGTGGGTCCACCCACTGCTTCAGGTCTTACTCTCCCTTACTCATCCCACCTGTCTATTTTTTTTTTCAGCACACTAGAAAACTGGTCCTCCAAACCCGAGACTCACTCCTGTCTTTTCTTCCTTCTCCAGGATATACAATGAGCAACTTTTTCTCAGCCTGTCTACCTTTCCCCCCATCTTAATTTCCTTTCGACTGACTTCCCTTTATAAATAAATGTATGTAAGTAAAGAAAAGTAAGTGGACTTAAAAGATATGTACCAAATATACCAGTGCAATGATAATGTGGATGTGCCCAAAATTTTGATGATTACAAATGAATGAGGGCTTGATAAAGACTACTGGATATTTTCATTTGTCCTCATGGCATCCAATAACAGCAGAGAGGGGAGGAGTAATTAACCCAGGAAGCTGGGTTAGAGATGAGGAAGCTAACACTGAGAGAGGTTGGATGAATTACTCATGGCCAACTGCAAGTAGTTGGGAGGCGCAGGACTGAAACGAGAGCGTGCTGACTTCAGGTGCCTGATGGTGACATTCTTCCCCTGCATATGTACTTAAATATGAATTCTTAATTCAAGATGTAAATGCAAAATGGAGACATTAGGTTAAGGTATTTCCCCAGAGTCAATAGCAAGGAAAAGACAACAAATCACTGAAATGTGAATAAGGTGCCCTTATGGAATGGGGCAGAAATATGGAACACCAGTACAACTCAGGGGTGGTAACAACTATAAGACTCCTGTACAGTTTCAAATGTCAGATATTAGAGAAGTGAAGTTGCTAAAAGATGGAAAAATGCAGATTCTGAATGGAGTCAGTTTGCAGGAACATGATGGTCACCACCCATATGCCCTCCTGGATATTGAAACAACAGTGGTGGGGAGAGAGGAATGAGATGAGCCAGGCATTGGCTGGGCTGTCAGCACTTCCCCAGCAGGAGATGTGGGCCCAGGGGAGGGTGGTCATGAAGTGAAATGGCCTTAGACAAAGCATGGTGTTAACCTATAGCTTCATGGGGAGCCTTCAGGGCATCATGATGAAGAGCACAGATGATGAGGTCAGAACCAGGCAGGGTTTAGATTTCAACCCCCTCACCTCCTTGCTGGGTGATATTAGCAACACGTCTAACATCTCTGTGTCCCATTTCTTCACCTTTAAGAAGGTGGCAATAACAGTGCTGTACCTGTTTCCCAGAGTTGGTGTGAGGACTGACATCATTCTTCTAAGAATATTAGCGCAGAAAAAGTCCAGTTAGCTGCAATAAAAGAATTTTAAAAATCACCTACAAAGGATGAGGAATGAGAGTGGCATTGGGTTTAAAAACACTTAAGACTGCAAGGCAATGGAATCATATCCTCAAACCCCAGAGCAAATATGCTTTCCAACCTAGAATCCCATAACCCTCTAAACTATCAATCAAGTGTATGAGGAGATAAAGATATTTTTGGATATATTCAAAGTCCCAGAACACTGGCTACCAGACAGCCTTACTCAGAAAACTGTTAGAAGCCATATTCCATCAAAGAGATGGAGGAAGTAGGCCAGGGAAAAATACCTAGGAAACAGGAGAGCCAACCTACCAGAGAAAAGAAAATAAGTCCAAATGGTGCTAAAGACAAGTGCCCAGGTCAGCATGATGCAGCCAGCATGTAGGCAGCAAGACAAATTGGAACAGGAGAAAGAAGGCTCCAGGAGGAGCCTCCATGGGAAAAAAATTAACCAACAGATTACTTAATGCTTTGACAATAATAAGCAGAATTTTGCCATCTGGAAGAGGTTGGTGGATGCATGTGTGACAGGTACGTGGAACAAATGAAAATACAGGAAAATTTTTATCTCCAGAAATGCACACCAAAATTTTTAAATAAAAAATGAGAAAGAAAATGTCATGATAATGCATGGTGTGGCTTAGCCATGAAGACTATTTTATATGTATAGATTTAAACACTGAATATTGATATAGCAGAACCAGCAGAGAGACATGTTTAGTGTTGTTAGTACGTAAGAGAAGTGATTCCTAATCTTCCAAATTAGAAGCCAGAGACAGAGACCTAAAATTACAAAATCAAGAAAATATGATATAAACATGTTATTAGGAAATAAGGAGGTAAATAGAAGAACTGGTTGATTTTAAAAATAGTGGCCTCTGAGTTTGATAATAAGCCTTAGAGTAGTCTTTGAAATTTTAAATTATATACATGCATTGTTTGAATTTTAAGATGTAAAAACATAGAAAATTGTTTAATAGAATTGCTGGTATGGAGAAAATACTCACTAAGTATTAACTGTTAGTAAACTGTCTGAGGACAGCAAGCTTGTTTCTTCTCTTTTATGATACCATACCACTGTCCCCTATGCAACTCCAAAGTAGCAGAAGGCCAGCACAAAATAGGTATTCACAATATCATCATCAATGAATGAACAAAAGAATGAATGAATTAAAAAATACAATAATTGCTAATGTAGGGTTAACTCAGTCTACAGGTACAAAAAATAAAGTGGCATAGTCTTAAAGGAGTTTTTAAGTGTTATTTGTGAATAGATCTTAATTCACTCACTTATGAACCAACCACAAGAGTCAATGACAATTTTAATTCCCATATTTAACTTTAATGAGAATTTAATTCTCATATTCTTTAATACTAACTTGTCTTCAGTGCCTCTCCAGTGCCCAGAATCTTGACTTTCCAAGAAGTTATCTTATAGAGAACTGGAATGGTACAACGGCAAGAATGGGCAGGAAAAAATATATATGTAAACAATCCAAACTCTTTAAAGCAAAAAATGAAACACAATTTCAACTACAAGGAGCATGTTCTACAAAGCCTGCCAAAGTTTCCCAGGGATATCCCTCTAAAGGGAAAGGACATTAGGACATTCTCAGTCTGATGTGTGCAGTTCTGTGTCACAGGCTGACAGATACAAAGTGTGGACCTCTTACTGTCTGCAGAAGTCATGAAGAGACCAGGTGGGAGGTTTGGCACAAACTAGTTTTCTGAAGCATACATCATGAAGAAATGAGAGTTTAATTCATGTGTCAGACACTTTCTGTCTTCCCCTTTAGATCTATTCTCCACACTTTTCCATCCGCTAATCTTGCCAATATGGATGCAAGCTCTTTACCATCTGGCTTCTGGTTTTGAGATGAAAGAAGTCAGTGGACAGAGGAAGTGAGCTCAGGCTGTTGCATCTCAGACCCCACCCCACCCACTTCTTTCTGCTCCACTGGCTCCATTCCTCTGCTCAAGCAGCCTTCTCCACCCAGGTCCTCTTTCTGGGTTCAAGTAATTCCTTCTTCCCCTGTTTCTTCAGGTTTGCGGGTATTGACCGCTAACTACCATTGCCAACCCTTGGGACACTACACCTTTTATGTCTATTACTCCAAACCTTTGCATAGAGTCACTTTACAAAACTCTCCCCCATTACCCAGAGTGAGTGTAATCTCTGTCTCCTGTATAACTAATACACATTTGATATGTGTAGTGATTATATACTTAACAAAGGCTGCCAGGGCTTATCAGAATGGAGGGGATAGTGAATGCAAATTTTCTTGAATCCCCATTCCTCTGGGGAGACTTGCTTGAATATTCTGCCAGTCCACAGTGAAGTCCTGCCAGATACCAAAAAGCCCAAAGTTGTGGAAGGATGAATGGACTTAAGGTCAGTGATATCAGTCTCTGGAGGGCAAATGCTGGAGTGCATAAGCTAGCAAGAGAGAAGACAGCAATAAGCAACTGGGATGTATGAAATCAAGACTTGGGAGAGGATGCAATTGCTAGAGATGACAAAGGCCACAGTAAGGACATGTGAGTAGGTGGGGTGGAAGGAGAAATGCTTAGAGCTCAGGAGGCCGAAAGCTGAAAAATCTCAGTCATAAATAATCCATCTTCATGGATGCTGAATTTGTCAAGAGTGGTATTAGGCAGAGAGAAGGAGAAGAAATAAGCTAGATGCTCGAGTCATCTGTCAATCAATAACAACAGTAACAAAACAATAGCAAATACTTATACGTCACTTACAATACCCCAAGCACCTTCCAAAGTGTTTCCCATATACCTTCTCCCCATTTTAAAGTTGAGGAAACTTGAGTCCTGAGGGCATTAACTAACCTGTCCTCATCTCACAGCTCATAAATGGCAAAGCGTGGATCCCATCCAGGCAATTTAATTGCACAGTCTGTGTTCTTAACCACAAACTCCTCTTACTGCTCTAAAAAATATATATATAAATAAGATAATAACATGCATAATTAAAGTCAACACTTTAGAAGCATTTCTTCTATGTCTAGTACTTTTGGGTAATAAAATCTGATGATATCCTTCAAAGTATCTGGGATTTTTGAAGTAGGAAAAACACACGAGGGGGAAAAGGGAAATCCCTCACCCTCAGGCCCTAAATTGTCTGGGTATGAAAGATGAAAGAGCCACCAATCAGAGGTTTACGTGGGAAGCCGCTTCACCAGAGAACAAAAGTCTTCATTTAGGTCCAGGAGGTGATGGGACCTCTCAGAGAGAAAGTGGGGGCCATAACAGATCTGTTCATGGCTCTCTGTGAATTCCAGGGAAGGAAGGGGTTTAAGAGGGGTGGGGATAGAGTTAGATTTGGGAGGCCTAGGGGCACGGCCATTGATAAAGGATTAGCTGGGAGCCTTGGCCTCTGGGGAAGGATGGGAGGTGTGATGGGACAAGTCCTGGAAGTCTGGGAGCATCAGAGATGGAAGTCCAGGGTGGAGAGGAGCTTTACACAGTGGCCAGACCCTCAGGGAAGCTGCTCTTGTCCACAGACATGTTCTCTTGTTTGTATAGCCCAGCCTCTGACCCCCAGAATGGCTTCCAGCACAGAGCTGGTGCCCGTACTCCTTACAAGGGAAGACAAGGTCCAGCAAAATCTAGCCCCTGCCTGTGTCTCTTCCTTCATCTATCTTGCACGTTCATCCAACTCTAGCCACACTAGGCTCCATTGCATTCTGTAAACTCACCAAGCGCCTTCCCACCACAGTTCATGTACTTACTGTCTTACATCTGCCTAGACATGCCACCCCCTCTTCCCACCCCCAGCTGGCTTCTCACATGCCCGGCTCCTTACCGCTCACATCTCTGCTGAAGTATCACCTCGTCTTGGATGCCTAACCCGACCTGCTACCTTTAACATCACACCCGAGACTCTATCTCATCATCCTGCATTATTTCCTGCATAGCCCTTTGTAAATCCAGGGAGAGGAAATTCCAGGGCAAAATACCTCTAAAAATCGAAATCAGTCAAAGGGAGAAGTAAATTTTAAAACCTTGTTTATTACTTACCAACTGCAGTCGAGGGCCGTCTCTTTCCTCTGCTCCTGAAGAAGCAAAACTGGCCCTCCTCCTCACCTCTCAGGTACAGATAAGCCCTCCTTGCCCAGGTTAATTATCCATTGATACGGAGTTGAACTTCTCTCCACCCCTGAGGAATGATGCAAATACACTAAAGCCATACTTCTTTCCACCTCTGAACACCTATTGATATTCAGATATACTAAAGCCAGGTGAGATATTCTGGAAATGTTACAATTTTACCCACACCCTTACCATTAATTACTTATTTGTTCTTGTGCATATTACTCATTTCTTGTATTTTTTCTGTCTCTCTGTACTAAAATGCCCACAAAGGCAGAAGCATTATATGTCTGCCTTGTCTTCATGCCCTAGCACTTAAATAGGAAATGTAGTAAATATGAGTTTTAGAAAAATGAATCACTGACTGTTCAAAAAAATCTTGTTCAAATGCATTCCAAATTTTCATGGTAGGTCAGAAGATCCCCCATAATTCATGAACATAATTCTACAGCCCAGCAAGACGAAGACCTGGCTGTGTTATCACCAAGCTAGCTCACTGTGCTACATCTGCAACTGTGGATTCAGTGGCCGAAGCTGAATGGCTCTTAAGGGGAGTAAGCAAATATTTGGCAGGCTCATTTGCCAGAGTCATTAACACTGATTAAAAAGCAATTAATTATGGGAATTAAGTCAGACAGTGGCTTGTGTGTTCCTGGGCCACCTTTTTCTCAATGACTCGTGCAGCCCAGGGCAAGTCAGGACATAAAAGTAAAAATAAACCATGTGCTCTGAAGCCACAGTGAGGCTTTGACAATAAAACCGATGAGATGGCATCTCATAGATAAGGTGACCTGACTGTAGAAGGTTTTAAAGAGCTCGTCTTTGAACTTCAAAATGAACAGAGAAAGAAAAGGATTCTTGGAATTAAAGGAAGAAATAATACTTAAACCTCAGCATGGGTTAAAGAAAAATAAGATTTACTGCACTGGGAAAACCAAAGGGAACCCATGTGAAGTGTTTTCTTAGGATGAAGCAATGGAGATAAGCCCTTTCCAGCTCAGAATAGAGGGTATTAGTTTGAAAGCAAAGGGGGCTTCCTCTCTTTCACTTGGTCCACATGATTTTTTTAATTTTCTGGCTAACTTAACCTTTGAGTCTTACTCAAGTGATTTTTGACCTAGTTGTGGCTTGGAGGCCTGAAGCTCTAAAAAACAGAACTCATTTCATTACATTGCTTAGCCACTGTGTAATGCCTTCACTTTTTTCATATTTAAAAAATGTGTTTCCCGCCTCAGTTAAACAGAAGCAACTTTTTTTAGTTCACAGCTGCAAACAATAGCTTATATTGTTTTAGCACCTTCTAAAATTAAGAAAAAGGTTTAGTGATCATCGTTAAGTTCCCAACTCTTCATTCCCTTTAGGGATGAGTAAAGTAGGCCCCAGAACCATGAAGAAGCCCAAGAGCACAACTACCTAGTGACAGGTTGTAGGACAGGAAATCCAAGTACTGAGACAGGCGAACCCGAGTTTGAATCCACCTCTACTAGTTGCTGGCTGTGTGGCTTGTGACAGTCACCATACCTTCTGTATCTGCCTCAAAAAGACTATTTTTCCTGCCTGAAATGATCCTCATCTATAATATTGTGAGACTTCCATATATTCCTTAGATATTTGTGATGCATAAGCATGGCACTGAGATCCGAGGGTTCAGTACAGATACGACACAAAATAGACACAGGGAGTTTGCTCCCTCTCAATAAGTTGGCAACTATTAGTATCTTATTTAATTAGAACTCAGATATTCTAAGCAAGGGATCTGGGGGAGAAGCAAAGGACAATTTCTCCTACCCCCTGCGAAGGCCATGCAGAAACTGCACCGAGAGGAGCACGGGCTTGTCTAGGTCCATGTTCTGAGACCTGCTGAAAAAGCTTTTGCTCCCTTTCCTCCATCCCTTAAAATTCTAGATAGAGACAATTCTATGTTTACTTTTGTAGGTGAAATTCCAGAAAGAGGGGTTTTACCTGGACCTTGCCAACCTTTTCTATGTCATGGCACACAAAGAAAATTTAGCTTCTTAGCACCTTGTGGCCCTAACACAGGGATTGGCAAATTTTTCTGCAAAAGGCAAGATAGTAAATATCTTTGGTTGTGGGGACCAAGGTGCCATTGCAGCTTGAAATCAGCCTCAGACAATAGGGAAGTGGGAGGGTATGACTGTGATCCAATAAAATCTGATTTACAAAAACAGGTCTTAGAATAAATTTGACTCACTGACTATAGTTTGCCTGGCCTAGTGCAAAGTAAAAGCTCAATAAGTACTATTATTACTATTATTAGTCATTCATTAAGTCTATAAATACATACTGAGCACTTTCTGTGTGCCAGGCCATATCATGGGTGCCAGGGCAAACTGTTGAGTGAAAGGTCATCATTCTTACCCTCATTGAGCTTATAATCTACTTTCTAAATAAGTATTTGCAAAATTTGAAGCAATATGGAAAAAAAAAAAAAGGAATGTGGGTTTGAGATAAAAGCATCCAGGATCCTAGGTCTTCTTACCTGAGAGTTTAAGTTCTACTACTGCTTATAAGCTACTTGGGGGTGAAAAACAAATCTATTCCTATTAAATCTTACTGCCAGGCACAGTTCCAAGCTCACATTAATTAATTCATTGAAAACATACGGACCTTCATTTTATGTTAGGGGATTTGGGTTGACATGGAGACTGTTGCATATCTCTAGACTTTCTCTTTGTAGATGTAATAAGAAGTGGCCTGCTAGTTGACACAACTAAGTTGGTCTTTGAGCTCAAGGCCATGGGCAACTTGTTCAAATTCCGAATCTCAAATGACCTTCATCAAAGTCGTGGGTGAAAAATAAGAAAGCATCTCCAAAGCTTGTCTTAACCTAGATGCCCCCAAGAAAAGTAGAGCCTGGAAAGGGGCTGCAGGGAGGACCCTTTGGAACAGAAGAGGAATTGTGAAGATTGAAACAAGGAGTAAAGAAGAGTTTTCCAGGGTGCACTGTTGAGCTGGTCACCTCTGTTGACACCTGGAGCTCAACCCCACTAGCCACCTTCTGAGAAGCTTTGTAGAATGCACCACAGAATTGCTACCTAAGGGATATTGAGGGGAATATTTACCCACCTGCTGCCATCCCCCACTGGTCTAAGGTTATCCAAGGAGGTGCCAGTTTTCTCATATTCTCAGGGCTGCATGTACCTCAGAATATCTGAGTAGGTTCCTTTAGGTACCTTCCATTGGCCATGCCACAGAAGCTCCAGGGACAAAGTGAGAGTTATAGGGTACACCTGAGGTCAGGTGCTGTTAGGTTTGACTCTAGCAATGGGTGAGTAGAAAATATGAAACAAGAGGATGCAAGGTTGGGCAAAAGAGATGTCCAGTTCAGCCCTCTAAGTATATTCAGCCAAAATTTAGCAGGTGCACAATGAAAAGTATAGGCTTTATACAGAATGAATGTCCAACCATTGTGCACTGTCACCAGTTCTGACCTCCAGCCTTCCTTTCCTAATTAAGACAATGACAACAGTTCACCTTTGATAGCACTTTGTGGGTAAAATTGCAATATTTCCAGATCTCTCACCTGGTTTTAGTGTATCTCCATATCAGTAGGTGTTTACAAAGGGTGGAGAGAAGTAGTCCATCTCCATATCAATAGGTCATTAGAAGGTAGGTGGGAAGCGAGTACAAACCTGGACCAGAGAGGTTTGGTTGGAGTCCCTTTTTGCAGCCCAGTAGCAAGAGACATGGGTGAACAGAGGTGGACAACTGCTTGTAAGCAATAAATGAGTTTCTCCCACTTGATTTCTCCCTTTGACTGATTTTGGTTTCAAAGGTTTTTTGCTCCAGGCTGGGAACATATTTTCCCCCCATAGTTACACACTTGTATAGCACTTTCATGAACATCTGACTCTCAGAAATCTTGGGATATAACTAAAGACCAAGTAATTATTCTTCTCTTTGCTCAGATAAGTTAAGAATCATCTAAGGCAGCACTTAGATGGAACTTTCTATGATGGAACCATGGAACTTTCTATGATGGAAACAGTCTATACACTGTCCAACAGCCATTAGCTCATGTAGCCAGTTAACGCTTGAAATATAATTCATGTGCCTAAATAACTGAATTTTAAATTGTTTTTAATTTAAATCATTCTCATTGAAATTTAAGTGGCCACATGTGGATAGTGGCAACCATATTGAACGAAGCAGCAATAGACACTGTAACATGTCTTTTTTTATATTGCATTCAGTATATTTTTCACTGTGGGAATGCAATGAAAGAAATGTGTTGACTTTCTTCATGTTGCATTTTTGTTAAAGTATCTAGTTCTGAATTAAACTATCTCGTGTGCATCCCTGCTATCCCATGGTTGTTTTCCATTCTTAACTGTAATGTATAAAGGAAGGACTCACCCAGGAATTGCACTGAATTGCTGATGCAAGCGTTAGCAGGACGAATCTTCTCAGGAACAGAACAAAGGGCAGCTTCTCCTCCTCCCTCCACCGACCCTAACGTTCTTGTTTTCAATGTGCCCCTGGACACAAGACCATTTTGTACTGCCACCCAGGAGCAAAAAAAATCCTACATAACTCAAATTATAGTATGTGCCTTGGGGGACAATGCAGCTAAGATAAATTTGTATAAGGTGAGACTTGCATAATTTGGAGGTATCTGTGACTAATAAATGGGAGATTTGAAAGACTCTAATTCAAACCTTCTGAGTTTTAAGTCCAAGACTTTTTACTTCCTATCTTACCACTTCTTAATTCAAGTATGATAAGTATGTCAAATCCAAGTACATTCAATAAATTATTCAGGAGCTACTAAGTTACAGTACAATTGTTATTTAAATATTTATGTGTTGTTTGGAGGGAAAGAGGCACTTTAAATCTAAAGACGATAGCACTTCATCCATCCTGAATTGTTAGAATGAGGCACCTCTCCTTCATGTATTTTTCAGAAAACTGAAGCTTATTATAACCATTATAGACTAAGATTTCTAAAATCCTATCTGCTTTTGCTGGAAATATTTCTGGGAGCACTCTTGCACTTTCTTAAACAGAATACTTCAAACCTTATTACTCTTTCATCCATATGATTATCCATTCATTCTTTCAGCCTATATAAAATAAACACTTCCCATGGGCCTTGCACTGTGAAAGGCTCTGGCTCTGAGACAGACCAAGCAAATAAGTCATTCTGCCCTCAAGCAACTCAGCAGTCTTGAGCCCTCAGCCTCCTGCCCTGCCATTATTATTCAGAACAGTATAAATATACAACAAATGCTGTAAGGCAATGTCATGTTCCAGAGCAGTGCCTTCCCCTAGAAATTTAATGTGAGCCACTTACATGATTTTAAATTTTCTAGAAGCCATTCTAAAAAGGTAAGGGGAAACAGGTGGAATTAATTTTAATAATGTAGCTTAATATATTCTAAATGCTATCATTTTGACAGGTATTCATCATTTTAAAATTATTAATGGCCTATTTTCTATTCTTTTGCATAGTTTTTAAAGTTCCACATGCATTTTATATATATTGCACATCCCCTTCAGACCACATTTCAGATGCTCAGTAGTCACATGGGACTAGCGACTGTCGTACTGGACATCAGAGTTCTAGAGCCTAATAAAGTATTAATGATGAATTGCCCCTTCATTAAATGGGAGCAGGCACTTCAATATTTTGAAACTTCATATGGCTGCTTTTCCTGGATTCTCGCTTTTCCCTCTCACTCTCAGGCAGCCGGTTTTCCTCCACTGTTGTTACAAAAGCAACAACAGTGCTGTTATCTCTAGCAAATGGCAGTGCCTCCTGTTACTCATTCATCCTTATAATCTGATATAAACTAGGAAAATTGATAATAAAACAACTCTTTTTATTTTAACTTCATATGTCTGCTTTTAAATTCAGTATTCAAATGACTTGGAGAAGTATCGAAATAAAAACATTGTGTTTTTTCTTCAAAACATGCTAGTAAAGATTGCATTGGTTAATATACATGTTAGTTTCCTATTGTTCCTGTAAAAAATTACCATAAACTGAGGGGCTTAAAGTAACACAAATTAATTTTCTTGTAATTCTGGATTCCAGAAGTCCCATGAGGGCCTCACTGGGCTAAAATCAAGATATCTTCAGGGCCATGATCCTTTTGAGACTCTAAAGGAACCTGTTCCCTTGCCTTTCCAGCTTCCAGAGGTTATCCACATTCCTTGGCTCATGGCCTCCCTGTCTTCAAGGTCAGAGATATCAAACTGAGTCCTTGCCAGGCACATCTCTCCGTTCCCCTTACACTACCTCCTTTTTCCACTTCAAAGAGCCCTTGTGATTACACTGGGCCCACTTGGATGATCCAAATAATCTCCCCATTCTGAGTTCAACATTAATCCACCTTTGACACTTAGACTAACATATTCACAGGTTCTAGGGGTTAGGATGTAGCATCTTTGGGGGCTATTAATCTGCCTACCACACTATATGATTGCTGAGTTACTGACATATCCTAATAAAAGAGTTTTTAAAAATTATTTACCCCCTGCACATTTTAGGTTGACATCTAGCACTTTTCAGTTGAGTTGCAAAGGATGCAATTGCTTGCACTTTGTAAAACTCAATATTTAAATCACTCTTAAAAGTACCTAAATGAATTTAAATGTGATGGTGATTTGATGTAGCCGTCATCCATTAAAAAATTTTTTAAATGTGTGATAACTTTTCTGACAGTTGAAATTCTTTATCATTCCTTTTGTCCTTGCAAACATGTTCCCATTTTCTTTCCCAGGAGTCACAGAATGTTACATTATTATAATACATTTTCATGCTTTAGGGTCTTTCACTGATAACCCCAACATACAACAAAATTGATAGATGATAGATAAATAGATAGATAGATAGATAGATAGATAGTTGCATGTATCTGTGTACGTGTATGTTCAACTTCTGGAATCACTAGGCTTTATGAGTTTAAAATTTTTTCTTCTATATTGAGTTGTTAATACAAGTAATATGAGTAAGCAATAGAGATAAAAGTATTATACATTTTATAAATATTTTTAAGCTAAAAAATAAAATTTTGTTGAAGACATCTCTTTGTTATGGATGGGGATGCAGAGAGAACAAGTTATGGCATCTTGATTATGTGAAACTTTCAAATAATAGTATTTTAAATAAGCCTTCTGACTTTCCACACCTCAGGACAACACCTCATAGTACAGTCTGGGCAGTGAGGGGCAAGCCTTTACTTGGTAAAGTGGGAGTGGTTCAACCGTGAAAGACAAGGTAATCACAGAGAACCGTCAGGATACGCAAAGCAGAACAGGTCTTCTGACAGGATATACAGATAATGCAGCAGATAGAATTTAAATGTACCATACATATTTTTCTTCTCTGATTGGAACCATGCAAAATGGAATATATCAGCATCCCAATGTTTGTAGGGCATGAGTCTCTAGTAGTACTACAAATAGTATATTTCCTTATGGGTGAGACGTTTTATGAATCCCAACTACCAAAAATAAACAACAAATCCAGCCAAGCCTGCTAGAGAAAAGACTGAGTAAAGACCAAAGCCCTCTAATGCAAATGATACTGAAAAATTACCAGAAGGGGAGATCAAAAGGTAGGCAGCCCCAAAAAAGTAAGAAAACATGTTTAAATTTAATTTTAAAAGTATTTCTTTTAGATTTTTCAAACACTAATTATTTTGGGTCAACTTTATTGTACAATTGGTTGTGATTTCTTACACTAAGTAAATTTTCATTTTCACAACAAATTCTGTATTCATGCTTGTGTATGTTTTTGAAAGAGAATCTCTGAATTTATTTTTTTTACTTAAAAATATAACTCAATAAATGCTGGTCACACCAAATTGAATGGAATTCATTCAATCAAATGTAAGACAATTAATATTAATTGATTCCTAGTGTATGCCAGGCATCCTGTTTAGACAGGGAACAGTGTTTTCATTTACTTCTCACAAAACTACCAACCAAGTAAAAATATGCAAAACCTTGAGTCGGTATTATCATCTGTATTTCACTGCCCAGGAAGGGCTAAGCATAATGTTCACAGCTAGTAAAACAACAATGCAGAATTAAATCCCAGAATTTTTTGACAATAAGTGGCACTTACCACCAAGTCATTATTCATATATCCAGTGGTTTAGGTCATGGTAAGCGCAACATAGAAGCAAAGAGAGAGGGGGCAGAGTGCATGGGCAATAGTGAAGGAAAGCATGCACAATTTTACATCAAGAAAGGCCTCATCAACAAGGCACTCCTTGAACAAAGACCCAAGGAACATGAGAATTCGTTTTGTGAATATCAGAGGACTGAGCATTGCAGGCAGAGGGAAGAACAAATGCAAAGGTTCTGAGGTGCTCTGGGAGTGTTAGGGGGAGCAGAGGAGGGTGGTGTTGTACATGATTTTGCAGCTCACAGAAGCCTTGTAAACCTTTGTAAAAACTTCAGCTTCTGCTTTGAGAGAACTGTGCAAAGGCACAGGAGGGTGCAGGGAAATGACTTGATCTGAATCATACTCTCCAAGCTGCTAATGTTTGCTGGGTGCAGACTAGGCTAAAAGGAGGCAAGAGTGGAGGCAGAGGAGCAGGTAGGAGACAGCTGCAGCAGCCCTGGTGAAATCAGAAACAACCTCAGAGGTGGTGAGAAATGGTCCAGTCATGGACCTATTCTGCAGGCAAAGCCGTTGGATTTGCTGATGGTATCAATGACATATGAGACAAAGAAGAAGTCAAAGATAACGCCAGTTTTGGGGGGGGGGAGCGGTGAGATGGGAGTGGATGCTGAGCAACTGAAAGAAAGGAGTTGCT
This sequence comes from Manis pentadactyla, assembly GCF_030020395.1. Classification (NCBI taxonomy): domain Eukaryota; kingdom Metazoa; phylum Chordata; class Mammalia; order Pholidota; family Manidae; genus Manis; species Manis pentadactyla. The sequence goes on along the minus strand of NC_080021.1, from coordinate 14,079,488 downwards.
TTTAAGGCAGTTATTGTTCTGGGTTCTTTACACAAGTTGTCTGTAATCTTCATGTCAGCCCAATCCTATGGGCAAGATGGCAGAACCAAGGGGAGAGACAATATCCTGCATGGCCCAAAGTTCTCTTCATCACAACCCAAAAGGAGCTGATACCGTGGGCAGTCATAGTTTACTTTTATGTTTGCTTAAAAGTACTAGTCCCAGGCACAATGCTAAGCCCTCTTATATTAATTTTCCCATTTAATCCTCACAACAACTCTGTGAGGAAGCTATTACTCATCTGCATCTTCAAACAAGGAAACAGGGGCCTCATCACACCCCCTTTGGAAGCACTGGTACCGGCTGGGCAGCACCTTCTCACTTCACTCTTCCAAACTCCCCAAATCTGCTCACCAACTTCTTCTTTTCGTTCCTCTACACTGAGACTCTTAAATGCTTCTTGTATTTATTCACTGTTACTTTTTTCTTTCACATTTATTTAACCAATCTGCTATGTTAAATTCTGTCCATTGAAAACACAAGAGTGGTTTCTATTTCCTGCTGAGGGAATAGAAATCCACGTTTACTTCCATAATCATGTCATGTTTCTACCATGGACCAGGCATTATGCTAAGCACTAAAGACATAAAGATGAAAAAGACCAAGGCTCTGACCTCAGGGCCTCTGATGAGCTAGACAGACATGTTCTAAGCTTGGTCCTTGTAAACCAGTCCTGCCGTACTACAAGTTAAAATGCCAAGAACTGTCAACAAAGTACAATGGAAACAGAGGGGATAGAGACTAATTCTAAATGAAAGAACCTTGCCACTTGACCACAGGGCTGCTCCTTGAAAGAAGAGTGGGATTTTATGGATAAAAGAGAAGGAGAATGAATGGGGGCAAAGAAAACAGCAAGAGCTCAGAAAAGCCTGAGTCCTTAGAATGATAGAGAAAAGCCAGTAGCTCAGCAACGTACGAGCAAAGCCAAGTGCCTGACAGGAGCTTACAGAAGTTGAGGCAGGAAGGTAAGGCGAACCCTTGGATGGCGTAAAGAATTAGCACTCTTCTTCTGTAGGTAATCAAAGGCATCAAAGGAATTTGGTCAGAGAGTGACATGGTCAGAACTGCTTTTCAAAAGATCACTCGCCCTCATCTCCAGAGGAGGAGGTAGAAAGCTGGGCTGTGAACACAACCCCAGTGATAAATAATAACGGTTGAAGTCAGGTAGTGGAGGAGCTTGGAGCAAGGACAGATTCGATGGGATAATATATATCAAATTGTTTTGAAACATAAGGAGTCCCAGTAGAAAATCAAAGTATTATTCATATTTTCCTTCCATCTACTTGCCACTCTTACTGCTAAGAGTAGCCTCATCCCAGATAGGCAGGCACACTGTCAATTCCATGTCCTTGGTCTTGCGTAGTCTTTTCCATTCCTTCTAGAACATTGGAGGACATTCCAACAGGAGGCTTTTAAAATCCTATCTTGTTCAGTCTCTGTTCTCATAATTATGTCATTGTGCACTTGGACATTAATTCCCTCCAGAGCTCAAGGCTGACTAAGGAAGACTAGTGACTGGGTACTTCATTCAAATTTATACTTGCCTGTCTGGTTTTAATTTTTTGCTTTCTCCTTGCATGAATGTCTCAAGGCTGAATTCTGCCCATGGGAAGCAGAAATCCTGGAATGCACTCAATCATGAGTCCTTTGCACTACGCTGGCATCACCACGAGCCGTTTTCCAAAGCTTTCCATCTATGAGTGGACTGACCCTGCTGGGAAGCTGAGGGATAATCATGTCCACACTGCACACAAGGAAAACGAGATCCAGAGGAGGGCAGTGATTTAAAGACTTTCACAAGGCTGGAATAATAAAGCTGGGGCTGGAGTCACGGGTCCAGCCATAGTTCATTCTATTCTGAGCTGTCAAGTGGTAATAAGATATCCAGGATTCTCTCTTGGGGCTGTGAGAGGGGTTGGGTTGGGAGAGTAGTAGACCATACCCGCAAGCCAAAGAAGGATGCCAGGGCAGAGGCCTGGGCCCCTCCGTGGCCCTGTGGTGGGGTGGTCATCCACATGTGGGATCTGTATCTAGAGGCCTCCATACTTCAGCCTTCCTCTTTCCTTAGAGTCATGTCTGGAGCACAGTAGACACTGCCATCTTATTTTCATTTCTTTATTTCCTTCCCCTCTTCTCCCTGATTCACATTGTCTCATTTATGCACGTCCTTGTCATCCATACGCATCTGCAGATTTCATTTATAAAGGCACCTACTTGCCATGAGGGGCCTCCTCCTCCTTTCCCCACTTTCTACCCTTCAGCCCTATCCTTCCTCATGCCTGCATTACTGGAGGGGGAAATAAATGATCTTGCCCACACTATTTATGCAACATAAGGAATTAAGATTTATCATCTTTCCCTCTTGCCCATGATAACACACTTCAATTATACTGAAGCAAGAGGAGGGCTGAAGACAAAGCTGTATTGGCAGAAACTGGAGCAAACATACCCCTTTCCCAAGCTATACGAAGTAGGAAACACCTTTTTGTACAGCAAGGGTATGAGTTTGGGAGATAAGCAGACCTGGGTTACATGCTAGCGTTTCCACCTCTTTCTAACTCCCATGTCCTTCCTAACTTCCTAAGTCCTTCACAATTTCTTAATGTTTTCATGATTTCTGTGATCTTATACAAAAAAAAACAGCCGACTTGTCTCCCATGAAAAGCTTTCTTGCTCCTGAGATACTGAAGTATACTGGTCTTTTCCTTAGGGACAAGACAAATCATGTAACTCATTGTATTTTCCTTTCTGCTCTGGCAGCCAGGAAGCTCGCAGGTTTGTCTGGTACTCAATTTAATAACAAAATAGGACCCAGCGATACCTACATCAGTACTAACTTACCATCTAGTTTTCATCTTCTCCCATGCCCACACTTTCCATGATTCTGACTTTTTATGTTTATATTCATAATTTCCCTTTTTATTAAATGAGCATGTAAATATATTTTATTGAATTTGTGTAAATCAAAGCAGGATATAGATAAATAATAGTCTCTCTGCACTTCCACTTTCAGTCCTATAAATGTGGCCATAAGTACCTACTACACAGCATTGTTATGAGGATGAAATGAGATAAAATTAAGTTTTTAGTGTTGCTTGCTTGAACATGAAACATGCCTATTAAATAGCAATGTTCTCCTTACCTTGCTAAAATGGGAAATAATTGGCAGCCATGTATGGCCCATTGAAAATGTTTTCAATCAGATGTGTCAGATCTGAGGCATGGGAACATGTAGCCAAGGTTAAAATATCCTTCAGACACATGAGCACCAAAGCTGGGAGCAAAGATCCCAGTCTTCTGATGCTCTTCAAGATTCCCTCAGGCTTCACTGCAAAGTCATGAAGCTTTTTGTGATGTTAATGTACAATAGCCCATGATCTTCAGCAAATTCTTAATCTTTCGTAAACCACAATTTACTCATTTAGAAAATCAGAATAATATTACCTCTCTCTTTAGGCTGAAGTGAAGATTATGTGAAATGAAAAATTAGGATTGGTTCGAGTATGTGTTTAGTGTTCAATTAAAGTTAGTTGTTAACTTTAAGTCCAATAATTAGTTATTTTTAAGACCAATAATTAGCCCCATAACTATTGTTGTCCCTTGTACTTTATGTTACCCTATCTCCTCTAATCTTCCCAATTGACAAAGGAAGGTATTATTATCTCCATTTTACAGATAAAAAATTGAGGCTCAGAAATGTTTCATGACCTCTACAATTTAAAAAGTGACAGAGATAGCCATCTAAAGTTCTAGGAAGAACCTGAGGAATAACTTCAAGTCCAGTTCATACTAACTTTGGATTTTAATACATATCAGATGGGGATGGGACGTCCACCACCTAGCACAACATCAAATTCATTACAGGAATTCTAGAACTATTTCTTCTTTGTTTAAAAAACAATTTTGTTGAGGAATAATCGATATGCAAAACACTGCACATATATTTAGCATGTACGATTATGAGTTTGGATATATGCAAACACCTGTAATACTATTACCACAATCAAGGTACAGACATATCTAACACATCCCAGTTTCCTTATGTCCCTTTATTGTGGCTGTTCTTTTGTTGTGGGTTTGTGTGTGTGTGTGTGTGTGTGTGTGTTAAGAACACTTAACATGGGATCTCTTAACAATTTGGAAAGCACACAATCCCATATTGGTAACTCTCTGTACCATGTTGTACAGTGGATCTCTAGAACTTGTTCATTTGGCATAACTAAAACTTTACACTCATTGAACAACAGCTCCCCATCTCTCCCATCCCCTAGACCCTGGCAACTGCTGTTGTACTCTTTGATTCTATGAGTTTGACTACTATAGATGCCTCATTATGTGGATTCAGGCAGAACTTGTTCTCATGTGACTGGTTTATGTAGCATATTGGCCCCCAGGTTCATCCATGTTGCTGCAAATGACAGAATTTCCTTCTATTTTAAAACTGAGTAATATTCCATTGTACGTACATACCACATTTTCTTTATCTACTCACCTGTCATGAACACTTGGGCTGTTTCCATATCTTGGTTCTTATGGATACTGCTGCAATGAATAGGCGAATACAGATGTAAATGACATTTTCAGTGCAGCAGTGAAAACAATGGGTAAATGCACAGGCACACTTGGAAGACAAACTAACCCATTTTAACCTAAGGAGAAAATTACACTTTCATCAGTTTACTCTTGCCTAAAGCTACCTGTTGTTTTCTGAAAGAGAAAGCCCTGAGTAGTCTGGATTGCTTCTTCTTGGGGGGCTTTGGAGCCAAAAGAGATCTGGGTTCAAATCCCAAATATAGAATCTTGCTATCCTCATCAATACCTACCACTTGAGCTTGGAGATAAATGTCTTACCCCCTGCTTCGATCTTGGACTTGGGGCTGGATGGGGTTCTGAGTCATATAAAAAAAACTTAGTCATCAAGAATCTGAGACATTTTCCTATTAACACAAAATAATTTTCAAGGCAGCTACTGTCTGATTCATTTACATGGAGAGACATTTAAGTGGAAGAAAAATAAAATGTGTCTTTTTCTATCAAGAAGGGACTAGACCAATTCTGTGTCCCTCTTATTTAATCAAGTCATCCGTATCCATCAAACTAACGTGTTCTTCTCTCTTAAAGAAACATTCAACGTATTCCATGCAAAATGGACTCTAACATGAGCCATGCTGTCACATCAGGGAGATATTGTTAGAATCATAGATATTGTTAAAATCTGCAAATTTTTCCTAGGGATTCTCACATTACCTGCTCCTTGGAGATTTAGATTTGCATTGCTTTCATTCACCCCCAAAACTCAGCATGATTTGTTCAAAATTTCACTAGTCAGCAGTGAAATAAAAAAATGGTATATCATGCACAATGATAAACTACTCCATGTGGTTTGGATAAATTAAATACTTTAAGCTTTCAGTCTCCCTAATGATTTGGAAATGAAACAGCTGTGATTTATGACTCTAGCTGATAGGCTAGATGTGAAGTTTACACTTTGAAAAATGCTGTATTTAAATTCCTCTATAAATAAAAAATCATATTGCCTCTAAAAATCCAGCCTAAGCTATGTATGAAATAAATTAGAGATCCTCAGATTGGGTGGGGAAATCTCCAGGACTGATGGCTTCCTTCCTTGAAAAAAAAAAAACCCTAAGTGAGCCAGCCCTAGAATTGTGTGTATTTGCTACCACTTCATGAAGTGGTATTGCTCCTCTGTCCAGTCATTTACTTGCCCATTTTAGGGACCACTGTCAGAATCACCTGCATCAGCTCAGTAGTAAAGGTGACCTGATTGGTTTTTAAGCCCAGATCAACTATTTTTAATCAGGTTGTCATTAAAACTTTATTTTCCAAAGTCCTGATGCAAATATTCTGGGTTCTTTGTGCTTTTTTGTTTGTTTAAATGACGACTACTCTTGGCCTCTTCTTTGTTTTCCTAAAAAATAATAGAACAGAAGCTGGTAACAAAAATGCATATAGGGAGGGAAACAAGCACTTGAAGAAGAGTCCATTGACCCAGGGTCCAATAAGGACTGCTTTTCTCTACCTTGTGACCGGTGCTAATTCCTTGCCCTCTCTGGGATCTTTATATTGAAGGGATTGGCGTATTTCACACCTAAATCTTTTTTCTCACCAACAATTAGAGCCCAATATTTAGAATGGAACTAACCTAAATTCAAGTTCTTTGATAAGTTATTTATTCCTTCTGAGTCCTGATTTCCCTATAATATGGAGATAAGTGTCCCTACACAGAATTCTCAGGAAGGTTAGACAAGATAATATATGCAAAGTATTCCCATAATTCCTGTCACACCATGAGCTCACAATAAAAAGTTATTATTTTTATAATTATTATTACCAGTCTTTTCATTATGCTACTGGACAACAACCTGCCATTAAGAGGGAAAAATGAATACCACAGCTTCAGAGAAGAGGTGGCCACAAAGCAAGAGCTTTTCCTCATGCTTTTTTTCATCAGAAAAGCACCCAGGCCAACAGGTGGTAAGAGGAACTGAGAGGCACAGGGAGTCTTCGTGACCCTCAGGGTTCACGGGAACCTGCCTGAGGCCTCACAGATCTGGACCCGAATTTCATCTCTGTCACTGACTAGGTCTTGGGGGTGAGCAAGTCATGTAAACTTTTTGAGCCCAGCTTTGACATCTACAAAATGAAGTGGTAATCCTTACTTTATATACATATATATATGGTGGTAGTAAGCTGTAAAGTCCTTAACTTCTTACCCTTCCCGCAGGAAGTGCTCAAAATTAAAATTCACTACTATTACCATCATTATCATTGTTATTGATTTTCTGGCACCGCCTCCTGGCCTTGTTAAACTCAAAGCCACTTCACTCCCAGTGTTTTCCAATTTCCTCTGGAATTCCATCACTTCGGGCTCTTACTCAGTTGGACCATTTGAAAAGCCTTGCTCACCAGGCGTATTCCGTTTCCTCTGCTTAGCTTTTACAGAAATCCTCAACTTTCTGAGAAGAGCTCTTGTCTCATTTATGATTCATGAAGCACTGAGTATACAGATGGCATTATATAAATGTTTAATAATCACCATATGGCTTCCCCGGAAATTCTGTCACTCAGCGAGGAATCCAGACTAGAGGCTTCTCATATGTGAAATAGTTTAAAAAGGCAGGCCTCCGTGTCCCTGTTACCTCCTTCACTGCCAGTTCTCCATAAACCAGGGAAACAGTTCCCACCAGCCTGTGGGATTAGAGACCACCAAATTCAGAGGGATTGTGAACAAACCAACGCCTCCCATACTGGATAACATTCTTCTGTGTAAAATTCAGCCTTGTATTTTACACAACCACTCTTGTAAATCCCGATGCTTGTTTTAATTATTCTGTTAGAGGGCATTGTTTTCAGTGGCTGAGTAACCATGAGGTTTTCAATTGCGTCCCCTTCCATCATGATCTCATTTCTCCTGGTTGTTTTCTTCAAGGGCCACATGACAGCCCTTTATTTGTGAGGTTCTGCACTTGCGGATGGAGTTGCATGTGTAATGGGGAGAAAGCCTATTTGACAAATGGGAATCATGATTGTCTGGCCTCCTGACAGTTGTTGATGTGTTCTTCTGACCTGTAAATGTTGCAGCTGACTGATTACAGTAATTGATTGAGAAAACATTTGTCAATAGCTTTCTAATGAAAGAGAGAGGTGAGGAGGAAAGATTGCTGGAGCTCCTAGGAGCTGCATTTTGCTAACAGAAGGTGCACTGAACTGTGTTATAACCGCTGAAGTCCATATCCCCATCTATGAAATGGAAGTGTGATTCATCTGGTCAACATTATGGAGCACCTACTGTGTAAGGTCACAGATCAAAAACTGGTGATTTACAAGCTGAATATACCCTTGAACTTGGTCTGTGTGCCCTGCTTAGTTGATCTGCACCATCCTTTTGTTGTAAGTGAAGGCAAATTGCCAATATTTAAAATCAGGGTATTTCACATTAAAATCTAGATTTCTAGCATCTCTTGGAAAAATCAGTATTTGACAGCACTGGGTCAGCATTTCTGCAAGTTGAGACATTTAACTCAAATTGGATAGCTGCTGCCTCATGGAAATGGGCCGTGTGCTCTGAAGTCTGTCTCTGTCCCTCCCGCTCCTTTACTTCATTCACTAGTGTTAATTATATGGGTCCTGTAGGATTTCCAGTTTGAGATGCCAGTTTTAGGTTCTGAAGACACAAATGTGAAAAAATGTGATTCTGGGCTCTGCCTTAAAAGTACCCACAGTGGTATAATTATTCACTACAGTGAATACTAAATTTCTAGCATAGAAAGAAAATTAGGCTTTCTAGATTGCTAAAGATTCTGTGTAGAAAAACCAACCCATATATTTGTCATGATGGCTACCATATGTAAGAGACCTTTTAAAATATCTTTGCAACACCCTGTCTCTGGTGGTAGCTGGGCTTGTACTTGGAGGAAGACCAGACCCGGAAGCAGCACATGTGGGTGTGGTTTACAGTTGTATCACCGTACTGGTGGTAACCTTGAGTGAGATGTTCACTTCCCGAGCAATCTTATCCCTCTAGACCCAACAGGGTAAGAGATTGCAAATTGTGCTATAGACTGTAATACACTATACCAACAATAAACTATGGTAACCTGTTTTTGTAAATAAAGTTTTATTGGAATGCAGCTATATCCATTTCTTTATGTAGTCTCTATAGCTTTTTTTTTCCCATTATAACAGCAGAACTGAGTGACTGGAATGGAAACCATATAGTCCACAAGACCTAAAATAGTTATGATCTAGCTTTTAAGAAAAAAATTTCTCAGCTCCCTGCTCTATATAGAAATTAGCTATAATAATAATAATGCACATGAAAGATGAGAGTGTGAGAGGTAAGTCAGAAACCTCCATCCAAAACCACATATAATATGAAAATATAGCAAATACAACTAATCCTGAAAGAGCAACAGGGAAGAAGGCTGTGGCAGACTGCCTACACCTGGAGAAAAGAGCAGACCACACCTCACAGAAAAGGGTAAAGTACCACAGCCATGATCCAGAGGGACCCAAGCCCTTCCCCCACCCCAGCTCACCAGTGGGAGAAAGATAAATGGAGTGGGAAGGGGGTGGAGGCCTAAGATTGCTGAATACCCAGCCCTGGAGATCTGCCCTGGGAGAACAAACCTATACTACCTGGTTTTCTAGAAATTAGTGGGGTTGGAAAACTAAGACAGGTGGAATACTAGGAGAAACTGAGATTCCAGCTGCTTATGGAGAATTGATACCTACAACCAGCTGTTCTGGGACAAAAGAAAGGCGGGCACTCTGAGAGACTTCCCAACAGCAAGAGGGCTGCTAAAGGGTCAAGGATTGCAAAGAGCTTGCTGCTCAGGAGAAAGGACAGGTGGACAAAATTGTCACAGTGCACTCAGCCCAGCAGGTTGGGAACTTTCAGGAGCTTCAGGAGCTCCATCCCCCTGGCTGGCAACACAGCCCTGAGGCCCCCACCGCAATATGCAGCCTGCTGCTCCTTCCTCCTGACTGGCACTGGTTTACAAACTGGCTGCACCAACCATTGTGCCAGGCCAGCCAAAGGGCGGCCCCACATAGGGGGTGACAAGTGTGTACCATAGAGACTACTCCCTGCATGCTTGGCCCACTGCCCCTGGCCAAGAGGAAGGAAAGAGCTCTTTTCTCCCTGGAAAACTCCAGTGCCACTCACCTGCGGCCCCTGCTATCACTCCAGGGGCTGAGCAGCTCCAGAGAGTAGAGCTTCTGGGCATTAGTGGGGGCCACTTACACCAACTTATTTTTACAAATATGAAACATCAAAATAACCTTGTACAAACCAAAATCCCACAAACACCAGAAATAGGACCAAGTGAAACAGAACTCACCAATCTTCCCTGAAAAGATTTCAAAATAAAAATTATAAACATGCTCATAGAGCTACATAAAATATTCAAGACCTTAGGGAGGAATTCAAAAGGAGACAGAAACTTTGAAAAATACAGTATCTGAAATGAAACATACAATGGAGGCATTTAAAAATATATTAGATGAAGTAGAGGAGACGGTAAATGAAACAGAAATTATAGATAATCAAATAATAATCAGTGGGTCAATGACCAAATAAAAACAGAGGTCAAGTAATATATGGAGACAAATGACAACAATAATTTAACTGCAAAATCTGTGGAACACAGCGAAGGTTGTGCTGAGGGAAGTATATTGCAACAGAGGCTTACCTCAGGAAAGAAGAACAATCCCATATGAAGAGTCTAACTAACAATTAATGAAACTAGAAAAAGAAAAACAAATAAGGCCCAAAGTCAGTAGAAGGAGGAACATAATAAAGATCAAAGCAGAAATAAATAAAATGGAGAATAATAAAAAAATAGAATCAATGAAAGCAGGAACTGGTTCTTTGAGAAAATAAACAAAATAGATAAACCCCTAGCCACACTTCCAAGAAGAAAAGAGAGTATACATACATAAACAGAATCAGAAATAAGAAAGGAAAAATCACTATGGACACCACAGAAATACAAACAATTATTCGAGAATACTATGAAAAATTATATGCTAACAAAATGGATAACCTTGAAGAAATGGACAACTTTCTAGAAAAATAGAACTTTCCAAGGCTGACCCCAGAAGAAACAGAAAATCTGAACAGACCAATTACCAGCAATGAAATCGAATTGGTAATCAAAAACCTACCTAAGAACAAAATTCCTGGACCAGATGGCTTCACTGCTGAATTTTATCAAACACTCAGTGAAGACCTAATACCCATCCTCCTTAAAGTTTTACAAAAAGTAGAAGAGGAGGGAATACTTCTAAACTCATTCTATGAGGCCAGCATCACTCTAATACCAAAACCAGGCAAAGACTCCACAAGAAAAGAAAACTACAGACCAATATCCCTGATGACAATACATGCAAAAATACTCAACAAAATATTAGCAAACTGAATTAAAAAATACATCAAATGATCATCCATCCTATCAATTAGGATTTATTCCAGGGATGCGAGGATGGGACAATATTTGAAAAATCCATCAACATCATCCACCACATCAACAAAAAGAAGGACAAAAACCACATGATCATCTTCATAAACACTGAAAAGCATTTGACAGAATTCAACACCCAGTCATGATAAAAACTCTCAACAAAATGGGTATAGAGGACAAATACCTCAACATAATAAAGGCTATATATGACACACCCACAGCCAACATTATACTTAATGGCAAAAAGTTGAAAGCTTTTCCTTTAAGATTGGGAACAAGATGAGGATGCCGACTCTCCCCACTTTTATTCAACATAGTACTGGAGGTCCTAGCCATGGCAATCAGACAACACAAAGAAATAAAGGGCATCCAGATTGGTAAGGAAGAAATTAAACTGTCGCTGTTTGCAGACAACTTGATACTGTACATAAAAAACCCTAAAAATCTACTCCAAAACTACTATAACTAATAACTGAATTCAGGAAAGTTTCAGGGTACAAAATTAATACACAGAAATCTGTGGCATTCCTATACACTAACAATGAACTAGCAGAAAGAGAAATCAGGCAAACAATTCCATTCACAATTGCACCAAAAAGAATAAAATATCTAGGAATAAACCTAACCAAGGAGGGGAAAGACCTATATGCTAAAAACTACAAGAAACTCATGAAAGAAACTAAAGAAGACACCAATAAATGGAAATACATCCTGTGCTCATGGATAGGAAGAATAATATTGTCAAAATGGCCATCCTGCCAACAGCAATCTACAGATTCAATGCAATCCCTATCAAAATACCAACAGCATTCTTCAATGAACTAAAACAAATAGTTCTAAAATTCATATGGAACCACAAGAGACCCCAGATAGCCGAAGAATCCTGAGAAGGAAGATCAAAGCTGGCGGGATTATGCTCTTCAACTTCAAGCTCTACTACAAAGCCACAGTAATCAAGACAATTTGGTACTGGCACAAGAACAGAACCATAGATCAATGGAACAGAATAGAGAGTCCTGAAATAAACCCAAGCATATATGGTCAATTAATATACAATAAAGGAATCATGGATATACAATGGAGAAATGAAAGTCTCTTCAACAAGTGATGTTGGCAAAACTGGACAGCTACATGTAAGAGAATGAAACTGGATTATTGTCTAACTCCATACACAAAAGAAACTCGAAATGGATCAAAGACCTGAATTTAAGTCATGAAACCATAAAACTCTTAGAAGAAAACATAGGCAAAAATCTCTTGATTATAAACTTGAGCAACTTTTTCATTAACACATTTCCTTGGGCAAGGGAAACAAAATCAAAATGAACAAATGGGACTATGTCAAGCTAAAAAGCTTCTGTACAGCAAAGGACACCATCACTAAAACAAAAAGGTTTCCTACAGTATGGGAGAATATATTAGTACATGACATATCTGACAAGGGGTTAACATCCAAACTACATTAAGAACTCACATGCCCCAACACCCAAAAAGCAAATAACCTGATTAAAAAATGGGCAGAGGATATGAACAGACACTTCTCCAAAGAAGAAATTCAGGTAGACAACAGGTACATGAAAAGATGCTCCACATTGCTAATTATCAGGGAAATGCAAATTAAAACCACAATGATATATCACCTCACACCAGTTAGGACGGCCAGCATCCAAAAGACAAGGAACAACAAATGCTGGTGAGGACGCAGAGAAAGGCAAACCCTCCTACACTGCTGGTCAGAATGTAAACTAGTTCAACCATTGTGGAAAACAATAAGGAGGTTCCTCAAAACTTCAAAATAGAAATACCACTTGACCCAGGAATTCCACTGCTAGGAATTTACCCTAAGAATGCAGAAGCCCAGTTTGAAAAAGACATATGCACCCCTATGTTTATTGTAGCACTATTTACAATAGCCAAGAAATGGGAGCAACCTAAGTGTCCATCAGTAGATGAATGGATAAAGAAGATGTACATATACACAATGGACTATGATTCAGCCATAAGAAGAAAACAAATCCTACCATTTGCAACAACATGGACAGAGCTAGAGGGCATTATGCTCAGTGAAATAAGCCAGATGGGGAAAGATAAGTACCAAATGATTTCCCTCATTTGTGGAACATAACAACAAAGCAAAACTGAAGGAACAAAACAGCAGCAGACTCAGACTCCAAGAAGGGACTAGCAATTGCCAAAGGGGTGGGGTGAGGGAGGGTGGATGGGGAGGGAGGGAGAAGGGGATTGAGGGGTAGTATGCTTGGCACACATGGTGTGGAAGGGGTCACAGGGAAGATAGTGTCGCACAGAGAAGACAAGTAGTGACTCTGTGGCATCTTACTGCACTGATGCACAGTGACTGCAATGGGACTTGATAATATGGGTGAATGTAGTAACCACAGTGTTTTTCATGTGAAACCTTAATTCAAAAAAAAAAGAAAAAATAATAATGCACATGACAATTGACCATTATTTCCTCTGCCTTGAGAAGGCTTTTCAGTATTTGCAGAGCCTGTAAGTCATTACTATGACCCTCACTTTTCATCATATTAGATATGTTACTAAGCTTTCCACCTGGTAGAGCCTCTTTTTCTTTCAATGGGGGAGTAAACACTACCGGACTATAGAATGTGCAAGCCTTGAATAAAGCTTGTCCCCATCACCTCTTTTCTTCCTGAAATGACTTTTCGGAAGTTGGAGTTTCACTGCACCCTCTAAGACACCAGGGAATAGGAGACAAAAGAGGTCTTTAAGAGAGTTAAGTGTGACTTGTTTGAAATTCTTCCACAGAATAGCACCAGGAGACAGGTTGCAAAAAGTGAGAGGCAGTGTTACACCATGGTTAAGGGTTCAAACACTAGCAGAGGACTATGGGGGTTCAAAGCACCTTTTCTGTTACTTAACAGTTGCATGACATCCTTGTCCGCAAAAGGGGGAGAATGGTAAGATCCCTCTCATAGAGTTTTATGAGGATTAAGTGGGGCAAAAGACCCAAAGCAGGTAGCAGAGTACATGGTGGAGACGCCCTGTGTACACAAGAGTTCTGTCAGGTCTGGCTTAATGTGACCAACGCCATTATTTCTGAATATAAACTGCAGAGCATTGCTCTTAAAAGTATGGTCCCCAGGGCACCTAGTTCAGAAACACCTGGGCTTTGTTATTCATACAGACTCCAAGGCTGCACCCCAGACTTCCTGCAACACAATTTGATGTTGAGGAAAGAGTGTGGGATTCTTTAACAAGATCACAGATGATTTTGATGAGCCCTAAAATTTGAGAATTGCTACCCTAGGGATAGCAGCTCCCTCTTTCTGCACATTATGCCACACACAAATTCTGAAAGGGACAGAATTTGTGTCCAACACAATGTGTGACAGTCTTGATGAGAGCCAGTGACACGAATTATGAATCTCCTCCTGTCAGAGAAAAACCCTTCAGGCAAGAAAGACCTACTCTGCTTTTAATGGAGTTCAGATAAATGGGGTAACCCAAAGACCTCCCCCTCTGGACAGCTGCCTCATTAGGCAGCTCTGCTAATCACTTCCTGCTCCAGCGCCTAAACCCACACTTGAGCTAATTCAGTCCAGATGGATTCCCACCCACCATTCATTACCCATGGGCATTCAAGTGGGTGTTCCCGGGGCAACTTTAGTTCCTCTCTTATGGGCCCTTTTTTATGGAGGAGGACACATGTGTAATGAGAACACAGACCATGCAGAACTCCCAGGGTTTAGTCATAAAATCAGTGTTATTTATTTTTGTCCCCAACTGCCATGTTAAACCTGCTCAGTGAGGATAATAAGCCCTCCCCTGCCACCGAGTGAAAATTCAGGACATCCTATGGTCAGATCATTATTATAAGACTCAAATGTACAGTCTTCATTCAGAAATTAAAATATCCAGTCCAACACAGGAATCAAAATTCCCATTCAAGCATAGTCAAGAATAAGACTCCTTCTGCCTGGTCCACCCCAACAACAGAGTCTGTGGTAGGTAGGTAACCTGCTTTGGAGAAGGGTCACACCCAGCTTTCTACTTGGCCACCTTCTCTACTGTCTACTTGTGATTTTTGATCCTTTCTCCCTTTCAGGTGAGGGTAAAAGAGGGAAGAAAGAAGAGAAGAGTAAGAAAGTCCTTACGTAGCTGGTACTATTGTAAAATAGCTCTGCTCTCCCTGGGCCCATTAAACAAACACTATGAACTCTACGCTTTTCAGAAGGCCAGCTCCCAAATGGGCTAACTGCCCTAGCTGAACCTATCTGGCAACCTCAGTTTTATGGACAGAGAGTTCTATACCAGCCCTGCTTCACACACACACACACGTAGGTGCTGTGGGTAGATGTCTAAAGAGCTTGAGGCCAGCTCTCGCTCCTATGTGGCCACATCTGATCCAGAGGACACTCATGCATCTTTGGCTTCTGTTAAATTAGCTGCATGGACGGAGGTGGAGTCACTTCTCTTTCATGGTAGAGTCCCCTGGAGGGTGTCAGTCATCAATCCACAGCTCCTAGGTGCACGCATCATCCTCTTCATGTGGTCTCATGGAAGCCCCTCTCACTTAGCTTGAAGTGAAGGACAAACACCCCGAATGCACCTCCTTAGTTAGCCAGGAACACACAGCCTTTCAGCACCTCTCCAGACAAATCTTCCTCATATAATCCTTTCTCTTCATTTGTTCCTGGCTGTTTTAAATTCCCCCTGGGAGAAGGGTGCTTTTTAAATCAATAAAACTAGTTCTCAGATATCCCCTTTAAAATCCTTCTGTGTTGATGTCTGGTATCTGCTGGATCTTAACCTCATTAGTTGAAACTTCCACAAAGCTAATCTTCAGTTGTGTCTAAATCCACCATGATGTCATTTTCAGGTATTTTTTTTTAATAATAGTGTTTCCCCGAATAAAACATGTAAAATTCCAAAAAGAATAACTGCTCCAAAAAAATACCAGGATCATACAAAATACTGCACTAGCTCAGGCTGTGACTTAGGCTCAACCTCAGCAAAATTCTAGAGAGATGCCAACACCTGCAGACAACTGAGCCATTCCATTATCTTCAGAAGGCCACCCCCACAATGGAGAAAAGAGTGCTGTGTCATGGACAGTTGGCTGATGCCACTTACCATCCTGCACTGTGACTATTTAATGCCATTTCACCACTGGGCTGAAAGTTCCTGAGCACACATCTGTACCTTATTTTTCTCACCATCCCCAAATACTAGCAGAGATGCATACGTAGCACTAAATAAATGTTAATTGCGTGGAATAAAAAAAAATGTTTCCCTTTATAAATCGACCTCTGACCGGTCCTTTCAGCTACATTGAGGTAGAAATGACTAATAGCAGCTGAAAGCATTGTATCTTCTGGGCATTTCTGTGAATATATCTGTTTTGCCAATGGGTTTCAGCTCCAGGCAAGTTCACTATGGATTCAATATGACCAAAGAAATGATAGTAGAACGTTCTTGGGGTGAAAGGGTTATACCCAATTTTATTTCCATGGTGGCAGGTCAATCATTAATGTCCCGTTCTCCCAGAGCTAGTCTGCAGGCAGCAAGCTGGTCTCTGCCTCTGGGCCTCTGTCCTCGGTGCTGCCACCACTCCAGCCTCTGCTCTGCTCTCCTGCAGCCTTGCAGCCCTGCCACCATGTTGCCCAGACGACTGGGTAGGGCTCTTTACATAAAGTCAATAACAATACATTGCCCACAGGTGTGTAGTGAGGTAGCCAACCAGGGCCAGGTGAGAATCCTGGCCATAGGAACCTTCACTTTATCCACAGTATGCAAGCATTAAGGAAAAAGTGTAGAGTTGATCATGGAATTTGAGGAATAAGCCTTTCTTGTTCCCTAAAATCATACCATGAGTATTTCAACAAAGAAGGATCCCCACCCCTGTTATATTTTACTGCACATGTGGTCCAGGTACATCCAGATGAACCCTGGAACTCAACATTTATTACATGATCTGGCCGGAGGTCTGCTTGAAACACAGATTTCTTGTTTGATGGTTGCTTTTTTTTTTAAGAGTACCTCCTTCATGCTACTTCAGAGAGGCCGTTGGGCTTTGCAGAGACATGTAGAGGCAAGTGGCATAAGAGGAGGCTATAGCTCTCCCTCTGTGAAAGTTAACTGTAGACTTGGGAGATTTGAAGACGCTCCAGAAGGTAGCGTCTACACCTGTGACAGCAGTTGCTCTTCTGAGAAACAAATTGCTTTACTGCGTTGGTCACTGAGTCTTCCACCTGCGCAGCATCTCACAGCATGTTGTTCAGCCCTGAAGCAAAGCATTCATCATGATTTGTTATGGGTGGTTTGTTATGGACAGTTCAAAATGTCTGTCCCTTCCTGACTCAGAGCTCCTTGGGGAAAGGAACTTCTCTTACTTGTCTCAGAAAGCTGATTGCTTAAAACATGGAGTTTTTGTTAAATGGGCGGACATTAATGTTTTTTAGACAGATGGAAGGATGGATGGATGGGTGAATGGGTGGATGGGTGGATGGATGGACAGATGGAAGGATGGATGAATTTATTTCTTGCATATATACTATGTGGAACTTAGAAACACAGTGTCTCTGATACCCCTCAAAGCCAGCCACTGATCAGGAAGGAACTGGGAATAATACTCTTCTTCATCAATAGCAGCAAGCAATCTCTCACAATGGCATAATATTTTGAAATGTGTTTGTGTTCAGGTAATTTTTATGTTGAATTCCCTTTAAAATTAGGATGTAAACTGTATGTGAGAATATTTATCCATACTATAAAGTATCTTTTACTTTTTGATTAAAACTTGTATTTAGGGGAACTGATTGAGTAGATTCTGATTAGAGAGACTATTTTTGCTGCCCAGCATCCATTGTCCATCTTTAGATACTCATACCCTGATTGTTCTCAGGAAACCACACCCTCATCAGTCTCAGCCCAGGTGCCTGAGGTGAGTTAACCCCTCAGCCAAGCCAATCAGTATTTCTTTTCCGGGCCCTTCAGATAAACTCAAGGATGGATAGCTGATCCAATCAGAGCCTGTGGTCTGATTTTTGCTTAGACTCTTGGGAGTCTTGCTCATTCTGCTTAACTTGAACCTGAGGGAATATAAAATCTGGTTCCTCAGCAGATGTCTGCTTACAATGAGGAGGCAATATTTGTCTGAGAATGATTGTAACAGGTAAAGTAAAAGAAAGAGAGAGAACTGGCTCATGGTAAACATTATTTGAATCTCTCAATAAAACTTAAGTCATCTTTACTCTCAGATTATATATATGTATTTTTTCCAAGTGCAAAATGTTGTCTGACCCACTTAGCTTAAGGGGGGAAAAATTCTGTGTGTGTCCATATATAAATGATTCTCATTGGTCCTAACAGATTCTTTGATCTTTTCAGAAAATAGATCCTAAAGTAGGCTCAGATTTTTGCAACTCTGATAACATATACAGATGAGACTAAGTGTAATATTTTGAGAAGCCTGTGTGCAGACTCAGATCTCTCACAAAAAGTAATGTGCACCTACTCATCCAGGTATTGTGCCAGACCCTTAAAAGACAATAATCACATCTCTTTTATCAAGGAGTTTACCTTTAATAGGGGTTAGATTTATGAACAGCTTAACTGTAATACATGTGAGTGAACAATATGGGAAAATAGTGTGGTGAGAGTTTGAATGAAGTAATTACTTCTGATTTGCAAACAGTCTTGCTAATTCATAGTCACAGAATGAGTCAGTAGAGTATGTAGATGGGTAAGGAAGTGGGTCTTTTCCCATCCTGGTTGTATATTAGAATCAGCTGGGGGATTTTAAATACATCTGATGCTGGGTCCACTACCCCACAACTGCAGAACAATTTAAACAGCCTCTGGAGGTGGGTCCCAGTCATAGATATTTTTTAGAAGCTCCAGAGGTGCTTCTCATGAATAGTCAGGGTTACCAATCACTTTTCCTTAAGAATGACATTCAACCCTCTGGTGCATCCAGGCCATCAAAGGGAACTTATAAAGAGTGCCAGTGCCAGGGATCCATCTTCAGATATTCTGATTCATTGGTCTAGGGTTGGGTCCAGGTGTCAGTAAGTTTAAAGGCTTCCCAGATGATTCTCATATGCAGCCAGGATTGAAATGATCTACAGGGATCTATAGAGAACCCACTATTTTGGATGTGCCTATGAAGCATCATGCTAGGTACATTTATGTTTGATATATTTTACTCTTCAGAAAAATATTTCCGTCTTTCAAATCAAATAAGAGCCCCATTGTACAGATAAGGAAATAGACATACTGAAAGGCAAGATCACTTGACTAAAATGACCTATAAGTAAGTGATAGAGCTGGAATTTGAACCCAGTTTGTCTGGCTCCCAAGTGCGATTCTTTTTCCCACAGCATTCATTTATTCATTCACTCATTTATTGTCCTTTGGTCTGTTATTCTTTCAGTAAATGTTTAGAGAAAGTGTGTGGCTTAGTTCCTGGGACACAAAGTGTCTCCAGAAATGAATAGTGACCACAGAGAGGTCGGTGGACCTCACTAGGAACACAGCCTTAGGGACCTGTGTGCAAAAGCCAACTCACTGTGAAATAAACCAGCTTTAAGCCATCTCTAGAATCCCAGGCTGAACATATAGTAACTGGCTATCCAAACCTCCTTGTTCTGGGTACAGCACAGTGTGACTTCCCAGAAGGGCAACATGCCTAAATCATGCTGTGAGAAGTCAGCTCCAGCCCTCTCTCCCAAACGGCAAGCTGAATGCAAATACAGTCGATCCACTTTCAGCCAGTGAGTGGGGAGATGCAGGGCAGGTGAGGCTTCCTGTTGGCGAAGGAACGCCTGGGAAAGGCAGAGGGGCAAAGGCCATCTCGGGGTGAGGAGTAAGCTTTGCCTCCCAGGCACGATGAAAGAAACGTCTTTGTCTTGCTTCATCCCAAGAACAACTCGCCCTTTGTGACTGAGACTGCCAGCCGTTCCTGCCTGAAGGACTGGAGGAGCCTGTCATCTCAGCAGACAGAGGGAGGCCTCCAGGGCCTGAGGCAGGGGAGTGACTGAAGGGGAAGAGAAGGCCACCCTTCCTTCCCCTCACCTGGATGGCCTCCTGTTACAGGGGCATCCCTGCCATTTCAGAGATGCATGCCGTCCCACCACCTGGCCTCGCTGTGTTTGAGTTCAGGGAATTCTGTGTTCGTCGTACTGTCCACACACCAGGCCTCTGGCCCAGCTTGAGCAGTTAGGCTCCAACCTACATTTTCAGCTTCATCACTTGCCACTACCCACAGCTAATGACCCTCTGATGGAATAGCAGCAGGCCCCTTACCTCTGGACCTTCTCTCCTGCAGTCCTCTCTGCCTGGAATTTTCTTTTCACTTCCTTCTCTTGGAAAACTCCTACATAGTTGTCAAGTCTGCTAGAAGACTTTGCACTGTACAGGGGAAAATAGTCACTTTTATAATTTTTTAAACTAAAATATTCTCTGCTCTTTACTTTTATACCTCTACAGCCATTACACTCACCTCTGAGGCTTAGGGTTAAATCTTTACATTCTTGTTGCGAGTGTCTTCTCCTCCAGGATGCCTTCCTGGTGTCCTCACTTTTTATCCAGAGCCCAAGTCCAAGGAAGCTGCCCTCCTTCATGCTCCCATTATGCTACCCCAGTAGGACCCAAATGTTAGTGAGCATCAGAGGAATCTGAAGGACTTGTTAAAATGCAGTTTTCTGGGCCCCAAGCCCAGAGTTACTAGTTGGTGGGTCTGGTGTGAGACCAAGAACATGCACTCTCCTACACCCGCAGTGATCCAGATGCTTCTGGCCCAGGGATCACACTTAGACAACTGCTGCCTGACACTTACTTTAAACATAATTCTCTCATTGTATTTATAGCATGTGTTGTCAATTACTTGTCTATGATTCCAACTCTCCCACTCATTTTATCAGTCAGAAAGGGCAATGCCAGATTATGAAAAGCATCACAAATAAAATAAATCACAGTGCATTAGTTACCTACTGTTGTGTAACAATTACCACCGAACTTAGTTTAAGACAACGAACACTTACCATCTTCATAGTTTCTGCCAGTCAGGGACCTGGAAACAGCCTGGCTAGTCCGCCCTGACTCGGAGCTCTCTCACGAAGTGGCAATCAAGCTGTGGGCTGGGGTTGCAACCTCATCCAAAAGCTCAACTGGAGGACGATCCTGTTGTGAGTGCACACGTGTGATTGTTGGCAGGTCTCAATTCCTCACTGGTTATTGCCAGAAACTTCAGTTCCTCTTCACATGGACCTCTCCACAGGACACATCAATGTCCTCAAAGCATGAGATCTGGTCTCCTCAAGAAAAAATGATCCGAAAGAGCACACACACACTTAAGATGAAAGCTATGGTCATTTATAACCTAATCTTAGAAGTGATACCCCAGCACTTTGCCATATGCAGTTGGTCACACAGACCGATCCTAGTTCATATGTGATGGGACCACACAGGGGTCTGCCAGAGATGATGAGACTCACTGGATGCTGGCCACCACACAGGGCAGTGACAGGGAAAGAAGATGACCCCATTTACGTAGAGTGTCCAAGGAACACCTTTCTGAAGGGATGCTATAAAAACTGAGACCCGGAGGAAAACTGTATAAAGATTTAGGAGTCTGCTGTTCCAGGCAGAAGAAAAGAAGAGGCCCAGAAGCATAAATGAGCCTGTTGTATTTGAAGAAGAGAAAGCAAGCTAGTGTGGCTGTAGCAGCACCAGCAAGGAGGTGAAGGGTTGGCCATCATTTAACATCACCACCAATAACATTCTTAAAACACCTATTGTCAAGAAAGAAGGAGGAAAGTACATCATTCCTAACTTCAAGGAACTGACCTTCCAGGTAAAGAACAATCCATGTTTTTCAATTAGTGGAACAAAAACGAGAGCTTAGATAATTCGATATCAATGCATTCCCATTGCCACACCTACCATTTCTTCTCATATGACTTCCAGTTGTGTTTACTCAACATAGGAGCGAGGTTTTGAGGGAAAAGTAACAACTAATTGAATGAAGCTAAGGTCGTGCTTAAATTCATCAAACTGAATGAGTCATGACCTTTTTAATTTTGATGAATATACAACTCAGAATCAAGAAGGTGCTGGAAGAGACCTCAGAGATCACTCCATCCTTCCCTCTTCAAATCCAACTTGATTTTTAAGGAAGAAGAAATGGAAGCCAGTGAGCTGTAGACGCCAGCCCAAGGGCGCACAGCTTGTTCAGAAGTCTTCCATCCACTAACTGGATTAATGGACTTAATGAGCCCCCTTCACAGCAAGGTGCTCAGAGCAGTAGGGGAAGGACTGCAATCCGGTCTCAGGATTTCTAGGTCAGCCTGATTACCACAGGCAGAGGTGACCCAGAGGTGGTCTCAGGGGTGGGAAGGAGCAGAGAAAAGAGAAAGGAAGAGGCTGGGGAGCGGCCCCATGCTCTCCTCTCCTCAACCCGAGCCATGGGGCTCTCATCTACTATATATGTAAGTAAGTCTCCTGAGAAAGGAAGTTTGAGAAACGGTTCACAACACTATCCTTCCTTCTCCGACTCTGTAACCCAAAGATCAGCAAACTCTATTCCATGGGCCAAATCCAGCCCACTGCCTGTTTTTGTATGACCTGTGAGCCAACAGTTGTTCTTGCATTTTCAGATGGAGAAAGTCAAATCCAAAGAAAGATAACATTGCATCACACGTGAAAATCAGAAGGAATTCAAATCTCAGTGTCCATAAAAATAGTCAGAACACAGCCACACCTATGCATTAAAGAACTGTCTATGGCTGTTTTTGTGCTACAATGGCAGAATGAGTAGCTATGGCAGACCATATGGCCCCACACCAAATACGTATACAAACTGGCCCTTTAGAGAAATGTCTGCTGACCCCTGGGCTAGCCAAGCTTCTGAGATATGCCTTCATCCTTCCTTAATGTCTGCCTCCTTTCTCTTTGTCTTCCTTCTCCTTTCCAGCAAAGCTTTATTATTGGTTTGTATTCAGAATATAGTTAACTGCGACCCGCAGGTATGGGTTTTGATGTTAGTGTATTTTGGTTCGTGACTTGGGGATGCTCAATACTATGGTGTCAGGTTCCTGATTCAAACCACCCATACTGCTATCTGCTTTTCAAATAATATCCCAGAGTCACTGTAGAAGGGACTTACATGAAGACACCACCGCTCCCAATGAGAGCAGATGCTAAATGACACAAGCTGTTCTCTGCCTGTCTCGTTGGGCCATCAAAGTCTGAGTTGCAGAAAGAGCAGAAATGCAATATGTAGACAGGTCCATAGCCACTTGAGTTCCCAGACCACTCCCTGGAAGAACTGTTACTTTTCCTCCTTGTTGCAGGTGTGGATTATAGAAAGGGGTCACGGCTAGAGGTAGCCTGACTGAAGCATAGGTCAACAGCTCTTAGATGCGTTAGGAATCCTAGACAATAAGATGCATTTTAAAGGTGTTCTCACTACTCACTAAAGATATGCAAATTAAGACTATTTTAAGGAATCTGTTTTATACCCTAAAATAATTTTAAAGGAAATTTCAATTATGAAGAATAGTTTTAAAGAAAATTTATAATTATGAAACCCAGTACTTATAGGACTGTAGGGAAAAAGGAACACATATACATTGGACAAATCATTTTAGAGACCAAATCAGCAAAATAAATTGAATCAATATAGTCATGCCTTTTCTGACAAAGGAATTCTGGCAATACACCCTAAGGTACAAATTTTAAAAATTTAGAAAAAATTTGTGCCAAGAAATTAATTGCAGTATATTATATTTAGGTTGCTTTTTAAAGTAAAAAAAAATACCCAAACTTTACATATCTGATAAGACATTTTGAATTATTATGGTAAACTAATCCAATGGAAATATCTTGCTCCATTAAAATGAACATGTGACAACCTAAAAAATTCATTTAAAAATAATATTAAAGTAGAAAAAATAGAACAGAACATTTTATATATGTTGCAATTAATGTAAAAATATGCATGCATCTGACTAAAATTTGAGAAATGAGATTTCTAACAGTTCTTTTTTGTTAGGAATGTGGGCGAATATTGGTTTTAATTTCCATGAGAATTGTACTAAAGCCCTTTGTTTTACTTTCAAGCTCACATTTTTCTAAAAGAATACAAAGGAAACGAAGAATAAGGGCTGATCTTTGCCACATTACTTCTAGGGACACTGAGCAATACCATTTTGTTTGAGGAAGACTACATTGTAACCTCCTGGGGTACCTACCCCTCAAGCCTGTGATGCAGAGAATGGGATGCAAGTGGGAGACAAGCTGGGCTCTACCCACGAGCTCTGATAATCATGGTACCGACAGAGACGTATATCCCTGATGGAGGCGGCGACAGGGGCCACTGGGAAAGTGACTCAGCAGGGCCAGATGGTATTTATTAAGGAGTTCATTTATTTGGATCAACTAACACACAAAATAGCAGGGATTCTGACAAGGACACGTGACAGCTTATTTCCTTGAGCATAAGAAGCTGCAGACATACTGTCTGTCCTCCGAAGAGCCTGAAGAAGGGAGAGAGAGGCTCAGAGGTGGCCAAACGCTGAGCAGAGCCCAGGTCCCGTGGGATGACAGAGACAGAAGGAAATTTGTCCTGTGTTATGGGTTGAATTGTGTCCCTCCACTGAAAGAACAAACAAAACATGTTGAGGTCCTAAGCCCTAGTACCTCAGACTGTGATCTTTGATCTGTGAAAATCGGGTCATTACAGATGTAACTAGTTAAGTTAAGGTGAGGCCATACTGAAGGAAGGGGGTCCTAATCCATGTGACTGGTGTCTTTATAAGAAGAGGAGAGCGCACACAGAGACGGAGAGCCAGAACACCATGCGATGGGAGAGACAGAGACGGGAGTGAGGCAGTTGCAAGCCAAGGGAATGCCCAACACTGCCAGCCACCACCTGCACCAAGCAAGGGTTAAGGGAAGACTCCCCTACAGGCTTCAGCAGGCGCAGAGCCTCACTAACACCTTGATTTTGGACTTTTACCTTCCAGAACTGTGAGACAATAAAATGTCTGCTGTTTTTAAGCCACCCCGTTTTTGAATCTTTGTCACAGCAGCCCTAGCTAGAAAACTATGCTCCCTGAGAAGCCCTCAGCTAGCTGAGAGGGCCGATCTGTCAGCAGTTTGCTACACAGCTTTCAGGAAGTTACTTGCATTTCTTCATCTACACCAGAGGTTCTCAGCCTCAGCCCTACTTTATGTGGGAAGCAGTTCTATGCGCTGTACAATACCCAGTAGCATTCCTGGCCTCTACGCACTGGATGCTGGTAGCACTCCTTCCCCAGTCCTGATAATCACGAATGTCCCCAGACATTATCACGTGTTCCCTGGGAGGCAAGACTGCCCCCAGTTGAGAATTATTGGCCTGCACAATATGATTAACATACTAGTGAAAATGTTTCACTGAGCCCTCTTGGGGAGTGAATTTGATAAATATGTTTCTAGTCTATAAAGACGAAAAGAATATATTTGCCAATACAATACAAGATATTATAGGACAAATTTAATATTATTTATTTACTGTTGCCTGCCAAGTGCAAAAAAAAAAATAGCATAAAACATTCTTCCCTTCAAAAACATTCACAATCAAGCAGGGAAGGGAAGAAAGGTACAAAGGCAAGGAGCGTCACTGGGGTCAAAAAGCAGAGGAAGAAATTACCCTAAATTGAATCAATCAGAGGCCTTTATGAAAGAAATAGGATATAAGCCACTTGTTGAAGGATGGGAACAATTGCTGCAGGCTGACAGAATCTGCAGAGGAATGGATACGCACAAACCCCGGACACAGGAGAGGCCAGGTGAGGAAGTCAGGAGCTAAGCTGATTCAGTAATTTGTGTCTTTCCCTCTGCCCGGAAAGCCTTTCCCACTTTAATTCACAAGCCAGATTTCCCCCCGTCCAGCCTCAGCTCAGGTGCCAGCTCCTCCGAGAGGACTGCTCTGAACTCCCAGACTTGGGGAGATGCCCCTTCCCCTGTTCCTCTTTGCCCCCAGAGTCTCTCATGGGGTGCTATGGCCTTTGGGGTGGGTGGGTTCTTCCCTGAGCACTGAGTGACCCAGAGGGACCAACTCGTGTATCACAGGAAAATGAACATCTCTGACTCCCACTCCGCAAGTATCTTAGATGTATTCGCCGATTTGGGGGACAGCCACAAGCACCACAGTTTGCCAAATACCTCTAGGTGGACAATACCACTCGCAGTTAAACGCACATCTTGTGTCTCTTGCTGTGCCTGAAACCATGAGTCTGTCTCCTGTCCATGGTAGGCTCCTTTAGGAGAGAGACTGTGATTTCAAATCATACCTGCAATGCTAAGACCTAGCCCAGCACCTGGTTACAGTTGGCCCTTGGTAAATATTTGAAAATCTAATTAAAGCAGAAGGTCCTTCTTGAGAGAAACAAGAAACTCCAATTTGAAACTCACATTGGGGGCCAGACTAAGGGACTTTGCATAGGCTGAAGAATGTGGGTTTTATTCTGTTATGGTGAAGTCATATAAAATCGCTCTTTTTGTACATCAAAAAATGGTCCCTTATCAGCAATTTCATGTAGTTCATCCTAATGTAAAGCAGTATTATTATTTACTTCACTTTGTTTTTAAAT
The DNA here is from genome assembly GCF_030020395.1 of Manis pentadactyla. Taxonomy (NCBI): domain Eukaryota; kingdom Metazoa; phylum Chordata; class Mammalia; order Pholidota; family Manidae; genus Manis; species Manis pentadactyla. The sequence continues at coordinate 14,052,844 of NC_080021.1, read as the reverse complement.
CGAAATAGTTTTTAAAGTGTGAATACCTAACTTTGGTCTCATCTTAAGTACTAATTTCCATGAAATAGTGGGTTAGATGTACTGAATTTCTGTCTGTAAAAAAATTAAAATATTACAAGAATGATGATTCTTAACAACTAACGGTCATCCACGTACCACCTAACAGTATACCCTGTACCACCCGTAGACACAGGTCCTGCTGTTGGACGCTGAAGCGCTAAATAACAGGATGGATTAACTGCATGTGATACCTGCTACCCGGGGCAGTGAAATGCAGGGGTGGGGTGGGTGGGGTGGCCTTTAAAGAAGTAAGGTAAAGAGGAAGAAAAGAAGGGGAGAGAGAACCATTGAGAACAAGGAAGATGTGGAGCATAAAAAGAGGAATAGGAAGAGGAGTTGGAGGAAAACAGGAACCAGGCAGGAAGAGAAAGAGAAGGAAAGAGAAGGAAGAAAAGCAGCAGCAGGCAGAGGAGAGGATTGCTCTGGGCCCAGGTCTGCCCCTCACTTTGGTTCCCAGGTTGCCCTCCAGCACGGCAGTGCAAGCAGCCTGGAGCCCGACTGTCATGGCTGACATAGCGCCTGCCTATTTTTAGATGAAATTAATCATTTTCTTGTGTTATTTTTGGTTCAGATAATGGCTGGAGTACACAGCCGCTTCTTCATTAGCTGCCAGCAAGAATGTAAACAAAGTTGAATCCCTGCTTGGCAGGTTCCCCCTTCAGCCGCGTTCCCCGAGAAAGCTGACTCTCCTGAAGCCTGCGAGGGGCTGCAGGGGGGGCTCGGCCGGGCATGATGATGCGCGGATCTGCAGGAGCTGGAGGGACCGGACGGCAAGGCTTTCCTTGTTCCATCTCCCTTAAGGTGGGCATGAGCGCTACTGCCCCTCGGACTGGGTCGCCCTCTGTTGGGGGGGCTGTGCTGTGCATCATGGGCTGTGTAATAGCATCTCTGGCCTCTGCCCACTAGATGCCAGGAGTGCCTCCCTGACCCCTGCCGTGACAACCAAAAATGTCCCCACACATGGCCAAATGTCCCCTGGGGCACGGAAGTGCTCCCCACTGAGAATCTCTGTTTTAAACTGAAGCCATAATAGTGTAACTCAAATTATGGTGGCACAGACTGCTAACCATAATATCACCAGAAATAAGAATTTCCAAGCTGCCTCATATACGTGAAAGAGCAGAACGCTCTTATTTATTTGCTCTCGCCTCCAGGTTGCTACTGATGACCCATGAGAAGCAGGCACAGGCTCCAGGCTTCCCAGTGGTGGCTCCTGTCACTGCCCCTACCCTGGCCTTGGAAGAGGCCGCTGCTCTCTCCTCACCCGTTTCATCCCAAGTATGCACCGTGCCCTCCTCTTTAACTCCACCCAGCAGATCAGAGAAGCTAATGTAATTGCTCATTAGATTTTACTGAAAGCTCGAGGACACTAGCAGGGAATTATAACAACAGGATATCCAACATATATAATAATCCTTGCCTTGACCCTCCCAGACCAGCACTGGGCTCCCACTCAGTCTTACCCTGAGCCACTCTCCACAGGCCCTGAGCGGGCGTGCTCTGCCCCTCGAATCTTTGTAGTTAAGTCCACTTCACTGAAACTATACAGACTGTGTCCCCTCCTTGCACCCAAAGCTCACAAAAGGAGGCGTTTTCCCTAAAGTCCACACTGACACTTACCTCCCAAGTCCTCGCTCCTCCCCACGTCAGGAGCCACCGCTCCCAGGATGGTTGACAAAGGGGAACCCACTGAATGTCTACACCCATCCCAGGAGTGCAACCTGATGTTGCACCCTGAGAAAACCAATCACTCAATGGGTTGACATCAGAGCCCTTCCTGAGTGTGGGCACAGGCACTCCAGAACAAGTCTGTTTTTCCTCTATTCTCCTCAGCAAGGCTAAACTGAAATACGACGACATAACACCCTAAAGCAGATGTTCATGACGAAACATGGTGTGCTTTCCATGGACACTGGAAAGAAGTATGCTGAGACCTCAGACCCAGACTAAGGGGTAAAGGAGGCATTCAGAGTGGAAGTGAAGCTTTAGTAGCATAATGGAAGGTGACCAGAAATTGGTCAGATAAAATTTATGGGGGGCCTGGGCAGAAGTGGGAGCTGATTTCTAAAGCAAATGCACCTGATGGTGGAAAACAGCCCAGTGTATTAGATACAGCAAATACTATGGTACAATAAGATTTGCAAGGACACAAAGTACAGGACAGATAGTGGTGAGAGATTCGATTTGGACCAGGTCAGATTCTGACCTAAGGAGACTAGGAGGGACCAGGATCTAAAACATGATTTTGGAAGATGATCCTGAGGTTCAGGATAGGACACATGACAGTGGCCCCTCAACAGCTGTCTGGTCGTTTGTGCTGGCTGTCAGCTGAGAGTGCAGCTGGGACTGTCCACCAGAGCACTGACACTTGTCATCTCCATGTTATTTGGGTTTCACTGAGCATGGCAGCTATGTTTGGACAAGAGAGTGTTCTAAGGGATTTAGGCAGAAACTCTAAGGCTTCTTCTAGCCTATCTTTGAAAGTCCCCAGATATCATTTCTGCCACATTCTCTTACTTAAGCAGTCACTAACGTCAGCCTCTATTCAAGGCCCACCTCTTGAACGGAGGAGCAATGTTGGTGGCAGTAGCCATCTTGGAGACTGTCTGCTACATCTGTAAGCAGGCAGCCTACTGGGTTCTGCATTGACTGGCTCCCTGTCCTTCTCTACTCTTTATGGAAACTGCTTGGAGTATACCCAGCTATGTGTTTTACTTTGAGTGGATCAGATCTTAGCAATCATGAGTAAAGTAAAAACTTCCATAAGTCCAGCCTTCATAACTCAGTGTGCACATCTTCATGATCTGAAAATTCACTCTTCAGAATTCCTTGCCTCTTCTTTGTCCTCAAAATGCAGTCTTGTTCCACTTTCTTTAAACTCTTCTGTGAATTCTAACTAGAGTTCTTTGTATTTTCCGTCTCTCTGTTCCCTTCCCTGCTACATCTCATTAGCTCAGATAGGCTTATACAGGAAGAATAAAGTCAGTTCTAATGTAAGAGCTAGAAAAGAGGATCTGAACAACCAAATATAAGTACAAAGCAAGGCAGGGGATTAAGGGCTGACTTAGTGATTGGATTCTACTCAGTTAAGATCTTTTCTTCCAGTGGTTCTCATTAGCTGCACATAAAAATCATCTGTGGAGTTAAAACAGACTAAGAAGAGAATAACAATCCTGAGCTGCACCCAGACCTATGAATCAGAAGTGCAAGGGGCAAGGTGGGATATCTATATTTTTTTAAGATCTACATGACTCTGATGTTGTGCCAGCATGAATTAACTCCCCTTAGGTTTCAAGATACCACAATGAAAGGAAAATTATGGGATTTTTTTTTACAATTAAAGTTTACACTCTTTTACAATTATGGTTCATCTTATTAGCACACACTTAGTGTTTTTCTATTGAAGAACTGACTGAAAATATCAGTTAAGTTTCCAAGTGTGAATTTATGTTCTAATTTCTGGATGAACATCTAGGTACATTTATAAAGAAACTAAGAAGATAGCTCTCAATATGCAGAGATTCACTTTCCAGGCATCTTTTCAACATTGATCTTATTCTGCAAAAGACATTGACCTCCCAAGAAACAGCCACAGCCAGGTTCTCACTGTGCTGAATTTCCTCAAGAGCACCCGGTAAGTGGGCCACAGCCGCAGCCAGCAGATTTTGCATTTCTTTTGTTCCTGCTGAGGATGAAATGTGCTGAGGCCAATAACCTGGTGAATAATTCATTTTCCCGGAGAACAATTTGTAAGCTTCAGAATTGCTTTTGCCAAAATAAAGAGCAAACTTAAAAGACAGTCGTACTTTCTGCACATACATAACCTTTTGTAATTTTCTAATCATTTACCTAACAGTGATGGCGATGACCATAGCTAGTGCTTGTTAAGGGCTTACAATGTGCCAGGTTTTGTGCAAAGTGCTTCAACATAGATCATCCTACTTAATGTTTGTAACAGTCTGAGTTTTGCCGTTTTTAGCCGTCTTTATCAGAAGAAGAAAGTGAGACTTACAAAAGTTAAGTAACTTTCTCAGGGCCACAAAGAATTTGAATCCACATCACAGTCACCGTGCCAGACTACAGCTCCTTACAGATGTATTGATCTATCAATCTACTGTAAATCAATAGATAGATTAGCAGAGGTAGAGATTGGGTAATGGATTAATTTGATAATCACAAAACCCTGGGTTATAAACAGAATCAAGTATGATGGTACCCACTTTCCAATGAGAAAACTTAAGTTGCAGGGTTAAAACAACCTGTCCAAGGTAACCCATCAAGGAGGCAAATTCAGCTTTATACCAGAGTCCTGTGATCTTTCTACAGCCCAGAGGCCACTCTGACAGAACAAAATATGATTTCCCTAAATCTTGCCTTGCGGTGTGAATGTTGGGTAGAATATGGCAGTATCCCAAGCCCCACGGTGATATTTTCAGCCAAGAAGAATGCTTTATCAAATCCCCACCAGCTCAAAGACTAGATCGTACCAAGATTTTGCAATATGAACATAATGTTCCCTACTGTCCGGGATCTAATCCTTTTCCATCAGGGAGCACAATTGCAAACAATGACTCCTAACTAATGAGGAATAGGATCCAGCTCTTACTCCACACACCAGGACCTTTACACCACGTTGGAGGCAATAGCCCTGAGGTGAAAGGGCTGCTCCGTGTCTAACCATTGAAGCTCTTGCTTGAAGGAAGGTTTCCCAAAATGAACCCCCAAAGAAACTGAAAATGGCATGAACGTACATCCTGTTACTCAACACTCCCTGGGTTTCACAACGTGAAGTCAGGAAGAAAAGGTGCCAACATTCCTGAATGTTATAATCATTAAGGAGCAAACTCTAATGTTCCCACACTTAAAAGTTGAAGAGTTGGGATTATTCACTCTCCTCCTCACTTACGGAATCACTGCAAAACCATATGGGCTGAATTAAGCATCTGATGTGAATGCTCCCTACCATTCCCTCTGGGGGGGCTTGGGGCTCATCCCAGGCAACCAGCTCTAAAGACAAGGACATCCTATTTGGAAACATGATCATGAGCCCTGATATTAATAAGCACTTTCTAACTTCAAAGCATTTTAGTAACTGTTGCCCTAATTAAATCTCATAACCTCCCAGTGAAGAGGCAGGCTTCATCATTTCCACCTGACAAATGAAGAAACTGAGTCAGAGCCCTGTGGGATATGAAACCATGTTCTACCTGATTGTGGAACTACAGGAATATTTAATGAGTCTTACGCTACATTAAAACTTCAAAGTTGATTTTTTTTTTTTTCTGTTAAAATGAGGTGAAAGCAAAAAAGGCAGTTGAGGCTGTGTATTATGCTGATGGAAACTACTAGACCTGGTTATGTGGTCTTGGCCTAGGGATTTAACTTCTCTAAACTTCAGTTTCCTCATCTCAAAACTGGAAGTAATAACAGAGCCTACCAAAACATCTTGTTGTTTGGTTAAATACGTTGGTGTATATTAAAGTTTTGGGCACACAAACATTCAATAAGTTTTCGTTCTTGTTAAGCCAGTTCCTCTGTATAGCCACCCATTGATACCTTTACTGACACACCAGCATTTATTGGCAGTCCACCGAGTGTCAAGGACTGTGCTATCCAGAATGAATGTAACAGTGAACAATACAGATAAGGTCACTGCCTACATCTGGGATATATCTTAACTTCTTCTTATAAATTAATTCACATAAACTTTGGGTCATTCTCCACTGTTGATTTTGGGCTGCTCTCCCCACTCACATGGCTAAAACATCTCATTGTTAGTTCTCCCAACTGGACCCCCAGAGTTATTGTGCAGGCTGGGGTCCTTTGATTGACTTTTACTAGCCAGTGCTGGAGACATTGAAGACAGTAGTCTGATCTTGGCCTTTTAACTGAGGTGACCAAACGAAGTCTTGTAGAATTTCACACCTATTTATTTCCATCTCAGCCCATGCAGTCGGGAAGATCTGTGTTATAGTTCTGTTATTGTGGGTAGAGTGGGGGGCACTGGGGTGGGAAGGAAGAGCAAGAGGGGAGATTCAGGCAATGCTTCAGGGCTCAATGAGGCCACCAGATTGGCAGTATTTTTAAAAGAAGCAGTATTAGTAAATAAGGCATTCTGTGGGAAGGGTACAGAGTTAGCAAACACAAAGGTTCCGCTCCATGGAGCTTCTTGCTTGAGGACCTCAACAGCCTCAGCACCTACAACTAACTCTTCTTCAATACCTTTCTAATTACATTTATAAATATTTATATAATTTATGTACGTGTACACATACCTACACACATACACAAATGCACATATAAACATGCATTGTGTTTTCAATGAACAACTGCCTGTTGGGCAATCACTAAAGGAGACATTTACTGAGCTTTTTATTTAAGGCCAGAAATGCTGATGGATGCCCTGGCGGCAGACATCAGCACATTTAATTTTCTTGAGATTTCCATGATGTGAGTATAACTGTTTTTCTCATCTTACAGAGGAGGCAGCTAATGTTTGAAGACATGAAAACTTGCTTATGTCTTACCACGATGAGTTGGAATTAAAACCAGGGGGGCTCATTATGTTAAAAAAGTAACTATACTACAAAGCGTAAGAGGGAAGAAGAATGGAAAATAGTAAAGAAGAGAAAGAGAGAGGAAAGGGAAAACAACCTAGGCAACTCTAACTCAGCAACGCTACGGCATGGCAAAAACAACTAGACAACACACCCACGTTTTAAGGCCCAAGTGTTTAGGGACAATGGGGAGGAAACCACTGAAAGGAGATAAGATGGGAGAAGGAAGAGGTGATAGAGGCTGAGGCAGAATTGTAGCCCCCGCCCTCTGGGCCCTCACTTGGGGGCACCCAGCACCCTAAGCTACACGGCAGGCCGTGACAGTGGAAATCATTTCCCAGGGGAGGACAGACCCACATCTGATGCGTCTGAGCCCCCAGGACCCCTTACTCTCAGTCCAGGCTGAGATTTTAAAGTGTCAGTCCCAAGGAGGCACCTTTGCCTGGCTCAATGTTCTCAAACTCAATCCCTAAGCTAAATGCCTTTTTCTCCAAGAAGGCTTTCCTGAAAATGCCCACCCCAGTGCTCTCTCCAGTGGCTGAAGCCCTTGTAATTACAGAACTGAGAGTAACCTCTGTCTACTGAGTGACCACAATGTGCTAGGCATGACGTAAACCCTCCCCATGTTTTTATTACTTAGGCACCAGGTTTGGAACGATCACAACAACCGTTTGAGGAAGTTGGCTTTACTCCCGTTTTCACTGGAGCCATCATGGTTGAATAGTTTCTCATACCGTCTTGCTCCCAAATGCCAGAACAAGGTTGCTAACCCAAAGTCCAGTTTCTTTTCCCTTCCTGGTGGCTGACCGCTTGAAGATTTGACCTGGGAGTTAAAGGAGCCCCAACAGAAGGAGCTGGTGAGCAGTCCCAGGCAGTTCCAAAAGAGCGTTGCAGCAGCGAAGAGGAGAAAGGGTGAAAAGTTCCATGCCTGGAAGCTTGACCTGTTCTGTAAAGGGCTCAGCTCAATATGGTATCAGGGGGACCGTCAACAGGAGTCAGAGATGCACGTCCGAGGGCAGAATCTCATTTCACTGCCAGGACGTTTCACGGAGCAAAGCGTTAAGGCAACAATTATTCGCTAAATAGAAAATTAAAGGCATAAATAAAGTCAAAGCTTAAACCAGTGAGGCAAAAATCATACGGGCTCCAATTTCCTTCTGCTTCTTGTAGCTGCTAGTTTGAAAAGAAGAAATCATGGAGATAGTAAAAGTGCAAGATCAATGGACCACAGTTGACATATGCCAATGCCTCTGACCACACATGTCCACCCCCCACCCATGCCCCCACCACTCCAATTTAGCCCCTTCCCCAGCCACTGTCAAAACCTAGGCACTTTGGACAGAGTAAGCCCTGTGGTCAAGAGACCTCTGGTTCTTTCATAGGAACTTCACTTTCCTGAGAATGAACCCAAGACTAAGTGAGTTCTGGTAAAAAGAGCTTTATTTCTCTAGACTCCTTGTCCCTCCACTTCTGCCAAAATACATTTCCTATGTGTATTAACCTTAAACACACATACATACACATACACACACAGTCTCTTGGTATTTTTCAAATACTAACTGCCCCTTTTCTAAAAGTCAGTCTCCTATTAGAGCTTCCTGCTTGATAGATAAGTGGTGACACATAACAGGGTATAAGCCAGTCTTAAGTTTTGCCTCCCATGGGTACATATGTAAGACAGTAGGTCAAATGTCACATACCCTGGGTCATATTTTATAAACCACTGCCAATGAGATCAAACACTGCTTGCGACTTCCCCCTCTCCTTTACCTTCTGTGTGCCCTCCTTTCCTTTGAATTCTTGCCTGCAGGTATCTCTCCAATCTTTGCCTTCCTCTTAATCTTCACTGCCTCTCTTTTCTAGACCATTGCAAATTTGGCACCTCTCCTCCACCCTCCATACAGGAGCAAGAATAGGTTTCTAATATTTTCCAATTCATGAATCTGATTATACCTTATGCTTGTTCAAAAACCACAATGGTTCTCCATTGCCCACCAGGTAAAAACCATCCCCCTTGGCCACACATTCCAGGACCTTCACAAACATCTACCTTCACCACCACCAATGCCATTTGTTTACGTTTCCACTCACCCTTCAAAAACATGAAAAACCTAGTCTGAACCAGTCATCACTCTGATACATGCTGAACTTGCTGTTCCCAAACACTCCTGGTCTTCTCATAGCTCTGCTTTCTCACCAAGTTCTCTTTGCTGGAAATCCTCCATCCGTCCTCCATCAAACTCTCACCGACCCTTCAAGATCTGGTTTATATGGGGTCTTCTCTGTGAAGCCTGTAAGACAAACTAGACACATGCAAACTTGCCCCAGGCATTCTTTCTCCTCCCTACCCCTGCCGTCTTACCATTTGTTCACAGATTGACCAGGATTTACATCATTTTGGAGGATCACTGTTGGCTTATCTATTTCCCGTATAAGGGGAGATTCTATAAACCTAAAGGGCAGGAGAGCAACAGATTATTTTCTGTCTCCTTAATGCATTACCTGGAGCATAGGAAGTACCTATGAATACTTGTTGATTGGCCCTCCCATCTCCACTCTCTCTCAAAGGAGTCACTTTGCCATTCCAAGCTACCTGAAGGCGTGCGCAAGACCAGTGGCTACCTACACAACATCTGAGAAATCTTTCCCATGACAAAATTTTACCTCAACCACCACCTCTGCCCTGGGAATCTGAGGTCACACCGTGACATGTTGAATTCTCAGCACATGCCACCTTTTTAATTTGTTCAGTCCTACTTATTTTCTCAGCCAATATCATGTCATCCTTACAAGAACAGCCTCCGAAGCCAAGATGCCTGTCTTCACTCATCAGCTTTGCCGCTGTAGCCGAGCAAACTGCAGTTATTCATTTATCCTTCCGGAAACAAGATCCTAGTAATTCTGACTTCACAAGATGGTTGGGAGGATTTAGGAGGGGAACACTTTACACGGGTAGAGCGTTTGGAATAGCGCTGGCACGTAGTGGTGCTGACACTTGCTCTTGTTATTTTCCTATTCAGCCCAAGGTCCCGGCCCACTCTTAGGTTCCCAGAGCCCTCCAATCCCTCCTTCCCGTTCAGGCCTCCCGGCTGGTGCTCTGCCCTTGAGTGCCCTTCTCTTTTGTCTATCCATTCTTCAAGAGGGAGCCCTAACCTCCCTCACGAGCCACCCCTGACCACTCCTCAACCAGCAAAGTCAACCCCTTTCCCATCTGTCTCCCACTGAAGCCTCTGCAGGCCCTGCTGCCAGCATTTGCCGGTTCTGACTTGTAGTCCCCGTCTTCTATTCAGTCCAGTGGGCCGTGCCCTGTGACAGTCTCTATGCACCCAGCCGTATCTGAGGTCCTGCCCTGTGCCAGATGCTGTGGCAGCTGCTGAGGACACCACAGAGCTCAAACACGGTCCCTGCCCCGAGACACAGACAAGAAGATAATGTTAAAATGCATCGCAGGGGTAACTGCCATCCTGTGTAGGCACTTTGATGGAGTTCCTGTCCCTAGCAGAATACCTGACAGTTATTAGGAAATTGAAGGGAGAAGAAAGGATGAAGGAGAGAAGGAAGGCCAGAAAAAAAGAAAGAAAGAAAGAAAGAAAAAAGTGAATTAGGAGCATGGAGATACTTTGGTGGTGAAGTGTCTCACTGGAATATATTAACCACTCTGAAAAGAAATTGCTTCCACTTTATTGAAGAAACTATTTGTTGATGACTTGAACACTGTGTCTCAGCGAGTGGCCCATATGCCATGGGAGTCAATTTTCCACAGTGTGTAGATGCATTTTAAATACAAATACTTACATATTTTAACATGCATTAGTACTACATTTCTAGCCTGTCAAACTTATCTTTTCATAGATGGTATTGTTTTAAGAGTGAGTTTAAACAAATTACATGGGAGTGGAACTGGGGACCTCTGATTTCAGGGCTCACCTAGAAAGGAGCTTCTGAGGGGGAAATGCCCAGTGGCCCTCCCGAGGACGGAGGCAGCTAAAATCCAAGATTGCGCGGCTGGCCCTCAACCTCCTTGACTAGCACTTTCTGATGGTCAACCCACACCAGCAGTTGTAAAGAGCTTCTTCCTCAGCTTTTAGTCTCCAGACTTCTGTCTCACCTGCAAACAGGCCCCGAGTCCCTAGATGGAGAGATTGAGGCTTAGAGGAGTGAAGTGTCATCAATATTTCACTGGCTTAAACTAAATCTAATTGCAGAGAAGGTAACCTGACCAAGGGCACTTTTTAAATAATCTTGGTCTTTCCCACTACAGAACTTACATCAGAAAATAGCATATGTGGGTAATTCTTCCTCAGCCTAAATTTCAAACCGCAGAGGATTCTTATTTGGACCCACCATTTCCATTTAAGTGATAGGAAGAGAAGTGATGCAATATCTCATTCGCATCTTCCTTGGCAGGACGTATCTTTAAAACATATATGAAGTTAGAGTTGTGATGGGATCACACCTCATTTCAAACAGTACCTGAGGCTCTGCTACCTGAAGGGTGTTAGCCCTGGGAAACCAGCAGCTTCCAAAAAGAAAAAATGGCCAACCTGCTCATTATCTTACAAATAAATGACTTTGTTCTTCTCTTTCTTTTTCTCAGGATTATTTTCCTCTCGTATCGTGCCAGACTTCCCATACCCTGTTATTGTAGGAGGCTGTCCTGACATGCTGTGACACAGTGTAGTACAGTTCAGTGAATATTGACACACCAGAGTGCCATAATCATGGCCAGAACACGTGCATAAGAAGAGCAAGCTGAAGGCTCTGGATATTCATTCCATCAGCAGAACAGCCTGAGGCCAGGTAGTGACATATCCAACTGTCAGCCCACCAAAGGTTCCTGAGCACCCCCAGCTGAGCATTAGCCCTGGCGAGGGAGCAGGAACTCCTGAGCCCAAAGAGGTCCCTGGGCAGAATGTTCAGATAGAGTGTCAGGTGGATTGTTCATCCACTGCTGGCTCAAGCTGATGGCCCACCCCTGCAGGTCCTCACCGCCAGTCACCGCCAAAAACAGACAATTGTTTTCACTCAAGACTTCTTAGTTGCTTGACTGAATTAAACCATGTGTTTGCAGCCTCTCTTCCCCCTCTTACCTGGTACAGAAATCACCTTGGGTATTAGACACAGTTTTATTTGGGACTGGCAATGAAAGCTTTTTTCCTGTTTCTGACCCTTCAGCTCATTAATTAACTCCTATTCTCAGTTCATAAAACATATCTTCAGGGAAATCATCCCAGACCACCTTGGCTGAGTCATGAGCCTTTGTTATAAGCTCTCATAAGTACCATATGCTTTTCTTCCAAAATCAGCACTTAGCAGAAATGTAAGTGTATGTTGATTTGAGTGACTATTTGCATTATGTCTGTTTTCTGTGAGTATTAGTCTGTTAGCTCCCTGAAGGCAAGTCTTTGGTCTGCTTTTGCCTCTGCCTAGTGACTATCATGCCTAAAACACAAGTGATCCTCAGTTAATAGCTGTTATGTATGTAAGTAAGTGAATGAATGAATGAGTGAATGAATGAAAACAGTGTCTGCAACACAGGTATTATACTGAGATGACATAAGCAATTTGAGCTCAGAATAAAAGTATTCCTCTGTTCCTGGACACACAGCATTCAAAGCAGTTAAATTGTGGTGATGTGACTTTTGGGCCAGTGAAATGTGACTTCCAAGCCAAGCCCATAACAACCTTCAACATAGGCTTTTCAGAGCTTTGCCCCTCCTGGCTAGCTGTTTTGGAGATCGTCATGGCAGCCTTGGAAAGAGTTGTTAGGGTGGCAGAGTTCTATGATACTGCCCCCAAGCAACCACATGGAGTAGAGCCACCCTAACATATTCATCCATCTCCAAAACTAACTGTTGCACACTAAATATACTTCTAGTAAGGGTGAGCCTTTATATGCATAGAGTCTGTTTGTTACAGCAGTTGGTATTACTTGATCTACTATACCTCTTCCCAGTGATTCTTAACTGAAGAAGACTTTGGAGGCCATATTATAATTTCATGGGAGAAGGAATGGTTGGGAAACTCTCCCCAAGAGACTAGGACACCTCTGCCTCCATGTCCCCCCACTATAGTCACCATCCTACACACTTTACATGGTTTTCTGTGGAAGCATGGATTTGCAGATATATTTGGCTCGATGAGAGGCTGTGCAGGTGTATGGAACACACACATTCACCCACATGTGTGGACATGGGAGGCAGACACAACAAAAATCATGGTTCATCAGCAGCAGCATCAGATGATATGTTTTGATCCATTTTTTTTCAGGGCAATCAGAATGTCATCAGTGATCATCATCACACTAGACCCTGTGGAGGAATGCAAGGTGTAAAAAAAAAAATGTGGTTGGTGCCCTTAAAAGAGGCAGCACAGAAAAATTGAAAAAGCACAGAATTGCAGTGTAAAAGATCTAGCTTCCAAGTGACTCACCGGCAGTTAGAGCCTGGCAAAATTATTCCACCTCTCTCTTTCTTCATCTACTACCAAGGGATTTAAATTTGCACCTCAAAATTGCTGAATCATATATGATTCAGTGCATGTAAAAGGTCTAATGGGGAAGAGAGAAAGTACGTTGTGGATTATGACCAAGTGTCTCACATACTGTGGCAGAGTTAGACACAAAGTTTGTGGGAACATAACCAGTGGGGGTTGGGGAGCCAAAGGGAAGCACAGGGACATCTTAGTGTAGGAAATGATGCCTGATCCCATGACAAGTGTGGGATTCAAATGGTAGAGGCTGGAGAGGATGTTGTAGAGCTTCGTGGATGTCCTGGATCTTGACCTGAATGTTGGAAAATGAGTACACGGGCACAGAGAAAGTGTGAGATGGTATGGGACTGTCCAATCATCATCAAGCATTTCTTGAACATCAATTAAATCACTTGTGTGCTAGTTTGCAAAGCTGGTGTAGACAGAGAGGCTATATATAGTATGGTGAACCAGAATCCACCTTGGGCTGGAAGTTAAGAGCCAAGATTCTAGACTTTGCTCTGTAATTGTCTACATATTTGACCTTGAGAAATCACATCATCTTTCCAAGCCTTATCTGGCAAATGAAGATTCTGTTCCTGTTCTTCATGTGTAATTAATTCCGTTTCCACTTTCCTCCTTCATTTGTCACTAATTGCACCTCTCAGTATAGCCTGCAGGGGACACTAGACTAGAAATTAGAAAACCCGATTTCTCTTCCCAGCACCACCCCTGACAAACTGTGTGACCCTGGTCAAATTGCTTAACCTCTCCGTATCTCAGGTCCCCATCCACAAAACAGAGGGACGAGCAAACTCCACCCACTACTGAGGGGTGTAGCCGGAGTTAATACCCTCATCACTCTTTGAGCTCAGCAGATGAAAGGCACTGCAAAAGTACAAAGAATTTTTATGTGCTATTGACTTTATTTTATTTTCTGTGGGGGAGGGAGTCAGCTCCAGCTGGGAGGCTGCTTTCTCTGAATCAAAGGGCAGGAACCCAGCAAGTTTCTCAGGATCGGGGCCTTAGACTGGGCTGTGTATTCTGACAGTACCGGCCAATCCTCCAGCTCAGTTTCCTTTAACCTGGTGCTCCAGGCAATAACTGTGCAACTGTGCAATTTAACAATGTGTTCTTTGTCCCACAACCTTCTCATTTCGCAACTGCCCAGGTAATATGTTTGAGCCTGTAGGAAGAGTCAAATAGTTCATGAGGGAAGGGTTTGGCATGCCCGGCATAGATTCTACCAGCAAGTCCCAACAGGAAGGCAATCTCTCTTGCCTGGTCTCTGACCTACCCCCCAAAATGGGCAGGTATCACGACCAGGTATGAACGTTCTTTCCCAGCAGGCTATAATACCAGTTTGGCTTTTATCAATGCACTGGGGAGGTGTGTTTTGTTTATGATTTTATGCCATCTATTTTCCCAGGGATATTAGATTTTGTACAAAGTCCTTGCATTTGCGTCAGCTTTTAAAGCTACCAGCACCTTTTCAGTTCTTATTAAGCCCTTAATATGGTATGAATAGGGGAGCTATTAGACTAAAGAGCCATAATCACCCCTAAGGAAAACATCCATCACCAACATTTATGTGGTCTCTGAACCTCTAAAAGGTGTCGCCTCTGTGGTGAGACTGTTCTGTGGGACACGCCAAGAAGCCAATGCATTAGATGGGACTCAGAAAGGCATTTTCTAACCATTACAAATTGCCTAGTCTAGCATCTCAATTTCATCTACGTGATGAGCCTCAATTAAATTTGTCAGGGTTTGATCCTTTATCCCCAGATGTGGCTCTGACAGAGATTGCTGACATAAATAATATGTGCTCCAAATGCTTGCCAGGCTCCAGGCTCAGCCAGGACAGCTGTGGCTTTTTAAATGTCATTCCCAAGGTATCCTGGAGGTGTTCAGCTCCCCTCTGTCAAATCTGGGAAGGGAGCCGTGGGCAACATCAGCTCAGATGACACTAATGCATCTGGGCAGGTGTGCTACCTGCAGATACCCCAACAGAGAAGGTGGTCCCTGTCCACCAGCATGGCCTGCCAAAAGGAAGGCACTTCTTGCATAAGTCTTGAATCTGATGAGCTTGAATAGGCTTCCTTTAAAACTGTACATGCACACACGCACACACACATGCAAATCTGAAGAAGTTATCAGGGTTTGCCTTATTTGACTATAGTATTCCAGGAAATGGTCCAGGTAGCAAAATCTTTCCCCAGTGGTTTCCTGGTTCCTCATTCTTGACTTGCTTTCCTGCTGTCAGCTGGAGCCAGCAAGACAGGAGTTCTCACTCTGGACTCCTTGGCTCTTTATAGCCCAGGCTGATTTCAACTGGCTCTGGGTAGGTTTTATTCTGAGGGCTGGCTGGTATAAAGCCACAGGAAAGTCTCTGACAGGGTACTCAACTCCCTCGTGCATACTCCCACCTTGATCCTGGCTGGAACTTAAATGACAGCCCTACCTACTTGCTCAGAGGAGCTTTTACTGCAGTCAAAACATAAAGCTGTGAGCAAAACAGGCATTCGAACCCAGCAGATCTGGGCTGGCATCTGGCTCTGGACTTACTCACCATGTGATCTTGGATTCGTTGCTTCATCTCTGAGTCTCTCCTTACCCGTAAAGCAGTATATGGGGGTGAGCTTTCTCACACCTCCCTCGCAGGACAGGGTGAGGCACATGCAAATTCACACTCTCTCTCCATCTCCAGTGACTCAGTCACACAAGGTGCAGAGTGGCTCCTGGGCTGGCCTGCTTTCAAAGGATGCACAAGGTGGATTACAACCGGCCCGAGGGCAGAAAGTGAACTTTCGCAAAACAGTTACAAAGAAAAGATTAAATACAAAAGCCTTTTTCACTCTTCTTCTGGTAGAAATCTAGTCAAGAAGAAGATTGTTGCCTCTGACTCCATAAGCTACTGTTATGCCAAAAACTGGGACACACGTTTGCCTAGCACTTTACAGTTTGCAAGGCAAAGCCATGTCTATGAAACCATATGAAACGCTGGCTTTATTAGCAGGACAGAAGATATCCCCCTTCACAAATAAAGAAACTGAAGCTCAAAGCAGTTAAATAATAGTCCAAAGTCACATGTGTCTAAATGGTGAGTCAGGAAACAAGTTCATAGCCTGTGAAGCCAAACCTGGGGTGATTTCCCTTCTATTATATTGCATTTTTTGCCTCAGTGGCCTATGGGCATTCATATTCTTCAAATTGTTAAATGTTAGGAGGAACATATGGTAAGTTAACAGCTAACACAAAACAGACAAAAATCCCAGGACTATAGTTTTCCTAGCACAAGAAGGATGCATCTTAGATACAAAGCCTTTTACAACAGACACTGTCTGCCTTGTTAGTTATTTCTCTCACCTCTGCTTTCCCACTCTCTCCTATCCCCAAAGGCCCCTCCAATGAACTCTCATCTCTGGCCACTGGTCATTTGACGAGACCCCATGCTTCCTGGTCCCTTTGGCTTCTCACAGCCTGGATCGGCTCTGCCTAGAATGCCTGTCATCTCTCCCAGGCTGGCAAAGCCCACCTTAATCTCAGTGCAGTCTACATGTAAAGGTGTACAGTACATATGCTCTATATTGAACCACATGTATACAACTCTAATAAGAATTGTTAATCCCAGCTGTGTGACTCAGGGAAGATTGCTTTCCCTCTCTGAGATTCAGGGGAAATTATACTATCCCCCCAGCAGTACATGAAGATTAAACAAGAACATCTATAATGCAAGGAGCATAGTATTTGCTGCTTAGTAGATAATCTAGAAATACTAGTCATTTACTCACCTTCCTGTTTCCTGTGTACTACAGAGAACCATGTATGCCCATCTACAGTGCCAGTCACACATGTATTGCAATAATTTGTTTGTGTCTTGCTCACTAGACAACTAGTAAGTTCTTCAGCAATGTGAATGGCTATTTTTATCTCTGTGTCCCAGCACAGGGCTGGTACACTTTGGACACTGAATATGTAGTAAAAGAAAGAGCTGTGCAAAAGCAGGAAGTTGTAAAGAAAATGTTTTGCTTTCTCTGCCAAGGGAAATGTTACTTTGATTTCCCCACCTCTTTAAACCAGCCTTATCTGAATTTTCTGAACTTCAGATGACTTCAAATGTTAGTTCTGACCTGGAGATTTCAAGCTAGCAGATATCTCCATCAATAATTTTCTTTCTGCATTCCACAAACACCTGTGCTTGTGTTCAAAGTTGAAAGGTAAACATCTGAATAGAGTTCACCCCTCCTATATCTGGCAACCCTGCATACATATGGGTAACCAGTTCTTCAGCTCAGCCAGGAATCCACATGTTACAAAAAAATGGACATGAAAATAGGTGCTACACAGATGGAATAGAAATTGAGCCACAGGTCTAAGTGAACCAGGGAACAGAAACAAAGATACTATTCTTGGCTTCCCTCAGCCCTTAGGCTCCATCTTATGAATATCTAAATTTATTTGAGGGACTTAAAAGTTGCATGACTACACAGTTGCAGGTTATGTACACTCTCTTCATATCCCTTTTCTCATCAATTAAGTGGAAGAAATAATACTGTCTACAAAATAAGGGTATTGTGTGGAAATATCCTCACACTATCAAGTATCTATTTGGCTCTGCTTTGCTCTGTGCAAACCCAGCCTTGAGTTATATCTGCTTCAGTTACAGAATAATTGTGAAACATTTCATTAATAACCTTAGGCAGATAGGTCAGCATTACAGCCTGCATGGCCTCAGGAAGAGGGTGTTGCTAGTGGTGTATCTGTATTAACATTTCTTACCACCCTATGCTGGTTATTATCCCAAATTAAGGATGTCACAGAACAGAGCTGTACCCACCTTTTTGATGATGCAATAGGGCTGGAATTGTTTCTTGGTCAGCATCATTCTGGGAATGTCTCAAATATCAAGAAGAGGGTTAGAGTTTGGGTTGAAGTGAACACAACATCTTAAACTCTTGTCCTGCCCTATGACCTTTGAGGCATATAGGAAATCATTATAAGCTCTTGAACGCCAACATTTGAAAAGATGTGTGGCCTGATTGCTTCTATGAAGTAGAAGGACTCTTGGTGACATTTTGGAGGATAGATTAGAGGAGGGAGACACTGGTTGCTGAAAGATTAATTGAAAGGCTTTTGTACTGAACAGAATGAGAAATGATAGGGTCCTGACCCAGGCCACTAGCAGTGGGAAGACAAGGGTAAATGAATAAAGTATATTGTGAATCTAAAAGCTACACGTAGGTTGGGGACCAATTTTACAAGTGGGGATAGAGGAAAAGGGAAAGAAGGCAAAGACAGCTTATATTAACACAATTAAATAGTTAAATAGTCCTCTTTCCCTAAAAAGCCACAATAAACTCATCCATCTGTGACAAGAGCTTTGTCCAAATAATAGTTGATTGGTAAGCTTTTCTTTTTAAGGTATCTAGTTTTATCATTTAAATCATCCCCCCAAAAAACTGAATTAAACAGTGAAAGTGAATTGGTCATTAAATAAAAAGATTGGATGGACTCCACTAGCCCTGGAACTCATTCCTGTGGTTTATCACCTAAGAGCTTTGACCGCCTTAAGTGGCTGAAATGGTAGCCCTCTACTGCAGACAGACCTAGTCTGACCTTGCCTCACCAAGGTCATATTCCTGAGGCCAAGATTCTAAATTCTGACCCATTAGTACAGACACTTTATGGAAACTCCATCCCAAGTGAACCATCTCCAAATGCAGGCATACAGCAGGCTCATGATCAGCTTCTGTCCTGCTTTTTAGTATTATGGAAAAAGTTGTCCTATCTGTAAGAGTTCTGTGAAAACTTGGCTCGGAAGCACTTGATTTGGTGGGTTAAAAAAAGAATGTATTTCCAAGAACTCCCCACTAAGTCAACAAGCATCTCTTAGGGACTAAATGAACAAAAATAAAGGGAGAGGAGCCATCCTCAGGTACTAGCTGGATAAAGTTACAGGGTAGTCAGCGTCCCACTAGGCAACAGAGGGCACACTCAAATTACGGTAATTTGAAGAGAGTTTTTAAAAGACACTATTTATAAAGATGTAAATGGTGTATTGAGAAAACCTAAGGAATATTCTAGTACTCCAGGGTTAATAATAGATTTAGCACCCCAAGGTAGGAAAGAGAAAGAACATAAAATATTTATGGGAAACTGGAGTCAAAGAGGGTTGGATGGAGACAAGAGCTAAAGAGTTTGGTCAAAATATCCTGCGGTGGGGGAGCCAGAGGAGTAATCATGCCAATTCTACTACCAGATACTTAATTAGTACCAGATAGATACTTTAATAAGACTCTAGACCCTCCAGTCCTTTGCTAGTGCTTGCCCTTGCCTGAGTCCCTAGACACCAGACATGGGAGCCCATGGTCTAGTCCATGCAGGTCAGTCTCCTGGGAAGAATTCAGGGTGGAGGAAGGTGGAGACGGCATTGGACAGATGGAAAGACATACCCAGCTCAGTTTCTTTCCAAGGGACCTCACGCTCTTTAACACACTAGTTAGGGCATTGGGATGCTCTACGAGCTGCATCTACTAGTCAGCAGTTCATGAACTGAGGTGACTGCAGCAAGCACACTGACTGAGCACATTAAAGGAAGCATTTTGAGAAATGCTACAGTGATGGCAGATTTGAGGATTTGGTGTATATACTAATGACTGGCAAAGATCCACTGTGATTTAGGAATATTTTTCCTTTAATATCTGCTGCCCTAACATTTGTGGTTTGGGGCACAGCTGGTTGGTTATACTACCCTCATTTTCCAGATGAGGTAACAAAAAGAAGTCTCTTTGCTCATCTCAGTTCATAAAGTTCCATAAAAATCTTGTCCTGAAACTCCATTAGTGTCCCTGGACTTCTATGCCATGAACGCCAGTGGTCTAGTTCCAACCCTTAGCTTGCCTTGGCCTCCCAGTAGATTTGAAAATTTGACGATCTCTGCTACAGACTGAATGCTTGTGTCCCCCTCCCCAAATTCATGTGTTAAAACCTAATCCCCCAACACGAGGGTATTAGGAGGTAAAGGCTTTGGGTGGTCATGAGGGTGGGGCCCCCATGAATGGGGTTAGTGCCCTTTTAAGAGAGAGCCGGGAGAGCTCCCTCACCCTCTCTGCCATGTGAGGACACAACGAGGAGGTTGTCCATGAGCCAGGAAGTGGGCCCTCAACAGACACTGAATCTGGCCACACCTTGAGGTTAGACTTCCCAGCTTCCCAAACTGCATGAAATAAATTTTTGTTGTTCCTAAGCCACCCAGTCTGTAGTGTTCTGTTAAAGAAGCCTGAATGGACTAAGATAATCTTGAAAAGCTACTTGTAGAAAGCTCATCAGCTTTAATTTCAGATACTTTAATAAGACTCTAGACTCTCACCCAGCAAGTCTACCCATCAACACATGTTTTTCAAACTCTCCCTTCTGTGAGATACTTGTTTAGCAACTGGTAGAGTAAAGTATCAAGAAGAGGGTTAGAGTTTGGGTTGAATTGAACACAACATCAGAAACTCTTGTCCTGCCCTATGGAACTTCACAGTGTAATGGGGAACCAGCCCAATGCTCATCAACAGGATAATGGAAAACAAATTTTAATGTATCCACACAATGGAATCCTATACAGCAACAAAAGGGAAGAAATCTCTAACACCTGCTGTAAGATGTGTGAATCTCAAAAAGAAACCAAGTAAAAGAAACCAGACACAAAGAGTACATACTGTGTGATTCAATTTATATGATGCTCAAGACAAGGCAAACGAATCTATGTGGACAGAGATCATATTAGTAATCTATTGATATGGACACAGATTAGGAAGAAGCATTGCAGAAACTTTTGAGATGATGGAAATGCTCTATTTCTTGAAGCGAATGTGGTTATTCATGTGTACACATCTCCAAAAAATTCATCAAGTGTTATCTTTAAGATTGGTACAATGTATGCTTACAAATTATACCCCAATTTTAACAAAAGTATAATAGGAAGCATTACAGTGAGATATGTTTAGTGATTACAATGCTGGCATCCCAATGACTTTCTCCTCCACATGGATACCCTGAGAGCCTTCACACATGTGTTTCAGGAGACCAAACTATATGGTTGTAAAGAGCACGGGCAGTACTGAGTGACAGATTTAGGTTCAAATCCCAGCTCTGACACTTCCTGATGTATGTCTTTGAACAAGCCACATAACCTCTCTGATCCTGAACTTTCTCATCTGCAAAATCAAGCCCCAACTTATAGTGTTGTTGTGATAATGAAATGAGAGAATTAATAAAAGAACTTAGCAGGTTTCCTGTCACAGTGTACAAATATAATTTATTATCGTTATCACTACTGCTGTTTGCCTGCCCTGCCCTCGCTTTCACCTGGAATGAAATATATTTGGGGAGGTGAGAGGAAGGGAGGAAGAGAGGAAGAAGAGGAGGGTGGGCAGAGGGAACGGACAGTGTCTGTGAATGCTGGCTCCTCCCCCCTCCCCCTGCCTCCTAGCATTCTCATTCGGGCAAGTTCACTGCAGACAGCGGTGGAAGATGTGGTTGACTAGTCATGACGGGAAGACAGGCAGCCTGGCCTGCAGGCCCTCTTAATGTGCAGGACAATGTCCACCCTGCTGTGCTCCGTCTCAGACTTACCCTAATGGGGGTGTGAGTCTCTGCTGGGCTCATTAGTGGCCCCCTCACCCATAGTCACCCACAGTCCTCGAGACTGTGACTGAACTCCTCACAGAGCCAGTGTGCCTAAAGGCAAGAAGTGCGGCTCCATGGTGTCTGCCAGTTGGCTGCTTCCCTAATAGACTATTGATCTCCACCAGGAGAGTTACAAGTCCTATGCACCAGGCACTGGCCATTCAAGGCAAGGCCTCTGCAGGTGGGAAATTAGCCATCGGCTGGACATTAACAAGCAATTATAGTCCAGTCCCTGTGTTACCTCCACTTGGGGATATCTGGGCGGTTGCTTTACGAGGAGAAGGAGAAGAAAACACAGAAAACAAAACACACACAAAAGAACTTGAGCAGTACAGAGTGCTTCTCTGGAACCCTGTCTGATGAGGGTGAGGCTGGATGGTGTAGCAGAACAAGCACTGGACTCAGAGGCAGGAAAATAAGTGAGCCTGTGACTAGAGCCTGTCCACCACTCTCCTTCTCGGAGCCTTCCTGCCTTCTTCCTAAAGCCGTGGTTCTCAATCCCGGCGGCACTGCAGAGTCAGCTGGGGATCTTTGAAAATCCCTTGTACCGAGACCACACTCCAGCACAATTACATCAGAAACACCAGCGGGGAGCCCCAGGTAACAGGTGTTAAGGCCCCCAGGCTTCTCGTTTGCAGATAAAATCCTTGAGAACATCCAAAGTGAGGCGGCTGTCATCAGTGACCTTCAAGGCACTGAGGCTTACTCTTCCCTGGGCATGTAGGCTGCCTGGGACCGTGTCACAGTGCAGACCCTGCCTCGGTACCTCTGACTGGGACTGCAGGAACCTGTGCGTTTGTCACCAGCAACCAGATGATGCAGCTGTTGCTAGCCTAGGGACAATATTTTGAAGAACAAGACTCCAAGGTACTTTTTCTCCCCAATATTTGCAAAGTCCACAGCAGTGGTGCCCATGAAACTTTCTGCCATGAAGGAAATGTTCTCTACCCGTGCTGTCCAGTATCGTCCAAGAACCACTGGCCACGTGTAACTGTTGAGCACTTGGAGTGTGGATGGTCCAGCTGAGGAACTCAATTTTTAATTTATTTAATTTTAACTAATTCTAAACAGCCACTTGTGACTAGTTGGGACCACAAGGTACAAGGGGCTTTAACACATGAAGTGTATGATGGGGTAAGGAAGGCTATTTTTACTAAGCACCCCTGGGCTGAGGATCGCACGTACTCCCCTCCAGGAAAAGCTCTGATTCGTGGCAAGATGTTCTCTTCCTGGCACAAATTAAGCACAAGGTCTAAATCAACATGAGTAGAATGTGTTGATTCTAGGTTTATCATGGGAGGGAAATGGCTCAAGATGTGGCTGATGAGGTGCTCGTTGTACTGGGCCTCCTAGGACAGGCCGAGGAGTTTGGGCTTTATCCTGAGGGGACCATGAAGGTCGGGCCGAGCTCTCCTGGCAGCACAGAAGAGGGGACCCTCACTGGCACCCAGAGCTGGCGAGAAAGGTGACGAAAGGAGGGATCGTTTGAGTTGAGTCCTTAGGGAGGAGCAGGGGTTCACCAGGAAGCTCAACCAGGGAAGGAGAATTCCAGGAAAAGGGCATCACATGCGCAAGAGAAAGAAGGCACAAACGAGAAAGAGAAGAGCACTAAGTGCGCAGCAGAAAGCAGGGCACATGAGTCTCTAAGAGGCCTTTGGAAGTCTGCGGATAAAATGAGAGTTCCTGGGGCCAGGATTCTCACCTGGCCCTGGTTGACTAGCTCACTGCACACCTGTGAGCAATACATGGCTGTTGACTCTATAGAAAGAGCTCCGCCCAGTGCTCTGGGCATGACAAGGTGGCAGGGCTGCAAGGCTGCAGGAGAGCAGAGCAGAGGCTGGAGTGGTGGCAGCACTAAGGACAGAGGCCTGGAGGACGGCTGTGTGGGACGACTGTGCAGAGAGGCCCAGAGGATGGCTGTGCAGACAGAGGGGCCCAAAGGATGGCTGTGAGGACAGAGAGGCCCAGAGGACGGCTATGTTGGACAGCTGTGCAGACAGAAAGGCCCAGAGGATGGCTGTGTGGGCAGAGGGGCCCGGAGGCAGAGACCGGCTTGCTGCATGCAGACTCGCTCTGAGTGAATGGGATTCTACTGACTGACCTGCCACCTGGAAATAAAGTTGGGTCTAACCGTTTCACCCCAAGAACATTTTGCTGTCAGTTTCTTTTTGGTCTCACTGAATCCATAGTGAACTTGCCTGGGGCTGAAACCCATTGGCAAGACAAAGTCCAACTTCAGTAAGAGACAACAGAAAACCAAATGCAATGGTGCCTCTTCTTATTTGAAAAGATAACAGGCATTACTATTGAGAAGGCCTTTGTCAAGACACAGCTGCCAAGCAGGACCGCTGCCACAGTCAGAGAGGGCGAGCACCGCTCCAATCCAGTGGCAGCTGTCTGCATACATACAGTGGAAGAGCTTTCCTTGGGCAGGGTACCCACTCTGCCCCATTTCATGCTTCATTTTTTTCCCTTTAAGTGTTTTTGCTTCTGGTCAAGAAAATCCCGTGAGAATGGAAACTTCAGGTGGGAGACATCTATAAAATAAGCCCCACATTTCTGGGGCTTCAGTTTCCTAATAACCAAATGAGATGAAGAATATGAGTCTTTTACATACCAGATACTGTTCCTATGCTGTAAATAATGCCATTTTATCTTTTGCACAACAGTGCCATGAGGTGGAAAGCATTCCTGCATTGTGTTAGAGGGCATGGGGCTGAGACATTAGGTAGCACAGGTGGAAACTGTTAGAGCCAGCACGCTCCCTGGGCCTCACCTGATTCTTACATCCACGCTCAGTCCACTACTGGGTGATTCCTTGGAAGTATAAAGGGAAATCCACTAGTCCGTTTCAATATTTTAAAACCTTCCTAGAAATCACTTATTTGCCTGTGATTTGGACACATACATTCAAACATCACAAGGCTTTGATGTGGCTGAAATTATATCAACCATCTGTGACAACACTAGTTATTTCATGCTGATGAGAACCTCTGCTTAGTGGCCTTATCTGCCTTCTGTTTCTTAGATTCATCAGAAACAGAAAATAATTGCTTTAAAAATTGTGTTTATTTGGCACCTTTTCCACTACCTGAGCGGAAGGGTAATAAAATATTCCTCGGTGGTGCATTTCGTACAGACTTCCTGGAATCAGAGTAATAGGATTGCATGTCTGTATACCACCCTCAGCCGTCCCACAGGAAGCCCACTCGTGCCCTAGGTCTCAATTCTCAACCCCCTCTAGGTCTCCCTGAGCAATCTAATGCACTCTAGGAGCTTTACACATCACACACATGCTAGCTTGGCCAAGTCTGTTCCTTTTTCCTTCATTTCGCTTCATAGCACCAAACTCCTACATCCAGCTGCCTGCAAGACCCCCACGCCTTGATGCCCCACAGCCCCTTCTGACTTACTATGTCCAAGACCAAGCACACCGCTCTTCTTACAATCGTGCCTTTCCTCTGTGTATTCTTTCTCAGTGAATAGCGCCACCACCACCCCCATCCCCATCTGGTCACTTCCAAATTTATTTATTAGGATTAAGATCAGCTGCATATAAAGGAAACAATGACAAACTAACACAACCAATGATTTAAGAAGCTCAGCTGTTTAAATATCACACAATGGAAGTCTAGAGGGAGGAAGTCTGAGCTCAATCTGGTGGTGCGATGGTCATCAGGAATACCTGCTCCTTCCTTCATCCATTCTATCCTAATGTCACCTCCCAAGAGGACGGCTGGAGTGCTGCCGTCATATCCACGTTGTAAGACAGAAGAAGGGAAAGGGCAGTGGGAGGAAACGGAAGGGGGGCTACCAGCTTCCTTTGATCAGCCTCCCCCCAGATCTCACACTACACTCCTGCTGGTTCTCCTCGGCCATGACTCAGTGCCACGAGAGACGAGTAAGTAGTCTTCTGCCCGGGCAGCCTGCTGTCCGACAAACGTGAGGTTATGTTACTGAGGCAGAAAGATCATGGGGTGCAAGTAGCTGTTTCTGCCTCCCCAGATTCTGCTGTTTCCACCTGCTTTATGTCGCACATACCTGCCTGCTTCCCTACTTTGCCCTGCCACTGTTCTAGCGAAGGCCCTACCCCTGAGGCAGAGCCACTTAAATAACAACTGGAAAAATGTGTCCAGACCAAGGAACACAGTCTTAACCCACCTTGGAATGGCTTTTTCCAATCGGCCTGCCCCACTGAAAAAGCTCTTAGTTCAGAAGAAACAGTGAAGTACCGAGGACTGACGTTTCACCTGCCCCTCAGTCTAATTGCAAGAGATTCCACATGTCAGACAGGAAAGAGATCTAGGAAGGAAAATGTGCATTGCAATAAATAATTGATGTTAATACCAACAAGGAGGACAAACAATGGTGATAAATGACATGGTGGAACAAGGAAATTGTTCTTCTGCAATATGTTGATCTCAAGCAGGCAGACTCTATAATCATCCAACACAGTTTCAGCAAGATTGTCATTAACATCAGAGCCCCTGGGATGCCAGTCTTCAGTGTTTACTGCTTGTGTGTCTCTAGGTAACACAAGCTGGCTTCCTATCCATCAGCGAGTTCACCAGGGTTGTGTGTCTGTTGTTATCTGGAGACAAAAATGAAACATTGTAGAGGGCTTTATGCTGTTCCTCCACCTCAGTATTCCCATAGCACCCCTTTTACTTCTCTGTACCCCAGTGCCCGGTCTGTAGTACTGCAGAAATCATTATTGCACTAAACTAAATTAAATACGAAGCTTGATTCATTTGATTTTTTTTTGTATCATTAATATACACTTACATAAACAGCATTGTGGTTACTACATTCCCCCCATTACCAAGTCCCCATCACATACCCTATTACAGTCACTGTCCATCAGCGTAGTAAGATGCTGTAGAGTCACTACTTGTCTTCTCTGTGTTATTCTGCCTTCCCCCCTGCCCCCGCTTGCATTATGTGTGCTAATCATATTGCTGTTTTCCCTTTATCCCTCCCTTCCCACCCATCCTCCCCAGTCCCTTTCCCTTTGGTAACTATTAGTCCATTCTTGGATTCTGTGAGTCTGCTGCTGTTTTGTTCCTTCAGGTTTTGCTTTGTTCTTATACTCCACTGATGAGTGAAATCATTTGGTATTTGTCTTTCTCCGCCTGGCTTATTTCACTGAGCATAATACCCTCTAGCTCCATCCATGTTGTTGCAAATGGTAGGATTTGTTTTCTTCTTATGGCTGAATAGTATTCCACTGTGTATATGTACCACATCTTCTTTATCCACTCATCTACTGATGGACACTTAGGTTGCTTCCATTTCTTGGCTATTGTAAATAGGGCTGCAATAAGCATAGGGGTGCATATACTAACAGCTTTATCTCTATAACCTTTAATCCTTCCAGCAAACCTGAAAGTTGGTTTGATATGATCTTCATTTTTTGGTTAAGAAACAAGGCTTAGAGACATTGAACACTTACCCAGGGTTCAAAACACTGGTCTGATTCCAAAGTCCCTTATCTTTTGACAATATCTATAAAGAATAGAAATGAAATCTTTGAGTGGTAGATATAAAACATGGCTTACCTAACCCACTGTGGGGCTTTTAAAGTATGTCTACCAGTTCTGTGACACTCCTGCATTCAAATGGTAAAGCCTAATACCCCTCCCCTTGAGTGGAGCTATATTAGTGATTCACTTCTAATGAACAGAACATGGCAAAAGTGAAGGTGTGTGACTTCTGAGACTAGGTCATAAAAAACACTGTGGCTTCTTCCTGCTTTCTCTTTCTTAGATCATTGTAGGGGAAGCCAGATGACATAGTGTAAGGACACGCAAGCAGCCTTATGAAGAGGTCCACATGGTAAGAAACTGAGTCCCCCTACAACAGCCAGCAAGGAAAATGGATTTTTCTAAAATCCATGTGAGTGTGCCATTTTGGAAAGTGGATCATCTAGCCTCTGTTGTTCTTTCAGGTAACACAACCCCAGTGGACATCTTGACCACAACCTTATGAGAAATCTTGAACCCCAGAACCACCAGGTCAGCTAGTCCATAATTCTTGATTGATAAAAACTGGGTGATGATAAAATTTTTGTTGTTCTAAAGCCACTAAGTTTTGGGGTATTTTATTACACATGGTAGACAGCTAATACACCCATATGGCAGCCAAGAAAAGAGTTGGGGAGGGGATGGAATCGGCATTCCCACGTCCTCCTGCGAGGTTCTTCCCCCCCACTATCCTATGCTGCCACCAGCACTAAAGAATCAGGCTAGGGGTTTCCTTTCATCTCAACCCTCTCTGCCTGGTGGCCATCAAAGGTAGAACCATTTCCCCTCAATCTGTAGGAAATAATAGTTGGAAAGAAACACCTACCATTCCATAGCATAAAACACGAGTCGAGATGTCCCCACAAAGATTCTGGCAGCGTGTCATGGTGGCGGCAGAATGGTCTAAGGAAGCATGGTGCCTGGGCTGGAATTCCAGGTCTGCCACTTGCATGATTGCCATATTATTTAGCTTCTCTAAAACTTGGTGCTCTCATCTACAAAAAGGTGGGATATAAATTTCCAATTCGTAGGGTGGTTATAATGATTTTAAAAGAATATTTATAGAGGTCTGCTAGCGTACTTACTCTTTCAACAAACACTTAAAGCTGGCTCAGACCCTGTGCTAATTACCAGTGAGAATAAGACACACAGAGCCATACCCTGACAGAGATTTCAAAGGAAAATAAAGATGTTTAAGTGATCAATTTCTAAAATACGGTAAATTGTGTGGCACAGAGTATGTACTCAATAAATACTTGGCTTTTTCCCCCCTTTTACCTTCTCCTAGAGTCACACTTGGTGGTGGTGCTGGTAGTTTTTATTCAAACCAACCCACTCATCTTGGTTAATACCTTTTCACCCACTAAAAGCATAATCATAGTCTTCCTCCATTTCCTGGCATATTCCATAAAAATCTGAGCATTAACCATTCTCCATGATCCTGATACTTTATTTTTAAAAGAATATAATATTTATCTTCCAATTCATTATTAAGATTTTTCTTTAAAGTTACTATTCATAATGAATATTAGGAGCTTAAGCCCTCCCAGTAATAATGGGCCTCTCCTCCATCCTTGATTCAAGGATGGGCACACATTACCTCTGGATCCATTTCCTGGGAGGATATGGAAAGGAGTGTGAAAAACACTTCTTTCCAAATTTGCTCTGAAACTACATCACCAAAAACTGACATTTATTTTCCAAGTGACGCCTCAAATGGCAACAAAATCCTCAGGCTGTTATGAAACACCGTGGGGATTGGTGGGTAGGAGTGCTGGTGGCGGTCAGAAGACTTGCTCAGATTTGCAGGGCCCTGCAGATGGCAGCAAAGTCAGAGTACCGCCATACATCTCTGGATGGCTCGGCTTTCTGCTGTTTGTCCACTCGTGACACTTTTATATGAAATGGTGGTGATGTGGCTAGGAGATCACAGTGAACATCAAGAAACCTGGGTTTTATGAACTCACGGGATGGTCTTTGATGAATCTTATCTCCCTTTCCTGAGCCTCAGTTTCCTCAGACACAAAATAAAGGCAATGGATTCCATACATCTTTTTCTTAGATCTAAAATGATGTACTGTAATAATTGCCCCTTTTCAACAATAATTGCTACCACCATCGAGCATTCTTTCTTACATACTGCTTTATATGTTATTTGCATTATTTTTCTGATCTTCAAACAAACCCTGAGATAAGTGGCCTGTGATGCTTACTTTATAGGTGTAAAAGATTCACTGAGTAACCTCCCCAAAGTAAGAGGCAGGGCTGGAGTTTGGACTCAGGTCTGTTCTGCTCAAACTTAAGTGATTCTGGATCCTGAACTGACCAATTGACAAGTTCTTCCAGAAATATCAAGAAAAAGCTGGTGCCAAATGTCACACATGGATAAACAGAAAAGATAACAATATTCAGCCAAAGGTATATTTTACTATGATTTTTTTTCATTTCCCATTTTACCTTTGAGGAACCTTAGGGAACAGGTATAATATCTGTGGACTCAATTGACCCTAGAGAAAAATTCTAGTAATCCTTAGAATTAAAAGGGTGTCAACAAGAATAAAGAGGACACTTTTAGCCTGGGAGGACTCTGAATATTTTGGGACCCAGAGAAATTTGTCAGCTCTATTTCTAGCTCCAGTATAATCAGAAAGTGAGGCTCCCCACTGGGCCCTGAAGAGTTTAGTTTTTCGACAGTAATTGCTGAATGCCTGCTCCGTATCCAGCAGGGTCTGTGCTTCTGCACAGGCATATTTCATGATCTTCCCTTAACTATCCAGTGAGATGGGTGCAATGAATCCCATTTTGCAGATGAGAAAAATAAAGATCAGAAAAGGGGAAGGGATTTCTCAAGGTAATACTGCAAATAAGAGGCAAAGAAAGGATTAAAAGCGGACTCCTAGATTCCCTTCTTATTCACGCTGAGCCTGCCTCAGAAGAATGCTTATCTCCCATGACTTCTTTGAGAAGGTCCAAGCCTCTCCCACTCGTGGGAAGGTAATTCTATCCAATAAATGCAGAAGCAGACATGACACATAAAGTGATAATAGCCTTGGCAGGGAGCAAACAGGTTAGTTTAGACATGGCAGCTGTCAAGAATGAGAATCAGGAAAGTTTGGGGCACCACGACCCTGAAAATAACAAGGAGTGGCTGAATCTGGGAGTGAAGAACCTTCCAAGGACTCTGAAACTGGATATTTTCTCAAGCCCCACCTATGACCAAAAATAAATCATGAAGAAGTGAGAACACCAGCATTTAAGTCATGCTGAAAAATGTCCAGGCATTAGGAAGCATATCAACATTTTGGGGACATTAAAACAAACCAAGTAACAGCCCACAGAAAAAAAAAAATCAGTGAAAAAAAAGTTTTTTTAAAAACATCAGTGGACAAATGGTTTGAAGTAGAATGCAAAGAGAAATAAGGGCTGTTTTTTCCCCAAACTTATTATATATAAACCTTAAACTCCACCACAGTCTCTGTAAGGTAGATGATTAGGATTACCGATTTGTAGATAGGGTTTTGTAGATAGATAGGTTGAAATTATTTGCCCTTCCAGATCTTTTCTCCACCATTCTGCACCTGGCCCACACCCTAGGAAACTGACATTTATAGACTACATCAGTGAGCTCCTTGCCTTCTGGCTTCCAGTTGGGTTTAGTCAACGGGAGCAATCATCAGGGAGATTGGGAGATAGGAGAATGGCATCTGGCTTTTTATTGCTCCAACTCCTTTCCTGCTGGAACTTGGATTGGCTGCGATCTTCCATTGAAAGTTACAGCTCCCTCCAGGCGGCCTTTCCGACAGCTAACATCTCTCCAGACTCGGGTGAATGTTTCCTCTTCTTGCCCTCCTTCGCAGTCTCAGAGAGATAATGGTTCTCTCTTGTCACTAGCTCTGAGCTCCCTTGTGAGTGTCCCTTAGCTCTGCCTGCATCTTAGGAAATATCCTTGTCATTGAACTTCCTTAACTGCCTCTTTCAAGTGTACAGGCTGGTTACTTTGTGATATAACTCTGGTTATTTAGCACCCTGACTGGTGCTAAATGCAAGACATGGAAGGGTAAGAAGTTGGCACAAAGTCACGCAAATAAGGTGTTAGTTAAAGGAATGCTATTTGTGCTAACATATAAACTCCTAAATCTCAGTTACTATGATCAAGATATATTAATTTCTTACTCACCCAAGTCCAACAGGGGGTTCCTGAGTGGCAGGTGGCTCTCCTGCAAGTGGTGATTCAGAGAACCTGACCCCTTCTACTTCCTGGCTCTGCCATACCCAACATATGATTTGCAAGGTCCCCCTGATCACTGGCATCAAACTGGAAGAGGAAAAGAGCAATGGGGATCAAACACGGAAGGTTGCATGCCAGGCCTGGAAGTGGCAGGCATCTCGGCCACTCATATTCTGTTTCCAAAGCTCACTCACATGGATGTCCAGTTGTGAGAGACCCAGAAAAGGCGTGTCCAGGAGGATAAAGGAAAGGGCTTGGGGCGGCGCTGGTCAGTGTCAGTCTCATGGAGCAGGTATGACAGCACAAGCTCAAATCCAGAGCTTTCCTGCTCAAGACCCAAGGCCTCTAGTTCATGGCGTTTGCCATGTGTTTGATGTGTACATCAAATAACAAGACTCAACTATGTGAGTTCAGGGGGGCAAAAGAGATAGAGCCAGAAAAATTTGAATAATGTGGTAGATACAGCCCAGGATGCCACCAGTGGAGTATCTTCTCTGGAAAAAAATAAGATGGGAACATAACCTGCTGCTGCCTCAGTCTATTTCAATAAGCACTTGCTCTTCATCATATAAGCATCTCACTGCATGTGAATTTATGATTCTAGCATTTTAGGACACACATTTTTCTATCAGGCAGCCTCTATTGATTTTACACACACACACACACATATTTAATAATTACTATTACTGTAATAGGATAATATGCGCAAAAATATGCATTCTATGACTTACAGTCCCTTATAGAAATGTGAGGGGTAATTTTGATGATATACCCTGGTTGCCTTATCCACTAAATTTAGAAGCTGTTTCCCTATATCCTGAACCTCATCTCCACCCAGACTGTAGTCCCCTCTCCCCACTCACACGTCTTGTGGATTTCTGTCTCCTGTGTGTGAGTTTTATGGTGTTGCTACACACCCTGTGAGGACACAGACAGTGGAACTTTTTGCATTGCTATGTAAATCTGCAGATTCACTACTCAGTAAGTATTGACCTGTGGACTTCACCTTTATTCTACTTTATAGACATTTCCAGGGACCCAGGAATTTGGAGGAAGAACATCCCTCATAAAGGTAACTTTTCCCTAAATGAGTAACCTTGGGGATTCATGTAAAAATAGGAAGACAAATGTTTCAAGATTTACAATGTATTTGAATCCTGCCTCAGTAAGCAAGAAATCACAAGCTCTCAGTCTACCTTCATCTCCATAGCACTCTTTTTCATCACGTGTTGCCCAGATGAAAAAAAAAAATGTAAAGGAGAAAAAGAATTTCAAGCAGTATAGGATGATCATGCTTATGATTCTGCTGATCTTGTCATTCACTGAGATTCTGTGGCCATGGCAGTGAAGAAGTCTCTGTCTCTGCCCTTGAGGATTGTACCTGGGGCAAACAGACAAGGTATGCATTATCAATCAAAATATCAAGATGATTACTGATGCCATTAGTTGTGTAAATTCAGGTGGTATGCCGGAAAGTGTCCTGAGATGGGATAAGGGGCACACTACTTTAGACAGGCGGTCAGGAAAGGTCCTGAATGATGAGGAGTGGCCAGGTGAAGAGTGGAGGACAGCATTCCAGGCATGCAGATCAACCAGTGCAATGGCCTTGAGATCAGGATGGTTTGAATTGTGTGCTAAGAGTAATAGAAAACTGTGCAGAGGAATAGTGATCTGTTTTGTTTGTTTCTTTGTTTTTGTTTTTTTGTTACTTTGTTATAAGGATCATTCTGTTGGTTGTGTACAAAATAAACTTTTGGGGGTGGAAGACTGACAAGAGTAGAAGCAGAGAGACCAATTAGGAGTTAAGAGATGATGACGTGGACTACAGAGGCAGACTTGGCGATGGTGAAAGCCGTCAGATTGAGGACACATTTCAAAATGGAGCTTCCAGGATCGGCTGATGGATGTGGCACGGGCTGTGAGAGAAGGGGAGGAATCAGGGATGACTCCCAGTTTCGGAGCTTTGGCAACTAGCAAAAGGGCTGTCTGTCCCTGAAATGGAGGCAAGCGAGGGAGAGCTGAAAAATCCACCACTTCCCCAGTCCATTGCTTCTAAAGGGCTTCTGTTGGTACTAGTTTGAGTCAACAGGCTTTTGATGCGTGCCTATGGAAAGAAAACATGGGCCCTACCCTCAAAGAGTCCTAGGCTGCGAGAAGAATCAAATGTACAAGCAGATCAAGATGCTGACAGAGAAAGCCTGCAGATGTTCTGGAAATAAAGGGAGAGACATTGAACCCAGAGGGTGGGTGCAGAAGAGCCTTTTGGAGGAGATGGCACCTAGCTAGGACTTGAAAGATGAATAAAAGCCAGAAAAGTTGGGAGGGGCAATCAGGCAGAGCAAACACCATGAGCCAAAACAGAGACAGGAACTGTATGACAACAAAATAGTCACATCTCACCAGGACAAACTGTAAAGACAGAAGTGGAGGGTGGCCAGAGATGGTGCTAGAGGTATCGGCAGGTTCCAGTCGTGGAGGCCTTTCATACTGATATGAAGTGCTTAGCATCAATGCTGTAAGCTTAAGGCGGGAGCCATTGAAAAGTTGAAGAAGAAAGTGCCAGGGTCAGTCTTTAGGATCCTGAACAGTTTCTAGGTGGTCCAGAAGGTAGCAGGAAAGGAAATGCCATATTCATTTTTTTGCTCTACCACTTAGTTTGTCCTGGACTTTGGTTTCCTTCAGTTATTTCCCTTATTGCATACCTGTCATCTCATGGTCTAGAAGGTACAAAATCCTTTTCTTTATCGAATCTTTTGCTTTCTCCCAGACAAGGCCTAGCATGGAGTAAGAAATCTATAGTGTTCCCTAGTACATTGCCTGGATAGGATTTCCGCAAGGTAATCATCTAGCATCTTGGAATCTCAGGAATCCACCCCCAAACCGACTGCCACTTCTGTACTCCTGAGGCCATTTAACATCAATTGACTCTTTATCTTAGAGTCGATGGGAATTGATGAAGTGAGGGTCCCAGTGTCCCCAGTTATGAAAGGCTGGACATCAAGTCAAGCCCAATCTTCAAAACTCTACAAGATACTAATAGCTGGCACTGCTGAGTGGTTATGTGCCAGGCACTCATCTAAGCACATTCCATGTATTAACACAGTAAGTTCTCAGAATAACCCTAAAAGAAACTTTGTCAAAGAGAAAACTAAGTCAAAAATAATTAACTTGCCCAAAGTCACACAATTAGCAAGTAAAACAACCAAAAGTCAATGCAGGCAGTTTGGTCATAATGCCCACACACTTAACCACTTCATTCTTTCTGGTTGTCCAGTCTGGAGCCTGGTTCCACCAGGCTAAGTTGTCACCACCCACTCAAGAAAAAGTAATCAAAACCTCCAATAAACAAAGAAAATTATTGATTGAAGAACCTTCAATCAACATCAATTTGTCAGTAACCTCTTCTGTGTTCAGTATCTTGCAAACATTCTGAGGACACTAGCCAAATTACATCCTTAGCTCTAGTTCCAGTAAGTCTTCATTTACTGTTGGCCACATATTACATATTCCTACCTGTGCCTTTACCTGGGGATCCCTTCAAAAAAGAAGTCTGTGGACCCCCTGAAATTACATAAAAATTCCAGATATGTACGTGTACTTTTTTGGACAGTCCGTAGCTTACCTCAGAGTTCCTTAACCCTTCCAAAGTTTTTTTAAACAAAATTGTCCCTTCCAGAATATTTTCCAAGTCCTACCAACTAAATTCAACTCTTACTTCTTCCATGAAGCTTTCCTGCCTAAAATCAGCCATTCCTAAACTTGATCTCTGATGGCATATGCTTTCAGTACCATATATTTGGGTAATTCTACCATGCTTATTGTCATAAAAACTAGAACTTGCCAAAAAGTTTGAAAATAGATTTATTTTTATATTGATACTTTAACAGAGCTATAAGAACTCTTTTCTTTGGCTGCTTGTAGGAAGATGAAGCACTCCACCCAAATGTAACTACCATACACACATATGCAGACACACACACACACACACACACACACACACACACACACACACACACACACCCCACATAGACACACATGAGTTTGGCCAAAACAGCTAATAAAAGAAAGTTTCCACAAGTTCTGAGCCAAAGAAAACAGGAATAAACCATGCCACGCAACCTTAATTTCAGCAGAGTGTGTGGGCAGTAGGACCAAACTGCCTGCATTTGCATATTGGCTCTTCTACTTGCTAGTTGTGTGATCCTGGGCAAGATAACTGATCATGCCTCAGTTTCCTCATTTGCCAGATTTGTCTTTTGTCTCACTTTACCTGTAAGTCTCTCCAGAAAAAGTCACACTCCCAAGAAGATTAGTTTTACTCTTAGGTCTTCATTTTGCACATTATAATGCACTGGTCCATCTTCTGTTCACTTTGACTTTGAATCTGTCTCTTCTACATGATTTGGCGAATAAAGCACATTGATCTGTCTGGAGTAGATAACCATCTGCCTTTAGAGATGAGGCTCCTAATCCACTTCCATTTCCCGTTAATTGTAGTCATGGAATTACAGAGATGTTCTAACCAAAAGCTCTCTTTTTACCCTAGAGTAACTAAGAAAAGCCTAGAAGAGTCAAGCACCTTGCCCATGGTTATAGAATAAGTTAATGATAAAGCTAGGGCTAAAACTGAAGATGTCTAATACTCAGCCCAGTGCCTCTTAACAATTACTTACTGAGTGCATGTTACCTGCTCCAGGGCCTAGGGATACAGAGATGATTAAAGCACAGTCCCTGCCTCCAAATATTTCAGTCTAGCAGATTGTATTGAACCCAGCAGGTGACCAATTGCAACACCCCCTAAACTCGTTTGAGCTTGAGTCCAAGAAGCAAGATGAATGCATGATGTTTTCCCAGCTTGGGCTTTTGAAGAGTTGATTGCCAACCACTCAGCATCCACAATCTGAAGAGCTTCTATCCCTTAACACAGGTCAATCCTCAGTGGAAACTTACACATTTAAAACTGTTTTGGAAAAGCTTCACATGGAAGTTGAGGATGCTTCTCAGGAGGAAACTGCTGCCTATAATAGAAATCAGACAGCTTGTTTAAGCCTAAAGAAAAGATACGTATTTTTTCAAAATGTCTGGAGATGGGGGCCTCAGGCTGGTTCCAAAGCTTTGTGACTTCAAACCATTAGACTGATAGTTCTCATTTTCGGATTTTCCTTCATGGTGTCAAAGTGGTTGCCCTACCTTTGGGTGTCACAATTTCACATAACCGTATTTAAAGGCAAGAAGCAGGAGGCAAGCAAGGCATGCTGGGGTGATGAGTGTGTGGGGGGTGGGGTGCCTTCATGCCTCTCTCCTTTTACAAAGGAGGAGAAATCTTTCCTGGGCACCCAGAAGACTCCCTTTTACATCTCACTGGACAAAACTGGGTTATGTGGCTGCCCCGCTGCAAAGGAAGGTGAGAGAGTATAAATCTAGCTCTGACTCTTTCAATCCAGGCAGGTATGGATAAACCAACTTTGGGATGCTTATTAGTAGCTAGTCCAAAATGTCTGCCACTCCCAAACTGTGTAAGTTTGTTCAAGGGGTGCATTGTGTCCCCTGGGAATCCTAAACAGCTCTGTTTGCAAAGTGAACTTCCAGGAGTTTGCAAATCTCTGTCCTCTGGCACAGAAAAGTTTCCTGAACCAAGTTAGAAGGGGAAAAGCAGGGGGCCAGTTAGATTTCAGAGACACCTGCCATTGTTCACACACTGTCAGACTTCCCCCTCCATGTCTGGGTCCTCAGTGGCCATCATACTGGAACTCTGTGACTTACCAGGCCTTGGGACTCTGCCCTTTCTAGGCTCAGAGTCTACCAACCACTAACGCTAGAATTCTACACAGTCGGATTCCCGCCCTCAGCCACACCTCAGAATTCTGTCAGCCCCAGAACCATAGTCCACAGCCGTTTTATTTCTGAGAACTTGAGGATGGGGGAGAATTTCAAACCCCAAATTAAGAATGGCCAACTCAGTCCATCAGTGTCCTGGGTTCCTAGTACATCATGCATCACCAAGCAGCCTCTCAAGGGGGAATAGTTGTAATTAAAAACCTAGGTTCTCAAAGAGAACTTTGGGTCCACCTATTCTGTGCCCTCCTCCCTCAGGGGATATTCCAAGGGTCCGTCCGTGCTGCGGGGCTCATGGTCCTCCGGGTGAGCAGTAACTCCTGCAAGGGGCAGGTCAGAAGTGTCCCGACAGGAAGGTCTGGCCTCCTGCCAGGGGAACCGTTCACGTTTTTCCTCATTCTTCTTCTCTGCTTCCCTTTTCCTCCTAAAGGGAAAATCTGGAGGTAGGTGCTCAGTTTAGTCACCCAGGGTGAGCCGTTTGGACTTGCTGACAGTACGCATTGCTCCCGAACTCTCCGTGACTGACACACAAGCCTGCTGTTTCAACATCGCTCTCTGAAACCTCCCTCCAGAAGCCTCCAGGCAGCGCCCATGTCCGCAGTGTTCCTATCGGCTTTGACAAAGCGTCATCTGGGACACGGACAGGCAGCGGTCCTGCAGTCATTGAGATCGAGTTAGACGCCCCACTTCCCAGCTCTGGGATACTGGCCAAGTTGTTCAAGGAGCTTCTTATTTTCCTTTGTAAAATGGGGATAACAATGCTGACATTAATGGATTATTGTAAAGATTTAAAAACATAATGTAAGAAAAGAGCTATAATGGCTCTTGGAACATAGTAATTTTTAAAAACCACTTATGTAGAAATGTATGTGTTGTGTGTGTGTGTGTGTGTATATACCTATACATATGCACTCACTCATTCATTCATACCTACATTCAACAAGTATTTCCTGCCTAATAAATGCCCAGATTTGTAGGTGCTTAATATGTAAACATTGAACAGAATTGATAAATTCCCATCTCCTGTGGTCTAGAGTAGAGGCAGACAATAAACATATGTAAAGGCAGATGCCAATAAGAGCTATGAAGAAAAACAAAGCGTGGTATGGGAATAAGGAGTACTGGAGGGGCTAAGGCTCTAATTGCAATAGAGTGGGCAGGGCAGGTGTCTCTGAGAAGGGGCATTTGAATGAAGACCTGAAAGAAAGGGAGGAGGGGGCCCTGGGCCGGTGTGGGGGGAAGCCTTCCAGATGGAGGGGATGCACGCAAAGTCTGAGTGGAGGGGAGCTGGCTGGTCTGCTGAGGACAGTAAGGAGGCCAAGAAGTGAGGGCAGAGAGCAAGAGAAACAGGGATAGGAGTTCAGAGAGGCAGTCAAGGGTAGAGCATATGGGTCTTTATTGGGCAGATTAAGGAATCTGAGTTTTCTTTAGAGATATTGGAAGTCATTGGAGATGTGTGCACAAGGTCTGTCATGCTCTGAATTATGTTTTTAAGGAACAATCAGAATGATTGAATCAATCAATCAACCCGTGAGGAGGAGACTAGAGGGCTAAGTGCAGAAGCAGGGGGACACGTTAGGAGGCTACAGCACCCCCTCAGCTTGCACTGGATGGCAGTGAAAGAGGTCCTGAGAAGGCACTGATTAATCTTCAATGCTGAAGTCCGAGCTGACTGTTCAACAGGTGTGTCTGCGAAAGAAAGAAGTCAAAGATGACAGCAACATTGCTGAACCTAGAAACTTCTAGAATGAAATTATCATTCACTGAGATGGGAAAGACCACCGGAGATGTAGTTCGGGGAGAAAAAAATCCAGAGTTCATTCACCCAGTATATCTGTTATTAAGGCTCTCATGCCACACATCATGCTAAGCACTGGGAACATGGTGATGGCCAGACAAAAACAGGCTTTTACACATGCAACTCATGGTGCAAAACTAGACAGAATGTACCGCATCCTTATCTGGAGTCAGGTACCATGCTAACTACTTTTTCGTTTAATGAAACTACTGTCTGGTGGGGTAGACATCCATTAAACAAATAATTACTCAACAATTTATTTAATTATGAGTGGAAAGTACAGGGGATATCCCTGGATATGGTCTGGGAGAACTGCTCCCCTGGCTTCTTAGGGAAGGTTACACTGGGCTGGAGTAGAGGAGAGAGTTTTGAGGGTCTGGTGTTGTGAAAGACCAGGTCATACTCAGATTTAGACCACCCATTATTTTGCAGACACATTACCTCCAAACTTATCCCTCAGAAGGGGAGTCCTTCCTTCCTGAGCCCATGCATTCCGTGCTCAGAGCCCCTCTCACACCTCTGCGCAGGCCATTTCCCAGCATGACCAGTCATCCTCTCTCCTCCCTGCCTCCTTATCCCAGTGGGCCAATCCAGGAGGAAACCTTTAAGTCCAGGTGGTAATGACCTCTCCCTCTGAATACATTCCCAATTCACCTCTCAACCCCATTTGGATGTATTCCATTCAGCATCTGATCATGCCTTGTACAATTCTGAAGTTTATCTTATGAATGCTCATTTAGTGTATTAGTGCTTATTAGCACTAATTTACCTTATTAGTGTATTTCTGCTTATTTCCCAGCAAGACTGAAAACTCCTTGAAGACAAGGGCAAGGTCTTGTTCTGCTTCCATATTCCCAATGAGACATATCACAGTGCAAGCTGCTCAGAGTTGAGATCATTTTAGAGACTGAACTGAAGGCTTTACATGAAGACATCATGTAAAAGAGGGTATTTGGAAAGGAAATCATCTTGTCAATACTCAGAGTTCAGCCTGACTCAGGCTAACCAATGTGCCCATGAGCCAACAGCCATACCAGGAAGTCGGTTTATTAATTTCCAGTGGGGAAAAGAAATAGACCAAGATGTTCAGGCTGGCCTGGTCTCAGTTAGTGTGATTCCTTCCCTGGAGCCAAGTCACAAGGGAGCTAAGTCATGATTGGAAACCTTTTTATTTTATTTTATTGTTATGAGAAGTCATTTTTTTTTTCCAGA
The DNA here is from genome assembly GCF_030020395.1 of Manis pentadactyla. Lineage (NCBI taxonomy): Eukaryota > Metazoa > Chordata > Mammalia > Pholidota > Manidae > Manis > Manis pentadactyla. The sequence continues at coordinate 14,012,485 of NC_080021.1, read as the reverse complement.
AACTGGAAAATAACTGTGCTCCTTACAACATAGTTTTGTTTCTGTGAGAGGAATCAAGGCAACATCAATTGCCATTTATAACTAATGGAGTTATTTCTCCAACCTGGGAAACCTTATGACATTCCCCATGTATTTTATGGAATCCAGGTCTCTGCCTAGCTGGAATTGTTATACCACCCACTGGAGCTTTTCATATTAACCTCTTCAGGCTTAGAGAGAAGCCCACTAAGTGATGTCAGACATAGAGGGAGGCTCTCCCTGCACTGGGCATAGCCCAAAGGGGCTAATTTAAGTTTCTCTTTTTTTTTAGGCATATTTTGGGAGGAAATCTACCACTATGTTGATTTATGACTTAAGGTGAAATTGAAGACCTGAGTGTTCTAGAAACAGTCTTTATCTATAGATAACTATGTTTCAAATAGCTAGTTTCAGAGACCAGTGGCAATACCCTATTATCAGCATCGTCAAGAAACATTAGAAGCATCTAAAAACCATGATTTCAGATATGGCCACAAGAAAGGAAAGATCCAACTTTAAAAGTAGGTACAGAGTGTCTAGAACTGATCAGAATAAATCACTGTTTTTTCTGCTTAGTCCTTCACAACAGAGAAAGTGCTTTCACAAAGATTTGGCTTTGGCTTTTCATGTGCTAACAAATACACTCCTTGCATTGACCCTGTGCACCATGAACTTCATATTCCAGGAAAGAAATCAAGACTCAGTGAAGCTGGGTGACTTGCTTATTGTCAACAAGCCCTAAGGCACAGAGTCAGCAATTGACATCAGAGTTGGGGCCACTATGACCTAGCTGCTCCTCCAGCCCCTTTCTCTATCAGTTCAGAGGTCTGGGTTCAGCTAAGCTGCTGCGGTGGTTTCCGAACTGGCTGCATGTGAAAAATCACCCGAGAAGCTTGTCAGACACAGATTTCTAAGCCTGGCCTCGGAGGTTCTGCTTGTGTGGGTGCAGCTTGGGATCCAGCAGTCTGGATTCTTGGATTCTTGCATTCAGCCTGGACCAGTCCCAGGGGAGCATCAGGTAGCTGTAGGTATTCCAGGTACCTGCCTTCTTATGAAACACTGTGAGGTAACAGGTATGAAGTAGTCTGGTTCTTGGTCCAAAGGTACATGGTTGGTCCAGATCCAGAGAAGAGCACTTGAGAGCTTGACAGGTAATCCATGAAATGGGGGAATTGCAACGCTCATCCATCTTGCCATTCATGCAGAGACCTGGATCTAGCTGCCTAGCCTCTCTTAGCTTCTCTGTCTCCATCAGTGAAAGTGGAGCTTTGAGTAACCAGTCTCAGCAAATGAGGTTCAAATAAGATAATGCATGTATTAGCACTAATAGCAGTCACTTGTCAGAGCTGGAGGTTAAGAGCACAGCTTCTACAGCCGGACTGCCTGGATTCATGGCAAAGCTTTCTCTCACATGGCTTGTCCACTAAGCAGAGGTATTTACTTCTCTGTGCTTAGTCTCATTATCTGTAAAATGAGGAATAATAATACTCATACCAACTCAGAGATGCTGACAGAACCAAATGAGTTAACATATCAAATGCTTAATGAGACCCTGTTGAATATGAATAAGGACTTAACAAAAGTCAACTGGTGTGTATGAAGGGAATATATGTTCTCGTTTCATATGCAGTAACACTATTGAGATAGTTAGTTTCCCATTTTACTGACGACAAACTGAGTCATTGTACCATGCAAACAACACCTTACAGCAAATAAATGGTGGAAGCAGATTCTGAACTCAAGCAGGCTCCAGAACTTGGAAACACTCTGCAATATCGCCTCCCAGTAGGTCCCAAAACCTTTACAGCCTTCTCTCTCCTTCTGGCTGCAGGTTTCCAAAAGGATGGAAACAAGTCACTTTGTATCCCTGCCATTTGTACAGAATCCTGATCATGGCTAGAAGTTAAGCTTGAAACAGCTAGAAAGATGGAGAAAAGGCAGACATTTTGGAAATTCTGGAAACTTAGAGGAGCCCTTGGCCGGTGACAGCCTGCATGTGCACACATACTTCCTTGACTGTGCTTTTCATGCCCTGTCACAGCTTAAATATGTTTCCACAGAGCTCTGCTTAGGATTTTTGTGCTGTGGTTTACACTCTGCTGAGAACAGCTAGTAATAAATGCTACTTTCTCTGAAAGCAAGATCTTAACCCACACAAATGAGTCTCCAGTGTAGAAATGCTGACACTTTGGAACATTTAAGAGAGTTTTCTTAGACACAAAACATCTTATATGCAGAAGGGAACTTTCTAAAGGTCATGGAGTACAACCTGCTATTGAGAAAGCGAAGCTCAGAATGATGCCAAGGTGACCCAGTGGTCGACCAGCTGCGCACCTTGTCTCTGGGGCTCTGTCTCCAGGAAGCTGAAACTCAGGGAGCGTTGTGCCTCCCCCCGCCCTTATAAATCATAGCACCTTCATTGGCTCCATCTAAAACTGGTCCTCTCCACCGTCTGCTCTTAGATTCTGATGTCCCCAGTTCAGAGAGATTTCTTGGAAACAGAGCCAGCCCTTCCAGTAAGTGTGTATAACAGGACCATGATTACAGAGAGTGAGGCCTGATGGAAACAAAACCCAGACATGTAAAATTTGACACCTGAACTGACACAAGTGCCCACACCCCCACCCAATTCCCACAATCTGCCTCCCCTCTACCTTTAACATGGCCATAATTTTATTTGGAGGAAAACCACAACCAGCACTTAACACCAGGAGCCAAATTCCCTGGCAGGAGCCAGGCTTTTAAAAGGGAGAGATGAAAAAATTATGAAGACCTATGGGGATTTGTAACACATTGAGAGGGCACCCCCAGAACTGTGGTATACCAAGTACAATAATTTATTTTTCTTTAACTGCTTTCTTAATTGGTTCCATGCAACAGGCTTGCAGGTAATGAGTTTTAAATAAGTACAAATCATATTCCACCATCCTGTCCGGCCAAAAAAGTGAATGTCTTTTGCTCTGACTTAGGTAAGTGTTGGGGTAGGAAAGAGGCCTGAGTGAGGAATACAGGCCTCACTACAAAAGGCAGGACCTCGATTCTTGGGTTCAGACATAATCGACTCTGACTTAGATGCTCCGTTTTGCTTGGATGGTTTTGTGCCAAGCTCGTACTAGGTATTAGTGAGTCAGAGATTTGGGGCTATATATCAGAATGCCATGGATAATTAAAATGTGAGGTTTATGTGGACTTCAACTTTCCTGAGACACTGCAGTTCCGAGGCCGAGGTTCTCTGGGTCTCAAGCCTTTCCACGTGCAGATTGCTGGCCCAGCGTGCCCTTTGTCTCGCCCTATCCTAGGGACAGTCATTAGGGCTTTGCACCAGATTAGCGGTTCCCTTCCTTCCAGACAGAGGGTAACATTGCTCATCCCCATCTGCTTGATAGAGCTGTGACTGCAAAGTTTGATTTGGTTAACAAAATATAAGCGAAAGCAACGTTTATCCGTTCAGGCAGAAGCTGGGAGAGCCAGTGCTTAGTTTGTCTCATCCTCGCCTTTCTTGCCACTTTCCAAACGGGAAAGGACTCCATCAACCTGGGTTCTAGTAAAGAGATAAAGCGAAATCCTCAACTGACCAATGATGGACACAGCAGGAGAAAGAAATAAACCTTAAATCTTCCAAGGTCTGGGACTTGTTTGTAACACAGCATAGCCTGGGCTAGGCTGACTGATAGATGCGCCCTCCACTCAGTCCCATTTAGTTGGCCAAGTCTAGCATCCTTCAGATCTTCACTTCATGGTTACTTCCCAGGAGAAGGCTCTGCTGGCCCCCCTATGCCCCAGTTTTGTCCGATACCAGTTCCCATCGTCTCCAAAGCCCCCAGCATAACACTGAGCCCATTAGCACATTATCATGATTGTTAGTTCATTTATCTTCAGCCCCTAGTAGGCTATAAATTCTCTGACGGAAGAAGCGATGCCTCATACACCATTTTATTCCTACTCTCTTATCTAATGCCTGATATGAATTAACTATATGTATATGTCCATATATATAAACCATATCCATAACTATTTGTTGAATTCATTTTCTAACTGTCAAGTCACTATGCTAATACTTCTTCCTGGATGCTTACAAGAAGCTCTCTCTCTCTCACCGCCCCCCACACAAATTAATGTATATGTAAGACATGCACAATAGTAATGAGCATGCTATTATTTTAGAATACAGGAAAGAATGCTTAAGAAAAGCATGCCCCTCTCCTGGTCTTAATTTGATTTCATTTTCTTAATTTGATTATGCATCTGGCTGCTGGAAATGAAAATCATGGGCTTCAGAGTCACAAGCCTGTGCTCAAATGTCTGCTCTGCCACCACTTAAATGTGTGATCTTCAAACTTTTGTTTCCTTATCTACAAAAAATATACCTATCTCTTACAGTTATTCATAAAGGTTAAATAAGATAATGTGTATAATGTGACATGCCCATCATCTGGAGCATGGGACGCAGTCAATGAAAGATAGGGATTATCCACATTGTTCATCTGATAATAATTGCCTATTTACAGATTTCACTGTCTTGCTGTAGATGAGAGGTTCCTGAGGGCATGAACCTGGTCTTATTTATCTTTGTATTCTCATTTTCTAGGAAGTACTTACACAAGGTATGTTAAATGAATGGTATGAGACTTGGAGTAAAAAAAAAAGTGTTTTTCCTAGATATCCTTGACTCTTGCAAGACTACAGTGGTATGGAGAAATAAGATTTATATTGTGAAGTCATAAATCACAAGGTATTTACTCCCTACTATAGTCATGTATCTATTTATAAAAGGGTTCAATGTGCAGTACCTAATAACCAAAGCTGTTTTTATGATTGATGAAGTTGGAAACACTAATGAGAAGACGTCATGACCAGCATATCATCTTGCACATAGTGGGTATACCACAAACATCAGTCAAATTGAATTGAATTAGACTAGATAAAAGTGATTTGATTTTATTTGAGCTGAATTGAATTACAGTTTCATAAATCTGCTAGAATATGAGTTCTTTAAGGACAGACTTCATCTGTTTTGCTTTCTGTTATCCCTTTAGTGCCTAGCACAGAGTGGGCACTAAATGAACATTAATGAACGAATGAATGAATTGGCAGCCACAAAGCAGCCATTCTGTCAAGATGATATGTCCAGATGCCCTGTGGAGATTAAGGGATTCAGAAAGCCTTCCCAAGAAAAGGATGGATTCTTTTTAATCTGTTTGCATCGATGAGTATGAAAACAAAGTCAAGAGCAAATGAAGAAATAAGGGAAGTTTACTGTTCATGATCATTGACTTCTTTGGAACAGTTAGGAAGCTGATCAGCCCTCCAGGCTATGTAACTATCATACAACAAATAGTTCCACTCCTTTGAAAACTATGAAACTTCAGATTGTGCGACCTCTAGATGCTTTGCAAGGGGAGAAACTAAAGCCTAAGGAAATACCAAAACTTTTCCACCTTGATCATCTTTCTAGGGCCTGCTTACTCTGTCCTTCCAAGGGTCTCCAGGTGGGAGGCAGCATCTTCCCTCAGTACTTGCCACAGTCGGACACAAATGTCCGTCGCTGGTGGGTGTCTGGGACCTGTGAGCCACTCCTGTTGAGGAGAGGAGAACGCTCATTCTCACTTCAGCCAAGACGCAGTCTCTAACCCACCTGCACTTTGGGGAGAACCTAAGAACTATTTCATGTTGTTCTGAACCCCAATGCCTTCATGGATGAATTATGAACTGATAGAACTTTAGGCCCAAAGGCAACATCAGACATAATTTGGTAGAGATGTGGAAGATGAGGCTTAGTATGGTGAAGGCATGTGCCCAAGGCCACATACCTGGTCTTGGTAGAATCAGAGATAAGACTCATATCTCTCAAACACAAGGCCAGAGGGCTCTCTGAGTCTTTCCTGCCTGAGACCCTCATGACCACCTTCAAGGAGGTCCAATGCTGGCCTTCAAAGGGGGTGGGTATCTGGGCAATTTGATGATGAATTAGTTTAGTATAGGAGAAGTAAATCCCCATAAAATGGAACATGTAAGTTTGTATGATACAAACATTTGATCCAGAGAAATCTTCTCATTGTTGCTATTGTGTTACCAATTACCTCTCTAATTTAGGGATTGGTAAGCACAGTCCAGCTCAAAGCATAATTCCATGAACAGATACAAAAACTGAGTCAAACATCAGGAAAATCATAAAGTCAAAATGAGACATGTCTGGCTTCCCAAATCAGGACTTGTTTTTATCTACCTGCTTCTTTTTATCTCTCCTTGCTCTGTCTCTCCAATCAAATCCTGGTCTCAGATTCCTCATTCACACTAAGGTGCAAATGGCTAACAGCAAAATGTCCCCTTCCAGGGGCATTTGGGGTCAAAGAGATGAAATTGTGATCATGGACCTATCACACTGGGGACATCATAGCCAGAGAGAGAGAAGAAGAGCCAAAATCTGAGAAGAAGAGCAGCCCTCACAACAGAGAATTATCCAGCCTGAAATGGCAATACAGGTGGGGTTGAGAAACCCTCCTCTGGGTTAGAGCAAGTTGCATAAACGGCCAGCATGAATCATTAGGTGGGCAACTTGAGAGCAATTTTCCATCTCCACAACTTTGCATCTCTGCCTTTCTCCAGAAAGGAAGCCTATGACCCACCTGTGCTCACAAGACTCCCAGCCTCTCATGAACAGGCATCCTTTGCCTGGCAGCCCTGTGCGTTTGCAGAGTGCCTGCTGTTCACTTTCATCAACCATCTCTCACTCTCAGGATAATCCCGGGGTGGGGAAGTGTTATTCATACTCCGCACTCTCAGAAATCAAAGACGGAGGCCATCTGCCAAGGTCAGGCAGAGAAAAAGAGGGAGAATCGGAATTCCCACCCAGATCTGCTCCAACTCCAAAAACCAAGCCTGCCCCAGAGCCACACACTCGAGCAGGAGTGCTGGCTCCAAAAGATGGAACTTTCGAAGAAATGTTTAGGGACAGAGCATCAGAAGAGAGGCCACATTCCAGTAAGTGCCCATTTCTATCCAAGCTAGGCTCGGTGTGGTGGATAGAATAATGCTCCCTCCAAAGATGTTGATGTCTTGATTCCTAAAGCCTATGAATATGGTACCTTAGATGGTAAAAGAGATTGTGCAGAGGTGATTAGATTAAGCGTCTTAGAGAGATGTATTATGGATCATCTAGGTGGTCTCGATATATAACCACAAGGGTTCGTGCAGGAAGGAGGAAGGAGGGTCAGGGTCAGAGAAGCTGTATGAAGGATGCAGAGGCCAGAAGCATATCAAGGAATGCAGGCAGCCACCAGAAGCTGGCAAACGCAAGGAAACAGATTATCTCTTAGATCCTCCAGAAGGAATGTAGTCCTGTGGGCACCGTGATTTTAGCCCACTGACACTGTTATCAGACATCGGCCCTCTAGAACTATCGGTAGTGAATCTGTGTTGTTTTCAGCTACCAGGTTTATAGTAATTTGTTATGGCAAAAAGAGGAAACAAAGGTAACTAGGATTGCCACTTAAAATACAGGACGCCCAGTTAAATTTGAATTTCAGGAAAACAACAAATTACTTCCTTAGCATGAGTATGTTCCATGCAATACTTTTTCCTCCTGTGTTTTCATTTGCTGAGTCTGGTAGCCCTGATCAGCGCCTTTCCTGCCACCCAGCCCTTGCGTCCCCACCTTCCTCCTTTCCCCCCATCTGCTCAGTCACCATGGTACTATTATGCCTGCTGCTCTGGGGTTAGTCTGTGACTCAACAGAGTGAAATTGTTTAGACTTCAGACAAAGAACTCTGAGGAAGAGTTACTATTCTATATCATTGCCGATCAATTATTTATAGTTTATAATGCAATGCCATTCGTAATGGATAATATGTTTTTCTGTTGCATCATAATACTATCCAACTCACCAGAGCAACCTTTGGGAGATGGATTGGCCTGGTGCAAACAGCAGTGTGCCTTTTTTTTTTTAACAAGCTGTGTACATTTTTGAACTTGCAGATTATGGCTATTTTGGATAAGAGAAAACTCTTCTTTGAAATCAAAGAGAAAGATAGAATCCACCTTTTCTGACAAATTGATTTCCTAAGAAACAGGACAAGAACTAGGATGAGACAAACGTAGTACCAAGGGCATGGCATTTCAAGGGGTGCTCACTTTTAGATGCCACCCGGAACTTGCCCAGCCCGGGGAATGAGAGCTTCCTGAAATTGGCATCCAGGGAGTCTCACTTGCCTCTCTCTAGCCTGGCCTGCTGAGAATGCTCACATCAAAAAAAGCCTTTTTGCATGGCCTGTGGGAAAGTGGGTCCCAGAAAGATGTGGAGAGGCCAAGATCCACTTAGCCTTGTGGTTACCACCCCACCCAATTTTGTACTTGTCCACCACTGGAGACATGGAGTTGAGGGGACACCTCACTTCCAGCTCCAAAAACAAGTCCCATCCCAACTGGATTAAGCAAATCAGCATAACTCCATATCCCTGGTCTCAGTGATTAGGCACTTAACTCAGGTCTAAGAGAGCCACTAGATGGTGTGCCCCTGGCCACAGTGGTTAACACCAGCCCCAGGTACTCACATGGGGCGGAAAGAAGCCTATGCCTTTGGATCCTGGGAGAGAGAAGAGGAATCCTCTTTCCAGATGGTGTCTAATACAAATGGAAAGGCTGGAACTGTTGCAGCCATTTTATTACCATGAGGAAAGCCAGTGTGAGAATGAAACTGTCACATACGGAAGCACAAAGGTGGGAGGATCATGGGAAGCCAAGAATCTGTATCACATCTCACCTACCTCTGGACTATTCTGTAACATGTACAAATGAATTCTTAGTAGAATATAATACAGAAGGAGTTAGAATATAATGTTAATTGCAAGAGAGAGAGTGTCCTAATGGACAATGCCCATGGAAAAGCCAAACTCTATAGCCGCAGTGCCCAACTGTATCTGCATTGTCCAAACGGCTATTAAACAATTGAAATGTGGCTAAGTGACTGAGGAACTGACTTTTACATTTAATTCATTTTAATTAATATAAATTTAAATAGCCACATGTGGACAGTGGCTATTATATTGGGCAGTGCAGTTCTACAAGCTTCTTTTCCTTCATTTAAATCGTTGCCTCCTCCAGAAAACCTGTGCTGATCCCTCTTTTTATCTCCAGAGCTGAGTTATACTCACCTCTTCTGCAAACCTATAACAAGTGTGCATGCCTCCAGCATTGAAATTACTTCTCTTAAAATGATTATATCTTACCATGTTTGCATAGTTGCAATCCTCTTTCGGTTGACATTTTTGAAGACAAGGTCTTTTCCTATGCAGTAACTCCTGGCAGAGACATTGAGCCTTGAAACTCTTCAATTGGCTGAAGTTGTATGTGGTCCAAATGGGTACTGGATATTAAAATGCTTTGTAGCTTCCAAGACCTTAAGGCAATATAAAAATGTTCATTATCATCATTAGTTATTGTTAATATTTCTGGTTGTTAATCTTGATCCATTCCTCCATTTGCAGTGGATGATGTTAGAAACTCTAATGTGCTCAGCCCTGTGACATCTGTGACCACTGATTTCAGGCCCACTGGCTTTTTACCCCACTGTGGCCCTGACGTTCTAACTCACCAAGTGTCCTATTTCCCTAATCCTCTGGCTTGGTCCTTTTGGTCTGCCATCTGCAAACCAAGGGTAATGGAGAAGTTGCCCAGTAAATAATGCAAAGTTGAACTTAGGGCCACTGTGAGTGCCAGGTTGAGGAGTGTGGATTTGGTGTGCTAAGAAGGCTTTCCTTTAGATATGCATCTTAATCCTGGGCCTTGAAACCTGGGAGATTCATCCAGCCATTCATTCCTTCAACCAATACCTGTTGACTTCCTAAAAAGTGTCAAGCATGGTACTAGGCACTGGGTTCTATCATTTAAAAAGACAAAATCCCTGTTATACTGAAGCTCACATTGTAACTGGGGAGACAGATGAATGTAATACACATATAAATATACAATAATGTATATACAAATAAGTGCATAAAGAATAATAAAGTAAGGTGTAGAAATAAGGAATGAGGGAGGTGTTAATTTAGATTTCAATAAGGAGAAGGAGAAGAAAGAGTTAGAGGAGGAAGAGGAAGAGGAGCAGGCAGCAGAAGAAACAGCAGCCATCTATTTATGAGGCCAAGATAAAATCCTCATCACAATAAAGACTACTTTATGAGGCTTTAGAAATTGACAAAATGAAGAAATACCTCGGTCAGGCCGAGGCTCAGCGCAGCATCTTCTATCTCCCTTATTCTGGCCCCATTCATAAGAGCATCTCTGAAAGGCCTGGCAAACCTTCTCCCTACAAGGTGGAGTCAGGAGCCAGCTGCTATTCTTTTCCTGGCTAATCTGAGCATAATCTAGTGCTCTGTGTCCCATGGCAACAATTTGCCTCTTCATCTGTTTCTGCCTGCCCGTCTCCAGGCACACTTGGAAGTTATCTCAAGTGTCCCCTTGACCTTCAGTGGGACCTCATGCATCTTAAGGAACAGCCAGGCGGGTGGCCCAGGGCAGCCTGCTCTGCACCACTGTCCTTATTCCTAGGGCCCAGCTTGAATGTCAATGACCCAAATGCCATTACCAGCTCTCTGTTTCATGCATTACCATAAGTTTTTCATCTCTACTCGTGTTCAGGAAGATATCATTTCCATTTTCAGAAGAAACAACTCTGCCTTACATGCAAGAATTTGCCAGGCACTGATTTTTATTATTGCTGCAAATTCTTTATTGTATTGCATTTTATTTAGGTTTTAAAAATGCTGTATGCAGCTTGAATTGGGGTGGGGATGGGGGGAATTTTCTGGCTATGAGGCTAGGTGGAGAACTTCAAAAGGACCAAAATTTCAAAGGCTCTTTAGGTGGCGGGTGGCATCTTTTCCAATGTGGGCTTATATTCTAGAAAAAATGGAGTGTACCCCCAGAAAGACTTGATGGGGTAAAGATTACAAATGAGAAACTCACTCAGAAGGAAGATGAGAAAAATGACATCCCTGGTCTTACCGGTTGGACCCTAAGAATAAGGACACGGGTGCAGAGCACACTGTCGCAGGCCACCAGCCTGGCTTCCCCTTAAGATACATAAGACCCCCAAGGAAGATTGAGGAGAAAAGTGAAATTACTTCCAAATGTGCCTCGGGATGGGGAAGTGCACATTATAATGACAGAGACGAACGACCTGCTGCAGGCCTCCCATGCCTTGTCCCCTAAGAGCCTCATACTTGCCTTCCAGGGTGGGGCAGGCAGCCTCATTTTGGGGTTGAGAAAACGGGGCCTGAGTGACCAGAGCGAGCCACCAAGCTTGAAACTGACAAGAGTCAGATTTTCTTATTTTTTTCCACCCAGGCCTGTCTGATTCTCTTTGTAGGACACGGGGATGCTTTCTGATTGGGAACATTCCAAGTTCAAGGTCCCTATATGGTTCACGTAAGATTTATAATAGGAATAGTAACACTTTCCATATGGGAAACCATTTGATACCTTCAAACACTTTCACACTTCTCTTCCCATTTGATTCTCCCAGCAAACCTGTGGGGAAACATTCATCCCCTGTTTATGAATAAAGAAATTGATGCTTATATTCCAGGCACCTAGGGCGGCTCTGGGCTCAAACAGACTTGAATTCAAGTCCGAATTCTGTCTTGTTCCAACATGTGACTTCAGGCAAGATACATATTTCCCCTACAGCCCAGTTTTTATATCTGATAGTTAAAGAAAAAAATATATATTTGCCTCATATGGAAGCTTATTTATTCATCCTGTAAGTATTGATTCTATGTTGCAAGCTCCAGGATACGAGTATGAACAAAATAAAGATTGCTGCCCTGGTGGGGGCGATGTTCTAGTGGGAGGAGACAGGAAATAAAATAGAATGAGTTTGAAGGTCATCAGTGCTAAGAAGAATAAAATAGGGAGAGTAGGGAGTATTAGAGGAAGGGGCTCAGCTCAAGATAAGATGGTCAGGGAAGGGATCACGAAGAAAGCAATTTAGTGAAGATCTCAAAGGAGCAAGGAGCAAGCCTGTAGATAGACAACTGGAGGAAGAGCTTTCCAGGCAGGGGAGCAGCGAGCGTGGAGGTATCGAGGCAACAGGATGGGAGGGTGCTTCCGTGGTCGGGGAAGAGCTAACGCTCATTCTGAAGACACAAGCTGCCATGCTGGGAGCTGCCCTTAGGTCCCTGTGGCTGGGAACTAAGGTGACCTCCAGCCAACAGCCAACAGGCCCTCAGTCCTACCACCTGGTTCAAACCGGACTGTGCAAGCAGGCTTGGAAGCTAATCCATTTCCAGCCCAACCATAAGATGACTGCAGCCCTGGCCAACACAGTGACTGTAGCTCAGGAAGAGGCCCTGAGCCAGAGGACCCAGATAAACCAGGCCCAGATTCCTGGCCCCCAGACATGAGGAGATAATTGACATCTGTCACTTGAGGCCATGAAATTCTGGGGTAATGTGCTACGCAGCAATAGATTAATAAGACAGCAACTCAGAGCATCTGCTCTTGCTGTTCCCTCAGCTCGTAATTTCCCTTCACCCAGATCTTCCAATCCTGGCTTCATCATTTAACTTTATAGCTCAGATGACCCTTCTCAAAATTCCTTCCCTAGCCAACCCCATAGTTAAGCCCATTACTCTATTTCATTATATTTGCCCACTGTTAACTAGCTGCACAGTTTTATTTACTTACTGGAGTGTCTGTCTCCCCCTTCGTAATGAAAACTGCATGAACAGAGGGACCTTCTCTGCTGCACAGCTGAATTCCAGCTCCTAAAGCAGAGCGTGGCACACAGCACCCTCTCAATAAATATGGGTTCAATAGATGAATGAACAATGAATGAAAGGAGCTGTGAAAGATACATGCAAGGGACGAGGAAGCTCAGAACACGATCTATCAGAGCTCTTGCCCAGTGGACCAGCATTTGCTCATGACTCACCCCATCTGTCTGCTTGAGACATTTAAGTTCTGAAGGATCCCCAGGATTGTTTATTCCTTTCAAAGATCACCCCATAACTTTAATTTCCCCCACTTGAGTTTCCTGCAGATTTCAGCCGAATTTCAGGGTGTCAAAAACCCACATCCTCTTCCTTCTGGCTTCCCCCCTCTTTTCTCCTCTTCTAAAACCCACCAACTAGTTTCAACGCATCTTCCCTTTTAAGCAAAGAGTAAAAGATTGTAAAGCTTATAACACTTACAACACTACATTTATATTCGTTAAATGCCAGTGACTCAAAAACAGATTGGTCTCTCCCGAAATTCATGTGGTTTTACAAAGGAGGGGGAAAGTTCTAGGCTCAGAGTACATCACCAAGTTGTAAAAACTTGTTATGCACCTTTTGCAAGGCTCTGTTTTCTTCCTTACTACTCTCATTTAGTCAGTAGCTTGAAGCAATGAGGTAAACTGTATCTCCACATTCCCACTGAAAATACAGGGAAAAAAAAAGATTATTCCTTTTTAAAGGGGGGCCTCCAAGGGAAAAAAAAAAACCTTAGGGGATTTGTGTTTACTGTATTCTTCAATGTAAATTATAAGTGGAGACATATATCAGTTAAACAGCAAAATATCTGCCACACATCTAGTAAGAGATAAAGACTATCAAAATGGTCAGCAAAGCAAAATCTTCCCTTTGCCATTTTTAAGATGCATGCCTATAACAAATTACGTAAAATATTGTCAAGGATATTCATCATGCAGTATTCATATTAACATAAAAGTGGATCTGATCAAAATGGCCAAAAAAGAGGATTGTTTAAGTACATTATGGTATACTTATATGATAGAATACTGCAGAACCCAGAAGAATCACATTCTCAAGGATTTAAGGGAAATGCTCCTGCTGCCTTTCAATGGGATTCACTCAAAGCAAAGCATATAAATAAGCCTTATTTTTATCTACTGACACCTTCTAACTTAGATTTGTCATCATTTGCTGACTTTCTCCTCTTCCTCTCTTTTCTGTCCCCTGTCCCCCCTTCATCTCCATTGCCTTCCAAGGGGAATCCCATTCTTGCTGTGATTTCTAGCATTTTTGTGCGACATCAGGAGAATAGGTAGAGAAATTAAGGGATGGAAAGGTAGGGAAACTTTAAATAAGCTCCTGCCTTGCTGCACATGTTTGCGGGTTCCCCTCAGTTGTGGAGGTTCCAGGTAATCTGAATCCGACTGAAAAGATCTCCCTCTCAGGGAAGAAACTGACCCACTAAGCTCTTCATTTAACCCTGGATTGATTTTTCCTTTTTGCATGAATAGATAAAAGATAAATGAAGACTCTTTTGTCCCAAATGTAATAATGTATTTATCATTTTCTGAGACCTTTTTGCAAAGCCATCTAGTGCCATATTACACTAGTTCTCACACTCCATGTCCCAGCAAGGATTCCAAAGCACCGGTATGTCTTTAAATATATCCTTTATCAAACAATAGAGGAATGATAATAAGCAAACTGATAAAACCTTTATGAGTTACTAGGATCTTGTCTCAGATTTTACATATATTAACTCTTTAATTCTCCCATCAATTCTATATAGTTGAAGCCATGATTATCCTCATTTTATATAGGAGGAAATTGAGACACAGAAAGACCTAATAACTTTATGAAGGTTATTCAACCAGCCAATGTCAGCATAGATTTGAGCTCCGATAACCAGCTCCAGAGCAGAGTCAGCCAACTACAGATACATCTCTGGGCCAAATCCAGCCTTCTGGATTTTGTATGGCTCAATGAGTTAAAAATACTTTTTACATTTTTAAAATGAATACATGTTCAATAGCTGCATAAGTCTTTACATAAAGTGCTTGGCATTGCCTCTTGGTTCCTGAAACCTAAAATACATACAACTTGGCCCTTTATAGAAAAAGATCGCCGCTCTGTACTCTAGAGTGTCTTAGCCACTCTGAGCTAGTCCTTCTCTAACTTTGACATCATCATGTGTAGTTGCAAACTTAAATGCAACCTATTGCTATAAAATCATTTCCTAATTGAGCGAGACAGCTCTGTCATCGTCCTCTTCTAGTGCTGCACCTGGTTCTAGGTAACACTGTGTGGGGCAGTGCACGTGGCCCTGTACACAGGCATGGCCGGCGATCAGGGCCATGAATGCCCCAGGCACTCAGAGTACACCAACAACCAGGATGGGGGCTGAGGCGAATACAAGGGTAGAAGACAGTACCTTTACCCTGGAGTTTTACCATCAAAAGTTCCCTGAAATAGTGCATCAAGTGCTATCCAAGGCTTTGGGTGGAATGAGACCACAACAAAAATAGTTTTTGGTGCATTGTAAAACCAACTAAAGAAAGTACGTCTAGCAGACATTCAATCCCCATATGAATCTGGGAATTCTTTTTTACTTGCTCTGTGCCTCTGTTTCCTCATCTATACAATCGGGTGGGTGAGGGTATCAACCTCATAGGGTCATTGTGGGATTCCACCTGGATAATTTAGGTCAAGTAGCTAGTAAATCATCCGGCACATGCTATGTTCCAATAAATGGTTGTATTACTATTATTACCACCCCAGAATTTTTTAACATTGCAACAAAGGAATCTACCATAGATGGGCTATGGGCACCCAAAATTGCATGCAAATTTTGTATTTAAGATGCGTTTTCCCAGGGAGAGTTTCTCAACTTAGTCAGATGCTCTAAAGGCTCTAGGTCTCAAAAATGTTAAGAACCACAGCTCAAAACTGTACCAACTGTGGCAGGTTCCAAAGACTCCCAATAGAAAGACACGTGTGCCCTAGGGCTGCCCCTTTCCTGGAGCAGCACAGGAGCGTCAGCTGGCTCTCCTCTGCCCTCCTCAGCCTCCACGCACACGGTCTACTCCTGCTCTCAAGGATTCAGGAAAAGAAGGGTAGCTTGAGGCCTGCACCTTGGAGGCCAGTGCCCTCAGAGTACGTCCTCAAAGAGGCATCCTCGGCCAGCTTGCAGTCCTCAACACCCACTCATCAGCGCTCTCCTCTTGCAAATTCATCCCAGTGCTCTTTTTTCACAGCTACCTGGGTTTATCCTGTTTATTCATGTATGTATGTATTTTCTCCGTCTACTGACTGAATGTAGGTTCCCTGAGGATTGGGACTCGTTCTATCCTGCTCATGGCTGAATCCTCAGCATCTGATTCAGCAAATATGTAATCAACAAACAAATATGGAATCAACCCAGACGTCCTCAGGAAATTTCAGTTCAGCTTGAACATAACCAGTAAAAGGCAACTTGGGGCTCTTGACTCTCCTAAGGCTGCCAAGCATCCTCTTTGACCAAGGTTGCCCAAATTCAGCTAATTATGCATATTTTATGGGAAATAGGAAGTGTGAGGGTGTGCCCATTGTTAAACAACGTGTGAGTAGTAAGTGTTTAACGTCCAGGATGTTTTGACACCTGGCCTTCTTACATCTGACTGCTGCTACCCTTGGGCCTATACAGAATTTAGGGAGAACTTAGGGGTAGAGTGGCTCTCCTTTTGGAACCGAAAGCCTAGTCTAATAACAAGAGAGAATATCTAAATTAAGCCTGTCCTTAAAAAAAAACTTAGACTTGTATTTCTTCATTCATTCAAGAAATATTTATTGAACATTACTTTGCACTACGCACTGGGAATGGAGTCGTGAACAAAACAGCCAAATTCTGAATACTTGCATTACTTACATTCAAGTGGAGGAATGAGAATTCCACCTCCCCCATCCCGGCTCCCTACAGCACCTCATATCTAGCTTAATCAACTTTCCCCAAAATACTTTTAGTGTAAGGTAACACACACACGCACATATTTGCCTATCCACAGTGTGCCAAACATCTCATGGTCTACAGTAGTCATTCTCACCAAGGGTAATTTTGCTCCCAAGGGACACTTGGTAATGTCCAGAGACATGTTTGTTATCCCAGCAGGGGGGTAGTGCTTATGGGCATGTAGTGGGTTGAGACCAGGGATTCTGCTAAAGGTTCTATGATGCACAAAGCAGCCCCTCACCACAGAGAGTGATCTGGTCCCAAATTTCAAGAGTCCTGAGATTGAGAAGCCCTCGTCTACAGTCTACACTTAATAGCTGACCCACACAGCAGTTTTACTTTTCCCAGTTTTCTTTAATGTTACCTATCATTAAAAACTAGAGTAGACATTTGGAGTTTCCTGTGCCTGAGAAATTTCTCACATCCTTTCCATCATCTCTTGCAACTTGACCTCAGCTCCACCAACTGGTTCCATGCCCTCAATGAGAGCCTCATCTAGGAGTGAAGAGGGTCAGAAAGGAGATCTTGGATGGAAATCACTTTGGTCTGGAAATGGCAGCGATGGCTGGCCTGAAAGAGCTGCAGAGGCTGAGACACTGACATCCCAAGTCCAGGATGTGAGCTATGGCTTCTGCTCAGTAGCAGTGATGGAGTCTGGGCTGGCGCAATCTCAGGATTCTCATGAGTTTAGATGCAGTTGCTGTCCATAGGGCTGCCAAGTTTGACTTTCTAGTCCCTCAGAGGCCTAGAAAACTAATATACTTATTAAGTCTTTTTCCCATAAACCCACTGAAATGGTTCTGTTGTCTGTTTGCCCTGTCTGATAAAAGTAAATAGGAAAATGTTTATTGTCAATCTGTGATCTGAAAGTGATGTGTTTACATTTGCTTAAATACCTAGAGGCTCACAGCAATCATTTTACGTTGGGGTAAAGAGCACCTTGGCTGCCAACACAGTAAAACACCCCATTGTGCATTGCATGGGGGAAAAAAAATACTGCAGAGATTTAATAACTTCATCAACAGTGAAAGAAGAAACCTTGTTCTCAGCCCTATAAAGTAGCCAGTGTCTCCATCCAGCCAGGAACTTGCCCTGACTGTAAATACAACCTATGTGCTTGTGTCTCTATTTTGCAAGCATGAAAAAAGAATCGTGAGCCATATGTACAATTTTTTGTATCAGATTAAAAGGAAAAGAAGGAAAGAGAATGAAAGCATGAGTGGGGAGAGAAAACAACCTCCATAAAGATTTTAAAGCCAAACTTTCTCTGACCTACCTTGAAGGTTAGTTGAAGTGGCTTATAACACCAGCCTGTTGAGGATCTGCCCTACCACAGTGAAGAAGAGCCAGCCCACAGAGGATGCACCATTTTTATCTTGTCTTTGCCGCTTTGGCCGAGGGCTGACATATCAGCCTTCTCTGCTCACCAGTACATCTTTTTCTAGGAAAGAGAATGGGGTGGGGAATTCTGCCCACTGTCCATACAGAATTAGGAAAATCACAGAAATTGTGGATATGTAGAGTTATTCACACAGCAAACATCCAGGCTTCCAAGTAGTAGGGTCTAAAATCATGATCATACTTAAAGTAATTGTAGCCACTTATCCCATGCCTCATAGGTGCCAGATACTTCCTTTATATGATCTCTAGTCTCTACAGCAATTGTATGAAGTATGTTAGCACCATTTTATAGGTTAGGAAACTGGCTCTAGGAGGATGTGTGATTTGCCCAAGATCCCACAGCATATCATAGTAGAGTCTGTCTGAACTCAAAAGCCAATTATCTTTTTGTTATATCATGATTCATTGCTATTCTTCTCCAACCTTATCTTCCAAACCATTTCCTCTTGCACTATAAAGTGACCACACTACCCTTTCAATCAAAGAATCTAAACAATGACTGTCTCTGTATCATCCCACCAGCAACTATAATGCTTTGAATTTAGTGGAAGATCAGTAAGACCTTGTCAACTGAGATCCATTTTCTTTTCCTGGCCCCTGCAACAAACAATTAAATAAATGCTTGTTTTGTGCACAAATTTCCTTACTTAGGTCTTAATTTCTTCATCTTTAAAAAGTAAAGGTGTTGGATTAAATGTCTTGAAGGACCCTTTTGAAGAGTTTATTTCAAGTTTGTCTAATAACATGATTTTTACTGATTTTGTTGATAAACTCCCCCAAGAGGAGCAAATATTCATGGATACACATAAGCTTTATCTAATGGTTTTAGCAGTTAGCTCAATGTATAAAAACTTTCTCCCTGGGAGGGGGCGGAAGATGGCGGCGTGAGTAGAGCAGCGGAAATCTCCTCCCAAAACAACATATATCTATGAAAATATAACAAAGACAACCCTTCCTAGAATAAAGACCAGAGGACACAGGACAATATCCAGACCACATCCGGACCTGAGAGAACCCAGCACCTCGCGAAGGGGGTAAGATACAAGCCCCGGCCCCGCGGGAGCCGAGCGCCCCTCCCCCCAGCTCCCGGCGGGAGAAGAGCAGGCAGAGCGGGAGGGAGAGGGAGCCCAGGACTGCCGAACACCCAGCCCCCGCCATCCGGGACAGAGTGCAGGGCCCTCGATACTGGGAAAAGAGGGCAGCAAGAACAGTGAGCGGGCACTGGAGGCTGGGCGACAGAGGACATAAGAAAAGCGCGCGACCATTTTTTTTTTTGCTTTTTTGCTGCTTTGTTTTGGCGAGCGCTTTTTGGAAGTCTTAAAGGGACAGGGACCCCAATATTAGGGAAACAGGGCAGAAAGACCGGTGAGCAGAGGCCTGAGGCTGGCACCGGAGAATAAAGAAAAACGAACGACCACCTTTTTTTTTTTAATTAAAAATTTTTTTTTTTTTTATTAAAAAAATTTTTTTTTTCTTGTTTTTTTTTGTGGTCGTTGTTTTGTTTTGGCGGGTGCTTTTTGGAAGTCTTAAAGGGGCAGGGCGGGCCACTTAATCCAGAGGTAGGGAATCCGGGATCTCTGGGCACCCTAACCCCTGGGCTGCAGGGAGCAGGGAGGCCCCTTACGGAGATAAATAGCCTCGCAGCAGCTCCTGCTCCAACGCGACTCCACCATTTTGGAGTAGCTGCCCGAGCCAGGCCACGCCCACAGCAACAGCGGAGATTAACTCCATAGCAGCCGGGCAGGAAGCAGAAACCCTGTCTGCGCGCAGCTGCGCAGCACAAGCCACTAGAGGCCGCTGTTCTCCCAGGAGAGGAGGGCCACAAACCAACAAGAAAGGAAGTCCTTCCAGCCGTCACTCGTCCCAGTTCTGCAGACTATTCCTATCACCATGAAAAGGCAAAGCTACAGGCAGACAAAGATCACAGAGACAACACCAGAGAAGGAGACAGACCTAACCAGTCTTCCTGACAAAGAATTCAAAATAAGAATCATAAACATGCTGACAGAGATGCAGAGAAACACGCAAGAAAAATGGGATGAAGTCCGGAAAGAGATCACAGATGCCAGAAAGGAGATCGCAGAAATGAAACAAACTCTGGAAGGGTTTATAAGCAGAATGGATAGAATGCAAGAGGCCATTGATGGAATTGAAATCAGAGAACAGGAACGCATAGAAGCTGACATAGAGAGAGACAAAAGGATCTCCAGGAATGAAACAATATTAAGAGAACTGTGTGACCAATCTAAAAGGAGCAATATCCGTATTATAGGGGTCCCAGAAGAAGAAGAGAGAGGCAAAGAGATGGAAAGTATCTTAGAAGAAATAATTGCTGAAAACTTCCCCACACTGGGGGAGGAAGTAATCAAACAGACCACGGAAATACACAGAACCCCCAACAGAAAGGATCCAAGAAGGGCAACACCAAGACACATAATAATTAAAATGGCAAAGATCAAGGACAAGGAAAGAGTGTTAAAGGCAGCTAGAGAGAAAAAGGTCACCTATAAAGGGAAACCCATCAGGCTAACGTCAGATTTCTCAACAGAAACCCTACAGGCCAGAAGAGAATGGCATGATATATTTAATACAATGAAACAGAAGGGCCTTGAACCAAGGATACTGTATCCAGCACGACTATCATTCAAATATGACGGTGGGATTAAACAATTCCCAGACAAACAAAAGCTGAGGGAATTTGCTTTCCACAAACCACCTCTACAGAACATCTTACAGGGACTGCTCTAGATGGGAGCACTCCTAGAAAGAGCACAGCACAAAACACCCAACATATGAAGAATCGAGGAGGAGGAACAAGAAGGGAGAGAAGAAAAGAATCTCCAGACAGTGTATATAACAGCTCAATAAGCGAGCTAAGTTAGGCAGTAAGATACTAAAGAGGCTAACCTTGAACCTTTGGTAACCACGAATTTAAAGCCTGCAATGGCAATAAGTACATATCTTTCAATAGTCACCCTAAATGTTAATGGGTTGAATGCACCAATCAAAAGACACAGAGTAACAGAATGGATAAAAAAGCAAGACCCATCTATATGCTGCTTACAAGAAACTCACCTCAAACCCAAAGACATGTACAGACTAAAAGTCAAGGGATGGAAAAACATATTTCAAGCAAACAACAGTGAGAAGAAAGCAGGGGTTGCAGTACTAATATCAGACAAAATAGACTTCAAAACAAAGAAAGTAACAAGAGATAAAGAAGGACACTACATAATGATAAAGGGCTCAGTCAAACAAGAGGATATAACCATTCTAAATATATATGCACCCAACACAGGAGCACCAGCATATGTGAAACAAATACTAACAGAACTAAAGGGGGATATAGACTGCAATGCATTCATTCTAGGAGACTTCAACACACCACTCACCCCAAAGGATAGATCCACTGGGCAGAAAATAAGTAAGGACACGGAAGCACTGAACAACACAGTAGAGCAGATGGACCTAATAGACATCTATAGAACTCTACATCCAAAAGCAGCGGGATATACATTCTTCTCAAGTGCACATGGAACATTCTCCAGAATAGACCACATACTAGGCCACAAAAAGAGCCTCAGAAAATTCCAAAAGATTGAAATCCTACCAACCAACTTTTCAGACCACAAAGGCATAAAACTAGAAATAAACTGTACAAAGAAAGCAAAGAGGCTCACGAACACATGGAGGCTTAACAACACGCTCCTAAATAATCAATGGATCAATGACCAAATCAAAATGGAGATCCAGCAATATATGGAAACAAATGACAACAACAACACTAAGCCCCAACTTCTGTGGGACACAGCAAAAGCAGTCTTAAGAGGAAAGTATATAGCAATCCAAGCATATTTAAAAAAGGAAGAGCAATCCCAAATGAATGGTCTAATGTCACAATTATCGAAATTGGAAAAAGAAGAACAGATGAGGCCTAAGGTCAGCAGAAGGAGGGACATAATAAAGATCAGAGAAGAAATAAATAAAATTGAGAAGAATAAAACAATAGCAAAAATCAATGAAACCAAGAGCTGGTTCTTCGAGAAAATAAACAAAATAGATAAGCCTCTAGCCAGACTTATTAAGAAGAAAAGAGAGTCAAAACAAATCAACAGTATCAGAAACGAGAAAGGAAAAATCACGACGGACCCCACGGAAATGCAAAGAATTATTGGAGAATACTATGAAAACCTATATGCTAACAAGCTGGGAAACCTAGGAGAAATGGACAACTTCCTAGAAAAATATAACCTTCCAAGATTGACCCAGGAAGAAACAGAAAATCTAAACAGACCAATTACCAGCAACGAAATTGAAGAGGTAATCAAAAAACTACCAAAGAACAAAACCCCCGGGCCAGATGGATTTACCTCGGAATTTTATCAGACATACAGGGAAGACATAATACCCATTCTCCTTAAAGTTTTCCAAAAAATAGAGGAGGAGGGGATACTCCCAAACTCATTCTATGAAGCTAACATCACCCTAATACCAAAACCAGGCAAAGACCCCACCAAAAAAGAAAACTACAGACCAATATCCCTGATGAACGTAGATGCAAAAATACTCAACAAAATATTAGCAAACCGAATTCAAAAATACATCAAAAGGATCATACACCATGACCAAGTGGGATTCATCCCAGGGATGCAAGGATGGTACAACATTCGAAAGTCCATCAACATCATCCACCACATCAACAAAAAGAAAGACAAAAACCACATGATCATCTCCATAGATGCTGAAAAAGCATTTGACAAAGTTCAACATCCATTCATGTTAAAAACTCTCAGCAAAATGGGAATAGAGGGCAAGTACCTCAACATAATAAAGGCCATCTATGATAAACCCACAGCCAACATTATATTGAACAGCGAGAAGCTGAAAGCATTTCCTCTGAGATCGGGAACTAGACAGGGATGCCCACTCTCTCCACTGTTATTTAACATAGTACTGGAGGTCCTAGCCACGGCAATCAGACAAAATAAAGAAATACAAGGAATCCAGATTGGTAAAGAAGAAGTTAAACTGTCACTATTTGCAGATGACATGATACTGTACATAAAAAACCCTAAAGACTCCACCCCAAAACTACTAGAACTGATATCGGAATACAGCAAAGTTGCAGGATACAAAATCAACACACAGAAATCTGTGGCTTTCCTATATACTAACAATGAACCAACAGAGAGAGAAATCAGGAAAACAACTCCATTCACAATTGCATCAAAAAAAATAAAATACCTAGGAATAAACCTAACCAAAGAAGTGAAAGACTTATACTCTGAAAACTACAAGTCACTCTTAAGAGAAATTAAAGGGGACACTAACAGATGGAAACTCATCCCATGCTCGTGGCTAGGAAGAATTAATATCGTTAAAATGGCCATCCTGCCCAAAGCAATATACAGATTTGATGCAATCCCTATGAAACTACCAGCAACATTCTTCAATGAACTGGAACAAATAATTCAAAAATTCATATGGAAACACCAAAGACCCCGAATAGCCAAAGCAATCCTGAGAAAGAAGAATAAAGTAGGGGGGATCTCACTCCCCAATTTCAAGCTCTACTATAAAGCCATAGTAATCAAGACAATTTGGTACTGGCACAAGAACAGAGCCACAGACCAATGGAACAGACTAGAGAATCCAGACATTAACCCAGACATATATGGTCAATTAATATTTGATAAAGGAGCCATGGACATACAATGGCGAAATGACAGTCTCTTCAACAGGTGGTGCTGGCAAAACTGGACAGCTACATGTAGGAGAATGAAACTGGACCATTGTCTAACCCCATATACAAAAGTAAACTCAAAATGGATCAAAGACCTGAATGTAAGCCATGAAACCATTAAACTTTTGGAAGAAAACATAGGCGAAAACCTCTTAGACATAAACATGAGTGACCTCTTCTTGAACATATCTCCCCGGGCAAGGAAAACAACAGCAAAAATGAGTAAGTGGGACTATATTAAGCTGAAAAGCTTCTGTACAGCAAAAGACACCATCAATAGAACAAGAAGGATCCCTACAGTATGGGAGAATATATTTGAAAATGACACATCCGATAAAGGCTTGACGTCCAGAATATATAAGGAGCTCTCACGCCTCAACAAACAAAAAACAAATAACCCAATTAAAAAATGGGCAGAGGAACTGAACAGACAGTTCTCCAAAAAAGAAATACAGATGGCCAACAGACACATGAAAAGATGCTCCACATCGCTAATTATCAGAGAAATGCAAATTAAAACTACAATGAGGTATCACCTCACACCAGTAAGGATGGCTGCCATCCAAAAGACAAACAACAACAAATGTTGGCGAGGCTGTGGAGAAAGGGGAACCCTCCTACACTGCTGGTGGGAATGTAAGTTAGTTCAACCATTGTGGAAAGCAGTATGGAGGTACATCAAAATGCTCAAAACAGACTTACCATTTGACCCAGGAATTCCACTCCTAGGAATTTACCCTAAGAATGCAGCAATCAAGTTTGAGAAAGACAGATGCACCCCTATGTTTATTGCAGCACTATTTACAATAGCCAAGAATTGGAAGCAACCTAAATGTCCATCAATAGATGAATGGATAAAGAAGATGTGGTACATATACACAATGGAATACTACTCAGCTATAAGAAAAGGGCAAATCCAATCATTTGCAGCAACATGGATGGAGCTGGAGGGTATTATGCTCAGTGAAACAAGCCAAGCGGAGAAAGAGAAATACCAAATGATTTCACTTATCTGTGGAATATAAGAACAAAGGAAAAACTGAAGGAACAAAACAGCAGCAGAATCACAGAACTCAAGAATGGACTAACAGGTACCAAAGGGAAAGGGACTGGGGAGGATGGGTGGGTAGGGAGGGATAAGGGGGGGAGAAGTAGGGGGGTATTAAGATTAACATGCATGGGGGGGTAGGAGAAAAGGGAGGGCTGTACAACACAGAGAAGGCAAGTAGTGATTCTACAACATTTAGCTATGCTGATGGACAGTGACTGTAAAGGGGTTTATAGGGGAGACCTGGTATAGGGGAGAGCATAGTAAACATAATATTCGTCATGTAAGTGTAGATTAGTGATAGCAAAAAAAAAAAAAAAAAAAAAGGGCAGTTCCTGTGTGGTAACCTCCAACGAGTTCTACACAAGGGTATAAAGGGCATATAAAAGTGTAGGCAAAGGGTCTGTTTGTGTTTATACAGAGGATCAAAGCCTAATTGGGCTACCCCGAAAATGAACTAAGATACGATATGAAAAAGAACTTCCAACATCTGCACCCTCTGGAAGACTCATGCCAGAAGATGATCATCAAAAAACCCCAACAAAGATCCACGCACTGCTACAGCTGTAGATGCACTCATCCCACCAGTTCCTGGACCTGCCATGGGAATGAGGAAGGAGATATCTAAGCTGGCCTGTGCATATAGTAAAACAACAAAATTGGACTGGATCTATACTGTTGGAACTCAACCAAGAATTTGGAGAAGTGCAAATTGTAGCGCTCCAAAATCTTACAACTACAGACTATTTATTGTTAAAAGAACATATGGCATGTGAACAGTCCCCAGGAATGGGTTGTTTTAATTTGTCTGATTTCTCTCAGACTGTTCAAGTTCATTTGGACAATATCCACCATATCATAGATAAGTTTTCACAAATGCCTAAGGTGCCTAACTGGTTTTCTTGGTTTCACTGCAGATGGCTGGTAATTACAGATATGCTTTGGTTATGTAACTATACTCCTATTATGTTAATGTGTGTGTGCAATTTAAGTAGTAGCTTAAAACCTATACATGCTGAAGTTACTCTACAAGAAGATATATCAAAGAAATAATCAATCTTCCCAAGTTTTCTTCCGCCTGCTACTTCTATAGCTTTTCTTCTTCCTTCCTAATTACAACCCTTAAATAGAATTCGTGCCTCATATCAAATTTACCGAGTATCATAATTCTTCCAAGTGGTAAAGATACCTCTAGACAAATGCTGGGCATAGCAGCCACAGGGCATAAATATGCAAAGAAGTAAAAAGCTAACTTTTTCAAACAATAAGGCTTCTCTCTCACTTACCAACTTCACATTTCCCTGTATGGCCCCAGAAGATGACTGGTTAGCCAGAGACGGGTAAGATTCCTCAAGGGAGGAACAACCTAAGACAGGCACAGTCGCAGGGGGGCCATCAGGTGAGAAATTGGGGATCAACAGAGGTGAGGCTTAGAACCTCACCCCCCCGTTCTGAGAGAAATCTTCTGCATACGTGGATGTTTTATTGCCCTGGTCTAGCTTGGATTAACACATAGTCTACAGGCACACACCTGATCATCTACATGTGCTCTCTTACAACACTAAACTATGTTTTCTACCTTTATCTTGTATCTACCTACCACTTCAGCATTTTATTAAAAATAATAATAATAAAGAGAGAAATGTGGTATCCACATATAAATCAAGTATAAAAACCAAATGAGTATTCATATTTGAACTGACTGTTTATAGTTCATAATGCATGAGCAAAACCGAAAGTTTCTGTGATGACTGCCCTTGTACTGTTCACTATGTAACTTATTCATTATGTAAGAATTTGTTCTACATGTAAAAACTTGTTTGTTATGCCTCAGAAGATTGGAGACTGACAAAAATTAGGCTTGGGGTGGAATAATGATTGTGCATTGAGCATTGACTCCCCTATACAGAATTTTATTGTCGTTAACAACCATTTGATCAATAAATATGAGAGATGCCCTCACAAAAAAAAAAAAAAAAAGGACAGACTTCCAATGGTAAAATAAATTAGTAACCGGGATGTAAGGTATAGCATAAGGAATATAGTCAAGATATTGTAACAGCCTGGTAGGGTGATAGCTGGAACCTAGAATTATGTATATAAATGTTCTACCACTGTGTTGTACACTTGAAACTCATGTAATGTAATACTGTGTGTCAACTACCCTTCAATAAAAAATAATTATTAAAAAAAAAAAAAAAAAAAAAAACTTTCTCCCTCTGAAGAATTGGTACAAATATTCTATCTGTAGACAACTGCTCATTATCTCTTCTGACTAATCATATGCCAACAGTGAGAAGTTAAGAGAGCCAGAAAAAGCTAACTGGCTTTTTTTGTATTTTTTGTATTTTCATTTTTTCCCCAAGTACTTATTCTCCTTCTCCTTTACATATATAAGAGGATTATCCATCTCCACCCATTGACATGTGCCTGCATTCCCTCCCTGGGAGAAATATACCTTCCTGTCTCATTGACAATGGATTAGTCACATGTCTTCCTTTGGCCAATAGAATGTGGGTGAGTATAATCTTGTGTGCATGTCTGAGCAGAAGTCATGAAATAGTTGTCTTGTTCTGATCTATCTCTCACAGAAAACTGACATGTTCTGGATAGAGGCTGATCTTTCAGCTTTGACCTCATACTGAGAACAATTCTATAGCTGATCAATATTTGGTATATAACATGACTGAGAAATAAAACTTTCTGATTGTAAGTCACTGAAATTTGGAAGTTGCCTGTTACCACAGCATAACTATCAAAGACTGACTGATAAAGGAACTATATTCCAGATGCAGAAATTCTCATTATTCACAGTAGTTATATCCTATAAAGTTGCATGAACACTAATTTAGCAAATACTGAACCATTGTTCCTAGGGGAAATACAGGATTAGATCCCTGTGAGATTACAGTCAGAACATTTTTATAAATGAAGGAATACATAAGCTTGTCTGAAGTGTGTTCTGTTTAAAGATACCTTATTTAATATATATTATTGGTTCAACTTTGAACTCACGGCCAACAGCAGGATAAATCAGGCCTGAAGGAAGTTTACCTAAAACATTCTCTCCATAAGGCACATCACAGCCTCGGATCACTAGACAGCACATCAGTCCTGTGCTTGGAGCCACTTCAAACAGCAAAATCACCAACAAGCGTAAAAATGTGAAAAACTTGGCACTCATAGACTGCAGACAGACACTTATTTACAACATGAGAGCAAAACAAGAGGCAGAGGGTCTCCTTGTTGCACCTCAGCTGGGAACATGTGTTGGGTGACTCAAATTTTTCACTGCTCTGAGTACGTCCACAAGTGACCAGGGAAGTACAGCCAGTATCAGCTTGGCAGCTACAAATAAATTTTAGCAAGAAGGCACGTTCTCAAGAATAAAAGCCACGAATAATGAAGACCCACTATACTCATACGCACTACATCACCTAAGCCTCCTATCAACCCCATAAGGTGAGTATTTTTATTGCCATTTTATAGAAAATAAAAACTGAGAATCTGAAGGTAAAATAACTTGCCAAAAGACATAACTAGAGCTGTGGCTGAAGCCCAGATCATCCTGGCTCCAAAGCCGTGGTGTTGCTCTTCTTCGACTCACCAAAAGGAAAGCTTGTACGTGGCACCGGTCCTCAACTTCTGGGCCTGGATTTTAAGGCCCTGACTACTCTGATTGCTCATGGCCTCCCCTGCTCCATTTCTCCGATCCTTACCAACATCCTCCTTACTAGTGAAAAAAGCCTCTCCGATTTGTGGTTTGCCACCATTTTTAGTTCTACTTCCACACCTAACATGCTCTTCTGCCAGGTATCTGATTCATTCTTAAGGCTGGTTAAGAACGTGAGGATTATCCAGTGTGACCTCACTGTTTCCAGGTCAGACCCAGAGATGGTCATTGATTTGCCAAATGTTCGTGAAAGAGTCAGGACTTGACTCTGGATCTATCGACCGTGGGGTGGTTGTCCCTGGGCTCGCTTCCCTTTCCCTCCCACCCGAAAAGGTATCACCTTCAACCTCAGAGCAGTGAGGTAGAGCAGGCGTGGGAGGGGCAGCAAAGCAAAGCAATACCACTCAAAGGTGCTTTCCAGTCCTTTCAGGGGGCTGGTAGGAAGGGGACAGAGCTATGACTACGTTGGCAGGTTAGGCAGCCTCCTGCTTGCTAAAACAAGCCAACAAGCCTTTTAAGATTAACATCATAGAGCTTCTGGGCTTTGAATTTATACAGCACCTTTCTTCTCTTGCAGCTCAAGGCTCCTTCCAGACATTGTCTAGTTTTTCTTCCCAGAACACTAGCGGAGAATAGTTGCAAGTATCATACCCATTTTGCTGATAGAAAAATTGAACCTCAAAGGCAGTAAGGGATTTTCTCAGAACTGGGCAAAGTAAAAATATCGTTCTGCAGAACCAGAGCCAAAGCATAGAATTAGCACCAAAACTTAGACTTTTCAAATCCCATCCTCCAGCACGTAAATAATTGTCTAGAAATGAGACAGAAGCAACAGAGAAGAGAGGACTAGCATTGGTTGAAGACTTGGTATGTGTCATGTATCTTATATAAAGAATATCATTGATGCTTAGCATCCAATCTGTGAAACAGGATTGTTATAGTCATTCTAAAGACAAGGAAACTGGTTCTCAGAAGATTAGGTGAGAAGGTACTCTGTGGTAGGTAGGATTTGATCACAGGTTTCCATGACCTTAAAGCCAGCATCATTTGGGAAAATGCACAGTGCCTGGTGTTTGCAAAGCTCTGTGCTAGGCCCAGTGGATATCAATGAAACACAAGATGAACATGTAGTCAGAACTTATTATATGGCATGCATCAGCATCTCAAAAATAACTAGGACACCCTCCAGGAGTTTACACTCCATTTGAGGAGAGAAGGGAAGCACATGAGGAATAATTCATAAAAGCCTCTGTCACTTATTCAGGAACTCTTTTCTGAGTGCCCCCTATGTGCCAGGCCCTGTGCTTGATGGAGGCAACTCACAAGAAGCAAACACACGGTCCTTGCCTTCAGGTAGTGGCCATGCATGATTGCCTGTAGCATCCAGGGACACTGCATGTCCAGCAATTCAGAGCAGTCACAGGAGGAGAACTTTGACTTTGGAACTTTTATCTCAAAATTCATGCAAATGGAATAACGTACTGAGGCTCAGTTTAAGATGACTGTCTGTTTCCTCCTAATTCAACAGTTAAGTTCCTTGATTTTTTTTTTCTCATCAATTTTTCAGGAACAGTTGAGACTGCAGGACACTACATGTTGACACTAGAGCATAAAAAATCTCTTAGCACATGGAACTATACCACCAGATGCATGTGCCCAATTTAAAAGTGACTGTCCCAGAGGCTGTTTCATTGAGGCCACTTTGAATATTTTCGGTTTCTGCTAGGTGCTAAGCACATACTACATGCTGGAGAAACAAAAACAAATATTGTCCAGTTGAGAAGATAAATTCAAATGATTTCTATCCAATGGCAAAAACCATGCCCCAAATCTCCACAGGGGCCAAAGGGAAGAAAAAGGATGACACCCAGTCCAGAAAATAAACTCTGAGTTCCTTCCATATTTGTACATTCTAAGCACACTGGAAATGTTTTTGGCTCATAGAATCACATCAGTTTTGCCATAACCATGCAGAATATTTGTTCCTTGAAAAGCACATGATTAGAGCTAGGCTTGCAGCTCCACATAAGGACACAGACAGGGGAGGCCTGTTCTCTGGACCCAGGTATCTAATTGTATCTCTGCCAACCAGCCCAGTCCACCAGCCATCCCTGCCTCCACACCCCAACCCCTCATCCTGCACGTGTCCTTTGGCAGCACCTACAGGAGTGGTCTTCAGCCCACTCCCCAAGCAAAGCGAGTTTCTCATGCTGTGTTTATGGATTTCTCTGCTCTGACTTCTCTAGGAGTTACTCCTATTACGTTTTGGGTTGGATTGACAACTGCTGAAGGAGGATTTCCTCATGCCCCTGGGAAACAGATCCACTGTGAGGGCCTGTTTCTACATTGCATAGCCTGAAACAAATTAAAACATGGCAAATGAATCTCATATTCTACCTTTATCCAAATCCTTAGTTTCTCCTTTCTGGTTATGAACTGTTCCAGAAACCTGTATCTCCCTGTGCTTTCTACTGTCATCCATGTTCAGATTCAACTAACAGTAACTGAGAGCCTACTATGTGTCTCTCATATTCACAAATGTAATTTAATCATATCTATGTCTAGCCCTGGGAGGTATATTATGGTCATTTTACAGATGGGTCCCCTGAGGCTTAAAGAAAACAAGCTAATATCCCACGTACTGATCAGTGGTGGGAGCCCCGGAGTTCCAAACCGAGTCTCTGAACTCCAGTTACTGCTCTCCTTCAACAGGGTTGCCCAAATTTTAGATGACCTGGGAGGATGGATCAATGGAGAGAAAATGAGAGTGAGAGAGAGAGAGAGAGAGAGAGAGAAATGACAGATCCATAGATAATAGATGATGATGATGAAGATAGATATAGATATAGATAGATGATAGATGACAGACAGATGATTGATAAAAATAGATGATAGATGATAGACGATTGATAAAGATAGATAGATGATAGATAGATGATAGAGATAGATAGATGATAGATAAATAGATGATAGAGATAGATGATAGATAAATAGATGATAGATAGATAGATAGATAGATAGATAGATAGATAGATAGATAGATAGATAGATAGATAGATATAGATGATAGATAATAGATATTTTTTCATTCTGGGGCCCACACTGAAACTGCTGAGTCAGAATCTCTAGAGACTCTTAGGCAGCCGGCCCACCACATGCAGCATTATCTGAAGCAAATTCTTCTATTTAAAAACACAGAGTGGGCACAGGAGAGAGTGTCCTTGCCTAAAGCTCCCTGTTCCACTTGTGTCCATGAGGGCAGGTGCCATGGATGCCAAAACACACATCACCTGCTGCCGATAATCCAGTTTATTCAGCAAACATTCATTTATTCAGGTACATAGCAGACCTTTTAGATAATGGGGCTACTAAAGAGAAGGTATGGAGCTGCATCCATGTAAAAAAATAATAATGATGGTCCTGCAGTTGGGGAAGTGTCACTGGGGAGATGTGTAAAGCTGCAGTGGGAGAAGGTGAGGCCTTGGGAGAAAGAGACCTTTGGGGAATTTCTGTCTGTGTTCTTCAGGACAGGGCATGGGGCCCAGAAAGAGAATCCAAACAGAAAAGAAATTCAAGTGAAAGACAGAGATGGCAGGATTCTCTGCTTTGACTTTTCTTCACCCAGCTTCCCAGGCACAGGAAGATGTTAACTGGATAGAAGAGATTTACAGAGGTGGCCATAAGTCAGCATGTGTTGGTTTTATGTTTATGCATGGAATTTTGGGCAATTTGTTGTTTGTCCCCACCCTTCTTCACCCAAAGTCATTTTCAATTTCAAATTCAGCCCTGGGTGGACTGGAGGGCTCCTCCTGCAACATCAGAGTTATCCCACCCCAAAAGAAGGAAACTGAGGTGGATAAGCCCCACCTTATACCCAGAGGCCTGGGGAGTCCCCCTGCAGGGCAAGGGCCAGGGATGGTGCCTCACAGAAAGGGCCCACCAGTCCTGCTTGTTCAGTTAGGACCCCAACAACTATGACATCAAAGTGCGTCTCCTCCTCATCCTCAGGCTCCCTCTGCCTCCATTCAGGGCTCAGCGCCCCTTTCCAGCCTCCAACTAGTGGCCGATGCTTTCCCCTTATATATGTGGAATGAGTGAGGGAGCCAGAGAGGATGAAGAGATCCTGGGGGGCCCGTGCCTTCCCCATGACACCTCTTCCTGATGCCTGAAGGCAGAGCCACCCACTTTCCTCCGTGCCCCCATGGCACGTTAAATGCCCTCTGCTGTCACCGCCATCACTCCTCGCGCCTCTGGACACCAGCCTCCCTTCTTGGGCACAGTCTGTGTCGTATTTCTGCATTAACAGTACACAATAGCCATATGATAAATAATCACCAACAACTTAATTTTAGGAGCCTACTTGGTCATCTATTTTCTTATCCTTGCTCGTCTATCTCCTCACCTCTTTTACATCCTTGCCTGCTCCCCACCTTGCACCCTTACCTTCAGAGGATTCCAGACCTCACTCCCTTACCCCAGCATTACTGGCTCAAGTGCTTTCCACTGCACCCTTTCCTATGCTTGTTGAAATCCTACCCTCTTCACAGCTAACAAACCATCCCCCTGACCTTCCTCAGCCGTGAGCAGCATTCCCCGTGCAGCCCCCGTCAGTGATCATGATCCCCATCATGACTATTACTTCCAAGTACCAGAATGCATCCCAGGCACATTATGACTTGCATAAATATGTGCATTTCTGCAATCTCCCACACACAATTTGGAAAGGCAAGAAACTGAGATGCACACAGGTTAAATACCTTAAAGCCAGACGACTGGTAAACAGCAGAGCCACTATTTGACCCTGCCCTTTGTTCATTCATTCATTCACCCACTCACTTATTCATTGAACAAATGAACGCCAGTGACGTAGTATTTCCAGATTTCTACACACTTTGGCAAGCCTAACGAAGTCGGCTGTTCAGAGGAAGGGAAGGCAGACAAAGGAGAGAAGCCAGAAGGGATTACAGACTAATTGAGAATCAAATCAAGGCAGGAAAAGGGGAAGAATGAGGAGGCAAGTTTCAGTTTCAGGTGAGCTCCCCGGAAGAAGAGAGGTTCTTAGGGTGCAGTTCCCTCCTCCAGGGCTCCTGGGTGAATGAATTCCCTGAACTGAGCACCGAGTGTTGAGACTTGTTTGATCGGTATTTACAAAAGTAGGTTTCAAAGGATCGGCAATTTGCAGATTCCATTTGGACGTGTCACGCCTCCCTTTCATTCATCACACCAAAGAGTGCCGGAAAGTGAAGGCATGGGGCTTGAAAGCCTAGACATGGTGAAAGGGGCAACCTGGGAACCAGAGGACGTTTTTCAGCACTAGGGTGGCAGCAGTGCCCTGGGCAGGGGGCTCTCTCTCCCATCTTTCAGGCAGTTAGGTGCTTCTCAATTAACCCTTTCAGCCTGTGCTCAGTCAGGATTAGTGCTTAACAAAGGTCACTGGCATTTGGAATTACCTTTTTTACCTGTAAGTCCTCTTCTTCAGGAGGCTTCCAGCTCTGCAAAGACACAGGCTGTTCAGTGCATTTTCACCTGCCTCCATGGCCAGTGTGGCACTTAGGACCATGCTAATGAGAGTTTGTGAGAAAAAGAGAGGGAGGGAGGCAAAGAAGGAAGGAGGGAAGGAGATACAGAAGCAAAGGGTGCTTATTTGGTATTTTGTCAGGTAGTGTTAATGGAATGCACTTAAAATCAAGAATTCTGGGTTCAAATTCCAGTCTGGCAGTGCCTGTATATCAATAAGCTGGTCACTCAGACTCTCAGCGACTTAATTTATTATCCTGGGAAGTAGAAATAATAGCCCCAACTTCACCAGATGGCTCAGGGAATTAAATAAGGTAACGTGTTGGGCTACATTTATTACATGTGTCCAGTTGTGTGTGTTGAAAGTTGTTACTGAAAGACAGTTTGGTAAGAATGAAATGTTCCTCAAGACTTCAAGGAATTGCTGTCAGAAGTTGAAACGAGGCTTTTACTAGGATGCTGGTTTTTATGGGCCATGTTCCCTTTCAAGACAACTCAGGGGACCAGTGAACACATTACCTGCAAGGTTTGATAGTTAAATAAGAGATATTTGGAGTGTGGATCAAAGAGAAAAGATTCCACCCTAGGACTGTCAGCAGCGACACTGGTCATGTTGGGCAGTGAGTGGATTCTGTTGCTTTCTCCAACATTTATTGAGCACTTACTGAGTACAGGGCATTTGGAAGCATTCTGAGATGAACAGAGAGGAAAGATGATTAATATTTCACCTCCTCCCCAGTGATGTTTAGTCTACTTTCTTCCCTGTGCCCGGTTTCTCCACGTGCCCAACAACAAGCTTGGAAGAGCTGTCTCCAGGACACTTTCTACCACGACCTTCTGTGTGTCTGTAATTCTCTAATGCTGGGGCTCGAAGGGTAACTGGGATTACCAATTTTTGGATGATTCTTCTACCATAAAGCTATCTGCTAGGCATTCTGAACTGATGTCACCCCAAAATAATGACACTTAGACAATTCACAAAGCACTCTCTAATACGTTTGCTTATTAGCTCTTCACCACAACCCTCAGGGTTAGGATTCCTAGACTCCTTTACAAAAGAAATAGTCAAGTCTTAAAAGGACTAAATTATTTGCCCAAGTCACTGAGAAAGGAATTAGCTGGGCCAGGATGTAAAACCAGATTTTCTATTCTTAAACAGGATTTCTCCTATCTGCTCCACCCTACAAGAGCTCCTCTGACCAAGTGACTGAGAAGCATGGGCTGAAGGAAGCTGAATTTAAGCAGAGAGGTTGACAGGACACTGGTTGTCACTGGCTTATCCCTAGGTGGGGCTTTAGCCTAGATGGCTGCATTGATATTTGGGGGAGACTTGAGAAATCAGGATGACACTAGAAGCAGACTAGGCATGGGCCATTGTCTCCAGGATTCTTTCCAAAAACCTGAGGCCCCCTCTAAAGCATAGCAAAGCCCAGAGTGGGTTAAGTCTCCCCTGGCTCAGTCCCAGCAGACATTAAATTCACCTGTGCTTGCTCTGAAATAAATCAGTGTCCCTTTCTGCTACTGCTGTTGTCTGGAAATAATGCAAATGCAATGGGCCTGCACTGACATTGTGCTTCCCTGGAAGGATACACATAATAAATTGTCCCTTAATACTGTTAAAGAGACATTTTCCTCATACTCAGAAGCTTCTGAGGTTGCACTGGGCTGCTCACCCAGGGAGGAGAAGGATGTGGTGCCTTTTCACAGGGCCCAGTAATTCATGTGACCTCTGGTTGCTCCATGGCTCATTTCATTGCTGAGTTTAAGGATGCATTTCCCAACCCCCATGTCCAGTCACAGGATTTGCTGGCAACAGAGGCTGGATTGGCTTGTAACTTGAATTTATTTTATTTTATTTTATGCACTTGTCTATTTGCTTATTTGGATGCTTGGAAGCTGAGGAAATCTGGAGCCCCTGGTCCACCGCCATTTATTATTTGGAAGCACGCCAAGTTGTTCCCACAGAGGACAGAAGGCATTGTTCTCCCCTGCAGGAAGTCACTGCTGCTCCTTAATTGTTTGCTAGAGGAAGAATCAAGGGTAAAATTTAAAGTAAATGGCTGGCTGGGTTGCGCTAATTCATCAAAGCATGTTTCAAGTCAGTAGTCAGCGCATGCATCAGCCCCCGGCACCACCACCTTCTATGAGAGCAGAAAACCCAGCAGACCTCCAAGCAGATGAAATCATTAGGAGGCATTCACCAGTGCTTCAAAAGCAAAGAGGAGCAGGGGATTACTGCGCATGCTCCTCTTTGCCGCATGGGGAAACACCAGTTGTCTGTGACCGAGTTATCTGGGAAAGCAAGCAGGGAAGAGAACCCCCAAAACTGTTCACTGCATGGAAACCCCATCCTCCAAGGCACCCTACAGGCTGAGAAAATGATGAGAGCTTCTTGATTTGACTGTTCATTTTGCTTAGAGATTTTTTGGTTGCAGTAAAGACAAACCACTTAAGGTAGATTAAGGAAAAAGGGTTTATACTGTGTTGTTTATGTGAAACCATCATAAGATTGTATATCGATGATATTTTAGTAAAAAAGGGGGGTTACAAGGATGGATGTGGACAGGAAATAAAACCCAGATTCATGACAGATTGGAAGTGGGAACTGGAAAGCTTTGGAAAATCTGTCAGCATCTCATCTCTGTCTCTGTCTCGCTCTTTCAATACACGGTCCCTTGTCTGTGCGGTGCTTCTTCCCACTTCCCCAGGGAGTCTCCTTGCTTTTGAGCACGTGGTCATTGACTCATTCCCTAACTATTGAATCCTACCATGTGGCTGGCACTGTTCAAGATGCTGGGGATACAGCAATGAAAAAAAAATAGACAAAATCCCTGCCCTTGTGAAATGTGCATTGCAGTGGGAAGCCAGACATTAAACAAGATAAGCACGTACAGTGTGTTAGACAGCAGCAAGTTCTTAGAATAAAAGATCAAAACAGGAAATGAAATGTTGGGAGGGCAGCTGAAATCTTGAATAGGATGGTCATGGAGGACCCAACAGAGAAGGTCATTTTTTTAATAAAGACCTGAAGGAAGTAAGGAAGTAGGCCCACAAATGACAGGCACAGCATGTTGGGCAGAGAGAACAGTAGGTGCAAAAGACCCGCGGTGATTCAAGGAGCAGCAAGGAGCTCAGCGTGGTGGGGGACGAATGAGTAGAGGAGGGCAAGCGAGAGAGGAAGTCACAGATCTGGGGGAACAGTTCACAAAGGGCCCTGTGAGTCATAGTGAGGACTTCGGCTTTTTCTCTGAATGAGATGGGATGGTCCAGAAGTCCACCTCAAGCTGAGGAAGCACATAGCCCACCTGTGCAGTGGACATTTCTTACTGCTAATTCAGTGCAGAATCAACTTCTCTTTGTCTCCAAAAGAAAGAATCCAGGAGACAATGGCCCATGCCTAGTCTGCTTCTAGGGTCACCCGGATTTCTCAAGTCTTCCCCAAATATCAGTCCAGCCATCTAGGCTGAAGCCCCACCTAGGGTTAAGCCAGTGATAACCAGTGTCTGGAGACTAGGGTGTCATTTCCGCCATTTCTCTCAAGAATGCAGAGCAGAGGGGTCAGCTAGTCAGAGTTCAGGGATACGGAGACCCAGCAATGTCTCTTAATTTCTCTCTCTCACGCACACACACATTCTATCTGTATCTCCCCTCTTCTCAACCTCTTCAAAATACTTGAGGAACAGAGGAAGGAACAGGAAGAGACTTCATTTCTTGGGAAAGTGACCATGCCCTGCACACACTGGGTCTCACAGAATTTTTGCGAATCTAGTGAATCAGTTGGCTAATGCTAGTAAGAGTATCAGGACCTTAGGAAAGAAGATCCCTTTAGAAAATTCGGATTCCCAGACAGATTTTCACATCAGATCTTCACACAAAGGCAAAATTAGGACATGTATACTCTCAGCAATCTCCTTACCCAGAGAGTCCTCAGATGTGGCAGAAGGCCCTACAAGAGTTGTCATGAGCAGTTGTGAGGGGGTGCCAGTCATGTTACTATTAATAAGCAACACTCTGAAGTGAGACATGTTTTTGAGTAGATTATAATGAATTAAATATTAACCCAAAAGTATCATTATTGTCACTCCCTAGCATTCCAATATGCTTTTTGAGAGGAAGAGGAAGTTTGGCGTCTTGGCTGGACTATCAGACCTGCACATAACCTGGGTGTGTTCTGCAGATGAACATCTTCCCTTTTATGCGTCATGGTGGAAAATAGTGTGAGCACAACTTCCATGGGAAACAAGACAGGTGTAGGAAGGCACTTACCTGCAGAACACCTGCCATATCTGTCTCAAATCGTTGCCTTAAAGATAGGCATGTTCTAGAACTTCTTCTCCCCAGTTTTAAGAGCACTGGACTCATGGAATAGCCAAACAATGATTTTTTTCCTAAAAAACAACTTCAAAATGGTTTACTGTGTCATTCTCATAATTATATGCAAGAAAGTTACCATCTGTAGTTCAGCCGTGGTACTTCACATGGAAGAGGAAATGACTAAATATATATTTACATAGCTCTCATGAATATGCATTTTGTAAATGCACAAATATGTACAATTACTTGATAGACTGTTTTGGTTCCTATCTTTCGAATATTTAATACAACCATAAATGTTTAATTCATATTTACTGGGTTGATTGAACAGTTTCAAAATTATGCCAAGTCTTGCTAGAAACAGGATTGAGTGTTTCTAGCATATTTGTGCAGCAGGATTTGGCCAGAAGAATCCACACTGACTGGTTAAATGATGGTTTTCTTATAAAGTATATTGAATAAAGCTGCTCGTGAAAATCAGCTTGCTGGCTGTGGCTCTGAGGAAGGGCACTGGGTTTATGTCCTACTGCGGCTTACTGAACCCCTCATGACTTGGCCTGCCTGCTACCTCTTTGTATCCCCTTCTCTTCTGCACCTCATCACTCAGCCACGAACAGCTCACCTTTCCCCTGAAGTTTCTGCACCGGCCACCCCTGTGCCTAGAACATTCTTCACACAGACATCAATGCTTTGCTTTCATTCTAGTTTCTCAGTGAGGTTTGCCATGAGCAGCCCATTTAGAACTGCAGTCTCCACCCAACCCGCCTGATGGCCCGTTCTGCTCCTCTACTTCTGTTTTGTCCATAGCACTCACCTCTCACATAAAATACCATTGACTAATTTATAATGTTTATGATTTATGGTCTGTCTCTGTCTCCCCTCACTAGAATGTAAAAATAGTGAGATCAGAGATCTGTTTTGTTCACGGAAAGCCCAGAATCAAGCTGGCCTTCTTAGGTGCTACAGGGAAGGAGAAGAAATGGAAGCCAAGAGACCTGGATTCAAATCCAGCATGGGAATGGGGCAAGGCCAGAGCAAAGCAGCAGCAGGATCACCCCTGAGCACAGGTGAAGCCCACTCGGCCAAATCACCGTAGAGCTGGGTCACACCTTGTTCAGAGGGTAACTTGGAGCAGAAGAGCCAGTGTGGGAGGGCTTTACCATCTCAGTATCTATATGCAAAATGCGGGGGGGGGGGGGCGGGTTACCATCTCCTATGGAGAATGATCTGAAACTTAAGTGACATAAAGTAAGTGAAAGGAACATCCCCATGTATTAGGGCAGAGAAGAAAGTAAAAACAGAGTAGAAGTTTTCTCATTAATTAGGTAAGGGGTTATTTTTTAGGATAACACTTACCCAGAAAGCCAGGAGAAGCTATAAAACATGGCCCATCACTGCAGTGTGGAGACAGAACATTCCACTATGCAATGCAGCAGATATATTTTGCAATAAAAGTGCTAGGGGAAGCCATATCTCCTTCAGGTGAAGTGTTGCACATACTTAACCACAGCAATTAGGAAAAGCTATCTTGCAACCATTGAAAAAGAGTCAATGAAGATTTGTATTTTGAGCAGTTTATGTATTTTGAGCAGTTTGTGACAAATCAGATTGTATTTATATTTCATAATGCAGGGAGAATTCATCTAGTGCATCAACCCGAACCAAAATCAAGGGATCATTAAAATGTAGAATAAAAGGGTAAATGTAATCGAATGGGACAGAAGGAACTGTGTGAATAACAGAGAGGCAGAGGAACAAGAATAAAGATGAAAAGAAGGGACCCAGTGCAGAATCAGGATAGAGACACCTCCCTAATTCTCCTGTCTGCGGATGTCACCAATATTCTGCTGTAGAAAATTGGTGGTAATTAACACACACTCTAGTATAAATGAGTAGTATTTATAGCTTGTCATACATGTGTGTGAATGTTTAAGGGGATGTTTAGTGAGCTGTAAATAGCGTGGGCTCTGTTCTGCCCAACTAATCCTATGTGCCGTAAGTATAAAGCCTCAAGTAAATACAAACCCTTCAATTATCAGGGAGAGATATCTGAGCCAAACAGAACCAACTGAGCAGTCAAGCCCCTGTTGCCCACAAGGGTGTGGAAAAGTGCTCTCATACCCTCGTAGAGGCATTATAAACCGGTTAAAAGAAAGTACATTCAGGAAGTAACTCTGCAATTATATTTCAAAGGCTATAAAAATGTTCATAACATTTATCCTTCTACTCCTCTCTATCCACTCTGGCAGTACAACTTCTGGGAATACAGTCTACAGAAATAATACAAGTCTTTGGGGAAACAAAGTTATTTGCTCACAGGTATTTGTAACCATACTGTTTTCAATAGTGAAAAATGAAAAACAGCATAAAAATTCAATTATTGTGGGTATGGTTAAGCATATTATGATGGTTCCTTTTTTTAAACTGAATTTATGGAGGTAGAATTTACATACAGCTTTGTAGGTTTTGAAAAATGTATATAACTGTGTAACCACACCACTCTCCATCATCCCCAAAATTCCCTCCAATAGCCAGTCTGACCCCCCTAGGAATCCACTGATATGATTCTTTCCCTATAGTCTTGCTTTTTCCACATTGTTCTATAAATGGAATTGTAGGACATATAAACTTGTGTATATACCTTCTTTCACTTAGCATAATGCCCTTGAGATTCATTCGAATTGTCACTGAGTAGCATTCCATTATATGGATGTACCAAAATATGTTTATTCATTCACTATAGATCTCATTTTTTAAACATTTTATTTTGAAATAACTATGCATTCACAACCCATAATTATTGATTCTCCAAATTAGAGATCAGAAAGGTAGTGCAGAGAGGTATCACGTACCCTTCTCCCAGATTTCCTCAGTGGTTACTCCAGGTAACTAGGTCAAACCATATGGAAACCAGAAAATCGACAAGTTCAATACATGTGTGCAGTTCTAGGCCATTTTATCACATGCATAGATTCCTGTAAGCACTACTACAATCAAAACACAGGACTATTCCACCACCACGAAGCCTCCCTTACATTGCTTCACAGCCACACACCCCCACCTTTACTCCGTTGTTCTCTCATCAATAATGTAATAGTTTTACATACTTCCTGCTCTGACATACTTGATAACCACATCAGTCAGTGTTCTAAGTTTTGCTTCAACCATCAAATATAATTTAGAAATCTCAAAAGGAGAGAGTCTCTTGTATTTACACATATTTTTACTCTTTCCATTATTATTCTTTCTTGATGTCACAAGATTCCTTTTTCTGCCCTTTGCTTTCTGTTTAGAAGAATTCCTTTGCTAGTGACAAATGCTCTTAGCTGTCCTTCACCTTAGACTATCTTTATTTCCCCTTCATTCTACAGGGATATTTTCTCTGGATATAGAATTCTGGATTAACAGTTCTTATCTTTCAGCACTTAAAAAACAGTATAGCACTTCCTTTTGGCCATGAAGGTGGTTTCTGATAAGTATGTTGCCATATATATTGTTTCTTCCTCTGTAAGTAAATGTCATATCTCTTTCCCTGATTTCAAGATATTTTTTCTTTGTTTAGCTTTCAGAAGTTTTATAATGATGTATCTTGGCAGGGGTTTCTTTAGTTTTTCCTGTTTGAGGTTAACTCCATATATTGAATTGTGGGTTTGTCTTTTGTCAGATCTGGGAAATTGAGACATTATTTCTTCAAATATCTTTTCAGCTCTGCCTCCTTCCCCCTTTCCTGGGCTGTCATGAATGTCAGATTTTTTATATGCCTCCTACCTGTCCCTCAAGCCCTGTTTTTTGTTTGTTTAGTTGTGTATTTTTTTGTTTTGTTTTCATTCTATTTCTGTTCAGATTGGGCTATTTCTATTGTTATATCTTAAATTTTCATTGATTTTTTAATGTGTTATCCCTCCATCCTACTGTTAAGCTTTTTTATTTTATTTTACTTGATCAAGATTTTTTAAATTAAGGTATCATTGATATACAATCTTATTCTCAGGTTTCACATTTGCAACATCGTGGTTACTACATTCCCCCCTATTATCAAGTCCCCACCACACAGCCCATTACAGCCACTGTCCATCAGCACAGTAAGATGCTACAGGGTCACTACTTGTCTTCTCTGTTAAGCTTTTTATCACATTTTTCTTCTCTAACATTTCTACTTGGCTATTCTTTATGTCTTTGACTTCTTTGCTGAGATGTTCTGCTTTTTCATTTATTTAGAACATGTTCATAATTGCTCATTAAAGCACTCTTATAATATCTAAGCACTTTCAAATTCCTTCCCAGATAATTCTAACATCCTGGTTATCTAAGTGTTGGCTACCTTTTCTCATTCAAGATTCTCCTGGTCCTTTGGATGACAAATGTTTTTTTATTTATCGAATCCCAGATATTTGGAGTGAAAAGACTCTGGGTCTTATTTAAATCTTCTGTTTTAGCAAGTTTTCCTCTGATACCAAGCCAGAGGGAAGAGAATGACACCACCTCTTGCTGCCGGACGCAGGTGGAAGTCCCAGTGTCCCACCCGGCCTCGGCTGACACTCAGGAAAGGGGAGGGGCTCCTTGTTACTGTCTGGGTGAGGGTGGCAGCTCAGGTTTCCCCGGGCTTCTGCTGAGACCACTCTGGCTGGCAGTGCAGTGGTCAGGGTGTGGGGGGAGGGCCTCATTACCGCCCACAAGGATAAAAGTCCCAGGTCCCTACTTTGCCTTCTCTGCGCTGCCCCTAGGAGAGGATGAAAGTCAATACTCCCCGTACAGCCTTGGTTAATAAGGTGGTATGGGGCTGCTTTTTTTTCTTGTGCTACTTGGTGATTAATGTCTGAGTTTTCTTTTTTGCTAAGTTGCCCTTTCCCAGAGGCAGCAGTCCTTCCCGGTGGGG
Organism: Manis pentadactyla; assembly: GCF_030020395.1. Taxonomy (NCBI): domain Eukaryota; kingdom Metazoa; phylum Chordata; class Mammalia; order Pholidota; family Manidae; genus Manis; species Manis pentadactyla. The sequence goes on along the minus strand of NC_080021.1, from coordinate 13,969,179 downwards.
CTATTTTGGTCTGAAAGCATTGGTTTTTCCAGGATGCCAGCTTCTCCAGCACCCAGTCTGGGATATATGAGGCAAAAAGAAAATCCAGAGGACTCACTGTCCTGTCGTTCACTGAGTCCTGAGCTCCCTCGCCAATCTGCCTTCTCTTCTCCACTTCTCAGTCCTCTTCTGTTTGTTTGCATTCAGGGTTTTAAGCTATATACTTAGCCAGAGAAATAGGAAAAAGTGCCTATCCACCTCATCTCAAAAGGCTTTAGAGCACAAAAAAATAAAGATATGATGTTAACTGTAGAAAAAAATATATCACATTTTCTGCCCATTGCGGTTACAACTACTGTTTTTAAAATAGAAGGTATAGATGTATATAACCTTATATTGGTTTCAAGTATACAACACAGTGGTTTGCCAGTTACCCACATTATTAAATCCTACCCCAACTAGTGAGGTTACTATCTGTCAAATAGAAAGATGTTACAGAATCATTGGCTATATTGTGTGTTGTACTACCATCCCTGTGGCCAACTTACATTATGATTGAGAATTTTTGTGCCCCTTTATCCCCTTCATGTTTCCCATCCACCCACTCCAACCCCTCCCCCATGGTAACCACCAGTGACTTCTCAGTGTCTGTGAGTCTACTGCTATTTCATTTATTTTGTTTTATTTTGCTTTTAGATTCCACATGTAAGTGAGATCATATGGTATTTGTCTTTCTCCACCTGGTTTATTTCATTTAGCATAATACCCTCTAGGTCCATCCATGTTGTCACAAATGGCAGAATTTCTTTTTTACGACTGAATAATATTCTATTGTATATATGTACCACATCTTCTTTATCTATTCATCTATTGATGGACATTTTGGTTGCCTCCATATCTTGGCTATTGTAAATAATGCAGCAATAAACATAAGGGTGCATATATCTTTTCAAATCAGAGATTTTTGTTTTATTTGGGTAAGTTACTAGAAGTAGAATTACTGGGTCATATGGTATTTCTATTTTTAGATTTTATTTTTTTTTTTTTAATAATTATTTTTTATTGAAGGGTAGTTGACATACAGTATTACATTACATGAGTTTCAAGTGTACAACACAGTGGTAGAACATTTATATACATAATTCTAGGTTCCAGCTATCACCCTACCAAGCTGTTACAATATCTTGACTATATTCCTTATGCTATACATTACATCCCGGTTACTAATTTATTTTACCATTGGAAGTCTGTCCTTTTTTTTTTTTTTTTTTTTTTTTTGTGAGGGCATCTCTCATATTTATTGATCAAATGGTTGTTAACGACAATAAAATTCTGTATAGGGGAGTCAATGCTCAATGCACAATCATTAATCCACCCCAAGCCTAATTTTCGTCAGTCTCCAATCTTCTGAGGCATAACAAACAAGTTTTTACATGTAGAACAAATTCTTACATAATGAATAAGTTACATAGTGAACAGTACAAGGGCAGTCATCACAGAAACTTTCGGTTTTGCTCATGCATTATGAACTATAAACAGTCAGTTCAAATATGAATACTCATTTGGTTTTTATACTTGATTTATATGTGGATACCACATTTCTCTCTTTATTATTATTATTTTTAATAAAATGCTGAAGTGGTAGGTAGATACAAGATAAAGGTAGAAAACATAGTTTAGTGTTGTAAGAGAGCACATGTAGATGATCAGTTGTGTGCCTGTAGACTATGTGTTAATCCAAGCTAGACCAGGGCAATAAAACATCCACGTCTGCAGAAGATTTCTCTCAGAACAGGGGGGGTGAGGTTCTAAGCCTCACCTCTGTTGATCCCCAATTTCTCACCTGATGGCCCCCCTGCGACTGTGCCTGTCTTAGGTTGCTCCTCCCTTGAGGAATCTTACCCGTCTCTGGCTAACCAGTCATCTTCCGGGGCCATACAGGGAAATGTGAAGTTGGTAAGTGAGAGAGAAGCCTTATTGTTTGAAAAAGTTAGCTTTTTACTTCTTTGCATATTTATGCCCTGTGGCTTCTATGCCCAGCATTTGTCTTGAGGTATCTTTACCACTTGGAAGAATTATGATACTCGGTAAATTTGATATGAGGCACGAATTCTATTTAAGGGTTGTAATTAGGAAGGAAGAAGAAAACCTATAGAAGTAGCAGGCGGAAGAAAACATGGGAAGATTGATTATTTCTTTGATATATCTTCTTGTAGAGTAACTTCAGCATGTATAGGTTTTAAGCTACTACTTAAATTGCACACACACATTAACATAATAGGAGTATAGTTACATAACCAAAGCATACCTGTAATTACCAGCCATCTCCAGTGAAACCAAGAAAACCAGTTAGGCACCTTAGGCATTTGTGAAAACTTATCTATGATATGGTGGATATTGTCCAAATGAACTTGAACAGTCTGAGAGAAATCAGACAAATTAAAACAACCCATTCCTGGGGACTGTTCACATGCCATATGTTCTTTTAACAATAAATAGTTTGTAGTTGTAAGACTTTGGAGCGCTACAATTTGCACTTCTCCAAATTCTTGGTTGAGTTCCAACAGTATAGATCCAGTCCAATTTTGTTGTTTTACTGTATGCACAGGCCAGCTTAGATATCTCCTTCCTCATTCCCATGGCAAGTCCAGGAACTGGTGGGATGAGTGCATCTACAGCTGTAGCAGTGCGTGGATCTTTGTTGGGGTTTTTTGATGATCATCTTCTGGCATGAGTCTTCCAGAGAGTGCAGATGTTGGAAGTTCTTTTTCATATCGTATCTTAGTTCATTTTCGGGGTAGCCCAATTAGGCTTTGATCCTCTGTATAAACACAAACAGACCCTTTGCCTACACTTTTATATGCCCTTTATACCCTTGTGTAGAACTCGTTGGAGGTTACCACACAGGAACTGCCCTTTTTTTTTTTTTTTTTTTTTTTTTTTGCTATCACTAATCTACACTTACATGACGAATATTATGTTTACTAGGCTCTCCCCTGTACCAGGTCTCCCCTATAAACCCCTTTACAGTCCCTGTCCATCAGCATAGCAAAATGTTGTAGAATCACTACTTGCCTTCTCTGTGTTGTACAGCCCTCCCTTTTCTCCTACCCCCCCCATGCATGTTAATCTTAATACCCCCCTACTTCTCCCCCCCTTATCCCTCCCTACCCACCCATCCTCCCCAGTCCCTTTCCCTTTGGTACCTGTTAGTCCATTCTTGAGTTCTGTGATTCTGCTGCTGTTTTGTTCCTTCAGTTTTTCCTTTGTTCTTATATTCCACAGATAAGTGAAATCATTTGGTATTTCTCTTTCTCCGCTTGGCTTGTTTCACTGAGCATAATACCCTCCAGCTCCATCCATGTTGCTGCAAATGATTGGATTTGCCCTTTTCTTATAGCTGAGTAGTATTCCATTGTGTATATGTACCACATCTTCTTTATCCATTCATCTATTGATGGACATTTAGGTTGCTTCCAATTCTTGGCTATTGTAAATAGTGCTGCAATAAACATAGGGGTGCATCTGTCTTTCTCAAACTTGATTGCTGCATTCTTAGGGTAAATTCCTAGGAGTGGAATTCCTGGGTCAAATGGTAAGTCTGTTTTGAGCATTTTGATGTACCTCCATACTGCTTTCCACAATGGTTGAACAAGTTTACATTCCCACCAGCAGTGTAGGAGGGTTCCCCTTTCTCCACAGCCTCGCCAACATTTGTTGTTGTTTGTCTTTTGGATGGCAGCCATCCTTACTGGTGTGAGGTGATACCTCATTGTAGTTTTAATTTGCATTTCTCTGATAATTAGCGATGTGGAGCATCTTTTCATGTGTCTGTTGGCCATCTGTATTTCTTTTTTGGAGAACTGTCTGTTCAGTTCCTCTGCCCATTTTTTAATTGGGTTATTTGTTTTTTGTTTGTTGAGGCGTGAGAGCTCCTTATATATTCTGGACGTCAAGCCTTTATCGGATGTGTCATTTTCAAATATATTCTCCCATACTGTAGGGATCCTTCTTGTTCTATTGATGGTGTCTTTTGCTGTACAGAAGCTTTTCAGCTTAATATAGTCCCACTTACTCATTTTTGCTGTTGTTTTCCTTGCCCGGGGAGATATGTTCAAGAAGAGGTCACTCATGTTTATGTCTAAGAGGTTTTCGCCTATGTTTTCTTCCAAAAGTTTAATGGTTTCATGGCTTACATTCAGGTCTTTGATCCATTTTGAGTTTACTTTTGTATATGGGGTTAGACAATGGTCCAGTTTCATTCTCCTACATGTAGCTGTCCAGTTTTGCCAGCACCACCTGTTGAAGAGACTGTCATTTCGCCATTGTATGTCCATGGCTCCTTTATCAAATATTAATTGACCATATATGTCTGGGTTAATGTCTGGATTCTCTAGTCTGTTCCATTGGTCTGTGGCTCTGTTCTTGTGCCAGTACCAAATTGTCTTGATTACTATGGCTTTATAGTAGAGCTTGAAATTGGGGAGTGAGATCCCCCCTACTTTATTCTTCTTTCTCAGGATTGCTTTGGCTATTCGGGGTCTTTGGTGTTTCCATATGAATTTTTGAATTATTTGTTCCAGTTCATTGAAGAATGTTGCTGGTAGTTTCATAGGGATTGCATCAAATCTGTATATTGCTTTGGGCAGGATGGCCATTTTAACGATATTAATTCTTCCTAGCCACGAGCATGGGATGAGTTTCCATCTGTTAGTGTCCCCTTTAATTTCTCTTAAGAGTGACTTGTAGTTTTCAGAGTATAAGTCTTTCACTTCTTTGGTTAGGTTTATTCCTAGGTATTTTATTTTTTTTGATGCAATTGTGAATGGAGTTGTTTTCCTGATTTCTCTCTCTGTTGGTTCATTGTTAGTATATAGGAAAGCCACAGATTTCTGTGTGTTGATTTTGTATCCTGCAACTTTGCTGTATTCCGATATCAGTTCTAGTAGTTTTGGGGTGGAGTCTTTAGGGTTTTTTATGTACAGTATCATGTCATCTGCAAATAGTGACAGTTTAACTTCTTCTTTACCAATCTGGATTCCTTGTATTTCTTTATTTTGTCTGATTGCCGTGGCTAGGACCTCCAGTACTATGTTAAATAACAGTGGAGAGAGTGGGCATCCCTGTCTAGTTCCCGATCTCAGAGGAAATGCTTTCAGCTTCTCGCTGTTCAATGTAATGTTGGCTGTGGGTTTATCATAGATGGCCTTTATTATGTTGAGGTACTTGCCCTCTATTCCCATTTTGCTGAGAGTTTTTAACATGAATGGATGTTGAACTTTGTCAAATGCTTTTTCAGCATCTATGGAGATGATCATGTGGTTTTTGTCTTTCTTTTTGTTGATGTGGTGGATGATGTTGATGGACTTTCGAATGTTGTACCATCCTTGCATCCCTGGAATGAATCCCACTTGGTCATGGTGTATGATCCTTTTGATGTATTTTTGAATTCGGTTTGCTAATATTTTGTTGAGTATTTTTGCATCTACGTTCATCAGGGATATTGGTCTGTAGTTTTCTTTTTTGGTGGGGTCTTTGCCTGGTTTTGGTATTAGGGTGATGTTAGCTTCATAGAATGAGTTTGGGAGTATCCCCTCCTCCTCTATTTTTTGGAAAACTTTAAGGAGAATGGGTATTATGTCTTCCCTGTATGTCTGATAAAATTCCGAGGTAAATCCATCTGGCCCGGGGGTTTTGTTCTTTGGTAGTTTTTTGATTACCTCTTCAATTTCGTTGCTGGTAATTGGTCTGTTTAGATTTTCTGTTTCTTCCTGGGTCAATCTTGGAAGGTTATATTTTTCTAGGAAGTTGTCCATTTCTCCTAGGTTTCCCAGCTTGTTAGCATATAGGTTTTCATAGTATTCTCCAATAATTCTTTGCATTTCCATGGGGTCCGTCGTGATTTTTCCTTTCTCGTTTCTGATACTGTTGATTTGTGTTGATTCTCTTTTCTTCTTAATAAGTCTGGCTAGAGGCTTATCTATTTTGTTTATATTCTCGAAGAACCAGCTCTTGGTTTCATTGATTTTTGCTATTGTTTTATTCTTCTCAATTTTATTTATTTCTTCTCTGATCTTTATTATGTCCCTCCTTCTGCTGACCTTAGGCCTCATCTGTTCTTCTTTTTCCAATTTCGATAATTGTGACATTTGACCATTCATTTGGGATTGCTCTTCCTTTTTTAAATATGCTTGGATTGCTATATACTTTCCTCTTAAGACTGCTTTTGCTGTGTCCCACAGAAGTTGGGGCTTAGTGTTGTTGTTGTCATTTGTTTCCATATATTGCTGGATCTCCATTTTGATTTGGTCATTGATCCATTGATTATTTAGGAGCGTGTTGTTAAGCCTCCATGTGTTCGTGAGCCTCTTTGCTTTCTTTGTACAGTTTATTTCTAGTTTTATGCCTTTGTGGTCTGAAAAGTTGGTTGGTAGGATTTCAATCTTTTGGAATTTTCTGAGGCTCTTTTTGTGGCCTAGTATGTGGTCTATTCTGGAGAATGTTCCATGTGCACTTGAGAAGAATGTATATCCCGCTGCTTTTGGATGTAGAGTTCTATAGATGTCTATTAGGTCCATCTGCTCTACTGTGTTGTTCAGTGCTTCCGTGTCCTTACTTATTTTCTGCCCAGTGGATCTATCCTTTGGGGTGAGTGGTGTGTTGAAGTCTCCTAGAATGAATGCATTGCAGTCTATATCCCCCTTTAGTTCTGTTAGTATTTGTTTCACATATGCTGGTGCTCCTGTGTTGGGTGCATATATATTTAGAATGGTTATATCCTCTTGTTTGACTGAGCCCTTTATCATTATGTAGTGTCCTTCTTTATCTCTTGTTACTTTCTTTGTTTTGAAGTCTATTTTGTCTGATATTAGTACTGCAACCCCTGCTTTCTTCTCACTGTTGTTTGCTTGAAATATGTTTTTCCATCCCTTGACTTTTAGTCTGTACATGTCTTTGGGTTTGAGGTGAGTTTCTTGTAAGCAGCATATAGATGGGTCTTGCTTTTTTATCCATTCTGTTACTCTGTGTCTTTTGATTGGTGCATTCAACCCATTAACATTTAGGGTGACTATTGAAAGATATGTACTTATTGCCATTGCAGGCTTTAAATTCGTGGTTACCAAAGGTTCAAGGTTAGCCTCTTTAGTATCTTACTGCCTAACTTAGCTCGCTTATTGAGCTGTTATATACACTGTCTGGAGATTCTTTTCTTCTCTCCCTTCTTGTTCCTCCTCCTCGATTCTTCATATGTTGGGTGTTTTGTGCTGTGCTCTTTCTAGGAGTGCTCCCATCTAGAGCAGTCCCTGTAAGATGTTCTGTAGAGGTGGTTTGTGGAAAGCAAATTCCCTCAGCTTTTGTTTGTCTGGGAATTGTTTAATCCCACCGTCATATTTGAATGATAGTCGTGCTGGATACAGTATCCTTGGTTCAAGGCCCTTCTGTTTCATTGTATTAAATATATCATGCCATTCTCTTCTGGCCTGTAGGGTTTCTGTTGAGAAATCTGACGTTAGCCTGATGGGTTTCCCTTTATAGGTGACCTTTTTCTCTCTAGCTGCCTTTAACACTCTTTCCTTGTCCTTGATCTTTGCCATTTTAATTATTATGTGTCTTGGTGTTGCCCTTCTTGGATCCTTTCTGTTGGGGGTTCTGTGTATTTCCGTGGTCTGTTTGATTACTTCCTCCCCCAGTGTGGGGAAGTTTTCAGCAATTATTTCTTCTAAGATACTTTCCATCTCTTTGCCTCTCTCTTCTTCTTCTGGGACCCCTATAATACGGATATTGCTCCTTTTAGATTGGTCACACAGTTCTCTTAATATTGTTTCATTCCTGGAGATCCTTTTGTCTCTCTCTATGTCAGCTTCTATGCGTTCCTGTTCTCTGATTTCAATTCCATCAATGGCCTCTTGCATTCTATCCATTCTGCTTATAAACCCTTCCAGAGTTTGTTTCATTTCTGCGATCTCCTTTCTGGCATCTGTGATCTCTTTCCGGACTTCATCCCATTTTTCTTGCGTATTTCTCTGCATCTCTGTCAGCATGTTTATGATTCTTATTTTGAATTCTTTGTCAGGAAGACTGGTTAGTTCTGTCTCCTTCTCTGGTGTTGTCTCTGTGATCTTTGTCTGCCTGTAGCTTTGCCTTTTCATGGTGATAGGAATAGTCTGCAGAACTGGGACGAGTGACGGCTGGAAGGACTTCCCTTCTTGTTGGTTTGTGGCCCTCCTCTCCTGGGAGAACAGCGGCCTCTAGTGGCTTGTGCTGCGCAGCTGCGCGCAGACAGGGCTTCTGCTTCCTGCCCGGCTGCTATGGAGTTAATCTCCGCTGTTGCTGTGGGCGTGGCCTGGCTCGGGCAGCTGCTCCAAAATGGTGGAGTCGCGTTGGAGGGGGAGCTGCTGGGAGGCTATTTATCTCCGTAAGGGGCCTCCCTGCTCCCTGCAGCCCAGGGGTTAGGGTGCCCAGAGATCCCGGATTCCCTACCTCTGGATTAAGTGACCCGCCCTGCCCCTTTAAGACTTCCAAAAAGCACCCGCCAAAACAAAACAACGACCACAAAAAAAAACAAGAAAAAAAAATTTTTTTAATTAAAAAAAAAAAAATTTTTAATTAAAAAAAAAAAGGTGATCGTTCGTTTTTCTTTATTCTCCGGTGCCAGCCTCAGGCCTCTGCTCACTGGTCTTTCTGCCCTGTTTCCCTAATATTGGGGTCCCTGTCCCTTTAAGACTTCCAAAAAGCGCTCGCCAAAACAAAGCAGCAAAAAAGCAAAAAAAAAAAAAAATGGTCGCGCGCTTTTCTTATGTCCTCTGTCGCCCAGCCTCCAGTGCCCACTCACTGTTCTTGCTGCCCTGTTTTCCCAGTATCGAGGGCCCTGCACTCTGGCCCGGATGGCTGGGGCTGGGTGTTCAGCAGTCCTGGGCTCAGTCTCCCTCCCGCTCTGCCTGCTCTTCTCCCGCCGGGAGCTGGGGGGAGGGGCGCTCGGCTCCCGCGGGGCCGGGGCTTGTATCTTACCCCCTTCGCGAGGCGCTGGGTTCTCTCAGGTGCGGATGTGGTCTGGATGTTGTCCTGTGTCCTCTGGTCTTTATTCTAGGGAGGGTTGTCTTTGTTATATTTTCATAGATATATGTTGTTTTGGGAGGAGATTTCCGCTGCTCTACTCACGCCGCCATCTTCCGCCACATTCCTATTTTTAGATTTTTGATGAACCTTCATACTGCTTTCTACAGTGGCTGCACCAATTTGCATTCCTGCCAACAGTGTAGGAATGTTGCCCTTTCTCCACATCCTCACCAGAATCTGTTCTCTCTTGTGTTTTGGATAGTGGCCATTCCACCATTGGATAATGGTGTGAGGTTATACCTCATTGTAGTTTCGATCTGCATTTCCGTGATGATTAGCCATGTGGAGCATCTTTTCATGTTCCTGTTGGCTATCTGTATTTCTTTTTTGGAAAAAATCTGTTCAGGTCCTCTGACCATTTTTTAATCAGGTTATTTGGTTCTTTGGCACTGAGTTGTATGACTTCTTTATATATTTTGGATTTTAACTCCTTATCAGATGAATCATTTATGAATATATTCTCCCATACTGTAGGCTACCTTTCTGTTCCATTGATGATGTCCTTTGCTGTATAAAGCTTTTAGTTTACTGTAGTCCCACTTGTTCATTTTTTATTTGTTTCCCTTGCCAGAGGAGATGTATGAAGGAAAAAATAGCTAATACTTATGTTCAAGAGATTTTTGCCTATGTTTTCTTCTAAGAGCTGTATGGTTTCATGTCTTATGTTCAGCTCTTTGATCCATTTTGAGTTCACTTTCGTGTATGGAATTAGATGATAATCCAGTTTCATTATCCTGTATGTAGCTGTCCAGCTTTACCAACACCAGTTACCAGTTATTGAAGATACTGTCTTTTCCCCATCATATTTTCATGGCTCCTTTATCATATATTAATTGGCCATATATGTGTGGGTTTATATCTGGGCTCTCTGTTCTATTCCATTGATCTATGGAGCTGTTCCTGTGCCAGTACCATACTGTTTTGCCTACTGTTGCTCCCTACTTTTTAAAATCACAAGCGTGCAAAAAAAAAAGACTGAAAGGAAATATACCAAATGTGAATGGTATTGAGTTAGTAAAATAGAAAGAGGGATGAAGCTTTCCCCTCTCTTTTCCAGGGCCCTCTGTAATAGCAATATTAGGTTAAACATATGCATTAAAAGAATAGCAAAAATGATTCAGTTACTCAGACATATGAAGCAGAAGCTTTTAAAAAAATGGGACCTGCACACTATTTACAATAATCAAGAAATGGAAGCAACTTAAATGTCCATCAGTAGATGAATGGATAAAGAAGATGTGGTTCATATACACAATGGAATATTATTCAGCCATAAGAAGAAAACAAACCCTACCATTTGCAACAACATGGATGGAGCTAGAGGGTATTATGCTCAGTGAAATAAGCCAGGTGGAGAAAGACAAGTATCAAATGATTTCACTCATCTGTGGAGTATAAGAACAAAGCAAAAACTGAAGGAACAAAACAGCAGCAGACTCACAGAACCCAAGAATGGACTAACAGTTACCAAAGGGAAAGGGACTGGGGAGGATGGGTGGGTAGGGAGGGATAAGGGGGAAAATGGGGCATTACGATTAGCACTCATAACGTAGTGGGGTGGGGACATAGGGAAGGCAGTATATACAGAGAAGACAGGTAATGATTCTATAGCATCTTACTATGCTGATGGACAGTGACTGTAATGGGGTATGTAGGGGGACTTGATAATAGGGGAAGTCTAGTAACCATAATGTTGTTCAAGTAATTGTACATTAACAATAAAAAAAAAATGGCACCTGCAAAGAGGTCCTTTCAGGGTTATATATTCATAAAACTGCACTGTAAACCTCACAGTTTATGAAGTATATAAAGGATAGATTGGATTGTTGCTTTATGTTGAACAAATCCAGCAGATATTTGAATGAGGAAAATAATATGGTCAGTGGATGGCACTAGTATGGAATCAGAAGAGAAAGAAATGATGTTTTATACTGAAGCATGTATTCTCTGGCACAAGCCCACAATAAATTGGAATTGACACCAACAGTTGGCTCAAAAATAATCAACTACAAATAAGCTCAACATATAAGCATTCTTGTGGATGGAACTGCAAGGCATGCTCTGCACTGTTCCTAATAACTCTTTAGAAGTCACCAGATGCAGTTCAAGCTAAAATAACACAGTGAGGTACAAGTTAATTACATAGTTACCAGCAAAATCACACACATTTTTTGCAATAATAATGTGGTAAATAAATACACGCTCACTCCATGGGAAGTGGTCGTAATTATCAGGAGCACATGTTCACGCCATCATATTGCTTACTGACAATTGTGCAATTAACCAATGGCAGCATGCTGAAATGGATATTCATGCTTCTCTGGGTTTTGCATGCTATGAGGAATGCATGTGAAAAGCACACATGAGGAGATTCAAGAGTGAACCTCATGTGTGTTAGCATTATTTTGTGATCATAGCTCAGTTCCCAAGCATCCCAGAATGGGGCTTCTGCTTTTCAATAATATACATCTATTTTTAACCAATTGCCTAACATATAATTCATGCTCAATAAACTCTTTGTTAAATGAATTAATAAAACCTAATAAAATATTTTTGTGATATGAATAATCCAAAAGGAACATATCAACCTGGAATATGTTCTGTTTGTGTTGCTGCTTCAGAAGGAGGCTCTGGATTTGAAATCAGAAGTTTCTGATCCAAACACCAGGTAACATAACTAATGAAGGGATTTCAAGTAAATTACTTCAAGCCTTTGAATCTCAGTCTCAACTATAAAAGGCAAGTAAAGAGGTTTGTTATGAGGTACAAGTGAGATAATGTGTATGCAGACACTTGTCAACCAAACAAACAGTATACACATGGGAAATAGTCCTGCTAAGATTGTATGTCCTATTTCAACGACAGCAAATTCAGACCTATGTTCAAAAAAGCCTGTATTATCTAAGGACCTCTCACTGGTGTAAGAAAGAAGGTGAAAGAATCAGCCCAATTATTAAGAGGGTGAGAGGGCAGCATATGAGGATTCCATAATGGGTGATCTGTGGAGTGAATGAACCATAAAACAAATCTGAACACAGTGTCTGCTATCTAGAGCCAGGCTTATGGCAGGAGGTTCCTGAAAATATAAAATTAGTGGGATTTTTATAAAGTTCCATGTCTCTATGACATACACCAGTTCAAATACTCTTATTTTTCTACTTTCAACCAACTCATTTGGGAGCAAGCAATATGCTTCCCAATAATAAGGATAGGGAAAGAATTAAAAGCTGTAGAAATGTATTGCTTACAAACCAACAATTTATATATCTCTCTAAAATTTCTGTTCCATGCCATCAAGAACAGCACACTAATCTTCAGATTAATTGCAGTCAGAGAAAATGCACCATGTCTAGAAGAGCTTTTGTGAGCTAGGCAGGACTCAACTAAGTTTTTCTTATTTATTGTGATTCACCAACACATCAAAACCGTTTCATTCAATATGAACGCATCCACAGTTGGACGGTTAATTGAAAAATTTGTTAAAATAGGTAAACATCTTCTACATGTTTTATTTTAGTTGAAAATATATAAATGTACATTTAGTCACCAATTTTTTAGTTTAAAGACCAGATTTTCCCTTTATGGATTGAGTGATTAGAAATCAAATTGTGTTCCTTGTATAAAATACACCCATTATGCATTGCCTACGAGTCATAATCTTTCCCTGGAGTGCATTGGTAACTTAAAATACTTGGTAAGAAATCTGAGTACAGATTCCTTTGAATATTTTTCCCATTTACAGTTGTCTCACTCATACCTAATTTAACAGCAATTTTACTAAAAAGTTGTCTTTATCAAGACTTTCCAGAGCATTTAACATAAATTTATAGACATATCAACTTTTTTGACTCATATTTCATCATTTTATGTAATAATTAAGTGATATGATTACAAAAAGTAGCACAGCAGACATAAACAAATTTACACACAAACACCTCCGAAGGAAGGAGGAAGTCCTTGGTCTCTACTTTGCCTTCTTTGACAAGTACAGAATAAGAAGAGAGCATTTCTTAAATTCCAGTAAATTAAATTGAATTTTAAAAGTTCCCTCAACTTCCACTACCCTCAACAAAAACATGGCTGTATGATTGTTGATACCATCAGGGATGGAGTCTGTCTCTCTTCCTTTCCCTGAGAAAATGTATAACTTTATCTTGTTTCTCTGACAACTGTGTGATGTGTCTTTGGGTTGCTATAATAAGACACAGTTTTCCATCGGTTGCTAGTGGCTTTTACGTAAGTTTTTATTTTACAATCATTTCAGACTTACAGAAACATCATGAGGTAGCATAGAGTTCCCATATACCACACCCCAGATTTCCCCTTATCCTTATTAGTTGCTGGCTTTTTGTTGTCACATTGCAACAATTTATTTGGAGCAAAAGACTGTCCCAGTTTATAGAAGTCATCAAAATGTGCAACATTTCCTTTGCAAGGTCATCATGCCATTTTGAATTCCTCACCACCACTCCGTGACTAGAGATACCCAACAGGGATATACATTTACTGCTTTGACTGCAGGCACCCTCTCCTTCTAATGGGGTGCAAGCACCTGACCTCCAGCCTGAGGAACCACCCCAGGCCCACTCAAAGTCCTCGTCGTTTAGGAGTAGGGGCTCATTCCATTCAGGGGTAGGCAGGTGACCCAGGCCTGGCTAATCTGAGCACTTCTCACTGTGACCACAGTAATCCAGGAGCTGTTTGTGGAGAGGGTTGCCACCCTGTGGGAACAGCTTCACTGAGAATATAGTCAAAGAGAGATGCAGGGAAAGTGAGAGAGAGGTACGCAGAAGAGCATTCCAGCGTCATGCTTTCCCAATCATCGGGACTATCTCTGTTACCACCTGTTATTCTGTTGTAATAATTGATGGAGTTTCTTTCACCCTCAAACACAGTAAGTGATGTAGTCAACCTAATGAAGGCTGTGGACTTACCTATGCATGAAGTCAGCTGCCTCCCCAGTTACATGAAACAAGAGATAATTTTTGGAAGGTTGCCTTAAAATAGTTTGATAAGCAAAAAGTGTCACTCGCCCTGTTTCTCACCGCATGTCCATGGCTGCAATTGCAAAGTCTTTCTGGTTGACTGTTTAAACTTAATCCATGCATGACTGTAAAGACACAGCTGGAACCTTTCCTTAGAAGAGTATATGCAGAAACCTGGAAGCAAGAGAGGGAACAGTGTGCTTTGGAAACTAAAGAGAGATCAACAGGGCAGCAGTGGAGAGAGCAGAGAAGTGGGAGGAAAGACAGGAGGCAGGCAAGGCAGGTGGGAAGCTGGTTGACTTGCACAAGCATCTATAGGAGCTTGTGCTTTATTCCAAGTCAGTGAAGAACTGAGAAAAGACTCTGTCTAGAAGAAGGGTCATGATCACATGTTCATTTTGGAAAGATCACTCTGCCTGCAGAGGGAGAATGTAAGGCAGATCTGAAAGCAGCAAATTACCAGGAAGCACTGATGATATCTTCAGTTGGGACCATGGTCATGGCAATGGGAAGAAATGGATGCATTAGAGATAAACCTAGGTGATTCCCTTATGCCCAGTTTGGAGTGATGTGAACAGAAATCCTGCCCAAGCTTGGTCCCCTTTCCCTGCTCAGAGCAAAGCACTAGGGTCTAGAAAACAGCCTTGCACTAATAATATTATTTCAAGTAATGAATCACAAAGGCTTGGTAGTTGAGAAAAATTGGAGAAACAAGCCACCTCAAAACTCTAACAAAAAATTTTGTCTTAGTTCAGGATTTATGCACTTATGGAGGAAGTAATCAGGCATTATATATTTCAATACAGCTGCCTCAGTTTTCTTGGGAAAAAGCAGAAATCTAAGATTTTCAAGTACTTTATAAGGGCAAGTATTCATATTCTCTTGCCCTTCAAACAATGTAGAATTAGTATTTTCCTGGTTCTGTGGATACTAGAGCTTGACTCTCCTCCTCTTCTTTTATGGCACTATAAAACATGTTGTACTGAAATAAAGGTTTACTTTGCAACTGAGAATTCATGGGTGAGACTTCCTGCTGACTTCTCAAAACCGTGGTCAAGTGAGTTGCTGCTTTTGTTGATGGAGGTATTTTTAGAACCAATTAACTACCCTTTCCAGAGGATTCTTTAGATTATAATAGCTTTGTGTGTGTGTGCATCAGTGTGTGTGTGTGCATGCACGTGCACACAAATGCACACATGTGCCAAAGAAGAGAAAGTGTACCATGCATACATGAGTAATTAGGTTTCTGCTAAATTAAAAATTTGCTGAAGTCACAGCCTGCAATTAGACAATCTGTTTCCATTCTGTTCACTTCTGCTCAAAGCAGCAGCGGACAGTTAAACCATCTTGCTTTCTTACTTCACAGAGGTCCACAGAGGCTGGAGAAGAATTTTTTTTTCTGATGGGGGAAGGAACTCTTGCAAATTTTCTCCTGTACCTGAAAAGAAAAGACAGAAGGTAGAGAGTGCTCCGAATGTCAAAAACAATGACATTTAGTCAAGGAGCTTCACCTTGAGACTGTGTGGTTCTTCATTCCTTAGACTAAAAGTAGAGCATGTGAGTTTCAGTGTCATGAGATTGTGCTCAGTTGGGAAGAGGGGTATCTTGAAAAAAGATGGTTTCTGGTGTCAGAAGTTCTAGGCTTGAGTTCTATCAGGATCACTTCCTCGCTATGTGGCTCTGGGCAATATTGTCTGTCTCCTTTGAGCCTCTTTTGAGCCTGTAAATTGGGGACAGCAAATGTTGAGGGTAATGATGATACCTTCCTTCCTGAACAGTAGTGAAGATTGCATGTGATAGTGACATTAAAGTGTGGCTATGAGCTGCAAAGAACTAGAGAAACTTACCTTGTTATTGCTACCCAGCTTTGCCACTTTTTTCCAAAAAAGAAAATAGGGGCCCAGACAGGAAAGGACTGGTCAAGGTCAGCAGCCTGAATGTCATCTAGAGATCTGTTCCCAGGTCAGCAAATTTCACACCTCCAAAGGGCCTCCTAGTTATTCCAATTCCCTCCGTCAGGGCTGTGTTCATCTCATCTCTCATATTCAGTCAGCATTTAGATGGGAAACCTTGGAGCATCCATACACACAATTTCTGATTTCAGCCAAATCATTTAACCAAAGAATAGATGCATTTCTTTTCCCCAGCCACCTTAGTCTCAGAATCACAGATACTGATATTACCCAGGCAACCAGCTAGCTCCTGTTTGAGATGTCCCGTCTTTTCACACTGAGAGGCCCCCATCCCAGGAGCCTCATCATCCCCAGGCAAACTGAAAAAGTGACCCTAAATTACCACATTTCACTGAATCTCTACATCGTGCTGGGAATTTTGCTGAGTTCTTAGTATTCTACTTATTCTTTCCAAAATATATGTGAGGTAGCCATGACTACTTCCATCTTACAAATGAGGAAACACAGTTCTAAGTGATCGAGTAAGTTGCCGGAGTCACACAGCCAGCATGTGCTGGAGCCAGGACCCAAGGGCGCTCTGAAGCCAGAGGCCGTGCCCGCACCAACACTCAGAGCTGACTCGTGACACGCCCCAGGTGTTATCAGGGAGAGCGCAGGAAGACTGCTTTGAAACCAGACTACTTTATGATCAGCCAGTCATAATGGTTCCAGATGGACTGGAAACCAATTCTAGTGTTTAAACTTAAGAGTCAGTCTTTTTAGTGAAAAGACCAGTAAATAAGGAGCCTAAAATCTCAGTTCATTTCTAGCACCCTGCTTCCTGACTTTACCTCTTAAAGCTTTTTTTCCCTATCATGTGAGATAGAGATAATAAAACCTACATCAAAGTGATACTGTGAGACTCAAATAAAGTAAGCGTTATGAAAACATTTTGTAACATGAAAAACCTGATGCATTAGGAAAACGGCGTGAATTTATTCACATTGGTTTACATATGTCATTGCGGATTTATATGGTGTCATTCTCACAAGGTAAATAATCTGTCAGCCTCTACTTTTTAATTTATTTCTCCAAATGTATTCCCTCTATTGGTGTCTCCCAGATCCCTTACCGCAGACACCTGTGATTGCCTACACAGCAGGCATTTCCCCCTTCCTCTTTCCAAGTGGGACCATCACCATCCCAATGGTTAATCGTGGGCTTTAGCCAGTAAGTGTGTGAGCCATTCAAGGTCAATGAGACATACGTTAGACCTTCGGAGAGACAGCAGTTCCTTTATCTTCTCTGGCAAATGCATCTCTGTCCTACTGGATGTGAACAAAGAGTTACAGCCTCTAAAGCTAAGAGGTCGTAGAAGCATCCAGTGGAGAAGGGAAGAGCATTGACCATGTCAGTTTAAGCCTCAAGTCACATACAAATTCCAGATCTGCCTGTTCATGGCCAGGTGAACTTGGAGAGGGCCACTAACTTCTCTGAGCTTTGCTGTGTCTCCAGTGATAATCATGCACTCCTATAGTGTTATATAAACAATTCCTAGATGCCTAGAACAGGGACTGGCAAGGAGTGCCCAGCTAATGAAGGCTTTTCCTCATGGCCCTGCCCCTCCAGGAGAGGACCGGGCAGTGATGATCTAAGGAAAGACTTAAAAGTGACACTCTTGTTTGGAGTTTGGTTGATAAGAATCGAACAACTTCTCTCATGTTACTTTGTGTAATATAACACCTCTGCAAAGCGGGGTCAGAGTCGGGGGGAAATGACACATGCTCAGCTAAATTACTTCTTACTGATTTATTTTCATATCTGTTTGCATAATTTGGTTGCATTTTATATTTGCATATTAATTCACTTTCCAAGAACAACCCTGGACCAAACCCAGGTGCAGAATAATGTTTGCGTGTGTATGTGATATAAGGTGTGCATTTGAGAACACAATCATGACCCTTATAAACTATGACCTTGATTACTAAGGCCCATTCAGTCTATAATTGTCTAATCATAATGTAAATCTGAGAAAAGAGAGAAAGAGAGAGAGAGACCTTTATTACTAGGGGCCATGAGGTCCTCTCTTGCTGATCATGTGTCTTAGAAACCCAGGGGCCAGCTGGCTCCTCTTCAACAACAGCAGTAGATAAGGAAGCAACATGTCTGACCCATTTGAACATTATCCAAAAGGAAATCCTCTCCCCGCCTGCAGGAAACTCCAAGACTGTATCTGGCAAGAGAACACAGGCAACAAGACACAGCTACATTTGAGAGCAGGGAGCTCAAACCAGCAATTTATGCCCACTCTGCCCCCATTGTATATTTCCCCTTTCCCAGCCCCAGGGTCTCCACCTGTAAAATGGGCTGTCAGAAATTATGGAGAGTAAGAAACAGAGTTCAACATTATGTCTGCCGCCTCCAGCGTAGTCCTGCCAGTGCGTGGCCTAGACCCACAGGATCACAGTGGGTATGAACCCAGCGGAAGTATGTGAGCCACCCCGGTACACCTTCCAAAATGCCTCCTTTCTTTTCACAGGTCTTTTCTTTCCAGCAAAATCCTTTTAAGCTCCCTACTTGAATGTTGCCTTTTCTATAATGCCTTCTCAATACTCATTGTCCAGGCAAACCTAATCTTTTTCAGCTCCCAGCCCCATAGTGCTCTGAAAGCTGGCAAGACCCTGGAAAATCCTGATGCATTACTGCTTCCAGTGCCTGTCTCCCTCCTGCAGGAAGTGAGTCTTCGGTTAAATGCTGCAGAGTCTTTACCAAGCCACCGAAGAGTCAACATTGAAGAACGTGGACAACCTGCACTGGAGAAGCTCACAGTCTAGGATGGACATCGAAGGGAAAATATAATCACCAAAGAGACCAAAAGAGACATAAAGCACAGAAATAAGACAGAGATGGAGGGGTTAGCTCTGCTGGGAAGGGCTGGTGGTCTCAAAGAGGGGGAACCTCAAGGGTCAGGCTCTACTACAGCATGCAGCACAACTGCTCTCCATAAAGTCTTGGGGGATGAATGAACCATATCAACACCCAGGGTTTTTCCATTCTCTGAATATTCTGGACCATAGGGACCTCTGAGAAAGTCACTCACAACTCCACTCAGTGGCTCTAGCCTTGAACATCAACTTAGAACTCTGCAAATCTATGCTGGCATTTAGTAATTTAGATGTGAATGGACGGTGTCAGCCATGTGGCTGAGATCAGGTCTATTTCAGTGTTCCTCCCTGAGATTCATTAATTATTAAAGAATGAGTTGTTTTGCTCTCTATAGCAAGTGGAACTAGGATTATCTACTCAAAGACTAGTGCTTAGATCTACCCAACATTAACTCATTAGTGGGTCAACAAGAATTTGTTGGTGCTGAGCACCATTCTAAACACAGGGATAACTATGGGGTATAAGAAAGTAAAATCTCTAACCTCATCCCATGGGGGATGAACAGTGAATTAGACCTGCCTCTACTTGTCTGCATGTTGCAGAAACCCCTTCTCTGGTTAGATCCTCCTGGTTTGTTGATTCACAGTATCACTTGAAAGTCACTGTAGTTCCCTGCACACACAAAGCACAGCATTTCATTTTGTCCTTCTTGCTTTCTACCTAAATCCCATTCTCTTGTCCCCAACCCTATGGAAACTCTTTCTTCCTTGAGATTCCTCTGTGCTGCCTGGAAATTCTAATAGAAGCTCCGTGAAGACAGAAATCTTGTCTGATTTGTTTTCTGCTGTGTCCCAAGCATCTTGTCCTAAGCCAGGTGTATTGTAAGGGGGCTCAGTAAATATTTCGTGAATGGCTACATGGCATGATGGATGACAGGATGAAGGCCTCTCCTCCTCCAAGAAGGTTTCTCTGATTCCAAAGTGAGTGTTAAGGGCCTCTCCTGGTTGTTCCCAAAGCCTCTCTGCCAGGTACAGAAGAGCACGTTCTTTTTCTCTATTTGTTTCCATCTCCACTGCTAGGCTATGAGCCTACCTCAGGGAAAAGGCCACAAGTGTTTCATCTCTAATTCCCTGGCCTCTGGCAAAGAGACAGGCACAAGGATGTGCTAAGAGAGTAAATAATGGTTAAACTGAAGGGAAACCCTTCACACACCAGCCCTTCATCATCTCCCAAGGACCCACTCTACCCCCTGCAGACTTCTCTGGTACTAAAGAGCTTCTTAAAGCTTAAAAGCATCAGCAGGGTGAGATGGGAAGAATGTTGGCCAACAGTCCAGTCACAGGCTATGTGAATGGAGAAAATGAATTATAGAACAGCTATTGTTTATTGCCATTACAACTAAAATTTATAGTCTGTCACTGTATGCAAAGGAATCCTGTGCATTCTGCAGAAGTCAACTGACATAGGCCCAGGGATAGGAAGCACAGGACAGTAAGGACCACACCAGCAAGAGCATGCCGATCCTGTGCTGCACATCCCAGGGAGCCACCCATGGGCTCTTTCTCCTCCTGGTTTCCTGGCAGGGGTGGCAGGGGCCAATCCAAGGCTGTGCCTCTTGCCTCCTGGGAGGGTATTTTGTAAGAATCATCATCAGCCACACATCCCCTGGGCTCTCCCCAGCTGGGAGTGCTGTGCCCAGGCTGCTCCATCGTGATGGTGATTTGGGTCTGGGAAAAAGGGCAGATTTATCAGGGATTACTCTTACTTTCTCCCCACAATGTTACCCACACTAATGACCCTCATTAACCACAGAAGCAGGCATACAATCCCAGAAGCTATTGACCTACCGACACATCCTCAAGGAACTCGCTGCAGATCTATTCCAGAGTGCATTGCAAAAGCCTCGGTGTGGCTGTGGGGTCAGACTGTCCAAAGCCGGGCATCACTGGTCCATCCCTCTCGCTGATAACCTGGCTTCACTGGCAACCGGGAAACTAAATCATAAATTATAATCCTGGTTATTAGCCAATTCATCTATCAGTAGGTATTAATTATGCTCCTTGCATTATGCTAAAAACTGGTTAAACTCTTTATTTTAAGTAACCACATTGGCCTGAATTTTGTGCTTTTATGAAATCTTTAAGGTTTCAAGTTAATTGTATCTTTAGGCTCTTTAAATCCTTTCCGTCTGAAGGCGAAGATAAGTTTGTGATTTTACTTTATCTTAATGCATCATTATAAACACTTACTTTTCACTTTATTGAAATATGGTGCCCACTTGCCCTGTCTTAAAGGCCCCAGTCAGCACTGTGCTTGCATCTGCTGTGTTAGTGTTTCTGTCACTTTTCACACTGCCCGTCTGGCAACTGTCATTTCTCCCGTAGCTTCCTGTCCCTGTCCCTAAGAGCAATTCCGAAATTCTAACCGTGCTGCTTCCAATCTGATCATTCTTAGGCACTAGATATGCATGCCCACCAGAATTGTTTATCAAAGGAACACCAAGTGTCCTGGAATTGTCATTGAGAGCCCCCTATTTTACTGTCCAAAGTGTCCCAGATTTGCACACTAAAAGTATGGTCACCTGATTGAGAAATGAGAAACTGAGAGAGAGGAACCTGTGTGGGAAATTACTTTCCCAATTTTATGAGACATGGCCACAAACAGTTTTGTTTCTCAGGGTCTTTGGCAGTTTTGCCCACGCGGGGAAAGGTGAGGTTAGGACAGAGTTAGCGTTGGTTAGAAATGAAGTTGTCGGTAGTAATTTTTTACTACAGCATACAAAATTAAGGAGTAAACTAGAAGCCTCCAGTTTACCAGCAGACTGACAGATAAAAGTCCATGTGCAGCACACGTGTTTGAAAGTAGCCTACGTAAGTCCAAACTTCAGACTCGGATCCATTGACTTGTCTCCTGCTTCTGCCTGAGGTTTTTCCTCTGATATTTTTCCTCTTCCTCATGATTCATTTCCTATTCTTCTACCTCTGGTTCCCTTGCCCAGACTTAAACTCTTTCTCTGCAAAGATATGACTCACACTTCCAGGACCATTAAAAAATAATCCCACCGCCATCTAAGCTGCCCACTTGAAATTGGCTAGTACCTAATATCTGAAGTGGTCTCAGGTTCACCCCTGGCTTGGTTCCATGGACTTGAACTTTCAGGTTGGCCCTTTTGAGGCCATGAAGAGCAGTGGACTGAAAGCTGGGATTGGAGTCAGAAAGGTGGAACTGCAAGTCGTAGTGATTCCACTCGCTAGACTTAAGATCTTGAGCACTTTTGCTACATCTTTAAGCCTCAGTTTCCTAATATGAAAAGAATAGGGCAAAAATTCTACCTGATAGCGTTTTTGTCTGTATTTGTAGCTGAGGTTCTTAGTCAAAGCACTGGCCATCTAGAGCCATGATTAGGTTCGAAGAGGCCCGTGATGGGGTGAAGATTGCTTTGGGGGTGGCTCGTAGGGTAAAGAAACAGAAGACAAAGCTAATTCCGGATCTCTAGGAAAATTTTAGGTTTCAGTGTTAGAAAGACCAGATGCAAAGGTCGCCAGCAGGCTTGGATTCAGCATTACAGAGCCCAGCATGTAGAGTCTGGTGGAGATGACAGACAGAGTGGGAGCTGGCCAACAGGCAGCAAAGGACATCTCAAGTGGACACTGAGGATCACTTTGAGGAGTGCTGTTTTCTGAACGTTGGTGTGCCTCCCAAGTTCATATGGCAGAATCCTGATGCCAACCCAGTGTGATGGTATGAGGAGGTGGGGCCTTTGGGAGGTGACTGGGTCGTGAGGGTGGGCCCCTCATGAGTGAGTTTAGTGCCATTTATGAGAGAGACCCCAGAGGGTTCCCTTACCTCCTTCTATCATGTGGAGGCACAAAGAGTAATTAGTAGCAGCTGAAGACCCCGGAAGAGGCTCTTCAACCAGAGCCTGCATACTAGCAATTAGATCTTGAACTTCCAGCCTCCAGAAATGTAAGAAATAAATTTCGGTTATTTATAAGCCACCTAATATGTGGCATTTTGCCAAATGGACTAAAACAAGGAATTTATCTCTTTCCTTCAGTGGCTCTTACTCTGAATGTGTTCGAAGACAAGGAGCAGAGTAGACTGGGTGAGGGGTACACCCGAGGTGACCTTAGTTCTCTCCCTTTCCCAGCCCCTCGCTCTCCCCTGTGGCTTCCTGATCCCTGCCCTGTAACTGGCTGCCGCCATCACTTCTCTAGCTTCTGATGTGAAGCAGTGTCCAGTGCTCCCTGACCAGCCATCCAGGCAGACCCTGCTTGCCTCCCTGGACCTAGAAATTCTTCCTCTTTTTTATGATATTTGGGCTATATTAAGTAACAAGTCCACAGCATTCTTTCTGTCAAAAAAAAAAAAATTTTCCCTTCTAATATGATAAAGGAGATAACATAGGAAACGTTTTTTCCCCCTAATTGTTCTCCCATAACCCACCAAGCATCAGGTAGCTGATGAGGAAGAAACTTGAAGACCCTGGGAACACAGAGGGATGGCGATTGTGGGGCTCTTAAGGGTCAGCAAAGGCCTCACTCAGGTACAAGAATGAAAATTGCATTTCCGCTTCTATGATTCCCAGGGCTGCTCCACACCATCCTTACACGAGGATGTTCTGAAGTCAAGTGCTTATAACTCTGAGGTCTTCTGTGTGCCACTGGACAGAGCTGAGCGCTGGAGAAGTTAAACCCAAAGACGGTCAGGGGAGGATGAGTTTCACTGAAAGCACTGGGAAGGAGGGGGATGTGAGTGTACGTCTTGTTACACACGTGTAGGAAACAGCCTCCCAAGGGGTCACAGTCTCTTCAGTTAAACAAACATTGATTTGGCAAAGAAAAGGTTCCTGCACTTGGTAAGTTACTGTCTATCTGGGGGGTGAAAGTCTACCCAGGGTAACAAATTCAAATGCCTTCATGGGCTAGTTAATACCAACAACACATATCGTGACCAAGGAGTTGAGTGTCCGTGAAAACCAGAGAGCGCCGTACCCTTTGAAGGGCCCTCAATTTCAGAAACATTCAAAATTCTGTGTCTGGCAAATAAACAACCTCTGGGCAGTGCATTTCCCGGGCATCACACAGATCTCCTTGGAACAATTTCTCATCCTGGGCACTACGGACATTTGAGGCCAAATGATTCTTTGCTGGAGGGGCTATTCTGCTCATAGTAGGATATTCAGTGGCACCCCGGGCCTCTCCATACCAGGTGCCAGAGGTACCCCCATAGTTGTGACAATCAAAAATGTCCCTAAACATTGCCAAGTGCACCCAGGGGGACAAAACAGCCACCTATTCCCACACCTGAGAAAGAAGTGCAGGATATCACAGAAGCAAAGAGCAAAGCAAAGGGGGGCCGCCCTCTCCTTGAAACAGCTTTGCGAACAATCGCATTTCATCCCTACAGCAGTTGGGTGAGGGAGGAATCATCAGAGGACCAGATGAAGAAGCAGAAGCAAAGCCAAGTTACAGTTGGATGTGGCAGAGTCGCTCCTTAAGTCAAGCGCGCTGACCCAAAGCTGTGTTTTCACCAGTCTGACATCATGCTTCAAGCAGATGTTTCAAAGGACAGGATGACTGTGCTGAGACTCAGAGAGAGAACTGACCTTAATTTCTAGGTTTGGGACATCTCACTAGCCATTTCCCCATGCACGGTACGGAAGAGGAGCCGGAGAGAGGCCACAGCAGTCCAGAGGCTGTTACAGCCATATCAGTGTTAAACAACAGGGTCTGCACTTCAGCAATGGGAGTAGGGACGTGCAAGACTGTAGGAAAAATATTTTGAAGGCAAAATTGGCAGGACTGGCAATTGATTGAACTAAGAAATTTTTTTTAAATGAAGAATTCTGAGACTGATCCAACATTAGTCACAATAATTAACATCAGCTGCTTTAACAAACAATCCAAATATCTCAGCAGCTTAACAAAGTAAAGGTTCTTTCTCATTCGCATCGTAGTCCAGTCAGGTGTTGGCTGGAAGACCGACATGATGATTCAGGGGTCCCAGGCCCCAGCATCCTGTGATACCACCATCCTGTAGGTCAGAGGTCAGCAAACCCTAGCCTGTGGGCCATATCCCACCAGTGCCTGTTTTGTAAATAAAGTTTTACTGAAACACAGTCATGCTCATTTGTTTACTATTGTCTACAGCTGATTTCACACTACAGTGGTAGTGCTGAGTAATTACAACAGGGACCATATGGCCAGTAAAACCTATAATATTTACTATCTGGCCTTTTACAGAAAAAAGTTCTCCTGGGATTTTTCCACTGAATCTCCTTCAATCAACCAATGACTATAAAGAGAAAGTAAGAGGGATCATACAAGAGGTTTTATAGTCAATCCTGGACATGGTACAGACCATCTCTGGGGCCATACACCTTCCACTGGCCGGAAGTCAAATGGCCTCCTCACTGCAAGGAGGCTGGAAGATGTGGAGGAGTCTGTGGCTAAGGGTAAGAACTACCAGTCCGTGCCATGCATCCACGGCTCCGGACAAACTTCCTTTTGCTTGATTATCATCCTGTGGTTTCCTTAGAATGGAAAATCCACACATTCTTGCAACATGCTGTAAACAACCATAGCTCACAGAGATGCATTAACGACCAACAAAAACTACTGCGCCTTGAGTTTAAACAAATATGTTATGTTAGCTGATAATAGTAGAATAAACACGGCCCCGATTAATGAATTTTCTCAGAGCTATGTACTCTTCATTAGTTTAAGTAGGGGAAAAAAGTGGAAATCCAGTTTAACTCAACGTGAGGTGTCTAGTCTGTGCTCGGTGCAGTGCCAAGCAGAAAGGAAAATAAAGACATACCGGATACCTGTCGGACCTCATCCTATGCGTGAAATGCATAAATACAGAAATAACAAAAGAAGTATTATGTCTAAGTATAAAAAAGGTGGAGCTTTATCTTTTCATCAGCTCAGAGAAAGAATATACCATGAGGAGTGGGGTAGTTGAGACCTACTTCCTGAAGAAGAAAAATAAAAACCATTGTGATTTATATCTGTTTTCAATAAAAATCAACATAAGAGTGAAAGCTGATAAAATCTGAAAAATGCTTTACAACTTAGAAGTCATTCTTTGTCATATCCTTTAATAGCCACCAAAATTCTGTAAAATCAGAAGCATCAGGACCTACTCACTTTCAATGAGAACCAGTAAGAGGTTGTGACGTGCCCTGGGACACAGCTTGTGAGAATAGTAGACCTGACACAAGGGTTGGAATTTTCTGTTTCCTTTTTTCTTTTTATCTTTCTCCTGATTTCTAAGTCAGGGCTCTTTCAATTCTACCACATTGTGATTAAAAATAAAATAGTGTCCTTTGACAGGCTTACACTGTGATAACCAGAGAGAGCTCGCCGTGTGCTCCAAAGAAAACAGCAGCTGGGAAAAACCTTTCCACACAGACAATGAAATCTCTATTGGCTCGAGAACAACCCAGCCAGGGGCGAGGGAAATGAAGCCACCAGCTGAAAGCTCTCCCTGAAGATTCTTCATCCAGTTCTCATGTTGAAGGCAGCTTTCAAGTTAAAACACAACCATCCCGACCATCCTGACAGGTAAAGGAAGTGGAGGAGTGTGAGTTGCCAGTTCCATCAAGTTCAGTCAATGAGACGCAGAATAGATGACCGAGAATATATTGGCTCTTTGCAGATGGCTCTGAGGAATTCTGGCTCCTACCTGGAGTCATTCCTTGAACCCTGGGGCTCCTTCCATTTGTCATCTTGACTCCCAGGCAGCTGAGACAGTAGATTACTGGACCAAAAGAAGATATCAGAGTCTGTGACACATATACGTACACATAATCCCCCTACGTCAGCAGCAGCCTCTCCCAGGAGGTCAGTGGAGCAGGGAAGTGCCATGTCACGACAGAAGAGACACCTGTTATGGACCATCTGAGCCAAGCATTTCCACAGGGTGAACAGCAGCAGTCTCAAACACCAGTTTGGCAAGAGGATTTCTCTTTGGGTGAGGCTACCAATGGAAATAGGGAACAAAATGAAGTCCAATTTTCCTTGGTTCTAAGGGATAAAGTCCACACCCCTACCATGATATATAGGCTACACATGTCCTGGTCCCTGTCCAACTGAACGATCTTTCTGCCCCTTTTCCCTCTATCCCCAGGCCCCCCCATATGACCCCTCTCATGTAACTCATCATGAACCTAGGCTTGCTCCTGAGTCCAGTTTCTGCTTTTCGATATTCCTCTCCCACTTTCTCCACCTGACAAACTCCAATGCATCTTCCATACTCAACTTAACGTCAGCTCATCTACGATAATTTCTCCAAGCTGTCCTTTAAGTTGTCATCAGGAAGCCACTCCCTTCGCTTTGCAACCGTAGCATTTTGTCTATATCACTGTTAGAGCACACGTCACATTCTGTTGGAATAATGTGTGTGCTTGTCTCTCTGACTGGTCTGGAAACCCGAGTGGGCAGGCATGGTATCTGATTCTTCTGTGTTCTCCACACACCTACCATACTGCCCGCCATGTAGTGAACACTCCACAAATATTTGTCGAAGATCATAGATTTCAGACAAAAATCTGACTGGAAGGAAACTGTGAGGAAGTGAAATAAGCCTAGAATTGAAGCTTGAAATGTCATGGACTCACCCGTATTTGCCTTTGGGATCCTGAGCACATCGACAAACATGTAGAAATTGGGAATATTTTGTTTACCTCATGAAACCAAGGTCAATATTGAATGATAGAAAGTTAGGGAAATAACTGTGTCAACAGTAAATCAATAAGAATATGAAAGGAATTTTCAACTTGTACTTTTAGGTGTATTGATCTATCACTACAGAGTGTTAAGTCAAGAGAAAAACAAGATGGTATTAACTAATAGGATAAGAGGAGGTCTTTTAGTCAATGAGCTGAGCAACAAAAGCATATTTATATTCAATTAGTCATTTGGTCCCAGAATGATGGAGAACAGAGAATGAAGAAGGCAGGAAACTCAGTGAATGAAATCATGGCCTCCCTGACTCTCCTTATGCTTCTGGATGCTGTTTAAATCACACCATTGTTGGTGTTTGCATTTATTAACATTTATATTTTTCTCAAAGACCCACATGGTTCACTCTCAAAATTTAGCAGTTCCAAGGAGGTTGACTCCACTGTAGATAAATTTTCTCATCCCAAAATAGTAGAAACAATAGTAGTGCTAGAAACAGGTAGCAAAGTCTGGGCTATGGAAATTCACATTCAGTGAAAGCTCACTGGTGGCCATGGATCAGGCAGTCATTTAACTGAAAATTTAATATACTGAAAGGAATGTTTGGGGAAATAGTTATCCTATTATTATTCAAGATTTGCCACAGATTCCTCAATTAGCATATAGTTGATGCTCAGGAAATTTCAATGAATGGTTAGATAAATCAATTTAAAGATAACTTAGTTAATCTTTAAAACCCACCTGTAAAACTGACTTACTGATGCACTGGGGATATAGCAGTGACCACAGGAGGCAAGGTCTCTGATCACCTATCAGTTATTACCTGCTGGTGGGAGAAGAAAGACAACAGATAAATCAACAGTAATCACATCAGATAATGAGTTTTCTGAGTTGATGTGACAGTGACTGGAACGTGGCTTTATGTTAGGTAGTAGGGAAGTTATTATTACTCTAATTTTACCAAGGAGGAAATAGAGGCAAGCGAAATTAAATAACTTGTCCAGGATCACACAGCTATGCACTGACAGACCAAGTCCTTAAACCCAGCCAATCTGAATCTAAAATAATTAAATAGCCCACACCACAGAACATAGTTAAGAAGTAAATGTAAATTCCAACTAAAATTACTTTTTTAAAAAAAAGATGTAAACACATTGTTCTCTAAGCCTTATTTTAGTATCTTCTTAGGAATAGGACAAGAAGGTAGGACGGAAGTCAGTGTTGCCTGACATGATTGAAGAAATCTTCATGCTAACGATAAGGAATTTGCATTTATCTGTAGGAGGAGGAGCCATGGAAGGTTTGGCATCCAGAAAGAACTTGGTCAGAGTTGGGGCATGAATGGCTCAATTGATCAGGCCATCAGTTGGGTTTCCAGGTTTCACTACTTGCATGAACAAAGGGAAGCACCATAACAAAGGCCAATGGAAGAACTTCAGTGACCCCTTCATCTGGCTTTCAGGGAGGCTAAAATTAACTACTCACAGTCATTGTCCTTGCAGCCACTGAATAAAAGCAAAAGGGCCAGATGCAAAAATGACAGCACATGAAAGACCCCAGACCAATCCCCCTAACTCGACCCCTGGCCCTGGAACACCTGCCTACAGAGACCCCATGCCTATGTCTATGTCATATTTCACATTCCCTAAACCTGGATCCTCTCCAAGCACAATCTGCACAACCAATACATGTAGCTAAAGCAGGAGTGAGGTAAGTTATTCAGGAGAGGGTAGAAAGAGAAAGAGAATTTCCTAATGTAGGCTTATACAGTGGGTCAGGGTTTTGTTATTTTCTCACTTCCCAAAACCTCAATGATATCTTCTTCCTCTTCTTCTTCTTTTCCTTCTTCTTTGAGGAAAAAGGGGCTTAGGAAGTGATTAGTACAGAAAGACCTGTAGTGGAAGGATGCCCACATGAGACAGTGCCAAAAACTCTCTCTTCCTGATTGGTCCCTCTGCTAATAGGACCACTTGACCAAGGGGTGTAGCTTCCTATTTTTATTCCTTAAGCCTCAGAGTGTCCAAGAAGAGAGAACAGGACCAGGTCACAATGCGACATGCACAGAAGTCCAAGAGGACTCACTGCCACTCAGAGGAAATCTCATCTACTGAGAAAGTATGGATATTACAGGAAGATGGACATGGGTCCAAAACTAGATACCAAGCCTTATTTCCTGTGTGACCTTAGGCCGCCTACTACACCTTTCTGAAATTCGCTTTTCCTATCTAAAATTGAGGATAATAATTCCTATGTTCTTGAAATGTTACAAAGTGAAATTATATAAAATATCCTAAATGCGAACCTCAGAATTTAGCATGTGCCCAACATGTTGTATCTATTATTAAAATTATGTGTTTGCCTGAGAGCTTGATACACAAGATGAATCCCCAGGTTCATAATTAAGCTAGATATGATAAACTTTAAAAACTAAAAACAAAACCTACTGCAAGATGAAAATTTAGTACACTAAAAGGAATATTTGGGGAAATAGTTACCCTATTATTATTCAAGATTTGCCAGAGATCCCTCAATTAGCACATAGTTGATGCTCAAGAAATTTCATTGAATGGTTAGATTAATCAATTATTTAGTTAATTCATTTCATACATATAAAACTATATATAGAAAGATTTTAAGAATATAAACCTGCATGATACAAGCTTTAATTATAGGAAGTTGATATATACTGGTAAGACTACAAAAGTAAAATTGCCAAAAGATTGAAAGAACAATTCAGGGAAGAGGAATTTGAAATTCCCAAAATGTATGTGACCAAAGCAATGTTCAACTAACCCATACTTGTATAAACAGAAATGCAAATTAAAGCTCTGTCCACTCACATTGGCAACGCATGAGGGTTGCTATTTCTTCACATCCTTGCCAACACTTGCTATTTCTTCTCTTTTCGATACTAGTCATTCTGACTGGTGTGAGGTGATATCTCACTGTGGTTTTGATTTGCTCTCCCTGCCATATTAATGGTGGCCATCATTTCATGTGTCTGTTGACCAGTGATTGTTTTCTTTGGAAAAAATGTCTATTCAGGTCCTCAGTCCATTCAAATTGGAAACGGTTTTTAAACTGACAGCATTCTGTGAAGGGCTGAGTCTGGTGAGCTGAGGCAATTCATGCAGTTGGTCTGAGTACATGGATTAACCTTTCTGGAAAGCCACTTGGTACTCCTCAGTCCAAGTAGCTGAGTGTTTTGACTCCATGATTCTACTAGAAATACATCATGCAGAAACACTGGAGCTACTGACAAAGATTTCTGCATGGGAATGTTCATCACACTATTATTCATATAAGAGCAGAAAAAGAGAAGGAAAAGGAGGAGGAGAGAGAGGAGAAGGTGGAGGAAAGTAAACTATTTGGCATAGAAGTGGACATGATAGAATGAAGACACAGGGCAGCCACAGGGCAGGGGAGTTGGATGGGAAGTAATCAGTGGAAGTGTGACACATTTTAATGCTGTTTGAGGCTATAGTTAGAAAAACTGAATTTAGAGCTGGTTAACATAATGTGCATTAAAAGAGCTTGCTAACTACTAACAGTACAGCCGTAGTGCATATAGCTGCCAAATGAGTAGAGAAAAAAATGAGAAGAGAAAAATAGAAATAAATAACTGAGTTCATCACAATGAACTGAAGAAAGAAAAAAATGAAAAAAAACATAAAAGGACAATTGGAAAAGCACGTGATCAATTTATAAACTAAATCCAAATATATTAGCATCTTCATGGGCACTGGGTGCCATAATAAAATACCACAGACTGGAAGCTTATTTCTTACAGTTGTGGAGCTGGAAGCATAAGATCAGGGTGCCAGTGTGGTCTGGTGGCTCCAGTGAGAACCATCTGCCCGGCCTGCAGATAGCCACCTGCGTGCTGTGTGTTCATGTGCATCCTCAGTGAGGGTGCCTGGAATGAGAGCAGGCGGAGGGGGGCGGACAGGCATTTAACCTGAATCACCTCATTAAAGGCCTCATCTCCAGGACAAGCACGTGGTGGAGGGTGGAGGGAATTAGGGATTCAAAAATTAATTTGGGGGGACGTAATTCAGTTGCTTATCAAAGAAAAATCACCTTATATTTATCCTCCAAAAAATAGAAGGTAAACTTGTTATTAACATATGTAATACTAAAATACACTGATTTCTTATTGTAGAAAGGTTAAAGTTTTGGTCAGAATGTATAAACAAACAGAGTCGGAACTAAAAAAAGAGTAAATCAATTTTTTTCCTAGCAAAAATGACATAAACAGTATAATTCTAAAGAGATATATTTACAATCGCACTATAAAATGTTACGCACACAATAATTAAGATAAATATGCCCACCATTTATAGATATTATAAAACTTAATGGAAAGACATTAAAGAAAGTCTAAATAAATGGTGAGCTATAAAATATTCTGAGTAAGAATCAGTGTCTGAAAGATGCTAATTCTTTCCAAGTTAATCTATAGATTTAATGTTATTTCACTAAAAACCCTAATAGCATTTTTCATAAAATTTGATGAACAGATTTTAAAATTTGTATGAAAAAGTAAAAGTCCAAAAATAGCCAGAATGCTCCTGAGGGTGTAGCACAAAGTTATGGGACTTTACCTACTGGATATCAAGAATTATAAAGATATAATAATAAAGCCAGTGTGGTACTGGTGCAGAATAGCAAAAAGAAGGAAAATAGAGACACATTCACACAAAAATGGAAACTTCATTATTACAGAATGGCTATTGCAGATAAATGAGAAAAGAATAAACTCATAAATTGTACTGTGATGATGGTTGTTCATAAATAGTGAAATAATATTTGATCTGTAGCCAAAAATCAATTCTAGTGGAATGGATACTTGGATGTAAAGAAACAAACTATAAAGCTTTTAGAAGCAATATAAAAGTATATATTTACAGTTTGGAGGTAAAGAAGCATTTTTTAACAAAACACAAAAATCACAAACTTAAAAGAAAATATTGACAAATTTCACTATTGTTGAAGCTAAATATTTTGTACATGGAAAGACAATAAAGAAGTGAAAGACTTCAATTTGGCTGAAGATTTTTGAAAGAAACCAATAAAGACTTCACGTCTGGCATATATAAATATTCCCTACTACAATTCAACTTTTTTTAAAAGGCAAAGAACCACGTAGAGAATGGGAGAAAGTTGAAAGCGAGCACAGAAGAGGGCCTACAAATGGTCCAAACATGTGCTCAGTCTCTTTTGATGAGGGAAATTTTCATCAAGGAAATTAAACCCACAGTGAGTTACCATTTCATACAGTAACGATTGGTACAAATTTAAAAGTTGTGTGACAGTCAAGTGTTGGTGAAATCATGGAGCAATGGGACCTTTAAGCCATCACTGTTGAGAGAGCACATTGGTACAGCATTAAACAGCAAAGTTGAGATGCACATATGTCCTCGGCAACTCCATTATCAGGTATTGGGTGTTGAAAAGAGCTTCCCAGTGAGTGTGCTACAAAAGTCGGATACTCTGAGCCCTGGGGCTGTCATCACCTCCCCCATGCAACCCACCTCCCTCGTCAGCATTCTCTGAGTTCCTTCAGACAGATCCCTACAGGCAGCAAGGGGACAGGTGAGTGACTTGTGCTGATCACTGCTCCACTAGGGCATGCTCTGCCAGTGCCCACATGCTGGGTCCCCAGAGCACAGATCCTGTATCTGGGGTGCATGTGGGCACTGGTTGTCAGAGACTGAAATGAGGGAGACCAGGTGTGAAGTCCTATCAGGTGCGCTCCCAGTGGTGGTGCCCCATCTCTGACCATTCCTCACAGATGTCCCACACTTGTGTCTGTTGGCACATACGTGTGCTCTCAGTAGCCAAAGCCTCTCAGGTGAGCTGCATGTACATTCCAACCATGTATTCATCCTGAACCTCCATATATGTCAAAATTGGAGCTTCATCATTATTTTCAAGTACTTTATAAGGAATCATTCACTAGGATTGAAATGTATTTGCTTTGGACAAGTAATTTCAATATCGCATTTATCAATAAATGGAAAGTTACTACGTCCTGTCACTGTTGTAAAATTTTAGAGTTGAAAAATATAATGTTCATTGTCCATCCCCTATCCGTGTTGAATTTCTCATATATAGTGACCATCAAGAATTTGAAGAAATTGCCATAAAAAAATTCATTAGTGGCCACTAGAGGCATAAAGCTTGATATAAAGAAATTATGCTTATGGAAATAGGTTCACATTTCTCATTAAAATTTTTTAAATGTTGCATTTCATTTTACTTTTCCTATGGTGCTTATGTCACATAAGTAAAAGGTATTGGTTTACCATCAGGTCCCTCTGGTTTACCTCAGGTGCTCTATCAATAGTATTTTCATTTTCTAGGAGTTTCATGACGTGAAAAAGATTGAGAATTCCTGCTGGAAAAGAAAAATTGTGTATTTGCACCAGGACATGTGTATTTGCATTCAGGAGTGTTCTGAATAGTGCTATTCACAGCAAAAAACAGAAACTCCCCCCAATTGCCCATCACCAGCAAAATAAATGATGGTTCTGTCCATACTGTGCAATAATATACAGCAAAACAAGGAATGAGCCGCAACTACATGCGTGGATATGGATGGATCTCAAGAACCCGATAGTGAGTGAGAAAGAAGCTGCAGCCAAGAATGTATGAAGTATGATTCTGTTCATTAAAGCCCCAAACAGAGACTAAACATGAAAGCATGAGGGAGTTGTATTGTAGTCAAGTTATAGAGAAAAGCCCTGGACTGATCAGCACAAAGGGAAGGCGAGGCGCACAGTAGGAGGGGAGGCAGCCCTCGAAGGAAGTGGTGCCATGTTCCTTGAGCTAGACGGGAGGTGCACAGATGTTCCTTGTCATTTTTAAATGTGTAAAATTAATTACATCATTAAACAAATAATGAAAGAAAGATAGAGGCTTTTACATTTGCCTCCAATTTGGTCAAGTAAAAATGCAGCAGAAGATCAGAGGGACATGTGGGAGGGCGGCTGGCAGGGAAGCAACCAGAGGCGGTGAGAGAGCAAGCACATGGACGTCCGTGATTTTAGAGCAAATCCCTTGATGTCTTCTCTACTGAGCCCCACATAAACTTTAATCACCTTTGCCCTGGGTTCTGGGATTCTCATTTTACATGTTGCTAATGACCCTCAAACTACACAGTTCTAAAGGGAAAATGGTATTTTAGGGGAATAAGCCTGTTACCAAAGTCCATTTTGTATCAAGCCATTCAAACATCCCACCGTGGGAAAGATGGCCTTAAAATGGAACAGCGCTTAAAAAATGAATCAGGTGAAGAAATTAACTTCCAAGCGAATAGAGAAAGGGCAATTCTAATGTATAATTTACTGCATATAAGCCGGTGCACTTACCTACCTCTTTCTATCACTCTGCGTTTCCATGATGTCTGTCATCATAGCACCAGGGCCATTAGACGGGAGATATTAGATTGGGGGGAAAGCTGTTAAATAAATGAGGCTTCTGAGAGCCTAATGAAATGTACTTTCCATACACAACCGGCCCTCAGAGGGAAGAATCACCAGTTTACAGGATGATTTATGTTCTCCCTGAAGTTAGGTCTATGCCAGATTTTTCTGTGCTGGATAAACTCATTTAATTCTATATTTATTAAGCATAGGTTAATAATTTCTGACAATTTTGCATGCTGACCATAGCATGGTGTAGAGGAAATAGAAGTGAGTGCTAGGCTAAACACTGTGTTCCTTTGGGCAAACCATTGACCTTCACTCCCCCTGTGTATAACCACGTATAATGTCTGCCCAACTGACCTATGGACTTGTGTGTGTGTCAAATGGCTTATTATATGAAACAGTGAACAGGTAGCAAAAAAAAACTTAGACCAATTTAAATGGCCATCATGTACACTTAAATTCTGGAATCTCAAAACAAAACTTTAGCATGGATTCCTTTCCCCTTTAAAAAAAAACCAACAGATGATATCCAAGAAGTGAGGACCAAGATTTCTGGTACCTACCCCCTTCCAAAGCAAGATCAGATTTGTCTAAGGCTGATCAATGTGTCTGATTCCAATGAGGTTACATCCTTACCTTACGAGACAGGATGGGAAAGTGGAAGGAGGATGCAGTGATGTAGACACTCATCTCTATTCCTAGTGAGACCAATTCGACAACTCTTTAGAATAAAACTCATTAAAACAATACAATAAAGTCCAAAATAGAGGGGACAAAAATATGTGTACAGAAATGTTCATTGCAGAATGAGTAATACTGCAAAATAAGGTGGGGGTTGGGGGATAAGTCATGTGGGCTATAATTGATGAATTGTGAACACCCATTGTGTGCCAGCCACCGTCCTGGGCATTTTACATATATTGTCTCATGTTGTCCTCACACTTACCCTATGAGACACGTGCATCTCCATTTTACAGCGAGGGAAACTAAGTCTCTGAGAGAGTAACTATCTAAGGATGCATGCCTAGACTAGATCTAACTCACTGCACATGAATTCTTGCCATTATTCCCCGAAGTGTGGTCTCCGGGAAAGGGTCATAGTGGGACCACATGTGGTTAGGTGATGTGCTGGGTGTCTTTTGTGAGCCCAAGCACCTCCATGCTTCCTTCTTCTCCAACTGCTTTCAGCCCAGGAGGCTGACCTATGTGGGCTGCCTCAGTGGATCCACCCCATACCCCAGCTGCCAGGTGGCAAGAGACCAGAAGAAGGGTAGCAATAAGTCAGAGTATTGGGTTAAGGACTGGCTGTGTCCCTCATGTGAAGGTCATGGCTCCTGTCTGGAGATGCGCTGTATCCTGAAACCACTCCCATGCCTCATTCATTCAGGCCAGGAGATAGCGCTGCTCCACTGAGGAGCTGAGGATCCTGCCCTGTTCCTGTGGATTCCTGACATCCTTTCGCACCTTTACATAAGTAGTCCCTTTAGGAACTCTCCTCAATTACAGAATTAGTGTGTGCCACTGGGTACTTGAACAGGCCCTGAACAATATACCTGGCAGAAAAATCTGAACAGAAGATGGGCAGAGATCAGAGTATTGCCAGAGCTGAGTGAGGTTCTGAGACAGCACCAGTGTTCTCCCATGTGGTTCTTGTCCAAAACCAAGTCAGTACCACAAAGGTTTATTGATTTATTTATAGACCAGGTACTGTGTGTGCCATGCAAGGAGGTGACAGTCTTGTAGAGAGAGAGATGTCATCACAGGCACTGCAGACTGATAGGTCCCCAGCAGTGGCAAGAACAAAATGCTGAGAGGGGCATGGGAGAGGGACCATCTAATTCTGCTTTCAAGCAATGACTTCAAAAAGGAGGTGACATTTGAGGGATGCATGGAACTTTGCAGGCATAGAGTGCACGCACACCTATTAAGCAGCAATAAGAGTTGATTGCCACTCGGGATCTCCTATCTAGGTAGATGCAGACTAGCCTTTTCCAAACCCCTTCTAAGGGGGCATTTAAGTCTCCAGACCTTGTGGGTTGACTGTGACAGCCCTGTTCTCACCCCTTGGCCCAGGACTGCATGAGGCTGATTTCTCTTTATTCTCTTGGCAATCTTTCTCCCCAGGTGGAAACAGAATCCTAGCAAACAGATTTTATACAGCTCCCAGGCTTAAAGACAAGCTTCTGTCGTATAACCTGTCTTGGGACCAAAACTGTAGCATTCTGCTTTAATTAACACATTCAACCACTCAGCATACACATGCCTCATTAATGCTCAGATAAGCAAATTCCACATGGGGCATGTCATACTGCCCCCTCCCAAACACAACTCCAGATAGTGAATGCAGACCGTAAAGCCAGCTCAATCTTCCAACACATGGAAGTTTCTTCTCACCTGCCTCTTCCTCTCTACATGGGGGCATGAAACTTAGTGTGCTTCAAAGCCGACTGTTAATCAGAGGGAAGGTGGTGTAAGGCTCCTAAATGACCCCCAAACTGAATCTCTCTGCAGGATAAAAATGACCTCTGATTATGTGGCTGTGAATTTCTTGAGCTGGTGTGATTTCATTCCCAAGATCTTACTGCGCAAGCTTAAGACACTAAGTCTGTGACCTATTTCCCAGAAAGACAGAACCTTCTTTCCTATGGACCTCACAGTGATACAGATGTGTTGTTTGGCTGCATTTAATCCCTTAATTTTTATCCAGGGAATGGTAATATTATTCTAAGGGATCTCAAATGCTTCAGGCCAAGATCAGGATTATAGTGCAAAGGCTTGGATGTAGCCTGGGAGTCCTACAGCTGTAGACTCAATTCCCTGACTCACTAGCTGACCTTGGGCAATCCACTTAACCCATCTCAGTTTCTCCAGCCATAAAATGGGAATAATCATAGTTCCCAGAAAAGGTACTTTCAAAGTGTCAGGACCTTTGATGTCTGTTTCCACAGACAAAAGGCTGTTATAATTATCCAGGAAGCAGTAATAAGGAAGGCAAAAAGCCAGGCAGAATTTTATAAGACTTCTCAGGCACCAGCTTCCAGCTGCTGCTCATGAGCCGTGTTGGACAATGTGCCTACTTACTCATCGAGTGAAGTGCTCACACTGTGGCGGGGAGCAGCGTGAGGCTGGGGGGATGTTTCTCAAACCTCAGAGGCTTCAGGGGGACCATGGTTGAATGACGACAAACTCAGCCTTCAGAGCCCGACACACCTGGGTTCATTGTCTCTTCTCTGTGGCTTATTTTTTCTATGACCTTGGATAGGTTGCTTAAGCTTTCTGAGCCTGGGTTCTTTAATCTGCTAGATACCTATTGAAAGGATCAAAGAGATAGTATATGCAAAGTGCCCACCACAACATCTGGAATATTGTAGGTGCACAAATGTTCATTCCTTTCTTTTAAAAAAAATAGACTTAAATGATTTAGTAGTTTTAGGTTCACAGGAAAATTGAGCAGAAAGTACAGAGGGTTCCCATACACCTACTGCCCCACACACCCGATAGTCTCCCCCACTGTCAACTTCCTACACGAGAGGAGTACATTTGTTACAACTGATGAACCTACATTGACACATAATTACACCCAAAGTCCACAGTTTATATTATGGTTCACTTACAGTGGTGTACATACCATAGTTTTGGAAATGTAAATGGACACGTATCCATCATCATAGGATCATACAGATTAGTCTCACTGACCTTAAATTCCTCTGTACTCCCTCTATTCATCCTTCCTTCCCCTCAGCTGCTGACAACCACCGATCTTTTTACAGTCTTCATAGTTTTGCCTTTTCCAGAATGTCATATAGCTGGAATCATACAGTATATTACCTTGTAGATTGGCTTCTTTCACTTAGCAATATGCATTTAAAATAGCTCAAAGGATTGTTATGAAAGCCCATACATTTTTGTGTCTTGTTAGCTCATTTCTTTGTAGCACTGAATAACTGAATAACATTCTATTGTCTGGAGGTACTGCAGTCTATTTCTCCATTTACCTACTGAAGGATGTCTTCGTTGCTTCCAATTTTCTGGCAATAATGAATAAAGCTACTATAAACTTCCATGTGCAGGTTTTATGTGGACATGTTTTCAACTCCTCTGGGTAAATACCAAGGAGCAAAAATGCTGGATCGTATAGCGAGAGTATGTTTAATTTTATAGGAAACTGTCTGTCCTGCAATATGGCTGTACCATTTTGTATCCCAAGAGCAATGGATGACAGTTCCTGTTGCTCTACTTCCTCAGCAGCATTTGGGGTTGCCAGTGTTTTGGGTTTTCACCATTGTAGTAGTTGTTACATTTTCTTTTTGGGAATCATAAATACTAGGAAATCAAGTTGGAAAACTCAAAAAGATGGGCATTAAGCTAAGATACAAAGGGCAGTAGTAACCCCAAATATTAATAAACCCCCAACTTCTCCATTTTATAGAATATTTCTCTCCATTGTTCAATAAATAACCAACTGGTATTTATCACACCTTCTCTTCAGCTTTTCTCCATAGCATCATGAATGAGTTCTAGCCACAGAATTCATGTCCAGTGTCAGTAGGCACACTCTGACCACACCCAGAGCTAAAAGAAACAAATGAGGATATTGTATAATTACACAGCCACCTACTTTCCACGTATTCCATCTGTAACTATGTAACTATTCATCCACTACCTACTGGATTCTCAAAAGGTTTTGACAAAAAGAGCAAATGTTTCTGCAGAGAGGGACCAGAAATCCTCAAAGGAAGAATGAGACTGGGACCCGGCAAAGGCAGAAGCTTTTCCACTTGGACAAGGGCCCCACAAACCAAGCCAGTGAGAAGGGCCTGCTCTTGGAACGGAAAGAGGAGGATGGGGACTCTACCTTGCCTAGACAGGGACTGGATCATGACTGGCACAATCTAATTGGATTAGGGTCCACGTTGGTGATCAAAGATAGTTGAAAGGAAGGAGATGAACTGTGGGCAACACATTTTGCATAAGGACACCTGCTGACATCTCTTGGAACACCCTGTAATCTCATTTGTTAGGGTGTATTGCTTCCATTAGCCTGCAGTGAATGCATTTTGGATCCTATTTAAATAAGGTGGAAAACAGGGTTATGTCTATGCAGTTTAACTAAAATATAGGAAAATTTGGATGGGCAGCCGGTTGAAATATTTGACACTCACTCTGGTCTTCTTTCTTTGTGTTTTTTGTTTGCTTGTTTGTTTTGTTTTGTTTTTGTATTTCTCCAGAATGAAAATGGAGAAAAACAAACTCTCAGGTCCTTATTTTATGCATATATGATTTTGTCCTAAGACAGAATAAAATAATTTATCTCATTTGACTATCCAGTTATTTGGGGTGTCATCTTAACTAATAATTAAGATTAGCATATTGCTCAAGGTCACATAGGAAGTTTATTACATGGCTGATATGAAGACACGTATCTAATGCTCTTTGTCCAGGTTATTTGCTATATTGAGTACTACTGGCAAAAATGAAAAATAAATTGTAATACAAAAGGTAACTCGTTTTGACTTAAAAATAGAGAGATGACTGAGTTATCTTTCCTCAGACCATGAAAATAATTTGCCAAGCTTTATTAAAGGGCATCTTCACATCGTTAGCAACCTTAATTGCAAATTAATTAAAAGATGATTGGATAAACAATAGATTGTACTGCAAAATGAAGATAGTGAAATTTACTGTCACGGTGTCTAATGAACATTCTTTATCCTAAAGCCCTACCAGTTTTTCAGCAACTTGATTTCTGAAGTAAAGAAACCAAGAGCCATTTTCTGAACATCAGGGTTAAATCAGATCAACGTCAAAGGACTTCTGGGTCGAACTGTGTTGAAGGCCAGTCTCTGGCAATCATAATTTAATTAAAGTAGAATAAGAAAAATATCACAGCAAATGGAACAGTCTGGGATAGTGACAAGACCTGTGGTCTTAAAATCAAAATACCTATGTCCCAGACATTTACTATTGTGTGGACACTGCTGACAGATACTTTAATTTTTCTGAGCATCAATTTCCTCATCTATAAAATGGAGGTGATCAGTTCAACTGAAAGTAACAGAGACCCAAAAATAACAGCTGTCTAAACAAGATAGAAGTTTATTTCTCTAACTTAACTTGTAAAGGTTCCAGAGATAGACAGTCAAGAAGTTATGACAGCTCCACTCCAGAGATTTCAGAATGTAGGTTCCTTCTGTCTTGCTTTTTCTCCATGCAGTGAGCCTCTGTTCCCAAGACCACCTCCTAGTCAAAGAAGGCTGCTCCAATAACAACAACAGCCTTCATACCCACATTCAAGCCAACAGAAAGAAATGCATAAAGAAAAGGGAGTAAAGGATCTGTGCCAGACTTCTACTAAAGAAATTTTCTGGAAGCTTCCAGACAACAATCTAGCTTACATCTCTTTGGCTTGAACTTAGTCACATGGCTACATATACCATAAGGGAGCTGAAAATTTTAGTGTTTTTCTGGACAGCTATATGTCCAGGATGGGAAATTTTACCACAATATCAAGAGTGAGGAATGGAAATTGGCAGATATCTCTCTCTAACCTAAGATATAGCTCAAAGGATTGTTATGAAAGCCCATGAGATCATGGATGTAAAATAGGAAAGTGTCTGGCTCACAGAAGGTGTTCCATAAATGCTGGCTGAATCTGATGGACAAAAAGAGAAAATTAAGTTCCTGAGAATCCTGAACTCCCAAAAGAGTAGTGGGAATGTGCTCCGCTCAAACATGCATCTACAAAGGAGTCCAGATTCTCCATGGGCACTGATGCAGGGAATGGATTACCTTTGAACCGAACTTCTGTTCAAGTCTTTAAGAGACCAAGAAGTGCTAATTACCTAGTGCATCCCATTCTTCCACGTCTTTGATTACATGGTTTTCTCTCATCAAAAGCTCTCCTTGTTCCTTCTTCACCTTGCCAAGATTCAGTTCAAATATCACTTCCTGCAAGAATCCTTCTTAATACCCTAGGCCGGGTTAGATACCCTTTTTCTGAATTATCATGAGAGTCAGTGCATGTTGCTGCCATAGAAATATATAACTATATTGAAATTCATCTGCTGATATGTCTCCATCGCTGAACTGTGAGCTCCTTGATGAAAAAGGTAATACCTCATACATCTTTGTATTCCCCAAACTTACCAAATCTGAGGCTTTAATCCCTTATTCTCATCCAGAGAATTAGATTGTTTGATGAACAATACAGGACATTGCTGGCAAAGTTATGATATAAGGTTTTGTGTACAACTTGGGAATAAAATACATAAAGTTATGTTCCCTGGCTCACTGAGTGCCTATGGGCAGGACCTAGCACATACTGGGTCCCTAGTGAATGCCTGTGCTACCCAATTAAATAGATTGAAGACTAGAACTCATCAAGAAGCCAACATTCCAGAATGGACAGTGACAAGTTTGAGAAGGACAAAACAAGTCATGTAGTAAACTGGATGTATGTGACCATGGATAAAGAAAGATAGGGAACAAAATCAAAAGATATGTGATTTGAGGCATGAAGCAGGAACTCTTGAGACACAACAGCATTAGGAAGACAACAGAAATTAGAAATTGAAAAGCTGATAGCTCTGCCCCCACTACTGATAAGCCTGTCATGTTACGTATTTGTTTTATTTCTCCTGGTCGTGAATTGTGGTGGTGGTGGTAGTATTTTCAGCTGTTAAGCAGGATTCTAACTTTGGCACTATTGATGTTTTGGACCAGGTAATTGTTCGTTGTCCTGCGCACTATGAGATAGTCAGCAGTAACCCTGGTCTACCTACTAGATGCCAGTGGCACACACATATTGTGATAACCCAAACTGTCCTCAATTTCCAAATGTCCCCTGTGGGATAAAATTGCTCCTTTGCCACCCCCCACCCCACAAACACACACACACACACACACACACACACATACACAGATGCACAAAGAGTAGAGAACCACTGTTGTAAAACAGGAAGGAAGGAACTTAAATAAAAGAATACCACAAAACTGCTGAAAACCATTCTACAGAGACAGATAAACTTACAAGTTATGGAAAACAATCTACTTCCAAGGTTAAAATTTATTCTCTATCTTAGTCTCAATATTTTCCCTTAAAAAAATAGGATAGTGGACTCTAAAAACTAGTTGGCAATGACTGGATATCAAATGTTTAAAAAAAAAGGTGTGAATGCTAGAGTACATGAAGAGAAAGAAAATCCTTAGGTTTGACCATAGCATCAGCTCAATACAAAGCAACTGCATGGTGAATCTGACATAAACACTAATTTGATCTCGGGTTGCTTTAGTAAAAGCAAAGACTCCAAAGGGAAATGATCATTGTTCTTTGTGTCATACTCATCACAGTGCACCAGGAACACTGAATTCAGTTCTGGGAATCTCATTTCAAGGGTAACAGGGTCAAAGGACAACCAGAATGTGGA
Source organism: Manis pentadactyla (assembly GCF_030020395.1). NCBI lineage: Eukaryota > Metazoa > Chordata > Mammalia > Pholidota > Manidae > Manis > Manis pentadactyla. The sequence goes on along the minus strand of NC_080021.1, from coordinate 13,925,771 downwards.
GGGGCCGACAAACCAGGTCCACTCCATTCTCCACTAAGTCAAGAAACATTACTGAACACCTGCTGTGTCCCACGCCTGTGAATGACAGATCGATGGGGCAATGACTCTCCTCTTCAGGAACTGACATTCCAGGGAATGGAGCAAACTTGCCCCAAATATCATCACAACCCTTAAAGGGCTGTATTGCATAGCAGGGCTGTGTTTTATAACAAAAGATTATGGAAGTACCAAATAAAGTCTAAATAGGTCACTTCTGAGTTAGGAGGGCTATAGAGTTATGTTTTTGAAATATAACCCTGTGGCAGAATAAAGGATGGAAATGAGAGAGCAGGACTGAAAATAAAAGAAAACCAGTAGGGAGCTCTTGCAACAGACCCACTGAAAAATTAGATACTGAACTACAGCAGTGATAACGGAATAGAGCGAGGTGGTGCACTGAGAGCTAGTTAGACAGTAGAAGCATGAGAACACTGACTGGATAATAGGACAGAGGATGGGGAAAGGAAGACATCCAGGATAACTAGCTTAAAATAAGAGAAAGCATTGAGAAAACCAGGGAAATTTGGCTTGGGAAAGAAGACTTCAGGGAGGCAAGCCTGTTGTTTCCATGTGTCAAGGACTTTATCCCGTGGAAAACATGCTGGGTTTGTTGTGTGGTCCCAAGGTTGACATTAGGACCAGTGACGGAAGTTCAGAAACATTTTGCTTGAAGGGCAGGAAGCATTTTCTGAGACACCTTGCCATCCATTAATCACCATGAGTGTTCTGCAGAGGTGGTGAGCTTCTCATCAAGACAGTGACCAAGAGGCGCTAGACAGCTGCTCCAAGGGACATCCGCCTAGATGGTGACCGCCAGCCCCTTACCTCCCTTCTAGTAATAGGCTGACTGTCTGAAGAACCACTCCTCCGTGTCAGCCCATGTGATCCAGGCGGGGCCAGCTCCTCGCTCCTGCCCCAGGGCTGCACAGCGAGGAGCCTCAGAGATTGCCTGGGAAGTGCCCTTGTAATCCAAACCATCAAATAAAGGCTCTCCCCAGAATATCTGCAGGAATCATGGGGGAGATTCGTTCTCTCCGTGTGGAGTAGCTATGGTGGCAGACAGAAGGCAAGGCTGAATTACTGGGGGTCATTCAGTCATGATGTAGGGAAAGTGGCCTGGAAGTGAAGACAACACATGAGAAAGTCAAATGGAGAAAAGGAAAAAGAGAGAGAGATGGAGACAGAGGGAAAAAGACATTCAAAGACTCAGAGGGAGGGAGAAGGATAAGGAGGAAGGGAAGAATTCCGAGAGAGAGAGAGAAAGAGAGAGAGAGAGGTAGAGAGAGAGGAAAAGAGAGGAAAAAGCAAAGGAGAGGAAGAGAGAGGCCTAAAGACCTTCTCAAGAGAGCTCTGCATAGAGCTGTCACTCACACTGGTTGCACCCCAAGAGTTTACTGCTATAGGAGTTGACTCGGTATTTCAGCCAGCCAGTTTGAGACAAGTTCATGTCATCTGCCACCCCCCTTATTGTGGGCATATATAGGAAATTCAAACATAGAATGAGAAGTGGCTCCCAGACAAAAACTCAGTGCCAGTGAGGCTTTAAGTCCACTCTATTTTAATGCGAACTGGACATCTTTAGGTTTTAAAAAAACGAAAAATCATATTTGACATGCTGTAAAGATGAAAACAAACCTGGGCCATAATAGTAACAAAATACCTTTCACTGTGATGGTACTTGGAGAATGTACCAAGTACCTCCCAGCACATCATAAGGGAGCACATTTCTCTACCGGTTCTGGTGATGATTTTTGAAAATGATATTACTTTCTTTCAGAACTATAGTAACACAGAAAAGAAAAAGAAAAAACAGACAGTACAAATTTCCAAACCTGGAAAAACTGAATTGGAAAAAAGAATACAAAAAAATAAATAAATAAAAAGCAAGGCTTTAATTCTAAATACTTCAGACCTTGCAAGCACCAAAACGTGCTGATGGATCTTCCTTACCTGGAATGTCTTTCCATGCGTTGCAGCACTTCCCCCTAAGACCAACAGCGCACTAAGTAGAACTGAAACTTTCTTTATTACACCACCGGATCAGGCTTTTAATGGGGGGATATAATCTCATTACAAGCTCTAGTAGTCACCCAGATTACAATCTTAATTGCCAGTATCAGTAAAAGTGTAATAATATATGCTTATCTTTTTTCTTTCTTTTTTCTGTAATGGCATAGTTAAAGAAGAGCAAGAATTTCTTTTTTTTTTTTTTCTGGAGGCAAGCCTTCTCAGCCTTAGGCTATGGAGACTTTCCCCACTTTCAAATGTGGTGTTTATGAGGTATCAGTTCTTGGGAAACTATACCATATTTCGAAGATTCCCTTGTGTTTTAGGGAAGTCACAAGTGGGTCACTCTTTTCTCTCCCAAAATATCTCTCTCCCTTCTTCTCTTCAAATGTTTCCGTGAGAACAATGTTAAGAGAATGAACTTGGGAAACAGAGAACAGTGCTTGTGTGCGAGGGTTTCCCCACTTTCCACCTCGGTTGACCTACAGTAAATGAGTTAATGTCTCTGGGACTCAGTCTTCCTTACCCATGATATGGGACAGTGGACTAAACATGTATTCCTACACATGTGGGCCAAATGAAAATGAAAATGTGCAAGTGTTCTAAAACTGTAAACTATCTCACCATTTTTAAATGATTTTTCTTGAGTACTCACTATGAGTAAAATATTGAGAAGACTTTCATGTTATCTATTCTTCATGTGGCTAATGTAGAACCTCCGAGTTGGGCGGAATCTCAAGTACTCCCCAAAACTGTACCAGGTGCATTCCTCTGAGTTAAATAGCCATCCTGTCCTGGTTTCCTCTTTAAAGCAAGTGTCAAACTGCTATGGGAGAATGGATTTGAACATGTAGCCAGGAGTGGTATGGCCAGAATGGGACCAACGATAGATAGAGTCTTGCATCGGAAGATGTCAGCAGGTGTGGACGAGGGTCAGAAGTGAGATCATGAGCCAGGGATGGGAATCTAGTCAGGATGAAGGAATGAACATATGCTCCATACAGAATATGAGGGCTGAGGACCAGGACCTGGAAAAGGGTCAGCGCCAGGGATTACTGGATTACATGAGACTCCGTGGATCTGGGGTTAGAAAGTCCTCAAGACTTGGTAAAGCTTTGGCAACTATTAAATCTCTAGACATTGAGGGCCCTTGGGTGAACAGGAGCCAGTTCTCAGAGTCATAACTGCTTCCCAAGATCCCTACCTCTGGATCCATGAGACCCAATTTGAATGACTGCATGAACTTTTAGTAGCATAATTACACATGACTTCAAATTTCTCTAATTTTAGCTGTTTTTCCTGCTCTTCTCTCCTTCTGGCTGTATTACTGATACCCAATGCCTAGCCAGGAGTGAGCACAGGCCCCATCAAAGGTTTATAAACATGAATTTAGACCTTTCATGTGCCATGCACTGAGCTTGGCAAGGGCAGTGGCCCTGTGAGGCAAAAAGCCAGGCATGGCCCTCGCCCTCATGGAATCATGGGCTGACCGTGAAGGCAGGCACTTGAAAGCACTGCTGTTGGTAAAGCACTGGAGTAAAGGGGAAGTGGACACAAAGGGGAGAGAATTCACTGGAACACAGCTGACAGACACAGATGCAGCAGCAGGAGGAAGTGCCTGATGAGCAGGCCACATCCCCCTGCAGCAAAGGGGACCCAGTTCCAATCCAGCCATTAGGCCTAGGTAAGGTTTTCTCCAGGGAAGAGCACGAGGCCTCAGCTCATAAAGGGAGAAGCAGAGCAGAGCTACCATGAGCGACCACAGGGCGTACAGTGCACAGTCTCAGAGGCCTCCATTCATAAAGACACCATGCTCCTGGCAGCCAAGATAACAAGGGCAGCAGATGTGTGCCAAGTTAGCCAAAGGGATTTTTCTAGGATAAGGCATGGAAGGGAGAACAGGATTGGCTCTATCAAGGGCATGTTGGCATGTGTGGTAGGTAATCATGTACAAAACTCAACAATAGTAGCATAGCCAGCATTTCCTGGACACCTACAATGTGCTCAACACTATTTTAAGATATACATATATATATACATATATATATATAATTGACATCTATATCTAAGAATAGAATATTCATTTAACTGTGTGTGTAGAAACATTCATTTAATTTTCATAACAAGGCACTATTTTGTCCCCATTTGATGAGACACGGATGAGAAAACTGAGAGTCAGAGAGGTGAGCTGCCAGAGGTCACAGCTAGGAATGGGGCTGGGGCACAAGCCAGACAGTCCGACTCTAGAGCCCATGAGAATAAGTGCCTTGGCAAGGAACAGACAGTTCATCTCCCAAGACCTAAGCAGTCCAACTGACAACCGCTAACAGAAGCATCCCTCCTCCCAGTTTGGGGACCAGCACCTGTTGCTGTGGCCATTAGTCCTAGACCCACATCCATCCTCCCAGGAATAATGCACCAAAAACCTAATTTTAAATGCAACAGTTCAAGAAACCAGGAATATTGATTCAGTGCCTTCTATCAGTCCAGAAAGAACTGGAATAACCTATATCTCACTGGATGCTTCTGAGGAATAGCTGGCGGTGGCCAGGCCCTGACAGGAGGCTCTGGCAGCATCAATAGAAGTCACACTTCTGAATTAGAGGTGATTTGAATCTAGTGCTGGTCAGCTATCCCAGAAACAAATTTGAGTCCAAAACATCTAGCCTATATTAACTTCTTCTTTTTTCAAATTACAGCCTTAATTTCTTTCCATCAGCTTACTTATAATTGCATCAGAGACCCCACAAACCTATCATTATTCCTCTTTGAGGCCCTGAGGCAAATCTTTGTGGACTCTGATTGAGTGCTCTGTTAGTTATATAGGAAAAGGGAAAAACCTTCCTCACCACAGTGCCGTGACATTTGTAAGACTTCTGCACACTGCACTTCAAAGACGTATTATTCCCTTCAAAGAAAACTTGGCCCTAGATGCTCAGGAGGCTCAGAGTGTAGGAGGAAGAGGAAAGCCAAGGTTTGCTGCTGGTTCTTGCTGTGTAAGTCTGCCATTCATGCAAATAGAATTCCTGAGCAGCTACCATATCAGTCTAGGCATTGTGGTGGATGCTACAGAGTCAATAATGAGCAAAATGCATCTCAAGCGGCCCTCAAGCAGCTGATGGTCTTTTAAGAGCGGTGGTTCTCCATTGTGGCTGCACATCTCAATAGCCTGAGAGACTTCAAAAAGACCTGTGCCCAGTGACCCCACCTCAGGACAATTAAATCAAAATCTATGAAAGTAGAACCCTGGCTTTTGTACTTCTTAATCTCCCTAGATGATTGCAATACCTAGGGACAGATGAGAGCCACTGATCTAGAATGAATGAATTAACCCCTTCTCTCTGCCCATGGCACCACTGTTGTTAGAACATTTCGTTATAATTATAAACCCTTGTCATTCTGTCCATGTGAAGTCCGATGGTCATTTGTAGCTTCTCTGAGGCATGAGTTGGAACTCCTGAATTGGAAGGCTGGGTGTAGATATGAAGCCATAAGCTAGTGTCCCAGCTTCGGTAACCCTTTGGTATCCATACCTCCATGCACTTTAATATTAGTCTCTGCATTCTCTGTGTACAGCCAAGAAACTGACAATAAGGATCAATTCATAAAGGTGTGGGAATGGACACCTTTTGTTTATATTTATCTGGTCCCTTCTTCCAAGAATTCCTCTCTGCTCTTTGAAGAACCATCCTCTTTCCCTCTCTCCAAGCCGATGTGATTTTTGATAGGGCTACCCTCACCTACTGGCTCCAAAAGATGTCACTTGTCTCAGATCAAGCTAACGTGTAACACTATACACTCCTTGCCTATGACCTACCCAGGCTAAAAATGTCCATCATTGGCCTGTTGCTGGAACAATCAGATATCATTTTTGTCCATAGTTACTCAGCTGGTATATGGTAAGTGGATGGACTTCTCAGCCATTAAATGGGGAGACTCTGGTTGAGAATAAGGCCAACACAGACTTCCGATGATCTGGTTTGGATACCTACATCCCGGTGAGCCTGAACATCTACCCTTAATCTTTTCATTACGTGAGCTAATAATTTCCTATTTTCGGCTTATGTCTATTATTTCATCTCTTCCCATCAAAAGACTAATATAGTGGATAAGTGAATAAATTCACTACTCCCTTCTCTTCAGCAAGGAAACAGGTATGGCTTCTTCCCTTCCCTCTGAATGTTTTAGGAGGATATGGCAAGCACCGAAAGTATTGCCCTGTTTGTCTAATACAACTTTTCCCAACATGTGCTCCACAGAACTTCACATTTTCCCAGGTTCTAATAAATTTAGGGTGAAACTTTTAAAAGGTATCTTTAGAGCAAAATTTCTCAAACCTTAAGCATATCAGTGAGAACTATAAATCTTTCACAAGAACTAAAGTATACTGCATTTTCCCAACTTATTTAAGTACAGGACTCTTTTTGGTCCTACATCTCCTGAGACTAGACTTTTAGAGGAAATGCCATTCAAGCTGCAACTTAAAGAATGTTCTTCTCTATGCCTGAAACACTCTTCCCACACATTCTCCCCAGGCCTGTCCAATTCCTATTCAACGGTCAAGCCTCAGCTTAAATAATATTTTCTCCAAAATTGTTAACAGAACAATTACTGTCACCCTCCCCTAACGAGAGGAGGTTATTTATATTTATCTTTTGTTCCCTTACGCTCTATACTTCCTCTTTTATGGTGTTTATCGTACAGAATCATAATTATTTCTAGGTTTCCCATACTGTAGAGCCTCACCTACTGGTAGTTGTGCCCTTGTGTAGCCACCTCCCACACTGACTCGTGGCTGGCCCGCTTAAATATGGCAGGAGTGCAGATGTGCCATTCCCAAGGTTAGGTCACGAACGGCATTGATTTGGCTGTGGGTTCATGAATGGCTCACTCCAGGGAGACCAGTCACCCATCATGAGAACACTTGAGCATCCTCACGGAGACGCTAAGCCCCTGGCCAAAAGCCAGCATCAACTTGCCAAGGCTGTGAGATTGTCATCTTGGAAGTGGGTCCTCCAGCCCCAGATAAGCCTTCAAAAGAACAAAGCTCCACCCTGCACCTCACTATAACCCAGGGGGAGACCACACATGAAATCCATCCAGCTGAGCCCTTCCTCAATTTCTGTCCCACAGAAACCAGGAGACTACAAATTCCTGCGGGCCAAAATCGAATCGCTTGCTAATAGGCCATGTCCTCCCAAAACACACACATATGCACCTGTGTGCACACACACATTCAGTTCCACACACACACTACAAGGATTCTAATTTTAGCAGCCAAAATATAGAAGGCACTCAACACCTATGAAATGGATAAACAATAAATTAGTGAATGATGTAAATTATATCTATATGTGTGTATGTATTACATAGTTTTAAAATACATGTAACCTATATATATTACATACATATATATGCAATATATAAATATATAGAAACATATATTTAGGGACTGGCTGACAATCTGGGTTATGAAGTAAGAGAGGAGAAACATTCCTTCTAAGTTATTCAATACTTAAATCCTTAAAAGACTCTCAAACAAAAATTCAAATATCTCGCTGTGACTGTGGCTCCAAGCTGGGAAATTCAGGGGGCCTGACCTCAGTTTTCGAGCTGCATGGTTTTAGACAAGTGCCACCACCTCCCTGAGCCTCAGCCTTTAGGGGGAGAAAACAAGCGAGTTAGACTAAAGTGTTTTCAAAGACCACGTCAGCCCTAACTTTCAATGACTCCAAGACGGCAAGCTTAGCAGAGGTCTTACACCAAGAAAGCAAGGCAGGACCAGATCTCAGCCTGGCTAACACAGGGTCCTTTTATGCCAGAGCTGAAGAAGGAAACCCAAGTACCCTGCTAGAAGCCCTGTGTCCCTCTGTCCCTCTTCCATGCATTTCAGTCTTGGACTGGACAGAGCTGATAGCTCAGTCTGCAAGGAGCAGGGAAAGCTCTGTGAGAACAGCGTGGGGTCTCTGGAGTACACACCCTATCAATGGTTGTTTGGGGGTGGCGTCGGTCCTTGCCCATAGGGGTAGTGGGGGTATCATTCAAAGCCTTTGGTGCCCTACACTTCAGGGTCAGTCCTCAAAGAATGGCTCCTGCCAATGGTCTCACGTAGTCAACGCTTAACAGATACAACAGCTGCTTTCTAAGAACACAGTGTAGCTTTTAGGCAGTCTGCCTAGAAATTCTTTTCCACTGAATTCCTGGAAGAGGTGGCGTGGTTTTCTCCACACCCGAGACCCAGAGGAGCCCAGTGGGCCCGAAAGCCAAGAACAGCCACACACTGCACCTGAGGAAACTGTGTCTGCACAGCCCAGCCTCACGTGGGAGTGGAAGCAGCCATTCTGCAAGGACTCTGCGAATGTAAGTAAGGAACCAAGGGATAATCGTTCTGGTTTAATAATATGTTGGAAGAGTACAGTAGAGATTGGCATTGGGAATGTAATATTTACTGAGTACTTATCACCTGTCAGGCGTGTTACTTTTATCTCGCATTTAATTCCTATGAGTCCTGAAAGATTTGCATATTTTTTATCCATTTTATGATTCACAGGACATTAAGTACAGCACACAGAAGTCTTGTCCCAGCCCCAGCCTTCCTTAACCACCAGGCCATCTTGCTTCCAAAACAGTCCCTGAGGTGTGAGTGTACAGATGTGTGTGTGCATCTGACATGGAGGCAAGGGTAGAAAAATAAAAATTCTAGAGCAGGGGTTGGCAAAGTCTGGCCTGTGAGCAAAATCCAGTCTTCCCCATGAATTTATAAATGAAGTCTTGTTGGGACACTGACATGCTCATTTATTTCCAGATGGTCTATAGCTGCTTCCATCTGACCATACTCAAGTAGTAGGTGTGGTCTGCAAAGCCTAAAATACTCCCCAGCTTATCCTTCAGAGAAGAAGTTTGCCAGCCCCTGCTCTGCAAGGCTGCGGTAATGTAAAGTATCACCGCAACTGCAGGTCCCAGACTAGAAAGATATAATCCAATTTTCTAGTTGGCTTTGCTTAAATACTGAAAAGAATTAGAACATTGAGCAAATAATGTTCCCAATTAAGTGTCATTTACAGGACAAATTGGGCTAACATTGTTTTTATATTCTGAAAGTCACTAACAAAGCTAAAACTGTCAGTAAAATATAACCAGACATTAAATATCTAGCCCCCCCTAAATAAAGTTGCTTCTGAGGGTTTAGGTGAACCCTATACCATCCTCTGAAGGACTCAGTGACGTATTTGTTGAAAAGAGCTGTGTGCCCCTAACCCCTTCTGGGCAACTGAACCAGTCACTCAGACAGGAAAGAATGCTGCTGAGGCTGACTATGTGCCAACCTTTCCCACTGCCCCTGCTATTGTGTGTTCCCACTGCCGCCCCTAACCCAGAACAGGAAGCCTCCATTAGAATTCTTGAGATTAAAGGGCAAAGAGAGGGAGGCTTCCCTCTTGGATCCCCTGGAACTACTGAAGCCCTCCAGAGATGCAGCAGAAGCAAAGGCTCTGAAAAGGTAAGTGACTTTCCCAAGGGCACATGGCCATGGCAGGATGGTAGTTACCATGCAGGCCTCAAACACCCAGTGCAGATCTTGTACAACGTGTACCAGAGTAGTGGTGTTTGTAGGCAAACAAGAAACTTCTTCTCACTGGCACTCCAAACTCTGCCATAAAAGGACGCTATGGAAGATCAACATTTCCCAATCTTCAAACATTTCTGGCACACCTTTGCAGTTCTGTGTACTGCACATACTATCAGTGACTTAACATATTTCATTGAGTAACTATTATCTTGATTTACTGTACGAGGAAGCTATATCATCACCATAAACAGAAAATCAGTACCAATTATCCTAAATAGAAAATATCATGTGCTATAACAATGGTCAATTTCACGTAGGTAACATTGCTCAGCCAAACCTCGGTCCCTGAGCCGTCTTCTCTTCCTTTAGGAGGACTGGAGCAAATGTTGGAAAGGTCCTAAGGAGTAACAGTGAGAATCTCTCTAGAAGGATAGGAAGAGAATTTAAAAGAGAATAACTTTCTCACAATCTCATACCACTACTAGTATTCTCCCCAGACATTTGGGAAACACTGAAACCAGACAGTCTGATTTCATGAGAATTACAGACTCAGCCAAAGAGTTGGGAAGAGGGGGTAGAAACTAAGAAAGAAAGATTCCCTTCCTAAAATGGATGAAATCCCTCTAGCGTCCTTGGAGTCTCCTGTGCAGCAGACATTTGATCAATGTTTGTTAACAGCCCTGGAAATGACGTGGTCAACTAGAGCTTGGGCATCAGAATCAGACCTGCATCTGGCTCCTGATTACCATATTTTGACTGCACAACTTTGGCAGGATATATATCCTCTTTGAATGTGTTTTCTCATCTGTTAAAAAGAATAGATGGGAGGAATTAAAACTAGCAACCATACAGAAGTAAGAAATAGCATGTAATAAAGTGCCTGGCATATAGTTGGCATCCAGTATAGCAGGTCTCCTTCCTTCTTCCCTGTACCCTTCCAGCCAGAATTGATTTTTCCTCTTTTTGAACTTTTCCTTAGCACTCTTTTCCTAGCTATTCTTAAAGCACTTAACAAATGAGACATTTTAACTTTAAAAATGCTTTGGCTATTTTCAGAGACAATCAAGGACATTTAGAAAACTTCTGTTCCCTACAAATTCCCCAAGCTGCCCAGCTACAGGATTGGGTCCTGATTTAGGGTCTGAGGGTCCCTCCTTGCTACTTGCTGACCACCACATGGTGTCCACCCCTCATGGCATTCTAAGGGTCATTTTTTTGCATCTTTGATCTAGGCCAAGCACAGCCCCAGGGACTATATATATTCTAGATCATTCAGTACTCAAGGTAACCTTTAAAACCAAAACTTTATTCCCATTTTAGAAATAGAAAAACCAAGGCCCAGACAGGTTAAGTAATCTGCCTCAAGTTCCAGAGCTTGTGTGTGGACAGAGTTTGAACAGAAGGGTGTTTGATGTCACAGCCCTTTGCTTTCTTTGCTGCTACATGACAGCTGAACTTTGTCTTCTTCAAAATCTCAATTGTCCTGCCAAAGATTGAGCCCCTGCTTCCTGGCTAATGAGAATAATTGGCCCCTGTCCTCCTCAGCCCAACCTTTCATATGTCTGCTACAGCCTGAGCACCTCACCTGACTCAGCCTTCTCTGTACTCACCGGAACCATCTTTCTCGACCTCCTCACACAAATCCGACCCCTGCAACCTTTTTCGCTCTCCACTTGGCTCCTTTCAAGTGGTTCCAATCCCTCAGCGTCTGCTCATTAAGGCAGGTGTCCAGGACCAAAGGCAGGCTGCCGGGAGACCCTGCAGCCACAGCAGCACTGAGCCGAGTAATTACCAGGGCCATCGTGTGCGAGTTTCCTAGGAAGCCCAGCAGTGAGAAGGTGCCAACCACTGGTTCAAGGTGACAGAGGAGGGCCCATGGGAAACCTCCAAGAAATATGGAGCATGTCACCCAGTTAACAGTGGCAAGAAAAGTAGAGAGATGTTAAGGTGACTTGTTCACAAGTGTGCAAACAGAACTCAAACCCCTGCAACAAGAGCACTGAATACCAAGTAGGTATAAAGCATGTCCTATGCACAGAAACGAGTAGAGCGGGGATACGAAGAAGAATAAAGACAGATCCCTTCCCTCCAGGACCTTGCCATCTAGCTTGCCACTGTCCAATATGGGAGCCACTTGCTACAGGTACCAACAAGCACATGAAATACGGCTAGTCAAAATTGAAATGTGCTGTCACTATAAAATGCACACCACGTTTGGAAGAGTTACTGTGAAAAAAGAATAACTTTTTACATTGATAACCATTTGAACTGACAATATTTTTAATATATCAGGTTAAATAAAATATACTATTAATGTTAATTTCATCTGTTTCTTTCTACCTTTTTATTTTTGACATGAGGCTACTGGAGAATTTTAAATTATGTACGTGGCCCACATTGTATTTCTGCTGGTCAGCACTGGTCAGTTCAGCAAGGTAGGCACGGAGTTGACAGACAAGACTAGTCAAATAAGGACACATGGTCAGCTAAACACAGTTCCCTGTTATGGGGGGTAAATAGCAGGCTAAGTGGTGGAAGCATAGCAATCATTTTACACAATTCACGTTATTTTCACAGCGTCCATTTCCTACCAAGCTTTTGAAAACTCTTTTCTATTTCCTTATGTGTGTCCAGAGCAGAGAATAAATTCTCTGTGTACAAGATGCCATCAACTCCCCTTTTATAGTCACCCCACTACCACCTCCCAGAAGTTACTACAACTCTAGGCACACAAGAAATGTCTACAGAAGTAGATGAATCCAAGATGTATTCAACTGGACCCTATTTCACATGAGTCAGTTACTATGTGGACAAATAACCAAATAAGAGGCTACTGATCTGAATGTAGAAAGAATGGAGACTGGGACATCATCAAAGAGTCAGGCAGGAGCAGTTATTGCCTCCTAAACACCAGGATCCGGTTGGGATCTGACATAAGCTTTAAAGAGCCCTGCGAAAAAGCTACCCCTCCTTTGCAGATGAGGAAACTGAGGCCCTAGAAGTTGCATAACTGCTCTACCTTAATGTAGTTAATAAGAGGGCAGTGCTGGGAGGAGAGATCATGTCTGTCTGACTTCAAAGCTCAGAGATTTTGCCTTTCTGGGGCACCCAACAAGGATTTCATCTTCTACTTCAGATCACACTGCTGAGTTTTGTACAGCAATTCATTTGAGCACTTAGGGAAAGACGCTGTGTAAGTACCTCTCTCCTCTCTGGAGGAGGAGAATCCAGAAGATACGAGCAGCATGACTTTGTTGCCTTCTGGTCCAACAGCCAACGAGTAGCCTTGTGTGATCCTGCAGGTTCATGCTATTTAGACTCCCAAACCTGCAACCTAAGACTTGGAAACCAGCCAGTGGAGGAGGAGGGAGGGAAAACATATTTTCACAATTGCCCCACGAACTTTCCAAGGACTATTCCTGGAGCTAGGGAGTGTGGACTGCTAGGCTGTCAGAGAGAGACAGGGAAGAACTCTAATTTGGAAACATTTTACTCTGCGTGCCTGACAACGTGTACTAGGTGCAAAAACAAAACAGGGGTGGAGGCCAGGACTGGGTGAGTGAATATGGGCTGGCTCATTGCTGGCCATTGCTGGCCCATTTGACTAGTAAGTGGTAAAGTAAGGATTTGAACCCCAGCAAATTGGCCACCTATCAAAAGGTGATGTGGGGTGTTGGTTGCTGGGATTCAAATTCTCACTTTACAACTTACTAGTCAAACAATGGAATAAATCAAGCTCTCTGCACTTCATTTTCTAATCTATAAAATGAGGGTTATAGTAATCCCCATCTCCTGGAGACATTATGACATTTAATTCCAGCTCTTACATATAAGGCAATACAATGTAAGTGGCTAGCTATTATAATCATCATTTTTCATGGGCTAACCCAGCAGGTAGCTGTGACCTAGTATCTTCAATAATGTAGAACAAAGCTAGGGTAACAGTACTCAAAGAGATATTCTCTTCCCACCAATACATGGAAATGGTGAGGTTTTCTTCTTATGTTTACATTTAGCAGGGAAAGAAGTGGAAAACATTGGTAGAATATGAGGAAGACAAATGAAGGCATAGAGATTAGAAATAAAAGGCGCTATTAAGAATATAACCTTTATCTAAAATGAACTCTCACATTTCTACATTAGTGTGACCACAACCTGTCCCTAAATCTGTAGCTCTTTTAGTTATTTTCTCCTTATACACCATGCTCTGAAATGATGTATCCAGTCAATCTTTCTTAATAATTACAAAGTTCTAATGTGAAGTACTGTTTAGAGATGGTACTAGCAGAGCTCCTAAAATGATTGAAAGCACCGAATTATCTTAAGTTGATAGAATCATTCTCTGAAGGATGGTGTGGTAGTGTGAACTCTACAAAGTGCTCAATGGGTTCCTTAAGAATTCTGAAACCAATTAAATCCATCATGAATTACAGACTGAGATAGATTATCAGGAGCCACCATATCTAGAGCTACTTCTCTTTCCCTAATTTGTCAGAAAGAGCTCAGACATAAAGCTCAGAGTAATTGCAGAGCTGGACCACAGTTCTCAGACTGATGGTGCTTTGACCTAAGGTTGCCTCTACTTAGCATGCAACATCTGCATTGAACAGCAATTTTCTTACAAAGTAATCTTATATTACATCTCACTTGTTTTTAGCTCTTGTGAGAAAGATAAACAGAGGAAGGAAAAAACAGAAATCAGTCTTGTGATTGCTAGCTCGAAGTATGTTTATACCTCATCTGCAAGATTAGTGTTCAATGGCCAAATGGGAATTTCTCAAATGAAACACCACCACCACCACTCATCACAGTCTGGCCATAAAATGTTCAGTTTCACCATTTGCAATATAAAGCTAAAAGCACTTATTCTTGCTATGAGGTTTGTGGATTAGGTCCGCTCCTCCAATTTGTGCTCATCCTTTCCATCTCTCAGAGCTGCAAATAAACAAAATATACAATTATGGTTGAGAGCATGGGCTTTGCAGCCAACTTTGAGGTCTGGATCCCAGTTCCATCATCTCACAACTCTGTCCCCTGGGGAAGTTGCATCTCTGATCCTCAATTTCTTCATCTGGAAGGGGGTACTCATGAAAATATCTACCTTATAAGTCACCATGAGGACTTAAGGAAATGACATATACTAAGTGACTGGCACAATGTCTGACAAATAGTGAGCAGTAATTCATGTTAGCTATCCTATCATTTTATTTGACAAGTGAACCTCTGAAAATGGATGTCTTTCATGGATGTCAGTAGAGAAAGTGAACCAAGACTTCTGAAACGTTGTGTCCTAAGGCCCAAAGCAATGGTCCAGGAGAAGCCCTTGACAGAAATTATTGTGCCTTTGAATGCCACCACTCACTAGGCTGTGATTAAAGCAGAGGAAAGGCAACATCCTAGCTCCTCTTGCTTGAACTCACCCCACTCAGGGGATGTGGGGGACGCAAGTCATTCCCAACTGTGTCTAAGCCTCCAAATGAGTCTGTCGGGAAAAAGGAGAGGTCTCATTCCCAGACGCTGTCTCGGTCCGGCTTCTTCCTGCGTGATGCTACTTTGCTACAAACCTGATCTTTGATCAGCCAAGCCCACTTGCCTGCTTGAACAAGGTAGACAGAAATACTTTCTATCATGTACAGAGACTCAAACCAATGGAGAGACCTGCATTAGGGCTGGGAGGTTGATTTTATCACCTAATTATGGATGTGCTAGAGGCGAAGGAGGCCGGACTGAAGATGACAGCAGACTCACCAAGCCAATGGCAAAAAACAACTCAAAAACCTCAGGCCTGACTCTAGGAGACCCTCATGCTTCGGGTCCATGGGAATGGAACAGAGTCAGAACCAGGCATTGAGGATGACTATCCAACACATGTGCCCTTCAGGAAGACCAGAAGGATGCTACTGGGAAGACCCCCCACCACCACACACACACACACCAGCCTGATATCCTGACATCTAGATAGCTTAGACTAAAGTGTGCCCAGAGATTTTCCAACCAGCCCACTATGCTTATCACTACCATGTCCTCCTCACAGTGAGGACCCAAGGAGAACACCCGGCTAGGGAGTTCAGGCTGGACCAGGGATAACTTCATTGTAGGCTTTTTCTTTATTCAATCAGCAAATAGTTATTAGGCACCTGTGTGTAAGTTATAACTTTGTAAAACAAATCTCCTAGAACTTAGTGGCCTAAAACATTGACCATCTATTTAGTTCATGATTCTGTAGGTCAGCAAAGTCAGTGATTCTTCTAGTCCCTATCCAGCTTCCTCCTGCATCTGCAGCCAGCTGCAGGTTGACAAGGAGCTCTGCACCCGGATGGCTGTCCCCTGCGGCACCTCAGTTCTCCTCCATGGGTCTGACACTGCATGTGTCCTTTCCTCTACTCCAGCAGGCTAAGCCAGGCAGGTTCTCATGGCAAGGCCAAGCTGCAGACACAAGGAAGCCCAGCTGTGCAAGAAGAAAGAATGGAAGCATGAAAGGCCTTTGGGGAACTAGGCTTAAAACTGGCTGTCAGGCCTGCCTTCATTACCTTTGCAGTGGGATCAGGGAGAGAAACAATGAAACACTTATACTGTGATAGGTGAATCTGGGACCCTAAAAACTCCAGAAATACTGAGTGAGTGGGTGGGTATTCTCAGTTGCATGCTCATACCTAAGCTAGCTTCTCCCTTCTGTGAGCTTGGCTTATTGGGCTACAAGGAGCAGGCAGCTGTCACTTGAATATAATTTGAAAAGTCAGAATTTAGCCTTTGGAAAAGTTGCTTCAGACAGCAGGAATATTTTAGCTCAGGGAGAAATATATCCATCTGATAAAATGGGCAGGGGCCAGGGACAGGGGAAAGCGGGAGTCCCTTGGTATCTCCTGGAACTGCTGCATCCGTTTTATTTTATGTGACATTGCTGTCATTTTCTAACACTAATGGTGTGACTGTTCAATGAATATTTCATCACGGTGGGGTTCTCTGCTCTGCATGCCTTCAGTCCCCTAGCTTGAACCTTTCTAAAGGAATAACTCTACTCATCAAACACCAAAAACGGCACCTTCCTACCTCCATGCTGGGACTGTGGCATAGACTTTAGTTTGGGTTCTGAGTGACAGGTGGCTGGTTAGGCATCAAGGGACAGCTCCCAAAGATACCAACTGATGCTAGCCTAGATTACCCCAGGGAGCATCATTAAACTCCAGAAGCCATTTGGCAGCTCTGCCAAGGCACCTGTAAGCAGAGGCCACTGCCAGCAAAGTCATCTCAATCAGGATCACCCACAGTGGTTTCTCCCTGCTGTGCTCACTGATGTGCATGGAGTGTCAGGGAAGAGCACGAGCTCCCACGGAGTGATGGAGAGCAGGAGGTTTGGCAATGGCTGGGGAAATCTTCCCTCCATCTCTACTTGTGGGGGGGAAGAGGAACGCAATACACCTGTCTTTAGGAAGGCAGGAAGGATCACTAATAGTGGCCAGCTGGTATTATTCCAGCCCGTACCACATGGCACTGATGCCACACCCACCCAGGGACGTTGGGCTGCTTCTTTCCCATTTTTAGGTATGTGGAAATTGAGGCTTAGATAGGTTAGGTATGCCTGAGACACCCCAAGGATGATGGGTGGCAGCACCAAGGTTCAAGATTCAAGTCACGTCTGCCTGAGTCCAGCACTGAGGTGGGTACTCACAGCAGCACATGGCTCCTTGAAGAGTCAGACATCAAGATCCTTGAGCACAGGGACTTTGTCCTGTCTTGCTTGTCATTTTATCTGACCTACTCCCTACCTGCCCACCAGGCAAGACAGGACCAGGCACAATGGGAGATTTCCTTCTCCAGTCCGAACCATGAGTTCTTCATCTTGAAAATGGCAGCAAGAACATGCACTGCATGACTCCATAAACTCCATTCCACCTCCATGAAGGAAGACAAGAACTGTACATTTATGCAACAGGCACAGAGCAGACTGAGTACTAAGCACCCCATACTGTGTGTGCTAGGCCAGGGGTGGTGTACAGGCAACTAAGGAGATGCAGATCAGAGGCCCAGCAGACAGACACAGCAGGGCTGCAGCCCCTGCTAAGGGCTTTTACCTGCCTGCTACTGTGCTAATTGCTTTGCATATATTACCTCATTTAATAGGTGTGTGTGTGTGTGTCTGTGTGAGAGAGAGAGAGAGAGAGAGGGAGAGAGAAAGGAAGAAAGGAGGGTACATTCCTGGCTGAGGAAACAGCAGGACTAAAGGTACCAAGGTAGGAATGTGCATGTAGCAGGGACTGAATAAGTCAGAACATTCCCTTCTTTGTTCAACTATCTATTGACTTCATCTGTATGCAAGGCACTGTGCTAGGCAGAAGGGAAATGGCAGGGAGCCAGATACGGTCCAGGAGACAGACTGATAACAACACACTGATATCATTGTAACTGTGATAACATTACAAAGTTGATGAGCAAGGACACAAGATCACAGAGACGCAGAGGGCTCACCTTGTCTGGGACATTAGGGAAAGCTTCTCTGAAACAGAATCCACGAGAACAAAAGTGAATAAGAAAGTAGGGTGTTTACCCTCCTGGATATGGGGTAAATGTTCATTCAGCAGTAAGCTCCTCTCGGTATCAAGCCACCCCAAAAGTGGGGTGAAATCAAAAGCAGGAACTAACCTACAGCTTCATGTGCAGCTAGAAGACATGTTGTCAATCAAATGAGACTCCAAGCAGGATTGGGACTGGAAATCTCAGGCAAGGGCCAAGAACACAGGCATCCCAGGAGGGTGCCAGGCTCACCAGAAGAAGAACTGTGGCTTTGTGTAGCTCCAGTACCCTAAGACACATTAACCACAGCGATGTTTAACATGTAGTATCTCATCAGGACTTCACAACAAACTCAGATAGAAAGAAGTGGCCAGAAATATCCTTACTCTACCCAGAAGGATGCTGAGAGGACTTGCCTGAAGCTACTCAGCTCCTAGGATTAGACACCCATGCACAGACCATGGACATTAAGCAAGACCAGACTCCAACTCACCTGCTGCTTAATTGTCACTTAATAATCACCATATAAGGAACACTTGTACAGTGTTTGGTTTTTGTTTTCCAAAGCACTTTTCTTTCTCTTTGGAGTATTTTAGCAATACTGTTCAAAACAACAATGACAACATCAACAAAAGCAAAAACCTGCAAGGCTCCCAGATGTCATTTGCCCAAATCCATGCAGGTAAAACAGTGGAGGAGGTAAATCACAAATTCAGGTGTTCTTCCATAGAATCCTTTGCTTTCTTTATTTTGATTGAAGTATAGCTGGTATACAATCTTATATTGGCTTCAAGTATACCACACAGTGGTTCACCCATTACCCATATTATTAAGTCCTCACCCTCACTAGATCCTTTGCTTTCTTTGATACACCACACCATACCATCCCCCCATTTATTCAACAAATATTTACTGAGCAACTCCTACACACCAAGCACTGTCCCAGGTACTGGGGATGCAATTCTTACAAGGAACCCACAGAGAAAAACCAACTGAGTACATTACCGAACCACATAGCCAGGGCTTACCCAGGGTGGGAGCAGCATTCTCAGCAGCAACAAAGGCTGGGCAGTGGGGTAGAGGGAAAAGGTCATTCAGGCTAAGACATGATGGATGAGTAGGAATTTTCCAGGCCAACCAAACAAGGAAAATGTTTGATGGCAGCAAGGGTACAGATATTCCAGGGAATGTAGCTGGAGTGGGTACAGGTGGGAGGCAAGAGAGAGAGTCTGAGAAGGTGAGAGCAGGTTTGACACCAGAAGCAAAGGACAGCCATAGGGGTGTTTTTTAGCAAGGGGCTGGCACATTCAGCTTTGCAGGCTGAGGAAACAGGCCCTGTGGATTTAGAATAAAATGTGGGGCAAGATCCTGAAGACTGAAAACTCTTAGGAGAGTGACAATGCATAAGGAATATTATATCTGAGAAAAATCCAGGGCTTTAACTAACAGAATCTTGTTAGGTTACTTACTGGATAGGAGAGAAGGGTGACACCAGACCTTGTCTCTGGAAAGCTTTGGAAAATGTCAGAGCCATTGAGAGAACCCATTTCCTCAACACATACACATATAAAACACAAAAACAGAAGTCAAATGGAAATACATTTGAGTAGCACTTAGCTTTGAATGACAAAATCCTTTCTGGACTTTTCAGTGTTCTAAAATGAGAGTGTATTATAACCAGAAAAGGAAATATTTTTTAAAAATTACTATTCACAGAATAGTTACAGTTTGAAGAACTGCTAGACCATTACTCACATTTTACAGAGGAGAAGCTGAGGAGCAGAGGAGTGAAGTAAACTTCTTGAGGACATGCATCTCTTAAGTGGCCAGCCATGACTCAGGCCCAGATCTGTCTGACTCCAGAATCTAAGGTCTGACTGAATACCTCATGCTTCTATTAAAAAAACCCAAAAGTTGTTAAAGAACATTTGAGGTGTTAAAGAGATGACTGGAGATGACTTACGGGCAGGTTAAATTTTGGACCTGGAAGTGGAGAGGAAATTCTTTATTGGAGATGTGGATTCAAGAATCATAACCACAAAGAACAGAAAAGAAGACCATCCAGGGGTAACATATAGACTGAGAAGGAAACTGCCAACAACCACTCAGTGAGGAAACAGAAGCAGCAGGAAAGATACAAGCAAGCGGGAAGCAGAGGGAGAAGGGGGTTTCAGTGAGCTGAGAGGCACCAAGTGGAATGAGGGGCCTCTGGGTGGAGTCTCGTGATGCGCTAGGCAAAGAATGTCCAATACCACAAGCCCGACCGACCACACGGGGTCGAGATGAAAAGTAGAGTGCCCTCTGAAGAATGGGATTGATCAGGAATGGGTTGGGGAAAGATGGGCAGCTGGCCAAAATGGCAGAGACAAGATGAGGGCTTTTCCCCTCTGAAAAAGGCTTGTGGCTGAAAGGAAGACTTGCACGAGACAGAAGACTCAGGAAAGAGAGAGGAGACAAGCCAGGCAACAATTTCCCTGAGCAAGGGGGAAGGGCGGCCCCCACACACAAGTAAGGGGTCTCTCTGATGTGCCTCTTAAATGCAATCATTTGATATTCCAGTTATCAATTCTGTTGCTGCCAAACAAACTCCACATGTAAGATGTAGCGGAAACGACACCCCCTTTACTATGCTCTCCGCTTCTGTGGGTCAGCAATTCTGGAGCCTGCATCAGGGATGGCTTGTCTCTGCACCACCGTGCTTGGATTCTTATTTGGGACAGTGCCAATAGCTAAGCATGACCCAAATGGCTGGGGACTGGAGTCACTTGGGGGCTTTTCCCTCAGGTGGCTTGTGCCTGGGATGGGCTGTTTCATAGACAGAGCTGAGCCTGGACATGCACAGAGCAGAGCTTCCATGTTCCTTGAACTTCCACAGCATGATGGCAGGGCTCCGACAGGGGATAATGATCCTCTGGGTGTCATCTCTCCTGTTTACTGAATAGAAACTAAAGTTTAGAAAGGCTATACCACGTGTTCAGTTTCATAGAACATGATCTCAATTTTGTCTAAAATAAATGTTCACACCACATACAGGGAAAAGTCCAAAAGGACACATTTTAACATCTTGGTGGTCATCTCTGAATAGTGATTCTCATCTTCTACTACATTATCTGTTTTAATTTTTCTGCAATGCCTGTATATTACTCATATATGGAAGGTATTATTTTAAATAAAACGTTCTCAGAGCCAGGCACTTACCAAGAGTTTTATACTTGACCCCACCTTGTCTGAGAGATGAGACCCCTACACTGTGGGTCTGAATGAGACATCATGCCGGGCAAAGAAACTGACACTGGCAGAGAAGGTCCTGTACACGCTACTCACTGGTGGGGGCACGAAGTGGCCAGGACATCACTAAGCATCTCGCCTTTTCATGGACCTGCAGAACTATGACCAAGAGCCCCGTGTAGACACGTGCGTGCTTCCCTTGACATCACAAACTTGATTCTGGGCAACAGTCCTTTCTAGCTTCTAAAACTCCTCCAAGAGTCTCATAAACCAACTCATACCTTAAACACATAAAGGACATCTTGGAGCACAATAGCATCTCCCCTGAAACCATGCCCCTAGCTCATGCAGTTTTAAATTAGGGTTTTTATTCATGGAAATGGAAATGGAAAAAATTTCCATGTCAATTGAAATTTTTAAATGACCAGTTTTGAATTTGCCTTCAATGAAACATAAACAGAATGTAGGTTCAAGTTCAACTAACCCTTAGTGAGAACAGCACCTGGCACTGAGCCTAGTTCATTGCCGTAAACATTGATTTATGGTTTCTCAGTACTCGCCCTGCCTTCCTCTGTCAACCCAAGACTGGGCGGGGCCAGCAAGCATTGTCTGAACTCAACTGCCCAGTTCACCCAGAATCTACTGGGCCTCAGCTGGGCAGTGTGTTTGGGTGAGAAGCGGAGGCCAGCTAGCTGAGTGGTTTGGAGCCAGTCTTCCACTAAGCCACCTGTAACACGAGGAGAAGATTGAGGAACTGGACCACACTCTCTCTAAGCGCCTTTCAGCCTGCAAGTTCTGTGTTTCTTCAAGTCACAGATGGAAATATGTCTCTCGTTACATCAGAGCCGCCCTTCATCTGTCACCAGACAGCCACACCCCCCAACAAATGACCCACCGGGAGACATATAAACATAGCTCCACACACATATCCTGAGTCCCCACCCCTGCTGCAAACAGCCCCACCCAGGCTCACGCCCAAGGAGAAGCCACCTATGCCTGCATCGGATGCTGGCAGCCACCAGTAGTCACTTCTCTCAGCTCTTCAAGGCAGTTTAAGAGATACATGCTCTTCACTGGAAGTTCCTTCTCTTAAATAAGGGTGGTGAAGCCTCCTCCACTCTTGCCTTCTCACTATCCAAAATTAAACCCTGCTGTAATTGCTTATTTACCTATCTATGTGTTCCACCAGACTATGAATCCCATGAGAAAAGAGCTGTGGGTCATCTGATGTTTTGTCTTCAGCAGCTGGCTCAGAGCGGGGCATGAAGGGGCCTGTGTGCCGGTGTCCTGTCTCCGCCCCTGGGCCGCTCCCGTGGTGGATTCAAGGAGCCATGTATTGACGCTTCTCCCATTGAGTGCTGGGGTCTATGTGCCCTTCTCTTCAGTCTGGGCAGATAGTTGCCATTCTTTTTATTCTTAGTTTATAGAGAGGAAACCAATGCTCAGAGATGTGAAGCAGCTTGTTTACGGTCACTCGGATAGCAGGTGGCAAAGTCAAGATTCAAGTAGAGTCTGTCTAACCCCAAAGTCCAAGCCCTCCATAACCAGCAGAGTATGTGTCTCCTACACAAAGTTACTGAGGGTGCATATGCATCTGACATCGAGGCAGAGTAGAAAAAATGCATACCTTCTACAGCAAGGGCTGGCAGAGTACAGCCCACAAGCCAAATCTCACCTGTATTTATAGAAAACTCTTTATTGAAGGGCAGTCATGTTCTTTCATTTACATACTGCCTATGGCTAAATTGAGTAGCTGTGACTGAAGCCATATGGCTCTCAAAGCCTGAAGAATTTACTATCTGGTCTTTAGAGAAACTTTGCAGATACTGTTCTAGAGGACCAGGGCAAAGGATTTCTGACATCCTCCCAAAGCCACTCGAGGCTTTGTTCAATGCAAGGCATGATATAGAGTGAGCTTGCCCGGGACTTTCCTGGTTTGTTTGTTTCCTTCAGGGAACACCCTGCCCAGTCCTGGGCAAACCCGGACAGTGGGAATCCCTAGGTCTAGATCATGCAGCACAGACTCCAGGCAAGGGTACAGCCCTGCCCCACCTGGAAATGCCCCGAGGGTGGCTTCTGGGGATGCCCACAGGGAATCAGATGCCCTGGGCACAGAAAGACGTTTCATCCTTTTCCATGGTCCTACCACAGAGCTGACCCAGGGAAAGGCGACCCTGTTAATGACTTTAACTAGATTTTACCAGCTGGGCCATGAGCTCATTGTCCCTGCCAGTCTCCTGCTTCAAAAGCCAAGAAAAACTCCTAGAGGAAATGCTCATGACACCCTGCCTGGTCCTGAGCCCTTTGTTGCCCCTTCTGACCTGAAAAGGCATATACAGCACCCTGCCTTCACACCCCAGGACAGTAAGGATGCATTGCCAGTGACACCAGCTTTCTTAGAAGTTGCATTTTCATACTGAAATAAGGCTCAGGTCTTTTTTGATTTTTCTAACCATACAGCTTTCATGTTCCCGGTGTGTATATGATAGGAAGGAGGCAGGTGTGTCTTTGGGTAATGTGTATACCCACCCTCCATGCAAATGTTCTTCAGAAGCATGAATTTTTACAAATCTAACAGTCATCCTAAGGGTTCCCTCACCTTAAAGATTTGCTTCCTGACGTGCAAAGGTCCTACGTAAATGAGGTTGTATGGACAGGCCACTTGGTAGCATAGTTACCTGACATGGTACCACGGGGCCGGGTGTAAGCTGAGCTGGGAGGGGAGCTGCGCCCAAGCGCACCTCTCCTGTGCACTTAGCAGGAGGCCAGAGCGACTTGAACAAGACCCAGAACAGTGCCTTTTCCCCTCCTTCCAGCTTCAAGTGCTGAACTCGGAAGACAAGGGACTCCGAGGATGCGTTCAGCTTCTGCAGCCCCAGGGACAGAGCCAGGAAGGGGAAAAAGACTAAACAGGGTTAGCTAACTACAGCCTGCAGGCCAAAACTGGCCTGCCGCCTATTTTGGTACAGACCACATGCTAACGATGGCTTTCACATTTTTAAATGGTTAAAAAAATTAAAAGAAGAGGAAGACTACTTTGTGACCTGTAAAAAATTCTGCAAAATTCAAATTTCAGTCTCTATCAGTAAACTATTGGAATGTGGCCCAGCTCATTTGTTTTAGTGCTGTCTGTAGCTGCTTCCCGTTTTACAGATGAAGAAACTGAGGTCCAGAGAGATGAAATAAATGAATTATCCCAACATTCACACAGTTTGTAAGAGACAAAGCTAAGATTTGAGCCCAGAGATGCCCATCAACAAAAACACGGTAATTCTGACAAGTCACCATCTTGAAGACAAAGAAGTGGGCTCTTGGGTGAGTGGGTGGGTAGGGGAGTAACTGGGATGACCAGTGTGAACCCAGGCCTGACACACAGCTCTGCTTTAATCAGTGAACAATGGCTGGTCAAAGCAGAACATACAAACAGGAGAAGAGAACTCAGTAGCCGCAGAAAGACCCTTTGAAAATTACTCCACGCAAGCTCTTCATTTTACAAAAGGAGAGAGTAACGTCATGGGAGAATTTGCCCAATATTATCCAGGCAGTTGGAACAGGATGTAGAAACCACATTATCAACCCCAAGAGATGGAAACTGAGTACCTGCCGGAGGGATGGAATCAGACAGTTCCCTAGCAGTCCAGAGCTCTGGCTGATGGGTCCAGTCTCTCAGGTGGTCGTGGGCAAGGCTGGAGATGTCTGTGAGGCAGAGGCCAAACTGAGTCTGCATACACCCACCCTTGCTTCCCCAAAGTTCCAGAAAACAAGATAAATTAGTATTTGAACAGTGGAATAATACATATGAAATAGATTATGTATGTACAAGTGTGATCTGTTTGAAGAGGAAAGAAAATGTCCTGAGAAGAACCCAACTTTGGAGCCCCATATTTGCAGCTAGAGTATGAGTGCCACTTACCAGCTTCCTCTGTGCTGGCTGGACATGCTTTTCCAGTTTTGACCAGAAAAACAGAGACTGGGGCACCGACAAGAGAACCATACGCAGAAGTCACCAAACCAGGGCCAAACTCCTGGGTAGCACTGGGCTCTCTGCAAGCACTGTCATCATTGACCTGAATCATGGACAAAATGATGCCCATTTCACTCATAGGGAAACTGAGGCTCAGCACGACTAAATAACCACCACAAATTATGCAGCTAGAATGAACAGGAGCCGATACCTCAAAAGTTGGAGGAGGGTTAAGCTGGATAAATGGAGAAAAGACTTCTTTCTCCTCAGCCAAGTGGGTTCCTCTTAGCCTGGCTGCCATGGCCATATCTTGCCCCCCTGGCAGGATGTACCCAGGATGTTCGCCATCTAGTTCTGATGGCTGGAACCAGATTATTAGAGGGGAGCTGCTGTCTTGAGGAGTTTATGCTCCACAGAGGCAGATGAAACTGCCATCAGATGGCCCAGATTCCTCCTTGGGTCCAATGCCACCACCACAGATGTCTTTCTGATACAGCCTCGAGGAGCTGATGCTGTAAACCTTAACAACCCCGGCCGGGCACTTTTCATCTCTTTGGGGGTGATGAGGCTCCTGTTGGATGAAATGGGCCGCAGGAAAGGATTTGCAACTCAACTCACAACTCCAAAGGTTCCCGAAAGATAAGCCCACACCTTGTGCAAAGTTATAACAGGAAACCCCACCAGGCCTTTGTGATAAGCCCTCCAAGCCCATGGCCAGGGACTGACAATTGTTTGGCAAAGGGGTGGTGTCCACTACTTCGACTGTGACTTTGGACCAGAGAGTTATAACAGACATACGTGCCTCGGGCTGGCAACAACGCTCTGTCTGGTGTTAGGGCCTGGCTGAGATTGCTTCAAGAGGGAAATTGATGCTGTGAAATCCCTACTTGATGTGAGTGACAGTCTATGGCAGATAACAATCCTGGATACCTGAGAGTGAGGGGACACATGCTGAATTGGCTGTAGTTGAATTTGGGGGAGTGGTGTGCCCACCTTCAGCACTATAAGCAGGCTCCCACCGAGCCTCGGCTCCAGCCCTTCCTACCTACATAACGAATGACTCCCTGCGACTCCCAGGTGTCTGGCCATGTCTCCAGCCATCTTAGGAAACAAATGGGCGTGCATTTGTCAGAACAGTCTGTGGAATCCTGTTTTGTCTCCTTTGGGGAAGAAATTAAACTGGTAACCCAGAGAAACATTGAAGACCCTGGCATAGTGGACTACAGGAATCTGCCCGGTGCATTTCTGCAAGGCTGTTCTAGCTAATCTCTAGCCTTTGTTTTATGCTCCAAGAGTGCTACACTGCTAGGAGTTCCCACACATATATAGCATGCTGTTCCCTATCCCTGGGTCTTTGCACATGCTGCGTTCTGTTTCCCTGCTTGTCCACCTGCCTATCCCCTATCCTTCCTCCATAACTTGGCTCAGACATCATCTCTAAGCTTCCCCTAAGCCTCCAGGGTGAGCTGAACCTTCTTCTGGGCTCCCACAGCTCCCCTGCCATGACCTCTGTCTCTCAAGGCTTCTCCTACAGGACTAAACTGCTTGTAGATCAGTCTCGACCACCAGCCAAGCTCACTCAGAGCAGAGGCCTTGTCTTTATTACCTCTACAGCTGCATGGTAGGCACTTGGCCACAGGTGTTCAATAAGTGCTTACTTAATAAACAATGTGAAGCAACGAATTGAAACTACAAACCAGACCCAGAGTAGCCTCTTTCAGAATCTCTTCATTTATTTGTCCACTACATGTTTTTGCATACTCAAGGGAAGCAGGCAGAGTGACTGTGCAGGGAACACAGTGAAAAGCAAAGCAGGCTTTGTCCCTGCCCCCAGGGAGCTGAGGTGCAGATGAATCAAATAAGCAATGTCACAATGAACTATTCCGCTGGATTGGTGATTAGCGCCATCAAAGACCTGGAGGAGGATTTGGGTGAGGGAAGTGAGGCACTCACCTGGGCCACAAAATTTCAGGAGTTCCAAAAAAAGAAGCAGAAAGATAGAGACTTTAACTCAATACTTTTTAAAAATCAAAATTAAGACAAAAGCATCCATGCTGAACAAATAATCTTAAATTTGAACTTAGACCGGTGCTATGGCAACCCATGTGGGAGCCGAAGGCAAAAGGAAAACGCAAGAGTGTCAGCCCCTGCACACATGTTTTGGCATATACGTTGATGGTTATTTTCCCCCCAGAATATGAAAGTAGTTGAAAAACATTGAAACATTTAAAAGTAGGTGTATTAAGACTCACAACATTATTTTATGGCTAAATATTTTATTTATTCCAAAACAGAATACACCGTCATCTTACTCCGGCTTAAATTAATTAAAAATCATCTGAAATGGTCTCTTGGTCATGAGAAATTGTCAAACATGACAATCCTCTCCAGTGAAACCAAGATAAACGAAGAAATGGACACTGAAAATGTTATGGAGCTCTTGCTCCCAATAAAGCCAGGAGCACACGTTTCCCTCTGGACTCAGGCACCAGCTTGACTCATCATGGAACAAGTCTTTATTTAAAATTTGCTATTTTGTTCACTTTGGAACTGGAGGGGTTTTTATGCATTAATTTTGCTATTTTAAAGTATTGTGTTTGAATGTTATTTATCTTCTGATTACCAAGTGGGTTTTTTTGGGAGCGCCCACTGACATTTTGCACCCAAAGTGAGTGCTCCAGTCATTTAACCCCAATCCCAGTTCAGCCAAAGAAGATTAGAGGGAGCAGTCCTGGGCGGGGCTTCCAGAAGGTCCCGCTGACGATGGGACAGTGAGCCTGAGGTGGCGGGTCAGGGATGGGGGGAGGAAGAGGTCTGGAGAGGGTCCTCCTATAGCACTGAGATGGGCCAAGTGGTCATAAGACGTAACAGTAAAAACAGAAAAAGAATATAAGCCTAGTACGTGGAGGCACTGCGTTAGGTGACACTCACTGCACCCTCAGCACAAGCCCCATACAGGTCACGCCACTTGTCCAAAGTCACACTGCCATGTGGTGACAGGGTTCGAATGAGAACCCAGGCAACCTCAAGCCCACTCCATTCCGGAAAACCTTCTGCTTTCACACCCAGAAAGAAGTCACTTTGGCTGGAGTGGAGTGAGCCGCCAGGAGGCTATCGTGAGGGGAGAGTGAGATATGGGGCTGGAAGTTCGAGCCTTGTGAAGGTCCAGTAGGAATTTCAAAGCCTCCTAGGGGAAGTAGACGGTGCCATGGCAAAGCTCGGCCTACTCTGCCTCTCTGCTCCCACCCCCATCTTTACATATATCTGTGCTTTCATCTTGGAAATCTTGGAATTTCTGCTCATGTGGTCTCTGGGTAAGAGAAGAGGGGCATTTTATTATCATTTATTTTATAATTCAAATAAGGGATGTCGGCCACACCAGAGTGGATTCTGCACACTGGTCATATGTAAAGCCCCACCCACACAGCTGTGGGGACAAGAGGCCTGCCACAAATAGGCGCTCTTCAGGCACCCACAACATTCCGTGCCCTTTGACTACGCGGGGTGATGTAGAGGCGCAGTCAGGGCATGGGTTCTGGCAACAGACCGCTTTCAGTCTTTGTGTTCTCAGGTGAGTTACTTCAAACCTCTAAACCTCAGTTTTCGCACTTTTAAAGTGAGGTTTCATGACATGACAGAGACGGGCTTAGCCGGTGGCGAACCCTTTTCCCCTGCTTCTGGTACACAGCTCGGCTGTATGCGTGGCCTCCCTCGCACTTCGGTGCGGCCGTGACTAAGTACTGGCCGACGGAATGCGGGAAGCAGCAGTGGGCACCACTTCCAGGCCTGACTCTCACGCCTTCCTTCGCCATCCTTCTCTCTCTCTCCTTCCCTGCTGGCAGGATGCTGAGCCTCTGGGCGACTTGGGAAGCTGTGTGTTGAACTCAGAGCCTCCATCAGCTGGAACTCCTGATTAAATGTGTGCAGCAGGGACTGCCTGTCTTGGGCCAGGTTCCCTTGAAGCAGAGTCTGAGGCAAGGATTCGAGTGAGCACGATCCCCTGAAGGAGGGACCTCCAGGGAAACAGAGTGGGGAAAAGTAAGCCAGAGAAAAGAGCTGAGCAGGGACATCATTTCAGCAGGGGACTAGCATTGGCCTGATGCCACAGGGCGCTCTGAAGCATGAATCACACCACAGAGCCGGTCCCATCTCCAGGGACCCATCGTCAGCGGAGGACTGCCACGTATCCCAGGTGGTAGGGATGCAAGAAAGACTCTTCGTCCTCCCCCACCATTCTGCAGAAGTGAATTTTCTGGAAAAGGGGGCAGCTGTGAGCCATTTATTACCAACACGGCAGCTGGGGGATGGGCAGCTGACTGGGGCCAGTAGCATCTACTGCAGCCCCCCTCCGCCTCCCAACCAAGAATTCCCGTGGACTTTCTGTGAGCAACAAATTAAGGTATTCTTTGTTAAGCCACTGTGATTTCTGGATTTTTATACATTACAGTAATGGGCATAAAAAATAATAGCCTCATGGAGATGTGTGATGATTAAATGAGATGCTATTTTTATGGTAATGGTATCACATGAATATGTTATATATGCACATGTCTAAACTCATCAAGTTATATATATTAAATATGTGCAGGTTTGAGGGGTATCAATTATACTGCTAATAATTTATTTAAAATATTTTGGATAGAAGATGATCAGAAAAATTATAATTCATAAACATTCATTAAGAAAAACGTTTAAAAAACCACATATTGAAATATATACCAGGTGCCTGGGAAAATAGACCTCCAACAGCCAAGATAGCAACATGTTCTAATAAATCTAATATTTTGAAGAAAAATAATATAACTTATTTGGGCATCCCACCAAAAAATGAGATACCACACTCAAATTGCTTTGCACATGGTACATACGTGTTCAAGGACTGTCTGTCATTGTTAGCAACTATTACTCTGTGACACAGATGCAGAAATATCTCCTCTGCCCTGCTGTGGAGGACCTCACAGTCCAGGAGGCAGAAGACTGGTGAAAATAGATGATTACAGAAAATACAGTAAGGGGAGAGTCTGAAATATGTGCAGGGGAGCTCACACCTGAATCTATCTGGGGCTGGAATAAAATCCTTGAAGTGGAAGGAAGCTTGAGTTGACTGTTCAGGGATAAGCAGGTGCTGGCAGTCAGGCAAAGGGGAGATACGCACTCCCGGGAGAGGCCGCTGCACTCAGTGTCCTGTTGGAGGTTACTGCTTCATCAGTGACCTCCAGAGTTTAAAGTCCCATCTGCTCCTTGGCTGTATGATCTGGGACACATCATGAAGCCTCTCCAGCCTTGGGGGCCCCACGTGTCCTGGGGGAGCTGGCACCCACGTCCTGGGCTCAGAGTGCGAGCTTGAGGGCAGGCCTGGGCTGCACCATACCTGACCACGGGGGAGGCTGGGTTCAGGTCAGCCCTCCTCCTCCCTGCCCCCACCCTGCCCCCAGGGCGCCATCCACAGGGAACCAGCAGCCTCAGCAGCGCTTGAGTCGGGACCAAAAGCCCTCACTTCCCGGCTTTCTTCAACTACACCCATCCCACCCAAACCAGGGCCTGGGCTCCCTGCGGCACTCCAGGCCCCCACTGTGCCCCTGTGGGCCTCCGCTGGTCCTGCTCACAGCCGGGGCCCCTTCTCCTCTTCCACCACTGCCTGCCCCATTCATCAGCACAAGTTTGAGGAAGTATTTGCGTGTCAGATATAAAGTGGGTTAGATACAAAGGGGGGTTCGAATCCTCTGGTGGCCTGTCTCATTCTTAGCAGTCCCCAGCCTCCTGCACGCCTCTTCTGAGGTCCATGTCTTTCCAACAGGATCAGGGATGTGCCTGGATACAGAGAAGATACGAACTCTGGGGCCCCTTTACCTAAATATTTGCAGCTCCCAGCCAGCAAGTCCAACAGTCCAGGCTTCCCTCTGTGAACTCGTTTCTTCTCCCCGCACCCCCCCACCTCCGCTAAGCCTTTTCTTTTCCAATTTTTGGTTCACTGCCAGGAACAATCACTTCCATTTCCCTATAAACCAGCAGAGAAGTGCTCCGCTCTCCAAATACAGAGATACTGGAGTGGGTGGGCCTGCAGAACCGTATTAGGCAATTCAGCTCAGCTGCGCTCCTGCAGGACAAGGGGAAACCAAGAGAGGAAAACACGCGCACACACACACACAGGAGAAAGTTTCAGACTTTAAAGATAAAAATTTTGCTAAGAACCTAGAGGTTGGACCTTGTAAGTCACCTCAACCCATGGGTTTTGATGGCCCTAAGAGCAGGGGAGCTGAGATCTGACACTGTTGAACCCCAAATACAGCCAGACAGCACAGCTCCCCGTAATGCATGCAATCAAGCCCTGGCTCTGCTCAGGTCACGTTACTCTACATCTCTCCGAGCCTCGCTTTCTCCTCTGCAAAATGGGATTATTAATGATGCCTTCCCCATAGTGTTACTCTGGGTCTTCAGTGAGACACTTTGTGAAGGCGCTTGTCACTGAGCACTGCCCAGCTCGCCCTTGGCACTCGATAGGACAGTGGTATTATTTCTTTCCTTTTCTACATTCATCTGCATAGCAATCCTGTAAGCTCTCAGAGCAAAATGGGTTCTTGTTTCTTTGCAGCCCAGCACCTAGCATTGAGGCACGCACTCGAGGATGGCTGACTGTGCAAAGGGAGCTGGTATCATTCCCATCTCGTCAATCAAGTCAGTTCTGAGCACCAAGGCAACCCCAGTTTGTCTGCCTCCAGCCCCTATCTCTTCACTGACCCACAGTTCTCCTCGCTGCCTTAGTTACAGAAATGATTTGGAGGGACAGGTAATCACAGGCATTTGTCTGAGGGGTAAAGAGGACTGTGTTCACATTCGGAACAGGTCCAGGCAGGTGCCAGCTGGGACCTGTCATCATACACAGGTGCCCTGTGTTCCTGGCCCTAACCTTTGGAATTTCTTGGCTGGCAGTTCACCTATTCATTCATTCATTCATCAAGACTGATTGCAAACCTTGGCATGAAGGAGGTAAAGAGATACAGTCTCCGCCTTCTTGAAGCTCACAATCTACTGACAGACATGGGTCTACACATGATTAATTCTGATGTAAAGTGATGTGGGTTTTAAAGATTTGCCCAAGATCCCCCTGGGGAATGATGGAGTGAGAGGTCTTTGCTACTTTAGAGGCAAGAAGGAGGGTCAGAGAGGACTGCCTCCAGAAGGGAAGGCTGGATCTGGAAGAGACTTTACTGGATGGATAAGGAGGCAAAGGGAAACCACGGTGCCACGGAGCAGCCCTGGGCACCTCTGAGCCCTCAGGTTCCAGAAGAAACACAGGAGGCAGTCCCTACTCTGCGGAGCTCACAGGTAGTCACAAACATCCTAGCTTTGGACCGAGGTTCTCTGGATGTATATTTTGTGCACACCAATTGCAATCTTTGTGCAATACACTCAAAATTTCTGAACCTCAGTTTCCTCACCAATGAAAAGAAAAGAATAATAGTGCCAAACTCAAGGTGTTTGTGATGATTGAAGGGGTGTATTCATTTACTATGGCTGCCACAACAAACTACCACAAACTGGGTGTCTTAGAGCAACTGAACTCTATTCCCTGACAGTCTGGAGACCAGAAGTCTGAAATGAAGTTATCGGCAGGGCTGCTCAGTCCAGAAGCTCCCCTCCCATTTCTGCTGGTCCAGCCTCCCCTTCTCTCGTGGTTGCCTCACTCCAAGCTCTGCCTCTGTCTTCAAATGGCCTTCTCTTCCCTCTCTGTCTCAAATCTGCTTTTCTCTTAAAGCCCCTCTGTCACTGAAGCTAGGGCCCGCATGATAATCCAGGATGATCTCATCTTGGGATCCTCACCTTAATTCTATCTGCAAAGACCTTTTATCCAAATAAAATCAAATTCACAGGTTAGATCCTTGAATTACAACATGAACTTATCTTTTGGGGTGCAACCATTCAACCCACTATGGAGGAAAATCATGTAAAGTGCCCTCCTGGCACTTAGTAAACATCAGCTATTTCATGACCCTCACCATCATTGTCACAGTTTCGACCATATCTCAGTCTTTCCTCTAGGACAATCGGACAATGTCCAGTTGAAATCTTCAGTTCACTGGGACTCCTTCCAGATGGCAGATGTTCTACCTCCTTCATTGGGAGCCTGGCGTGCTCCTGGTGTACCCCATTGCTCTGACCCCCATTCCTAACTGCACTCTCCCTGCCTTCCACAGCTCTTAATGTCCTCACCACCAACCACGTGCAGGCGTCCTCCTCTGGGTCCCACACAGTATTCTGCTATCAGACCTGGGATCCTGATCCGGTTTCATCCCTGGGATTCCATGTCCTGGGCAGCCCAGATGCCGACCCTCTGCAGCCCCACAGTGTCCTCTGCCCATGCCTTCCATTCAGGCTCCAGCTTTCCTTGTGGTGACAGCTGAGTGACCAGTAGGCTTCTATCCTTAACTAAGGAGCTCATAAAAACCTAAGGCCCAGGCTGCATCCCCAAACCAATTAAATCAGAATTCCTTGGGAGTAGGAGGCAGGCACTCCCCTCACTGTGTAGACATCCTAAGGGAAGGCCTCGTGCTTACTGACATTCCTGGACCATAAAGAGACATGGTGAGAAAAGCCTGGGTTTTAGACTTGGGAACAAATCTCGCCACTTACTAAGTTGTGTGGTCTTGGCCACGTTCCTCAGCCTGTCTGAAGCTCTGGATTCCTGTGTTTGAAATGGAGAGAGTAACACTTATCTCAGAACTGGGGTGTGCAAGTTATGGATATTAACATCTACCAGAGGGTCTGGACCATAACAGGAGCGGTCAAAAGCCTTTCTCCTTCCCTTCCCCGTGGAATCTGCAAAATGTTTAAACGTTTAAGTTGCAGACACCAAAACTGTGCCTCCTACAAATGGTTCCTTGGCCCTGGAAAAGGATTTATTGTTTATCTTACTTCTTTAAACATGTGTCCACTAAATTAGGGGCTATTCCAGAAATGCATGTTGGAAGCATTTGACAGTCTGGAGGGATGATTAAAATGGGGTGGGGAAAAGGGAAAGGTGGGCTAATTTGGTGGCAATTTGACTAGGTTAACTCAGGCTGCAGAACACCGAGATCTGGCCCCGGGTCAGGCTACAAAAGCCAATCGCTGCAGTTTCTGGGTGTGAAGTTCTTGGAAAAATCCTCTGTCTTCCTGCCAGAGCAGAGAACCAGAGGCTCTGGTTCTAAGCTGCTTGGTCTTCCTGAGGAGCCCCAGGGTCCCTGCTCCTGACCATCCAGTATTTTCTCTATCATCCCTACAAAGAGTCCCCAAACTCTTCTGAGAAGCCAGAAGCCAGAACCGACCAGGCCTGGAAGTAAAGAGTTCAGACTCTGCAAATGGTCCCAGCATAGTCTTCCTGCATTCTGCCTTCCCCGCGAGTGTCCCAGGGAATAATCCTGCAGCCCAACCATTCAAACCAAAGCCACTTGCCCTGCACTTCCCATCTTTTCATCCTTCCTTAGCAGTTTGCACATTACCCTATTGCTATCCTTCTCCCAGGAAAGTTAGATATTTTCCCGCCTCTTTTCCCCAGTGTGGAACATCAGCCACACTACTCCATTCATTGGTTCAATAAATATTTACGGAGCACCTCCTATGCACCAGGCACAGTGACTTAACCCTGTGCATGCCTAGAGGCTGGCACACAGATGAAAATCCACCAAATAACTGAAGTGAATCCAAGTGGTTTAAAGCCCACCCTTACCAATGAGCTGGTGTGCAGATAACATGTTAACACAATTCCTATGGGCCACAATGTTCTCATATGTCCTGAGCAAAATGTGATGGGACCTAGGGAATGTCCCATCAATACTTTAAATCTTCACTATGAAAGGAATCTTAGAGCTCACTTAGCCCAGAGGATCCTACCTCTGTATTCCCAGGTGATTCTGCTTTGCAGCCAGGGTTGAAAAATACTCATCTGGTCCAACCTCTCACCCAATAAACATGCCCTTGCTATGGCTTCCCATTGGCCTTTTTATAAAATACCCAACAGCCTTGCCCTGGTCTGCCATGCCCTGCGTGATCTGGTCCCTGTCTGCCCTCCTCCCCTCCTGCTCCACCCCCTGCTCACTCTGCCCAGCACCCTGGCTTCCCTCCGTTCCTGAGCACACCAATCTGGCCTTTGCCCTGCAGGTCAGTCGGGCCCTCTTCAAAGGTTAGCTCCTCAGAAACACCTTCTCTGTGTTTGCGATGTAAAGCACGATCCACAGTGTGCACACAAACATGCAATACACACAGTCATTATTGTATGTCTCCTTTTTGTTATGCTATGACACCCATCACTAGCTACAACTGACTTTGTATCTATTTGTTCACTTCTTTCTTGACCATCCCCACCACTAGAATGGAAACTCCATGAAAGCAGGGATCTTGTACAACTCATTCACCATCGCATCCATAGTGAACACCTAGCACATAGAAGATACTTCATAAGCACTAGTTAAATGAATGAATGAATCAACAAATCATTCATGTGAACTGGTGGAAGGGGTCCTTGAGCCCCTACTTCAGTCTTCGAGTGATAGAGGGAAGCATCTCTCTCCCACCTGAGACGATCCCAATCCACAGGTGGCCAGCTGAGATTGCTAGAAAATCTTTCCCAAGGTGACACGTCCCTCCCTCTCACCTGGTCCTGCTTTCACTCCCTGCAGCTGCTCCCAAACAAGGCGTGTCCTCCTGCCACATGACAGCCCTTTAAATATCTGGAGACTGTTAAGTTTCCTTGGTGCTTTCTATCGTCCAGGTGAATGGCTTCTGAGAGATGTCAAAGAACCCGGCCATGTTTGCCTTTAATGACTGTGCTCATAAAACACTTGAGTTTCCTGCAGCTGTGAAGTCCAGTGTTTTTATTTTCCAGAACAGCTGCCAACACACTGCCAGGGTGTGGCCTCCACTTGCATTTTCTCCATCTTTGAACTGTCACTAGTAAGGGTCCACATGTCCTCTTATATGAAATATAAATATGCTTCTGGCTGTTATCAATTTCTAGGAGAGGTTCTTAGGGACTTCTTAAGGGGAAAAAGAAGAGAATGGCGTGCAGCAGGAAAGTCGCTACAGGAGCCGACTGCACTGAGGGTGTAATGAAAGGAGCACAGAATTTGTCTTCCTTTAAATTCTATATTTACCTCCACCACCAGCCTTCCTCCATTATCCTTTGCAAAACAGCACATACACCCCACCAGTACCTGCTATCTGCCAACACCTCCAATCCAGTTTCAGTGCTTTATTCTCTTTATAGCATGCGGTCCTCTTTATCTGCTTAGTGACTTGCTTATTGTCACTGGCTCTATGAAGGCAGGGACCTCACCTGCCACATGAAACATGGTATCACCAATGCTAAAATGGTGCCCAGTGCAATGTTAGTGCTTCATATGCAATGAGAGAATGAATGACAGAGCAAATTAATGATTGTGAGATCTTAGACAAATAACCTAATGTCTCTGAGCCTCAGTTTCCTCTTCTGTAGAATGGGAAGAGGTGATAATAATCCCCTCCTCACCAGGCTGTTGTAAGGACCAACTCAGACAATGAATGTGGAAGTATGTCACCAGCTAAAACTCCATCAGATGTTCAGGGTTATTGTGTAATATACTTACACAGGCTGCTCCTACAAGCAGAAAAAAGTCAGTGGCTGCCCCTTCCAGGTGATTGGAAGGGTCTGATTTTCCTCAAAGTTTCTCTCTTACTGTTTGCTGTCTGAAAATTCCACCTTAGACATTCCTTCCAGCAAAAGCATCATGATTCCACTAAACAGAAATGCTTCTCTCAGTGTGAAGATGGGAGGGTAGAGATTCAAGAGGCAAAGATAGTTTTCTTTCTCTTCATCTCAGCTCTTTTCCCTTCAGCCCCCAAGTCTTACTAATTTTTACAACATTTCAGATGCATGAGCCTGGATTACTTTCCCTGCCAACTCTTTTTTAAATGGAGAGGTGGACTTCACTATCAATCATCAACCGATCTTTCCAGCCTGGCTTAGGACTTCGAAGGGATTTTCCATCTGGCTCTCAATTCTGTCCCAGCACACATTCCACAGGAGGGGGACATCACTGTGCAAGTGTTTCCTGTCCCCATCTTGCCAAAAGAAAACCGGACTCCAAAGATGAGAGTCGAGGCAAGGCTTTGGCTCAGACAGGATTATCACTGTCTGGGAACAGAGGCATAGCATCCTCTGTGCCTTTAGTAGTGACAGAAAGATGTCAATGTGGGAGAAGCATTACAGCAACTCCCCACAGTGGCCTCTACGGTGCGGCCAACCCGACTGCCTGCCCTTCCTGTGCCCTCCTGCCCGCGCCCGCCCCCTGACCTTCGTGCTGTCCATCCTGCAAAATCCAGTTGCTAATTTAACAAGCAGAGGTTTGGCTCCTGCTCTGGAGCAAATGGTATCTTTGTCCTCCAAGACCTCAGAACCAAGTGAAAGACACAGAAGAAAACAGCAAACAGAAGGCAGCGGGAGGAGGGTTCTATACCCAGGACGCTGAGGGACTCAGCAGAGAAAAACAGAGGGAGGTCATTCAATAAGGTATCAGAGGGTTTGGGGGTGTTGTGAGAGGAGGGCGTAAGTTGAGGTTTAAAGGACAAGTGTGAGTTAATCCAGGACAAGAGGGAAGCAGGGCACTGAAACCTCCGGGGCCAGAATATGCAAAATGAGTGAGGTGACCTCAGGGAAGCCTGGGAGATCGGGTTCATCAGCGGCATTTAGACAGATCACTGCAGTTGGAGGTTGGAGGATGGATTCTGGGCTGGGAAGTTTGAGAGAAAAGTGGAGAACAAGTAAGAAGCTGTGGTTAAAGCCCCCTGAATGACGGTGACCCGGAAATGAGGCAGTGGCAGCCGGGGAAACGGTGAGGAGCTCCGCCTGGGACATGTTGCGTCCCAGGGCTTCAGAGTCATATCCTCACCTTCGAAGCGCTCTGCCTGCTGCTGTGGCCCCGGGAAGGCAACAAGCTGTAAACCCAGTCACTTTATCTAGAGAATGAAGGTAATAATACCCCGCTTGCCAGGTCGTGAGGACTCCAGCTATGACCATCGAATGTCCCATACACAGCCAGGCAAGTAGTAGGTCTTCAGCACACGATTAGGTGGATCACTATTGCCAAGCAAGAGAGGACCAAGAGGCTGGCTGCACCTGCCAGTCACCTGCATCGGCCATTAGCAGCACCGAGTGCAGAGGTGATGGGCTCCCCAATGTTGTATAAAACCCAGAACATCGTATTTCCTCCTCAACAGGTATGGACAACTTATAAATAATAATAATATCACCATCTTAATAAGGAGAAAATCCAGTAGGAACCTGAACGCCCATCAGCCCACAGGTATTTGGTAGAAGCCCTCTGCATGGCTAGTCCTGCACTAGAAACTGCGGACATTCAGAGAAGAAACCAGTGAAGCACTGGGTGTAATTCTTGACCTGAAGAAGTTTCCCTTCTGGTTAGGGAAATAAATTAGAAACCCATAAAACCACTAAAGAACAATACCTCTTTTCATTGCTTATCTTAGCAGGCTCCTTTACAGCCTTTGTCCCTAGTGACCCTTCCCCCTGAAACTTCACCCTTAACGTCCACAGTACCACTCAATGCTGATGGACTTTTTTTTCATCCTCTTTTCCTGGTTCCTCTCCCATCCGTCTTTAACTGGGGGTGCTCCCCAGCATCCCTCGCTCTTCCTCTCCCCGCACCCAGCTCCCTATCCACATCACCAAGGCCGTGGCTCCATGGACCTCTCTACTGGGCTTGGAGCTGAACTGCTCCCCCGCCTTCCAGGTGACGCCTCCTGGGTGCCCTACGTGCGTGCCAGACATAGAGCCTCCAAGGCTGACCCCGTTGTTGTCCCCTCAGACATGCTTCTCCTTAGACCCTCCCCAAACAGATGAGTCTCCTGCCCACTCAGCTGTCCAGATTCTCTTAGCCAAGCAGTACATAACACAGTGGTTAAGACCACAAGTGTTAGAACTGGGCTCTCTGGGTTCAGGTCCCAGTCCCCCTCCTGATGTGCTCCGTGAACTGAAAGTTACTAAATATCTCTGTGCCTCAATTCATTTCCTCACCTGGAAAATGGGCGTTTTAGTGCTATCTGTCTTACAGAGTTATTGGGAGGGTGAAATGGTTTAATAGCTATATAAAGTGCACCAAACCACTGCATAAAGTGCACATTGTGAGACATATATAAGAGTTTGTAATTATTATTATCTCAGATTCCTCCTATGCCCTCCAACCTCCACAGATAATTTGCCCTTAACACCAGCAAATGCACACTTTTTAGATTCTTACTTCTCTACCCAGTGGCTACTGTCTGCGTTCAGGCCTTACTGCATGGCAGGGGTTCTCTAAGCAGCTGCATCTCATCCCACCCCTACCCAGAGGGTCCCCACGGGTTGGGGCCCAGGAGTCACAGGTGGTGCTCATGAAGCTAATGCCAAGACCTTTTGACTGGCAGGCTCTCTGGTCCCAAAGCGCTGGTGTCCACTCCAGGCCAGTACGGGGAAGCGCAGGGTTAGAAAAGGTGCCCCTTCCATGCTCACCAACCCCCCAGTTCCGCTCCCCTGGCAGGATGCCTCCTGCTTTGCTTCCATCCTTCCATCCTTCCTTATTCCCTGGTCCCTTTCAGTCTAAAGACAGGTGGGAAAAAGAAAGCGACTTTGCCTTTTGACTCCCACTTGCTCTCCCCTTGGGACCCCTCTGGATTGATAAGGGTAAGAACATTCAAGCCACAGATAAGACCTCAGTTCCCCAACTCCTGCCCATCCACTCCCTCCGGCTCAGCTTTGAAGTTCCCAAAACCCTGCCTCTGTAACCTGATTGTGTTATCTTCACAGCCAAGGTGAGAGAGCAGAGAACGACTTTATGGTTTCCCGTAATGAGCCTCCCCCAGCCATGATTTCTTACCATGAGAGAAAAGGAAGTGAAGAGGGGTGGGGGGTGCAAGGGAAGACCTGTGGTTTCCCAGGAATTAGAGTTCTATTTGGCACAGAGTTGGGGTCCCGTGTGGCCTAGGGTGGAAGGCTGAGGCACATAGCAGTACTCGGTTTGAGTTTAGAGCAGTGGTTGGCAACCACGAATGACCTTGCTCTCCAGGGGGCATTTGACAAAGTCTGGAGACACTTCTGATTGTTACAACCTGGGGGGAAGGTGCTACTGGCCTCTGGAAAGCAGAAGCCAGGAGATTCTCCTAAGCATCCTGCAGAGCCCAGGATAGCCCCCAGCCCCACAGCAAACACCTGTCTGGCCCCAAATGCCACCGGTGCTGAGATTCAGAACCCTGACTTAGAGAATGGAGGGAGAACGGAAGGGAAAGGGAGAAAGAGTCTCGGATTAATACAGAGAAGCCCACAGCCCAGCAAGGAACCACGGCATTTCCATTCTGCTGCTTCTCACTCAGCAAGTATCTGTAAAGGGGTCTCACATGCCCCTCCCACGCTAAAGAGGGCACAAGAGAAGCGAGAGCTATGGGCTCCTGTTCCACCAGAGGGGACACACACTCATGCTTCCCAGAGACCTTATTCTGTCTCGGCTCTGCCCTGGGTAACCGGCCACATTTGGGTAAGTCTCCTCGGTTGGCTTTTCTGCAGAAGGAAGGAGGTGGGCCTGGGGCTCCCTAGGTGACACCGATCCCCAGCTCCAGGGAGAGGGAGAGCCGCAGGCAGGACAGCTGGAGGCCCGCACTGGGGGCCAGGCGGGAGGGCTGGGGTGCACACGAGGCCTCCGGAGAAGAGGCACCCACGCTGGACCCCAGACGGGAAAGGGTGGGCGGGATTTGATAAATCGAGACAGGAAAGAGGGTTTTAGGTAGAGAGAAGCACACAGCACAGGGTAGGGTTGGAGGCGAAATCTACGCCTGGCACATCGCAGCTGCTCACACATGCAGGCTCTTTTCTCTGAAGAAAAGCAGGTGAATGGATGACTCTACCTAGACAGGGACCTAATCAGGTCACCTGACAGCCGCCTTCAAGCCTCAGGGTGGGAAAGCTAGCAGAGCTCTCCAAGACCACCCACTTCTGTGACTCACCAAACATCCAGGTGTGAGAGAGGACCCCTCTGCAACATGATTTCCTCATCATTTTACTTTTATCTGCATTGTCAGTTTATTGGCACATTACGGCAAAATTGTTTAATCCTATAAAGTGCAAATGAATTTGTTTTTGTCACCATAGTGTCTGTGTGTGTTTTTTTTATTTATATTAGTATGCTTTATTTTATACAGAAGTTTAGGGTTTAGAGAAAATTTAGGAGAAAGGCACAGAGACTTCCCATATGCCCTCTACCTACCCCCCAACAAGCACAGCCTCCTCCATTACCAACATCCCCCCAGAGGGGGACATTTGTTACAATTAATGAACCTACATCGACCCAGCATTGTCACCCAACCTTAGGGTTCACCCGTAGTGTTACACATTATATGGGTTTGGACAAATGTGTAGTGACGTGAATCCACAGCTATAGTATCATACAGAGTGACTTCCCTGCTCTAAACTTCCTTTCTGCTCTGCCTATTCAGCCCTCGCTCCTCTCCACCCCTGGTAACCCCTAATCTTTTCGCTGTCTCCATAATTTTGTCTTTTCCAAAATGTCACAGAGTTGGAAACACACTGTATATGCAGCCTTTTTAGACTGGCTATTTCACCTAGCGAGAGGCATCGCGGGTTCCTCTATAGCTCTTCATGGTTTGGTGGTGCATTTCCTCTTAGGACTGAATAATATTCCATTGTCTGGATGGACCAGTTTATCCACTCCCCCG
Organism: Manis pentadactyla; assembly: GCF_030020395.1. Taxonomy (NCBI): domain Eukaryota; kingdom Metazoa; phylum Chordata; class Mammalia; order Pholidota; family Manidae; genus Manis; species Manis pentadactyla. Next base: position 13,883,721 of record NC_080021.1, on the reverse strand, counting down.
CTGAAGGGCACCTTGGTTGCTTCCAGTTCGGGCAGTCATGAACACAGCTGCTGTGAACACCTGTGTGCTCATGGGTGTCCATCCCTGTGCTTCTGAGCAATGGCCATGTACCTGTGAGGCACTGTGTGCTGTGATCTCCAGGCAATGCTCAGAGGAGAAACGGATGGCTGGGTTTCCTGGAGAGACTGGCAGCCCCCCTAGGTTCTTAGCACATAATAGGCTATTAATAAAAATACCAGGTGGAAAAAAAATTTTTCCAAAGCAAACCAGGCTTTGGAAGAGAAAGTGACATCTAAACACCTAGAGTTCTTTACTGACTGGCTCCCAAGGGCAGCCCTGGGTTCCTGCCTACTGGCTGGCTCTACCCTCCTCTTCTGCTTTCAGACACCTTGATCTAAAAGTCCCCCCATAGATGAGGGGCATGTCACAGCCAGTCAGAACAACCCATCCATGTGGCTAAGTCTAGTTACAATCCTCAGTGTGGGTGCAGCAGAGTCACATTCCTTTTCCAACAGGTAAGTCCCTTGCCATGTCTGAGGCAGTGGAGCTTAATGACAGAGGCCCAGCACTGAGATTCAGTCCTTCACTAATGAATATTTTAGATCTGTCTGTGACATTCTAAGATCCGGGCCATACCAGCCATCAGGGTCGATCATGACACCCAAATTCCTGGCTGCTACTTACCAGCTGAGCGACCTTGAAATATGGTTCAACATCTCTGAGTCTCAATTTCTTCATCTGTCAAATGGGATTCTTTTTTAAGTATCTACCCTCTAAAAGAATTGAGATACCATCTGTATATCTCTCAGCCCAATTCTGGCCAAGAGTGAACACACAATACCAATTAGCTACTAATATTATCAGGCAAAGGATCTGGGACCATCCAGATGGAGATTTATGTCTCTCGGACAAGTGGACTGTGAGGACTCCTCCCACTGGATGATGCCAAGAGAAAAGCAGGTGCCTGTGCTTCAGTGTAGGTGATTGTCTGCTGGCCCATGACCTCCCTCTACCCTACATGCTATGGCCTCAAAGAGGAAATACATCCTTTCCCCCCAAGGATTACCTACCCTTTCCTTTGTTTATGAATAGTCATCAAATGGGAGTGTGCCCCCTGTCCATCAGAACCCACTTCCCTCTGGGGTGGTTACAGTGTTCACAACCTGGGCCTCTGTGACTGGAACCTGGAGTTCAGGCCCTCGAAGACCAACCTCTCAGCTTCAGCATTTATAGGCAGGCGTACAAAGAGACTAGGATTTAGCCAGAAGCTTTTATACCGTTGACCTTTGCAATTGTTTGTGTTTTGCATTCACAATATTTCTCAGGAGCTTAAAAAAAAAAAAACCTCCTAGCAGGGGGTCTTCCAAGGTCTGGGCTAATGGCTAACTCAAAAGCTTCTCCATTGAGATGAAGGCTGCTCCTTTCTGCTAGACAGTCTTTTGTCCATAGTGAAGTCTTCTTTTCTGGATTCAATGGCTATGAAGGTCATCACAATCAATGGGGCCTCCATAAAGCCTCTGGGCTTCCTTTTTCTTTCACTAAGAACTCTTGAGATGAGGGGCTTGACTTGTAACCTAAAGACTCCAGTCACTAGTCTGGCCAAAGGCTTCAGGCACAGCCAACACCTTGTCTGTAGACCTCGGAAAGCCATGGGGGAGCCCATACCAGGTCTGAGGGGGCAAGCCTCCTTTGGCAGTGGACACTTGTGGCTCTGTGCACAGTGATGTCACCGACCCAGAAGAACAAGAACCAAGCTCTTTATATTCACAGGAGGTGGAAGGACACTTCAGCATATCCCCAGAGGAAAGTTTAAGGAGGAAATGAGGCGAGGCTTTGGGGAATGAGCACAGAATTCCAGAAGCTCTCTGCTTCCTAACACTTGGAAATGAAAGACACAAATTCAGGAAATGCTCCAGGCACCAGGATTAACAAATCCAAATCTTCAAGGCTCCAGTGGCCTTCATTGTCTTTGAAGCTTCTCCTTGACCTTCAGGGTCAGGTCTAAATTCCCCAACCTGGCTTGCAAAATCCTTCAGAATCAGACCCAAATCTAGGGCCCACAGTGTGATGACAAAAGTAAGGGCACAAGATCACAGGCCCCAAAGGGGGAGGAGCTAAGCCCATACGTCATAGTTCTGAATGCACAGGCAAACTTCACGTTGCAACCCTGTAAGACGGGTCTTACACTTGACAGAAAAAAGAGCAGAGGCTCAGGGCAATTCACTGATTTTTAGGATTTATGTGAGAGTAAAAGACAGAATGGGGACTAGAATATGAGTTGGCTTCCTGAATCTGAAGCTCCTTCCACCACACCACACCTGCCTCTTTCCTCCTCAGAACATCCCAAACACACTCTGTCAAGTTCTTTTTATAGTTTTAGCACTTTTGAATGTTTCCACTAATTAAAGTCTCCGGCTCTCCTTACTCTGGGCTTAGATGCGCGTCCTTCTTTGCATTCATCTGTTGTCCCTTCTTTGCTCATTAAATTCCTTTCTGGGGGACTGAGCAGAAGCATGATTTTCCTTAGATGACCTTCCCTTTTTGTCCTCCCATGAGAATATTCACCTATTCTGTCAGTTTCACTTTTTAATTTTTTCCTATCCTGACCCAACTTCAGCTTACAGAAGCCTGGAAATTTTCATCAAATAATTACAGATTTATCTAGACGAGGCTAAAAGGTTATAATCCCTGACTTGAAGGGCAACCCCAATACACTTGAGGAGGACCCCTGAGAGTGTAACCAGCAGAGGGGGAAAGACGGGGAGTAACTGTCTTTCTCCAAAGTAGGCAAGTTGGAGGCCTGGAGGTGAAGGCAGATTTGGGGATGAACAAGAGAAAATGCTACGAGGGAAACCAACTCAGGCTGCCTCCTTTCCTTCCTCAAAGACTTCTCAGTTTGGATAATTTTATCTAACTGCTTAACAAACGCACCCAAAGTCTCAATGCCTGAACACAAGAGAAGTTTATTTTTTCTCTAATATAACAATTCATTGTAAGGCTCCAGAAGGCAGCTGTCGATACTGTGATTCAGACCCTCCGGCTCTTCCCATCTTGTGGCTCCACAATCCTCATCCCCAACTAAGGCCTTCAAGGCCTCTGTGTCCAGCATGCAAACAGGGACAGAGAAAATATGGAGGATTACACAGGTGGCTTTTATGGCCAGGCCTGGGGGTGGTGCACATTACTCGTGCTATAGTCCCTCGACCAGAACCAGACACCTTGCTATCCGCAACTGCTTGGAGACGGGGACATGTAACCTAGCTGAGTGCTTCGAAGGAAGAGGAAACACACTGTCATGAGCACATAGCAGACTCTGCCACAGGGCAGGTGGTCCGCACAGGTCCTTGAGTACCAGAGTGGTTCCGTGAGAACCTGAGCGACCTTGAGGTAAGGCCAGCGTGGCCCAGCCAGGATTCTGGCCAGTAGATTGAGGGCAAGGTTACATGCCATAAAACTGGAACTAGGAGTCACAGGAACAGCCAAGCCGAATGTCACTGACTGGGGGAAAGCTGACACTGGAATCCCCAAAGACCAGAATCCAGAGGTGGGTTTGAAATTGAGTTGCAAAGCCAGCAAGTTTTAATAAGAAAGGGATAAAAGAATTGGGAGAAGAAATAAGAACAGTTCAGAAAGGAGAAAGAAGAAGGATACAAGCACAACTGCCCCAAACCCTAGTGGGGATTCCAGGGTCATCATTAGAGGTGGGTGGCTGGCTATGTAGTGTCAATATGGGTCAGATTGGCTCAAAAACCTAGGCACAAGAACTTTCCAGAAGAGTAAAAAGAACAGTTCACTGTTGACTATTATGGGCCGAATTGAGTCCTTCCAAATTCCTATGTTGAAGTCCTAAGTTCTAGTACTTCAATGTGAATTTATTTGGAAATAGGGTCATTGTAGATGTAGTTGGTTCATTTAAGATGAGGTTATAGGGGAGTAGAGAGGACCCTTAGCGTGATATGACTGGTGTCATTATAAAAAGGAGAAATTTTGATACAGACATGCCCGCAGGAAGAATGCCACATGAAGATGAAGGCAGAGATCAAGATGATGTTCTACAAGCCAGGAAATGCCCGTGACTGCCAGCAAATCACCAGAAGCTAGGAGAGCGGCATCAGACGCTCCTCCCTCACAGCCCTCGGACGCTGCTGACACCTTGCTCTTAGTCTTTGAGTCTCCAAACCTATGAGAAAATAATTTTCTGTTGCTTAAGCAACCCAGTTTGCAGCTCTCTGTTCTGGCAGCCTTAGCAAAGAAATGCTGCATGGTGCTGTCAAGGCAACATCCAGGGGATAGTCAGAGGAAGTGGGCATGGCCCAAGGAGGACGCCATCTCCAGCCACCTTGAAGTGGGTGAGGGACAAGACAAAAGAATGTTAGGAAAGAGACCAAACCAGAGCCACATGCAGCCACTAACGGTTACACTTTGTTTTCTACATATTCAGCTTAGTATCAAACTGCTGACGACATTGGCACAGCAGGGAGGGTGTGAGGAAAAGAACACAGCAGGCCCTGGGATATCATAGTCCCACGTGTATCCCCGTAGAAGGAGAAATGGTGTGTTCATATGAGTTATTGTCTGGCCTCTGAGTCAACAATACTTAGCAGGAGGACACCTAACAAGTATAAAAGCAGGATGAAGAGAGTGCTGGGGCCGTTCAGAGGAGAGAGTTGGCTGTGGCCAGGGCAGAAGGAAATGGGACATGACCTAACCTTGAAGGCTGAGTCCACTTCAGGAAGGCAGAAAAGAGAGAGAGAAAATTTCAGCGGCCACAGTTTCCGCCGCTCACGGCCCCTCACTGCCTCGGCCACACTGGGCAGCTCCCTCCTTCGTCTCTGTTGCTTGCTCAACTGGCTTCGTGGGGTGTCAGCAGCTCCTACTGTCCCTTCAAAATGTATTCCTCGAGGAAGGTAACCCCCTGCCCTAGGAGGGGGCAAGTCTTCTGGGTGGTCCATCTCATAGCACATTATGGTGCATGATAATCTGTTGCCTTAGGATCTCAGCCCAAACTTCCATATTAACGTCCTTTTATATAACTCTTTACTGGTCTATAACTTTCGCACAAGCAAAATCCCAATATTTTCATCTTTGTAGCCCAGCTTCAGATGGACTGTTCAAGAGACATTGGTTGAATGAATGCACAAATGAACTAATTAATAAATGTTGGAGAAATGTACAAAGCTATATTACTTAAACATGAAGACATCAACAGGGTTGGAGTACAGTTTGTTTAGAGAAGAATCTGGAGCTAGGTTGGGAAGAAAGGCTCAGAAATATTGGGAGCAGAGAAAATCATAGAGACTGAGGAGCAGAATCGCCAAAGCGTGGTTGTCTGGAACAGATGGATCTAGGCAGACCCTTAGCTCCACTATGGCTAAGTGTGGACCAGTGGCAAGTCACTTAACCTCTCTGGCCCTTAGTGTTCTCAATGTACAATCAATAACCATCATTCTTATCAGGTAACGTTGAATAGAAGTTTCATGGAAACAATGGATGCACAGCACCTGCTACAGGGCTTAGCACACAATAGATGACTGACATATGGTCATAATAGTACTTTAAAAACCGTTGTTGAATGCATCCTATGGGTAAGAGAGTGTGTCAAATGGATTACAGGCATTATTCCATTTAATCCTTACACAAAGCCCATGAGACAGGAAACATGTTAGCCTGATTTTAACCCAAGGAATTGAAGATAAGTGCCTTGTTCAGAGTCACAAAGCCAGCAAGAGGCAGACCCTGGATTTGGACCCACATCTCTTCGAAAGCCTGCTGTTAGCCTGGTATCTTCATGCCTCCTTAATGAAGGATCTTTACATGTCTCCCATTTAGAAACTCTAGGAAACAGGTGAGAAATGGTGCTAGATTTTAAGGAGCAAACATACTTCAGTCTGTGCTAAAAGAAATTATGAATTCTATTTCCTTGATCAAAAACAAATCAGTGATGTTCAGATGAAAATATTCATTGAAAATTTCTAAGGAAATAGGAAAGTGTTAGCAAGATTGGACCACACTCCATGGATAGTGGTCTTGAAGAGGATCAGATGAGAAACTGTGTGTGAAAATGCCTGGAAGTGCTTTGGGAAGGGAAGACAGTAGTTTCCCAAAGACTTGGGAGAGCTGGATTACTCTCCTGCAGAAGGGAGCTTACCTCCCCATCAGGGTGTTCCTCTCACCAAAAGGAGAATAAGAATGCCAAAGGGAGAATGAAAGGCCAGGAAAGATGAGGATACTGTGGGAAGGCACCCCACGAACTTTACAAAGCCTGAAGCCCAAAGAAATAACCACCACTGACCTGGAAAAGCAAACAGAGAAAGCCTGTGGATAGGCTTTGGGGTGACTTCAGGCTTGTTTCATCTGGTACAGGGGCAAAAAACAAGAGTGACCTGAACATTAAACTCTAACAAAAGTATTATTCAAAAGTAGATTGAGCTGACACTTAGGAATATAGATGGCGAGCATCAGGCCACCCAGGTCTGATTCATAAGGCAGGATGGCTGACACAAGGGTCGGACACCTCTGGGGCAGGCTGCAAGAGCTCCCAGAAGTCTGGTGGAGCCATCGGGGCAGGAGGGAGACCTTAAGTCCCCCTACCAGAGTCTCAGGTTTTTAAGTGGATGCACAGCATACTTGGCTAGTGACAACAAAGGTGGTAATGATAACAATAAGATCTGCTGTGCAGGTGCTCTCAGAGGGTGTCAGGTGCTACACAGAACACTTTTCAGAGATGAGTCATCTTAGGCCTTATCACAGTCTGACAGAATGGGTATTTTCATCACCAGACTAATAAAGATACAGAAAACAAGCCACAAAGGCATTCAGTGACTTGCCCAAGTTTACACAGCTAGTAAGGGTAGAACTTGAACTTGACTTCAGTTCTACCCAATTCCTAAGCCAGTATTCTTAATCATTATGCTGTATTTGCACATATTTGGAGGTTGAGAGTTAAACCGCAGGCCAAGATGAAGATGTGAATAAAGTGTTATGAGCAACCAGCAAAAAAGGGGAAAGATACTGGGCTGTGGAAGCAGAGTGCCCCAGCTCGGCTCCTTGTTACTAAGTGACCTTGAGCAAGTTACCAGCCTTAGTTTTCTTATCCATAAAGTGGGGACAATATCGACTACTTCCTGGGGCTACTGTATAAAATCTGTGACTTAATGTACAAAGCAGTATCTGGCACTTGGGAAGGCTATTTTAGCTCCTATAGTCATTAAGGCAGGTGGGCTAGGCAGGTGGGACTCCCTTCCGGAGTGCCAAGGCCAGATGGTCTCACTAGGAGCATCTTCAAGAAGCACCAGTGAATTGGAAGATAATATTGTTTTATCTACAATGAAAGTTGGAAAATATATGGATTTCCCTTTTGGAATAGGACTTCAAACTGGGAATGTTCTAAGCATTCCAAGTGAAGTTTTGAGATCTCCTATGATGTTCTGGTAGCAAAAGGAAGAACTGTGATTTGCACAAGTGTAGCTGGGGGTATATTCACAGCAGGTTGAAGGATTTACCTGCAGAGGGCCATCAACACATCCATGTGCTCATCATCTACCAGCCTAGACAAGGCTTTAAACGAGCCATCAGGTTTCTTAGCAATTCCAGAGAAGATAAAGAAAGCATGTTTGTCCAATAGGCAGGAGACTCAAAACGAAGAGAAAAAGCAAATAGATGGGATGATCGACAGATAAATGTTTTCAAAGGCAGGAAGGAGGGACAAACTTAGGTGACAGGATGCTCAGGGATCAATGTAAATTCATCCCACAGATTTTAAAAACTGAGGCTGAGAGAGGTCTGGGTAAGAGGACTTGACAGCAATTTTCACTAAGGAAGGGACAAAGAGAAGGAAGGGAATAAGGAGAACTGGAGAAGTTCAAGTGTGTGCCCAGCACTCACCAACTATTTGGTACAGAAGCTCCAAAACTGGACACATGCCAGTGATATTTATTAGATACACAAGCCCTTAACAAGGGAGGGGGGGACATGTGAGCTCTGAATCCGTAAGGTTAGAACCGAAGTGTCACCCCCACTTCTGCGGAGAGCTTCCAGGAGGAAAACAGTAACAAACTCAGCTGCATTCAGAAGAGGGGACAGGGTCTCAGAATGATGTCACACCTGGAGCGTTGTTGGAATAAGAGGTGTTTTCCTTAGAGAACTGAATCCTAAGGGACCATGAGAGCCATTTTCAATATCTAAAGTCTTGTCGTGAGGACCAGGGGTCCAGCTAGTGCTCTGTGGCTCTTGAAGCACAGTTAATTAAAAAAATAGAGGTGACCAGATGGCAAATTTCAACTAAAAGTACAAGAATAAAGACATTGAGGTATTAAAAAGGGTGTGGGTGGACTTCCTGGTAGTGAAATATTTGGAGATTTTTTTTGGACCTGCTAGACCATCACAGAGAATTATACGAGGTCACCTCTCCAACTGCTTTCAAATCTGAGACTCCATCATCCTTTGACATGGTGACATGGGCCTTTCCCAAGGAGCAAAAACAATAACCACTGGAATTTACAAAGCTCTTTGCAGTTTACAGGTCCCTTTCATATACATTATCTAAAAGAACACGCTGTACACTCAGACTAGTACAAAGAGGAATCCTTTCATTGAGTTATTTATCATTCAACAAATGCCTTTGCATGCCTGCTATGTTCCAGTCACTCTTGTAGCTCCTCAGGGTACAGCTGTCTAAAAATAAAGCAAGCCTTGCCTTAGGGGGTTTATGATATAGTGGCTCAAGATAGGTAATAAATATGTATGTCAGGTTCTGTTAACCTTTTTGAAAACAAATAAAGACATAGAGGAGCCTTAAATGCATCTCACTAAGTGAAAGAAGACAATCTAAAAAGGCTACATACTGTATGATTCCAACTCTATGACCTTCTGGAAAAGGCAGAACTATGGAAATAGTGAAAAGATCAGGGGTTATAGGATGGGGGAGAGGGCTGAACAGCAGAGAGTACGGATTTCTAGGGCAGTGGAACTCCTCTGTAGGTGCTATAATGATACGCATTTGTCCAAACCCATAAAATGTACAACATGAAGGGTGAGCCCTAGTGTAAAGTTGGATTTTGGATGATAATGATATGTTAATGGAAGTTTATCAATTATAATAAATGTACTGTTTGGTGGGAGGTGGGCAGGTAGTTGATGTTGACAATAGGTGAGTCTTAGATAGACAGGTAGATAGATAGATTGACAGACAGAGACCGATACAGGAGGAAAAGGGGGCAAACGCAACAGAGAAGAAAGTCTAGGTGGGTGTTCACAGGAGGCCTCCCTGAGAGAGTGACATTTGAAAAGAGATATGAATGATGCTGGAGATAAACTCTCACATGGAAATACAAGGGAAGAGCATTCCAGGCAAAGGGAACAGCAAATGCAAGGCCCTGAAGAACAGCAAGGGGACCGTGTGCTGGAGCAGAGCAAGAAGGAGGCATGAGTGATGAGATGAGAACCTTGCAAACCCCTGCAAGAACTCTGGGTTTTCCTCTGAGTGAGATGAAAAGCTACTGAAGGACTTTTGAGCTAAGGAGCGTGATACCTAATGTATATTTTGAAACTATCACCCAGAGAAGAGATCACAAAGGGACACAAATGGAAGTAGAGGGAGAGTTAGGAGGCCACTGCAGTCATAAGGTGAGAGGTGAACGTGACTTCACACAGGACGTCACAGCGGAGGTATGAGAAGTGTTCAGACTCTTCATGTATCTTAAAGGTAGATCCACCAGAATTTGCTAATGGATCCAGTGTGGAAAGGAGAGAAGTAAGGGATGACTCTGCATTTCCAGTCTGATTACTTGGAAGCAGGGGAGAGTCATTTACTAAGAAAGGGGTACCGGAGCCAGCAGTCTCAGGAGAGACCAAGAGTCCAGTGTTAAGTTCCAGATGCCAGTTAGGCAGGTAGTCAGATGTAAGTCTGACATCCAGAGAGATCTGGGTTTAAGATAACAATGTGGGAGTCATTAGCATACACATAACATTTTAAATGTGCAACTGCATGGAAACAGGGAAGGGAATAAAGACAAGGACCAAGTTCTGTTGAGGCCCCCACATTTAAAGATCTGGAAGGTGAGCAAGACTTACCCAGCAAGACCGGGAGCAGCCGAGGGTGGAGGAGGACTAAAGGAGAGGGAGGATCTTGCCGCCAAGCAAAAAAAATGATTGCATGTGAGAAGGACGAGCACCTGTGCCGGATGGTGCACAGATGGCCAAGTGAGGCCCGCTGTAGCTCCTCAGGGTACAGAGGGTGGACGGGGAGGTGAGGCAGAGGACGCTGAGCCGGCGGCTGGGTAGAGCAACCTGGAGGCCACTGGCGATCTTGAAAGAAGCTGGTTTTGGTGAAATCGTGTAACCAAGGCCTGCTCGGAGTGAGCTAGGAGGGAGTGGAAACAGGAGAAATGATGACAGCAAGTCTAGACAATTCTTCTGAGAATTTTCCCATATGGGTTTGGAGAGGAATGGGGAGGTTGCTGGTGGGTGTCCAAACTCAAGGACAAACTTCCTTACACACAAAAAAATAGCATTAAATGTCTTTGAATACTATTTTCTAAAGACAAAAGTTTCAGAAGAGAAATGTTCATTTCTGAGGGCTACAAATTATCTATTGATTGATCCATGCTGACTAGTTAATTATCTAGGGGTCCATACTAATGAGACACTTCCCTGGATGTGACCCACTGGACTGCCCATGGTCACAAAGACCAGCAAGGCCATGTTGAAGGTGTCCCCGGCCAAGGCAGGCACAAAACCAATTATCTACAATATACCAAAAGAGGAAGGCAGAAGCCCAGTGTTTTTTTAATGGAATAAATATATAGGGCAAGAAAAATACAAGATTAAACTTCAGGAAATCTTGTCGTATTATTCAAAAGAAACATTCTCTTCAGCACTCTCCAGTCCTAACCTAGACAGAAGTTAGAACTTAAAGACTTAAAAACTGAATTTAAATTTACATTAACTTAACTCATTTAAGCCATGCAACAGCCCAGTGCTGTAGACAACTACTACCCCTCATCTACTGCTGTGTAACAAACAACCCCAAACATAGGGACAAGCTAACAACTGCTTCACTATACAAGCAGAACCTGTGGATCAGGACACAGGATACACAGGGCACAGTCTGGGATGACTTGGTTTTGCTCCACAATGTCTGGGGCCCCAGTTGGGAAGACCGAATGGCTGTGGGCTGAAATCGTCTGCAGGCTTATTCTCTCCCATGTCTGGCTCCTGGGCTGGGATGGCTTATAGGCTGTGGACCAGCAGCATCTCCTGAATGATATTCTTATGGTAGTTGGCCTTCCTGTAGGCCTCTCAGAGCTCTGTGAACATAGGTTCCAGCAAATGAGGCCGCAGCTGCATGGCCTCTTATGACCCTGCCTCAGAGGTCACTGTTTTGTGACTTCGATTGTACTATGTTAGTCAAAGCAGTCACATTTCCCCCCAAATTCAAGGAGAAGGGAGAGAGACCTCTCAAAGAACCTGCAGCTTGTTTTGGGACCACCACACTGTATTTTGCAGGAGGAGGAAAATTAAAACAGAGAGTTAAGTAACTTTCCCCAGGTCACAGAGCTAGGTGCTAAAAGGAAAGTTTGGTATTTTAACCACTTAACTCTATCCCTTGCTGACCACCCTCTATAAAAGAACAATCCCATGCCCTCCCAGCACTGGGCCAGATCAGACTGCCTCATTTTCCCCATAGCACTGACCACCCCTGACACGACCCATGAGCGCTGGACTTTGTCTTGTTCGTACTTGTGTTCCTATCTCCTAGGACAGTGCCTGGCATACAATAGATGCTCAAAAAGCACTGTTAAATAAAAATGTCTGTTTACTTGACCAGTATCAAATACTTAAATAGAACCCTAAAATTCCCAAGAAGTCAATTTTTCAAAATTAGACTCTGCTCAACCACAAGCCTTAAGGATGGAAATTATAAACCCTTCAAGCATTCTTAACTCTATCTCCACAGATTCCTGCCTTCATCTCAAGGAGGCACAAGGTGGTTTTGCTCTCACACACTGTTTGAGAGGCTACATATCTTGGGGATACATATTTTACTAGTAATAAAAGAAAATAGAAGCCACCAAAAGAGACACCTTTCCTACAACCACTTCAGCCACCTTCATAAGAGCCTGCAGCTCTATCTGTACGTGTGCAGGCCATTTGCTGAGACCCTGCAGTCCCTCCTGGCTTCCCTGCAGCCGGCATCAACCCCTCCTCCTCCTACCCAGGCCCCGGACCCCAGGCCCCAGCCATCCCCAACTCCTTGTCCTTCCCCCAGTGAGAACATGTCCCCTTGTACCTCTGCCTCCTTCCCTGAAATGTGTTCCCCTCCACTCTTTCTAGTTTCCTTGGCTCAAATTAAGCACAGTTTTCTGTGGTGGACTGAATGGTGCCCCCAAATATATCCATTCTTAGTTCCTGGAACCTGTGAATGTTACCTTCTATGGTAAAATTTTTGCAGGTGTGATTAAATTAAGGATTTGGAGATGAAGCAATTTTCCCAAATCAGCCATGTGGGCTCAAAACACATGATAAATATCCTTATAAGACAGCACAGATCGGAGTGATGTGGCCACCAGTCAAAAAAAAAAAAGTGCCAGCAGCCACCAGAAGCTGGAAGAGGCAAGGCCGGACCCACCCCTCGAGCCCCCAGGAGGAGCACGGCCCTGAGGATGCCTTTGATTTCAGCTCAGTGCAACTGATTGCCAACTTCTGGCCTCCAGAACTCGAGGGAATAAATTTCTGTGTTTTAAGCCACCCAATGCATGTTAATTTGCTAAAGCCACTGAAGGAAACTAACACACCATTTCCAGAAAGCCTACCCTAACCACCCTTTCCTCCCATCCTCAGTGAGGTGGTTGCAGCTACAACCTGTATTTACTTTCACCAGGCTCTCTGCCAGGGGAGGCCAGCTCACCTGCCTCCAGGGGACAGCAAGCAACATCACAATGTGAAGTGGCCAGTGGAGCCCAGTACAAACTAAAGGGCACTTGTCCCTGAAAAGCAAAAGGAAAATGGGAACCACAAAAGAAATACAGAAATATTGCCAAAATATGAAAGATGGGTTACTAGGAGGCTGCGCAAATGGCCCACAGGCATGTAAAGAGGCTCAGACTCGTCAGTAATCAGAAAAACCAAAATAGTGAAATAAAATGAGATGTCAGTAAGCTGGAAATGTCAATCATTGGTGAGACTCAGGTTCTGGAACATCCACAGCCCACTGGTGGGAAAGGAATGCTGCAGCTTTTTCCGGAAAGTGAGGTCAGACACATGTGCAGCCACTCTTGGAAGGCTTCCCCAGAGAGTCTCTCCCGCGGGTCCATCAGGGGTACATGCGTTGCTCTGATTATCACAGCGGATGGCAGAGAATGGAAGCATCCATGTGTCTAGTGTCACTGGGGGAGGGAATAGGACCACACGGGACACGCACCCAGGAGCACCCGGCAGCAGCTGGGAGCTCTGACACGTATGGATCATATGTACATACATATACACACACAACAGCGTGATAGATCTTAAAACCCCAGGCTGAGTCCAAAAACTAACACCCAGAATGAGATCTCTGCAATAACGCTATTTATGTAAATTAAACTCTGAGAATACAAAGCACTGTATTTCATACCAGAACACTTACAAACGGAAGATAAATGTCAGATACATTAGCAAATTGCCTATAGGGAGACAAGGATGGGCATTAGAAGGAAAGTAAATAAAAAAAGAATAGATGCAAATGAGAGGGGCTTTGCCAGGACCGGTGGTATTAGGATGACAGTGTGCAATTAACTTATGAGTTCAACTCACTCAACTTTCTGCATCTGAGGATCGGGTTAAAAGAAAAATAATACGCTCTTTGGAGATCTGAGGGGAAGAAAAGCCTTCAAACTTTAACTCCTTCCATTGATGTAACAGCAGGGATGCCACATGGCTTCAGAAGCCAGGCCTTGACCAGACTTTTCCTTCCCAGAACACTTCCTTCCAGAGCCCAGCTGTCCTGCCGTGAGGTGGAAGCCCAAGCCACATGGAGAGACAGCACGGACATGCTGGAGCCTCACCTCCAAGTCATCCCGACCCGAGGCAAACACACAAACAAAGAAGCCGTGTCAGAAGTGGGTCCCCGGCCACAGTCTGCCAGCCCCCAGCTCTTGGAGTTACCTCCAGAAAGCCTTTTCAGCTCAGGCCCCAGACGTCACGGAGCAAAGACAAGCCATCCTTTCTGTGTCCTGTTCAAATGCCTGACCCACACGAGGTGTGGGCGTCATGAACGGTCGCTTTGCATCGCTAAGTCTGTGACACAGCTACAGGCAACCAAAACATGCCTTACTTAGAGGAGCTACTGCTGCTCAACTCTCACTGTTGCCCCAACAAAATGGGCGCCTAGATTAGTTAAACATGATGATTTCTTCAAAAGACCTGGAAAAATCCAGATTTTTTCTTCTGATTTAAATTTCAGCAGCTATGTCAAAGTTTTGTCTAAAATACCATGGAGGGCAAACAAATCTCATCTGGATTTCCCAACTGGCTCCTGAGTCACTGATGTGCAAATCCTTAAACTATGAAGAAATGCTGTCTGTCATTCTGCAGAGGTCTGTGCACTCACATATGTTTATCTCTGTGTTCCTCCCACTTTCACAGTCTAAAGATGAGGCCCCCTAGCCAGGGATTTGATCCCCCAGCACTGGCTGAGGTCAGGAGGTTGCCACTAATTAGCTGCTCAACCCTGGGTTACACCTCACTTCCCTTATCTCCCAAGTGGGGGCGCCAATATCTACTTAGCTGCTTTAGGGGTTGCCATGTAGCTGGATTCAAACAAGTGTGTGTATAAAGAAGTTTGTGAAAGATGATGTGGTACGTACAGGTGATGGGCTACAGGGTGGCCCCCAAGAAGATATGTCCATGTCCTGATCCCTGGAACCTGTGAATGTGACCTGGATCAAGGGTCTTTGCAGAGGAGATCAGATGGGCCCTAAATCTAATGACAAGTGTCCTTACCGAGACACATAGAGGGAGACAAATGCAGAAAGAGAAAAAGACCATGTGATGATGGTGGCAGAGGTAAAGGGATGCAGCCACAAGCCAAAGAATGACAGGAGCTGCCAAAATCTGGAAGAGACAAGGACCAGAATCTCCCCTGGAGTCTCTGGAGGGAGTGTGGCCCTGCTGACACCCAGATTTGGAAAAAAATTTCTGTTGTTTTAAGCCACTTACTGTTTGGTAATTTGTTAAGTCATCCCAAGGAAACTAGTACAATACTTAAGCAGAAGGATCACAGACCTCACTATTGATTCCTTTGAGCAGTGCACTGTATGGGGAGCTCTGCAGACCACTGGTCAGCCACTGGCCACTGCAGTTCAAAGAGATTCCTCCCTGAAACCACCCTTCCAGCCATGAGTCAGCAATACCTTATGAAATCACATCCATTCTGGGAGGAATTCCTCAAATCTTGCATTACTGTGCACTGTTCTCGTTTCCCTCCTGGTAGTATGATCTTGAAGGTGGTGAGCCACTTAGCATAGCAGAGATCCTCATCAGAGCCATCTGGAGCAGGTCCTTATATATGCTGAACTGGGGGCCTTGTCCTAGACTTAGGGAATCAACTGCTGGAGGTGGGAAGGATAAGAGAGGGGTTTGGGAATGGGTGTTTGAAACAAGCTCCTCAGGTGTTTGCTCTGTTCACTAAAATCCGAAAACCACCAGTTGGGAAGGAGCTCTAGAGGCCCTGAGTCAGACAGCTCGGGGCTGACCTCAGCCCTGCTCCTCACTAGGCATTGAAAGCTTAAGCTCTAAGGCTCAGTTTCCTCTTCTATAAGATGGGGATCAGAAGGACGGTCCATCAGAGGGTTATGCCTAAGGAGGGTTCTTAGGAGATCACACATGCACGTCGCCCAGTGCAGGTGCTTAATAAACCCTGGATATTGTTAACGTGATGGGGATGGGAAAGATGACCCTGCCCCACTAAGACCCTGGGCCCCCAATATCAGTACCACAGGAGCCTCCCCAGTCCCGACCCACCATTCTCCATGGTGACACACTCATCACAAAACTCTAATCCCATCGTGTTTGATGGAATCCAAATCACTTTCTCTAAGAAGGAAGATAAATACAGTGGTGACTCAAGTCTGTTTCTTTATTTAGGTCTTCTAAGACTATTAAAAGACTTTGGTATATGTTCTTAAGGAAAAAAAAGAAAACACTGACTTTCTCAGTCCTCTGCTTAAAGTCATTTGTCTTAGCATGGCACATAGTGACCTATTCCACCTCCTTCAGCCCATCTTGCTCAACTCACCTCCCTCAGTCTCCCTCCTTTAAATATTTGCAGTTTCTACAAAGCCTGGCACAATTTCAACCCCCATGCCTTCTATGTGCTCTTCCCTCTGCCTCTGATGCCCTTCTCCTTCTCTAGCCCACCCCCATTCATCTGTAGCACTCCTATGCATCCTGCCAGACTCAGCTTAACTACCACCTCCTCTAGGAAGCCTTCCCTGACTTCCTTGTCTCACCCCAATTATCCTAATAGCTGAGACTTTTACCTCTTTCTTTGTGCAACCCTCTCCGTAGTACATACCTCCCATAGCAGAGAACCTATGGTCCCAGGTCAGGACACCAGACTGTGTTTAAATCCCAGGACCATGACTTAGTAGTTGTGTGATCTAATCTTTCTGGGCCTCCAACCCCTGGTCTACACAGTATGAATTGTTGTTAACTTTAAGTGACGTGATTCTTGTTAAGTATTAAACATGGTGCCAGGCACACAGTAAGCAACTAAAAATGTTTGCCACTATCATCATAATTCTTCAGGGGAGTCTAATGATTCAAGTAAGGTAAACTCTTTATTTTCTTTCCAGACAGCCACAGAAAACTTATAAACAGATTCAATGATTAAATGTGTGAATCATAGAGGCCCAAGTGCAACAGGAAACTCAGAGATAATTTGGTCAAACTCTCTTTTAACCACAGTGAGACGATATCATTGTGACCTGGGGTCACAGAGGGCTCTGTCTGTGTAACTGAGGGATCCAGGACAAAGTAAAACCTCTCTGCAAACTCCATCCTCACAACTTCCTTGAGAACCAGGTGTGAGGCAAGGACTCAGAACCCCAGTTTCTAGATGAGGAAACTGAGTCACAGTGGTAGCATGAAGAGCAAAAGTTCGCACAGCCAGCAGGAAGGGCCAGTTCCTAAATAGTCTCTTCCATGCTATCAGTCAACAATCTCAAGATCAGGAAGTTATTTGGGTCATAAAAACTGTTCTTGTGGGAAATGAGTGTGAGATGATAAACATGAGATTGTGAGACCCACGAGGTGACATTCAGTTTTTGTTGTTGTTCTTGCTGAGCACTGTCTACAGCGAACGTTTGTCCGCTTTGATTCCAGAAAGTTTGGTAATGAGAATAAGTAATGAAGCATCAGCAGAGGCAACAGAGATGTAGAAAGGAGGGAGGTGGAATCAGACAGCCCCATGCTTACATTCCCACCCTGCCCCTTACTAGGTAGGACTTGCATGGATCCTGTGCGATTTAGGCGCTTCGTCTTCATCTGTAAATTGGCATAATGGTAATAACCTCCCTTCTGGATTTGTCGTCAGGACCTCAGATGATGTGCAAAGAACCCTTGACACACACACGGGCACTCTGTATGTAGTTCCTATCGCTATAATTGGAGTTGTTTGGACAACTATAAATGTAAGCTCTCCAGTTGGAAAGTGTTTGAAAAGACTGGCTTGTTAGAGAGATAGTGACTAAGAGAAAGAAATATTTTTTGAGCATCTGCCATGTGCCAAGCACTGTGCTAGCACTTTAAAGATGTGCTCTCATCCCTGTATCCTGCACCCCAGGTGCAGAACCGGGGAAGCATTCGATAAATGTGTGTTATACAGGATATGAACTTAATGTATTCACAGATGGATGGGTGGATGAACGGATGCATTTAGTCCTCACAGCACTGCCAAATAAATGTTATCATTTTCACCTCATAAAAGAACAAAGGCCCTGAGTGGAGGAATCACTCCTCCAAATTCATATGGTCAGTAGGTAGAGGAATCAGGACAACCAGGTAAGGCCTCTTTTGAAAAGTGCTCCCAGCTGAAGCCCAAACGATGAGGCTGCAGCGAAGGCGAGCACAGGATGAGAATTCCAGGCAGCAGGGACGCCCATGGGAAGGCCATGAGGTGGGGCTGACAGTGGCGTGTTGGAGCAGCAGAGAGCAAGCCATGGGGTCTGAGGGCAGGGCCCGTGGTCAGAGACGAACTCAGGGAGCAAGCTGGTAGTCAGAGCAAGTAGAAGATTCTAGGCTTCACTCAAGACTTTGAACTTTATTCTAGGCACAAGGGGAAGCCTTGAACGCATTTTACACAGGAGAGGGATATGATTCAAATTTCACCTTGGTGCTGTTTAGAAAATGGCCACAGGGACAGGACTGGAATCCAAGAGGCTTTCACAGCAAAAACATTGGCAAGAGCCAACGTGGCCAGTCCCCATGCTGAGAGCAGTAGAGATGGAGTCAAGTGGACCATCTGGAGAAGTCTTGACTCAGTCGACCCAGGAGACCATGCTAATAGACCTTGGTGTGGAGGATTAAGGAAAACCAAAACATGAAATTCAGTCTTCCGGCTTAGCCATTTCCTGAGATCCTGAAGGCCAGGGGAGAAGCAGGTGGCAGGAAGACCAGGAGTCTAGACAGGACATGTTAATGTTGAAAGCCTGTGAGACATCTAAGCGGAGGTGTTCAGACGAGACATGCCTCAGAAAGCTCTTCACATAGGGATGGCATTTAACTGTAGAATGTATAAAAGTACATTGGCTTGGAGTGGAGGAAAAGAGAGTTAAAAATCACAGAAGCAGTGGACCAAGCCCTGAGGAACTCTACTGTTCAGAGGCTGGGAGGAGGAGAAGGAGGTAAAAAGGAAACAATTAAAAACCAAGGAGGAAAACCAGGAGGCTCTGGGATGTTTCAGAAACCAGGAGAAGAAATCAGCGTTGACTCAAGGTACATAGAAATATAGAATTAGAAGGTCGGGTCACCTCGTTCACCTGCCTTCCTTTCATATGGGAATCTGCAGCCCAGAGAGGGGAAGTGGCTTGGCCAAGATTGCACAACTAGGTAACCTCAAAAGGACTTTTTAACAATGAGAAGTGTTGCCCAGCAGTAAAATAGACTCTCTGCTCAGGTAGTGGACGTCGTGCCATGCACAGAGGCAAAGAAGCTGGACTCTAGAGGACAGTCCTGTGTATGGTCGGGATGGTGGGACAGCAGCAGTTGAAGACATTTAGTTCAGCTCTAAGGACTCTCAGGCATGGCTAGAACACTTTGTTCTCAGGATTCTAGGGGTCTCTTTCCTTGGCACAAGAAAGAAAACAGCAAGGTCCACAAGTCCAATAAATGATCATATTGATGAACAATAGAATATTTGCACCGATCCATTTATAAAAAGTGTGCATCACAGAATGTCTGGCTGGCACACTGTAATGATGACAGGACAGAGATCAAAAGTAGCAGCAAGCTTCTGTGCACTTCCCCTCTCTGTGGGGAAACCTCTGTGTCTATACCATGATTCAAAAGTATCAAGAGCTTGAAGATGGAAGATTCTGCATCTCCAACGTCCCACGGGCCCACGATTGAA
This sequence comes from Manis pentadactyla, assembly GCF_030020395.1. Taxonomy (NCBI): domain Eukaryota; kingdom Metazoa; phylum Chordata; class Mammalia; order Pholidota; family Manidae; genus Manis; species Manis pentadactyla. The sequence continues at coordinate 13,864,115 of NC_080021.1, read as the reverse complement.
CGCCAGATCCCACTGGTCCTAGGAGCACAGGTCTGTCATCCCCATCGGGACGCTAGGCTGGGGCCTCTCTGCAGGCATCCGTGGGACAGAGCACAAAGCCTTTTGTAAACATTATCTTCATGACTTTCCTGTGAGACAGTGCATGAGGCAATCACCCCCACCCCTTGGAGGGAAGCGGGGAAAGATAAGGCAATGAGAGAACGCTTGGTGGTAAACCAAAGGCCCCCAGAACATGAGAGGGAGGGGCCTGGTACCTCTTTCACTCTGCTTCCCCCAGTCTGGCTTCTCTAAGCTCCCTGTTGACTTTCTCCTTTTCTCACTCACTTCCCTCCCCATCCCTTCCCTTAGACCTGCCTTCCCACGTCAACGGGCCACTCTGAGTAATTCCAGATACTAGGAGTACTCTGCTTTCTGACATGACACATCAGATGGTCCCTAAAACACACAGAAGGAGGGAAAAGTGGGTGCAGAAAGACGTAAGTTTTTAATTGTACAGAAGGTAGAAGAACCGAAGGGGAATCACACTAGAAGTAGTGACTCTATTTTGTCTCAAAAGTGACTGTGAGATGAGGAGCCCGTGGGAACTAAGGAAGATTACAGAGCTGAATAAGAGAGGGTGGGCCAAGGGCACCATGAGGACTCTCAGGAGACCCTGGGCCCAGCTAAGTTGCAGTGCTGTGAAATTGTGGTGGCAGCAATCAGCACAGCCGTGTGACCCGCTCCAACAGTGCTCAGAAGCCAGGGTACAGGAGCAGAGGGCGGTAGCAATGAGCAGATCTGGGGTTTTGCTGAAATGCTGTGACAGGCAGATAGGAGCTCAAAGAAAGCAAAGGCCTCGGGAAGAGAATCCTTCTGATGACCAATGAGGTGGCCTAAGTCAAGTAGAGGAGCTAATGCAGCCGGGAGCCACTGGCTGGGGGGAAATGGAAGGGAAGGCATGGAGACAGATGCTCAGAAGCCAGGGTCAGAGTGGGAGATGCTGCAGGCGAGCTTGCTGAGATAGAGCCATTTGTGCTGCCAACAGACAGGGCATGACTCTGGCATTGGGTGGCTGAGGTGGAGCAGAGGTGAAGGTCATTAGTGTTGACGAGGTCAAGGAATGAAGAAGTGATGCTGGATGCAATGTTCTCACGGGCACTGAGGTCAGTCGTGATGATGAAAAATGTGAAACAAAAGGAAAGACACTGAGCCAGGACCAAAGTCTTCAGAAAGTAGCAGGGGGCGGAGGGGCATGCAGCAGATGTTAAAGGATAGAATAAGCCTCCAAGGAGGAGGCAGCATGCTGGGAGGAGCAGCTACACACGCCAGAATGCAGCAGTGGAGGAGCTCCAGGGGAGCCAGTCCACACCGTGAAAGGAGATGCCGCTGCGGGAGCAGGTGCTCGTGGGAAAGCCGGGCCTCCTGGAAGGCAGGAGGCATATGCCCTGAGCAGGCTGAGATACACAACAGCAAGCAGAGATGAGAGATTTGTGAGAAAGAGGAAGGGGAAACAGGAGGCAGAGGGGACACGCAGAATGCACAAAAGACACAAGGATGCAGAAAATGTATTTTGGGACTCAGTGATAAAATCAAGATTCAAAATATATTAATGACAGATGTACAGATATATGTGGTTCTTTATAAAAATTTAAATTCTATCAGTGAAGCATTCTTGTCAAAAAATCAAAAGCACAATGCAAATGCCCATCAATAGGTGAATGGATGAACTGCAGTGGTGTATCCATATAATGAAGTTCTGATACCTATTACAACATCAAGGAGCCTGGAAAACATGCAAAATGAAATGAATTAGATATGAAAGCACCAATATTGTATGACTGACTTATATGAGGCCAACTCATATGCCTAGAATAGGCAAATTCACAGCAGCAGAAGGTAAAATAGTGGTCACCAGACAGGGACAGGGGCATGGGAGAAATACGAAGTTATTGTTTAATGGTACAGCGTTTCTGTCTGGGATGATGAACAAGTTCTAGAAATGGATAGTGTTGATGATTGCAAACATTATGGATGTACATAAAGCTACTGAGCTGTCATTTAAAATTATTAAAGGGGTAAATTTTATCTTATATGTATTTTACTGCAATTAGAAATATATATTTTGAAAAATCAAAACCAAACCTGGTCATGCCACTGGATTGTACTCTTGATTCATAGGAAAAATAGGAGACAGAGCAACAGGCATGTTAAATGACACCACTGGAATGCAATAAAGAAATTCAATATGAGAACCTCCACAAATAACAAGCAACCTGCTATCTTAGCCAACAATAATTCAAGGCCAAAAAGGAGAGATGAAGCAGAAACACATAAACCGAAAGAAACTTAAAAGACATTTCCATATTGAATCCTAATTTCAACAAAATCAATTGAGGTAATTTGAACACCAACTGGATGTTTGATGCTATTAAGGAAGTACTGTTATTTTTGCATGATAATGATTTGCAAGTATGTTGTTTTAAAAAGAATCTTTGTCTTTTAAAGATACATAGTGAAGTTTTCAGATGACATGATATTGTACATAAAAAACCCTAGAGAATCCACCCCAAAACTACTAGAACTAATAACTGAATTAGCAAACTTACAGGATATAAAATCAATGCATAGAAATCTGTTGCATTCCTATATACTAATGATGAACTAGCAGAAAGATAAATCAGGAAAACAATTCCATTCACAATTGCATCAAAAAGAATAAAATACCTAGGAATAAACCTAACCAAGGCAGTGAAATACCTATACCCTGAAAACTACAAGACAGTGATGAGAGAAATTAAAGGAGATACCAATAAATGGAAGCACATCCCATGCTTATGGATAAGAAGAATTAATATTTTAAAAATGGCCATCCTGCCTAAAGCAATCTACAGATTCAATGCAGTCCCTAACAAAATACCAACAACATTCTTCAACAAACTAGAGCAAATAGTTCTAAAATTCATATGGAACCACAAAAGACCCCGAATAGCCAAAGCAATCCCAAGAAGGAAGAATAAAGCTGGGGGGATTATGTTCCCCAACTTCAAGCTCTACTACAAAGCCACAGTAATCAAGACAATTTGGTACTAGCACAAGAACAGAACCATAGATTAATGGAACAGAATAGAGAGCGCAGATATAAACCCAAGCATTTATGATCAATTAATAGATGATAAAGGAGCCATGGATTAATCTAGCATAGTCGGATGCTACACTGAAGCTATAACAAATATTATTTCACAAATCCCAATTATACATTTGAGAAAATAGGTTGCAGTGAGGTTAAAACTTGCCCAATTTTCAACAGATGATAAGTAACAGAGCCAAAATTCAATTCCATACACAAAAGTAAACTTAAAATGGATCAAAGACCTGAATGTAAGTCATGAAACCATAAAACTCTTAGAAGAAAACATAGGAAAAAATCTCTTGAACATAAACATGAGCAATATTTTCCTGAACACATCTCCTCGGGCAAGGGAAACAAAAGCAAAAATGAACAAATGGGACTACATCAAGCTAAAAAGCTTCTGTACAGCAAAGGACACCATCAGTAGAACAAAAAGGCATCCTACAGTATGGGAGAATATATTTGTAAATGACAAATCCGACAAGGGTTTAACATCCAAAATATATAAAGAACTCATACACTTCAACACCCAAAAAGCAAATAACCCAATTAAAAAATGGGCAGAGGATACGAACAGACACTTCTCCAAAGAAGAAATTCAGATGGCCGACAGGCACATGAAAAGATGCTCCACATCTGTAATTATCAGGGAAATGCAAATTGAAACCACAATGAGATATCACCTCACACCAGTTAGGATGGTCAGTGTCGAAAAGACTAGGAACAACAAATGCTGGTGAGGATGTGGAAAAAGGGAAAGCCTCCTACACTGCTGGTCAGTAAGTAAATTAGTTCAACCATTGTGGAAAGCAATATGGAGGTTCCTCAAAAAACTAAAAATAGAAATACGATTTGACCTGGGAATTTCACTCCTAGGAATTTACCCAAAGAAAACAAGTTCTCAGATTCAAAAAGATATATGCACCCCTATGTTTATTGCAGCACTATTTACAATAGCCAAGATATGGAAGCAACTTAGGTGCCCATCAGTAGATGGCAAGTACCAAATGATTTCCCTCATTTGGGGAGTATAACAAGGAAGCAAAATTCAAGTAACAAAACAGCAGCAGACTCACAGACTCCAAGAAGGGACTAATGATTACCAAAGGGGAGAGGTGGGGGAGGGTGTGTGGGGAGGGAGGGAGAAGGGGATCAAGCAATATTATGGTTGGTACACATGGTGTGGGGGGCAGGGGTCATGGGGAAGGCAGTATAGCACAGAGAAGACAAGTAGTGACTCTGTGACATCTTACTACACTGATGGACAGTGACTTTATTGGGGTATGGGTGGGGAATTGATAATATGGGTCAATGTAGTAACCACAATGTTTTTCATGTGAAACCATCATAAGAGTGTATATCAATGATACCTTAATAAAAAAAATGGGAATGGGGAAGATGCAATGTCATAAGTGAATGACAGTCTTCACAAAACAAGATTTTCCATGAGTTATAATTGGTGCAGTTCATGGTAGTGATCAGTGCATGCAGATTATTATGCTATTAGTATCTCTACTTTTGAATAAGTTGGAAGTCTACTCTGTAATAAAAAATTTGTAGAAAATGAACTTTGATGAGATAACGTAACATGAACAAGAAGATATAAATGTAGATATGGGCATTAATGTAAATCCTATATTTGAGCTAGAATGGGTATTGAGACCAGGTGTCAAAAGTTCGGATGAAAATGGTCTGGGAACTTAGTTGACACCAAGATCAATATGAACCAGCAAAACGAAGCATCTGCAATAAAGCCAGTCCCAACTTTGGCCAAGATGCTCACAGGGATCGTTTGTGTCTAGGTTTGCTAAGGCATGTCTGGGGAAGTGTGCACAATTCCGGACCCAGGACATATAGGGCACATTGTCAAACTATAAGCTTCTTACTGCCAAGTTCAACATGGAGAAACCTTAAAACTCAGCTGAGGATATATAAGGACACAGTGGTGGACATTTCAGGAAAGCAGCTTTTGGCTAAACGTAGGGATAATCTCCACATCTGGAAGGAGCTTGTAAGTCACAGAGCTTTTCAATATGTTCCACTCTATCATCCTTAAGAACAGAGGAGTAAAATAAACATATCCCCTGAGGGAGTAGCACAGACTAGAAAGGGCTCAGAAATTTATCTGGTCTTTAAAAATCGTGTGAATTTGCATTCTAAGCAACCTCACCTTGAGCTGGCAAAGTTGATGACCTAGAAGAATGCATTCAGCTGGTGGCTTCCTCTGCTCCCAGCACATTATCCTATATTGGGTCTAAAAGGAGTCTTACCTCAGGTTGAGAGTCATAGAGGAATGGATAAAGCATGTGCTTTTCCTAGTTCTGTGTCCTTGAGCAAGTGATTTAACCTCTGAGTCTCAATGTTACTCATCTGTAAAATAGGATTATTTACACTTACCTTACTGAGTTTAATGCACGGATGAGAGATACTCTACATAACAATTACAATTATCATTTATCGCCCATTGCCACAAATTCTACACAGTCTGCTCTGACAATTATTTTGAAAACATGAATTCGTCCCAGCACAATTGATGTATTAGGGAACAATGCAAATTTTGTGTTTACTTACATGAGATTCCATCTGCAAGAAACACTAGAGGCACCCAGCCAAACCAAGCTATGTAAGAGTATAAAACACACTTCAAATACCTACCAGCTGCCTCAGTTGGAAACACAGGGTGTGTGTTATGAGCCACACCCATGCACATATGGTGTAACAACTTTCCATCTGATCTCAAATAACCCTTCTCTCACTACTTCACAATAACTCACAAGCTATAGCCCTTCTGACACGCAGTTACACAAGTCTCTCTTATGTTAAAGTTCCATATTTGTTGTAGTATTTATGCAGTTCTTGACCATTTAATTATATATATATATATATATATATATATGTAAAACGTGTGTGTGTGTGTGTATGTATGTGTGTGTCACCGGTGAAGTTTTTGAGGGTTTTTCCCCTAAGCCCTGTGGTTTTTATCGTGTGATTTTGCATAGCACAGCAATTTTTAGGAGCACCTATGTCATGTTATAGCAGATCTAGCTGTACTAAGCAATTTATATGCTTTCAATTTTCAATAACTCAATGAGATGAGTCCTATTATTGTCCTCACATTGTAGGTACTCAGTAAATGGTACTGCTGCTGTTACAAATAATAAGAATTAAATAAGTCCAGGATTGTAAAGGTCCCTTATCAGCCTCTGTGACACTTCCCCTCACTGATGGTCAAGCGGTTGAATGATCAGTGATAAGCTTCTGTTTTGGGTGGTGTGGGCCCTTCCATTTCTCATAGTTCCCAATTCGGTTCCTTTTGCCGAGGAGACCCAATCAGAAGCCTCAGTGAGTCACCCGCCTGGCTTCCATTCACCCTCCAGACAAGTCAGGCAAGCCCATGGCCTGGCCGTTCCCTCCTATTCAGTCCTGAAATCTGTCTTGTCAATCCACCCCTTCCTCTATGACTCAGTACCTTCACTAAAAGATCAACTGATCGATTTGCTGGAGAAGCTTATTAGAGCACAGCCAAATACTTTCCATAAAATCTGCATGATTGCTTGTGGCCCAGATGTTTGGAACGTCTTTATTCACTATGAAATGAAGGCCCAAAATGAGTCATTGGAAGATTCATGCAATAGACCAGGATTTGCTCCCAATGCCCTCCCAGGTCCCCATAATTCTCAGTGTCTCTATTTCTACAGGCCTCCCTTCAGGATAGCTTCTTTGGAATAAATGACCTCTCAAAATCAAAAGCTGAGAAGCTCAATTATTAATCAGTCAACAAACACATTTAGTTGAGAACCTGCTGGGCTCAGTGCAGGGTACAGGGAGCAGAGCTACAGGAAGTACAGGTGACACCATCCACCCACAGGGTTCACACAGCACAACGAGTTCATAGAAATCATCTAACACAAGTCTGCAGGTTTTAGACATATTTTCAAATTAAATTATGGGGAAGATGTCCCACTTCCCCTCTTCACTCAGATTTCTAGGGCAAAAAATGACAAGTGAAAAAGGCCAGCTTTGTTGCTTTTTACATTTATCAGCTTGAATAGTTTGGTTACCCTCACTAAGCCTCGTGGGACCATGCCGACATTAAAAAGTTGCTGTGTGGATTACAAAGTACATATATGGCATATAACACATCCAGCAGAGTAGCACAGGACAATCAAGATAGGTTAGTTGTCTCCCCTTTTAACTCAGTTAGCTCTTGGCCTTCGGGGTAGCAAGCACTTAGCCCAGGGAACTTTAAGCCATGTTTTCTACACAGGTTTACTCCAGTGTAGGTCCTTGTGGATTGGGATTCAGAAGCTAGCGAAGTATCCGGGTCTGAGTCCAGGAGAGATCACTCACCAAAAGGCCTCGGTATAGAGATCCTCACCATTCTTCAGCCCCATAGCTGGACCTCTGCAGAAGCCTCCAGAATTCTGGGTATGATGAAATTCAACCAGTCACTTCATTGGAAAAAGGAGCAACGCAAGCCACCACCCTTCGCCGACCACGTCTGCGTTTGCTGCTCTGAAACTGAGTTTCTTTTATCCTTCACAAGTGGTCACTGTAATCCATTAAACCACCTCTTAACTACATATGATATAAACATTTAGCTGCTGGCTCACTTTTCTCCAGGGGCTAAGGAGGGAATGATACTGATATCAATCAAATTCAGAAAAGATTTTCTTCATCGTGAAATATTACGATACTTCATTTTCCCAGCATTGTCAGGAATGAGTTGTGAAAAACCAGTGCATGTTCCTTGAAAGCTGTGGCTTCACATTTGTCTCGAGGCAAATTAGTACGCAAGAAAATTCCAAAATGCAGTATCATCCCACATAAGTGGCCTTTCCTGAGGACTTACCTGAACTGCATCAAAAATTATTGAATGTACTGTCTGCTAGAAACTTTAAATATATTATCTCTAACCTCTCAACAAACCCTGGAAATAAGGATTATTATTCTCAGTTTACAAATAAGGAAACTGAGGCCCAGAGAAGTTGAGACCAGAAGACGCTTCCTGGCCCCTTTCTGAGGGTGATCCTTGGCTCTATTAGGGTCCCATGGGATTTGGGTCCACAGCACTCAGGTACACACATGTAATTATATTCATCAAAACTGTGTTCAACAATCCCCCATTTCCTTTTTGTTAAATGTCTGTATTCCCCCCACTCAGCAACGTCCCCACAGGTAAGGACCATGTTGGTTTTGTTAGTGGTTAACAACCACGTGAGTCCCCTGGTGCCAAGCTCCCATCCAGACACTAGAGACTCGTGGTGACCCTGGTGAGGCCCTCGGAGCACTGCTCCGCAGCCCAAAGCTGCAGCCCCACCCCCTAGCCCAGGGCCTGGCACACAGCAGGCATTCAGTACCACCGGCTTCAGGACTTCCTGAAAGTCAGGCTCCTGCTCCCGTGTCCTGATGTGCCCCATCCTGCACCACAGGGCGTCTTCGTGTGTCCTTCACAAGGTCCTTCGGGACCTGGCTACTTCCTCCTGCTTCGTTCTTCCCACCTCACCTGCCTCCTTTACAACCCAGAAGTGCCAAGCCAAATAAACCTTAATTAAACAATGCTTTTTCAGATCCGCTGCCCTTGAACACACCATCCCCTCTACGTGGATTGCAAGGCCCATCTGACTCAAACTTCTACACAAAGCCACCTCCTCTCTAATGCCTTCCCCAGCCCTCCATGGCTAACCAAATGCCCTGCTCTGGGCCACCCTGGAGCCCCTGGTTCACACCTGTGTGAAGGCATGTCCCCACTGCACCGGCGTTAATTACTGCTTCGCTGCCTTTGCAACTGGGCACTGAGCTCTTGGAGGAGAGATAGACACCACCCACTGCTCGTCCTTGCGTTACTGTCCTTTGCAAGTGTTAGCTAACCTCACTATGTGGCTGGAGCAATAAAGACATTCGTTATCTCACAAATAAGAAGGCTTGGGAGAATGGACTAACAGTTACCAAAGGGAAAGGGACTGGGGAGGACGGGTGGGAAGGGAGGGATAAGGGTGGGAAAAAAGAAAGGGGGCATTACGATTAACATGTATAGTGTAGGGGGGGCACGGGGAGGGCTGTGCAACACAGAGAAGACAAGTAGTGATTTTAAAGCATCTTACTATGTTGATGGACAGTGACTGTGAACGGGTATGTGAACGGGTATGTCGGGGGGACTTGGTGAGGGGCAGAGCCTAGTGAACATAATGTCCTTCATGTAATTGTAGATTAATGATACCAAAATAAAATTTTAAAAAAGAAGGCTTGGGGTACAGAGACCCCAGGACCGCTTAATTCAAAACATCAATGAGCACTTCAAAGCACTGACACTTCCCATAGCCCCATTCTGTCATCCCTGTTAGCCATACCGTGACATGATTACAAGAGGCCCACCACAGTTTCAGGCATCACGCTTGGACACAGCAATGTCAGCAAAGGGGAAAATGTGGAGAATGGGGAACCATCCCGTCTCTGGTGTCCCCTTTTAAGATTGAAAACCACTTGCCAGTCATCCAATCAGATGGCCCTTCATATCTAATGGGCCAGACATAGGTCATATGTCCATACACAAACCAGTCCCTGGTAGAGACAATGAGAATACCCTGATGGCTAAGATGCAGCCTCAGAGCAGGGAGAACAACAGGGCTCTGGCAGCAGGAGGAAATGCTGGGAATGGATTCAGTTGACAAACCAGTAGCGTCTGCCACACCCCTTGTGACTTTTTACTGCTCAGACTCACTATTCCCCTAAATGCACAAGTTTGCTGCCAACACTGGGACTCTTGCGATGGTAGATATCAGTAAAAACTGGCTGGTTTATTGGAAGAAGTTACCAGGTCAGGAGTTACCACCTCTACCTGGTTTTTCCCTGTGCAAACCCAACTCCAGCCAAGTCCTCCTGCGTGCTCTAGGTTGGTACTGTGAATTTATTCATTCACTCAGCAAAAATGTGGAGTTCCATCCCCTGACAGCTCATGAACTAGGTGCTAAGGACACAGGAAATAAGCCACATACTCTGTCCTCAAGTACAATGGTCCATTCTCCAATGTTATTTGCTTTTTCCTCTAAAATATAAACAGTACAGACATTTCCACTGCAGAGATTAGGAAATCAAGGTACAAATTAGCAATGTGATACTCCTGCCAGCACAGAGCTCTTCTAGACAGAAGTGATCAGAAATACAACCAGTCAATTATGGGTCTGAATCTAATTCTGGGTGGCTAATAGACAAAGACCCCATCTGAGACCTACTCCACAGAATATGGTGACCAAAGAAGCATCTTGTCTCTGGAAGAAAAGGCTCCCATGGTCAAGTGACTTTGTAAAATGCTGCCCACTAGCCCTGCCTTCCTTTAAAGATTCACAATGCATTTTAATGCACTGAAGGCTCTGAGAAGTCCTACAACAAATAAGCCAGTTTGGCCCAGCATGTCAAAATTTTTCTTGCTCTCAGAGTACTTTCTCACTGCATGGCACCCCCTTAACATCATTCATTCGTTAACTAAATAGTTACTGAACATCTGCTATGTGACGCATGCTGAATCCTTTTGAACAAAATAGACAAGGTCCCTGCCTTCATGAACTTCATAAAGTAATGGAATAAAATTCCACAACACCAGTTTATCTTGAGGGTATTAGATAAACTTTAATCCTTAGTCCCTTCAACACCAAAATAATGCTTCCTGGGGTGACGAATACAGATATGAAACTATGGTTTACTGACTGTTTTTGTAACAAATTACTGAAATTGATCCCCAAAGATACTATTATTAATCCATCCAAGGTGGTACAGATGAGAATCTAACCTTGGACCATCTCTCTGAGGCTATTATTATCTATACAATCCATGTGTTTCAGAACATCCTTGGACATATTATTATATCTAAGTGCAGTCACAAAAAGTACCAAAACCTTGGTAGCTTAGAACAACGAAAACTTATTTCTAGTTCATGTCTCACATTGGCTGAGCTGACGACTGCAGGTTAATAACGGTGGTTCTGTGCTGTGGACTGAACAGTGTCCCCCAGGATCTGTATGTTGGAATCCTGAGGCCCAGTGTGATGATATTTGGAGGTGGGGCTTTTGGGGGTTGAGTAGGTCGTGAGCGTGGAGCCCTCATGAATGGGATTAGTGCCCACATCAAAGAGGCTTCGGAGAGATCACACATCCCTTCCACCGTGTGGGGACACAGGGAGAGGACAGCTGCCCCTGAGCCAGGAAGCAGGCTCACACCAGACACTGAATCTGCCCTGCGCCTTGATTTTCGACTTCCCAGCCCTGCAAACTGTGAGCATAAATTTCTGTTGTTGATCAGCCAGCCAGTCTATGATACTTTTGTTACAGCAGCTGGAATAGACTGCGATGCTCTGTGCCACCTATGTCCTCATGCCGGGATCCAAGCTGAAGGGACAGCCCCTGTGTGGAGTGTGCCACTCTCACGGCAGGAGGAAAAAGCAAGGGAGCTTACAGAAATGTGTGATGATTCCTAAAGACTTCTGCTCAGGTGCGACATGGCCATGTCCACTCACAACCCACTGGCCGCACCAAGTTGTGCGGCTAAACCCCAAGTTGGTCAAGGAGGCAGAGAGGCATCCCCTCCCTCCTCCAGGAGACACTGCCACTCACCTGGCACTGGGAAGGAGGGCCGGGTGCAGCCCTCTTGCAGGGAAGGAGCAGGGGGCGAGTAACTGTGGACAACACGGAGACCTGGGGGAACAGGCTTGTGCAGGGTTATAAGGATGGGCTCTGAAGCCAGACCAACCTGAATTCGAATTCAGCCCTCCCAGATTTGAGCTGGATGGTCTTGAGGGTATTAGATAAACTTTAATCCACAATCCCTTCAAAGGTAAAATGGGAACAGTAGTGTCTACCTTATAAGGTTTCTGATGAAGATTTAATGAGGTAACTTAAATTCTTGGCACAGTGCCTGATACAGTAAAATCCTCAGTGAATGGCAAATATAATCACACACCAGAGTTTTCCTGGCATCTAAATCAATGGTCAGCACACTGCACTCCGAGAGTGCCTAAGGTGCTTACCCTTCCTCCCCCCATCCTGACCTTCCCTCAGCAAGTCTGCACCTCAGCCTAGAAAAGGCCACGGTGTCCACAGTGACATGAAGGAAGAAAAACAAAGAAAAAGATAACAAGTGACAGATTTGACAAGCTGCTCCTTTAGAACTGCTTAATCACAGGCAAATCAACCCTAGTGACATATGCAAATGAGTGCCTGGGACAAGTAAATATACCTTGGCCTCCTGGTATTCAAATCTGGCTTTGGAAGGAAAAGAAAATTCACCCAGGAGTCAAAAAATGAGCTTGCTGGATGGGGGTCAGTGTGGAAGCCTCCAAGCTCTCAACTACCAGCCTAGGTTACTGGGAGGACAGGGCATTGTCACCCCTTCTCCTTATGAGGGAAAGAAACTCTGTTCCCTCAGGTTCTGGCTCAAAGGGGCCCAGGCCATGTGCACCTACTTCCTCTTTGATAAGGGGGACTGATTTTCACCTCATGAAACTTGTGCCCTTGCAAACTCCCTCGAGGTCATTGGCAATGCAGAGGTTGTCTCACTGTCTTCAGTAACGGCCCACTGAATTTTTGGGACAGATGCTCCTAGGTAGCCAGAAAGTAGTGTCAGAGGGGGTCTCAGGCAGCCTGGGTCACAGAGCAGCTTCTCCCACTTCTCATCAGAGCATCTCATGATTTGCTGAAATACCAGCAGCATTCGCCAGCCCCGCAGCCACTACGGAGCCCGGTGGTTACGAACACTGAGACTGCGTCACCCAGCCTGGCTCAAATCCTGACTGTGTCATCTTGAGCAAGTTATGTAATAGATTTGAAATTTGCTTTCCCATCAGTAAAAATGGGGATGTTAATATATGTTTCTTCTTCATTCTTCAGCCATCCTCATAACTCTAATTATCACTATCACATAGGTGACTGATAGACATGTCATTGCCTGAATTAATCCATAATCTGGAATAGTGTCATTAAAATATTATTGACATATACATAAATTTAAGGTGTACAGTGTGATGGCCTGATGCCAGTATATACTGCAAAATGATTACAATAAAATTAGTTTACAGCTCTATCCCCTCACATAATTACCATTTTTTTCTTTTTGTGGTGATAATATTTAAGACCAACTCTCTTAACATCTTTCATGTCACCATGCTATACCCTAGATCCCACGACTTATTTCATCTTCAAGGTGAGAGTCTATAGCCCTTGACCAATATTTCTCCATTTCCCCCAGTCTCCACCTCTAACAACCACCATTCTGCTCTCTGTTTCTGGGTTCAGCTTCTTTAGATTCCACATGTAAGTGACAACAGTATTGGCCATTCTCTGTCTGGCTTATTTCACTTGGCAAAATGCTTTCAAGGTCCATCCATGTTGTTGCAAAAGACAGGATTTCCTGTGTGTGTGTGTGTGTGTGTGTGTGTGTGTACACACACCACATTTTCTGTAGTCATTCATCCATTGATGGATAAATTTAGGTTGTTTCCACATCTTGGCTACAGTGCATAATGCTACAATGAACATGGAGAATTACTTCCGAATGCTTGTATTAGACCCCCGTATTGGACAAAAACCTTAACATATCTGCTCAAAATGATTTTCACATTGATGGATTGTTGTATTATTTTTTCAAAGTATTTGCTACCCTAATAGGTACCCCTTTTTATAAGGTTATTATACTTCAGCAAAATGTTTTTTTTAAAATCAGTTGCCATTCCCTGCCATGCTTCTCCTGGTGCTCTTCTGGGAGAAGGAGACAACAGCACACCCCTGACCTCGGACTGAGCCGTGAGAATTTCTTTCATTAGTGGAATATTCTGTGCTGCTACCAAGCGGGAACAACCAGAGACATGTGGTTCCACCATTTTTCTTTCCCTCCAACACAAGAATGCCAGTGTCCAAGGTACCAGCTGCCTCTTCCAGAGAGAGAGTTGGAGCTGACCTGTGCCCCACATGTAATGGGACTAAGAAATACACCTGGGTCCTGTGAGCCACTGAGATATTATGGGTATGGCTGTTATCACAGCATCACTTAGCCTAAACCACACAACAGCTGTGAGGGAGGAAGGGAATGATTACCCCATTTTACAGATGAGGAAACTGAGGCTTGACTTCCTGGAAGCAGTGGAGCTGGAGAGTGACAGCACTAAGCCTCCAGTCCATGTCTCTTGGCCCCGAACCTCGAGTTCATCCTAGTATATATGCCATTTGCTTCCTGAACAACGCTGGGTTCCTTCATAGAACTTCTCATAGTTGGGAATTACATTTACTTTTTCTTATTCTTTGTCTGATTTCCCCATCCATCTAAGCTCCATGAAGGCCAGAAGCATGTCTACCTTTTTCATTAATTTACCCTTAGCTTAGTGCATACTAGACATTACACCTGAATGAATTAATAAATGGATGAATGGATGGATGTATAAACTGGCCCATCAATGCCTTGATCCGTCATTTGTCTTTATATTGGGAAGACAAGATGGCCTCAGAAAGTAGAAAGATTTTAAACTAAATAGGGACAAATAAGTCTGGTCAAAGATTTGGATGGATGGCATGGCATGCTTATTGCCTGAATTATTCACTTCCTTTAAGCCTACCACCGCCATCACTCAAGCCCTGCCAGGGGAAGGGATACCTATAGCTCCCAAACTGATGTAGAAAGCTCAGCCCATTGGAACTTCAAATGGAGCCCATCACAAGCCAGCCTCTTCATCCTCCTCCTGAAATCTGCCTCATCGTTGGCATTTGCTGTCTTGGTAAGGGCACCACATTGCCAAATCACCCAATCCAGAAATCACAGAAGTCTTCTGGATTCTTCCCTTATGTCCAAAATCTAATTAGTCACCAAGTCCACCTGATGTGTTAGACTCCTCGTCATGTCCTTGGCTCTTCTGACCTGAGTTCCAGGCCTCTTCCTCTCACTTAGACTTCAGCAGGTGTACTGTTTATGCCCACTCCCTGGCTCCTCTAAAATGCTTTCCATGCTGCTGTTGCCAGACTTCCAAAACAAACCATACGTGCACATATACATTCATAAATAAATAGCCTTCTGCTTTAAAGAGGTGAGGGGGGCACTTAAGATATAGTTGGCTCAGTGATTTGCATACTTGTTTAATCCTGACAATCACCTTAGAGCACTTGTTGAAAATACAGATTCCTGGGTTCCACTCTCAACCTACTTATTAGAAGACTTTTAGGAAGAGGCCTGGAAATCTCTTTTTAATAAATGCCTCTTATGATTAGGCAAATTTATGGTATTATGATAGGAAACACCAGCATAGCTGCTAATTAGAATGAGATTCAGCTGTGTTGGATATAAGTATAAAATATTAACATAGAAAGGCTTAAATAATATAAAGGTTTAATTAGCTAGTACAGTGGGGAGTCTGGAGGCAAGTTGTTCCAGGTTTGGTTCAACAGCAAAGTCACTACACTGGGTCAGCATCTTTGCAATTCCTTGAACTTCCCCTCATGGCTACGGAATAGCTGCCACAGCTCCAAGTATCACATCCTCACATAACAGTATCCCAAGCAAGCAAAGAAAAAGAGAGGTGCAGTTATGCAGGAGAGAGAGAGAAGGGGCAAACCCCTTGTGCCATTTTGTCCTTTTATCAGAGAGAGATTTTTTTTTCCCAGAAGCCCACAAGCAAGGTACTTGTCAGAGTTGGATTACATGCTCACCACTAGTCTAGACCAACCACTAGCAAAGAGGAATGGAATCACTGTGATTACATTAGTGCTATAAGGATTTTTCCCCTATGGGTTGGCACACAGCCACCCCAATAAGGTCAAGTTTCCTTTAGAAAAGGGAATAGAAGGGGATATGACTCTTGGGACCCTGGGAGTCATCAGTGCTGTTCACCAAATATTTCTAGTTGTCCATCCCTTCTACAAGGCAAGATTGCCCTCCCCATCTCTGTCCAGTGAAATGTGAGCAAGAGTAATCTGTGTCACTTCCAGGAAAAGCTTTAAGAGCCAAGGCAAGATTTACCACATGCCCTTTCCTGACATGAAAATCATGAAACCAAATTCATGGAGCATCTGTCAGCTGGGCTCCTGAGTGACCAAAACGATCTGAGCATCCCCCACTAGCCCCCAGTGGACAGGTAGCATGAGCAGAAATTAATCTTTAGTATTACAAATCTCTAAGATTTGGGGGTTATTTGTTACTGCAGCACAGCACAGCCTACCCAGCTGGAAGGAGGGTCTTGTAAACCACACAGATGGGGAAGTAGAGCCTGGGAACATCCTCTGGGAAAACTGCACAGAAGCACCTGCAGGAAAATTTCATTTGCAGCAGCTGGCGTAGCAGCTGGAATATTCTCCTCTTGACTACTGTCTTGCTGACAAAAAAGCCTTTCTCACTCTGAAAGAAGCAAGTGGTACCCCTGAAGAAGATGAGGCCATTTTTCTTTCTCTCCCCTCCTAGTTCTCTCAAAATTCAAAAGACAAATAATCTCTGAAATAGAAACATTAACTAAGTGCTTATTATGTGTGGAGCCCTGTACTAAGCACTGTCATCACCAGTAACTGCATGCGATCACTGCTGTTATTATCACTTTCACTTTTCAAACAATGAACTTGAGGCTTACGAAGTTTTAGTAACTCACTCAAGATCATACAGATAGCATGTGTTGAAGACATGATTCAAAGCCAGTCTGTCTGACTTCACTCCTGCTTGTTGTGCTACACAGTCTGTGTCCTGGGACAGAGGAGAACAGAACTCCAGCTGTGAAATCTGAGAACTGATTGCAGGTGCCTCTCTCTCCCAGGGACCAGGTGAGTCCGTGATCTATAGAGACCCAGTTCATCAGAAGTGCACCAAATCACCATCAAAAGGGAGAGTGGAAGAGAATCAGCATCCTCCAAGGTCATTTTCATGCCCACACTATTTGTCATCTTCTCTTGGTGTCACCTCCATCCCTCACCAGCAGCTACATGATGGCACCATAATACCAACAATGTCCATCAGGATCACTTAGATGGGCTTCACTTGGGCTGGCCTAGGTTATAAGGAATCAGAGTCTCAGGGTAAAGTCTAAACAAACACAGCAATTCACTCAAGGCAAAAGATGACCCCTTAGGTACCATTCACCATTCCCACCTCTGTACCTTGACACAGCTCTGTTGTCTATGTGGGATGTTCTTCCCATGTCCATATTCCTTACATATCTGTCTCCCCGACTAGCCTGAAAAAGTATAAGCAAAGGGAGTACATTTTATTTATCTTCACATATCTTGAGCCCAGCCCATTGCCTAGTACATAGTGAGTGCTCCGTAAATACATAAATAAATACTATAGACCAAGCGAGGCCTGGACCTTCATGTTCTACAGCACTTCATTACCTACAAAATGCTTTGACTTTTGTGCTTCTCCACAACTCTGTGAGTCAAGCAGCCCAGAGTTCATTCCTCTTTTAAGGAGGAGAAACCAAAGTTCTAAGATTTCAAGTGACTTGGCCAAGATCACCAGTGAGCAATCAGTAGACAGCCCAACACCAGACTGTGTTAAACATGTAGCAGTAACACAGTGAATACTTGGTAGGAAGATAGAAAGAGAGAGAAGAAACCAAGAGAGGGAGAGAGAGGAAAGATAGGCGACTGGGATCCAACCCTAATCCTATGGTCTGCCCATAAGAATTTGGCAGGACCCACACTGAGGGGCTGAATCAATAATTGTTTTTATAGCCAGAGTTGAGTGCACACATTTTCACACTGATGAGTTATCAAACAGCAATTTTAGTAATGTCATTAGACTGTAATAGAGATAGAATGCAATTTAGATATGCATATCCTCTTTCTAATCATTATTCGTCCTTCAGCCTTAGAGGTCAAGTTGAATTTAATCTTCCTCCATGGCCATGCTTGAGGTTTCAGTCTCCCCATTCTCACTGTGCCTCCTGTAACTTCCATTCAGCACATAACTGGAAAGGCATGTGTCCAGAGGCTGGGAAGGTAGGGTGATTCTTCTTTGTTAAGACAAGGAAGGTGTAGTGTAATGCTGGTTTTCCTCAGATACTCACTCTTGTCTACACCTCCCCAAATATACTCCTCTTGAATACATCATTGCATATTTCAGAAAACTCCCAGTGGTTCAGCAAACAGAGATGACTGTTTGCATGGAGGTTTTCAGCAGCCTTAGCAAGCATGATGTTTGAATCCTTGAAATCATCTATTTTTTTTATGTGTAAATAAACAGTGGGAGGAAAGGAGAAGACATCCATACAATTTTAATGAACAAGATCCCCATCGGTCATCAAAAGAAAACAAAAGGTAGCTTAATGGGCATGAGGAAGCTATTTTTCTAGTGATTTTTCTGCTCAGATCTCCTGGGAAGAGGAGTGGCTTCTAAATTAAAAAGAAAAAATGATGCTCTCAGTCTATTTTTTTCCTGTCATTTAATTGTCTTTGATCTTGCATTTCTAAGAAAGAAGCGCTTAACCTCCAGAGTAAGATCAATGTTAGAAATGCACGCTTTATTTTAAGATCTTTTTTGAGCACATAGAAACTCTGTGAATCAGGCCAAATCTGTATCTTCATGTATAAATTTTAAAAGATGCACACAATGTGTTACATTCAAACAACCAATATACTTCAAAACTATTGGCTAAATTCAGGCATAAAACTGGCTTTTTCCTCAGCCATCAATAGCAATAGTTTCCCAAATAAAATTTACTCAATTAAATTTAATTATTCGTCATGTTTTAAAACCAGTTTACACATGGACACTAACCAAGTAGATTCTCCATTCACCAAAACAGCAGATTCTCCACGGATTTCTCCTGAAAGGAGGTGAGAGGCCTCTGTAGTCACACAAGCAGTCTATCATGGATCTGTTTAAATTCCCTTTTCAAGTGAAAGAAGTGTATTATGTTACCAGAAGGGTACTCCATCATCTATAATAAATATTCATCTGCGTGTATCGTGCACTTGAGCTGCATGACTGATGAACTCCAGCTCCGGAAATGAATGGGAAAGTCACTAAGACAAATGTCACCTTTCAGGGCTGTTCTTACAGATAAATTGCAGTTAGATTTAAACAAAGTCCACAATTTCATGCTCCCCAACTGGTGCCTAATTCAGCTCAGATAGCCCCACTCTCCACACAATGGTGTGAAAACCCAGTTTGATTAGTTGGGTTTTGGCAAGGTCTACTAGGGATCAGTCAACAGTTTCTGCCCAGTGGTCCTATTATTGAAATACAACTCTGCCAAATACACTTGCCCAAGTATTTATGCAATTTGGCCAATTTAAATTGTGGGCATCTTCATTCATGGTTGGTAGGAGTACACAGATGTACAGTTCTTTGGGAAAGCAATTTGACACCGTACCAGAAAACAGCATTTACTCTTTAAATCAGGGATCTCCCATCTGGGGATTAATCTAAAGTCTTTGTTAGGGGGACCATTTATCTCCCAGTCCTTTGGGTTCTTTTTATGGGCGGAAATTCCACACCCCAGAAGAGTCAGAATCCCCCCCCCTCTTTCATGGTTCCCAGGTGGGAGAGAAAGGCTCCATTAATGTGTACATTTGGGAGAAGGATCCCCACAAGACCCTTCATACATACCCTGGACTCCCTTTTTCCACGTTGCCTTCTGGGAAGCTTCTTTTGTTTTACAATGGGCAAGATGAAATGTCAAGTTCAATTCAGGGGAAATAGTAGGAAATCCAAATGGCTGATACGTTATCTTCCATCCGTCTGATCCTAGCACTTCTTTCATTGCATCAAATCTTATAAAGAGAGAAATTCTTCCAATACTAGCCTTCATCAAACATCAATAAGCTTTAGACCCAAAGACAGCCACAGTGGTGTCATTTACTAACCAAAAATGGAAAAATTTCAGGAGCATAATCCACTTGATATAATGTGTAATATTAGCAGCCATTACAAATAGTCTAAATATGATGTGTAGAACTTACTTTAAAATAATGAAGCAAAAAACTGAGAAATAGATAAAACAATGCTAATGAAACATCAACATTTGTTAAAACCTAGTCATGAAAATGTTAAGTGCTCATTATATTGATTTCTCTCTAAAAATAATCAGGAAAACAGTATGTGGGTCACACATCTTTAACTTCTATGTGGATATTTTATAGGAATTTTTATTCATTTTTCATATTTGATAATAACAGGTGCTCCTTGCTTGCAAAGGAAGTTTCGTAACTTATAAGATAGTAGAATGGGCAGTGTTTACTACTGTGAGCTAGCTCAAAACAGTCTGTACTGAAGTATTTAGAGCTGGAAATTCCTTGAGGGGTATTCAAACCAGTATGTATGCCTTATTTATTGTTTCAAGAAAGCAGAAATTGATACATTTACTCCCAGACACCTCTTGCCCTCACTGAAATGTTCCAGGTGTAATTGTTCTTGTGTAATTCTGTAGGGACTCTTAAAAATAAAGGTGTATCTAAGCCTTCGTAGGTCAAAAAACATAAAGGAAAAAATTCTAACACAATCTCACAGTTAAGCTCCTTGTTACTTACCTAAATGAGTTGAAAACTTAATCCACATGAAAACCTGCACACAAATACTTATAGCAACTTTACTCATAATCGTCAAAATATGGCAGCAACCAAGATGTCCTTTTATATATGAATAGATAAATAAGTGTGGAGCATTCATACAATGGAGTATTATTCAGCAATAAAAACAAATGAACTACCAAGCCATAAAAAGGCATGGACAAGAGGGGCGGAAGATGGCGGCATGAGTAGAGCAGCGGAAATCTCCTCCCAAAACCACATATATCTATGAAAATATAACAAAGACAACCCTTCCTAGAATAAAGACCAGAGGACACAGGACAACATCCAGACCACATCCGCACCTGAGAGAACCCAGCGCCTCGCGAAGGGGGAGAGGAGGGCCACAAACCAACAAGAAAGGAAGTCCTTCCAGCCGTCACTTGTCCCAGTTCTGCAGACTATTCCTATCACCATGAAAAGGCAAAGCTACAGGCAGACAAAGATCACAGAGACAACACCAGAGAAGGAGACAGACCTAACCAGTCTTCCTGAAAAAGAATTCAAAATAAGAATCATAAACATGCTGACAGAGATGCAGAGAAATACGCAAGAGAAATGGGATGAAGTCTGGAAGGAGATCACAGATGCCAGAAAGGAGATCGCAGAAATGAAACAAACTCTGGAAGGGTTTATAAGCAGAATGGATAGAATGCAAGAGGCCATTGATGGAATTGAAATCAGAGAACAGGAACGCATAGAAGCTGACATAGAGAGAGACAAAAGGATCTCCAGGAATGAAACAATATTAAGAGAACTGTGTGACCAATCCAAAAGGAACAATATCCGTATTATAGGGGTCCCAGAAGAAGAAGAGAGAGGAAAAGAGATGGAAAGTATCTTAGAAGAAATAATTGCTGAAAACTTCCCCACACTGGGGGAGGAAGTAATCGAACAGACCACGGAAATACACAGAACCCCCAACAGAAAGGATCCAAGAAGGGCAACACCAAGACACATAATAATTAAAATGGCAAAGATCAAGGACAAGGAAAGAGTGTTAAAGGCAGCTAGAGAGAAAAAGGTCACCTATAAAGGGAAACCCATCAGGCTAACGTCAGATTTCTCAACAGAAACCCTACAGGCCAGAAGAGAATGGCATGATATATTTAATACAATGAAACAGAAGGGCCTTGAACCAAGGATACTGTATCCAGCACGACTATCATTCAAATATGATGGTGGGATTAAACAATTCCCAGACAAACAAAAGCTGAGGGAATTTGCTTTCCACAAACCACCTCTACAGAACATCTTACAGGGACTGCTCTAGATGGGAGCACTCCTAGAAAGAGCACAGCACAAAACACCCAACATATGAAAAATCGAGGAGGAGGAACAAGAAGGGAGAGAAGAAAAGAATCTCCAGACAGTGTATATAACAGCTCAATAAGCGAGCTAAGTTAGGCAGTAAGATACTAAAGAGGCTAACCTTGAACCTTTGGTAACCACGAATTTAAAGCCTGCAATGGCAATAAGTACATATCTTTCAATAGTCACCCTAAATGTTAATGGGTTGAATGCACCAATCAAAAGACACAGAGTAACAGAATGGATAAAAAAGCAAGACCCATCTATATGCTGCTTACAAGAAACTCACCTCAAACCCAAAGACATGTACAGACTAAAAGTCAAGGGATGGAAAAACATATTTCAAGCAAACAACAGTGAGAAGAAAGCAGGGGTTGCAGTACTAATATCAGACAAAATAGACTTCAAAACAAAGAAAGTAACAAGAGATAAAGAAGGACACTACATAATGATAAAGGGCTCAGTCAAACAAGAGGATATAACCATTCTAAATATATATGCACCCAACACAGGAGCCCCAGCATATGTGAAACAAATACTAACAGAACTAAAGGGGGATATAGACTGCAATGCATTCATTCTAGGAGACTTCAACACACCACTCACCCCAAAGGATAGATCCACTGGGCAGAAAATAAGTAAGGACACGGAAGCACTGAACAACACAGTAGAGCAGATGGACCTAATAGACATCTATAGAACTCTACATCCAAAAGCAGCGGGATATACATTCTTCTCAAGTGCACATGGAACATTCTCCAGAATAGACCACATACTAGGCCACAAAAAGAGCCTCAGAAAATTCCAAAAGATTGAAATCCTACCAACCAACTTTTCAGACCACAAAGGCATAAAACTAGAAATAAACTGTACAAAGAAAGCAAAGAGGCTCACAAACACATGGAGGCTTAACAACACGCTCCTTAATAATCAATGGATCAATGACCAAATCAAAATAAAGATCCAGCAATATATGGAAACAAATGACAACAACAACACTAAGCCCCAACTTCTGTGGGACACAGCAAAAGCAGTCTTAAGAGGAAAGTATATAGCAATCCAAGCATATTTAAAAAAGGAAGAGCAATCCCAAATGAATGGTCTAATGTCACAATTATCGAAATTGGAAAAAGAAGAACAGATGAGGCCTAAGGTCAGCAGAAGGAGGGACATAATAAAGATCAGAGAAGAAATAAATAAAATTGAGAAGAATAAAACAATAGCAAAAATCAATGAAACCAAGAGCTGGTTCTTCGAGAAAATAAACAAAATAGATAAGCCTCTTGCCAGACTTATTAAGAAGAAAAGAGAGTCAACACAAATCAACAGTATCAGAAACGAGAAAGGAAAAATCACGACGGACCCCACGGAAATGCAAAGAATTATTGGAGAATACTATGAAAACCTATATGCTAACAAGCTGGGAAACCTAGGAGAAATGGACAACTTCCTAGAAAAATATAACCTTCCAAGATTGACCCAGGAAGAAACAGAAAATCTAAACAGACCAATTACCAGCAACGAAATTGAAGCGGTAATCAAAAAACTACCAAAGAACAAAACCCCCGGGCCAGATGGATTTACCTCGGAATTTTATCAGACATACAGGGAAGACATAATACCCATTCTTCTTAAAGTTTTCCAAAAAATAGAGGAGGAGGGGATACTCCCAAACTCATTCTATGAAGCTAACATCACCCTAATACCAAAACCAGGCAAAGACACCACCAAAAAAGAAAACTACAGACCAATATCCCTGATGAACGTAGATGCAAAAATACTCAACAAAATATTAGCAAACCGAATTCAAAAATACATCAAAAGGATCATACACCATGACCAAGTGGGATTCATCCCAGGGATGCAAGGATGGTACAACATTCGAAAGTCCATCAACATCATCCACCACATCAACAAAAAGAAAGACAAAAACCACATGATCATCTCCATAGATGCTGAAAAAGCATTTGACAAAGTTCAACATCCATTCATGTTAAAAACTCTCAGCAAAATGGGAATAGAGGGCAAGTACCTCAACATAATAAAGGCCATCTATGATAAACCCACAGCCAACATTATATTGAACAGCGAGAAGCTGAAAGCATTTCCGCTGAGATCGGGAACTAGACAGGGATGCCCACTCTCCCCACTGTTATTTAACATAGTACCAGAGGTCCTAGCCACGGCAATCAGACAAAATAAAGAAATACAAGGAATCCAGATTGGTAAAGAAGAAGTTAAACTGTCACTATTTGCAGATGACATGATACTGTACATAAAAAACCCTAAAGACTCCACCCCAAAACTACTAGAACTGATATCGGAATACAGCAAAGTTGCAGGATACAAAATCAACACACAGAAATCTGTGGCTTTCCTATATACTAACAATGAACCAACAGAAAGAGAAATCAGGAAAACAACTCCATTCACAATTGCATCAAAAAAAATAAAATACCTAGGAATAAACCTAACCAAAGAAGTGAAAGACTTATACTCGGAAAACTACAAGTCACTCTTAAGAGAAATTAAAGGGGACACTAACAGATGGAAACTCATCCCATGCTCATGGCTAGGAAGAATTAATATCGTCAAAATGGCCATCCTGCCCAAAGCAATATACAGATTTGATGCAATCCCTATGAAACTACCAGCAACATTCTTCAATGAACTGGAACAAATAATTCAAAAATTCATATGGAAACACCAAAGACCCCGAATAGCCAAAGCAATCCTGAGAAAGAAGAATAAAGTGGGGGGCATCTCACTCCCCAACTTCAAGCTCTACTACAAAGCCACAGTAATCAAGACAATTTGGTACTGGCACAAGAGCAGAGCCACAGACCAATGGAACAGACTAGAGAATCCAGACATTAACCCAGACATATATGGTCAATTAATATTTGATAAAGGAGCCATGGACATACAATGGCGAAATGACAGTCTCTTCAACAGATGGTGCTGGCAAAACTGGACAGCTACATGTAGGAGAATGAAACTGGACCATTGTCTAACCCCATATACAAAAGTAAACTCAAAATGGATCAAAGACCTGAATGTAAGTCATGAAACCATTAAACTCTTGGAAGAAAACATAGGCAAAAACCTCTTAGACATAAACATGAGTGACCTCTTCTTGAACATATCTCCCCGGGCAAGGAAAACAACAGCAAAAATGAGTAAGTGGGACTATATTAAGCTGAAAATCTTCTGTACAGCAAAAGACACCATCAATAGAACAAGAAGGATCCCTGCAGTATGGGAGAATATATTTGAAAATGACACATCCGATAAAGGCTTGACGTCCAGAATATATAAGGAGCTCACACGTCTCAACAAACAAAAAACAAATAACCCAATTAAAAAATGGGCAGAGGAACTGAACAGATAGTTCTCCAAAAAAGAAATACAGATGGCCAACAGACACATGAAAAGATGCTCCACATCGCTAATTATCAGAGAAATGCAAATTAAAACTACAATGAGGTATCACCTCACACCAGTAAGGATGGCTGCCATCCAAAAGACAAACAACAACAAATGTTGGCGAGGCTGTGGAGAAAGGGGAACCCTCCTACACTGCTGGTGGGAATGTAAGTTAGTTCAACCATTGTGGAAAGCAGTATGGAGGTACATCAAAATGCTGAAAACACACTTACCATTTGACCCAGGAATTCCACTCCTAGGAATTTACCCTAAGAACGCAGCAATCAAGTTTGAGAAAGACAGATGCACCCCTATGTTTATTGCAGCACTATTTACAATAGCCAAGAATTGGAAGCAACCTAAATGTCCATCAATAGATGAATGGATAAAGAAGATGTGGTACATATACACAATGGAATATTACTCAGCCATAAGAAAAGGGCAAATCCAATCATTTGCAGCAACATGGATGGAGCTGGAGGGTATTATGCTCAGTGAAACAAGCGAAGCGGAGAAAGAGAAATACCAAATGATTTTACTTATCTGTGGAATATAAGAACAAAGGAAAAACTGAAGGAACAAAACAGCAGCAGAATCACAGAACTCAAGAATGGACTAACAGGTACCAAAGGGAAAGGGACTGGGGAGGATGGGTGGGTAGGAAGGGATAAGGGGGGGAGAAGTAGGGGGGTATTAAGATTAACATGCATGGGGGGGTAGGAGAAAAGGGAGGGCTGTACAACACAGAGAAGGCAAGTAGTGATTCTACAACATTTTGCTATGCTGATGGACAGTGACTGTAAAGGGGTTTATAGGGGAGACCTGGTATAGGGGAGAGCCTAGTAAACCTAATATTCGTCATGTAAGTGTAGATTAGTGATACCAAAAATAAAGCAAAAAAAAAAAAAAAGGGCAGTTCCTGTGTGGTAACCTCCAACGAGTTCTACACAAGGGTATAAAGGGCATATAAAAGTGTAGGCAAAGGGTCTGTTTGTGTTTATACAGAGGATCAAAGCCTAATTGGGCTACCCCAAAAATGAACTAAGATACGATATGAAAAAGAACTTCCAACATCTGCACTCTCTGGAAGACTCATGCCAGAAGATGATCATCAAAAAACCCCAACAAAGATCCACGCACTGCTATAGCTGTAGATGCACTCATCCCACCAGCTCCTGGACATGCCATGGGAATGAAGGAGATATCTAAGCTGGCCTGTGCATACAGTAAAACAACAAATTTGACTGGATCTATACTGTTGGAACTCAACCAAGAATTTGGAGAAGTGCAAATTGTAGTGCTCCAAAGTCTTACAACTACAGACTATTTACTGTTAAAAGAACATATGGCATGTGAACAGTCCCCAGGAATGGGTTGTTTTAATTTGTCTGATTTCTCTCAGACTGTTCAAGTTCAGTTGGACAATATCCACCATATCATAGATAAGTTTTCACAAATGCCTAAGGTGCCTAACTGGTTTTCTTGGTTTCACTGGAGATGGCTGGTAATTACAGATATGCTTTGGTTATGTAACTATACTCCTATTATGTTAATGTGTGTGTGCAATTTAAGTAGTAGCTTAAAACCTATACATGCTGAAGTTACTCTACAAGAAGATATGTCAAAGAAATAATCAATCTTCCCATGTTTTCTTCCGCCTGCTACTTCTATAGCTTTTCTTCTTCCTTCCTAATTACAACCCTTAAATAGAATTCGTGCCTCATATCAAATTTACCGAGTATCATAATTCTTCCAAGTGGTAAAGATACCTCAAGACAAATGCTGGGCATAGAAGCCACAGGGCATAAATATGCAAAGAAGTAAAAAGCTAACCTTTTCAAACAATAAGGCTTCCCTCTCACTTACCAACTTCACATTTCCCTGTATGGCCCCGGAAGATGACTGGTTAGCCAGAGACGGGTAAGATTCCTCAAGGGAGGAACAACCTAAGACAGGCACAGTCGCAGGGGGACCATCAGGTGAGAAATTGGGGATCAACAGAGGTGAGGCTTAGAACCTCACCCCCCCTGTTCTGAGAGAAATCTTCTGCATACGTGGATGTTTTATTGCCCTGGTCTAGCTTGGATTAACACATAGTCTACAGGCACACACCTGATCATCTACATGTGCTCTCTTACAACACTAAACTATGTTTTCTACCTTTATCTTGTATCTACCTACCACTTCAGCATTTTATTAAAAATCATAATAATAAAGAGAGAAATGTGGTATCCACATATAAATCAAGTATAAAAACCAAATGAGTATTCATATTTGAACTGACTGTTTAGAGTTCATAATGCATGAGCAAAACCGAAAGTTTCTGTGATGACTGCCCTTGTACTGTTCACCATGTAACTTATTCATTATGTAAGAATTTGTTCTCCATGTAAGAACTTGTTTGTTATGCCTCAGAAGATTGGAGACTGACGAAAATTAGGCTTGGGGTGGATTAATGATTGTGCATTGAGCATTGACTCCCCTGTACAGAATTTTATTGTTGTTAACAACCATTTGATCAATAAATATGAGAGATGCCCTCACAAAAAAAAAAATATATATATATATATATATATATATATATATATATATATATATATATACACACTTCCAATTGTAAAATAAATAAGTAACCGGGATGTAATGTATAGCATAAGGAATATAGTCAAAATATTGTAACAACTTGGTATGGTGATAGCTGGTACCTAGAATTATCATGTATATAAATGTTGAATCACTGTGTTGTACACCTGAAACTAATGTAATACTGTGTGTCAACTACCCTTCAATAAAAAATAATTATCTAAAAAAAAAAAAAAAGCATGGACAAACCTGAAATGCATATTACTAAATAGAAGAAACCAATCTGAAGAAGCATCAGCCCTCTGACATGTTCTTTCACGGCCATGGCCAAGGGAAGTGCTCGGGGACACCTGAAACTTCGCCTGCTTGGTCTCTGCCTGCTCCCCAGGTCCTTCACTCCTGGAAAAACTTGCATAGTTAGGAATATTGGGAGGTAAAACTTCTGACAGATATAAAGCCAGATAATTCGTACATTCCAACAGTGATGATCATAATAATATTTATTAAGACTGAGTAGCTACATCAAAACACATACGTAGTGCCAAATTCAAGAAAACACAGGACACAAAATTCTATAGACGTGAAGCAATGATGAGAGTTTGCTCTGAATTGAGATTATGTTTGGTACCTGATTCTGTGATCCTAAAAAAAAAATCACTATGTTTGCAGCCTGATTGAAGTTACAGTTAAAACTGCACTTGAAAACATGACAGGGGAAAAAAAATACAGACAGAAGAGAAATTCATAGTTACAGTTGTTATGTGAAAATGTTAGCATTATGTGTGATTGTAGCACTGCCTGGATGGCTTTCATCGTTTAAATGTATTTTTTGGAAGTTGATCCATCATTTGATTGTTGGACATGATTCTCTGTAAGTACTTAGGCATTCTTAGGGAAGGGGTCCTTGGGTGCAGCCAACATCTTTTTTGTCTTAGGCTCAATATAAAATAGGGAAATTAAGGCCAGAATTTGCTAAAATCCTATCATTTGGAACAAGACTAAAATCCAAAGCT
This sequence comes from Manis pentadactyla, assembly GCF_030020395.1. Classification (NCBI taxonomy): domain Eukaryota; kingdom Metazoa; phylum Chordata; class Mammalia; order Pholidota; family Manidae; genus Manis; species Manis pentadactyla. The sequence continues at coordinate 13,835,148 of NC_080021.1, read as the reverse complement.
CAGGTCCTCATTGCACTCGTGGGGAAGCAACCCCTATGTTGTTGACTCCACCGCCTCTACTGAAATTCTTGTCTACGGGCCCCACTGGACTGTGAGCAACGCTCTTCTGATTGATTTTTATGTTACCAGTAGTCACTTTAGTCCCTCATGCCTAGAGGGTGCCCCATAAATGAATAAGTGATTTCCACAAAATCATACCCTGAGTTGTCTTTGAATTGATTCTTCACCATGAACTGTAAAATCTTTGACAGCCAGGATGATCTCAGCTTATACTCTTTTAGCATTTTCTCGAAACACATGCTGCAGGGTGAGGTAAACTACCAACGAATTGACTGATATCTGAGGAGGACATTCAAAGCTGACAGATATACCAATCCATTTGCCTTCAATGCGGGTCACTGTTTTTGAGCATCTTAAACCTTACCAATTTATAATACTGCCTAACACTCTTTGAACACCTACTGTGTGCTAGACACTGTAGAGGGTATTTTGTGTACGTTTTCTTAGTCATGCAGTATCACCTGGGCCCCTACTTTCTAGGTGAATAAAAGGAGGCATAGAAAAGCTAAGTCTAAGCTCCACAGCTATGAAGAGGTGAAGCTGGGGTTCAGACCCAGCCAGTCTGACCCGACCCCATGCTCGTCGGCATCTCTTTGTCATGCGTGTTCCTTACAAGTAAGATCTTCTCTCTGGCAGAATTTGCAGGAGATGAGTAAGAATTTTATTCACAAAGGATCCTGTTATATTTTTGTTATTACCAAATAAATCTAACTGGCATCAGAGGGTTTTTCACCATGGTTCCATATAGCATAAGGTCTGCCAACATGCTGCCATACAATTTGACTTATCGTCGACCCAAAGAGATGAGACATCAGATCACAGAGGCAATGCTGTCTTGATTTCCAAGCAGATGAAGGCTGGCAAACAATGTATTTTTCCACTCAGCACTGACTGTGGCTCCAAAAATTTCTGGAGCTGGCAGTAGCAAAATGTAAATATTTTCAGTGCTTTTAATAAATGGCACTTAATAGAACCTGAAAAGATTATAGTTCAAAAACCTAACTTCCTGTGTTTCCCATTATTTAATAATTTATTATATGAAATCCATTGACCTTTCAGTGGGCTTTTTTTAGAGGAAACTGAAGCGTTAATTATGGTTTAGCTACTTTATTGAGCAGCATTAGCATACAAATAGGACATCAATAACCAATTACAATCTGCATCTTGGAAAAGCAGGTCTCTACCAAAGCTGTGGCTGCTCACTCAGCCACTTAAAGGTCTCCGCACTAATGATGGTGGCATTCAAGGCTCTTCTCAAGTGACCCCCAGGGTGTCTCCCTAGACTGACACCCTCCCCCTCCCTTCCAGCCAAGATGGTCCACCTGCCTTATCCAAGTAGAGCCGTGCTAGCCAGTCAGTGTTTCTTTTCTCATGCTGATCCTGTCCTCTCAATCTCTGGTCCTTTGATTTCTGGATTCCATGCACCCACCTCCCATTCTTCATTCAGTTAGTAGGTATTTACTGGATCCTGGCTCATACCAGCCACTGGGTGACTTTGGGGAAATTCCGGGGGAAAGGAAGGCATGATCCCTCCCCGCTGAGGCCAGAGGCTAGTCCAGGAGCTGGCAGACTTTCTCTCTCAAGGGAGAGAGAATGAGTCCTGCAGGCCCAATAATGTTTGTCCGTTCCGCTGCTGGAGAGGGAAGGCAGCCCTGACAATATGTAAACAAATGGAAGTGGCTATGTTCCAGTGAAACTGATTTCCAAAAACAGGCACTAGGCTGGACTTGGCCCTTAGGACGTAGTTTGGCAAGCCCTGGCTTTGAACCTGACCTCTAGAACCAGACAGCCAGGTTAGAAAGCCAGCTGCGTCCACCCCAACCCCTGATGGCCCTCAGCAAGTCACGCGATTTCTCTGTACCTTGATTCCCTCAGCTATAAAGTGGGGCTAGAGACATACATCAGACTTTCTTATTCCCATCCAAATCCCCAGGCTTCCCTGGTGTCAAATGCAGACTCTTCATGGTGAGCCACAAGGAGGGCCTCCAACAATCTGCCTCCCTCTCGCCAGCCTTAACCCTGGTTTCCAGTCTCCCAATCCTGCTCCATTTCCGTCCTGCTGATCTTCCCCAGCCCAGGGCCATCGTGACTCATCCCCGCTGCCTGGGACACTCCCTCCCACTTGCTCAGGGACTCATCCCTCTGAGTCCAATGTCAACTGCAGTTTTCTCCAAGGAGCCTTCTGTGAACTTCCCACCTGGAGGCACACACACAGGGACAGATGCCACTAGTTCTTCTCTGTCTCTGCCCCCTAATTAGTTTCTTTTGCAGCACTTATCCCAATTGATATTCCTCTGTTTAATTCTTCATTGTATGTCCTTCCACTAAAATATTGGCGCCATCAGTGCCCAGACTCCACCACTGTATCGCCAGCACCAAGCCCAGTGCATGGAGACTCAATCAATAAATATCTGTGTCATTAATAAATTAATTAATAAATCTCTGTAGATGGATGCATCCTGGGAAAGGAAACGGCCTGGCGTTTTATCTTTCCCATTGTTAGGTCAAGCATGGTAGACCAATGACTCACATTACTTCAAAGACTTGATTTCCTCTAACATTAATTCTACCTTACAGACTGGTGATATTTTGATTTCTAGAATGATTAAATCACTGACAGATAGCATTGAATTTGAGTGTGCCCCAAATGCCCCACACTAAGCTACCCCAAGGGTTTCTAGGGCTTTTTATTATTTCTAGTGAGATTCTTTTCCTTCTATGGAAGAACCACTTCAGACAAAGCAGCAGGAAGGCCAATGCATGAAAAGTTGAGACTCCTGGCTCTGGTTCCAGCTCTCTCGCAGTAGCTGTGTGACCCTGACGATTCAAGTAACCTCTCTGAACTTGATTTCTTCAACAACAAAGGAAGAATATGAGAAGTTTCAGCAACAACAATCTAACATTCTCAGAAGCATTTTTGAGCCACTGAGGAGATGAAAGTGAGTAAGAAAAATACTTGAACACACCTGCTCAATAGGAACATGCTGCTTTAAAACAAACACTCAATGCTCTCTGCTTTTATAGAGCTCTCAGCCAGAATGGACTTTCCAGGGACCAGCCAGCCCCTGAAATGATTAATTATTGTAACAACAGAAAGGTAGATGAAGAAGCGACAGATGGCCCATGTGAAATAGTCTAGAATCACCTGCTATGAAATTAATTCCACATCTTGGAAGCTTGGGGCTTAGAACACCATGCAAAAAAATAACTGTTGATAAATTGTGTGTGCTTGCATGTCAGCCTCTCTGCAAACACCTAAATAATATATGTCGTGTCATGTTTTCTTTCCTCTATCTCGTTTTAATACGTTATCATTTATGGAGAACTGTGGGGAAACGTGGAACATCAATCAAGCCATTAATTCCTGAGATTATGCTAATATGATGCCTGGAGCATTTGTTTCCCAGAATAGCTGCTCTCCCAGGAAGGATGCTCTCGGCTCTCGCCAGCCCAGCCCTCCCCTCCCCGCATAGATCACGAGCTGTGGCATTACTGTGTCCTCTTTAAAGGGCACCCAGCATGACACGACATGCTGGGGAGGATTGTCCCAGCCAGAAAGCAGAGGCCAGCAGCTTCCTGGCAAGTTGCAGATGAAAGGGCAGCATGTGAAACAGGAAGGGGAGAGAGATGTAAGAGCCCAGATAATGAGCTCGCGAGCTATCAGTCCTACTGGGTTGCAAAGTGGCGGAGGAAGACAGAAAAGGAAATGAAGAGCCTCCCAAATAAGAAGCTCCATCAGCTGGCATGGCAAGAGGGCACCCAAACAGCCGTGACTTCCATTCCTGTGGAAGAAATTTGGTGTAAGGAGGTTGGTACAAAAGGGAAAACCTCAATTATGGTGACTACCACACACCAGGCACTTATTGGCCCCTGTGCAACAATTCTGCACCTTATTGTGAGTTCTGTCATGCTCTCCTCCAATCTGCAGGGCTCCAAAAGGTCACTCAAGGTTGCCCAGCTGGTGACGAGCTGGACTGTGCCTCAAACCCAGGTGCACTGGAGCCCAGAGTGTGCATCCATTCCTCCAGGGAAACAGAACACGGATTTAGCTGGCAGTGTCTTTAAGATGCGTCCAAATGAAAATCGCAGGCTGGAAGCGAGCAGCACAAGGGAGCCTGGTGGTGGCGGAGCAGCAGCTCTGTATTGTGACTGGAGGGGTGGTTAATCAAAGCCATAGATGTGATAAAATTGCATAGAACTACACACACACACACACACACACACACACACACACACACACACACACAGCAGGGCAAGTAAAACTAGTGCAATCTGAATAAATGCCGCAGACTGAACCAATTTCAACTTCCTGGTTTTGACGTTGTACTATAGCTATGCAAGATGCTACCACTGGTGGGTGTGGGTGTTGGGTGCACAGAGCCTCCCTGCATTTTTGTTAGGGACTGGATGTCTATGTCCCCCAGATTCCTTTATTGAAGCCCTAAGCCACAGTGTGATGGTGTTTGGAGGTGGAGCCTGTGGGAGGTGATCAGGTTTAGATGCTGTCATGAGGCTGGAACCCCCATCATGGGATTAGTGTCCTTATAAAAAAAGGAAAGAGGCTCCAGAGAGCTCACGCTCACTCGCACGCACACACTCTCTCTCTGGCTCTCTCTCTTTCTCTCTTTCTCCCCTGCCATGTGATTACACAATGAGAAGGCAGCCTCTACAAGCCAGGAAGAACTTCTGGACAATCAATAGAAAAACAATGCACAACCCAATAAAAAATGAGCAAAATATAGGAAAAGTCAATGGAAACACAGTCAGGCAATAAACACATATAAAGATGTTTACCCTTAACAGTCTGGGAAATGCAATTCCAAACAATAATGATATGTCCTTTCACGTCATCATATTTGCAAAAATATATAAACCACACAATACCACGAGCAGATGAGTCACGAAGAAACTTTCATAGATTATGATGGGAGCGTGAATTTTTGCAACCAGTCTGGGAGCCGTTTGGCAGCCCTTAGTCAACCTGAAGTTTTACACGCCTACAAGCTGACAATTCCTCTCTGAGATGTCTATCTCCAGAGATAACCTCACACAGCACACACGCATGTGCATGGAGCTTTATTTATAACAGTAAAACATTTGGAAACAAGCTCAGTTTCTACTCACAGGTGGTTCTGAATCCAGGCAGTCGATGCCGGGTCAGAGTTCTTCAGCTTGGTGCCATCCTCCCAGGTTTTAGCTCAGCTTAAGGACAAACTTTCTGACAGCAATAGCATCCCACAGGGACAGTCTAGGGGCTGGAGCCAGGCTGCAGGAGGTGACGGTGGGGTTCTGGTTTTTCTGAGGTCCAGGGAATTCAAACACATTTGTGAAATGTAAACACCCTTCATTTTCTAAGGGCTCCCATGGTGGCAGCTGGTCTGGTCAGTGGCCATGCAAGAAGGTGGGCATGCAGAGCAGATGCCGCAGCCCAAGGACACAGCACAGACTGGGGGAAGGAGGTGAGAAGCCAGCAAGATGTAAAGCAGGTGTGCAGGACACCTTCTGAGTGAAATCTACAAAAAGAGGGTGGATGAGACAGCCTGGGGCTAGTATGGAGGGGTGAGTATGGTGGAGATGGGGCAGGAGGGCTCGTGACCATAGAAGCTGTTAAGCAGCTATTAAATGGAAGGCAGAATGAGGGAGGCACATATTAGCGCAGCTCTGGCTAGGTGCTTTTCAAAGGTAGTCTTGTTTAACATATGAACATTTTCCCTCTTTTACAGAGATATGGAGACTGAGTTTCAAGGAAGCTCAACAGTTTACAGGTTATAAGTAATGAATCCAAGATCCAAACACAGTCAGACCACCCCAGAAGTCACGGTCATTCATCCCTTGTCACCTCATTGATTTACCATACGGTGAATTCTTTTGCAAGCAATCTATTCACTTCAGTTGGTGATATATTGGACCATGAAGCCAGATTCAGGGCTGGCTAGGAGCACCCACTCACTGAACTTAGCCACGTCACTTGCTGGGCGGTAGAGGTGTGGTCTTTGAACCCAGATGGATTGAGTTATCTTTGGAAAGGACTTAACACTCTCAGAATCACTGTCTCCTGTGCTATAAAATGGAGATAAAACAATAGTAATCATGTCATAGGTTGAAAAGAGAAACTCTTACAGCAGGTCCAGCCTGGCTCCCGGCACAAGGCAAGTGTCACATGAGAAATAAATGTAATTACTCCACATGCATCCATCTTCATTCCCCGACTAGATTCTAAGTTCCTATTAGGAGACAACCAAACTCCTATTAATTTTGCCTGCCGCCCAATGCCTAAACCAATACTTTCGGTCTGGTAGGGGTCAACCCACAGAGAACTGCACAAACATACTCTTTCACTGGACTGCAAAACCTGGAAGTGCCCTTTCTGTAACAGGTGGTTTTACAGTCAGGAGTTTTGGAAAACTCCAGCCCCAGAACAAATATAAGGGCAGGCAAACCTGGACAGGATCATCGCTAAAAGCTGGAAATTTTATTTCTGGATGTACCAGCACTAGCGGGCACATCTTTTAGGTGTTGTTTGGTTTAAGGTGGCTGGTTGAGCTTGTGTTTACCCAGAAAAGACTTTTCCTGCCTGTTATTCCTAAATTTTGAAAACCTAGTAACTCGTTCTATTGTGATTGGAAAACATACCTTAAAATGCACCTTAAAATGTCGGGAGTGAAGTGTTCTGAAACAAGCTGCAGAGGTGGCTGGCTTTTTGGTTATTATGTCACAGTCAATGAATATAGGGTCATCAGGCAGAAAAACGCCAGGGATGCAAGTATCTTGCAATTGTCTGGCTGTAGCCCCTGCAATATTTCACTGGACCTTAACCGTGACACTAGTGAAGGTCATTGTCATGTGATGATACAGAACCATGAAAGGAAAGAGGCAGGACATGAACCCAAGGCTGCTAACTCCAGACCAAGTTCGTACCTTGGCTTTACTACAGCAACCTCGTTTCCAGAAGCACCTCTCCTATCTGTTCAATGATCTCTTTCACTTTTACCAGGTTGAACAGCTCATTGATTACTGAGTTTCAACTTCCGCCTGAACCCCAGCAACGACATTCCCCTTGTTAAGAATACTGTTCAGCCTTGTCTACCTAGCCAACAAGATACTTTGGGAATAAACACCCCAGGTGAGAGGCAGGTACTCTGGACCCCAGGCAGACTCTCCTCATAATCTGCTGTACCTTAGTTTTATTATCTCCAAATGGGAACCCCAGCCCTTTACCCATCTCCTCAGTTTGTTGTGAAGACAAACAGATAACATATGTAAAAGCATTTTGAAAACATTATAAGCACTGTACAAATTTAGGTGTCATTATGACAGAGGCAATAAAAGGATTGATCACACTGATAAATGATGTGTGTTTTTGTGCCTCTGTAGTTTCCAAGAATGTCAGTAATTGCCCTTGGCAGATAAATCCACGGCAGTTAACCAAAGTTGAGAGTATTGGGGAACGGCATAATTTGGCCAAATGATTTTTAAAGACTCTACAAAAATAAACAAGCATTCTAATATAAATGATTCCAGTTCTGTCAATCTTCCTCCTACTTGGAGCAATGTAGCTTGTTATGCAGCAATTAACCTTTGAATCCTTTTAATCGCAGCTGATCATTTTCAGCTTTAATTGTCTTGCTGGGTTTGAATGTTGCTAGAGTTCAAATGCAGCCAATTAGAACAAGCCTGGCCACCTCGTGATGTTTCGCAAGCAAAGGATGCATCTTGAAATCCCTGGTGAACTTTGTCCCAAGTGTCCTGGGAGCCACAGTTCATATTCTCAGGTGCGGTTTACAGGAGGAAGAGCCAGAGAAACTTGGAGAAAGCACCAGAAGCAGTGGGTTACATTCACCAGAGCTTGGCAAAAAGGATAAAATTCTTATAATGCCGGTGTCAAAACATGTCCAGGAGGCCTGGGCAGAGCAGGAGGCCCTGGTCACTGGAGATGTTTAAGCAGATGGCACAGGAGGGCTTTGAGCATCTGGATGGGGGTGAGGAGGGGCAGGGAAGTGGCCTTTATGATCACAAAGATTTCTTCCTTCCCTCAAGGTCTGTGATGCAGTGTGATCTTGCAAGTGAGAAAGCTGTTATATATGGTGGAGAGTTTGTAAGAGTGTCAACTTTGGATCCAGAATTCATAGGTTCAAATTCTAGTTCTGACAGTTCATGAACAGAGCGAGAGCAGGAGCACATCTCTTCAGGCCTTGTTCTATTAGGAGAGGGAAGATAATTGTTCCTTAACCTCTGTACCTCAGTTTTCTCATCTGGAAGACAGTGAGAATACCAGTATTTACTTTGTACGGTACAGTTGTTCTGCATAGTAAGTGCGCGAGCATGTGAAATGCATTTGGCACAGGATTTGCATGCTAGGTTCAGTCCTTTTTCATCTCATCACCGTCATCTTTGCTATTCCCTCTTTGTTGCCACCTCCTGCCCTGCCCCCTGCCTCTGCCCTCTGCCCTCCACATGTCAGCTGGATTCTCTCTCAAAATATCCATGCAATCCCATTCATGGGAACAAAACCCTTCCACTGTTCCCCAGCACCGACAGGGTAAACCCATGCTGCTTAGACTGGTGGTTAATGCTCTTCAAAGCCAGGTCTGGCCTTTCTTGTCATCATGTCCTTCTGCCACTTCCCTCATACCTTTCTCCCAAGTTACTCATTGTTCACCCAGCCCCCAGTGCCTGCCACGCCATGAGTGCTTAATGCACATTAGCTCTATGATTTCAAGTGATTGATCTTGGCATGTCTGGGATACGTATGGAGGGAGTTCAAAGCTCTGGGAGAAGTGCGAATCCAAATCTCAGTTCTGCTGTGTGGTATTAGAGAAGTGTCCTAAGCACTCTGAGCCTCTATTTCCTGAGTAACCGAGAGGAATAATCAGTCCTTTGCTGTGGAATGATGATGAAGAGTGAGGACGATGATGCAGCAACAAAAGTGGTGACTCTCCAGCAATGCCTGGCATCCAGTGGGAGCTCTGGAACCACTGGCTGGCTTGCTTTCATCTTGACCTTCCCTGGAACCAGTAAGCAGAGCATTACCAGGGAAGACTAACACCCAGAGCAGGCTTCACTTGGCAGCAGATTTGGCTGTAAAAATACTCACTGGCAACAACCGACACAGGCACTGTGCTTGTTACTAGGGATACAGATGAGGCACACAGACAGGATGCCCACTCTCAGGGAGTTCCATTTCACTAAAAAGACCCACCACACCTTGGTGGCAATCACTTAGGGAGGCAGGTGATAGACTTGCAGGCAATCACTTAGGGAGGCAGGTGATAGGATAAGGAGGACATGCCACTCACCAGGCATGAGTTTGAGAATTTGATCGTTCCCCAATTTGGGAAAATTAGTCAAGCTTGTTGTTTCCCTTCTTAAAAGGGAGCCTGGTAGAAGTGAACAGTGTAAGTGACCTCTTCAGGAAATTTTGATAGTGGACAAATCAAAGCCACATTGATAGACCACACTTTAAGGCTTCACCCCTATATACCACCCTCCCAGCTGTATTATTCAAATCTGGACTATAGAAAAACCGTAAAAAGATTCCTTGTCTCAGACTTCGGCGGTCACCCCAGTTGGTGGAATCCAGAAGGTCCCCCATCGGGGCCCATCACAGACACAAACCCTCCCTCACTAGGAGGTCCCCTCCCTGCTCCCCTGTCTTCCACAGCCTCCTCACATTTTGGGTGGACTCCTTTCCCCTTCAGGATTGACTTTGATATGCATTTTAATTTTATTCCACCTGGCTATAAATATTATGGGGGGAGGCGTGAAGCATGATGTATTTGTCCGTGTTGTATACTCTGAGAGATCGTTAGGGAACCCCCACACATTTTTCTGAGAAGAACCTGGAATTTGATAAACTGGAAGGGAGAAAGGGGGAGAGAAGAAGAAGGAAGAAAAAGAAAACAATGTAGAGGGAAAGGAAGAGAAGGAGGGAACAGGATGAGCGGGAAGAAGGAAGGAAGTTATCAAATTTTTGCAAGCACTTCCCAAAGCATTTGTTCCATGTAATCCCCTCCACAGCAAAGAGCAATAGAAGCCTAGTAATATTATTTATAAACAATGAGCATACATTAATTGAATGAAACAAATACATGTTCAAAAATTTTTAAACACAACTGAATTCCCATTTGCAGATGAGAACACTGAGACTCACACAGACGCTGTGACTTTCCCAACACTCCACCGTTAGCTGGAGAAGCAGGGATTCAGACCCAAGCTTTCTGAGATCAAGAAGCTCCCAGCTCTTCTCCCACCAAGAAGAGGGTATTTCTGTGACTTGGCATGTTGTTGATATGCCGCCTCACTCCCAGAAGGATCTAAGACACCTTCTGTAACTACTTTTAGTTTCAAAATCCCAGATTGTCTTTCTGCATCATCTCAGCCGAAGTGAACCCAGAGCCACGTGACTGCCCCAAAGGTCAGGGCCACTTGTCCCTGTGTGAAAGGGGCACCCCCTGCTGCAGTCAGGATTGCCATGCTCAGGTATGGAGTGAGGCTCCTGTGAATATAACGTGAGGGTGCGCCTGTGAGGCAGTTTCCCCAAGACAGATATTTTTTTAGTCCCTTTCTGAGTTATTTCCTTCCTGACACTGGTCTGTCTAGAGTCAGCTTGAAAAGTGTTCCTGACCTGACAGAGTCAGCTTGAAAAGTGTTTCCTCTCCAAAAGTTAAAACTAAAATTTTGAAGAAAAAAAAAAATAGGGGTGATTAGGAAAAAGAAAGCTACACAGGTGCTTCTCAAACTCTAATGTGTATAAAATTTACCTGAGATCTTCATAAAATGTAAGTTCTCATTCAGTAGCTCTGGGTGAGGCCTGAGACTCTGCATATCTAATAAGCTTCCAGATGATGCCATTGATGCTGAACTAAGAATCAAAATTTGAAAAGCAAGAGCCTACATAACTTATTATTATTTTTATTAAAAGATGCTTCAGTAGTATGCCCATTTCTAGCCAATTTGGAGTAGCAAGGACCAGATTTATCTTCTTACCTTAAATTACATATAGAAAAAAAAAAGTAGAATAACAGTTTTCAAGACACTATCAGGCCATGTAGGAGAGTGATCCCTGCCCTGTGAGGTGGGAAACCAACAAGGTGAGCCCTGTGGTTGCCCTGGATGATTGCCTTAAGAGAGTTTCCGGGTTGTAGAACAGGGAGGGACAAGCCATGGGGAGCTTTTGCAGGCTTCCAGAGTCAAAGAGATGGAACGGAGAATCCAGAGAGAACAGAGTGGCTAGATTGTAGGACAGAGTACTGAGGAGGAGAGAGCTGCACAGAGAAAGAAGTCCAGTGATCTGCATAGAGTTCCCTCCAAGTATTCCGATTCAGCTCATGGTGAGGCAGCTCTCCAAGTCCAGGAAAGAACCACCTGCAAAGAATAAAGGGAATACAACACAGCACTCTCACAGAGCCAGAGAAAGGGACTGTTAACACCAGCCAGACTTGAAAACTCCATAACACATGGGGCATTGCATAGAGTACTCAGAAAGGTATTGCTTCAGTTGAGGGACACATTTGCTTTATACTAAATACAGCCCTTGTCCCAATAACAAATTTGAAAAGCAAGACCTGGAAGGATGGAACTACTTCCAAGTAACCTAACTGCATCCCATAACCAAGTTCAAGAATATTTATAATAATATAAAAATATCCAGCACACAACCATGTCTGGCATGCTATCAAATGTCAATAAAAAATTACCAGTCATGCAAGGAAGCAGAAAAATATGACCTCTGATGAGGAGAAAAAGTATCCAATCAAAGCAGATGAAAACTGAAATAGATATTAGTATTAACAGACAAGAACATTAAAGGTTATAGTGACTGTGCCCCATAGATTTAAAGAAAATGAGAGACATGTAAGATTTTTTTAAAAGACCCAATTAAACTTCAGAGATAAAATTACAATGTCTGAGATGAAAAATACACCAGATAGGATTAACAGCAGATTAGGTATTATAGAAGAAAATATTATAAACTTAAAAACATACCAATAGAAACTATTAAAATGAAACATAAAGAGAAAAAATATTTTAAAAATTAATACAGCACCTCACACCAGTAAGGATCACCACCATCGAAAAGACAAACAACAAATGTTGGTAGGGTTGTGGAGAAAGGGGAACTCTCCTACGCTACTGGTGAGAATGTAAATTAGTTCAACCATTGTGGAAAGCAGTATGGAGGTTCCTCAAAAAGCTCAAAATAGAAATGCCATTTGACCCAGGAATTCCACTTTTAGGAATTTACCCTAAGGATGCAGCACTCCAATTTGAAAAAGACAGATGCATCCCTATGTTTATCACAGCACTATTTACAATAGCCAAGATATGGAAGCAACCTAAGTGTCCATCAGTAGATGAATGGATAAAGAAGATATGGTACATATACACAATGGGATATTATTCAGCCATAAGAAGAAAACAAATCCTACCATTTACAACAGCATGGATGGAGCTAGAGGATATTATGCTCAGTGAAATAAGCCAGGTGGAGAAAGACAAGCACCAAATGATTTCACTCATATGTGGAATATAAGAACAAAGGAAAAACTGAAGGAACAAAACAGCAGCAGAAGCACAGAACCCAAGAATGGACTAACAGTTACCAAAGGGAAAGGGACTGGGGAGGATGGGTGGGAAGGGAGGGATAAGGGCGGGGAAAAGAAAGAGGGCATTACGATTAGCATGCATAGTGCGCGGGGGGCACGGGGAGGGCTGCGCAACACAGAGAAGACAAGTAGTGATTTTACAGCATCTTCCTACGCTGATGGACAGTGACTGTGAAGGGGTATTTGGGGGGGACTTGGTGAAGGGGGGAGCCTAGTAAACACAATGTTTCTCATGTAATTGTAGATTAATGATACTAAAATAAAATTTTAAAAGTGAAAATAAATAAATAAATAAATAAATAAATAAATAAATAAAATAAACACACACACACAAATTAATACAGCATCAAAGAGTTAAGGAAAAAATTCAAATGGCCAAATATATAGATAATTGGAGTCTTCAAAAGATAGGAGAAATAAAGGGGCGCAGAAAATTATTTGAAGCTATAATGACTAAAAATATTTCAAAATTGATAAAAATTGTAAACCCACAATCGCAAGAAGCGCAAAAAAAACCCAAGTTCAAAAAACATGAAGAAAACTATATCAAGGTACATCATCATCAAATTGCTTATAACCAGTGATAAAGAGACTATATTAACCAGAGAAATCAAAATTTTTAAAGCAATACCATTTACAATAGCATCAAAAATAGGAAATCCTTAGAGGTAAATCAGACAGAAGATGTGAAAAACCTATACACCAAAAACTACAAAACCTTGCTGAGAGAAATTAAAGAAGATCTAAATAAACAGATAGATATACTATTTTCATGAGTCAAAAGACTCAAGATAGTTAAGAGAGCAGTTCTTCCATGCAACCCTAATTAAACCTCTAGCAAGCATTTTTGTAAAAAAATGACAGGACAATTCCAAAATTCATATGGAAATGCAAATTACCTAGGATTGCCAAAACAACTTTGTAAAATAAGAACAAAATTGGAGGGTTAACATTATCTGATTTCAAAATCAAATATTATTCATTATCAGATAATAACAGAATCAAAACAGTATGGTATTTGTATAAAGGTAAGTATCAGTGGAACAGAATAAAGAGCCAAAAATAAAGCCACACATATATAGACAATAATTCTGACAAAGGTGGAGAGACAACATAGCAAAAAAAGGATAACCTTTTTAATAAGTCATGCTAGAGCAACTGGATTTTTATATGGAAAAGATAAAAGAAGAACTTGGGTCTATACTTCACATCATATACAAAGATTAACTTAAAATTGGCTATAGACATAAACCTAAAACCTTAAACTATGAAACTTACACAAGAAAACATAGGACAAAATCTTCATGACTTCAGTTTCAACAGAGATTTCTTACATATGCCCAAAAGCATGATCCATAAAACAATAGAATGATAAATTGGATTTCATCAAAATTACATTCTGCTCTTCAAAAGACACAAGCTCAGACTGGAAGAAAATCATTGCAAATCACATATCTGGTAAGGACTTATACTCAAAATACATAAAGAACTTCTAAAACTCAACACAAAGGAAGGAAAGAAGGAAGGAAGGAAGGAAGGAAGGAAGGAAGGAAGGAGAGAGATCTGAACACACTTCAGTGAAGAAGATATATGGATGGCAAATAAGCACATGAAAATATATTCATCATCATTAATCATTAGAAAGTACAAATTGAAATCACAAGATGCCACTATACATCTATTACAAAAGAGTCTGACCATACCAAGTGTAGGTGAGGATGTGAAGCAACTAGACCTCTTGTACATTGCTAGCAGAAATGGAAATGATACAATCAAGTTGGAAAACAATTTGGAAGTTTCTTTAAAAGTTAAATATATACCCACCACGTGATCAGACTTTCTTCTTCTAGATATTTATCCAAGAAAATGAAAACACCTACACAAAGGCTTTACAAAATTGATTATAGGTTTATTAGTAATGTCCAGAAACTAAAAGCAATCACATGTCCACTCATGGTGACTAGATAAACAAATTGTGCAATATCCATACAATGGAATACTACTCAGCAATAAAAATGAACAAGCCTATATCAACATGGATAAGTATCAAAATATAATGCTAAGTTAAAAAACAAACAAAAAAAGCCAGACCAAAAAGAGTTCCCACTGTCTGATTCCCTTATGTGAAATTCTAGAAAATGTGAATTAATATCTAGTGGGCAAGGGAGCAAGGAGTAGATGAGAGGTTAAAAGGGGGCACAGGATGCTTCTGGGGGTGATGGATCTATTCATTACTTTGGGGTGATCGTTTCACAGATGTGTACTTGTATAAAAACAGCAAATTGTGCACTTTAAATCTTTTGATTTACTGTATGTCAATTATACCTCAATAAAGCTGGTTAAGAAGGAAAAGATGTGTCTGATATTCTGAAAAAGTGTCAGGTGAGAAAAGAAACAAGAGCAATGAGATGAGAAAGAGGGGGTGGGGGAAAGACCCAAATCTCAGAGCAGAGTCACATTCCCCAAATACTTTATTTCCAGGACAGAACTTTGATCTACCAGAGTTCAGGCAGCCAGAAAGAAGACTGAGAAAAATGCTGAGAACAGACCAAAGGCTACAGCCTTGGGTAAAATCCAGAGTACTTGGGCAGAACTGATCCACCCAGAGATGCATATGATTAAAAATTCGGGGTGACTTATTTAGAAAGAAGCACATACACACACATTCACGTGCACACCTACACACACAGAGAAGCTTTAAAAAGAGTGCCAGTAACCAGTATGACAAGATGAGAATACATTTAAAAACAACCAAATGTTTGGCTGGAAGCCATCATTCTGAGGCTCTGGTATTGCTGATGTGTCAGACATGGGCAGCTGGAAAGTTTCCACGGAGGGAGAGATGAATGTGGGCCGAGAAACCAGAGATCTTGGTGAGCTGAGGTCTCAGCCCATAAAGAGGAGGGGAGATGAGAACAGCTGAGGACCAGGAGTGGGCACAGCCGAGCCCACCTGTGTGCGATGTCACTGCCCAGAGGCACTGCTGAAGTCACCACAGGACAGGCATCAGCTCCCAGGGTTTGATGCTACTTGCACTAATTAAGAAGGGCTGAAAGGTAGCCCTCATTTGGGGGAGGAACAAGCTGGGCCCTGAGGGGAGAAGTGATTTTCCCCTAAAAATCTATTTTTCGTGACTGTACACACACTGACTCTCTCTTAAAAAGAATCTGAGGCGCAGAACCAGTAGATGCCAGAGTCAGTCTGCCAGCCTTATGTTCTGTCTCTCTCTACATCCAGGGAGTTTCACACATTATTAAACCTCTCAATTTCTTCATCTGTAAAATGGAGCAAACTAATAATAGCACCTCATTGGGGTTGTATCAGTCAGGCCTCCTCAGAGGAACAGAACCAACAGGATGTGTATATGGACAGAGAGAAATTTTGAGTAATCAGCTCACACTATCATGGGAACGGGCAAGTCCTAAACTTGCAGAGTGGGCCGGTGGGTGGGGGACCCAGGAAAGAGTTACAGTTCAAGCCCGAGGTGATGTATTTTTCTGTTAGGCCTTCAGCTGATTGGATGAGGCCCACCCACATTATAGAGAGTAATCTGCTTTACTCAGTCTACTGATTTAAATGTGAATTTCATTAAAAAAAAAAACCTTCAGAGAAACATGTAGACTAAAGCTTGATTACATGGGTACTGTGACTGAGCCACAGAAAATTAACCATCACAGAAAGAATATACCCCGCCTTCTCCTTTGTCACCACTTCTTCCTGTTAGGTTTCACAGTAACTTTCATGCTTAGATTAGACCTGGGTAAAATTGTTTTCCACTGGGTCTTCCTCTTCTTTCCCCTCATATTTCCTCTTTCAGAAGTTCTCCCGGAGATCCTGCTATTGCATGCGCCCTCTCTTGTCTGTCCTGAGCCCCACCACAATTCCTCAAATAGATCTGCCCCCTCTAAGACACCTGTGCTCTCTAACAGTGGCTGCACATGAGAATCACCTCAGGAGCTTTCAGCATCCCCCAAACTAAGCTATACTACAAACAAATTAAGTGATAATTTCTGCAGGCAGATCTCAAGCATCAGTATTTTTTTTTCACTCCTCATGTAAGTCCAGCCTCCAGTAGGCAGCCACATTTGCCCTTTAACTCATTCCTTCAAGGTCCAGTCCCATACCAGGAGGTCAGATATTTCATCTGCTTCTATCTAGCGATAGACTAAATGTTTCCTGTTCATAAGTTTCCTCTGGAAATAATGCCTTCATGGATACATGATTCACAAAACAAAGGATGAGAATCCCAGACAGGCCAGTGGAGGGAGGTAATCTGGGGTACTATTCCTCTAACATTTTATCTCATAGAAAGCCATCTGCCTAGAAGGTCAGCCTTGTTCTGGTCACAGCTCCTGGAGAAGCACATATTCACAAGCTATGGGTGTCAATGGCAGCAAGAAAGAAAAGAAAAGAAACACACTCAACCAGCCAGAGCAGCCTAATCAGTCTTGGAGGTCAACAGGACACATGACTTCAAAGGCCACCAGGACAGACCAACAGTAATAAGAACCATCATGACCTGCGAATACTGTCAGATCTAATGCTGTAATTCTTGGATTTCCTTGCTTCAAATCTATACTTCTCTAAGAAGATCTTTAAATCCCCATGGGAAGGATGAGGAGACTGGTGATCACAAGCTGTAAACAATGCAACCGAGACTGTACGGTTAAGACCAGAGTATGATTTGATCTTCAAAACATCTTACCTGTCTCATTTTTCTCAGAAAACTGTCCTTCTTTTTGTCTACCGTTTTACAAAGGCATGTGTTTTACAGATAAGGAAACTGAGGCACCAAGAGTTTTTGAGCTCCCTTACCCAGGTCACATACAGGTCAGCCACAGAAGCAGGCCAGGTGCCTCCATTTCCCCACAGCTCTCATTTTCATATGGGGCTGTCTTCCCCCTCACAGCCTTCCCAGAAAGCTGAACTGCTATCTGCTGCTTTACTAAGGTGCCCAAGGTCCAACTTAAATTAACTCCTTCAACTTGCTCCACCACCTCCCTACTCAAATGACGGGCTCCCACCAGCTCTATTTGTACATTACGAGACCCTATCCCTGCCTCAGTGAATTGGACCAGCAAAGGGTCTCTGACTCAGGCTTAGCTGCTCAAATCCTCTTCCCCAAGAATTTGGAATTATGCAGAGACAATGTCTCTTTCTCCACATGGCCAGAACTATCCCATGTTGACTTGGAAGCTTAATACTAAGTAATCATAATGTGGAAACCATGAGTGATGTTTGCCAAATACTCCCAGCTCCTGCTTTCTAGGCACGTGGTAGACTTGAACTTTCTGGGCCCCCTGTGGTTGGGTGGGTCCCTGTGCTTGGAGCCTGCCAATGCGCTGGGAGCAGACATGCTGTGTGCACTTCCAGGCAGGACCACTTATTTGCTCCTGGAAGACCTTCAAAAGTTTTCTCTCTCCCTCTGAGAGCAGAAACATTTGGCTGCTTTATCAGCCTGGGTCTCAGTGAGAGGAGGCAAGGAGGGGAGCTCCCAGCCAACTCAAAGAAGACATGCAGTGTGAGCAAGAATGAAATCCTTGTTTTTATAAACCACTAAGGTTTTGGAGTTATTTGTTAATGCAGCCTAACCTAGCCCATTCTGATGGATAATTATAGAAATGAGAGTAAACCTTTATAAAGTAGAAGTGGTTCATAAGTAAACCTTTATAAACCACTGAGGTTTGGGGATTGTAGCTTCAGTATAACTTAGACCAAGGTTTGGCAAACCATACCTGTAGGGTGTAGTTTTATAAATAAAGTTTATGGGAATGCAGCCAGGCTCAATCATATACCTATCATCTCTGGCCTCCTTCACGCTACTACAGAATTGAATGATTGCTAGACAGGCCTAAAGGCATGAAAAGCCTAATTTCTATGCTATCCAGCTCTGTAGAGAAATGTTTACACCTATTTATACCCTCAGGCTTAACATAGTTCCCAGCTGGGAGTACACACATAGTAGACACTTGTTGAAATACCAACTTACTCAGAACCCCTGATATTGGTTGCCATGATTATTTACTCAGGCAAGGGTGGGGAAATGTTTCCCTTCCTAAGTTCAGGACTAATGGTGACATAAGACCCAGAAGACCCAGATGGAGATCAAGTAATCAGATTAGTTACTGATAGGTCGGATTGGAGAACCGGCCATTAGACCTTCGGAGTCAGAAGAGGGTGTGCTACTTTATCACCCTGAGTTCGGCAGACGCACCAGCAATCCTGGCAGAGCTGGAACATTACAGGTCTCCCCGTCAAAGGCAAAGCC
Organism: Manis pentadactyla; assembly: GCF_030020395.1. Classification (NCBI taxonomy): domain Eukaryota; kingdom Metazoa; phylum Chordata; class Mammalia; order Pholidota; family Manidae; genus Manis; species Manis pentadactyla. The sequence continues at coordinate 13,816,215 of NC_080021.1, read as the reverse complement.
TGTCCTGGTGAGCTTCAAGTGTGGAGCGTGGAGAAAGTGTGTGTCCCAAGGCAGGCTGCCTCCAAACAGAGAGAAAGGTACTGACAAAAATGTCGCTCAGTCCTTTTCCCAAACTATCCTCTCTGGTGAGTACGGGAGAGGCCCTAGGAAAGATTGTGCTCCACACAATTCCTTCCTCATGCAAACATGAAGCCTGGGAAATGGGGTGCCCCAACATTTTTATGTGCATCCACAGGGAACTTTGCAAGTGACAAAGTGCTATGAAATACACCATCTCTTCTGCTCACAAATACAATAAACTGGGATGTGCCTATAAGTGGGTTCAACATAATTCTTCTTTTGATCACACATGGGTTAGCCGAGGGATGGCTGCAGTTCCTATTCTGGCTCCTGATGTGCATTTGGTAGGCCTTCCCAAAGGGGACAGTGATGTCAGTTGACATGCTAGCCCTCAGCATGACCAGGGCAGAGTAATAGGCAAGGCATTGCATACCCTCTGCCCTCCTCGACAGGCTCTTCAAAGGCTGAGGCTCTGAGGCTGGGATTGGAAGACAGGGAACACAAGGTAAAGGCATGGCCCTACCTTTCCCAGCTGCAGGTCCCTGAACCTCAGCTTTGTTTTCAGAGCACCCATTTCCTAGGCCACCACAGTTGTTTAAGACAGGGATAGTAGGAGTCAGAACAAGGGCAGTGAGGGAGAATTAGGGAAAAACTCAAAAAACACTTCAAAGTAAATTCAGCAAGATTTGGGTGGTGATGGTAAAGGAGAGAAAGGAATCCAGAATTAAACTGGGGGGACTGGACAGAGGGTGATCCAACAGTTAATTAAGATGAACTAATAGAATCGAATTGAAGGAGAAGAACTGTGAAAACTATAGATTCGGTTTGGGGTAGGTGGTGTTTGAGGTGCTCAAGAACATCCAGGCACAGGCGTTCAGCGGACAGGTGACTATCTGCATCTAAGGGGAACCCGGCTGGACATGGTGTCATCTTCACCACGTGGTACCCACAACAGTGATTTGAGTTGCAACAAAATATTTCAGTGGCAATACTTTCATCCAGTCATCCCTCCCATAGATCCTATTTACTGTCTTTAGAGTAATTATATTACCATTGAAAAACTATATATTTTATTTGCATGTCCTTACTGCTTCCCTGCCTCCACTATAGAACATAACCTTCACGAAAGCAAAGATTTTTGCCTGTTTTGTTCACTGCTGTATCCCCAAGGTCTAGAAAAGTTGCCTGGTACATAGTAGATGCTCAAACCTTTATTGAATAAATAAATAGATGATCCTACCATAGATGCTCATCATTGTATTAGTTCAGGTATGTAATATTGCTAGCTGCTGTAACAAAGAAAGCTCATACTCTCAGTGACACTACCGACATTTGGGTGCATATGCTACTTTAGCTGTGGGGCTGTCCTGTGCACTCACTGTAGGCTGTTGGGCAGTGTCCCTGGCCTCTGCATGCAAGTTGCCAGTAGTATGCCCCATTCCATGGTTGTGATGCCATAAATGTCCCCAGACATTGCCAAAAGAGGACCACTGGCATAACACAGAGTCATCTGCACTCACATCATAGTTCATTACTACGGTCTGGCGGTCTTCAGCGTTACCTGTTCAAGGACTAAGTCTGCTTCAGCCCTGAAGCTCTGCCATTCCCTAGCATTCCCTAGAGCCTCACTCTCCCTTGTAGGACACTCAGCTTCCCACCAGAGGAGGATCATGTAAGGCAGGCCTGGAAGTGGCATTCATTATTCCACCCATGTTCCATTGGCCAGAACTCAGTGACATGGCCCCGCCTCACTGCAAAGGAGGCTGGGAAAGGTAGTTTCGCTCCGTGCCCAGGATGGAAAGGACATGGGTGTGTGAGTAAAGACATGGCAGTTTGTGCCACGACCATTGAAAATTATCTCAGGTTGTAAAAGAGATCAGCCTTCTGCATCCAGAATGGTTCTTGCTTCCTTCCTCAGTATTTTTTATGTTGAATTAAGTAATACAACTTTCTTGAAACAAGGCACTTCTGGGTAGCACCAACCTATGTTATTTAGTAGCCAAAACATCCCCACTTAAGTCATTCAGAGAAAGGGGGATGATTAGCTCTTTTATACATTATGGTGATGCCAGCCTATAAACCGCGCAAAGACAAGGGACCCAAGCTGTGTTCAGAGCCTATATCTAACACATAGTAGGCCCTTAGAAAATATGTATAACATCTGAATTAATCAAATGCTCCACTAACAGGTAAGTTTCATAATGACAGAAACTTTATTGCACTTGCTCCCAGGGCCTCACACAGTGCTGTGCATGGCAGACGCTCAACAAGTATTTGTTGCTCCAATAACTCAACAAACACAATCCAAAGGATGGCTGAAGCCAGGCACTGTGCTAGGCTCCCCTTAAAGTGTCCACTCCTTCTCTCCATAATTCCACTGAATGTTATTCTTGAATTAAGCTGGATCAAAAATAAACAAGACCCACCTAGAACTTCACGGTTACATTACTGCCCAGCATAAAGGAAGAAACCAAAAGTTATACTGGTAAAATGAGCTGGTTTGTTCTGCTGAAGAATCCCTGGGGTTTTAAAGCTCAGCATTAGCAACTTTATCCCCACCATCCTGGAGGTGCTACTGACCCATCTTCAGAACCCTGGTGCTTTCTTCCCCAAATCCCTTTCCCTTTTCACTTCTCACACTTTTTTCCTTTGTCTTCAAGGGAATCAAACATGGTAATGCCTATTATGTGGTAGATCCAAAGCAAGACTGTTTATTCCTTACAATATATATTGCACTAGGAACCTGGAATCAGAAGCAGACTGCCTGGGTCAAAATGTGGCTTCTGCATGACTTTGGACATGTCATTAACTGCTCTGTGCCTCAGTTTCCTTACCTGTAAAGTGGGGGGATGTTAGTAACTCCCTCACAGGCTTACTAGAAGGATTGAATGAGTTCATTGATCCCTGACACTTGGTACAATTCAATGACTAGCACTTAGTTCTCCAAGTAATAGCCTGACTAACAAAAATCACAACTCTGAAAGTAGACATGAGTCTCTTTATTTAACAGGTGAGAGTATTCATATGGCCACACAGCACCAGTAGGAAGTAGGAGCTCAGTAAATATTTATTGAAAAAATGAATGTTAATTATTCTCATGCTGATACTGACTTCTATTAACTTTGCTAGGAGACATTTCCTACCTCACCCCAAAATAACTACTGTCTCCATTTTCTTCCCTGCCAGATGCTTGCAGTTGAGCACTTCCCTTTGAAGCTATGTCCAACGCTAGGATGCTATGGCTGGGTCATATTTGAGCAATGTATATTTTGAATTCTAAAGGAAAAGTATTACATGAAAGGGACACTGTATCATTAATTTCCCTCAATGTTATCTTATTTACTTTTAAATTGAACTTATTACACATAAGTCTCTGGACTCTTAGTCACTCAAAACACAAACACACTTTGTAAATAAAGTTTGCCACCCACAGACACATGATCCACAGAGCAGACAAGCATACGATGATTTTCTTTCTTTTCCTGTTTAAAATTCTTTTGAGATATACTTTCCCCTTCTGTCACTCCTCAGCTCAGTTTAGCTATCCTTATGCACACTTTTGAAATGCTATCTTGTTCATCTCATCTAGCTAATTCTTTTAAGTTCCTGTTTTCCAAGAAGCATTTCAAGGGATATACCCTGAACAGCATCATCAAGCCTCAGTAATGCCTTTTGATTACACATTTTTGATAAGTATGAACTCCATTTCTCTCTTCTGCCTACTCATAATAGTAACTGTAGTCTCTCCTAGATAACATCAGCCCAACAGCCTGGCAGGGCCACAGTGAGGAGCATCTTTCCGGACACTAGACTGAGTATCTCTCATTATCCAAAGTTCATTACAAGGAGCAGAAGAGAGGAGATAGTCAAGGAGGCTGAGTCACCTTGGCCGTCTCTGGCCTCCGGCCTGGAGCCTCTCTCAGAACAGAGAAAGGCAGGCTGGAGAGTGTGGGGTCAGTCCCAGAATTGAGGTCTCTATCATTGTCACCTCTAACCTACTTCAGTGTATGTTAATTCCCAAAGATCAATTGAGAGGTTGATTCCAAAATTTCATGTTCTTGATAATCTGCCACTTCTCATTCTTCCTCCAGCCAAAGTGCCTTTTTGCAAGGCTCCTGTTCTGGGTTGAATTGTGTTCCCTATAAAGATATGTATAAGTCCTAACCCCAGGACCTATGAATGTGGCCTTATTTGGAAACAGGGTTTTTGCAGATGTAATCAAGTTAAGATGAGGTCACACTAGAGTAGAACAGGCTCTAATCTGACATGACTGGTGTCCTTATAAGAAGAGGAGGAGAGACAGAGAGGTAGACGCATAGGGTGAATGTCGTATGATGATGGAAGCAGAAACTGAAGTGATGCATCTCCAAGCCCAGGAATGCCAAGGATTTCCAGCAACACTAGAAGCTAGGAGAGTGACATTGAACAGAGTCTCCACTAGAGCCTTCAGAGAGAGCAGGGTCCTGACACCACCTTGATGTCAGACTTCTAGCCTCCCCAAGAATAAGAAAAGAAATTTCTGATGTTTTAAGCTGCCTAGTTTATGATACTTTATTACAGCAACCATAGGAAACTAAAAGAGCCTCCAATCTGCCCCCTTCTGCCTCTTTTTCTCTCTCTGGGACATTTCCTCTGCCTGCTGGAGCTCACCACCCATCCCCAAACGTGTCCCAGGTTCTGGAATGGTGCCCTTGGTCTCCCATAACCTCTGCTTCTCCAGCAGGAATTCCGATGGTCTCTCAGTAACCCCAAGACTGTGTCTTAGTCATCATCTTTGAACACTCTGCACAGAGCCCATTGCTTCATAGAGATTCCATAAATGTTGAAAAAGGAGAAAAATAGAGGAAGGGATCATATAGAGGTGGGTCATGTCTGAGGTCAAATGTGAAAAGGTTTAAATGGGATGGGCTTAAAAGTCAGGCTTACAAATGACTACAGTTATCATTTAGTGAAGAAGATTTACATGCAGCTAGAAAAACAGCAGAGACGGGTGGAATTTGGGTATCTGAGGAATGGGAGGTTAGGGGAAAGTCCAAGTCCAAGTACCAAAGCCAAGTTGGGGAGGCCAATTAGAGCCGGTGCATGAGAGCCGGCAGGATAGACAGAGGAGCAAATACGAGACACTTGAGTGGGGACAAAGTCGGCAGGGTACCCAAGAGAACTTTGAATCATGCAGAAACATCTGTTGCTGGCCTGGAGCACTAACCTTCCAGGTTCAGCCTTGGACTCATCTTAAAGACAGTGCCCCCTGTCTGACAAGCAAGAACGAGGATTAATTTGCCAAAGCCCAGCACACTCAAACTGGGGGACACCAGTAGATGCTTCATCTGGGAAGCTCGGGGCAGGGGGTGGATCTCAGGATGAACCTTGTGATACCACTGGTAGTGAGGTCATGGGACTTTCAACCCATCAGTATACAGGTATATAGTGTAGTGCATTATTTTATTTAGACCTCGTATCCACCAGGTAAGGTAAGTGTCATTCCCATTTCACAGATAGGAAGACTGAGACCCTGTAAGGTTAAACAGCTTTCTGAAGATCACCTAGCTGAAGAGTGGTTATCCTATGCCACTAGCCCTATGTCTTCCTAGGCTGTCTAAGATGAATGATATGTGAGAAAGTACTTTATATATTTGTTGATTGTCTTAAAAATAGAAGCAAATATTAATACAATTCACTAATGGCCAGAGGTGCTCAATAGTGAAAATGTCTGCCTCAAAAGTTGTGCATTTTCCCACCCTCACTAAAAGGTCATGACAGAGACAATCACCTCTGTAAGTAGAGGAGGTGGTGCTCACCAACACACCTCACTCTCATGCTTAGTCCTGAATGGTTTGCCTTCCCCGGGTCATACGCCATTCCATGTTACTCTCCTCTTTGCCAAATCTCACTCATTTCTTCATTTTCCCTCCTTAGCCCTTGCACTTTTGATCACTCTGCCTGGAACACGCTCTGCCCACTGTACTTCCCCTTGCTGGCTCACCCAGGGTGACCCCAACATGTCCTTATGGTCTCAGCTTAGAAGCCCCAGAACACACTGTGACTTACATCTGAGGTTTCACATCCCAACACTGGCCGCCGGCTACACTTGTCTATTGTCAGATCTCTCCCCGACTAGGCAGCCAGACTCTGGAAGCTGGGGTCACATTCACTGATGGAGTCTACGGTGAATGTGCAATCATAGCTACAATCTTGGCAGTCCATTTGCTCTCTGATTTGTCTTTTCCCCTTTCAACTCCACAATTCCATATGCAGATTTATTGATAAAGTTGCCATCAGTAGCAAGCTGTAGACCTTTGTCCGCTATCCTTCTAGAAACTTCATCTTCCACAAAACCCAACATGCAGAGTGGTGGAGAAGGGAAGAAGCATGGCCACCTCTTAGAGCATCTGAGGGCTCTGATGGATACTGAAATGGGGGTCAGGCTCTCTGTTCTTCCTTAAATGGAATTTTTTCAGCTGAGGCTAAGGCTCTCCAGAAGAGCACAGGATTGGCCAGGTACCTCCCAGAGCTCTCTGATCCCAGGGCCCTGGTGGGGTTTTCTTCATGCACACCTCTGGATACTTCAGTCACAAACAAGGAAAATGAAGCACATTGGAGAGGCCTCCCAAGGGACTTAACAAAATCATTACAAATGTTGGTCTGGAAAGACTTTGAAAATTCTTACCTTTATATTATTGCAATGGGCAAAAGGATCCATACTTTTGAACCAGAGAAGATGCCTAAAAGTGTACATCTGCAGCACGGTGTGGGTTCAGGATTCCACGAAGGAACAGTCATGAGGACAGCCACAAATGTATTCCACATTTGTCAACTAAGCTGACAGTCACTGCACTGGCTTTTGAAGATGGAGAAATAAGAAGCTGTCCTTCCTCTGGTAGAATCATAGTAATTTTAAAAGAAAAAAGTTGGAAGAATTATAGCTCAACATCCTAACTCCATGCCGAATACACTCTTTAAACTCATTTCTTACCAGATACTTATTCATGCAGGGCCTTTCAAATTTATCACACTGTGGACCACTTCATAAAGGGCAAAGACCATGGGCCTCATTGATGGAGATATAGGAGGGGAAGTTACTAAGAAATCTGTGATAAATTCACTTGCAATGCTAGCAAATGCCTTCTTCTTTGTATTTAATGTTACAAATGAATCGATTATTTACATTCAAAACCAATATCAGAGGCCAACCTCAAAATCACCAAATAGACCACAGTTGGAAAACATTCATTCCTATTTGTTCTTCTGGACTCATATAAGATTCTGCTTCTTCCAGGAAGACTTGTTTGATTCCCTGCCGTATCCAACAGGATGAATTTCTCTTTACGTTTGCCTCCAGCATATCATGCTGTACTATGATTTCTGCTCGTTTGTGTATGTATGAGTCCAGCATTAGAATACGCGCTGACTTCCCAAGGGCAGGTCTGAGCGTCTGCCCTTGACAGAATCCCCAGGATCTGTCCCTCTGACGAGCACATATCAACAAGGCTCAGTAGTGGGCTGTTGAATCAAACTGACAGGAGTCGGGAAGAAAAACCCAGTTCACAGGTTGTCTGGTCTTGTATATGAACCATCTGAAGCTCCTAACCTGGGCTTCAGGGTAAGCAAATCTGCCCTGGAAAGCCTTTCCATCCTGAAAAATCAAAGGCCAACTAAAGGGATAAATTGCTTTGCTGAGCCACCAGCCAAAAATGACAGCCAGCTTTTCGCCACTCTGAAGTCTTCCACTTGTGCAAAATTAAACTCTCCGCTACAGGCATGGAAAAATCAACTGAGTCATATTTGACCAAGATATGGTTTCCAGTTACCTAAACTTCTCCGACAGAGATGACCCATCGTATATACAGGTTCCTAATTCTCTTGGGGCAGTTTAATAGATTGGCTATTGACCAGATTAACCATCCAATTAACCCTCCCCCTTGGCCTCCGCCCAGAGCTCCTGCCTCCTCCCGCGGGGGCCTGATTCATGCCCTGCAACACCTGCCAGCAGGGCTCCTGACCTGGTTCCCAGGGGAGGACAGAGCAGCCTCAGAGAGCAAGGCAGAGAAGCAGGGCGGAGGCACGAGCCCGAAGGCCAGCGGGGAGGGAGGCTTTCCAGAAGAGAAACGTGAGCACGGCTCTGGGTGCACATGCTGGCTGTTTACGTGGGAGCCTCACACCCCGCCATTTCGAGAGTTCCTTCGTGGACAGATTGCAGCCTGCAGATGACTCAGCAGCGGTGGGGGTGAGCCTGAGGGGAGGCGGCAGCCTACACAAGGAAACCAGGCCGCACCCAGGAGGCACCTTTTACCTGGGGAACTCGCCTGTGGCCAATTCCTGTGCCAGCTGCCAAGAGGGCTCAACCGAACGTGCGCAGGCAGCCGGAACCTGCCAGGGAGCTGCTCAAGGTTCTGGGACCTGCTTCCCATCCTCCACCTGTCTGAATTTTCCTCTGTGTCCCGGGGCCTCCCTTCCTGAAGGCCCAGGATGAGCCAGGAGAGACGAGAATTGTGGTTGTGACCCAAAGAAGGCTTTACAAAAGGGACAGTCATAGTGGATGTGTGCAACAGCTTCCCAGGCACCCTCTCCCTCAACCTCCACCTGGCTTCATCCGCTCCACTTTCCTCAACTCTCCAGAGGGAACTTTCTAGAAGGCTCATCGGAACCTCTCCCTCACCTTCATGAATCTCTTCAAGGGCTCCCTGTTGGCACTCACTACATCTCATTAGCAAGACAGACATGGCCCCAACCACCCTCAGTCTCCCCAGACTTGCCTCCAAGCTCAAAGGTCCTTCCCAAGGAATGAGTGGGAGCAGTGACCCACCCCACCTGCACTAGTAGCACCCCATTCTTTGATGTTCACTGTAACCTTTTCCCAATGTTATGTAGAGAGTTGTGCCAGCACAGCTTCACTGTCCCGCCAGTTACCCACCACGCCCCTTAACCATAGAGAATTTGGGGGCACTGGGCCACACCTTCATTGCATTTTAGGCTCCAGATTATAAGCCAGCTTGCAGTTTCCCAAACACAGTGTGCTGATCTTCCTCCACCACATGACACGGAGCCAGGCACTGGCTGGATCATCAGGAAGGGAAGATGAACCTGAACGAGCATCTGCGCCTGTGCCCAGGCATTGGGCCGCCAAGACCACCCTTTGTCCTCTGCTTCCTGCCCAGTTAGCAAACTCCTGCTCCCTCTTCAAGACTCACCCAATTGCCATTTGCTCTGCAAGGTCATTCCTGGCCTTTCCCAGTCATGTGCCCTGTGGGTCTCATAGAGCCCATCTGACCTGCTCACCCCTCCAGCCCTCCTGCCAGCAGTCAAGACCCCCTGGGCCTCGGCAACAACACTCCCGGTCTGCCTGTGTCCAGTCTTGCTCCTACCCCACTCCCATACAGTGTATGACCCCCTCAGCATAAAGGCAATCATATCATTCCCCGGTCGAAATCCTGCATGCTCAGAGGCACGCAAGCGCCCGCCATGGCCCACAAGGCCCTCAGAGATCAGGCCCCAGGAACTCCCTGCAGCTCCTGCCGGCCACGCTGACCTGCTTGTGAAACCCAGCAAGCGCAGTCCCCCCTCACCACCTTTGTCTCAGCCTCCCCCAACCCAAATACATTTCCTGCACACCTCTGTGCCTCACTTCTTCCCTCCGGAAGGCTCTGCCAGCTTCCCTGGCCTTCCGTGTGAACTGTGGCCTCCGTCACCCTGCATCCCCTTTCCCTGCTCTATCCATATTTCCATAGCACTTCTCATTGTCAGATGACTGGTCTCCTTAGACACACTCACTTCCTTGCCATAGTCCGCTGCCCACACTCGGAGTCCCTGGGGGCCTTTGGTTTGTTGCAGGCCATATGCATGGCAAGAATCTCTGGAGTGAGATGCTCTAGATGCACCAATTTCCTATTCCTGGGGTCAGATGCTGGGGCTCACTGTGGAGGGGAGATCTCCCTCCCTTTCTCTCCCAGTTCTGGGCATGGAGGTGTAATCAGGAATTTCCTGGGGTACCAGCTGGGTTTCAGGGGCACACCCATGGCTGGGTGCTGGACAACAGGCCCTTTGTGAGCACGGGTGTTACCATTCAGGGCTACTCATGAGGGCGGAGTGTAACCAAGATACCATCGTGCTTCGACTGAAGCACACTTGTCAAACCATCTCTTGGCAGAATATGCAGCAACACGAAGGGTGAGGACTATACACATGAACCCATGTCCACACTGCAGCTAAGGCCACAGTGAGGCCACAATGCTCCTCTCCTGACAGCCCTCAAGGACCCCCTCTGCTCCTTGTCTGGGCCTTCCCAGAGCCAACAGGACTCTCCTGACAGCTCCTGACTTTCTCTTGCCACTATGTCACCCCTTTTGTCCCACCCCTACTAAAAACCCTCGTTGGTCCCCCTCTATGCCATGATCTCTGAAGCCTCCACACCTCTGCTTGTTGAGGTCCCCTGCCAGGACAGCCCTCTCCTCTGTCCCTGGGTGCATGAGGCCCATTCAATCCTCAGCTCAAATCTGGTGCTGGGAAGTGCTTCCTGACACCTCCTCAGGCTTGCTCCCATCCAGGCAGAAATGTTCTCCTTTATGCTCTCTGTCCTCATGGCAGATTCCCTCGAGCCTTGGATTTCACTTCCCTGAGTGTCTGCAGAGCTTTCTTCCTCACTAGGCTATGCCGAACCCCTACTCACCATGGCTCACAACAACCAGAGAAAAGTTGGTGAACTACCAATCAGATCATGTCACTCCCTTGCCCCAAAGCACCCCCTGCTTTCCACTTCACTGGAGTAAAAGTTCAAGTCCTTACCTTGATCTGTGAGGCCCTGTGAAACCTACACAGTGCCCCTGCCCACCCATGAGCTCTCTGACCCAACCTCCTGTTGCTTTCCCCTCATTGGCTCTTCTCCAGCTGCATCAGCCTCCTTACCCATTATCTAAACATGGTATGTACATTCCCACCTCAGGGCCTTTGCCCCAGCCATGCCTGCTTCCTCAAACATTCTCTTCCATCAATGATTTACATGGCTACCTCCCTCACCTCCTCAGGTCTTTGTTTAAGTGCTGCCACCTTCCCAGTCAGACCCTCTCTTACCCACTTAGAAAGAAACTCCCACTTTATACCCACTGGCATTTCCTATGCTCCATTTCTCCTCACTTTTGAAGACTTTATCACCATCTAACAAACTCTTTTATCTGTTTTGTTTATTGTCCACCCCCTGCCCCCCAATGGAGTATAAGGATCAGAGGGCAAGTCTTTTTGTCTGTTTAGCTCATTAATGTATAGTCAGTGTCTTGAACAGTACCTGGCACATAATAGGGACTCAGTATTTTCTGAATAAATGAATGAATGAATGGTATCCCTAGCACCTACCATATTTCCTGGCACATGGTAGACTCCCAGTGAAATATTTAGTGAATGAATGAAAAGAAGAAAGACAAAGGAAAAAAAGGCAGATGAGGAAGAGAGAAGAGAGGAAGAAAAGGGCAGAGGGAAGGTGGGGAGAAAGCCCTAAGTGGGGAGAGAGGAAAGAAGGAAGGGAGAGAGAAATAGAGACAGAAAAAGCAGGCCAACTCTGCTCAAAGGCCTCAGACAATTATGTGTTTGGTGGGCTTGGGAAGGAGAATTTTGCAACTTAGACTATGTGTCTTCGATTCTCCAGGAAATGTCTCTGCCTTCAGCTTTTTTTTTGCCAACACAGAGCTCACCAGAAAAGAAAACATGCTTGTTCTACAAGGATACATGGCTATCACTTGGGGACTCATCCCTGGCAAATTCTACACTGCAGACTGCAGATGCATGATAACCACACACCTCAGCTCACCTCAAGCTTTGGTCAAGGACCCTTCACTTGGCATTTTGCAGAGATATTGTTTTGTTTTGTTTTTAAATGCATTGCTTTACAATTATAAAAGTAACAAATGCAATGAAATGAAGAAAATAACAGAGCATTGAGCCTTGTTTTCTTCCTTTTTTCTGTACCTGTATATAATTTTTTTAAATAAAATTGCAGTTATACTCTGCACACAATAACATCTCCTCTCTAGATTCCTACTATGTGTAAATATGTGCTTAGGAAGTAGGCAGGAGAAAGCTTGGGAGGGTGGAAGGTGCAGACTTTGGACAAATATGCACATCTCAGTCCAGTCCTGGTTCTGATATTTGGTGTCTAGGAGACCCCAATTAAGTTCAAGTGGCCATTCTTCATGCTTTTCCAGAAGCTGTCCCAGTATACACCTGCTGTCCCAGTGTAATTAATCAGAGCACCCCTTTCATGCTCAAAGAATACCCATTTACACAACGGATTGCATGGTTGCACCACACTTAATCCTGTGAGCTCTGATTTCCTTGTCTATAAAAGAGAGGAAAAAAATGCCTAGTATAGACATTGTATTAGTTATTTTTGCTGTGTAACAAATTACACCTGAAACTAGCGGCTTTAAAACAACAAGCATTTTTTTATCTCACATATTTTCCAAAGATCAGGAACCTTGGGCATGACTGAGCAGGGCGGTTCTGGCTCTGGGTCCTCCAGGACATGACAGTCAGGTTTTCAATGTGGGCCACATAGCTGGATCGATTCATCTGAAGGCTTGACTGAGCTGGAAGATTAGCTTCCAAATTCCTTTGCGAGTCACTGCTGGTTGGAAGCCCCAGTTCCTCACCATACGGGCTTCCCCCGGGGCTGCTCATGATACGGCAGCTAGCTTCCCACAGAGTCAGTGATCCAAGACAGAACCAGAGCAAGATGGAAGCTGCAGGATCTTTTCATCTCAGAACTGACAAACCATCACCACATAGACCCCAGCGTGTGAGGACCAGGAGGCGGGATCACTGGAGGCCATCTTGGAGGGTGGTGAGCACAGGAATTAATTTAAATTCCACATGTAAAGTCCCTGGCACACAGTAGGCATGTAGTAAACATTAGCGATGTCAGGGCAGACTGGGACAAGTAAAGCTTTTTCAACTAACAATAGGCATCATTTGAAACTTTCCCATAGCTAAAGATTGAAATGCTATGGCTTTTTATAAGCAGACTCAATTCAGTTCAACAAGCATTGATTATATACCTGCTGCTTGGTATTCTATCCTTTAAGCCAAACACATTCACAAATAACTACTGAAATATAGCAGATCCCTAAACTCACCACATAGATGGCCAAAAATGGACTGCTCTTAGATATAAGACTTTTCTTTATATACATAAGCTTCTACAACCTTAGCATGTCGTTTGAGTCTCGCTGTCGGAAGAATTTGATGCTTCTTCCTAAAAGGGACGACTAAAGGGCTTTCCTGGAGTCAATGCACAAATGAGCTAATCTGCATGCTGTTTGAATATATTTAGGTCTTGAATTCAATCCTGCAACTCCAAACACATAGGAAGATGAAAAGAAATTAAGTAAGAATCCATCTAGCATGATGATGGACACGGTCATCACTGATGCTTAAAAAGTATGGGTTTGATCGGCCTCACAGAACCCATTCAAAATATGAGCTGCATCTGCCATCACCACCCTGATGCAAATCATCACACATGAATTATTGCAACAATTTTCCAGCCGTTCCCCTGTCCTCCTCTCTTGCCCCCCAATCTATTCACATACCGTCCCAGTGACACATTGAAGTTTGTCAGCTCACATCGTTCTTTTGCCCAGACACCCCCCACCAATGGTGTCATAGAAGCAAAGGTGCCCTGGCCATGTCCCTTCTGCATTCACCTGCACAAGCCAGAGGCCATTTATCTGCCACTCTCTGCATTGGAGCCTTTCTTCTGGCTGGGAGAGCCTTATTAGTCAAGCACAGGGCACGTAGAACATGCCAGATGGTTAATGCCCTTGGACATGGCCCTCAACCATCAATAGCTGGGGAGCTGGCAGGTCAGCACAACATGAAGGCCTCCTCTATACTGGCTGCCACAGCTCCCCAGTGGGACTCAGCTCCAGCACTCACAGCAGTACCCAGTTCGATGACACCCCTTTTATTGTTTCTTTTACTTTCCTGTCTCCCATCTCCACTCCTTTTCTGTTGTTTCCTGGAATCACTTCCACATAAAACATTCAAATCCTTGTCTCGGTATATGCATCTGGGGTATCCACACCAAGACAAATGGTTTCCTCTTGAGAAAAAAAGACCAAAGTCTGAGCCATGACCCCTGAGGCCCTACACGTTCTAGCCTGTGCCATTCTCTGTCCTGTTCACTCCACTCCAGCCATGTTGGCTTCCTGGCTGTTCCTGGAGCATTCTAAGTAGACCTGCAACTCAGGGGCTTTGCTTCTACAATTTCCAAATATCTTAACCTTTTCCTGGAAGAGTTGCTTATAAGTTTATACATTTATGGCTACCACCTCCACCACCATGCATCCAAGTGGAACATAAACTCAGAGAGGAAGTGACTTTCCTCTGTTTTATTCACTGTACCGTCTCCTGTGATTAAGTAATAGTAGATATATAGTAGATGCTGAATATATATTTGTTAAATTGTTGAATTCATGAACCGTGATTAGGTCCAGGAAAATCCTTGTGAGACACCTGCCAGGCCCCTAGGTATTATTATTGGAGCCCAGCAAGGAAACTTTCACTTCATTATGAATAATCCAGTCCTTTTACTTCCTAAATGACGAGGGCCAGAGAAGGTGAGCATGTTGCCTAATATCACACAGCTCCCTAGCAGCAGAGCCAAGAGCAAATTCCATCTCCACCCGGGTTGTGGAGGGAAGAAAACCAACCAGTCAGGCTAGGTGTCATCTCAGGCATGTCACTTGTACACTTTGTGACTTCTAAATAACCAGGGCAAATTTCTTAACCATCCTGAGTAGCTGCTCTTTCATCAGTAAAATAGGATAGTGCACCTATTTCAGCAAACTCAGATGATCGCCTAAATTAATGAGTAAAGAAAAGCTGGGCACAAAGTATTCAATAGATATTCATTGACTAAAAGGAAGTGTCAAAAGATGCTCAGAGAAGAGGAAGACATGCTAAAATGATAACAGTAGTACTTTGTTGAGACTGCCAGAGATTTTACATGCATTATTTCATTTAATCCTTCTAACACCCTCTGAAGTTATTACTAATTTTATCCCATTGTACAACTGAAGAAACTGAGGCTGAGAGAGGTTTACTAACTGGCCCAAGCTCACAGAGATAAACTCCCATTGGTCTGACCCTGTACTCTGTGTTTGTAACCACCGTGGCACACTGCAAAAAGAGCTGTGGCTGTCAGGTCCTTGGAGATCTTTTCAATTTCAAAGACTTGCAAAATGCAGAGGATGCAGTTTGCTGCCCAGCAGGACCAGGTGAAAGGCATTTCCCAAGTCTGATACTAGATAGGTCTTTGAAATCATTGTATTTGAGCCATATTAACCGTATATTCTGGGGCCTCCCAGTTCTAAAATCTAGAATCCAATTTGCTGTAATTTGATCCAATCTTCATCCTAGGTAGGAAACTTCCCTTTGGAAGATAAAGTCACTGTGGTGGGGAGGGTGGTGGTGGTGGTGGTGGTGGTGGTGGTGGTGGTGGTGGTGGTGGTGGTGGTGGTGGTGGTGGTGGTGGTGGTGGTGTGTGTGTGTGTGTGTGTGTGTGTGTGTGTGTGTGTGTGTTTGTTGTCTCTCCCTGATCTCTGTCTGCCTCTGACTCTCTCTTACACACACACAAATCCGCTCCTTAATCCACAGGTTTCTCTAGCCCAGTGATTCTCAAAGTGTGGTTCATGGAACCACAGCATCAGCATCATCTGGGAACTCGGAAACACAGAATCTCAGGCCTCATCCCAGCCCTACAGAATCAGAGCCTCTGGGGTTGGGGCCCAGGTTCTGCGGCTTAGTGAGCCCTCCAGGTGATAACCACTACATTCACCTGCAAAAATCAATCTCTCTGTTCTCCCCACACCCATCTCCAAACTGAGCTTAATAAATCATGGCTCTTTTTTGCCTTTAAACGTCAAGGACCTTGAGCTCAGAGAACAAGGGCCTGAGCTGGAAACGCTGAGCTGAAGCCTTGGCCCTGGGGGTGTCAGAGCCCCAGGCTTTGCCGGGGCAGCATTTGCAGCCCTCTCAAAAATCACAGCTTCTCAGAAAGGCACCTCCCTTTCCCTTAGCAGTACAATAAAATTCACTTTGGGAAAGACAATATAAAAACAGACTTGGTAGTGAAGTAGCACCTCCAAATGCACGGAGCTGGCCTCAGGGAGGGGAGGAGGGGCCGGAACGGAGGGACTCTGGGGCCTTGCTGCCTCGCCAAAGCTGGGCCATAAACACTCTCTCCGTGCACAGCCGAGATGGCCTCATTTGGGGCTGCTCACCCACTTCAGTCATATAAAGAGCGATAAAGGAAGACAAGGGCGGAATAACCTCTAAATAAAAGATGAAGTAATTTTGAAGGCACATTAGGCTTTTATGTGTATTATGGCTTGTGGTTTTTTATTCAAACCCGGGGAGGGCTGGCCGCTCGGCTGCGTGGGGCTATCGCCCTCACAGAGCACCAAGGCTAGCCATTCAAATTCCAGAGCCGGCCTCTGCAGCTTGGATGGCTTGGGAAAGACGTGGGAGAAAAGGGAGAAGGCATCTTTTTGTACCCAAGCCTGGGTTTTATTGCACCGGGCATTGCCATCACAAGAATAAGAATGAAGCATCCTGGGCTCTGCCCTTCCTCTCAAGATTGCATCTCCTCGAAGGGCAAGGCCGCAGAGAGCTCTCCATAGGACACTCGTGACCCATCCTTAGATGACAGCCTGATGAATGGTGGCCTGGCGCAGCTTGGAAGTTCCACAGGAGGATGAAGAAGGGCAATGCTTTACAACTCAGAGCTTTGCCTTTGCAAAATCACAATGTTGGAATGCCCTGGAAGCCCGGAAGAGGACAAAATGAGCCTTTGCAAAGGGGCCAGGAGGATGCAGGCTGGGAAATGGTGGGAGGGCAAGATGGATGACCCAGTGCAGCTTCTTTCACAGCTTCTTTTCAAGCCACTCAAAACAGTAAGGAAATCTAGCTTGCCTGCAGGACGATAGCGCTAAAGCTAACCACAAGCCTCTGCCGCCCGGGTCTCATGTTTGAAACTGGCATTGTGCCACACATTGTCACAGCTTCATCATTATTGCTCTGGGCATCAAGGCCGCTGGCATTCCCTGAGCACTTACTGTATGTCTGCCTGCATCTAAGGGCATTCCTTGCATAACTCCAGCACCCTACAGTGTGGTAACTTGAGCCTCACTTTACGGACGCAGACATCAAGGCTCAAAGAGGTGTAGTAAGTCACGCAAGACACGGTAGAGGAGTCAGGATTCAAATTCAGGGCTCTTTGACTCCAGAATTCTCATTATACGTAGCAAGTGGTTTGAATATAGGAACTGGGTGTTAATAATATTGGGAACTGTTAACACTAGTGGAATACTTCCCGTGTGCCAAGCCCTGTTCTGACCTCTGCATTAACTCATTTAATCCTCACAACAGTAGGAAATTGAAGCCCAGAGAGGCAAGTAAATGGTAGAGGTCACACAACTGGGAGCAGAATATCCACAAGGGAATGTACACACAAGCACATTATGTCCAGCTTTGTTTATTATGAATGTGTTTGCAACACCTGTTATGTACTGAGCACCATGCCAGGTGCTTGGAAAGAATAGTAGCATGTGTGTAAGATGGATTCCTGTCATCCTAGCAGGCCGGCTACAGTGCCGTGAGGAGAGCCAGATACATGCAGAAAAAGAAGGAAAGGGGTAAGGGGAGTTGACACGAGGCTCTTCTGTAAACCTGGGGTCTTCTGTTTATAGTGAGTTCTCTGTAAGCCTGGCCTGCTAGGAGGTTTCACAGGACTTGTTCCCACAGATACATGCAGGTACCAGCCAGCTTTGGGAGTCCCCCGTGTCAGCCAGCATAATTCCCTGTATTCAGCAAAATACAGAGACTTCCTGAATCCTTTCAAGGACCAGGTAGCCAGAGTTTTTCAAGTCTGGGAAATGGCATTGAGGTCTCCTCCCACCACCCCTAGGAGCATCAGTTATACTGTTTGCAGATTGCCCTCTCCATCTGCTGGTACCCCCACCACAGCCTGAATTCCCCTCACCCTAGCAGAGAGGGGATGGCAACAAAACAGAAAACCCTAGAAAGCAAAGCTACAGGATTACAGAATTGGAAGGACCTGGGGCTCCTCCTATCCAGGACTTTCACTCCCTAACTATATGTTCTTAGGCAAGTGCTTTAACCTCTCTGCACCCCTATCTCTTCATCTGCAAACTAGCGGTAAAATTGCCCTCCCATACAGTGCAGTAGTGAGGGAGAAATGCCTTAACCCATGGGCAGATCTGGCATCTGGTAAGTACCCCAGAAACACTGCTCATTGCTATTCAGTTCACAAATAGTTATTGAGGACCAGCTAAGGTTAGGATGTCTGATGTACATGTGCTCCATAGAAAGCACCAGGCCAGATACATTCCAGAGATGCAGCGGCCCTGGCAAGAGGAATCCCTGGATCTTGGCGGGGAAAGGATCCCAACAGAAAGAGGTCAGGGCCTTCTCAGTGGGGCTTGTGATGCACATGGTTTAGATCCAGATCGCCTAGGATCAAATCCTGATTCCTCACTTACTAACCACGAAAGCTTGGATGACCTGTTATATTTGAAGTCTCAGTTTCTTCACCTGTAAAGGGAGGGATAATGATAATACCTACTTCCTA
This sequence comes from Manis pentadactyla, assembly GCF_030020395.1. Taxonomy (NCBI): domain Eukaryota; kingdom Metazoa; phylum Chordata; class Mammalia; order Pholidota; family Manidae; genus Manis; species Manis pentadactyla. The sequence goes on along the minus strand of NC_080021.1, from coordinate 13,797,518 downwards.
GGATTTGTTGCAAAGAGATAATACATGAAAAGTACATAGTACTGGGGACAGAGAAAATGCTCCAAAATGGGAGCTATTACGTTTTTATATGAACCATCATTTCCAACCCAGTTTAAGTGCCACCTCTTCCAGGCAGCCTTCCAAGCTCTCTCCTATTAAATGTTCTAACCCTTTGTATTCATCTCTTCCTCTCTCGGGGAATTACTTACTATTTAATTTAAATTATTTATCTTCTTATTTTAGCTACCCCACTGGACTGTAGGCTTCTTGAGGGCAGGGACTTTGCCAATCCGTTACGTATGCTCTGACCAATTTCTGGCAAGTACCAGGTATCCAGTAAGGTCTGCTGAATAAACGAAGGAAGAGATGAGGGAAGAAGGAATGAGGTGACTAGGGTAGGCCTAAAGAGAGATAGGGTCAAGGCAGATGGGAATTGTAGAAAGGGAACAGGAGAGGTGTACAAGAACATGCATGTTGGGAAAGGTGTGAATGCAGGGTTTTTTGTTTCACTTTTAGCTAACACTTTGTGCCAGAAACTTCTCTAAGGGCTTAATGTACGTGAAGCCATTGAACCCTCAAAAGAATCTGTGAGGTAGTTACTATTACATCCTCCTTTTGCAGATTACTCAGCCACACAGCCAGCAGGAAGCAGAGACAGGGCTGAGCCCAGGAGTTTGGCCTGCGGGTAGGATTGTGACTGAGTGTCGCAGGAGACACGGTCTGGGGAACAGGCTGCTCAGCGCCAACCAGGGGCAGACCCTCACTGAGGCTGTGTGCCTGACCTCCTCTGGCCCCAGCAGGGCCAGCCCTTGCCAGAGTCATGAGCCCTCTTCAAACTTCTCCCCAATACAAACCCTGTGCTGGGCTGCTCAGCAGGTTCTGAAAAGCCCACCAAGCAACACCTGTCCCAGAGTGGAAAAGAGGGAGCAACACCAGGCTTGGGTGTGCCAGCTGAGAGAGTGTGACGGGAACACCCCGGGCCACTGTGGCTGAGCTCTGCACACCTGGCCACTGACAGACCCTGGCACTTTTCACTGGGACATCTGGATTCCGGGAAACGGGGCCTCCATTGAGTCCAGGCAGGAAATCCTCTGCCATATTCTCTCTCTCTGCTCAGCTGGGTATTAGGCCAAACCCTACAGGGTGACCGCCCAGCCACTGCTCCTCCCTGGTGAACTCAGAAGGACTAGAGGAGAAGTGGCATGTCTTTCCTTCTCCTCTACCGCACTGTCCTTCTGCGTATCCTGCCCAGGTGTGCACCTTTGTCCACCAGCCCAGATCAGTGGGCCCCTCTCCAGTCCCTGTCCTGCATCCCATTATCCTCCCAGGAAGGTCATTTCTCCAGCATTCCCATCGTGCCTAGACCTTAAGTCCATTCATCAGCAGGACAATGTGCAATGAAAACTCACATAAACCAGGGCCTCTGCTGGGCTCTGGGCACAAGTCCCCACCTGCTAGTCTGACAAGCATTAAGCCAATATTCACAAATAATTAATTACCATGTGATGAGTGTCTCGTGATACAAGAAGCAAAGGGAAAACAAAGGAGAGAAGGCGTCTGAGGAAGGAGCCCACAGGGAATCATTAGCCGAGGCTGCCCCGTGTGGGAGGGACCAGTCCCCTTGCTTTGAATGGCCCTGCCTGCCAGTGTTTGTGGAGAGCTTCCTGAACACCCCCTCGTGGCCCCTGTGTTGTGGAAGGCACAGGAAACACAGCCTCTGCCCCCCCAGGAACAGTGTGTTTGATTACTCATTAACAGATGCCAAGGTGGCAAATGAGAGCTACCACAGGGTTCGCGTCCCTTATCCAGAGAAGTCAGTCAGGGTCTGCCCTGCGTTTCTCCTCAGAAGGAGCCAGGAGCCCTCATCCCTGGCGGCCCAGCAGCCCAGCATCAGGAACAGAGGAATACTGGTGAATGATTGTCCAATAATTGAATAAGTAAATGATTCAGAAAGATGTGAGGACAGAGGAAAAATCCCAATCCAATTAGTGAGAAGGGTGACTCAGAGGTAGGGTAACCATATGTGCCTGCAACAGTCCTAGCACACGCCAGTTCTCCTAATGTAATTATGATTCACATCCCCTTTCACTCTCAGAAGCATCCCAAGTTACATGATCTATTAGATGGTCAACCATGTTGTAAAGAAACACAGCTTTGTTATTCTTCAGAGAGTAACTGCGGATACAGGTAAACACCATCTGTTACCGATGAGCTGGAGAGAGAGGGCAGCTCATGTTAAAGATCTAGTATGTGCACTGGAATCTGGTCTTCAGCTGTGAGCTTTCAGAAGCTCCAGGGAGGATGGAGATGCAGGTAAAACAACTCCCGGAAAGCAAATTCCAAAGGGATAGATCCAAAACCCGAGCCCTCTGGTGCAAGGTCACTGTGCACCTCGGAACTCACAAAAGTCCACTCATTCGATCAAGTTACCTTTCTTGAGCTTCAAATTAATTGTCTTTGGAATGCGGTGGTATTATCTGCTCCACCTCCTTGCAGAGCTGTAGTGACTGGCCAGTGCGTTAATGAATCGCTTTCTAAACTGTGAAGTCCTCAGCCAATGCGAAGCACTGTTAGTCACCAGTAGTTAGTTAGATACCGTAATTAAATCTTAACTCTTCAACTTTATTCAGCCTTTGCAAACACAGCTGTGCCTGCTGACAGGCTCCTCCTCCATGCAGTTCTTAGGGCAGACAGGAGAACTAGATCACACTCTTTTTTCCCCTCCAACACCGGAACCTTCCTTGCCTGTTCCACTGTGACCTCCTTCTGGACAGGGACCTTCTTCTGTTCCCTCCTGTACCACAGGTGAAGCCTGCTGCTTGGTACCTTGGAGACACCCACTAATGTTTGCTGACAAATAAATAAGAGCACATCACTGAGTCCCATTCCTCCAGGGCTGGTTTCTCCCCTGGTCCTCTCTCTCCTCCTGGTGTCTGAGGTCCTTTCCAAACAGGCGTTCAGTAATATTGGTTGTTGGGTGAGGCTTTTCCACCCCTTTAGCTTGGCGTGTCTCCATACAGGCAGTTCCCTCTCATGGCACTCTCTTCCCTCTCTTCTTCACCATGTTATCTCCTACCACCCTTCAGAGCCCAGCTAGAGCATCACTTCCTCCAGGAAGCCCTCACCATCCTCCCTGACTTGAAGAAACCCCTTCTGTTAAACCTCCTCAGAGCATACGGATCTCTCTTCTCCCAGTGGTCACCTCAGTCGGAATATTACTTTCTGGGATTCGTTTTTAGTGTCTGACTCTTTAACTGGACTGTAAGCCAGAGTGGAACCAGAGACCAAGAGCCCTTGCCCACATGGTACCCTGCTATGTGCCCTGAACCTAACACGGTGCCTAAAGGACAATCAAGAGACAAGGTGAGGGGCGGGACACTCAAGCAGCAATGTCCACGGGCCACTTGGCAGATCAGGACGGGCATTCCTCTGCTTTATACCATCTGCTGCCACAAATCAACTGCCGGCTCCACCACAACGCTCATGGTAGCCCACTCTTATCGAGTGCCTCCACTGGGTCTGACCCGGAGATGAGTGCTTTTTTATAGAGATTGATTTATTTAATCCTCCCAACAACACTCCCATTTTACAGATAAGAAATATGAAGCGCAGCTTTGAAATCTGCATTATATCTGGGAAACACTCAACAGAACAATTTTCCCAGCCACACTTTCCATGAGTCCCAGAAAACTATGAAGGGAGGCACATATTTGAGAATGCATTGGAGGGCCTTAAAAAATTCTAAGAAACACTATTTTGTGATAACTTACCTTTTTTGTCCTAGTTATTTTTTTTTTCCCCTTGTAAAAATGAGGGTTGTAGGAGTGGGGAAAGCAAAGAGATCCGATTTTGTTTTCTCTGCTTTCTCCAAAAACTGTGTCCTGGCTGAATTCTGTCAATCTGCAACCAGGGTGGAAGGCATCGTTTAGGCATTGCCCTGGCAAAGTCACTTATTTTTGTGTCTGAGTTTCCTCACCTACAAAAGGTGGATAAACAATACTCAGCTCACTAGGAGTTTGGAGATTTAAGTAACACTTGGCAAAGCACTTTCAGATGAAAGGGCCTGGAAAAGGATCCATCAGCTCCGGCACTAAGGCTCCTGCTCTCTGAGGAAATGAAATCAGGATGAGGTTATTTCATGCAGGCCCTTCCCCCTCAAGAAGCCCCATCAGCCTTTCGTTGTCCCCTACATCTGGCATTCTTGCCGTGATAACACTGTTCGTGTCACTTTCCAGCCTGCAATTCCCTCCCTGCTCTAACCCAGTGTGGATGTCCCTAACTAGCCACTCATTAATTCATTCACTCATTCATTCCTCCAACAAGGCTTTGTTGAGTGCCTGCTGTGTCCCAGACTCAGTCCTGAGAACCACTGGGGACACAGGAAGTTAAGTATTCTGTGCCCGTGTCACAGAAGAGGAGACTGAGGCTCAGTCAGGTTATACAGTTTGCCCACGGTCACACAGCGAGCTAGAGACTGAATCGGGATTTGGATCGCGCTCCAAAATCCATAGCATTTCCTCTACTTTATACCATCTCCGGCCACAAATCAAGGTCATGGTCCAACAGGAAAAGAATTCTGATTCACCCGATTGTAATTCACAAGCTCAGTACAAACTAGGTGACCGAATCTCACATATGAGTGGTCCTTGCAATTTCTTTCATAACTAGGTCCCTACCAGGAGCGTCACCCAGGTGGTGGCTTGAGGTTGGAGCAAGAGGAAGGGAAGCACTTCATTCTAAGGAAAAAAAAAAAGCTGTTCTCACTGTATAAGCTCGGCTTCACAAATCCCCTGTCCCACACCCCCTTTCGGTCACACAGTGGCTGCCGAGTTTCTTCCAAGTGAGAACTCCAGAAACCTCACTGCTTCTCTTTTTTGATGCCAAAGAGGGAAATACAGGAGAGTAGATAATAATGTGGGCTTTGAACTTACCCAGAAGGGATTCCTGCCTGTCTCTTACTGGCTGCCAGACCTTAGCAAACCAGTAAAATTCCCTGGGGTTCAGTTTCCTCATCTGTAAAATGGGCACAATGCTGGCACCAATCCTCTAGGGCTTCTGTGAGGGTTAAATGTACAGCCTCATGCCTGACATGCAGTGATTGCTGGGTGAACTCTCTGGCTTCTCTCTTTAAGATTCAAACACTCCTCCAGTCACACACCAGTGTCTCAAAAAGTCATACTAAATAGCCAGCCCTGGAATCTACCTTTAGAAGCACACATGGGGCTCACTGTCCACAGTATATACTACCTTACATTGTGTGATTTTGCTTGTTGTAAGCAAATTATTGTTATTGGAAGAGTGTGAAGCTACAGATGGCTTTGTTGGGGTGCTGTGGGTTAACACTGACTTCCTCTCCTCCCAGGGGAACTCACTGCAGTCTGGGTGTTATTGGCCACCATTTAGAAAATCATGGAGATGGTTAATTATTGCACCAGCCACAGGGCAGTCAGGCCAACCAGGAGGGCAAAGGTTTGTGGTCCACACTCTGAAGAAGCTAGGTTTCCCCTAGACTCCCAGCCTCTGAACAAGAGGCTGCAATTGGGGAGCATTTGGTTACTGAGAGCTTTGAGTTGGCCACCTTTTGGAAATTAGATTTTATATTAAAATACAATTTCTGGCTTTTCTTGACATATTGAAATGTCTGGAGAGTTTGGGTCTACATTCTAGTGCAGCCGTGATCAGCTGGAGCAGAGGGACTTGGGCTGTCCATTTCTCACTGGAGCCACCCCTCAAGCACAGTATGCCAGTGTAAACCATCTGCTTCACTCACTTGCAGCACCTGCATAGGCCTCATAAGCATTTGAGTTTTCTGTCCTAACTGAGCAGTACTCAGGGCATATTGTTCCTTCTGCATAGAAAGCCCTTATCACTCTTTCTCTCGCACATTGATTCCTACTCAGAACTCCTACTCATGCTTCAAGACAAGCTCAGTTATCACCTCCTCCAGAAAGCCTTTCCTGATTACCAGCTCCACCCTTCCCACACTGGGTTCCTGAGTGTTTTAGTTATCTGCTGCCACATAACAAATGACTTGAAACAACAATAAACATTTATGATCTGACAGTTTTTGTGCATCAGGAATTGGGGAGAAGTTTGCCTGGATGGTTCTGGTTCACGTTTCCCATGATTTTGCAGTCATCTGAAGGCTTGACTGGGGCAATAGCATCTGCTTCCCAGAGAGTTCACTCATGTGATAGACAACTTAGTCCTGGCCATTGAGAGGAGATGTCAGTTCGTCACCACATGGAACTTTCTGTAGGGCTGCTTGAGTGTCCTCATAACATGGCAGCTGGCTTCTCCCAGGGAGTATGAACCAAGAAAAAAGACAGAAGCCGCAAAGTCTTTTCCAACGTAGCCCTGTAAGCTACACACCATCATTTCTGCAATATCCTTTTTGCTGCTCAGCATTAGTGCTGGAAACCAATAACATAAGGGAATAAAATACGAGGAGGCGTGAATCACTGGGGGCCAACAGGGGGACTGGTCACATACTGAGCTTCTGTCTGCCTCCTTCTTCTGTCAAACTGCCCTTCATGTTGTTCTGAAGTGATTGCCGTATACATCTTCCCAGTAAAACTCTGACTTATTAAGGGATTGTCTCTTTAATCCTGGCATTCCCAATGCTGGTAAATAGGAACAGGAAGCTCCCTGAGGGGAGAAGTCTTCGTTTTGTTCCCTGATAAAGCTCTGCTCAAAAAATAATTGTTGATGTAAACACATGAGTCATCCAACTGATTTACTGGTACCCCCTTGACTCAGTGATAGGAAAATTGCTCTTATTATTTCAAATTATGTATTTCATAAGCAATTTCAAGACTCAGTTTATAGAGAAGATTCTAAAGATGCCCAGAGATAGAACAACCCACAAGCATTTGTTCAGGACACAAATTAATTTCATGTAAGCAAAGGCCTAGCTCTGTGCTCAGCATGCAGTGGGCACCCACCCAGGATTAGCAACTTTCAACTTCCCTAACCTGTCGCTTCCAGAAAGGGGACTCCTCACCACCAGCTGCTAGATTCCACAATGGGCATGAACTTGCAGAGGACAGTTTGGAGCCCATCTCCAGCGTCCCTACTTATGAGCTAAAGGAGCCTCAGCAAATTGTTGAGGCTCTCTGTGCTTCAAGCTCCTCATCTGTAAGATGGGAATTGAAATAGATGCCCTTTCATGGGGAAAACTGAATGAGATCATGGGTGTCCCTCAGCACAGAGCTGGGCACAATTACAAAAAGCATTTAATAAATGCTAAATATCATCATTATTCAGATCTTATACTGTACAACTTCAATGTAATATATTAAAATGTCAAAAAGATAAATTTAATAAACAATGTTTCCAATGTCTCTATTAGTATGGATTAGAAGATTAAATCTATTCTAATTCCTGCTGTCTGGATCATGCCAACCAGGAGTCTTCAAATATAAAATCAAATATAGAATTCATATACATTCCATTTGAGGGGAAAAAGAAAAATTAATTCATTTTTGTTTTCCTCTTATACTTTGCTTATTTATATACCCAAATAAGATTACTGTGCAAAACACAATTGTGTGATCCACAAATAATGAACAGCCCCCTCGTGTAGTCAACAACAACACAGAAAAGATCTAAATGGGTTTCTTCTGTCCAAATCTTTATCCCAGATCTGACCCTAAGAATAAATATAGGCAGCCTGGCTGGCAGCTAAAAACCCCAGTTGACCCAGTGACCCAGTTTGCCGAGACAGAGCCATGCAGAACCACTTTAGCAGGGCTGTTGAGAAATATTTTGGCCACACAAGCCAAAAGCTGCTCACTTGTTGCCTAATTAGTCCTTGAGCCCCCACTGTATTCAGGCCCTGGACTCAAAGATGCATGTAAGCTGTGTTGACACCCACCTCTGTCTAGAGCTGAGTCTTGTATCTGTTATGAGAAAAGAGTCACAAAGGTTTTTCTGATGTTCCTAAGAGAAGTGGCCAGCGACATTGCACCAAGATTTAGTGAGAAATTGCTCCAGGACCCAGCTCTTCGGGGGACATAGCAAAGACACTTCGTCTTTCTTTCTGCTGCCCTTGTCCACTGACGGTTTCTGCTGAGTAGGCAGAAGGCAATCCCAGTGTGCATGGCTCTACCCCATGGAGACAGGAGACTGAAATAATAGGGAGTGTGAGCCATGCCCTAGGGATCACCCCAGTAATAGCATGCCATTTGTACAGCCTCATCTTTTGGAAGCTGGTGGTCAGGTAATCTCAGCTTCTCTGTCTCTGCTCCCGTTGAAACTCAGAGTCCCACAGTCACTGAAATAATTCACAGTCAGTCTTACTTCTAGTACTTTCCACTTGACGAAGAGCTGCCCCACCTCATGTTGTTATTCCATTTGGTAGCACAACCATTCAGTTATCTCTATTAGCCCCATTTTACAGATGGGAGCATTGAGAGCTTGTGAGGCAAAGTAGCTTGCACAAGGTCACATGGTTGGTAAATAGCAAATCCAAACCATGTTTCTCCATTCTGGACCCTGGGGTACACGATAGCAGTTACATGTGTGGCCCCTAGAACCGGCCTGCCTAGAATCAAATCCGAGTTCTGCCCTTGAGCCTCCTCATCTGTACAACAGGCATGATGCTAAAATGCCCATGTTGTAGGGTGATTGTGGAAATAAAAAAAGGTGAATACATGTGGTGGGCACGTAGCAAATGCTCGTGGAGGCTTCCTAGCTGTGATCACCGTCTATATCCCACACTTCCACTGTCTGCTGAGACAGGCCCTGCTACTTGTCCCAATTCTTCAGATCATAAAACTCCAGTATTCCAGCGTCTCAGGCAGAAGGTGTGGATATCTAAGTTCTGCTGAGAAGGATGCAAGGAGAAATCTGTTATCTTCCAGGAAATGTCCTCCTGGGCAGCAGAGGCCTGTCTCTGTCCCTTCCATTGGCCCCCAGCCAGTTCTCACAGACCTTGAAGGGGATTTACATGGTGAGGATTGTGGGACATCCAGACAGAGCCCCAACACCAGCCCTGGGTGACCACATTTTCATGAAGATAAGTAAACAAAAAAGCAAAAGATCACAAACTTGGTGACAAAGTTGCCTCTACTCCAGGACCAGAGTTCCTGCCTCTGCTCACAGTGCCCCTACCATCCTGACACTTAGGGAGGGACGAGGGATGAAGAAAAGAGGGGAAGTTGTTGCTAAGTTAGATAGCATTATAATGTTGGAAAAATCATAATAGTGTATTGAGAATCAATTGTATTTCAGAGGCTTTACACTCATTCATTATCTCATTGAATCATCACTGTGATCCTGTAAGATAAGAATAAAGCCCCCTTTGACAGGTGAGGACCACCAGAAGTCAACCGAGAGCCCAGCATCCTCTAGCTCATTGGAGGCCTTTTTTGGATCCACACTCAGGTCTCTCCCCAGAGCAGCTGCCCCCAGGTGTTGGCCAGGGTGTTTGAAATCTTATATATCTGTACCCAAGAGGGCTCATAAAAGTCTGGTTGAGTTCACTGAATTTCTGAACAGGCTTCTTCCCAGTCGATTGTTAATTCCTTAAATGTTTATCCTACCTTAAAAAGATGACAGGTTCATTAAGCTATGAAACAGTATCCTCTTGTTAACTCGTGCTAAATTGCCATGCAATTTCTATAGAATTAAATTACATATTCAATGAATAAGCAAATAATTCATTAAAGACTAATGTTACTCCCATGAATGCCAAAGTAAGATCTGGACCATTTACTTATTGAATGCTGATTTTTAAAAATTCACAATAAAATAATAAATAAATCATCAACTCAAAAGTTTGATTTGGTATTCTTCCTCAGTCAGGAGACTATGCATAGGACCAGGCACCCTCCTTGGTTTCCAAATAAGGGGGCACTCAGAAATATGAGCCTGTCCATTTTCATTCAGCTGTGTGATTATCTGCTAAGACTGTATGGCTAAAATACACACACACACACACACACACACACACACACACACACATACACAGCCTACCGTGTCATCTCTGCTGCTTGATAGGAACCGTACACAAAGGTAATAAGAATAATTCAAGCAAAGTTTGCATTTTATGGGATCTGCCTGATGCTGAGCACCAGTAGACTGAGATAAGGCATAGGATCACCTTCCTGGTCTAGTTCTTAAAGTGTGGTCCCTGGACCAGCAGTATTAACATTACCTGGGGACTTGGTAGAAACATAATTCTCAGGTCCCACCACAGACATGCTGACTCAGAAACTCAGGCAGGAGTGGGGAGTGACTCCTGCAGGTGATTCTGATACAACTCAAGTCTGAGCCCCTGGTCTAGATGTACTAAATACCGAAGGAACTTGTGATTTTCCCTTCCATAGATTCAAGTTTGAAGCCTGATGGCTCAATACCAGTTGCATGACCAAGAGCCAGTTCTTTAACCTCTTTGAGCCTTATTTTTATTATTTTTTTAAAACAGAGTTAAAAGATGAATGCTACCTCCTTTCCAAAATGGCAGGTGGGCCCACTGAGACAGCAAGATCAGTGCCAGCATGGGACACGGCCCACCCCAGAGAATGCCCTATGGCTATTGGCTTCTCCTTGGACTGTATGGTGCCCTGTCCATTCAGCATCATTCCCCCTACCTTCTAGGTGCACAAAAGAAGCAGGGCTCATTTCCCAAAATGCCCTTCCCCGAGTTGGCCAACAAGGGGACCTGGGCTAGATCTGGAAGACATGGAGGATGAGGGGCCGTTTGCTCTGGAGGGAATAGCAGCCAGACCCAAGAGATGCACAGCCACTGCTAGAGGGTTCCTGAGGCCACCACCCTCCTACCGTATTCTGAGAACTTCGGGTGGGAGCTTCTCAGACAGTCTTGAGAACCTGTCTGGGTGCCTCAGGCTCCCATGGCAGCATCCCTGATCCTTCCTCTCCCGGCTAGTCCAGCAATCCTATATGCCCCTAATTCCTTATTCCCTGGAAAACCCTTATTCCCTGGAATCTGCAGAGTAGCTTCTGTTCTCTCAACAAAACCCTGATTTATACACGTCTGTTTACCTCCTTGCCTAGGAACATCCTATTCCCATAATAAACAGAAGCATTTCACCTCCTTCAGAGTTGGGAGAATCTCCTGGTTATCTAAGGGCACCCAACCTAAATGTGCAGCACCCCCTCACACAGACCTTTCCTCAGAGAACACAGTATGATCACTGCCATGTTACACTCAGACTCTTGGCCTGTATTTGGCATTTTAAATAACTGCTTAAAACTTTTCTACACTTCTGGGTGTGATTTTGCTTCGTTGCAAGCCCACTGCCCCCATGGAAACCAATCATCATTCTTTATGCAAATCACTGGGGAAATATGATTCAATTAACAGAAACTTGCTTAACAGTCATCAAGCATAGGCTTGTTTTTTATTTGACTTTTAATGTTTTTATAATGACATATAAGCCATTTTCTCCCCTCTTCCAGAAAATGATTCTAAGTATAATAGTAAAAAGAATAATGAAACCTCAAATAGGTAAAGCATTTACAGCATTTCAAAGCACTGTGATATTTTATCTCTGGTCAACAGATATTCTCAGACTATACAGAAGAAGAGGTGGAGGCACAGAGAGGTCATACCTGTTACCTCGGGTCACACAGATTGTTAGAGGAAGACGGATAACTAGTACTCTAGTTCCTTGAATGCTCCAACAACTCCCAGTTCCCTGTGTGGAAATAACTCCATGATTAGATGCTAAATAATCTAGCTCTTAGTAATACATTTCTTGTTAGCAGAATTAGGTCAGAACTGCAAAAGTGGCTCTCCTCTCTCTTTCTCCCTCTGAGAAGAGACTTTTTGGAGTTTTACTTGAACAAATCTGAACAGGGATTCGGGTTCTTTGGCTCAAAAGTTTTTCCACGAATATGGGCCGGTTTCCAGACTTCTGTTTTATAATGAATATTCCTACTGTTTTGGACTTCTCGGTTTTCCAAGGCCATGGCTACCCAATCTGGCTGTGGTAGGGATGCTGTTACACTAAATCAATTAAGTTTCTGCAAGGCCGAGTTTTTCCCAAAACCAACTCACAGAGATGGTATCATTGAGGATGTAGAGGAGGGGAGTGTCCTCGCTGAGATACTGGTCCCATTGATTTTCAAGTATTTAAAGAAAATAGAACTGGAGGTAAAAATGGAAGTTGAGGCATAATCTAAAATGAGATCTTTGAACAAAAGGTGAAGGAGATCAAAGGAAGTGGCCAAGATTTGCGTATAAATTTTTTAAACCTCTCCTACAAGACTGTGTATAAAAAGGATCAGTGCCACCTAGAAAACTACAGCTCCTCTCTTCTAGGGTGAGCTGGTGCCTCCAAATCATTCTCTTGATGAGGGCCTCCCACAAACAGTCTCTCTCCCAGAGATGACCACATCTAGTCCACAGGAAGTATGAAGATTGAGAGAGGATTTCTTTGAAGACAGCAGTTTCTCCCCACCAAAGAGAGGCCTGCTCTACTGTAAAGGCTGTCCTTCACTGCGTGTCGTATCACCCCCTAAAGCTTCATGGCTCAGAACAACAGTAAGGACTGGTGGGCTCTCATGGTTCTGTGTAGGAGGAATTCAGGAGCAGCCTGCTGGCCACTTCGGGCTCGGGCTCTCCGGAGGTTGCAGGGGATTCTGGGCCTGGAGGGTCCACTCCAAAGGGGATCTCTTCCACAGCCGGGAAGCTGGTGCTGGCTTTGGGAGAGAGAGAAAATCAAGGACCAAAGCCAAAGCCATGGTGCCCTTTATGACCTGCCGTTGGAGGTCACCCACTGTCACTTGCACAGCACTCTATTGGTCCGTCACACAGGCCAGCTCTGATTCTGCATAGCAGAGTGTGAGAATCAAGAGGCCACTGGGGGCCATCCTGAAGGCTGGCTCGTAGAAAGTCACACTGCGTGTGGCTCCTGCTGAAAAATCTAGAGGGAAAATGGCTGGCTGAAGCAGTGGGGTCAGCAGATGTGGGGTAAAGGATGTGGGTGCCCATGGACGTGCTCTGAGCCTCACAGTGAAAGAGCCCTGCTGCGTGAGTCATCTGATTGGAGGCGTGGTGCACGTCACAGGCTAGAGACAGGCCCACCTTCATGCAGTCACAGAAGGGCTCTGCTGTTGTCACCTGGAAATTCTTAATACTTGGAACAAAGGAACTCAACATTTTCATTTTGCACTGGACCCCATTACTTATGTAGCCAGCCCCGGCTAGAAGCTAAAGAAGATAATCATCCACGGAAATAAAGATGCGATTGCCCTCTCTAGGAGGTGGTGTGAGAGGCCCCCAGTGATAGGGCTCCCTGAAGAGTCCACGAAAAGCCCTACAAGAGTCAGCTCTAAACCTCTGAGAGACCCAAAAAGGTATCTGGATTTCCATTTCAGTTTGAGTTCCACCAAAAAGCATAGCTTAAGCCAGGGTTGCAGGCAGGTAGTTTGTTTTGGGAATACAGCAGAGGAGGAGGAAATGTGGCCCCTGGTGGCATTATTGGGCTCATTTCTCTGTGGACAACCAGGTCTCCGTGTCACTGGGGGCCCTGTAGGAGCTCTGTGGAACCTCCCTTCTGAGACCTGAGAAGGGGGAGCATTTGCCCTCTAAGTGCCGCCCCCACTGGCTTCGTGTTGCCCCAGGGGGTGAGCACTCCCTGCGCATACATCAGAAAAGCTGCTTAGGCTACTCAGGCAGCCTGCAGACTAACAGCGAAGAAGCCCTGGGGCCAAAAGCCAAGAACAAGGTGGAGTTTTGAGTTGCTCCTGTTCGCAACTGACTCTTGAAGCAAAAGAAGGGGTGCAAGTCAGGCTGAGAGGATGTGAGGGCCCTCACATGGCAGTGTCATGTCCACGCCTGCACCAGCCGAGTGCAAAGGTTCCTGCCCTCTCCACTCCTTCCCGAAACTCCAATGCTGCAGGGCTCAGAAGCCTTGAGATGGGGCCAGATGGGGAGGGAAGAACCAGCACGGGACCGAAGCAGCCAACTGTACCCCTTCCCCAGCTGCAGACACCCCTCCTCCTGAGCTAGAGGAAGGCAGAAGCCTCAACTGCAGTCTGTTTAGAATGATGTTGGCTAAGGCCTTTCAGTTCCTCCACTGAGGTGCTCCGCTGAGATGATAAAGGAAAAAGGGACAGGAATAATCCTGGAGCCCACCTACCTTTTGTTCCAGGGCCATGAAGATCAGGCCCCTGGAGTGGACTTACAGGAATGGGTGGTGGGTCAAATAAAGCTCCTTTATGTCAAATTACCTTCCACACACCATGCTTGCTCGGCCTAATGGAAAGCATTAGAAATATCCCAAATGCACTTGTGTAGAAGACAATGTGAAAGGAGAAAAAAATATGTGTTTTTACAAGAATCTCCTTTATATCACTGAAAAGAAGCCAGAACCCATCCTTCACAGCTTTCTGCTTTCTCAGATGCTGTTAATTCTGCCTGAAACACCCTCCTCCGCTGTCTGATTCACCTCCCCTCTCTCATGCCTGTGCTCAAGGGTGTCCTCCTGAGATGGGGATAGTTTATTGTTGTCATTACACTAATCTTTTGTTTCTGACTTATACCAGAAATCTCCAAGGAAATTTAAAATTTACAGCAAAAATGACATAAGTTTACTGGCACTGAGAATGAAAGACAGAAACTTTAGAAAGGATAGGAGAGTACAAACGGACTCTAGGATGAGACTGTACCTCCATGCACACCTCGCTACCAACAGGAGCTCTGGGTGAGCTACAAATTTGGCACTAAACTCACCAGCAGTTGCTATGAAAAGGGGCACCTTATCCTGTCCCAGTCAAGGTAAAAATGAGCCACTTCTTGGGAAGACCAGTTATTCCTGGTTCAAGGCAGAGAAGAAAATTGCTCCTAGGTTTCTCCTAAGAGGATGTGTGATGTCCATGCATTGAATCCCACTCTCTACATCTTTTCATTGGTACATTTGTACATTTTTTTATCATGTCCCTCCACCATTGACAAAAGCACCACAACCAAGGGACAAGCACCAAGGACCGGGTGGGTTGCCCACCCCTTCAGGCCATCTTACACACTGGGGCTAACACTCTTTTTGGTGCTGCATTATTTTGTGTTATGATAGTGTCTACATGTGTCTTTTTCCCTTCTGGTTTGTGAGTGCCTTGAGAGCTAAAAACCATGTCTAAAACATCCCTGTATCACTACCACCAAACATTCGGCTTGGTAATATGTACCAGGAGCGTGTGCATACTTTCTGCATAAATGGGAAAATTGCCTATGGATGCTATTATCCTATGTGAGCCGATGTACAGTCTGGGACAAATGAATGGGTGTCACTTAGTCTGGAGCTCTTCTCTAAGTTCAAGAAGCCAGGTGAAATGGGACATTCTGAATGGAGGAACCAAAACAAGTAGTGCAGAGGTCATGGAGGCACAATGTCTCACAACTGTGTCAACCTCCATGTTGGTGATTTATTTCTCCTGGCCATTTCCCCATAGGGATGATTGATGAAATTCTTTCAAAAGAAAAGAAATTATTTCAAAAATAAAAATATCCTTTGTGTTCCCCTTGAGGCAGAAGCCTATGTCCCTCTTTATGTTGAGTAGATCTGTCCAGCACAGTGTTTAGGACAGATAGTATCTGATCTCCGTTCCTTCGACAGTCATTGACTGAACCTACTACGGTAGGTACAGAAAGTAAAATGGTGAATGAGACACAGTCTTCATTCCCAAAGAACCTAATGTGCATTTGAATCCTCTCAATGATGAGCTAGGTTTCTTCAAGTCCTAGTTATTTCTTTTGCTTAAAATAAATACTGTTTACTATACACCTAGTCAAAACCCACACCAGGACCCATCACCCTGCTTTCTCACCAAGGAGATCTGTTCTGAGTACTCTGGAGATGGTATGAATTCTCAGAGGAGGGGACCAGCCTGCCCTGCAGCTTGGCTGACCCTAGCTTCAGGGTTCCCTGCACAAATCTTGTATTTTCAAGTAGATTCGTGCAAAAAGTTCTCAGTGCGCCTCTTGGCTCACGATCTCCAGAGATAAGGAATGAAAGAAAGAACTAGGAGCAAGTCATAAACACTCAACTTTAATTAGAGAAAAACGAATCCTTTGCTCTCCTCACTCAGATGGGGGCAGAATTCTTTTCCATGATGCCAAAATGTTATTTTCATACTCATGAGTAAGATGATGTTTCTTTCTCAGAAAGAAAGTGGGCAAATGTGCCCATGTCAACACAAATGTGTTTTATTAAATTCACACTACACAGAACCCCACCCCATCACCACCAAAAAACCCAAATGTGCTTAAAAAGAAGTTGTTGGACTGCTTTTGAAATATTTGGAGAACCAAAACAACTACCCCCTTCCAGAACACTGGACACAAGGCTATTGGACAAGGTCTCATTTCTCACTAGTGGTATCTGAACAGTGTATCTTATTATGAACATAATTTGAGAAGCATGGCTTTCTTCTAAACCCCTACTTCTGGTACATTCAGAAGAATATTCCTTTCAGCCTTAAGTTTCCCTGCCTTGGTCGCTAGCCTGAGGACCATATCCTTTTTGAAGACCTCGGCAATTTCTATGGAGCCATGTTTAAATTGGGTGAGTGAAAAACTAACTCCCTTTAATAAAAGTGGCATTGTTTTGCAGTCAGGTAATTCCAAGTGGGCTCGCTTTTTACTTTCCATGGGAATAATCCTTGAGGAAGAAAGGGCCTTTGTTGAGTTGTGTTTTGTTTTGAGAACAGTCAATTGGTTCTTTCTACCCTTCTTTCTGGGGCGCCAATCTCTCCGAGGAAAACCACAAAGTTCAAGCAGAAGTAATGAAAAAAGAAAGACTGCACACAAACCCAATCTGTCATTACTTGGGGGTTGTTTGTGTCATTTTTGTTGTTCCCACCCCGCACAGAGGACCCCACCCAAATTCTGTTTTATAAATGCCCTACTTCTGTATACAGAGGAGTTGGGGGTGGGGGGAACCTTCTTAGGAAGGTCCTCTTTCTCGAGGAATCCTGCTCTGAGTTTCTGCTTAAGTGACTTCTCACCTTCAAACTCCCTGAAGTTGTCTTTGTTTGGCTTCTGATAAGTGGCTGAGCTTTTAATCGTTCTCAATTGGTCTGTTTATCAATGTGACTGTTTCAGTTTTCTTCAAGACAAATGATTAGGTCCTCCAGTCTTTATCAGTGTATTTAAGTATGTTCTTCAGGTGTGGACTCCACTTTGCCCTCCACTTCCGACAACCATTTCCTTTCCTTAACTAGGGTGTAAATAGTTTGAATACAAACTTACATACACAAATTTTCTCCAAGTTATTTTTGCAATTGTTTTCTTTTCCAGTGACCCCAAAACCACCACAAAGGAGTCTCAGTTTTCTTAAAAAGGAAGCAATATTCTAATGTGAGTAAGGAGAAAATGGAAAGAAATGAAGAAAGCAGAAAATGATAGGAAAAAATTAGGGGAATCTCAATAGGTAAGAAAAACAAAGAGAGTAAAGTATACTAAGTGCCTACCCTGGGCTTTAGTTCTACAACAGGGCTAAGTTCTTTGTATTTCCTAATTTAATCCTTAGGACAACTTTGAGAAGTAAAGAACATTATTAACTCTTTCCTGCTGATGAGGAAATTGAAGTTTAGAAAGGTGAGTAGCTTGCTGAAAACTATATGGGCAGTAAATTGTGGGACCTCCCAAAAAGCCTAGCCATTTTCAACTTTTTATCAAGGCAGTAGCTGAGGTTCAGAGATGTAAAGCAACTTGCCCAGCTTACCCAGCGAATCAGTAGCAAAGCTGGGATTCAAACCAGATCTGCTGCTTCAAAGAAATTTTAAGTCAAAGCCTAAAAGCCAGAAATTGGAAGGTAGGTAAATGTATATAATGAGACAACCTTGTTTAAATATGTCTCAGCCAGCAATCATTCTAGGAGTGAACTGGAGGAGAAAGGCAAGCTTTTATTAGTCCAGATAGGCTAAGCTATGCTTCAATAACAAATAAGCCCTGAAATCTCAGTGCCTTAACATAATAAACATTTGATTTTTACTCAGTGTCCACGCATGTCAAGTAACATTTTGTAGCTTCTTTTGGTGACTCCAGAATCCAAGCTTCTTCTATCCTGTGGTTCCGCCATCTCAATAGATCATTTCCGTGATCATCCCAAAGAAAAGGAGAAAGGGGGAGACACAATGTTCTTAACTGCCGGGACTTGGAATAACACATATTACTGCCACTCGCAGCCCATTGGCCAGAACCGATCATTGGCCCCAACCTTCCTTCAAGGGAAACTAGGAGACATGGGAAGTCCCTGGACATTGTGTGCACACTAATGATCTGTGCAACGTGTCTCAACTTTCATTGGCAAACATTCTTAAAATTTGAATATCAGTGTAAAAAATGAACACAACTGAATTCCCTTAAGGGCTATTGAGAGGAGCAACAGGTTCATGGAAAAATGCTTTGCACAGCAAAGTAGGAGCATCTGACAGCTGTGTGATGATGGTGCTCTTTAGAGGTTCTAGATATTCCTGAGAAATCTGAAAATCACCACTGCAGCCTTCACCGCATATACCTAAGGAAATGCAGGGGGCCCTCCAACCTCTGCTTTTAAGAAGAACTGATAACACCTACCTTTTCAAACCCATTATGACTGGTTATTCTCAGAACAAAAGGGATATTCTCAATTCAGCAGGTTTAAAACAAACTGAATGTTTCAGAAGTCAGACCTTTTGATTCCCACAGGAAGAACCACCAAGTAAGCTCATTTTGCTAAGTGAGATGTGCCTAGGGAGGGATCTCATGGTCTGAAGCTTAGGGTGGGGGTGATCAGTCACAGGGATCTCAGGGGACATGGGATTCAGATGCTTCATCTTCAGGCCTCCTCTTCTTTATCCATCCCACATATCTACCGTACTCTGTTTAAATAAGAGAGTAGTCATCAGCACTTTTTATTTTTCACTAGAGACAGAAATGCAACTCAAACTGGTTTAAGGGGAAAAAAACAATGGAAAGTTTTGGCTCATGTAACTAAAACTGCCACATGAGGAGAGGTGCCCAAGAATGAAGCCAAAAGAGAAGAAAGCTGGACCAAGAGGATAGGGCAGAGTTTTGATGAGTTGACCAAACCCCTTGATCCAACTGTGCCTGAAGGAAACATGCAGTTGGGTAAGCAATACATCTGGGGTTTTTTTCAGATGTGTTATGTATTGGTTCATTTTCTTAGGTCATTAGATACTAGTTTCTATTGTTTACACCTGAAAAAGCTCTAGCCCATAAAATATGCTGAAGTATTTGAGCTTATTTTATAGGGCCTGGGGAGACATGGAAAGAGAGGATTTTGAACAACAGGACAGAATCAAGTTTTATTGTGGAAAAAAAGTCATTGATCTCATGGTCCTTCCTGAATTAGTATGCACCCAGTTGTTCCATAGATATTTATTAAATATCTACTAAATGTCAGGCTCTGCTCTAGTTGCTTAATATAGCAGTAAAGAGGACAGACAAGTCTCTGCTATGGTGAAGTTTATATTCTACCAGGAGAAACAGACAACAAACAAATAGATAGGATGCCTGGGTTTTGGTTAAATGGGAAAGTTTGGTGAATGCTGCTTTAATTCCAGAGAAGTCTCACTTCTGAGGAAACCAGTTGGTCTCAAATTGTGGAAGAAGATCAGTTTCTGGCTATATGTCATTTCAACCTCCTGTCCCCAACCCTGAGATGGTAGATTTCCTCTTGCCTTTGAGACCTGCCAGCCATTCCTTTTCGCTAGCCAAGACAGCAGTGGGACACAGTAGAAAGAGCCCCAAACTAGAAGTTCATGGACCTGGATTGGAGTCCTAGCTCTGCCCTAGATTGACCCATTTCATAGTTTAACAATAGAATGAAATGGATGAGATGTCTGCTTTCTGTGACTCCAAGAGCAATGAGAGAGATTCCATTGTAGACATCTCCCACAATTTCTGGTTCATGGCATATGCACAATAAATATTTATTAAATTAGTTTTGACTGATTGGTTAGCTGAGATGCATGGGAAAATTATACAATAACACCTCCAATGTGTGAACATGGATATCAGAGAAGACAAAAGTTATAGACTTCTCTTTGAATTATTTGATTACTTGGTTTACTGTGTATCTCCCTCCTGGCAAGTTTCCTGTGAGCAGAGATTTTGTTTGATTCATGGCTGTAGCCCAAGACCTAGAGGAGAGTCTGGCAAGTAGAGAGAACCCAGTAAAATGAATGAATAAGTGAATGACTATTATAACGATTTATAGAGTGAGCCAGGGAGTTCATGAAGGTAGCAGCATTTGACCAGAACATAGGAAGATTTTTTAAGTTTCAAAAATGAAACAGAACTTTTCTTCAGCACTATTGATGTGGAAGCAATATCACAATGGATTGTTGGCCAAGAGATAAAAGTTCAAAAACAGTCCAGGAAATAGATTGGAAAAGCCACATTTAGAGAGGCATAAATGGGATTATGGAGTAGTATATAACAGCTATCTACTGCTGCATAACAAATCAACCCAAAATGTAGTGCCTTAGAAAAGAGTAGTTTACAATGAAGAAAACTAACAAACACTGCTCTAACCAAGTATCAAAGTTAACATCACCAAGTGGTAGCAAGTAGAACTCATGTATTCTCTCATATGATATTGTAAGGACACTTTATACTGCAGTATTTTTTCCCAAAACTCATAACTCCAGTCTAATTATGAAAAACATCAGACAAATCTGTATTGAATGGCTTTGTACAAAATACCTAGCAAATACTCCTCAAAACTGTCAAAGTCTTGAAAACAAGGAAGACAGAGAAATGCTCATAAATTAGAGGTAAGGAAACACATTGTGTGGCTTCTTGGATTATATCCTGGAATAGAAAAGGGGCATTAATCCAAATAATACCTACAAGTTCATTCATAGTAATATATTAATATTGGTTTCTTACCTTTGATAAGGAAACTTGTACAACAATAATACGATAACATTAGAAGAAATGGAAACTGGGTGACAGACATATTGTCTTTTCAATTCTTGGGTAATTATAAATTATTACAAATAGGGAAAAAGAGGAATGCTTCCAAATAATACCCATTCTTTTAGCTCACCATTGTGTGGGGCTGGTGGTTTAGGCTGGGCTCAGCTAGGTGGTTCTTCTAGTCTTGGCAGGGCTCCCTCGTGCAGCCGTAGTCAGCTGTGGCTCAGTGAGGTGGTTCTGCCTCTAAGTCTCGGCTGGCTTTGAGCAGGGGTGACTTGGCTCCACTCCCCCTGCTCTCTCATTCTCCAGCATTCTGGCCTGAGTTTGTCTTCATGGCAGCTAGGCAGGTTTCTAAAAAAAGAGCAAACAGAAATTCACAAAGCTCCTTGGACCTAGACCTGGAACTGGCACACCATCAACTCCACCTTAATGTAATGGTCAAAGCAGGTCGCAGGCCAGCCCAGATCCATGCGAGAAAAACAGATATCACTTGTTGATGGCGGAGCTGCAAAGGTATATTGCAAGGGGGCATGAATTTCTGTCATTTCTGTAATCAGCCATTTATACAGTGTCATTTAATCCCATTCTCCTTGAAACTTACAGCAGTTGTGAATGGTCAAGAGCAGTTAATGAGACAGTTTCCTGCCATTTGTTTGTATCCACTGTCAGGTAGATGCTTGTGGTGGGGAGGCTGAGCATCAAGAATTCTCATTAGGGCTCCTGGTATATGCAGAACACTAACCTAACAGATGTAGGTTTGAATCCCCTGGCTCCTCCACTTACCAGCTCTGTCATCTTTGCCAAATTTTACCTCTCTATGCCTCAATGTCTACCTTTATAAAATGGGAAGAAAAGTAACAATGTTAGAGTGTTATTGTAAGGGTGGAATGTATGTAAGACAGTGCCTGGCTCCCCTTCCCTCTGCCCAGCTATTCTTGCTTTATGGGAAACCAAGCACAGAGAGCTTGGGGTCACATGGCTGTGGAGTGAGAGGAGAGGGATCAGGACCAGGCTGTTGGACCCCAAGCTCAAGCTGGCAACTGCAGTGCATTGCCACCACCACGACCCCACTATCCTGCACCAACCACCCCAGCCCCCATTTAATAACAGGCTCAATTCCAAACACTGTAGAGTCCTTGATGGGGACTGGGGGTGCCAAGAGACAAACGCTGAGCAGCATTTGGTCACTAAGGTTCTCAATTAAAAACTCCAAATACCCTTCACCTTCCCCAGTGGAACTATTTCCATCATTGTTATTCCAACTCTCCCTCCCCTGAGAACCAGTTTTTTAGAAGTAAAACATTAGGGAGTAAGATAATAAGGCTTTGAAATTACCAACATTATTCAACACCACAGCTCAAAAGGAAGCATTCACAGTTTCCATCCTCCTCGCAGTAGTCAGGGCCCCCGGTTCACCGTGGAAGAGCCCGGAGAACAGGGAAGGTGCCAAGTCGGGCACTCTCAGACCTGGCAGGGCCCCAGTCCTTGGTTAGCACAGATGTAAAAAGTGAAGCCCAGAGAGACAAAATGCCTTGTCCATGTGCCCACCAGAAACATGAAAAATCCAAAGCGGTTTTCTGCCCAGGATTGCATCTGACAAAGAAACTGGGAAGTAAAAGAACATATATTGTTATTTGACAGAAAGGAGGCTGAGTTTGCAGATCAAGGACATCCAGAAGGTCTGAGTGGAGCTGGATGTAGGACCACTTTCTGACTCCCAGTGTGTCTTATGGACAACAAGGATCCTGCCTTGTCTAGTCTGACTCTGACTCTTAACTGTGTCTCTAGATAAATCATTTCTCTAAACCTCAGTTTTCTCAGCTCTAAAATGGGAATAAGGATGATCACACCACAGAGCTGCTCAAAGGATTTAAGTGAAATAATGGTAATGGTGCTCCTTGGTATTTACCAGAGAAGCTGAAAGCTTATGCCCACTCGAAAACCAACACACGGATGTTTATAGCAGCTTTATGCATAATTGCCAAAGCTTGGAAGCAACCAAGATGTCCTTCAGTAGGTGAATGATTAAATTAACTGTGGCCTATCCAGACAATGGAATATGATTCAGTGCAAAAAAGAAATGAACTATGAAGCCATGGAAAGACATGGAGGAACCTTAAATGCATGCCACTTAATGAAGGAAGCCAATCTGAAATATCTACACATTGTAGGATTTCAACTATATGACATTCTGAACAGAGCAAAATCACCAAGACTGTGAAAATATCAGTGGTTGCAGGGCAGGGGTCAGGAGGAAGATGAATAGGTGGAATACAGAGAATTTTCAGGCAATAAAATATTCTGGATGATACCATAAAGATGAGTATATGTCATTATAAATTTGCCCAAACCCATAAGAGCTTCAATGCCAAGAGTGATCCCTAAAGTAAATGACAAACTTTGAGTTATTATACTGTGTCAATGTTCATCTTTGGGAGAAACTGCACCACTCTAGTGAGTGTTGTTGATAATAGGGGAGGCTGCATGTATGTGGGGGTAGGGGCTATACCAGAAATCTAAGTACCTTCCTCTCAATTATGCTGTGAATCTAAAACTGCTCTAAAAAAAGGCAAAGCCTTTTTAAAAAATTTTTTTAAATACAAAAAATTTTAATGAAATGAAATACTGGTACATCAAGCTCCTGATGTAGAATTTGGTTTATAGCATATGCTGCATGAATGGTAGCAGTTTATAAGATGATTTCAGTTCTAAATCTCAACTTTTTAAAACTATTACCTAGTAGAATGCCTTATATGGAGTTTTAAATGATTTTTATTGGTTCCCTAGCCTCTTTCCAACTCTTGTCCTTTTTTTTTTATCACAGAAAAAGTGATTCAAAATGTCACTTCAGAAACACAGAACTTTTGTTTGAGCTCTGATGTAATATTCAGATAATTTATTTCTAAAAAGTGATCTGCTAAAGCAAGCACCTTGTTTTATGGCCCCAACTTTTTCCAGCTCATTCAACCCAGCTTTGGAGAATTCACCAGAGACAAGGCCAAAACATTGTTTTCTGTGGCAGAGATCCCTGTTTGATCCTAAGTAGCAGAGGAACACTAATTTTTTTGTTTCATTTTGTCTTGTTCATACTAGGCAGCGGAAAGGAATACAATTCACTGTCCACATCAGGCTGGCCTTACTTCTGGGTGCTTCCAAATCCATTTTCCCAGGAAACCTTGTGTCCGTTTCCCAGTCTATTGCTATGCTTAGGTAAGTTACACGGTCCTAGCTCTCAAAAATTCTTACCCATCGACACATTTCATGGCAAGTGGCTTTTGTAGCAAAAACCTTTAACCTAAGATTTTTATCTCACCCCTTTCCTGGGTCATCCTAGACATTTCTAGTAACCCAGTGGGGTACAGGTGATACTAAGCAAACATTTGTTGAAAGAAAGAATGACTAAATAGTAACCGCTAACCTTTATGGAACACGTATAGTGTGCCAGACAATAGATGCACCTTATGTGCGTACTCCCAAGAACTCTATGAGGAGGCACCATTACTACCCCCATTTTAAAGATGAGAGGACAAAAGTTCAGAGAGTTTGAGGGGTCCAGATTTATAGAGCAGGGGCAGTAGGATTTGAACCTGAGGGCCTCTGTCCTCCAACCACCACGCAGCCCACTTCATGAATTAGGAATGTGAGAATAAACCAGTGAATGGACTGTTAGGAGGAACGTCCCCTCTATTTCTTCATTTATTTATTTCTTCAAATGGCTAAGTGAGGGTCTAATGACCTTCCCTGATATTCGTCTTCTGTCTACTTCAACCGCTTCATTTAACTGATATCTTCCAGGAAGCCCCAGTTGGCTAATCCCATTTTCAATGAAAAAAAATTAACTTTTTTTATTTGAAGCATAGTTGATACACAATATTATAGTGGTTACAAGTACACAACATAGTGATTTGACAGTTATATACATTATTAAATGCTCACCCCAAGTAGTGTAGCTTCCATCAACATAGATACTACAGTATTATTAATTATATTCTCTGTGCTATACTTCCATGCCCATGACTAATTTATATTTGAGATCTTGTGTCTCTTTATCCCCTTCACCTATTTCATTCCCTCACCCCAACCCCTCCCCCATGTTAATCACCAGTCTCTTCTCATTGTCTACGAGTCTATAAAAATCTGACTTTTTTAGAAAGAAAAGTCAGGAGATCTACCACACTGGACCCCCTTTTCCAGTGGTGCATGTAATCCTGGTTTGTGATCACCACTTTGAAACTCTGCCCCCTTCAGACTGCCTGGGTTTGAATCCCTGCTTCACCATTTACTCTTTGATCCTAGGCAAATTATTTCATCTCCTCATGCTGTCATTGCCTTTTCCGCAAGAATGGAAATAAGAATGGCATCCCTCTGATTGGGCTGCTGTGAGGACTAAGTGACTGATACCTGTGAGTGCCTGGAGGAGAGCGGGAGGCGGGAAGTCCCCGTCAGCTCAGCGTGTCTCTGGGGTTGCATTTGTGACCCCATCTGGAGAGAACGGCCAACATCTCAAGGCCCTTCATGAATGGGAGACTGAAGTAAACGCCCTCCTGCTTCCCCCTTCCACTCCCCACCCTGGGTTCCATGTTGAGATTTCACACAGATATAAAATATTCCACTGGTAAATTGAAATAAAATAATTAAGAAACCCTTAATCTCCCCGTGTTCGCGAAGGCTCCTCAAGTCACAACATTCTGCGTCTCAAATTCTGTCATGCACTCCAGGAGCTGTCTCCTGCAGCTCTCACCGTCCACCTGCAGAGTGTAGATCTTTTTATTGCACTGCCAGGTGTAGCTGTCATTTAGGGGAGCTCAGGCCTCTGTTCTGATAAGGCAGAAAAAACGAGCTACAGAGGCATAGTCCAACCATATGCCCTTCTGCCTTATCTGCAAATCCATTATCAGCAGTTGTATTGAGGCTGTTCAGGCCACTTCATTCTCTTATCCTCACCAACAAATGCTCTCATTCAGTTTTCTTTGGCTCCTTCAGGAAAAGGCACCAATAATGTAGCATCTATATTTTTTAATGGGCATAGCAATTAGGACGTGCATCCATTATTTGTGTAAGTATTAGATTTGTCCCCATTGTTAATCAAAGAAAGGCAAAAGCTTTTTATAGAATGATAATGAACCAGTGCTGACACTGTCATATATATGTGAGGCAGTCTTAATCACTGCAACATCTTTTTTCCACTGGAGCCTTAGCAGTATATAGAGGGCCTTACAAGTGACTCTCACTCAATAGTTTCACTTCAGAGACTCTACTCTAAGGAAATAATCCCAAATAGAGAAAAAATCTTTATGTCCCAAGATGTTCATATAACTGTTATTTACCAGAGCAAAGCAGTAAAACAATTTAAACAGTTGTTTAAAAGGAGATAGTTAAAGGAGCTATTTCAGAATCACTTAATAGAACATTTCGTGACCATTTAAATTATGCTTCCAATTATGCTGGTGACTTTTGTTAATACAGTGTTAAATGAAAAAATGCCAGAATACAAATGTACATCTATAACATAATTACAAATGTATAATATATATATATATATATAGACACATATACATTAGATTTGTCATTTGTAATATTTATCATTGTTATATGGGTACATACATCCACGCAGAAATTTGTACATGAATGTTCGTAGCATTACTCATAATAGTAAAAAGTGGAAACAACCCAAATGTCCATCAACGAATGAAGAGATGAGTACAACATGATATATCCATACCATGGACTATTATTCAACAATTTTAAAAAAGTGAAGACACATGTTACAACATGAATGAACCTGAAAAAAGTACTTAGTGAAAGTGCCTGCCACAAAGGACCACGTAGTGTGTGATTCTATTGATATGAAATAGCCAAAATATGTAAATCCATAGAGACAGAAAGTAGAGTGATGGTTACCTGGGGTTGGGGGGTGAAGAGTAAATGCAAAGTAACTGCTAATAGGCACAGGGTTTCTTCTGACAGTGATGAAAATGTTTTAAAATTATTGTGGTGATGGTTGTATAACCCCGGGAATATACTAAAAACCACTGAACCATGGACTTAAATAGTATGGTATGTGAATTTCATCTCAATAAAGTTAATATACTATTAATATACTATAAAGCCATTTATATATATATGTATTATACAATAAATATTTCCTAAGTACCTGGACATTTTCTAAATCAGGGGTCAGAAATGCAAAGGCCAATGAGAACCAAGCAGAAGCCAGAAGGGCCATAAATAAGGTGAGTGGGTCAAGTGAAAGGGTGTCACAGAGACCGAGGCTGCCTGAGAAGTGGGAGGCCCTTCTGAGGCAGTTGACTGCTTCCAGGTCCCCACCCACATGGGGATGCCTGCCCAGGATTACCAAAACTGGTTTTTCAAGGAAAGGTGAAAATTCAGATTTTTATGTGAAATCTTATCAACTTTTAAGTGTGCACCTATTTTAAAATGGTACGGACACTACGAACATCAAACCTCTACCTGAGCCAATATATAACCAGGCCAGTTTGTTGTTCCTGCTCTAAGGACATCAGCACAATTCCCAAAGGGATCCCCAAGCCTCTTTCTCATCCTCCTCCCTACACCCAGGTTTACCCCTCATCTTTCAGCCAGAATTTATTCAAGCTACAAAGACACTCCACCAGAATTTATCCAAGTTACAGAGACAGAAGAATTCATACATAAATAAAGAGTCCCAAAACATTCTCAGAGATGCCAAAGTAAGGGTAGGGTGTTGTGGAGAGGGATTTGGAGCACACAGGTTTTGATTCCTAATCTAATTAGAGAACCCTATAACAGAATCTTTGTTCGAAGACCAAATGTAATTTACAATTGTATATCTCCAGTGAAGCCAGTTTTTAATTTCCAGCACAACATTCAGATATGCTGGCCAGAACTTCAATATGTTCTTATTTAGTGTTTAATCCTCTAATGCATTAAAATTAATTATTTCAGTTTTATGACAAACTGTGCAGCCAACATCCACGCTGGGCACCCCAAGCCTCTCCTCCCACCCAGTCAGCTCAGGAGGTGTCAATATAATTATTTAAGGAGTTGAGAGGTAAAGGGCAAGGAATGGGAAGGGAATTGAGCCTGCAATTATGCACTAATGCTTCAACAGGGAAGCAGATGGCATCATTCCTTGCATAAATTATTATTTATGCGTGGAATTCCCCTCTGCCTATTACCCAATCAATCCTTTAAAAAAATTCTTTGTTGGGCCTGTGAAGTCCCCTGGCCAGTTTCCAACGTCTACTCCCTCCCCCACACCACTCCCTGCAGAGATGTAGCCAGAAAGAGAATTTCAAGATGGCCCATGGGCAGCAGGCAAGGGTTTCCAAGGCACTGATGTTCCCAATATGTTTGGACTGAGGGGCACAGGGAGAAGTCGGCTTCATTTTGCAGACTGGAAGCTGGATGCAGTGATGGCCCGGTTGCACAGGCAGAAAGTGATAATCAGTTACCTGCCTCTGCTTCACCCCCAGTAATAAGACCTTACTGCATATAGACACCCACCAAGACACCAAGGAAGGCTTGCAGCTTAGAACCTACCATGCATTCGCTCACAGAATCCTTGCGTAGGGCCCGGCAGGTAAACCTTAACATTCCAATCTTCAGCAATGAAAAGCCAAAGGTCTGAGTTAAAGAATATTGTTAATCCCAAAGACAGTAAAACAGCCATCAATTTTGAGGGTGTGCATTCTCACTGAATCTTCAGGACAACTCAAAGGACAGTTGTGGTTGTTATCATTCTCTACAGAAACTGAGAAATCGAGGTTCATTTCAGTGAAGTAGTTTCTCTAAGGCTCCACACCCAAAGTCAGGACCAGAATTTGAACCTGAGCTTGCAGGGATTCACAGACCTGTCAAGGTTTGGAGGATTGCTGGTCTGTGTGCTTGCCGTACGCACCACCACTGCCTTACCCTCTGCCCTCCTCCCCTTACCAATATCAAGTCTTCTTCCCAAGCACAAATGTTGCCATCCTGCCTTGTAAAATGTTCCAGCAAAGAGACAGGATGTGTGTCTCACCAGGCTCTTTGGAGGTCAAGGATTCATCCATTTGTATGTGTCCATTGTCGTGACATCCATGTTGTCTTTGACCTCTTGGCATTTTGCACCAGGAAGCACATAGCAAGGAGAGGTAAAGACTTCTATTTGACTCCTCCAGCATTTTCTAGAGCAAACTTGCCTGGTCAGCAGCTACGGCAGCAGAGAAATAGCAAGCACCTGGCACCAGGGTTGACTGAAGCTTGTGGTAGAGCAGATTCAGTCGAGCCTGTGGAGTCAAAAGGATTTGGGTGCTGGATCCCATCTCTACCACTTACTCTGTGAGTTTAAGCAAGTGCCCTCAACACCTCAATTTTCCCCATTTATAAAATAGAATCTTAATCTACACCTCCTAGGATACTGTGAAGATCTAATGAGATAATGCAGTGACTTCCCGACATTTTTAACTCACAATTAGATGTATTTCACGTAATGACCGAGCTCATACATAGAGAGACAGAGAGAATTAGAGGCTTTATAAAACCATACTTAATAATATTCTTTGATGGCTTTGATATTTTCTACACTAGTCTATTTTTGTGAAAACCTTGATCAGTACCAATTAAAGTGGTTTCATGTTTCGGTAAAGGGTCATCACTTGTCATGTGAAAAGTATGACACTCTGAGCTTCTCCCTGGCCTGGTTCCTATGGCCATATTTCCATATCTCCCTTCCTCTTTTTGATTCTGATGGGATTTTCCTCTGGGTGGGATTTTAAGATGGTGAGAAAAGGACCTGCAGAGGGTGCTGTTGTAAGCTGCTGTGAACTTGGGTTTGATGTTTATTCTAGTGGGTTTTTTTGGTCAGTGAATCCCATCCTGCTTCTCTGGGCAGACTCCTGTCCTCATCCACCTCACCCCAGCCTTCTCAGGTCCTTGCCTGTCATCAAGGACACATGAATAAGACCTGCCCATCAGTGGAACTGAAGCAAGGAGGAATTCTCAAAGCTTCTCTGTCTCTCTTTTGATTAAAACTGGGCTGGGCTGGGCATGAATTCCTTTTAGAAGTTCTATTTGCCAAGGGCCCATAATGCACCAGGCACTGTGCTAGGCCCCAGAGCCTGTGTCATCTGTGAATGGCAGCCCTGGAGTTGTGAAACTTGGATGCTTTCTTGGCAGATGCAAATGTGAATAAGACACAATGTATTCTGATCTCAGACCTTCTGGTCAAGGAGTCAGACATGAAAACCCACAGAAGCAGTGAACCATTAGATTTCCTATCACAAAAATGATGCAGTGGTTCAGACTCTCAAGGGAAGGGAAAAGTTATGAGAAAAAACTGCTGGAAGAACATACATTAGCTGAATTACTAAGACCTAAAAGCAGAGACCTCAGATTGGCAGCTGAAGGCTGAATTTATCCCACAGGCGGTTTTGTTTCTACATAGAAATTTTTTAAATTAGTTGCCAACATTTTAAAATCTGAATCTCTACCTTCCCTGGAAAATTAGAAGTGGTGCCACCAATGGACCCGTATTGAAGGGTAATGACCAACATGTGCTGAGTAGCAGCTGCCAGCTTCACACAGGCAAATGTTCTCCACAGTTTGTCACAATCCCCACCACTCCCTATTATGATCCTCATTTACATTCCCTGATGGGCCCCTGTAAGCATCTCAGTTTACAACCCTTGATCTAAAATATGAAAGGGGTAAATATGGGCTGGAAGTCAGAGTTTCTAAATCTGGGTGATAGCTGGGTGGTAGTCTGTACTTTGGAGGAGAATTTTTCTAATGTCTAGGACAGCTCACTGGAGCAAGAAAACAGACACAGATCCCAGCAGAAGCTTGTCCAGCTAGAAACCAAGGTACTCCTTTGTGCTATGGATCTTCCAGGCCCACACTCTGGTGGTAAGCCACTGGACAGCATATGAATTCAGTTAAAGGAGGGAAGTTCTAACATAATGCCTTGATTTGTATTAAATAGGAACAATGCATAATTCTGCCTTCCAGAGCTCCCGGAATTCTGCATTTTCCGGATGAAGAGGTCTATAAAGTGGTACACACTTGGAATAGCAAGCCAGTCCTGTTGTAGATAGAGGCAGGAGAGGGCTGGGTTAGGAATTAGGCACCAAACATTAGGTAGTCTCTTTGTGAAACCAGACCTTGCTCTTTCACTTGTCCAATGACAAGCTTGTACTAGTCCACGTTTTTTCACGCTTGATGAAATGATAGGGGACATGGATGTCATGGAACTCTCTGTGGAGCACCAAGAAATACTGATATACTAAACTTAATATAGCTTAATACATAATTTTCTGCCAAATCAAGTACCCATACTAATCATCACTAACATTTACTAAGTGTGGCTAGGGTCGAGGAGCTGTATTAAATGCATTAACTCCTTTCATTCTTGCCACATCTTCTATAAGATAGGTGCAACAGTTATAGTAGTCCCATTTTACAGATGAGAAAAGTGAGGTTCAGAGAGGTCATGTGACTTGCCAGATTTCACAAGTGGTTGTAACAGAATAGGCCCCCAGGCAAGCTGATTCTCCAGCCTCTGCTCATATGCTGGTCTCTTACATAGCCAGAAAGGAATTCAAAACGTCTACCCATTGACTTAATTTCTTACCCAGTGGAATGTGAACATGCATTCATTCTCTCTAAAAGGATTAACTAAACATTTACTATGGGCCAGATCTGATTCCGACCCTGTGACATTTATAGTCTCCTGGAGAAGGAGAAAAGAGGGCCCCTTCTCTGATTGATAGAAAAGGCCACAGTTAGTTTCAGCCAGGCATCCCCTTGAGCCCGCTCTGAGAATAAATACTCATGTTTCAGAACAGCTTAAATCGATGCTCTCCCAGACTGCTTCCAACTCCAGACTTCCCTGATTCTGTAACAGGGTCACGAGCTAGGACAGAAAGGCAAGTAAGAGGGGGAAGTGCTGAGGTGGGAACTGCATGTCGCTCAGAGTGACTGCACATAGACCTGTTTCTCTCAGGTACAGGTTGTGAGAATAGCATCAAGTAAGATGGAAACCAGAAGCATGAGGCCTGGAATGCCCAGCCCAGGTACAGCCTTATTTCAGCCATTGGAAGTCACTGAAGGATTTTAAGTGAAAAGGAAAATTAATCAGTGCTCAAGGCTCAATGGAGTGGGAGACTAGGAATCTCCAGCTAGAAGATTCTAGCAGCTACTTGCAGTGGGCAAAGGGCGCAGGGGTGCCAACAAAGGAAACGGAAGACAAAGCTGAGTGTTTGGGACTGACATCCGGAGAATGTTGGGTTACGCCAGGGATTCTCAGCCCAACATACCAGGCCTGAGAACTGCCTGTCTGGGCTGTCCCGGGCACTGTGCGGCGGTCAGCAGCACCCTGGCCTCTACCCACTAGATGCCAGAAGTAAGCTCCGCCCCTTTGCAACCATTCAAACCATCTCCAGACATTGCCATATGTCCTCTGTGGGCACAATGGCCTCCACTTGGAAACCATTGACTGATGCAAAACAAAAGAGCAATCATTTCCAAAAGCCATCAATTTCCCTGACAGCAGCGAAGCTGAGAAGGAAAATGGGGGAAAAGGTCATTGGCTCTGGTGATTGGAGGTCATGAGGTACCCTCACGAAACCTCCTACTATGACGAAGTCCACTTAAAAGGAGTTACGGAGGGAACAGAGAATCTGAAAACAAGAACAACCAAGGGTAAGCTCCTCTCAGCAAGTCAGAAGCCTTGGTTTGGGACGTCTGCATGTTCCTGTTCTCACTGGCGTCCAAATGAAGGTGGGAGATTAAAAAGCAAGTTTCCCCCAGCGAGTCTCCCTCACAATCACCTCCACCTCCAACCCAGTTAGGGGCCAGATGTTGCCCAAAAGGACCATAGCAAAGACAGACCGAGTGAGTGAAAGTGTGGAAACTTCTGAGGTTGGCTGGGTTTGGCACTTACGGAACAATAAACCAAACCTTTGAAGAGCTAAACAAAGGAACCATTTGTCTACTCTGAGCAATTACAAAGTGAGGCAGGATTATAGCAAAGGACAAGGAATGGAGAATGCCAAACTGGAGACAATACAAGGGTTTACTGGGTCCAGCCTAGGACCCTCTGCCAGGGTCTGAGGTCAGTGGGTAAGAAAGTAAGCGAATGTACTCAGTGCAACACAGGAAATGTAAGCTCTGGAGTTTTATGTTAAAATTTTTTCCTTCTCAGTTACTTTAATTTATACAGTATAGAACTGGGAAGGAAGATAACATTTTTAAAGCATGCAATGTTTTTTAAATACACAAAAATTTTTCTTTACTGCTTTTTTTATTATAATTCGTATGAATCAATGACGCAGAATCGTATTTTCTTGCCTGCTGAAGAACTTTCCTATTGCCTCTCATTGAGACACATGGTTGGCCTTAAAATGCTTGTGAGACCTTCCCTTCCTTTATCATTCTCTGGCTAGCTTGGGTGTTAATCTCATGGCCCTTCTTTCAAACCGATCTTTCTGCTGGGGATACGTATTTATCATTCTCATTCACCTCCCTCCCTGACCGGCCTCACATGGCTTGAAGGGGTTTTGAAAGAGCAGTTTGACCATCCTGAGGGGCTGTCCATCTTCCCCTGAAGTTGGAGCTAGCTTGTTGGTCACCGGGGTCCAGTTTCTTTCCTTATTAGTCACTGCTTTTATCTGTTGAAGACCAACTTTGTAGGAAGCTTTTTCAGGGGTGGGCACTGGTATTATACAAATCACATTTTCTGAAGTTTTCCTTTGGTGTCTCTGGAAAGAAAGGGGAAAGTCTGGCCCAATTGCACATATTTCCTGCACTCTTTCTTCTTTCGTAAGTGTGAAAGCGGGCTGACTCTCATTGGGAGACCATGCAGTTGTCAGAATTAGTGATTCTTCACGGTACCATCCTGGGGGAAAGAATGTTCCCTGCAGTGACAAGGTGTTCCTTCTGTGAGGCAATCCTGCTGGACTGTTTAGCTGGCGTCGCAACCCTGTGGGTGATAATTGGGTGGTAACAGAAGACCTTCCTTAGAAAAGGAGCAGCTCCAAAAACAGGAGAGACCCAGCCTTCCAGTGTTCCTAGACCAGCAAGCCAGGAATGTTTGGTCAATAGACACCTTCCACTGACTTCCAAAAGGAGGTCAAAAGACCAAGGTCGTCTCATTAAAAGTTTCCTTAAAAGATAAACTCCCGCAACTCTCTCTGGGTGATCAGGATTAGAAACTCTTCCCATTTTCTTATTCTTTTATGTTTCTATTTTACAATTTCTCTTTTCCAGGAAATATGCATGACTTTGGTCATCCAATGATACTATTACTTTTAATCTCTTCAACTGTTTCTTAGCCAAGCAAATGTCTCTTCTAGGTCAAATGGTTCTTAAAAGTTGCTAAAAAAAAAAAAAGATGGTTAAGTCCCATAAGCTCGGTGAGATCTGACTTTCTGTTTCCTGGGCTGTAAAATGAGATGGACCCTACCTTAGTTTGGAGGCACAAACAGACTCCAAGCCCTACTTGAAAGTAACACCCCAGGTGGTGTCACCAGCCTGGGGGAAAATGAGGTTGCGTTCTGAATGCACAAGCAGCCTGACACCAGGCTGGCATAATTTGGTAGTCAGACATTAAGATAGGGCCTATGCCATCTTTAGTAACTTCCAAAAACTGCTCTTTGAAGTCAAGCTAGACCTACTATTATCCTTATTTTTGATCAATTGGTTCGTTTTGTGTTTTCCTGTTTTTGTTTTTGTGTTTTGACCCTGTGGAGCACCTCCAGCAGAGAGTTCCAAAAGTGCCAGATTCCTGGGAAACCACCTAAGAGGCCTCTTCCAGGAAGGATGTGCAAGTTGCCAAATTTCCTGAGGGTTTATCTAGGTGATCAGGCTCTGTCAGGCACCCTTCTCTCACAGAATCCTACTTGATATACTCACACCTAGTAAGTATGCTATGTAAATTTCTCTCACATTTACTTCGACCTTTATTGCTCAGTTGTTTTGGTATGAAAACTGTTTATTATAATGCTCCGTTAAATATTTTTTCCCCTCGGAATCTCAAGTGGCACCCGCCCCCCATCACTATCAAAACCTCTGACTATCGTTCACCAGCCCAATTTAATTGTTAATAAAACGAAACACCTTTCGCCTCCCACTGTGCCTAGCCTTACCCAGGAAATACAGTGCCTTGCTTTAAAACTTGGTGATTAGAAGATGATGGGTTTCTGAGACGGGTGAGCTAAAGCTGTTGCTGCTGAAATTTTTTTCGTGTGCGTACTTGTCAATTTTTTTCACGTTTCCCATCAATGGCATCAGGGTGATGTTCATCGTCAGTAAGTAGTGATCGGTTCATTTTCACCACTGCATATGCGGGTAAAGAGCCGTCTTGGCACCGCTTTTCCCCGCAGTAATTCCTCTTCCTTCCTCTCCTCTGCAGTAGGCTTGAAGGAATCATGAAGAAGGGTTTGGAAACTCTAAGCAGCCGCCTAGTCTTCAGCCTCACAGGAAACCCTGCGTTCGGGACACCCCAGCCCCCACCCGAGCCCCTTCCTCAATTGGCCCAGCGCTCGGGCATCTCGGCTGCCAGTAGAGGGCACGCTTACTTTACTTTCGCAAACCCAGCGCGGGTGCAGCCCGGGGAGGGGGCGGGGGAAAGACGGGCTTTGCAGCGAAACTGTGACTGTGGATTGGTCGCTCTCCGCGTATGCAGCAAAAGCCTAGAGGCTGGAGTCATTTGCAATCCTTAAAGCTGAACTGAGCTGTTCGCCGGATTTGAAGGAAGTTACTTCTCGTTTAACAATTGAACGCTGAGCTGCAAACTCATCGGGTAATAATTTATCCTGAACACAAGCAAGCTCTACACGAGCCCTTCCCCCTCCCGAATTTGTTTCTATTTTGGAATGGGGGGAGGGGTTGGAAAAGTTGCTTAAAATGCTCTGTGGTGAGGACCAGGGAGGGAAAGATTACCTTTGTTTTATTGCCCCTAGTTTTATGCAAAATAGCAAATCCGGAGGAAATATGCGTTATGTATATTAAGCATACATCCACTTAGGGAGCGAAAAAATCATGTGTTGGGCAATATTCTGGGTTGACGTGTACATGAAATGTATAAAGAAGTACGCGGATTACACATAATACACTTTCACTACGGTATTAACAAATTTTAGCGTCAATGAACTAGGAAATTAATGCCTGAAATTCGGCCACTTTTTAGTTGGCTAAAGACTCGCCCAAAAATGGTACGTAAGTAATACTTGGCTCCTCTCCTTTGGTCAGAATCGATCCATTTTGTGTGTGTGTGCATGATCATGATTCCAATAATACAGATGAAATAAAGACCTGTAAAGGAAGTAAACGTCCGGTATGTCCGAAGAGTAAAGAGTTAACGGTTTTCTCCGCCAGGGTCTCTGCAGACTACTCAAGCAGGGTCCACAAGCTCGCCTCCTCCAGGCTCTTGGGAAGTCCGGTCCCGCGGCTCGCGCCCTCCTCCCCAGTATTCTCTCGTCTAGCGCCTTTGATTTCCCCCAACCCTGGGAGCACCAGCCTAGTGCAAACCGGCGCCACAGGACGCGAAAGAGGATTTGACTGAAACCTGGCTGCGGAATTAGGAACTCCGAATGAGAGGCGCGGGGGTAGGAGGGGGTGCAGACCCTCAGAGAGCGGGCGGGGGAGGGTCTTCCGCGGCGCGCGCCCACATGCGCGCTCCTCCCTTATTCCGGCGCTGGAGCACGAAGGATCTCAGGAATTAATGCGTCCTAAGGGAAGAGCCGGCCCCCACCGAGCCCGGGTGTAGGTCTGCGCGGGAGGGGCGAAGGGGGGTGGTCTGCCGCCTTGGCAGCAAATTGGGGGATCATTATGGGTGGAAGGTGCTCAGTCGAGATAGCCGTGCACACATAATGCATAACACCCCCCAACAAGTGCAATGAGTGTTTATTCATAATGTGCTCGGCAAGTATACGTGGCAATGCGTTGCTGAGTTATTTTAATAATTGCAGGCATCATTTATCCCCATCTACACTAACACCCCACACGCACTCAGGGCGCGCGTCCATAAATACCCAGCCTTTCCTCCCGGGACTTATTTTCTAAAGGCTGTCTTTCCCCAGCCTTGGGGAGGCGCTCGTCCGCCCGGACGTGCGTGGCTTGGCCTTGGGTACACTGTGTATCCTCGTTGAAGGCTCAGCTGTTCCGCCTGCAATGATTTAAGCACGAAGAACAAGCATGCGGTTTGTCCAACAGTGTTGCGCCAGAGGAGCAGCAGAGAAAGGGAGGTTTGAGCGGGAGCAAAAGAAAATGGTAGGCGCGCGCGGTTAATTCATGCTGCGCTCTCAGTGTTTACATCCGACAGCTCCGCGCTCGGGAGTGCCAGGCTGAACCGGCCGAGTCTCCTCCCCCGTCCCTCCCTCAGTGGATTGCCCCTCCCGGGTTCCCAAAGCCGAGGGCGGGGGAGAAAGAAAAAAAGATACTCTCTCGCGAGTCCCCGCCCCCCGGACCTTTATATGCGAGGGTCTGCGCGGCCGAGGACCCCCGAGCTGCGCTTCTTGCGGCTGCAGCTGTCGCCGCGGCCGCCGCAGCCCGGCCGCCTCCTGGCTCGCCTCCAGCCTCGGGAAGGGCAGGGCTATTCAGAGGCTTGGCGGGAAAAAGAGAACAGAGGGAGGGATCGTACGTAGCACTATAAAAGCCGGTTTTCTGGGCTTTATCTAACTCACTGTAGTAATTCCAGCGAGAGGCAGAGGGAGCGAGCGGGTGGGCCGCGAGGGTGGAAGAGCAGAGCGAGCCGACGGAGCCGAGCGAGCGGAGCCGTCCTCCGGGCGCCCGGGGAAGGGAGGTCCGGAGTGAAAGGGGGGCCTCGCCTCCGGCCCAGCTGCCTCCTCCCTTCCCGCCGACCCCTGCCAGCGGTCCGCAGCCGCCGCTGCATCCACCAAACTTTGCCCATTGCAGTGGGCGGGCACTTTCCCCTGGAACTTACAACACCCGAGCGAGAACGCGACTCTCCGTACGCAGAGGAGCTCTTCTGCCTCTTTGGGGAGACGCTTCTCCCTGCCGCTGCCTAGACCCGCTCCCCTGAAAGGCGTTCCTCGCCGCTTTTTGGTCGCTGGATTTCCTTCGGGTAGTGGAAAACTAGGTAAGCACCCGGATCTTTTTGTCTTGTAATTTTTTTCTCTGCCGCTCTAATGCCGCGAGGAGCTGAATGCCCGAATGAGGGTATCTTTTCTCCCATTCCTGCACTATTGACACTTTGTCAGAGTAGTTGTGGTAGGTCGGGATAGGGTGGGGACGAATCAGAACTAGATGGGGTATGAGCGGCTTGTCAAGATGGAAAAGGGGAAAAGCAGTGAAAAAACGGGGAGCGTTTTTGGAGCTAATCTTCAGAGATTTTTTGCTTACGTTATTGACGCTGGCCCCCGCCGGTTGGGCATTCTTGCTTTATTACATTAATGGATTTCTGCCTTTCTGGGGGGAGGGGTAAGGGGGGATACTATACTTGGCAGTGGGCAGAAAGCCCTTTGCATCCTCAGCTCTTTGGAATACGGATTAGAAATTGCGTGTGTGAACGAGAGAGCTCCGCAGCCTCTGACTTTTGCCCGTCTCAGGAAGGGCATTTAAATTTCGCCTTACTGCCTTCTGACAGCCGGACAGACACTGCGGCGGGTCCCGTCCGCCGTTCCCTGGGGCATTTCCAGTCCCCCAACCCCCGCACCCCCTGCTCCTTTTAAGAAGTTGGCATTTGGCTTTTTTAAAGAATAATAAAATTAAGGATCTCGTTTTACAGATGTGTTGGGAGTCAGTGTTGGGGAGGCGCAGGCAGAGGGAAACGGAGGCTGGGTGGGCAAGGATGTGTCCAAATGGAGTCACTGACTTGGAGAAAACGAGGGCAAATCTCCGCACCCAGCCTGGGCTCCCCGCAGCCGCCGGTGCCCCCGCGGGTATCCTCGCGCCCCTGAGACGCTGAGGGACGCAGGGAGCGAGGCTCGGGGCTCTTCCAGAACAGCTGCTACCCGCGGCGGGGAGGGGAAGACACCCGGCTAGGGGCGCGGAATCGCAGCAGGGTCTCTGGCGCAGTTGCGGCGCCGTATTGGGTGTTAAAGAGAGGTGCCCCTGTTATTATTTAACACCCACTTTTTATTTATGGGGGGAAAGTGCTAAGGCCCTGCGGCCCAGCTCGCCACAGCAGCGAGAGAAGAAAAGCCGGCCGAGGAAGGAAGGGGGGCGCGCTGGGGGTGGGGATGGAGGAGGCTGGGAGGGGCCGTGGCGCCGACGGAGGAAGGAGCGCGGCGAGGGCGCGAGTGGGAACGGGCGCGGCGCGGAGGGACCCCAGCGCGGGAGGGGGCCGTGCGCGCAGCCGCTCCCGCCGAGGCGTCTCTCGCCTTCTCCTTCAGGTGGCGCAAAACTTTGCGCCTTCGCGTTTAGCAGATTATATTCGCCACTGCCGCCTTCCCGGCCTTGTACAGAGACCAAAGCCGATTTCGATTGCTCCGCGTATGCGGGGCCGACTCGCGGGCCTCGGAAGGTCCGCTGACGCTTGGCGGCTGGTTCACAAAGTGTGTGTCCGAGATAGTGGAGGTCGCCCACAGCGGCCAAGGGGTGCCCTTCTTTTTTTTTTTTTTCTGCCCCCTCCACTAGCCCCTTCGAGGATTGCGCTGGAAGGGGAGTGGCTAGGGATTGCGGCGCGCGCTGCGCGGCGTTAGGCGCCAACCAGGACCCCCTTATTAACTCAAGACTGCGCCTCTTTGTGTGTGTGCCCCCTCCAGCAGGCCGCCGCGATGCCCCTCAACGTCAGCTTCACCAACAGGAACTATGACCTCGACTACGACTCGGTGCAGCCGTATTTCTACTGCGACGAGGAGGAGAACTTCTACCAGCACCAGCAGCAGAGCGAGCTGCAGCCACCGGCGCCCAGCGAGGATATCTGGAAGAAATTCGAGCTGCTGCCCACCCCGCCCCTGTCTCCGAGCCGCCGCTCGGGGCTCTGCTCGCCCTCCTACGTCGCGGTGGCGTCCTTCTCCCCTAGGGGAGACGACGACGGCGGCGGCGGCAGCTTTTCCACGGCCGACCAGTTGGAAATGGTGACCGAGCTGCTGGGAGGCGACATGGTGAACCAGAGCTTCATCTGCGACCCGGACGACGAGACCTTCATCAAAAACATCATCATCCAGGACTGTATGTGGAGCGGCTTCTCGGCCGCCGCCAAGCTCGTCTCCGAGAAGCTGGCCTCCTACCAGGCTGCGCGCAAAGACAGCGGCAGCCCGAGCCTCCCCCGCGGGCCTGGCGGCTGCTCCACCTCCAGCCTCTACCTGCAGGACCTAAGCACCGCCGCCTCCGAGTGCATCGACCCCTCCGTGGTCTTCCCCTACCCCCTCAACGACAGCAGCTCGCCCAAGCCCTGCGCTTCCCCCGACTCCGCCGCCTTCTCTCCGTCCTCGGACTCTCTGCTCTCCTCCGCCGAGTCCTCCCCGCGGGCCAGCCCCGAGCCCCTGGCGCTCCACGAGGAGACACCACCCACCACCAGCAGCGACTCTGGTAAGCTGGGCCCAGTCCTGGCCTGTCAAGAGGGGGCGGCTAGCTTCCCAATGCTTATTGGCGGTTTATTCAACTGGCCACTTTAATTGGCCCTGCCTTTTTCTCTTTTATTTGTAAAGAGAAATGACAGACAGATCAGGAAGGATCTGGGAACTCATTCTCCTTGAACACTGGGCTTTAGGATTCCCTCCCATCCCTCTGCCTAAGACCGCCCCAGCGGCGAGCCCCTTCCTTTCCTTCCCGCCCCTTAGGAATTTCACCTGGGTTTTTAAATCTTATGGCTTATCTGGCAACTCAATTCATTCCCTCTTACCTTTCTTAAGCATTTTAATTGCCCTGTGTTAGGGGGATGGTGTGTGAATTAGAATAAGAGGACTGATCTCTTTGAGAATGAATGAATTGCGTCTCTTCCTTTAACTTCTGACAAGTTGTTAGAATTTAATGAACTAGGGATCAGCTGTGGACAGATGCAGGGCAGCCTCCAGCCTGTGTGCTCTGAGCTAGCCAAAGTGCCTTGAGTGGATGGGCTGAGGAATTGGGATCTTTTCAGCCTATTTTGAACACTACAAAGCAAATCTTTGCCGAAATTGGGCTCCTTTTTTCCTTTGCCCATCCCCTAGGACTTTTGGCAAAGCTTTAAGTTTTGTTTTTCCCTTTTTTGCACTTCCAGTAAAATAGGGAATTGCAAAAGTCATACCAAGAGATTTGCAGTTATCATTTGCAACACCTGAAAGGTTCTTGGTACAGTCACTTAAAAATGGGAGGGAGGTGCTCCGGAATGTGCTTCAAGTTGGGTGTGTCCAAAGCCTTATTAAGTCTTAGGTAAGAATTGGCATCAGTGTTGTATCCTGGTAAATTGTAATTTTCTTGGCCCCTGCCATAAACCCAGCTGACATTCTCACTTTCTGAGACTCTGCCTTCATGGGGGATAAGACCAGGAAGGATTGGCTAATTTGTTCTCTGGGAATAACTTTGTGCCAGGGCCCTCTCTCACATAATGCCTTATATTTGCATAGTATTAATTTAATCTGGTCGTTGATTGCTTTAAGGAAATGTTGCTAACCAGGTGATTTCTATTTCCTTTCTTAAAGAGGAAGAACAAGAGGATGAGGAAGAAATTGATGTTGTTTCTGTAGAAAAGAGGCAGCCCCCTGCCAAAAGGTCAGAATCAGGGTCATCTGCTTCCGGAGGCCACAGCAAACCTCCCCACAGTCCACTGGTCCTTAAAAGATGCCACGTGTCCACCCATCAGCACAATTATGCAGCACCCCCCTCCACTAGGAAGGACTATCCTGCCGCCAAGAGGGCTAAGTTGGACAGTGGTAGAGTCTTGAAACAGATCAGCAACAACCGCAAATGTACCAGCCCCAGGTCCTCAGACACAGAGGAGAATGACAAGAGGCGGACACACAACGTCTTGGAACGCCAGAGGAGAAATGAGCTGAAACGGAGCTTTTTTGCCCTGCGTGACCAGATCCCGGAGTTGGAAAACAATGAAAAGGCCCCCAAGGTAGTTATCCTTAAAAAAGCCACAGCATACATCCTGTCCATCCAAGCAGAAGAGCAAAAGCTCATTTCAGAAAAGGACTTGTTGCGGAAGCGGCGAGAGCAGTTGAAACACAAACTTGAACAGCTAAGGAACTCTTGTGCCTAAGGTGACCTATTGGAGGGAGGAACTGGAATTTCTCTTGAATTCTCACTTGTTGCTAAGGGAAAGTAAGGAAAAGAGTTCCTTCTGACAGAAACTGCAGCAATTCACTGCAAACTGCAGCAATTC
This sequence comes from Manis pentadactyla, assembly GCF_030020395.1. Classification (NCBI taxonomy): domain Eukaryota; kingdom Metazoa; phylum Chordata; class Mammalia; order Pholidota; family Manidae; genus Manis; species Manis pentadactyla. The sequence continues at coordinate 13,755,372 of NC_080021.1, read as the reverse complement.
ACTGCGAATGAACTTCTTTCAAATGCATGGTTAAGTGCAAACCTCACAACCTTGGCTGGGTCTTGGGATTGAAAGGTTTAGCCACAATGTAAACTGCCTCAAATGGGACTTTAGACATAAAAGAACTTTTTTTATGCTTGTCATCCTTTTTTTTTTCCTTTAACAGATTTGTATTTAAGAATTGTTTTTAAAAATCCTGAAGTTTACTCAATTTTCCTGTGTAAATATGGCCATTAAATGTAAATAATAAAGCGTTTATAGCAATTATACAAGATTTCAAACATACTATAAACCATAATTTTTTTTTTATTTAAGTACATTCTCCTTTTTAAAGTTGATTTTTTTCTATTGTTTTTAGAAAAAAATAAAATACCTGGCAAATATATAATTAAGCCAAATCTGAAGTTGTGAGTGTTTTGTTTCTTCTATTTCTTTTCTTTATTCTATTCCCTTTTCATCAATTACAAATTAACAGAATTTGGCTCTTTTAAGGGAGTGAGCTTACAAAGATGGGAAAAGAAGTTATAAGAGAGGACAAGGGCTTTTCTTTGTTAAAATGGGTCTAGGGCCTTACGGTCTTGTAAATTCTCAGGATTATAAAATGCTTCCTGGGGATTTGTGATAAGGGCCAGAGTTGATACTTGGAAGAATGTAAGGTCAGTAGTCTGGAGAGGAGGCAAGGATGGAAGAGGTTAAAGATAACAGTTAAGTACACAAAGTGGTTAAGGACTGAGAGTTGAGAGGATGAAGCCTTCAGGTTGGTTAACCCATGCGGTTCCCCTGCTCCATTCACACCCAGAGGCTCTGCCTACCCACAAAGGTGACGGGAGAATAGGAACCAGCTTTGGCTGCTTGCCCATGACTACCTGTGCCAGTTTCTTTACCTGGTTATCTCATAAGCCCCAAAGGAGCTCTGGGAGGCAAGTTATTAACCCTATTTTACAAACAAGGAAATAAGAAAGGTCAGAGAGGTTACCTAAGTTCTCTGTGGCCATGCAAATAGTCAAAGGCTGAATCCAGGTCCTGTGTTTATCGAAAAACACTTCTCCCATGCCTTAGCTCTTCCTGTGTGTTAAGGACAGAGAGCAAGAATGCTTTTGGTTTGGGGCCTGATAGGCCAACGAAGGAGATCACCAAGCTCAACTACTATGTGCCCAGCATTCTAAGCATTTTCCTTATGACTCCACAGCAAACCTTTCCAGGAGGTACTTTTGATTCCCCCATGAGAGAAGGGGAAGCTGAGGTACATCAAGTGTCATCCACATACCCAAGGTCCACTGATAATGAAAAGCAGAGCTGGGATGTAAACCAAAATCCACTCACCCTGTGCCACACTGCTTCTCCAACAGGCCAGCAAGAACCAGCCTGCTGCTCATGAAAAGGGCAGTTAACCAAACTGGTGGGTTACGTACCTTAAGTTTCAACATTTAGGCCCAATGGGACATCAGTTCCCCTTAATTTGCTTATTTTGTTTCATTTTGTTCTTCACTGTTAAACATTTCCCTTCATGTTGAGAAACCCACAGCTAATTCACTGCTACCTTAGCTATTTGTTGAGATTCTCCAGTTGCTCCTGGGAAGCAGCCAGTTTGGAAATGCTACTGTTCAGATCATAAAATAAAACATACTTAACCTTTTCATGTGAGTCATTATTTTGATAACTATAAACACCCCTTCCTTCCAACCTCTTTCATACACAGACACTCATGGCACGTGCTCATCATTAGAACATGAAAAGGCGTTTTTGAATGTAGATACTATTCATTATAATCCTTTGAAAACCCATGGGCGAACAAGAAACCAGAATGTTGACTACAGAGACAAATGGAAGTTGGTATCACTGTTCTAACTATCTCACTGTCTAAGTCTCAGAGCAGATCTTCACGTCCATCCCTGTACTGTTAGGGATTTTATTCCAGCGTCACCACCCATAAATCAATAATTACTTTTTTGGATCTGACTCCTAGAATAATTTACTCAAGCCCTTAATGTCTTTATCTTGATCCTTTATTTTGGATCCTATGTTCCACCCTAATAGCTTCAAGCTGTCACACCCTATATCCCAAATTCAAAGGGAGATAGAATCCAATGAAGCTGAGCAGTTCAAAGTGTTACCAAAGCCAGGAGGGGATCTTAAAGGATTCGCTCTTTGCCCCTTTGTGACAGGAGTGCAGCCCTGGAGTGACTCACTGGGGAACCGGGAAGGTGTTAGTTTGAATCACATAGTCCAGGCAAGCCCATGGAATAAGAGAAAGTGTTCCTCACTAGGAAAACAGCTGCCCATATTCCACACTTTCAGGAAACAACTTGAGCGAAACAGAGCTTGGCTGTAGGGATGGAAGGGAACTGTTGCAGCTATCTATTACGCACCCCCCTCTTAGGTTTATGCAGCCAGGGAAGGCCTGGAAACAGAACAGACGCCAGCTTCTTTCCAGAAGGTGAGGCTCATCTTGATCCCAGCACAAATTGGCCCTGACAGCCAATCCTGAGAGTCCCCAGCGTCTATGCCATTGTGCACTCTATTTTGTAGATAACGACAATCAAGAATTGGAGGTGAAGGGGAGGAGCTTGTAGTTTCATCAGAAATATATAGGAAGGAATAAAGTAATACTGACTGCCTTTTTACCCAGGACACCATCCAGGAATTAATAATTTCACCAGGGGATTCCTAGGGTGGTTTTGTTTAGGAATGGGACATATAAAGAGGAAGGAAGTGTTCTTTTATACTGCCATTTGGAAGCAACAAAGGAGATCCACATCATAAAAATGATCAACTTTCTAAATGAACAAAATTTCACAATCCAGGCCTAATAGGTCACTCACAGCTAAGGTTTGTAATCGATTCTCTGCTGGTCTTTAAGGCAAACTGGCACAGAGCTTGGGGAAGAGGACAAAAAGTTGTGTTCAGGGGTTTTCTGTAGTTTATTTGCAACAGCCTATGATTGGTGAATAATAACATTTTATTATACACGCTAAGGGCCCCTAAAGCATTTCTTCCCAATAATAATTAACCCGTAAGCTAGAGAGTGCTGACGTACCCCAGAACACTATCTGTAAATGCACTGGTAGCTCCTCTTTTAAGGTCATAGACCGTTACAGGCCTACTTCAAAAGAGAGGGTAGAAACCAACCTAATGCAATGAGAACAGGGACCCATTTAAAAAAATAAAACTAAAAGACAGTAATAAAACTACTGCCCACCAGTGAAGCTGTAGCAATCTATTTTCTCTAGATCCTTCAGGGAAGAATTTAGACTTAATTCCAAATTTAGAGGAAACACCCAAGAATGTTTGCTTTGTTAAACTGTTTTGAGGGGACTCTAAATGACTCTGAGTTGATTTCATGTTTTGCTTTTAATTTCATTTCTTTCAATGTTAGTCTACAGTAGGCTCTTCAGGAAGACACCGTTGAGGGGAACTAGTATTAATCGGATGTAGATCTTCTGAGGGCACAAGGAATGTTCTTTGTTTTTAAACAATGCCTGGGAGCTCAGCCACAATCCGCACTACTTTCTTTTCTCATTGTCACCTGTCATTCCATGAAGGGATAAAACACCCAGTGCATTCAGGGGCCTCCAGGGCTTGGGAAGGAGAATTAATCTTTATTACGCACCTATTATCTGCCAGACCCTCCATCTCACTGGCCCTCACAGCAGCCCAGCTGGAGAGCGAGTGTTGAAGGTGACTGACAGTAGTCAAGTTTGGACAAATTCAATAGCTCTCCCAAAGTCACACAAAAACCAGAAGTAGAAACAGCAATAATAGTAGTTCATGTTTATTAACTACATGCTAAACACTTTACCCGTGTTATCTTATTTCATCCTGAAAGCAACTCTTAGGAGGTAAATTCATCTCTTAGGAGGTAAATTACACATTAGGAGACTGAACTTGAGAAATTCAGTGATTTACCTACATTCACAGAGCTGGAAAAATGGTAAGAGCAAGAATGATTTATCATTCATAAATATTTATTGAACACCTACTGTGTGCCCACACTGTGCTGGGGGTGAGAAAGATGCTAAGAAACACAAGATAGATAGGGTCCTAGCCCTGCATCACCTACCAACTAATGGAGGACAAAGAATACTGGCAATTAGACTATAAAGAATTTTACAAACACTTTTAGAATGCTTACTATATAGCAGAAGCTCTGGGAGCTGCTGAACACCACCCCCACCACCCCACCATGTCCCCCAGGGAAAACAGAATCAAGGCTGGAGCCCAAGAAATAGTGGAAGAGGAACAAAGAAGGAGGCATTATCAGAGGGATGGAAAGAAGCTAGGAGAAACTGGTAACTGAAGCCCCTCCATCAGAAATGTTAAAAACAAGAGTGCAGCAGGACGCGCAGAGAATGGTCCATTGGACTTAACAATATGGAGGCATCTTCTTGACCACACCTCTTCCCCAGCAGGACAGCAACCTCATCGACCCAAGGCCCTCCCTTTCCTTCGTTGTCTTCATTCATCCATCACTTGAAACAGCTGCTTGATTACTTCCCCAGTACCTTGCCTTCTCCGGGAGTTCCCAAAGTACAATTCCTGATCCATCAGCACCAACACCATCTGTGAATTTGTTACAATTAAAACACATAGTTCCCCTGAATTAGAATCTCAGGAGACAGGCCCCAAGAAACTGTGTTTTAACAAGCCCTCTAGGGCTTGAAAAAGTTTGAGATCCACTGCCTTCCCCATCACTGCACCTCAGTAATCTTTCTAAATCACAAATATGAGTATGCCCTTCCCCTGCTTAAAGCTCTTCAGAGGGTCGCTGCTACCCTCCAGATGAAGTTCAAAGCCATCCTACACCTCCACGGTCATCCTCCAGACACAAGCTTCTGCTTACTTACAGGTCTTGGCACTCCAGCTTCCCTGCATCTTATAAGACTTTGCAGACGTTTTGCCACCTCTGCCTAAAACACTGCTGGCCACCATTCTTCCATCTACCAACCCTGAGCCCTCAAGCCTGGGATGCTCTTATTCATCCTGCATGGATGAATGTGTTCTAGTATTTGCTGACCACTAGACAAGTTTCCTTAGGAGACTGGGATTGCCTGCCCACACACTCCTCACTCTTTATGGAAATCACTTGCTTTGCCTTGAGGAATGGAGCCACATCGGTCCTGTTCATCGATGATTCCTCACTCAGTGTCAATATAAATGCTTGTCATCAAACAGCAATTTCACAACTCCGTGAGGAATGGGGGAATGAAGAGCCATTTTAATGGTGTGATGGGCGTTGAAAGTGAGTAGGCGGCAAAGTGGAAACCTCAATAACCTTTCCAAGAAGGGTGGCTGGGAAGATAAGGAAGACTTAGTTTAGACATAGCCACTGAAGACAGGATTTTTATTTGCTTTAATTTCCTTGATGGATTTTGATTTTATCTTACTGAAGATTAAAGAATTAGTTTGTACGCTGATGGGATGAAGCTGGAAGGTGGAAACATTGAAGATACAGGAGAAAAGGGGCGACGTAGCCAGATGTAACCATCTCAGGGGCAGCTCCCATCTTTGTCTGGTACTGACCACATCGCCTGGAACTCAGCTGTGTGGAATGTGAGCTGAAGTGAGAGGGCCATGCATTCCTGATACCCCAGAGAGTGATTCCTCCCGGCAGTGATGTCTAGGCCAGACCAGGTCTCTTCTTCCAGGTTCCCCGAGCCGTCTGCTCTTGCCCTGTCATAGGCCGTATTCATCTGTGAAGAGATGATCTGTCTGATTCTTTCTCCATTGCTAGATTAGACTCTATAAACTCCTGGAGGACAGGGACTGATTTTCTCCTTCATCACTGTACCCTGTAGGGCAGGTATGGTGTTTAGTATATAAAATTGTGTTGAATGAAGGGATTATGGTATCAACAAACAAATGAATGCATGAGTGTATCTGCATATACTTTAAGTTTCTACTTCCTGGAGCTGTTAATCTTTATCACTCCATTTAGTGCTATGCTCTGGGCTCAGCTCATACCAAATCTGATACCTCCAGTGTCTACCTAATTCATTCCAGACAGCAGAAGCCTCAGCAGCAAGCAGACCTCTGAGTCTATCAGTCAGCATCTCTAGGTTATAAGCAACAGAAACTCATCTTTAACTGGCAAACACACACACACACAAGTGTATATATATTAGCTTATGTATGTCCACAGAAGACTGGATCTAGGCACTTAAACAGTAACCTTAGGATTCTTTCCACGTCTTCATCTCAAAGAGGATCTCCTCACCTAGGGCAAAGATGGACACCAGCACTATAAGTGGAAAGGATTCTGGTTGGTGTCCTGAGATGACATGCCTAAGGCTGGTAGATTAGCTTGGTTCCCAGCCCCACGCCTGTGGCAGAGTTGTGATTGACATCCATATCAGGTAGGGGGGAGAAACAATTTCTAAAAGGAAAAGATGGGTGCACAAAAAAGACAGGTGTTCCCTAAATTGACTCATTTGGGCAATCGTGGTGCTAAGCTCCTCAGAGCTGTATAGAAGAACCCAGATGTTTTAAAGACCTGACTGATTCTCAGAATTGCCTGAGGATCTTTTTATAAAACAGAGATTCCTAGAGTCCACCTCAAGCTACGAAACCAGAATGTCAAGAGGGTAGGGCCCAGGATCCTATATATTTTTTTATAGTTCTGAAAGTAAGAGGGAGGAACAAATAGGTCTGGGGACTAATGTTATGGCTGAGAACAGCTGGCTTCTGAAGTCCCTCAGACTTGAGTTTCAATATGACTCTGCTGCCAGCTGGCTGTGTGACCCAGAGCAAGCGACTTTGCCACTCTGAGCCTGACTCTCCCGGTTTGGAGAAGGAAAAGGAAATACAGGGATGGCTGGCAATACGTGAGAATTACACCTCTCTGCCCAGGCTTTCGAGGAATTAAACGAGGAGTTCTATGAGAAATGGTCCAGCACAGGTCCAGTAAATGAGAATGTCCTCTTCGCCTTTCTCCTCTCTCGCCCTCTGCTTCTCCCTCCTAAATACATCTTGTCTCTGCCCACATGTCTCCTTGCCTACACCCACCGCCCTCCTTCCTTCTGCCATCATCTTTGCCTGGGTCTCTACAGTAGCTCCTCACTGCCTCTTATCTGGTCCCCTCAAAGGCGTAGACATAGCCTTTAAGAGATGGCTGATCAGATCATTCCCTGACGTGTAAGAATTTAGTGGCTCTCCTCACTCTGACTATAAAGTACAAATACCTTCCTACCTGCTCATGATCTGCCCCCAGCTTACCTGTGCAGCCTGCTGCCACACCACTTTCTCTGATACGGGCTACAACTTTGCATTTTTTTCCGAAGTTCTAGGGGCCTTGTTTCCTCTGGATCTCTGCTCTTGCTCTTCCCTCTTCCTGAATAATGTTTTTCATGCAGCCATCCACCATGTCTCACTTTGAATGTCGCCTCTTCAGGGAAGCCCTCCCTGATGTCTGCTCCCTTGGATCTCTTTTCCATGCGTACCTGGTTCACAGTAGCTATTAACAAACCTTCTCATTTACAAGGTTATCCACCAGTTTTATCTTATATCACAATATCCCCACGAAATGAAAGCACTTACTTTTTCATCACACCCTTCAGGATACTGAGAATTAGAGTCATCAGCTAACTTTCTCAAGGTCATATAGCAGGGCAGTGTCAGGGCAGAGATTCGGCCCTAGGTCATCTGACTCCATGTCACCAGGTTTTTCTCCTTCCTGCTGCCTCCCATCTACCACACTAAACTGAACTTGCCCGCATCCTCCTCTTGCTTCCCCACTGAATTGGAGTTTCTTGCTTATCTGTCTTGATATCTCTAGACAATGACTGGGCACATAGATGGGACTCAATTAATGGTGCTAAATAAATGCAGGCAACACACTCATGTGCTGAGATCCATGGCCAGAAAGAGACTGGCGATAACTCTATGTCCAAATGAGTTGCTCCCATCAAGCTGCTTGAGGGTTTAGACATGGGATATGTGACATAGAGCTGGAGACAGTCTTAACCTTGGCTTTCTAGATGGAGCCCCTAAAGAAGACACAATCTTTCCAAGGGCCCTCTACTCATCTTTGGATGAATTGGTTCAAAATCTCAGGTCTTTTGAGATAAAGGATTTGTTTCCTTTCCTTCCCTGAATCCAGGATGATCTACTAAACTAGAGGCAATGCACCACTGAGATGGACCTTCCAACCTGGTCCAGTTCCCAAGCCCATGCCAGATCTCATCCTCACCCCCAGACTGCCCCAGTCAAACAAATATTTATTGAGTACCTCCTACACACATGGTCAGCACCAATGTGGAAGAAATAGATTCAACAATCTAGTAGAGAAGTGTGACATCGAACAAGTATTTACACAAAAAATTCACTAAGTAAACTCAAGGGTCCAAAGTTGTGTGGTGTACAAGGAGAGAGCATTATGGGGGCATCTGACAACCTAGGGGTTCAGGGGAGGTGTGCAGCCAAGAAAGACATGGCTGGTGGGTGTGAGTCAGTCGAACCAAATATTCTGAGACCCTGCTAAGGGAGAGAGGGAGACGTGCTCAGGGAACTCACAGCAAACCAGAATGGAAGGAGCAGAGAGGACAAGAAGAACATCGCTGCATGAGACCCAGGGTGTGGGCTCTGAGCCAAATCATTCAGGGATGGGACTGTTGAAGGGGTTTGGATTGCTGTCTAAGGAGACTCTGCACTGGGGGAAGTTATGTTATTCCCTCATGTTTACCTAGTTCCTCTGGGCACGGAGGCACCATCCCCAGGGCCTTGGGCTGTGGTCAAGTTAACAGTCATAGCGCTGAGTATCGGTACACTGGATTTTCCACACTACCATTGTCTGAACCCACTGTATTCCATACTTTTGTTTATAACACAGATCATAAGTCTGGACCAGGTAATCACAAATATTTAAGTTCTTTCCAACTGGGATATAGCAATAATAATAAAACTAATTACACTAACATTTATCAAGTCTTTTCTGTGGGCTAGTAATGTGCAAAGAAATTCAAACACATGTGCTCCCGTGCATCTTCATGACAATCACATGAATAGGAAACTATAATTATGCCCATTTTATAGATGAGAAATTGAAGCCCCAGTATGCTCCACTCCCCAGCCTGACTCCTTACCTGCCGTACCATATTGCTAGGAGCCTTTAGAAAGTCCTGAAGCCTCAAAAAATTGATGGCTTGTGCCAGTGTAAGATATTTTAAGGCTGTTTCGGCTACTTTGAAATGCAAACAACATGTCCTGAGTGACCCTGGAAGCTATGATGAAACACTGCAGAAGTGCTCCACGATGTATGGGGGTCTCTCCAAGACCCATGGGGGTCTCACCACGGGGGGAAGAGAGCTGGCCATGAGCCTCAGCTCCTGTACATCACCAGACGTGTTCAGGTCAGCTAGGCATCCTGAGGGTGTTTCTCCAGGAGCCTGGCAGACCCCCCCAACCTTCTTAACAAATGAAGCTATCATTTTCCTGGCCTTCCAAATGTCCCTCCCAAGCACTGAGACTACTGCCTTTTCCACAGTACAGTTGAAAAATGATCCTGGAATGCTTTCCTGGCTGACCTGTGGGATTTCACTCCAGGCCTCCCACCAGCAGTCCACTCTTCAGAAACTGCTCTCTCACTTGAAGAAGTCAGTCACTTGTGACCACTAGGAAGGAGGTTTAGACATAAGGAAATGAGAGATCAGAGCAGTGGGAGCTGCCAGGGGTCAGAGAACATTCTGGATGAAAAGGACCCTAATGTCACATAAGCTATCTCATTTGGCAAATGAACCAGTTGAGGTCCAGGCAGAAGAAAAGCTGAAGACAGAGAACACAGACATTCAGAAGTAGGTTGGGATTGGAATGTGAGCCTCTTAGGCCCACTATTAGGAGCCCTGTGGCATTAGGGGTGCAGACACCTTTTCCTCTTCTTTGAACAATGTACTCCCATCTCCTCTTGGAGTTTCCCCTTACCCAGTGTGGGTGGTCTTGGTAGTCCCAAGGAGTGTCGGGCCTCTTCTAGCTACAGAGATACCCAGGGAGACTAAGCAAACATTTTCTCTCCTGACTTTGCAAGACTTAGAGTTATAGCTGGAGTGACTCAAGGACAGAACATAGAAGAGCAAGCATATTCTTTCCCATCACTGCCCCTAGAGAGAGAATGACTTGTCTGGGTCTCTGGAAGATTGGCATTGCCTGTATCAGGCCTGCCCCAAGCCTGACTTCCCAGGTCTCCTTCAGTTCTGGGAACTCTCCGATATCCTTCTAGAAAATTCTATTTAAGATCAAAACAGTCATTAGAAGTTTCTGTTTCTTCCTTCATAAGATTGTATATCAATGATACCTTAATTTAAAAAAAGAAAAAAAAACAAGTTTCTGTTTCTTACAAATAAAAAGCCCTAAAGCCCTGAATGATGGGGCATTTAAGTTTCCCCCATTCTATCACACTGCCTTGTTCTGAGGCAAGACAGCGATCTTTAAAAAAAAAAAAAAATGGCCGAGAGACAGGAAAGCGAGAGCCATAACAAGGTATAAACACAATCAAATTCTGGGCAGCAACATCTGCGATGTGTCTCATTGTATCACTGGCTGCATATTTTGTTCTTTGATTATCTACAATTAGGGATAATTTGTACTGGGGTTGGGCTCACTGACACAGCTGATAGCAGGCTGTCTGAATATTGTGGTGTCTCTGCTCTTGCTGTCTGCAAGTACTTCCTCCTATCAAACCCAAATAAACTCTGCATAGCTTAAGCACAATTCTTAGATTTTTTTTTAACTTCCATTAAACAAACAAAAAAACACCCCTTCTATTTAAGAAATCATTATTTTGTGACAGGTATTGTGCCAAGGGTTTTATCATTTCAACAATTTTATGGATTGTTCAGATTTGTGGCACTCCTATTAATGTATATTATATGTGTAACTAATTAGTGCAAAATATTATTAATATTTTTAATGTTGCACAATTATTAGTTCATTGCATCTGAGGAAAAAACTGGCCCTCAGAGATGGGGGTGTGAAGGTGTGGTAAATGAATTGCCGAAGTCACATAGCTAATAGGTGGTGTATCTTGGATATAAACCCAGTTTGGTCTTGCTCCGGAGGCCTTGCTCTAAAACCCTTCACTGGATTGCCTGGCAATAAGTCAGAGATACCCCGTGCAATTAGTTCTCAATCAGGGAACCCCCTAAGGAAGCAAAGCTGAGTATCAGAAACTCCAGGGAAGTTGTTTGCAAAACATTTCACAGCATATAATTCCATATTTGAAAAGTAGAAAATAAGGCCCATCCCAATTATTATTGTTTTTTTAATACAAACCAGGACAGCTTTGAGAGTGTAGGTGGCTGCTGTGAATGAGTAGGTCTGGTGCCCCCAGGCACCTGGGTACATATGATCACCATTTCACAGGTGAGAAAACTAAGCCTCAGGTAGATCTCAGAGCACACAAATGGTAGAGTAGTAATTCAGACACTGAAAAAAATAATGGGGGCATCCAACATTCCTTGGGATTTTTCTGGGAGTCCACGTTTTCTTCCAATCTTTTCAAACCACAATCAATACTCCCTTGCGTCGGGAAGCCCTTCCTGATTAACTGCAGCTGATTCTGCACCCTCCAGGTCTTCCATTACTTGCTTTGTACTGCCCTTTATTAGTTTTCTCTTGATTATAAACTTCTTGTGCTCTTCCAGGTGTGTGTGTGTGTGTGTGCACACGCGCATGCACACAGGCAGTCCTTGCTTCTTGATGTTCCATGTTCACTGAAACTAAACATCAGTTCCCACAGAATGTGCAGAGTGAGGGCCTAGTTCTGATAGGCATGACTTTTTGTCCACACAGCACCTTCTCTCAGTTTTTTTCTTATGATGACTTATTAGCTTCCCAGGGCTAATAACAAATTTCCCCAAACTGGGTGATTTATAACAACAGAAACTTATCCTCAGCGGTGTCAACAGGGCCCTGCTCCCTCTGAAGGCTCCAGTGGAGGATCCTTCTTGACCTCTTCCTAGCAGCTGGTGGACGCTGGCAACCCTTGGCATTCTTTGGCTTGGAGATACGTCTCTCCAGTTTCTGCCTCACCTTCATGAGGCCTTCGTCCCTGTATTTGTGTGTATCTCTGCATCTCCTCTCCTCTTTTAAGGACATGAGTCATTGAATTAAGGGCCCACCCTAAATCAGTATGACCTCATGTTAACTAATTATAACTGCAAAGACACTATTTCCAAACAAGGTCACATTCTGAAGTTCCTGGGGGACATGAGTTTTGGGGGACACTATTCAGCCCACTGCAGAGGGTTTGCATTTATGATATAGCTCCACTCCACTCTCAGGGCCTAAAAGGGAGTACACACAGTAGGCCCACAGCAGTCCTGGCTGGACCTACTTCAGAGTGCAGGGCTAAGCAAAGGCAGCCATGAGTTCCCTTCCCAGGCGGCAGCTTCTCTCTACTTCCAGCCCTCTGTAGAGCAAGCCACTCCCAAGCCCCCTTCCTTCCCTTCTTGCGTGGCTGCCTCTTTCTGCTTCTCACCCACCCTAGCCTCCTCTTTGCTTTCCTTCTTCCTCCCAGGCAGGAATGGCTGGACTGACAGGCAGTTCCGGGAAAGCGAGTATATTTGCATGCATTCCGGAGGTGAGGAAATACCTCCCCAGCGGAGGGCCTCTGTTCTCCTCCCTTCAAGCCCCCTCACCCCACCCAAGCATTTCATTACTCTGTGCTTGCGGGGTACAAGGCTATGAGTGTCCCGTGGAAAGCCGAAGTAAATTGCCAACCCTTAATCAGATCGCCTCTCTTAACCACACACCCTTCCGATTTTTTTCTCCAGAAGTCCCACGTGCACGTTTCCTCACTGCAAGCACTGCCTGCGTCTTCCTCTTTCTTCAGCTTCTGGATGCCAGATCACTTTTTCTGATTAAAAATTAGTAGCGTGTTGTCACTCAATGAGCTTTGACTGTGTGCCCGTAGTGTGCCGAACACTTCACACACACTGTGTCCCTCGTTCTTGAGGTGATTTCCATCGGACAGATGAGAGCACTGTCGTTAGCCACTGGGGTTCGCCCAGGGTCACACAGCTAGTTCAAAGTGGAGCCAGGATTTGAACCTATGTCCGTGTGGTTCCACAGCACTTTCTCTTCCTCACACCAGCGTTATGAAAGGGACTTTTGGATGTTTTCTTTTTCAAACTGCTTCTCAGCCAAGCTTCCTGAAAACATATAAGACCATTGAGTACGATCTGTCATTAAAGAATTAAGCAGACTCTTCACATTTCCCAACTCCTCTGAAATCACTGTGGGGTGGGGTTGCTGTTAAAAGGGAACCCTGAACACAAGTGTCAGCCTGCAGATCATTATCAAAGATTCTCTTGGAATCAGTTTTTCTCATAGCAGCTGCTTTGGGCTTCTGGGTGCAATATCTTAAGCTCTAAAATGCAAACTTCTCACGATTTCAAAAAGCTTCTTTTTGGCAGGTTTCCACTGAACTTGATTCAGCATGCTCTGTTTGCTGAGGACAAGTCCCGGTGTGTCCTCAAATCAGTCAACTCACAGCCTCCCATACCCAGCCACCCAATCCTGGTAGACATCTTGCAGTTTCATGAGCAAAGCCATTCCCTCCTGCCTTTGCACCTGCTGTTCCCGCCACTGAACACCTAGCCCTGATCCCCACGATTTGCCAGCGAGTTTGTCCTTCAAGGCAGCATAGCATCCAGGAAGGCATTTACCCACCTGTCCCACTCTAGAAGAGCCCTCATCTGAACCCTAAAGCAAGCCCTGATGACTCACACACAGGGTAGCAGGCGGGGAGGGGCTTTAAAATGTGGTCTTGGCCCCAATCTACTAAGGCAGGATCTCTAGGGTGCAGCATGGGAAACATGCCTCTGAACAAGTTCTCCCCGCACTTGGGAAGATGTCCTAGGCCGAACTTCCCAGAACTGAGTCACTGCTTCATCTCCTAAATATTTCTCCTATACTTAAAAAAAAAATAAAATTAACATTCGCTTGTCCCCAGTGTTCTAGGCACTGTGTGTATTTCACACTATCAACTCACACAAGGGGCAGAGCAACCCTCCTGAGGAAGATACTCTTATGTATCCCTGTTTTTCAGATAAGGAAACTTGGGCACAAAGAGGTTAAGAAACTGGTCCCCATTTACTCACCTGTAAGTGGCAAAGCTAGCTTATTGGTGGATTCCTTTCTTTATGTCATCCCATTTATTAAATAAAAAAAAATATTTAATTTCAATGTAAACTTTATGAGGGCAGGGATCATCAGCTGTTTGTTCACTCCTGGACACTCAGAGGCTAGAACCGTGCCAGGCGCAGAGTGACCATCACTATGTGTTTGTGGAATGAATGAATGAAAATGAAAACGTTTAACACAGCATTGAAGTGTTGTTTATTTTTTTTCTCGTGTTCACTAAAACTACATGGACATAATCTACTATGATTAAAAAGTGTCCAGCCTAAAATCTCATCCTGCTCCTGTACTGGTGGTACCTCTGTCCCACTTTGGAAAGCCGTTGGCTCAAGCTTACCTCTTTCTTAGCACCAAACACAGTAAGTGGTAATTTTCTCTTCCAGACTGCAAGCTCCCAAAAACAGGGACTGGATTTATTCATTTTTGCATCCCTGTGCTGGGGTGAATGTCAAGTACTGCATTCTTCATTCCTGCCAGAGGGAACTGACTTTAGAGTTGACAAAATCTAAATCTTTTCAAATCCTTTGAGATCTGAGAGGAGGCAATAGGACTAAATGATGGCACGGAATAACAGCGCAAAGGAAGCCGGGGTTAATGCCCGCTAAAGGGAGGATGTCCAGACTGGAGTTGCTGGGCCTCGGGGGACCTAAACTCCACTGCGGGCTGACCCTTCCTACCCCGGAGACAGTCAGCTTCTTTGAGCTAATGGCCCTTTCTCAGGCTGTAAATTTCTTGCAGATAAAATTCATGTCCTTCTTGTTACACGCTGTCTTCAGAGCCTGCTTAGTTCCTGGCTTATAGAAGATGCTCTATAAAAGCTGTGGGTTGAATAAATAAATGAATGAGAAACTGTTAAATAGTTCTAATGAGAGAAGTATAGCATGCTTACCCCTCACTTTCCTGTTTCTATAATCTCCTGTGGCTCTAATATTTCCATCTAAAACGTGTTTGTGAAAGGCAGTTTGGCTGGAAAGGCTGACTTGAGGTTGTGTGAGAAGAGCATTTTGCATAAGCTGGAAAAATAATGATTAGCCACATGAAAGGAATGGGATAGTGAGGATTGCCAAGGAGAAGAGTCTATGTCCAGCCCCACCCCAAACCCCAGTAGGCACCTGAACTCCCATCTCCTGCTGTTAAATTCCGGGGTTGCTACGGTGACCTCACCAGCTGGCATGAGCTCCAGCTCATTATTCTGATTATTGGGTCCGCTTTGGATGGGATGCCAGCGAGAGTATCACAAGCTAGTGACAGGGAGGCAGGAAGGAAGTCTATGGCAATTAAACTTTCCTTGGTACCCAGCAGCCAAGCCCAACGCATACAGGAAAGACCCAGGCCAAGGCTGCCAAGAGCCGAGCAGTGAGGAGAGTGTGAAGAAACAGAACTTAAGAAAGCACAGAAGGTCCTCTCTTTGCCTGGAATACCCAGTTTTAGAGGGTATCCTGGTTGGTGTGACAGCCGGGCAAGTGGGAAAAAGAACAAGAAGGCTGATGGTCACACATCGGATCAGCAGATGAATTAGATGCTATGTTAAGTCCTTTCCAATCCTGAGGCTCTCGATAGAAAGGTGAGTGTATACAACAGCATTTAATCACTAGCTTGACGGTTTCTTTGCATTAAAAAAGTGAGTCATCAACTTCTAACATGTCAAAAGGTCTGCAAAGGGCCAAGGGATGAGAAGGAAAGGAGGGGAGAGAGACAACAAGAAATGGAAGTAGAGTGTTTACTACCAGCCAGGTTAGACCCATTCATATGTACGAAGGGATATTAAATTATCTCCACTCAGTGGGTGTAGCCCATTACGAATGCCCTCCCGTATCTGAGGAAGTTTAGACAGGTTGGATTTCATGCCCAAGGTCACCCAGCAAGTGGGCGGTAGAATTGGGATTTGACAATATGTCTGTCTGACAGCACATCTGATGGTGGCGGGCAGCCTCTAAATGGCCCCCAATAACCCTCACCTTCCTGATACTCACATCCTTGTGTAATTCCTCTCCTTGTGTAGTGTGGGCTGGACCTAGTGACTCGCTTATAGCAAATACAGTAAGGCAAAAAGCAATGGGACATCACTTCGGAGGGCAAGCCAACAAAGGCTGTGGCCCCCTCTGGGTACCTTCTGTGCTCTTCCTTAGATCACTCACTCTGCGGAAGGCTGTTTGGTAAGGCTGCGCAAGTAGAGGTCCCTGTGGGGAGGGACCAGTGTTTCCAGTCGGCAGTCAGGCAGGGCCCGAGGCCTGTCAAAAGCCACGTGAGCAATCCAGAAGGGAGTTCTCCCCACGCCCAGCCTTGAGATGATTGCAGCTCTGATTGGTCCCTTGAATGCAACCTTGACAGAGACCGTGAGCCACAACCACTAGCTAAGCTGAGTGCAGATTCCTGGCCCAACAAAACTGTGATACAATAAATGTTTATTGTTTACCTTCACTAACAGTGGGGGTTATCTGTTACACAGCAATAGATGACTAATATACCCATTTTAAAAAATTACTCCATTGAGATAGTGATTAGTTTTGTTCACCAAATATTTCCAGTTCTCCCTCCTTCTGGACGTGTCCACATGTAATCACTGCTAAGTGTGGCCAGACAAAGAGTAGTTGGATGAACTTCCCTACCCGCTCAGTTGAGTGTGGTCATATGACCTGCTTTGGCCAATGAAATATGAGTGGATTATTATGCCATGTCTGGGCAAAAGTTTTAAGAGACAGCATACAAGTCACTCTGTACCTCTTTTCCTGTGCAGCAATCGTGGAGGTAGAGAGAGAGAGCCTCTTCCTCTGGGCTCCTGGCTGAGGATGACACAGAGCAGAAACACCCAGGAAATACAGGATAGACATAAACTATAAGATATAAACCTTTTTGTGACAAACCTCTTAAATTATGGAGTTGTTCATTATCGCAGCACGAATTATTGCAGTCATGTGATGTCACAAAGTAGGGATGTCTGTAAGGATCATTGCTGACCATACATAACTTTATAAGAATATGTGGAGTAACTTTTTGTCTCAGTGCCAAGATATGTCTCTTTTTTTTAGAGACAGAGAGTATAACCTTAAATTTAATGTACTTATTTTAAGCTGTAGGGGCCCTAGGGAAAAAAAATGACTGATGCCATTTCCCTTCTTGCCTTGGCTGCTAGGAAGCTTAGAGTCAAATTAATGTCTATCTGAGCAAGTCTATAAGACTTTCTGGCCCTTAGGTTCAGTACTAACCTTGTCGGTGGCTTCATTCTAGTTTTCTTATCATTTCCCCCTTTCTTATATTCCTCATTTCCCTACTTATTCTTTCAATTGGTATAAAATATATTCATAAGGTCCTTGACATCCACTTTGAAATGAAGAAAATAAAAATAGAAGCAGCATAACTTGTGAACATCAGAACAATCTTATACATTGGCATCAGAAAAAAGTCTGGGTATCATTTCAGTTTGATCACTTAGTGGCTGTGTGACCTTACGAGCATTATTGTGCCTCAGTTTCTTCTTCTTTAGAAGAGTGGGGAGTGGGTAGGGGGTGCTAATAATATCTCCCTTGAAACTTTGTGTTGAGGTTTATATTGGGAAAGTGCTTGGCCCTGAATAAGTGCTCTTACCAAACCTTGGTTCCTTCCTTCCTCAACTCAAAACCCCTTCAGCAGCTATTTGCACTTGAACTTGCTCAATCATGTTCCTGGGTGACCTGGTGAGCTCAGAAATATCTGCTGCTGAGGAAATGGATTTTAGCTGCATCAGGAAAATGTTAGGTCAGAAGGAAGCAGGGGAGAAAGTTCTGGATAAGTGCCGTCCAGTGCTTGCTAAGATGATTAACATACATGAGCTCATGCAATCACTGTGGAAAAGACAGGGTGGAAATCCAGGGCTGGGAGAAACTGAAATGTGTACTGGAAACAGCTCAGCTGTAGGGCTGCCTCTGAGGGGCTTCCTAAAGAAGAACCTCTTCATTGTTGTCCTATAGGAAAGCAGGGGATGGGTTATACGAGTTAATATTTTAAAAATATTATCCACAATGTAATTCTGTATGATCCATAGAATGCAGAACACTATTAACATTTGGATCAGCTTGTTCTCTGTTGTGGGGACTGTCCTGTGTATTGTAGGGTTTTTGCAGTTTCTCTGATTTCTACCCACTAGATGCTGATAATCCCCCACTCCAGGTCATGACAACCAAAAATATCTCCAGACTTTGCCAAATGTCCCTTGCAGGGATGGTCAAAGTCATCTCCTCACCTCCTCTAAGAATCAATAGTAGAGAGTAACAAAGCATCTGACATTTTACAGTGTCTGTTAAATACCCATAGTCTGGAAAGACAAAAACACTTATGTCAGGATCTCAGACGTCAAGCAACTCAGAACTCACGCTCCAGTGGGGGAGATGGACGTGTCCACATCTAATCACCACTAAGTGTGGCCGGCACAATAACAGGAAAATGAACAAGGAACGAGGTACAGACTGGGCTCATGATCAACTCTTCAGAGAGCTTTCAAGGGGATGCTTCAGTGCAGCTTGACCTGAAACAACTGACACCCTCCCCAGAGTGGCCCCCTGCCCCTCTCCCCTACCACTGTGACTCTTTTTTCCAGCACTCTGTATGTTTCCTTCAGAGCAATGGATTATAGTAATTGATTTCTTTGTTTCCTTGTGAATCTGTTTGTGTACCTCCTGTGCCAGACTATAAACTCCATGAGAACAAGGACTGCTTCTGTTTTGTCTACCCTGGAAATCCTGGCCCCTGGCAAGGGGTAGAGCCCCAAACAGGGACCCAAAACCTGTTTATGGAAGGAAGAAAACTAAAAAGGAAGGAAAGGAAGCAGGAAGGGAAGGAAGAAGGGGGGGAAAGAGAAAAACTAGGATACCCCAGGAGGCAGTGAGGGCTGTGGGAAAGCATTCCAGGCAGGCTCCAAGGAGCTGGAGCAGTAAACAGGACACCCTACACAATTTATAAGGCCCAAGACAAAATGAAAATGCAGGGCCGCCACTTGTTCAAATATTATTAAGAATTTTAAGACAGCTATAGCGGAACATAAACCAAATGTTCACCCTTGTGTGTCCAGGGCCCCCTGTGAATATGCAGGTCTCCCACCATGCAGTGTACCCGGGGGGAAGCAAACCTCATGAGCCACCAGTAGTCAGGGGGTCAGTCCACAAGTTGGCCTGATACGGTAGTCAATGCAGCGTCAGCAGCCACACCATGTTTTCTAGCAGCTGAAGCCGTTTTCCCAGAAGAGAACAAAGCCCGCCTAAGCGTGTTCTTCCAAATTCCTTGTTGATATTAAGAAATACTGCAGGACGAGGTAGCTCGGCCCAGGTTCCACAAAGTGCTGCCGGGCAGAAAGCTCATGAAAACCTTCAGCAAGCCCCAAACAAAGCCACAGTGTGTGGAGTTCTGGATGAAAGCCTGCTAGCTGAAGGGGGAAAGCGAAGTGAGTTTCTACTTAACAAGGCTCATTCAGAGTCTAGTCAAGCCCTCCTCGACTCGGTGCCTGGTGATCAATTTGTTATCAGCCCACAGCATGAGCTGCGGAGAAATGCTCTCTGATCCTGTCCTTGGTTAAACTTCTGATTTACCTGCTCTCTTAAAGGATAACTTTAATTAGGACTTACATGGTATGTTTTGCTTCCAGTTCTAAGTCATTTGCTCAGATCCGTCTAGATAGGGCCCTGGTTCTGACACAGATTACGGAGGGAAATTCTGTCTGGGGACGACTTTCTGTGTGCTGCGAGTGGGTGTGAGTGTGCAAGCACATGTGCACCCATGCCCTCTCGTGGGATTTGCACATCTACAAATGTGAAAAGGATCATTACTTATTTACTTTGTTCTTTTAAGTCTTAGATGAAGCTGGTAATCCAAGAGCCCTTGGAAATTACTCTTCCTCTGGTAATGGAGAATATAACCTGGGTACCAAAGTCACCTTTAGAATTGGAAGGAAAAGCAGAGGAAGTGTCATTCACTGGGCATCAACCTATCATATGTCAGGTTTTTTATGTATACGATTTCATGAATTTTTCACAAGAACTTGAGAGATGAATATGAATACATCCATTTTACAGATAAGTTTTTACTTAACTCAGGGTTTGGTACTATCCCCAGTTCTAACACCACACAGGATTATAACCCAGGACTCCAACTCTAAAACCTATATTCTTTCTATAAACCCATACTATCTCTCATAATGATTGAAAAAGGGCTGGAAGAGAAGTAGACAATTTATTTCTCATCTTTGGGGATAAAAAAAAAGCACACTATTGTTCCATGACATAGGCTTAGCCATACTCAGCTCCCTACTTTGCTGGCACTGAAAGTCCCATCTTCTTCTATGTTCAACTCCAGAGAGTCCACTGGCAATCAGGCATCATGGCTGATGTAATTCCTCATCATAAAAAATCCAAAGGAATAATAATTTGGACTATGTGTGACTTCACAAGACATCCTTCTCTCCTTCTGATACTAGAATTCTAGTCATTCCCACCATTTCCAGCAAACTACCGATCCCACAGCATCCTCTAATTCTTGAGACTCTAATAGCTCTGTCTCCTTCTGCTATTTGATTTTCAAGTTACAAGAGGAAATGCCAGGTCCCTCCACACCCACAGCTCAGAGGAGAGGCAAGGGCCTGGGAGTGGCTTGAGAGAAGGGGAGCGTCTTTGCTCTCCATGGAGGCTTTCCTTATGGATATACTGCACCCTGCCCTGAGAGTTTCCCTATAGCAAAGGAAGCAGTGAGACCTCCAGTCCCCAAATATGGGTTGCAGTGCCAGCTCTGTCATATACCAGCTGTGCGATTTTGGAGAAGTCACTTAATCTCTCCAATCCCCAATTTCCTGGTCTATAAAATGAAGGTAATAATATCCAACATTTTTCACATTCACATCTCATCATACACAGTTGATAAAAAAAAGACTTTAAAATGCATATACCTTGGCCCAACAAATCCACTTATTTATAGAAATTTATGCAAATGAAATATCCAGACAATTATACAAAATGATATGTACATACAGAGATGTCACCTGAGACATTGTCTAAAATATTTTTAAAAACTTGAAGTAATCTGATGTCTATCCATATGGAATTTGCTAAGGAATTATAACATATCCATAGGTTGCAATAAGTGTAAGCATTTAAAATGATGCAGTAGATCTCTGTTGAGTTAGCGATGTATCTCATAGATGATACTATTATAGATGTAAAGAATAACTCTGCTAGACTATCCAAGAGCCTGAATACAGTGGCTCATTAGCTCTAAGCCCTTTTGTTTTAAGAAAGCTCAAAGTAGTTTTGCGATTATTTATTAGCTATCTAGTATTGTATAACAAATTACCCACAAACTTAACAGTAATAAACACTTATTATCTCAAAAAGTGTCTATGCGTCAAGATTTTAGGGCAGATTAGCCGAGTGGTTTTGGCTCAAGATCTTTCAAGAAGTTGCAGTTGTGAGCCAGAGCAGACCAATACCGCAGTGGGTTTCAGTTCTTGGTCACATGGATCTCTCTCCAGGGCTGCTGAGTATTCTCATGACATGGCATCTGACTTCTCCCATAGCGACAATTCCAAGAGGAAGAAATGCAGAAGCCACAGTATCATTTATGACCTAGCTTTAGAAGTCACATGCATCCTTTCTGCAATATCCTGTTGAGTTACAGAAGTCAACTCTGTTCAGCATGGAGGGGACCACATAAAAGTAAGAATACAAGAAGGCAAAGATCACTAGGGTCATTCTGGATGCTGGCTACCTTAATTATATGCATGAAGAGTCTTCCAAAAACTGTTGAATGCTATCCAAATGATAAGAGAGAGTGAGTCTTACACTTTGCCCTTAATCTTCCCCAGGGGATATCCTGACAATAGCATTTGTTTTTTGCTTACCTGACCACTCACTGTTTCAACTCTGTGTCTTCAAAAGCTCTTTCTTTAAAGAAGTCTAAGTAGCATATAAGGCAAAGCAGGGAGTCAGGCCTAAGAACTTACTGCCCATCTCTTTGCCCATGGACCATACATTTTGCAAATGATGTTAGAACATTGTTCCCAATCACTGGTCTCCATCACCTACCTGTCCACTTGCCTGTAGGTGTCTTGGAGTGTCCCTGGAAATAAAGAATGGAGCCCATACCAGGCTCGAGTATCGGGGAGTTCCTTCAGGCCTATAGCAGTGTTTTATTCATCTATGTACCCCAAGGGCTTGGTACAGTGTTTGGCCTCAGCAGCTGCTGAATAATTGCTTGCTGATTTTTCATGAACATAAGAAAACCCTAACCCGAAAGGCAGGTCTACTTCTACTAGAAGAAATGAATACAAGCAAAGGAAAAAGAACAATTTAGCCTCATAAAATCTCATTCCTAAGGCTCTACCTGCTCTCATCCTCTTCGCCCTTCCTTCAACCTTGCCTCGATCTGCTGCTTATCTACCTTCATTTCCCCATCCTCGTCTTTTTGTGACTGATCCCTGGCTCAGCCACGTTAGCTATTTTGTTTTGTGCAAGTTACTTAATATCTTTGAGCCTCAGTCCCCTGATCTGTGAAACAAGGAGAAGACTACTTCCTCATAGAGCTGCTAGAAATCTGAAATTAAAGAATAATACATATGGTGTCAGAAACTTAGGAGAAGCTACACAAATAAGGTTCTCCTCTCTGCTCTTTATATTGTCATGAGCCTAGTGCACATTTCATTTGATGGTGTACTTACATCATTTAATATGATTTTGCCATCATTTTAACAAGTTGTCACCTGGTGTTAATAGTCATATGTTTTATTGGCTGCATAATATTTTAACTATTTCCAATTATGGGACAATTAAAGTTTTGTGAAATTTTTGTGGTTACACATGACATGTCATCTTGGATTTTTTTTTTTTTTTACAGATAACTTCCTAAGATTGATATTATCAGTCCACAGGCAATTTGAGTTTGAATTTTTTTATTAATGTGTAAAGTTTAGGTCTCATTTTCCCAATGGGGTTATACTCTTTGATAGCAGCGATGACATCTCACTCTCCATGGGAAGCACTGTGCACAAGGGCATGAGTTTTGGAACCAGACTGAATGGCCTCAGTTGGAAGTCTGACTTTGCCTACGCTTCGAAATCCAGCATTCCCAATTGTGAAATAAAGTGATCTAGACTCACACGTTGGCATGACTATCAGTTCTATATTGTTGCATTACAAACCATCTTAAAGCTAACTGCCTTAGAATAGCAGCAATCATTTACTGGTTCATGCACCAGCACTTGGGCAGCCCTCAGCAGGACCAGCTCACCTCTCCTCCGTGCAGTGTGCATTGAGGCTGCTTGGGGAATCCACTTTGATGACACCATACTTGCATGGCTGTAGGTAGGCTGGGGCTGAGGCTGTGGTCTGGGATTCTTGGTTCTCTTCCACATGGATGTTCTCATAGATTTCTTTCATTTCTTCACAGTACGGTGGCTCAGTTCCAAGAGTCAGTGTCCAAGAGCTCCATGTGGAAGCTGTTTTGCCTTTTGTGACCTAGCTCCAGTGCTATAGAATGTCACTTCCATTACAGTCATAAGCCATTTGGATTGAAGCAGTGGGAACATCTTGATGGAAAGAATGCCAGATCACACTGCAAAAAAAGCTCATGGGATGGGGAAATCTGCCTGAGGACATTTTTGGAAAGTTCATTTTGACACAGCATTGTCATCAGGATTTAAAATTTAAATTAATAATATATATTAAATGCCCAGTGGAGGGCTTGGCTCACAGTAGGTGCTTAGTTTGTAGGGCTGGGTAACACATGCAAGGGTAGTCAGGATCTCAGGGTAGGCCTTCAACTTAGTCAGGGTTGAGTGGTTTTCAGATGATCTATGCCACAAGTACCTGGATAACCTTTTCTTACCACAAAAGAACAAATGAAGAGTCTGTCTGACCTGCTATTTTGCTTTCCCAATTGTTCTTCTCTTTTACAAGTCTATAATCCACTTGTTTGGTCAATCATGAAAATCACTAGAAACAGGCAACACTGTGTGGCATTGTTCAGCCACAGCCCATTTGTCTCGTGGTTGGGTCTTTCCAAACTGTCCTGTATGGCTTGGCCCCAAAATAGTTTGTCTACAGTGTGTGAAAGAGGATGTAAGTGATAAGACAGGATGTGAACCTGATCTACTGTCAGTCAAACAGGAGGTTTTGGCATGGAATGTTCCTGAACCACTCAGTCTCAGTTGCAGAGATGCCATTAGTGGAGCAGAACTTGCCTCTGTCCAAGTGGGTTGGGTGGGGCTGGGAAGAACTGTTGAACGGGGCCCAGTGACAGGATGGCATTTGCCCAAGGTCATAGAATAAGCTGATGTCATAGGTTACAGCAGAGTTTCTTGACCTCAACACTACTGACATTTTGAACTAGCACAAGGTTGTCTTGTGCACCATGGGATATTTAGAAGCATCCCTGGTCCCCATCCACCAAATATCAGGAACATCCTCCTCCCCATATGTGGCCCTAGACTTTGCTAAACATCTCCTGGAGGGAAAAATTGTCCCCAGTAGAGGACTGCTGGACCAGAATTCAGATCTTCCAATTGCCTATGAATCTACCCAGCTAAAATACTGTTTTGATAGGTGCAAAGGTGACTTACAAAGACTAAATTTAGGATGTATGAACTAATCCTTGCAGACCAGCAGGGCTTTTAATGGCAAAAGAACTCCTCCCCGCAACTAAAAAGGGCAACTCTAGAATATGAGACAGTCCATGAAACGACTGGCCTAATATCTTCAAAAGCTGAAGTCATGAAAGGAAGGAGATGGGGAAGTCAATTATAGATTAAAATGATCTCATCCTTGAGTAGATCTAGTTAAAAACATACACATAGTTCTAGAAGGTATTTCAGGGATAATTGGGAAAATCAGAACATGCAATTACTGTTTAATTTTTTAGGTATTGTGATATGCTGTTGCAATTAAGAGAACGTCCTTGTTTGGAGGAGTTGCATGCTGAAACATTTAGGGGTGAATGAAGTTATGTATGCAATATTGTTAAATGGATCAGCCATCAAAAGTACACAATATGTCAAAAATGTAATAATTAATTAATTTACATGATAGATATATCCTCTTTTTATCTGTATTAGATTTTTTTCCTAATTAAAATTATGGGAAAAATAAATAAGCATAAAGGTAAAATTAAACAATTTCCTAAAGGAACCCTCACATATTTACAAAGATGTTCATTATAGCATAACATAAAAAAAAGCAGAAGCAACCGAACTATTCATTCCCTAAGCAACAGTCAAATAAATCGTGACATTCTAGATGATGCGGAATACCATGCAACAGTTACAAAGAGCAAGATACAACCCTGAGTCTGCCCAGAGAAGTGGTAACATTCCAGATCGGTAATGACTGCCAAGGGCCCCTGCCGCCCTGGGGCATCCATTCTCACAGTGACAGCCAGGACTCATGGTTGGTAATTCTGTGGCTGGTAACCAGAGGCCACACAGATGTTGAGCAATAGAGGATGAGCCCCTACATGAGGTAGATGTAAGTCTCAGGCCAGTAACGATCCACTGTGCAAGAAGTAGAACTTTTTTTTTTCTAGAACTTACTTTGCATTTTAGGCTTCCATTCCAATGGGATGGTAAGGATTCCACCTCAGGCAATTTAACATTCTCTTTTCTCATGAATTGTGAATAACAGCTAGAGGAGGTTTTGGATTGAGCCATCCGAAATGGCTAATATTTTTTACCTTAAAAATGTCAATTTTGTATTATTTAACCTAAAGCACAGGGCCATGGTCATTTGAATGGGACTGGGAAGAGGGAAGAATGAGAAAGATCTAGATGTCTGTATGGATGGGATGGCTTTCCAAGACAGATTTATTGTTGAGTACGTGTGTGTGTGTATATTTTTTATTGCAGACAGGTAAGTTGCAGGACACTGAGAGAAACAAGGCTATACATTTTCCTTGCATGACTGTATGTGTGTACATTTTTTCCCTCCCTCTCCACCTTCTGACTACTTCTTGCCATCTCTACCTATACCCTTCTTGGTCTGAGCCAAGATGCCTGGATTACTGCTCCCACCTTTAACCTCTGATGGCCATTCACACAGCAGCCAGAAGTACCCTCTCTAATGCTAGGTCACAGCACATCACTCTTTACTCACAACCATTTCATGCCTTGCATCTAACAAAATACTGTCTTGTGTCCTACTTAACACTAGCCAGGCCCTCCACAATGTGGTGTTCCATTATCTCCCTGATTTCAGGCCCTGCTCTTCTCTCTCTTGATCAGCTGGGCCACTCCCACCAGCATCTTTGTTCTTTCTCAAACATGCTAGGCAAGCTCCCACCTCTGGGCCTTTGCACTTGCTCTTCTTTCTGCCTGAAACACTGTTACTCCAGATATTCAATGTGACTCTCTCTCACCAACTTTACAACTTTGAATAATGTTACCTTCTTGGAGAGGCCTTCCTCCATCTTCCTATTTAAATTTGCAGGACTCCTGTGTTAGTTTGGTAGGTCTTCTGTAACAGAGTACTACAAATGGGGAGGCTTAAACAGCAGAAGTTTATTGTCTCACAGCTCTGGAGGCTAGAAGTCCAAGATCAAGGTATTGGCAGTGCCATGCACTCTAGAAGGCTCTAAGGGACAATGTGTCCCATGCCTTTCTCTGCTCAGCTTCTGTTACCATGGCTAATCCTTGGTGTTCCTTGGCTTACACATACACCACCTTGTTCTCTGTCTTTATGTTCACATGGCCTTTTCCCTGTGTATGTGCCTGTGACCAAATCTCCCCTTTTTATAAGGACACCAGTTTATTAGGAACCATCCTACTCCAGTAAGGATTCATTTTAACTAATTACATCTGCAATGACTCTATTCCCAAATGAGGTCGCATTTTGAGGTACTATTAATTAGGATTTCAATATGTAAATATGGGGATAAGTGGACAAAATTCAACCTTTACCAACCACCCACTCTGCTTTATTTTTCTCTGTAGTGTTCATAACCTTCTAATATATGGCATAGCTTATTCATTTACCTTCTTTATTCTGTTTCCCTCCATAGAATATAAGCTCCACGCAAGCAGGAACATTTGTTCAAGATCTTCACTGCTACATCTTAGAGCTAAGAACCATGCTCAATATGTACTTGCTGAATGAACACAAAGAAAGAAAGAAAAGTCAGTTTCTTACCTCTTTCTTTACAGCTTTTGACACTTTGCTGAGGCTTGGTGCTAAATAAATCCACACATTCACAGGCCATTAAAGCTGTAAAGATCTCTAGTAATCACTTTGCACAGTTCTCTCATTTCACTGAGACTCATAGGTGGCAAGTGTTTGCTAGTAGCACAGTGGGAGCAGGATCCAGATGTCTAGTGTCCCAGCACCTCTAATCACAACTGCTGTCTTTATTATAGGTAATTTTCCCAGTAGCCAGGAAATTCCATGACAGCAATTTAAAAGCATCTTCTTTATGTTTGGCCAATGACAGATGGGCATGTGGTTCTGTTCACTCTAGATAAACTGAGCTGATCAAGACATTAGAGACTTTGTACCTGATGGGCCTGTCCAGCCAGCCTATGCTATTTAGGGTTGATGTCAATCCATAAAAAGGTGATAAACCAACCGCATTAATCTTGGTGATTTATAAGGAAATGCTCCTTTAAGTGAACCAGTGCTTCTGGTTCTGGGCTAGGAATTGCTCAATCTGGACCTCACAGTGGGGCAGGAGCTCACAATATCTCCCAACTGGCTTAGAATACCTGGAGGAAAGGGGACGTCATCCTTTAATTAGAGCTCGAAACACTGGGACTACCTAGTAGTCCCTCCAAAGATATCAACAGAATAAAAGTTAAAAAAAAAGAAAGAAAGAAATCTAAACTAAAATGCTCTAGAATGTTTTGCCTCATTTTCCTTATAATCTAGTAGTTACAGCTCTGGCCTCTAGAACTAGCTGAGTCATCGTGAACAAACCACTGAAACTTTGGTGCCCTGGTTTCCTCTTCTATAAAGTGGGAATGATTCTAGGGCTTTACCTTACAGATTGCTGTGAGACTTCAATGTGGTCACCCACCAAAATCACTCAGAACAGTGTCTGGCACATAACAAGCTTTGGTAAGTTATGCTATAGTTTCTCCTTTAGTTCACCCATTCATTTATTCAATCATGTATTAACGTGTATTAAAGGCCTGTTTTAAGCACCATGTTTTATTTATTTTTATTTTTTAATTATTATTTTTTTATTAAGGTATTACTGATATACACTCTTATGAAGGTTTCACATGAAAAAACAATGTGGTTACTATGTTCACCCCTGTTATAGTGTCCCCCACCACATCCCAGTGCAGTCACTGCCTATCAGTGTAGTAAGATGCCACAGAGTCACTGTTTGCCTTCTCTGCACTACACTGTCTTCCCCCTGATCCCCTCCACACCATGTGTGCCAATCATGGCACCCCTAAATCCCCTTCGCCTTCCCCTACCCCTCCCCTTTGGTAACCACTAGTCCCTTCTTAGAGTCTGTGAGTCTGTTGCTGTTTTGTTCCTTCAGTTTTGCTTCATTGTTATACTCCACAAGTGAGGGAAATCATGTGGTACTTGTCTTTCTTTGCTTGGCTTATTTCACTGAGCATAATACCGACTAGCTCCATTCATGTTGTTGCAAATTGCAGAATTTGTTTCTTTCTTATGGCTGACTAGTATTCCATTGTGTATATGTACCACCTCTTCTTTATCCATTCATCTACTAATGGACACAGGTTGCTTCCATTTCTTAGCTATTGTAAATAGTGCTGTAATAAACATAGGGGTGCTTATGTCTTTTTCAAACTGGGCTGCTGCATTCTTAGTGTAAATTCCTAGGAGTGGAATTTTTGAGTCAAATGGTATTTTTATTTTTAGTTTTTTGAGGAACCTCCATATTGCTTTCCACAATGGTTGAATTAGCTTACATTTCCACCAGTAGTGTAGGAGGGTTCCCCTTTCTCCATATCCTCACCAGCATTTGTTCTTCTTAGTCTTTTCGATGCTGGCCGTCCTTACTGGTGTGAAGTGATATCTCATTGTGGTTTTAATTTGCATTTCCCTGAGGATTAGTGATGTGGAGCATCTTTCCATGTGCCTGTTGGCCATCTGAATTTCTTCTTTGGAGAACTGCCTCTTCATATCCTCTGCCCATTTGTTAATCAGGTTATTTGCTTTTTGGATGTTGAGACATGTAAGTTCTTTATATATTTTGGATGTTAATCCCTTGTTGGATATGTCATTTACAAATATATTCTCCCATACTGTAGGATGCCTTTTTGTTTTGTTGATGATGTCCTTTGCTGTACAAAAACTTTTTAGTTTGATGTAGTCCCATGAGTTCATTTTTGCTTTTGTTTCCCTTTCTTGAGGAGATGGGTTCAGGAAGAAGTTGCTCATGCTTATATTCAGGAGATGTTTGCCTATGTTGTCTTCTAAGAGTTTTATGGTTTCATGACTTACATTCAAGTCTTTAATCCATTTTGAGTTTACTTTTGTGTATGGGGTTAAACAATTATCCAGTTTCATTCTCTTACATGTAGCTGTCCAGTTTTGCCAACACCAGCTGTTGAAAAGGCTATCATTTCCCTACTGTATGTCCATGGCTCCTTTATCATATATTAATTGGCCATATATGTTTGGGTTAATGTCTGGAGTCTCTATTCTGTTCCACTGGTCTGTGGCTCTGTTCTTGTGCCAGTACCAAATTGTCCTGATTACTGTGGCTTTGTAGTTGAGCTTGTAGTTGGGGAGCATAATTGCCCCTGCTTTATTCTTCCTTCTCAGGATTGTTTTGGCTATTCGAGGTCTTTTGTGGTTCCATATGAATTTTAGGACAATTTTCTCTAGTTCATTGAAAAATGCTGTTGGTATTTTGATAGGAATTGCATTGAATCTATAGATTGCTTTAGGCAGGATAGCCATTTTGACAATATTAATTCTTCCTATCTATGAGCATGGGATGTGTTTCCATTTATTGGTATCTTCTTTAATTTCTCTTATGAGTGTCTTGTAGTTTTCAGTGTATAGGTCTTTCACTTCCTTCTTTAAGTTTATTCCTAGGTATTTTATTCTTTTTGATGCAATTGTGAATTGAATTGTTTTCCTGAAGGACCATGTTTTAAGCTCTGTAGTAGGTGTCATGGATATGAGATTGCAAAAACATGGTCCCTGTGCTCCTGCAGCCCACAGTCCATGGCAGATATTGTTAATTGAGGTCCACAGATCCATGAAATCACAGGCTCATATCAATGCATATGTGTAGATATATTTTTCCAAGATGGAGGACTTACAGTCTTCATTATTTGCTCAAAGGGATGCATGACCACCCCCCAAACTGAGTTAAGGACCATCATTCTTATTAATAGAAACAGGTAGAAAATTCAATTGGCAAATCTAGTGCAATGCAGTCATTGCTATACTGAAGGTCCATATGAGGCATAATGGAACCCAGAGGACCAAAGACTGCCTTCCAGTATCTGGTCTGGCTTCACGTAGGAGGTGGTGGCACCTTAAGCATATGATGGCATCTTGGTGCATTCACTGAGAAATGGAGAACAGCACACACACGTGGAGAAGGTAGGAAAAACGGGAGTGAGAATATAATGACCCACGTAGTTTTGCTCTGGTTTCTGGGGAAAGAAACAAAGGCACAAAGAAACTGAGGAAGTCTCCTTGTGATATGACTATTAAGAGAAGAGTAAGGAAAAGGACTTGTATTTTATAGTCAAACAGACTTGGAGTTGAGTGTTGGCTCTGTTACGTATCATCTGTTGAAAACTTGGGCAAGTTTCAACCTCTCTGAAACCTATTTTTTCAAATCTAAAATTGGGATTTGTGAAATAATGTTTGTTATAGCTTCAGTGTAGCATCTGACTATGCTAGATTAATGGACAGTATTTTTGTCCACCATTACTCACTTTCTTCCCATCCTTGCTCTGCTTCCTTCCTTAGAAGTAAAATATACTTGTGTGTAATTGACACTGGGCTTTGCCATGTTAATTTGACCAATGGACTACCTTGGATGTGACATATGACAAGTCTGAGTAGAATTTTTAAATCATAAAAATACACTGGGTGTGGAAATGTCTCCCCTGCTCTTATGCTGTGCTGTAAGAACAACTTGTGCCCCATGTGGGCTTGTCCATCAGCTAAGGCCCGGAAACAAGCAGATACATCGAGCCAAGTTGAGCATGGCCACAGCTGAACTGCACATCAGCAAGAAGGTAAATTGTCAGCCACTGAAATTAGAGGAATATTTGTTGCTGCAGCAAAAAACTAACCAGTACACTGATACATAATTCATGCTCAATAACTGGTTTCTCCTCTTCTTGCTTATCAAGAACAAAACAGTGAATTGGAGGAGAGCTACATGAGGATACAGAGGCTACAACACTTAAACTGTTGGATAAAACTTAAACCATAAAGATAGAAGAGGAGAGTTAGGGAGGGCTTGGCTGGAGTGGATTGGGCTCTGTGCCAGAGGCTGCCCCCCGAACACCAAGCCTATTTCCTCTTTCTCTGGGCACACAAACTGGTCACTGAGTTCCAGCAAAAGGCATGTGGATGGATATAACGGGAACCCCTGCAGGCTGGCCCTCCCTCACTGCTCCATGCCCTTTTCCCACTCAGGCAATTGGAATGGAGGCCCTCGGGCAACTTGGAAGCTACATATTAAAATGTGGAGCTGTTGTCAGCCTTGAGCCTAGATGACTGACTGGGAGGACTGCCTCTCCTCCTAAGTGTCTGCCTCGAACTGTCACTGTCAAAGATGAACACAGCCAGACATGACTTACAGCAGTGAACACAGGTTTTATTCAGGAACTAGTGATGGGAGGGAAAGAGCTGAGATCCATTCCAATGTGCAAAGAAGGGACAGGGTGTTTTGAAGGCAGAATGAGGGAGTGGGAGATGAGAGGGTGCTCAGTATAGTCAGGGAAGGGAAAAAGCACAAAAAGGTGGAGTTGGGTTAGTCCATGTGAAACCCACCTCGGTCTGCTCGCTGGCGCTTGTTGCGGTTCCGATCCTGCCCGCCCACAGAGACTGGGAGGCAAGGGCCCTGTCTTCAGGCATTGCTGGAACAATGGACTCTCTTGGTGGCCTTGAGTTTTCTCAGACAGGCACTTTAAAGGGGGTTGGAGTCCTCTGAGGAACGTGGCCCTGAGCTTCTAGAAGCTGTGGTGTTTGCTCAAGTGTGCATATGCCAAGGATGCCGCCGAGGAGAGAAGAGGGCTCAGATGAGCCTGGCTAGAGTTGGGTCAAGGAGAAAGCCTTTTTTTTTCCTTCCACTGGGTTTGTTCCACTAGTTTACAAATGAAACCCAAGAAATACTAACACAGATGGGTACTCACCAAGGGATTAAGTGCTGATAATTTTGAACAGATATTTTTTAGAGCTTACTAAGCGCCAAACACTATACCACAACCCACACCCACAGAGCCTCATTCAGCCTACCGCGTAACTGAGAAACAGATCTTATTATCCCCTCTTTAAAAACATGTATACATACAAGCAAGCCAAGGATCTGTGTGATCAATAACTTATTTTTGATTATGTGTCTCGAGAGTGGCAGAAGCAAATGGAAACTAAATCACTTTGGCTCCAAATTCACACAGCACTGTTTCTTGTGTTCAGTAAATTTGGAAAGACATGTAGGTACCAGATAACCCATTTAGACTGGAGACCCAAGCACAAAGGCCTAGAATGTTCTAGAAAATATGCTGCTTCTCCCTTGGGCCTGAGAGCCCACTCAGTCTAGATAGAGCTGTAAATAAAGGGCAGAGGAGACAAGGAAGACAGGAAGATTGTGGCCCCAAGAATCAGAGCTAGAAAAACAGCCAAAGAAACTTGGTGAGAAGTGACAACATGTGACTAGAAGGAATTGGTTAATGTTTAGTCATGAATCAAGCCGTAAGAGTCACACGAGACCGTTCATCTAACCGCCCTTAACTGTGTACATTGGAGTACTTCTAATTTCTCCCCAAAACAGAGAAATGATATCTATGCATTCAAATGGGTCAAGACCCATGGACAGATAAAAGGCAGGCATATTCAGAAAAAAAATGAAGACATGCCCTGGAAAGAGACAGTAGAGAAAGGAGACACTGGGAGTCAAGAAATCCAGCTGCTCTCCTGGTTCCACCTGTAACTAGCTAGGTGAGCTCGGGCAGGTCCACTTCGGGTCTCAGTGCCCACGCACAAAAGGGGCAAATGTCTGAGATATCTTTTAGCCGTGATAGTATGGCTCTTGGCAGATATTGATCTAGGCCAGGTTTACAGAAGCAGATCTTTCTATTAGGTGTCCTTTCTCCTCTGGCAGGAAAAGTAAGATATAATATGTGGTCATATATACAGAAGCTGCAACTATTCAGAATCACAAAGCTGCAGACTGAGGTATGTCCTTGGACCCTCATTATGCAGATAAGGAAACAGAAGCACAGAGAGGGAAGTCATTTTACCTAATTCCCACAGCACTGCACTATCAAAGTTGGAACTGGGACCCTGTTTTTGATGCTGAGTATGGGGCTTATTCCCAAACAGCCGACGACTGCCTAGGTATGGGAGAAAGAGTAAATGAGAATTAACATTTACTAAGCACTTAGTATGGGTGGGATCCCACATTAGGTTCTCTACTTAGCCTACAAATACTGATCAGTGTCGTTTTTTGTTTTTGAGTACGTACCTATGCCCTGCAGATATAGAGATGAACGGGACTGACTGGGTCTCTCCTCAGAGCTCACATATCAGTGAGGGGGTTGGGGATAGCCAACACACATAAATAAATGAATAAGAAAATGTGAAGCAGTACTCTCAAGAAAATATCCAGCTGTGCTATCAAAAACTAAAAGGGCTGCCTATAGGCCAGGCTGCTACATTACTTGAGGTGGCTGGGGCCCACCTCCCTGAGTTAATTTTATCCTACAAACACGCCTTGAAGCAGGTGCTATTATTTTCATGGTTGAGATGAAGAAATG
This sequence comes from Manis pentadactyla, assembly GCF_030020395.1. Lineage (NCBI taxonomy): Eukaryota > Metazoa > Chordata > Mammalia > Pholidota > Manidae > Manis > Manis pentadactyla. The sequence continues at coordinate 13,721,309 of NC_080021.1, read as the reverse complement.
AAACTCAGACCTGCAAAAGCTCATTGCAGATCCAATTCAGGTCTCTCTCTGGCATGGAGCCCATGCCTTGCTTCACTATCTCCTGCACTGAGGTTTGTTTTTTAATGAAAATATACACAGAAGCTATGTCCATATATGCATATGCTGCAGCTGATTGAAATCTGGTGCTTGATCATGGAAGCTGATTTTTTCTTGCAGCCATCTCGGTCCCCTGGAATCCTCTTCAGTATCTCAAACCCAGTGTCTCCTTTCTCAAGGAGCTCCTGTGGGAGGCACCTGACTTACTCCACAAGTAGAGGATGCAGCTACAAAACAGAAATTTCTCTACACTTGGAACTTGCTAACTTGGGTGTGAGAAAATGGACCCTACAACTTAAGACTTGGGAGCATCAAACTCCAATCCAAGATGCTAAATCACACAGGCCAGGATGAAATTCAGCAACAGATTTCCCTAAACTCACCTGATGTGGCAGGTAAGATCGGAGACATGGCTTCTCAGCACAGACTTCTGATCTTCAGCAATCACAATGTTCTGCAGGAGTGGTTGTGGCTATGTGTGCTTGTGTATTCCAAGGTGCTAGTGAGATTCCTATTCTCTCCTGCAAGGAACGTTCCAAAACTTTATAACCTAATAAAACTAGATTTCAGGTGGATCAAAGAGTTTAGAAGGGAAGAAGGAAGCTGTTAAAGCAACTAGAGGAAAAACAAATCCCATTTTTTATTTAAGATGCTCTCCAAACAACAGAAACCTCAACTCAAACTGACCGAAGCGGACGCTGTTTGTTGGTTAATATAATCTAATTCCTAAGTCCTTCCTGCCCGGCTGCCTTTGCTGTAGAGGTTGGAAAAACCAAATACGTGGTATCACCTCTTCACTTGCAGCTAGCAAATCACGTGACCTTCCAGCCAATGAAACTGGACGTTTGCCAAGGGCCCTGGAAAGACTTGCTTTCCTGTAAAGGGACCACACATGGCTGGTACTGCTCACTTCACTTTGTTCTGCTTTAACTACACACTTGATGCCTAAGGCTGCAATAGCCCCCTGATAGTCACAAATGAGCTGCTGCGCCAACACCAGGTAGCCTCCAGACTACTGGTTAGTGGGAACCGTAAACCCTGATTTGTTTAAACCACTTCTAGTGAATTTTCTGTTACCTGCAACTGAAATCACTCCTCAGGGTAACCACTGTCTTAAAAAAGAAGACATATATTCTTTTTTACCTAGAGAAACAGTATCTTCTTTCATCTCTTGCTTAGGATTGAATGTTCCCTGTAGTTACTCGACAGACTTCCTTTCACATGCTATTGTCCAGAATTGGATCAGCCAATCCATTCTTGAATTGATCACTAGCAAGAGAAATCGAATGACACACTGGGCTTAGACTGATTACTAGGTCGAGTGAATATTGAGGCATAAACCAGAACATGCCCTGCAGTAGGGAAACATGATCACAAGATGAATAATGACTTTCTGAACATGGAAACAACAGCAATACATCACAAATTCAAAGACTAGCAGATATGAGCTTATTGAAATTAAAGAGCATTTATAAAAACAACCCATTATAATAAAAAAGAAAAGGCAAATAAGAGATCAGGGGGAAATATTTGCAATTTACATCGCAAATGAAGTGTTAATATCCCAGAAATCAATTCTGAGAATGATTTCTAAGGAAATCATTAAGGACATATGCAAAGATTTTGTCATAAGGATGTTTGTAGCAGTACTGTGTGTAATAATGAAAATTTTCAAGTGAGATGAATATCCAGCAAGAAGGTACTGGTTAAATAAAATATGATACAAACTTACATAGAATGCTACAGGGCTATTAGAAAATAATATTGCAGAACTATATGTACTGTCATGGAAAGATGAGTGTGATGTATTATATTAAGTGACAAAGTAGAATACAAATACTACATATTGGTTGATTCTATTTTCCTGAAGGAAAATGTAGGTAGGTGTGTGTGTGTGTGTATTAACTATTTAGAAGGATATATATAACAGAGTTCACAATGGCTATTTCTGATGGATGGTATATGTGTTGATTTTATTTATTTATTTTTTTTACAGTGAGCTACTTTTGTTGGGAAAAAAAGGAAGGAAGGAAGCAAACAAGAAAGAAAAGGAACTTAGTTTTGGGAACAAATAAGAAAAAAATAAAAGAACACCTCAACAGAAAAACAGGCAATAGGCCTAAGAGAAATATGTTCATTAAAAAACATGTAATGAGGCAATAAACACATATTTGAATATTCATGATAATCCAACATGCAATTCATTTCTTCTTTCTTTCCCCCTTCCTTCTGTTCTTCCTTTCTTTGTATTTTATTTTATTGTATTGCCCATTAAACTGGAATGTTTCTTCTACAAGAAAAAAGAACTCTTAGGTTGGGAAAGCAAGGAAATGTGCAAATGCTGAAGAATAATTTGTTAATAGGCAAAGTTTCAAAAATCCTCATTCTCAGTGACTGGTCCATATTGGGACATAGAACCTACAGAAGGGACTAGAGGTTTCCACGAAGACTCATATGAGTTCCGGGATTTCCATGCCAGTTTTCTACATGGTGAAGAATGATCAACTGGAAACAGTCTGGCTGTTCAGGGAGAGAGAAACGGCTATATCTATTATGGTATAGGCACATAGTACATTATTAAGCAAGTCTTTAAAAGCATATTTAACCAAAAATATTTAATACTGTAGAGAAATTTTTGGGATATGCAGATGAACTAAAGAGAAGTAGGTTATAACAAAACATCTGTGATATACTAATTTAGAAAAAATAAAGAAAACATATTAATATGCTCAAATTTATCATATACTTAAGAAATATTGAAATAAAATATTAATTATAGGTATCTCAGGTAGTGGGATTATAGACAACTTTGATGTTCTTTTTTACATTTTTCTGTGCTTTCAAATCTGTTATAATAAATGTTCACCTGTGTGTTACTAACCAGAAAAAATCCAAACACTATAAAGATACCCAGCAAGGACTGTGTGACAACTCTTATTGAAATTAAGAAGCACTAACATGTGGTAGGTACCTAGCAAAGTGGCAGGCACTTTGCTATATATGAATAGTTTCATTTCATTCTCAACCATTCTGTGATTTAGAACCATTTTACGGATGAGAAAACTGAGGCACAGACAGCTGAAGTGATTTCCCAACATCTCACAGCAAATAGATTCAAGCTCAGGTTGCTCTGACTTCAGAGCCCATATTCCCAACTAGCTCATAAATATACTACTTCTCCAGAGGGAAAATAATAAACACCATTTTCTCTTCACCTTTATTGATTAGCTATTACCTCAAAATATGGAGTCTTCTGGTACGGAGTCTTGAGTGATTCAATTATAATATAAACAAATCCTGTAGTGGAATTTAGGAAGAGGAGGAGTTTTGGTTTTTTTTCAGTCACTTACATCTTACATGTTTTTATTGAGATATAATTGACATATAACATTCTGTAAGTTTAAGGTGTACTGTATGGTGATTTGATATGCTTATATATTTCATGTGGTTACCACACCCCAGCATTGGCTAACACTGCCATCAGGTCACGTGTGTGTGTGTGTGTGTGTGTGTGTGCGTGGTGAGAATGTTTAAGATCTAGTCTCTCAGCAACTTTCAAATATATAATACAATATTGTTAACTATAATCACAATGCTGTGCATTAGATTTTCAGAACTTATTCCTCTCCTAATTGCAAATTTGTACCTCTTTGACTCTCCTTCCAATTTACCCACTCCCTAGCCCTTAGTAACCGCCATTCTCTTCTCAGCTTCTATGAGTTCAGCTTTTTGAGATTTCAAATGTAAGTAAGATCATACAGTATTTGTCTATTTCTGTCTGATTTATCTTACTCAGCATAGTGCCCTCAGGGTCTGTTGTCCCAAATGGTATGATTTCTTTCTTTCTTTCTTTCTTTCTCATGGCTTAATAATATTCCATTGTGTGTGTATATATATATAAAACATCTTCTATATCCATTCATATTGACAGACACTTAGTATGTTTCCATGTTTTGGCTATTACGAATAATCCTGACTGAACATGGGAGTGCAGATATCTCTTTGATTTCCTGTTTTCATTTCCTTTGGATAAATACCCAGAAGTGGAATTGCTGGACCATGTGGTATTCTTATTTTTATTTTTTTTTAAAGGAAACTCCATACTGCTCTCCATAGTAGCTGAACCAATTTATATTCCCAAGAAAAGTGCACAAGGATTCTGTTTCTCCACATCCTTACCAGCACTTATTTCTTGTTTTTTTGATAATGGCCATTTCAACAGGTGTGAGGTAAAAGCTCATTGTGGTTTTGATTTGCATTTCCCTGGTAAGAGAGGTTTTAAACTACTAATTTTAAATGCAGCTAAATGGTCAGTTTTGATTAAAGGTCATAATATTCTTAAAAAGTGTCTGGATTTAACATATCAGGCAATCCAGGGATCAGTAGTGGTGACATCATCTTAAACTATGATAGCTCTTTAATTACTCGTAACTAGTGAAATATGGATGTTAGTCTCCATGTTATTGAGGAAAAAACTGAGACTTTGTTAACCATTAGCAAAACATCAGACAAAACAAAATGATGGACATTTCATGAAATACCTGGCCAATAATTATTGGTCATGAATAACAAGGAAAGTCTAAGAAATTGTCACAGATCAGAAATGACTAAGGAGACATAATGACTAAATGTAATGTGGAGTACAGATGGGATCCTTGAACTGGAAATGGGTAGTAAGGGAAAAACAGGCGAAATCCACATCAAATCTGTAGTTTAATTAATAGTATCCTTGTTGTTTACTTAATTTTGACACATGTAATGCAAAATGTTAATAGTAATGGAGCCTGGATGAGGGATATGCAGGAACTCTGTAGTGTCTTTATAACTTTTCTGAAAAATCTAAAATTATTCCAAAATAAAAAGTTTATTTAAAACATCTGAACAGTATAGCAGTTCCTAGAAAAATTAAAACTGGACTTGCTGTTTGATCCAGCATTTCTGGGTATATATTCAGAGAATTGAAAGCAGCATTTTAAAGAGGTATTTATACACCCATGTTCATAGCAACATTATTCACAACAGCCAAATGGTAGAAGCCAGCCAAAGGTCTACTGATAAAAGGATGGACAGACAGCATGTGGTAGATCCATACCACAGAACATTAGGCTTAAAAAGGAGGGAAATTCTGATGCCACGCTACAACGTGGATGAACTTTGAGTACCTTATGCTAAGTTGAGATAAACCAGGCATGAAAAGATGAGTACTGCATGATTCAACTCATATGAGATACTTAGAGTAGTCAAATTCATAGGGACAGAAAGTAGGATGGTGGTTACCAGGGACTGGGAGTTTGTGGGGAGGTAATATTTAATGGGTACAGAGTATTCGTTTTTCAAAAAGAAAATAGTTCTGGAGATGATGATTTCACCACAATGTGAATGTACTTAGTGCCACTGAGTTATGCTCTTAAAAATGGTTAAAATGATTAATTTTTATGTCACATGTGCTTTGCACAATTAAATAATAAATTAAAAAATAATCTGAAAAAATAGAAATACCATTTGACCCAGGAATTCCACCCCTAGGAATTTACCCTAAGTATGCAGGAGCCCAGTTTCAAAAAGACATATGCACCCCTATGTTTATTGCAGCACTACTTACAATAGCCAAGATATGGAAGCAACCTAAGTGTCCATCAGTAGATGAATGGATAAAGAAGATGTGGTACATATATGCAATGGAGTATTATTCAGCCATAAGAAGAAAACAAATCCTACCATTTACAACAACATGGATGGAGCTAGAGGGTATTATGCTCAGTGAAACAAGCCAGGCAGAGAAAGACAAGTACCAAATGATTTCACTCATCTATGGAGCATAAGAACAAAGCAAACCTGAAGAAAAAAAACAGCAGCAGACTCATAGAACCCAAGAATGGACTAACAGTTATGAAAGGGAAAGGGACTGGGGGTAGGTGGGTGGGAAGGGAGGGATAAGGGGAATAAAGGTATTACGATTAGCACACATAATGTAGTGGGGGGCATGGGGAAGGCAGTATAGCACAGAGAAGACAAATAGTGATTCTACAGCATCTTACTGTGCTGACGGACAGTGACTGTAATGGAGTGTATGGTGGGGACTTGATAATGGGGGGAATCTAGTGACCACAGTGTTGTTCATGTAAGTGTATATTAATGATACCAAAAAAAAAATCTGAGACTTTGATGACACTGACAATCACATGGTACTAGATCCACACTCAGGTCTTTCTGACATCAAGTCACATGTTCTTTCCAGGGGCCGCATTGGGATGATCAGTGTGGTGTTTGAAGTGCTCTACAAAGTGTTCATTCATAGAAATCTTGCTTTCTTTACTTTGCAGCCTGAAATGTAACCATCCTGGCTTCATTTCACCTGGAGGCAGGTGAGTTGTTGGGGATCCAGGCAAGTTGGCTTGGTGTCAAGCCCCAGTTCTGCCACTTGCTGGTGTTCTGACCTTAGTCTAGACCTCTCTGGGCCCCAGCTTGCTGGTCTAACTTGATGACTCAAAGTTAAGCAAAGTCTCTACCTGAGGGCTGCTCAGGGGCTGAAGAGGGGGGCCACCCAGTCAGTAACCACTGGAGGTTGCCAGGCTCTCAGAGCAGAAAGGATTGAAGTCAGAGGACCAGTTAGGCTGAAACGGGAAGGGAGGGATGGAAGCCTAGTCCACGGCAATGACTATAAACATACAGAAGACTTGGCGGGTGGAGCTATGGGCTCTCACCACTGGGCAGACATTGGGAAGAGGAGAACTTGAGGTTCTCAACAGGGGATGGGGCCTGTCCTAGCCACTATTAGGACCCGTGAGGCCACATGGAACACAGAGAACTAGACCTCTATCAGAGATTTACTAGAACATTCTGAATAGATGCAGCCTCTGCCTCCTTCTGCCCCATAAATGTTCATTCCTCAGAATTTGAACCCTGGTCATCTTACTTCAGCTGTACCTCCTACATGGGTAAGCTCATTCCTGCCCAGTGCATCAGGCACAGCTCTCTCCCTGTGACTAACTGCTAATCTTCTATCTGTTGCTAAGATCCCTCTCATGAATGTGGGACACCTCAGGCCATCTGCTTCTTGGACTTCACTTGGAAGGTCTAAAAACTTGTTCAGCTCAACCAGTCCACACCAAGGATCATCCTGTTCCCCATCCATATCCGATTCCTCTGGTGTGTTCCCTGTTGAAATGAAGAGTACGACCAACCCTCACGGGCTGCAACCAAAAACCTTGCCCTCCCCGATTCCTCCCTCCTTCTCCCCTGGACTGCTTCATCTGGTGGATTGGTATTCCCGAATGCCTGGAGCATTCACCCCTTTCTTTCCATTCCCAGGGCAACCACTCCCCTCCAGGATCTTACTGTTTCTCACCAGGATTTCTGCTGCCACCTCCCAACTGGTGCCTTCCTCCTTGTCAGGTTCCCCTGAGATCTGTTCTCGGCCCAGCAGCCAGCATGATCTGGTCGTGTCTGAGCCCTGCTCACAGCTCTCAGTGGCTTTTTGCTTTCTTCAGGACAAAGGCTAAATTATTGAAATTCAAGGCCTCTTGGAATCTGGTCTGTCCTTCTCTGCCCTATTTTCTGATCACTTTTTCCAACAGTGATGTTATACTCTAGCCATACTGAACTGCTTAAAGTTTGTCCAACTCTACTAGTATCCACGTCACTCGCTTTGCACACCCCCCACCCCCATTCTCCTCCTTGTCAACCTGGTAAACTCTAATCTATTGTTCGAGTTTCAGCTCAGTCTGCACTTCCCCTGGAGACTTCTCAGCTCGTGCAATAGATGCCTCCCTTCGTGCTTCCTCCACACCTGGCACCTTGCCCTTCTCATTCTGCTATCACAGGATCCAGGGAGCCCATTCATTCATTCACTCATTGGTTCTACACATATTTACCAAGTTGGTGCTGGAGTACAATGGTGACTGAAGTCATGTGATTCCTGACCCGACAGAAAACGATAACTGCAACTGTTTACCCATCTGACTCAATAAGCCTGGGCGGAATGATTGATGATCTTGTTTTCAGGTGCCTCCAGGCCTTTGCCCTTGCTGGTCCCTTGGCCTGCAACACTCTCTCCAGTCCTCAAGGCTGGCTTCTTTTTGGCTAGATAAGTATCTGAAGTCAATTTCCCTCCTGCCTCTCCCTCTTTAGGTCTTCATTCAGATTTACTGTCTCCATAGCACTTAACACTGTTGAAAACACTTTGCTTCTTCTCTTCTTTGTCTACTTCTTCTCATGGGAATGTAAGCCTTTCAAGAGCAGGCACCTTGCCTGTTTATTGCCCACAGAGTCTTAGTGACTAGTATGTGCCAGGCACACACAAGGGGTTGGATAACGTGATAAATGAATGAATGGGTTTTATAGATAAGGAGGGGGATGTAGAAAAGGAAGGACTGGTCCCAAGCATGAAATTATTTAGTTATAGATCTAATACTGAGCAACCATTGAAGTTATAGTTATGGAGTGGAGGGTGGTAATTGAAAAACAATAACACAACTAACAGATACAGGAGGTAAAGTAATGGAGAGAGGGATGAAATGTGCTAAAGTCACAGCAGAGCACTGCCTGCTCTCAAAAATGGAGAGATCATCCATGAACACCATTACTGTATTCCCTCCTTGTTTTTCTTCAGCTTTTTTCTGAACCTTTGCAGAATTATTTAGGAAACAATATCTCTCATGTGGTAAAGAGAGATTTAAAATTTAATAATTCCTTCAGCTTCCTGTTGGCTTTTTCCTATTAAAAGAAAAAGAAACACCTTAAATTTTAAAATGGCAATTTTAAGGTGTTAATATTTTAAAATATACTTATTTTTCCTATTTGCCAACCATGTATACTTATCCACACAGATGGATAAATATATATATGCATATATACATAGTTATGAAACACATTATATATTATTACATATATAAAACCTATATATGCCTAAGACAATGTCTGGGATTTATTTAATATTCATAAAAGTTATTTCTGACTGATAAAATTTTGGTTTTCTTTTATTTTCTGTATTTTCCTGCATTAGTTTTCATTTTTTGCTATGTCCATGTATCATACCACTTTTGCAAGGAGAAAATTATTTTTTAAAAATTAGTTTCAGCAGATACACAAAAATGCAGCTGAGAGATAGTTCTGGAAGGTAGAGATATTTAAGATACTTTTGCATTTTTTTTCTGACATGTTTTTTAAATTTTAAAGAGGAATTTCATAAAGGCAAAATGTGAATCTAAGATTAGTGCATTAGGGATCCAGAGAGGGTAAGTAGAGTTAAGGTCCAGGTTGACTGCATCCTGGGTCAAGGTGTCTTTTCAGCCAGGAGAGGCCCCACCGCAGAGAGCTCCCAGGAAGAATCCGGTGGCCAGGTCATGGACCCACCTAAGGAAGGGAATGGAGGTTCCCGTTAGAGGCTGGGCCTTTCTTTGGCCTACAGGCATCCAGCAGGAGGGTTCCAGGCTTCTCTCAGGTGATTGCTCTTAGTTCTTGGGACTCACGTTTAAGCCCTTAAAGGGCTAACTCCTCACAGCTCCTCCAGCCCCCTATAAACAGAGGTCTGACAGTCGCAAGCCCAGAGACTTGTCCAGCTCCTCTCAGGGCGCCAGACAACAAAACAAAACAAATGATTATAAATGAATATGTGTAGCAGGTGGTATACGAGCACCAGCTGAAAATATGTTCTTTTTCAACAGAGAACTATTCAAGTGAGGAAGAAGCCATAGGAGAAGGTGAATACACATGAGAGAGGGAGGGGCCAAAGACCCCTGGGTGGGTTGAAATGATAGGGCAATCAGGGCGCTGGGTGGGGAAATGAGGGGCAGCCTTCGCTCCCATAATAGTGAAACCACCCGTTGCGTGTCCGTGTTTACCACGGACTGTTGCCTCCTTCTGTGGTCTGGGTCCAACTAGTCTTTGGTCCCTCCTCCCCATTGCCTCGCCCCCTAAATGCTCAAAAAATGACAGAGGCTTCTCCTTGCATGGGTCCAATCTCAGGCTTCTGTAGAGAGAGCCAGATGAACGCATCCCACGCAGGGGGCCGGCTTTCTCTTGTTCCTGTATAAGGGAGAGTTGGGCATTCTAGGGGGCAAATACTTCTGAGCGGAGGAACAGCCCTCTGCACGGGTGTGCCAGTCGCAGCCCTTGGGGGACAGCTGGAGACGTCGGAGGTGGGAAGGTGCGTGCACCCCCTTAGCAGGCCCGCTCACGCTGGTGGTATCCAAGGAGGCGCGGGGATCTCTGGGGATGAAGCTAAGTCCGCAGGGTTCTGCGCCAAGTGCTCGCATCTCAGAGCATCTGGGGGGTTCTAGTTCATTTAACTCGCCTTCCCCATCTGGCAAGTGGGAAGACTCCCTGCTCCCAGGACTCCCGGGGTGGGGAAGAGGGCAAGCAAGGCTGCGGGAAGTGCGGCGCACACGCCGCGGGCGTCTCCAGGGCTTCGGGTGGGCTAGCTCGGCCCGGCGCGGGCGCAGCCGGGGGCCCCGGCCCGGTGCGGCGCGCGCCCTCCCCCGCGCCCCCTCGGCCCTCAGTCGCCCGGGTCGCCCTGCCTCCGCGCCCCCGCGGCCCTCGGCGGCTGGGTGCCCGCGCTGTCCCGGCGGCGGGCAGAGGGGCGCGCGGGGCCGGACCGGGCTGCCTGGCGGCGGGGCGCGCGGGCGCCCAGGACGCACGCGGCGGGCCGGGCGGCGCGCTTCCCCTCCCCCGCGGCCCGGAGCGCGAGCCGCCGTGACGTCACGGGCCGCCCGCCAGCCCCGCGCTCCAGCGGGCAGAGCGCGTGCGGCCGCCGAGCACATGGGCCCGCGGGCCGGGCGGGCTCGGGGCTGCCGGGCCCCGGAGGGGCGGCGAGGGGCCGCGAGCGAGGATGGGCCCCGGCGCCCCCCGGCGCCCGCGCCGTGGATTTCCTCACGGAAAGGGATGTTAGCGGCCCCGGTGACCTGCGGAGACGGCTGAATCCACCTTCCAGTAAGTTGGAATTTGCTCTCTGCGTTTCTGGAAACTCGCAAGCCTCGGCCTTGAGGGTTGGGACGTGCAGTGAGGAGTTGGACCGAGGAAAGGGGCTTTCGAATTCCGACCTGTGTGTGTTAGCCGTGCGCTTTCCTCATCACCGGACTCAAGACTGGCAGCGCGTTTGGGCTTTGGGGAGGGAAGGGGGAGGGGAGGAGGGTGACATCGAATGGCCCGTGCATAGAGATAATGCTGGATTTATGCACTTAGGATCACCTAAGCCCTCAAAGTAGACCCCCTCCAATCAGAACCGATTTGGGGTCATGGGTATGGTTTAGATGCCCCTTTTGAGAAACTAGAGGTCTGGAGCTATGTGATGCTCCCTTCATCCTTTGACAATCTCCTCCCAACCCCCTCAAGGTGTTTTCCCAAGAGCCAGCAACTCTGGTTTTTGAAACTTTCTCTGCTTTTGCATTGCGTTTACAAAATTTGCTGGTGTCCCCACAAAAGAATCCGTAATTCTGTTCCGATGGGTTGTTGCTTTCATTAGGTTTACCCTTCCTAGGCTAATGTGCTGTCCTTTTTGCCAGTGTTTGTCGTCCGGGTATAGACTTTCAGGAAGGGCAGCCATGGGGCTGCATGTGTCCGTTGTGTGAATACACCATGAATTTTCCTGATACTTTGCAAGCATGGAACATTCTTCTGTCCATTGGCAGGCCCTTCCAAAGGCGAGACAAAAATCACTTGCGAGGGTTTGTAAGGAGAAGAGGGTGAAGTTTGGGTGTTTCCTTTCTGGTCCTATGCTCTCCAGAGAGGCCGGCAGCTCTGTCTTGCACAGTCCACCACTTTGAGTCCGTTTAGTTGCTGGAGGAAACCATGGAGAAACGTGTGTTTGTGTGTGGTGGGTGGGCGGGGGCCTTGAGCACGTAAGGACTGTATCTGCTCTGCTGTTCAGTTATAGGATGTCACAGGCCTATTTTGCATACTGGGGTTGACAAGTTGAGGCTTGTTCCTTTGACACAGCCCTGTGGTCACAGCAAATCTTTCTAAAGCCCTAACCAGTGGAGAAGGGGGTTGTATGGATACTCTGAACCCTGACTAGAACTTCCTGAAAGATTTATTAGGAGAAAAACCTTCCTGGAAGCAGCTGAAGGACAAACACAGAATCCTTGGCTGGGCAGAAGCCTCGTGGGCTGGTCGCCACTGTTTGAGAAGAGTCACATCTTGGAGGTGAGGACGGCCTCGTGGTCTAAGCCGTTGGCAGGCGGGCAGACTAGAATTCCGCATATGGGTCCGGTGATGGCAAGACTGGGTGGGTCTGGTACGGGCAGTAATGCTGTACCCATTGAGCTCCCCGAGGGGATCTGTAAGGTGGTCACATTGTTTTGCCTGGTTAAGGGTGACTTTTTGTTGTTGCTTTTTGTCCTTTGAGTGCAGAATTTTGCATAAACCAGGCTTCTCTTGAAAAGTAGAAGCAATCAGTTTCTTTTTCTGATTAATTTTCCTCTCTCCTGTGCCCTTTCCCCTCCCCGCCTCCCTCTTGCTGTCTGGTGTGCTCTTTCTGTTCAAAGCCGGAGCTTTTCTGGGCTGGGAAAAGGGAGCTTTTTCTAGGTTCTGAAATATCTGACCCCCACTGATCTGTGTGGTTGTGGGTCTAAAAACTCAATGAATTTTTACTGTTGACATCCAACCAACCCCTTGTACGTAAGATTTTTTTCTCCCTTGAATGGCCGGCAGACAGGCTGGCTGGGTCTGGGAACCTGTGTTCACCAAGCCCTGGGGCCTTCTGGCTGCCTCGGATGGACACTTTTCTGGGACAGTTTAGCTAAGGAGTCTCCTGGATGATCAGACACCCTCTCTTTCTTCCTCTTTGTGTTTGTGTCTCTGCATTCGGTCAGACCAACAACAGATCAACCCTTCCCTGGGGAAGCTGAAGAAGACCTTGGGTAGTGGCCGGTCTGTATTCTTTGGAGAGGTGGCTGTGGGCCTGCTAATGGCTGCACTTCACCGTGTGTGTTTTATTTAGATGTGAGATGCCCTCCTGGACGCTTGGGCTTTTAATTTTGCATTTCCTTTCATAGTTGGCTGATACTCTCCCTGGTGGTTTTCTTTCTCCGGATGCTCCTTTGTGATCTCTAAGAGAAAAGGACACCATTTTTATATACCCTGTCTCTGCAGGGGGTCCTCCTGACCCAAGATGAGAACAGAGCAAGAATGTGGAATCATTTTGACCATAGATGAACTGCACTGGCAGCTACTTTTCCATCTTCCCTAGAAAGCCCCAGAAATTCTAGGCCTTACGGGAGAAAGCTGCTAAAATGGGGCTGCTGGGTGCCTCCTCTGTCTCTTCTGTTCTTCTGGCCTAGAGCAATGTAAGGAACTAGTAATAGTAATGATAATAATAGTAGTAATAACAATAAAGTAGTTCCTGTAATAACATTGAAATCATGTATCATGTAAAGCATGTTCTTTGCATTTTATTCTCCCTGCAACTCCCCCAGGCAGTAATAATAAAATGCGTAGCAATGATAGTGTTCTTATTGTGGGCCAGCCTCAGTCATAAATGTTGTAGATGTATTTATCCCATTTAATCTCCCAACACCACGTAAGACAGGATTATTATTATTATCACTATTTTTCAGATGAGGAATCCACAGCTCAGAGAGGTTAAAAATATCTCCTCCAGGCCACACAGCTGGGGAGTAGCAGAGCCATCAGGATTTGGACCGGGGTCCCCTGTCTCTTTAGGCCCAATCCCAGAAGTTAAAGGGTCGTGAAATTAAGAACAAGCAAAGGGTGCTTTCTGGCCTGGAGCAGGAGGCCTGAGTGTGTGCTCCTCTCCCCCAACCTTGCCCAGGCACAGATAGCACCCCGACACCTTGCACGAAGACACCACGTGCTCTGGCCGCAGGCCTGTTCTGTCTTGGAGCAGGCTGCTAACAGCAGGGCCAAAAAGCCTTGGGCGGGGGCTTCAGTGCTGGGAAAGTTCTAGACTGTGGGTCAGGGAAATGAGGCTTTTGGGGAGGAGCCTCAGTCTTGGGGCAGAATCTATGAGCGTTGGCAAAATGCTCTGTCCAGGCTTCTGCCTGGCTTTGTGACCAGTATTTAATTACTACATAGTGGAGAGGAGGTACCCTTTTTGCAAATGTTCATATCCTCCCGCTCTCCCTGCACTCTCACCGTTGTTCCCCCCAGAGTACCTGCCTCTCTCCTGGATGTGTTTAGGTCCACACCACAATGAACACTGTGGTGACCCCTCTCTCAAGCTTATTATTAAAAACAAAGACAATGCCAGATCATAAAATGCAAGACTCAGATTCAGGGGGCCAAAATGGTCTGAGTCATTTTTTCATTGTAGAATTATGAATTGTGTTTCTTTTATTTTCTCTTCCCCTTTTTTTGGGCTTTGGGGGTATGGGGTGTTGTTTTGCTGGTGCCTGGTAGATAATCTGAGCTCCAGTGTTGTTTGTTTACCTGCCTCTTTTTCCCTAGTTGATCGTGACCTTCTTAAGAGTAGCAGGTGGCGGGGTGGAGGGTGATGGTCATCCTCACTTGTCTGGTGGCTGGCACAGCCCTGCTGCTTGGTTGCATCAGGTGACTGTCAAGAGCTGCTTTGTTTTAAAGGAAACAAGCAGTGCCCAGTCTACAGTCATTGTCTTTTTAGATGTGGAACAGCCTGACATGGTGGTAAGTGAGGATTTGCCCCAAGGGAAAGGACCCTGAAGAAAGAGAAGGAAACCAGAAAGCAGCAGAAGGCATCTGGGGACCTCTAAGGGGTGGTGTAGATCTGGGTTACTCTGGAGCATGTTGCTTCACCTCGGTAAGCCTCAGTTTCTTCATCTATAAAATGGGGTTTCGTAGGTTGCTGTGCAGAGGAAATAGGGCATGAGTAGCAGGCTTTTAGCAGGGTGCCTGGGCTCATACTAAGCCCTCGGTGAAAGCTAATATTATTACTGCTACAATTATTGGGTTTATTATTTCCTGTGGTGCCTTAGAGTCGTGGTTTCTGAATACATTTGAAGGTGTTAAGGTAGCATTCTGGTTACATAGATCATAAGATGGCAGTGACTTCATCAGACTTCTCTGCAAGCATCTGAAAGACACACTGGCTAATATAAAAAAGACAGAGATAAGAAATCAGGAAAGCTGCTTCTAGGAGAGCTGCAGAGGTGGGGCTCAGAAAGGACAGAAATCAGAGGGTGCTCAGCTGTCAGCCTGCCTTTACAGCTTAGGTTGTGAGCTGCTATACAGGGAGAACAGTAGCTTCTCCCTCCCAGGGATGGTGCCGAGCATTTAGCACAGAGGAAGCAGCTCTCGAGGAAGACATAAGTGCATTTGCTATTATTTATGATTCTACAGGACTCCTTTTTTTCCTGGTAAACTACCCCAACATTTGCTATGCTGTTCAAGATTGATTGATTGATTTGCTCGTTTACTGAGCAGTGGCTGTGTGCCAGGTGCTGTTCTAGCTGCTGGAGGTCCTGCAGGGAAGGACAGAGACATAGTCCTTGCCCTCCTGTAGCTTCCATTCTAGTCAAAGTGGCCTGGCCACCACAATGCTAATAGATGTGAGGTGCTTAGCAGAGGCCTGGCAGGTGGTGGTAACTATATGAGAGGTAGTTGCTGGATTTGTATTCTATTTCCCTTCCCAAGTTTTGTTTTTCTTCTTCTACTTGCAATGGACTGAATGTTTGTGTCCCCCCCCCCCCCAATTCATATGTTGGAATTCTAACCCAATGTAATGGTGCTTAGAGATGGGGCCTTTGGGTGGGAGTTAGGGATAGACGAGGTCATTAGGATGGGGTCCTCAGGATAAGCTTAGTGTCCTTATAATATGAGACATCAGAGAACTCTCTTCCTCTGCATGAGGACACAGTGAGAAGGTGGCTGTTTGGAAGCCTGGAAGGCAACTTTCTCCACAAACCGAATGGGTTAGAACCTTGATCTCGGACTTTCTAGCTTCCATAACTGTGAGAAACAAACTCCTATGAAACAAAGCTGCCCAGTCTATAGTGTTTTGTTATGGCAATCCAAGTAAACTAAGGCATACTTACCCTTACCTGATACACCATATGTCTGTCTTCCCTCAATGAACTGTAAACTTGTAAGGCCTATGGCTTACAGCCATTCATTCATTCATTTTCATTGATTCAACAAATACTGTGGTCCTACTCTGTGCCAAGCACTGTTCTAGAGGTTGGGGATGCAGAAAGGAGTAAAAAGATCGCTGTGCTAATGGCATGTGTTACAGCTGAGATAGATAAAAAACAGTAGACATTGTAAGTGAGGACATGCATAGTGTGTGTGGGTGGTGGGTTCTATGGGAACAAGTAGGGCAGGTCAGGGGCTGGAGGGCTGGGCTGGGCTACGGTGTGAAGTTGGCTGGTCAGGGAAACCTGTGCTGAGAGGCTGCCTTTGGAGCAGCCCTGCAGGAGGTGAAGGAACGAGCCTAGAGGATGGGTATTTCCGGTCCTGGGAAGAGCCTGGGTGAGGCTGAGGGCAGGATTGGATCTGGGAGGTGTACGAGCAGCAAGGAGGATGCACTGGAGTGGCACGGGCAAGGCGGACAGGGAGGGGAGACCAGGCAGCAGGCAGTGGTGCTTCACAGCATCGGCAGGCCTTTCTGAAGGTGTCTTTTTGTTGTTTAAATTGAGGTATGACGAGCACACAACATTGTTAATTCCATGTGTACAACGTGATGTTCCATATTTGTACATATTGTATAACATATTGTGTCTATTGTATAGAACCACAAAAGTCTAGTTAACGTCCATCACCGTATGTACATAGTGACTTTGTTTTTACTCATTGCAATGGGGAGCCCTTGGAAAGCTTTAAACAGAAAACGGATTCAATCTGATTTAGCTTTTGAAATGGTCAGTCCAGCTGCTGTGGTGAGAGGAGACAAAATCGGAGTCAGAAGCCAGGGGACCAGAGGCACATACGCAAGAACACAGGTGCTTGGTCCTGGCTGGTTGTAGGGGATGTGGCCAGAAGTAATGGGCTTCTGGACTATTTGCTGCTGCGTCCCCAGCCATCTAAATCTGCTCCGTCTGATGAGGCAGCCACTAGCCTTACGTGGCCGCCAAGGTGAAGCTTGTCTGAATGGAGTTGCAATGTATGTATGTGTAAAATACACATCAGATTTCAAAGACTTAGTGCAAAGAAAGATTGTAAACTATCTCATTGATGAATTCTTTAGTGTTGATTATATAATGAAATAATATCCAATTTAGTTAAATATAATTCATTATTAAAATTAATCTCACCTGTTTCTTTTAGCTTTTTAACACAGCTGCTAGAAAATCTAAAAGTACACCTGGCGTGCATTCTATTTCCATCAGAGAGTGGGGCTCTAGAACAATGCCTGTGATGTAGCAGGCATTCAGTGAATGGAATGTGGGAATGCCGGGCCACGGGAGATTCTGCAACGGGTAAGAAAGCACCCGCATATTCACCAAGCTCCCAGGGTGGGAGAGAGGCAGATTGCTGATGGTGACTGCTAGGAGCTGGGGGAGACGTTCAAATGGACCACGGGCAGCTGCGTGTGGTGTGGCTGAGAATCCTTGCCTTGGAGGGAAGTGTGATGAGGGGGTCTCTAGTCTCAGGTTCCTGTACTTGAAGACAGGGAACTGAGAGGTGAGGCTCCTGTGCCTGGGGACTAAGAATGAGGTGGGAGAGGCTGGAGGGGTGGGCTGGAGGGTGGGGATTCTCAAGAGCCTTAATGACCCGGCAGAAACATTGTAAATGGTCCTGTAAACTCTGGGAACCTTATAACCAAGGAGCAACTTCCCAGACTTATTTAAAAAGGGGACAGATGTGTGGGGATGGGGCAAGAGTGGGGGTTCCAGGGGGTGGTTCCAGAAGAGAGGAGAGGCTCTGGAATTGGGGATTCCAGGTCCTTGTTAGACCTCTTTCCTCAAGTGAAAGAAATACCAGTTTATCTTTAAAAATCTGGGGGAAAAGTCTCTACAAGATAAATCGAGTTAAATACCATCACTGTTTTATCTTTACTATTGCTTTTTTAGGAACACAGTTGTAGTTATGTTTGTCTGTGTTTGCATCCTAAGTTTTCTTAGTTACCATTAGGTTGGAAGTATTCCTGAACACTGTTACATGCACTTTGTTCATGCCCTTTTTATTACTTAGATGACGTTTCTGTTCAGTGACTTTTTTATTGCTTAGTCATTCTTTTGATTTGGATGCTTAGCCACATAACAGACTCTTTTTATATATCAAGTTTTCTACTTTTCAGTTAATTTTTTCTTCTCATAAATCCCCAGTCTTAAGATTATTGCATCATGGCCACTGAATATTTAAAAGTTTTAGGTAAATATTGTGGCTCATTGAATTTGTATTGAAGCCAAATGTGCTGTTTCCTGGTGAGATATGTGGCGTCTGTTGCCATCTATGATACACTGATGTCATTAACATCTATGTGTTACATGTCATACGCACCTGTATCAGTTTTTTCCTCACTTTCATTTGTTCAACAGATATTTGCGCAATGCTTAATGTGTGATGAGTACTGTTCTAGACCTTGGGTATTCGGTACTGATCAAAACACATGTGGTAGCAGTTCTTAGGGGCTTATTTAGCAGGGGACACAAAGAAAGAAACAGCAAATACAAAAAACATTGTAAGGAATGTGAAAGAATACGAAATAGAATAATGTAAGAGTATATTTTATATGGGATGAGGGAATTAATACTGGAATCTTGCTCTGGAGTGACACCTGAGAACTTAACCTGAAAAATTAACCTGAGGAAGAGTGAAGCACAAACAAAACGGAGAAGATTGAAAAATATCACTACCTATTAAAGAAAAAGCACATCAAAACAAAACAAAAAAAGCTATAATAATAAAAAATAGCATTCCCAAAAGTCAATAACAAGAAGTTAGCCTCAGAGCACGGTAGGTAGGTATGAACAAGCAGTTCTCAAAAGAAGAGATTGAAATGGATGGTACATATGGAAAGTTCCCTAATCTCACTAATGAATCCTGGTTTATTGAGGTCTGACCTGTATGTAGTAGAATTCACCTTTCCCAGTACACAACGCTAAGTATTTCAATAGGTGCCAATTACTGTGTAACAGAGCTTTTGTAATCATAGACATCAAGATACGGAATATTTCCATCACCCCCCCACCCCCCCGACTTCCCTCCTGCCCGTTTTTAGTTCATCGTATCCCTCACCTCAGCTTCTAACAGTCACTGCTTTGTATTTGGACCTTAGAATCTTACCTTTTTCATATAAATGGAATCACAGTATATGCCCTTTGAGTCTGGCTTCTGTCGCTCCACAGTGCATGTGAAATTCTTCTGTTGCATGTTTCAGTAGTTTGGTGACTCAGGTTGCTAAGTAGCGTTCTGTTCTGTGGATAGACTACTGTTTCTTTATCCATCCTCCAGTTAAAGGGCATTTGAATTGTTTTCAAGGGGTACATTTTTCATGTTTTAAAATGTGCCAAAAATTGGTCCGACTCAAGTCTTGGCCAGGCTGTGTGGGATAGGGTCCCCCAACTCAGTTGGCCAATGTATGAGGTTGCTTGAGAGTCCACTTGACAGTAGGCAAAAAACTGAAAACATCTGTGCAGTTCCACTCCTAGGTAAATTTGATAATTCACAGCTCATGTGATATGTTACTGAAGATGCTAGAGTTGGATGTGAATGTCTAAAAAATGGGCTGGAAGAATCTAGATCAAACTCACCGTCATCATCTGGGAGAGGCATGAAGGGATGAGGCTGGTGGTGAGGGTCAGAGGGTACTTTAACTTTACCTTTAATGCTTTTTAAAATAAGAATATAGACATGTATATCACTTACACATTTTGAAAATATATGGAAAGGAAAACAGACTGGGAGCATACATGTTCATGGTGGTAAATTCTGTTCTTTGAGTTTTTAAAAAAAATAGTTTGAGGGAAGGGTGTTCCAGCCCTAGAGAAGAGCATGTGTGAAGGACCCAAGGCAGGAAAATATCTGGGGTGCTCACAGTGTCAAGAGACTCGTGTGGGTGGAGTAAATGTCCAGGGTCCAGAGACACAGGATGCAGTCCTGGGTGAGCAGCTGCCTGGTGGTGCAGGGCCTTAAAGTGCTATTCCAGGCCTGGGTCAGCTGCTGAGTGGGGTGGGGCCTGATTTGATCGACATCTTTGCTGTGTAAACAGTGGACTGGACAGTCTACAGTGAAAGCTGGCGGCCTGTTTGGAGGCTCTGTTGTTGCAGCAGTCTAAATGAGGGACTTGGACTCGGGTTCGTGCAGTGGAGAGGGAGAGAAGAGGATGAATTCAGCATTTATTCTGGGGATAAAAAGGACTTCTGGTTGGAAGGCAAAGTTGGAAGGTCCCAGGTAGGGCTGAAGAGGTAGCCAGGAGCCTGCCAAACCCAACTGGGACACTTGGACTTATCCCAAGGGCTATAGGGAGTCACGGAAAGTTTTGAACAAGGGCAGAGATGAGAACAGAGTGACACTTCGGAGAGCTCTCTCCATGTGTGTGTCCCGGGTGTGGCGTCTCCAAGGAACAATTCCGGCTAATGTAGTTGATAGTGCATTGGTTAGCCTCTTGTTAAATGCTTGGCTTTTCCTGTTTTTCAAAAGGACATAGGAGAAAGAAAAGGTCCTCTGTGTGGAAAGTCCCCTGGAATTTATGAGCGAGCAGCTGGAGCAGACGGAGCAGACGGAGACTGCTTCCGTCATTTATCGTGACAGGGCATATTCCATCATCCCACAAAAACAATGATTCATCCAACCCGGGCCAGGACTGGGATCACCTCAGCCAGTCTTCCCACTTAGGTATTTCGGGAGGAGTTCACTGGCGGTGCTTCCCTTTATACAAAACAGACAATTGCATTTGGTCCCTGAGAAACCCAGGAAGCAAAGGCCAGACCGGCCCGGCCTGGCATTCGGAGTACCTGGAACTTCTTGCAGGCTCTGCTTCTGATTGGCTTTGCCTCCCCCTCTCCTCCTGCAGGGCTGCCTTCCTCTCAGACCACCCGGGAGGAGAGGGCGGCCCAGAAGTGGGCTCTCTCGCCGGAGAGGAGCTTGGAGTCCTGCCTCCTGGCCTTTGCTCTGTGCAGAGTTCTGGGCTGGCCAGAGCCTCTGTCCTCTCCCCAGGCCTCAAGGTTGACTGGTGGCAGAATCTCTTCCCTATCATTTCCCTGGACATTCCTTACATACTTTCTCCATTAGAAAGACATTCCTTGCATAGCTCTTCTGTTAAAAAAGGAAAGCAATGGGTGTTGAAAGAAGGGAGGGTTGCCAGGGAAAGGGCAGGTGATGATTTCAGTGATTGTAGCCTATGGAAGTTGTCTGGGCAGCCGCACCTTTGACAGCACAGTAAGGTTTTCACATTTTACGTGAAGGACTCCTGCCAGTCCAGCCTTGACCACGATGACGCTGCCCTCTCACCTTCGGCCTGGCAGTAAGTACTGGCAGTGCCGGTGCCAGGATCCCCCGACCCCCAGGACCTCCTACCTCCTGCAGGCCCGCCCTGCCTGTGTCCCTGCTCCCACTGCCGGGAGTGAGCTTTAAAAGGTCAAACTAGATCCTGAAACTCAAGGACTTGAAAGCCTGGAATGATTTCCCTTTATTAGTCCAGTACCTGCTGCATGACAGGTCCTCAGCGAGGATGCAGTGCATGGAGCGGACCTGCCCAGTGACTGAGCTCTGGGGTTGGAATAAGGACCCAGGCCTCAGTGGCCCTAAAGGCTGAGTACTTTCCTCCCAGGGCACACACCTGTGGCTTGGATCAGAGGCAAGGCTTGTCTGGCCAGAGGCTGCTACGTAACGTGGGACTTGAGCCATGTTGAAGCTTTGGAATGAGGTGATTTCTTCTAGAGAATTGGTGTCTGCAGATTCACTTGGAACATTCACATCTCACATAGAGAAGCAGCCAGCCTGGGAAATGAGATGGGTTTCAATCCCTTTCCTCACTTCCTCTCCTAACAAACTCCTACTTATGCTTTAAGACTCAGCTTAGGGGTCACCTCCTCCAGGAAGCATTCCTCCTTCTCCCCAAGCTGAGTGTGACCATCTGCTCCAAGCACCTTCCTTATGGGGTATGCCAGCTTGCACCCCATTGTGTCATTCTGCAGTCGTGGGCTCCTGCCAGGGCTTGCAAACTCAGCTGCTTTGGGGGGTAAGCAGAGTACATAAATTAACCAGGTGGGCCCAGTAAGATACAACAGGCAGTGTGCAGCCTGGTCAACAAGCAGTCTTTTTTCTAGAAGGGCCAGAAGGGAGATCCAGCGTGTCCAGAGCTTCCACTTTTAAAGGAGAAGCCAGTAGACCTTTGTTTTTTTCTTAATGTAAACTGCTGATTTTCAAATGTTTCAATTCAGATTTTTAAAAAAACACCCACAGGCCAAACAAAGTAGAGCCTGTGGCAGATGGCTCCTCCCCACCCGCCCCAGCCAGCAGTTTACAAATCACCTGGTTTGCAACCATTGCACAAGCCCCTCCAGACATGATGGACTTTCTGTGCACCCAGCACCTAGCAGGGAGCTGCAGGCCATGGCAGCTTTCTGCTTACATCCTTACTGGCCTGCATGCTGCAGATGGGCAAACCCCCACCCCCACCCCCACCCACTGCCCTGCCTCTGGCAGGGTATTAACCTTTCTTCCTTTAGAATTGCTTCTTCGGCCACTTCCATGCTTTTGTGATAGGCAGCCTGCGCCTGGAAATATGATCATTTCTTAGATTCTTTTTCCCCTTCCCTCTTCCCTCTCCCACCCCCTCAACACATGTGGGCTTTTTTCTTTTTCTGGAGGAAGCCAGTCCTTTTGTGTCCTGCAGGGCCTATAGCCGTAGGTGTTTGTGGGCTGTTACTACACAGTGGCGGTTTCCACCCAGTTAGCCACCGCCGATTTCCAGCAGGGCAGCATGCATGATTTTCAGACTTCTCTGCATTCACAGTGACCCAACAGGGCAGAAGAGCCTAAAGAATCAAAGCAGCCACCGTGTGGGAGAAAGCCTCGCCCACTTTGTGCAGCTTTCCTCATCTTATTTTTCTGGGCATTGTGGAGGAACAGTTCCGTAAGGACGTGGTCGGGAGCTATAGGAGCTTCATACGTGCCTGGAACCGTGTGACGCCCTTGGGAATGAGCAAGAAGATCTGCAGAGTTTATAGTCTGGAAGATCTGGTCCTGCCTTTGGGAGATGCAGAGAGAAAGCACTGAAGCTGATAATGAAGCGTTAATGGAGCTAACACAGCATAATGTTATTTAGTATTAATAACAGCTATAATAAAGCGGCATCATAGGGACATTCAGCCCTGTATGCCTGCGTTAAGAACTTTCCCTGTATTCATTCATGTAAATAATAAATATTAACTAATTACATTTAAAAATAGCAGTTGAACAGTTAAGTTCAGTCATCTCACAGGTACTGTGTCTCATAGACGCACAGCTGTGCAGTTGAGAAGAGCATGGGGATCCCTCAGAGACACCCCCCAACCCCTGCACAAGTCCAGCAAAGGGCCACAGATTTTCCACGTGGTGACCACCACCACGGTGAGGTAGTGGTTCTCAGAGATGGGCAAGGATGCGCGAGCTGGGGAGTGAAACAACTAATGGCAAGGGAAGGCTTCAGAAAGCAGGTGACTCGGGTGGGTCTCTGGGGACTCGTGAGGGGGTAAAGGACACGCTCGGTGGGGTTTAAGCACAGTAGGACGAGATGGATTGGCCTATTACAGAGGGACTGTGAGTCTCTGTTTCTGATCTCTGAATGGTACCACGAATTCCTGCCTCTGACTGCTTGGGAGGATTTGTAGCACAAGTGATAGTGTATTACTAATAGTGGCTAACATTCTATATGAACCTGCTGCGTGAAGGGCCTCGTGCCGCCTGCCTCACTTGCATGACCCCATGTACCGCTCAGCACTACCTTTTGGAAACATTATCAACCCCAGTTTTCAAATAAAACAAACTGAGGCTCAGGGTTGGTAACTGACTTGCTCAAGTCTACACAGCTATTAAAAAATAGATTGAAATCCAGGTCAGAATGCAGAGACTGGATTTGGAACCAATACATTAACTCCAGGAACCCAGGAAATATAAATATGAGTCCTCTTACCTAGATGACATTTTTCTTTATTCCCACCCCCACTTTCTGATCCCGCTCTTCTTCAGACCCCAAAAGGGAAGGACACTTTTAACTTTGGCTACAGATTTTAGATAATATAACCCCAAGTCTCTGGTTCTAAACTAGACAATCTCAGGGTAGAGTTTGAGAGAGAAAAAGTAAGGGCTATCCCAGGTGATGTGAGTTGGAGATAGGGCTGGCAGGTTTTATTTTTTGTGTCATTAGGCTGTTTTCATTATAAATAGGAATTGGTGGTGAGGGATGTGTTGGGATGGCAACGAGATTGAATGAGCTCCAGTGAGAGGGAACCTTCTAGGCCCCTGGCCCAGCAGTCTCCTCTCTTGCTCTTTCTTTGATTTCTGAACAAGAAAAAATATGTGCAATCTTCATTTGCCCTCCTGGTCATGCTTGTCAGTGGCTTCCCCGTACCCAGCTCTGCTCTGGGCTGAGTGAGTTCCGGTGACAGTGTTCATCAGCCCTTTCCTTTATGTCCCGGGCCCCTTTTCTGCTTCTGTCTCCTCAAACTCTTTTGCCAGCCTGCCAGGTTTGAACCTCAGCTCTGTCACTAAGTAGCTGCATCAACTTCAAATCTCAATGCCTACTGTCTTTGTCTGTAAAAAATAATAGGTGGGGAATCTGAGTTCAGATGAACAAATTTAGGGCATGTATCTTGTCTTTCTCCTCAGCATTGTATCAGAAGCCCTGGGGGCTCACAGGTCCCCTGTTGGTTGGGGAGACCTGCCTTCCAGCTGGCAAAACTGCTGGGTTGGGGGTCGGGGAGGGAGGCAGGTCCAGGCCTGCTGCATACTTTACCTCTGGCTCCTTAAACCCCACGTAAACAGGAGGCTGTAGAAGCAGGCAAAATGGAAACCAGACAGGAGCACTGTGAGCCATGCAGATAGAGAATCATTTTTGCCCTGTCCGTGTTCCAGATTGCCAGTTTTCCTGGTTGAAAGTGGCCCTTAAGGTGAGAGGA
Organism: Manis pentadactyla; assembly: GCF_030020395.1. NCBI lineage: Eukaryota > Metazoa > Chordata > Mammalia > Pholidota > Manidae > Manis > Manis pentadactyla. The sequence continues at coordinate 13,696,260 of NC_080021.1, read as the reverse complement.
AGCCCTCTTGTTGACAGGGCCTCTTTCCCCCATCAGTACCCCTTTTCCCACTGTTCCCAGGAAGGAATTTCAGGGTGCTTGGGTGGGCAGACTGAGCAAGAGAGAACTCCTGGGTCACCTCTGGACGTCTTTGGCCAAGGAGTTTACCCTCATCGATAATCTAGAAAGGAACACTCTAGGTGTGGTGGGTGGAACTCAGTTCCTGTAATCGGATGGCCACAGATGCCCTCTGGCTTTAGCTTTTCTGTTCTTTAGTTCTTTGTGCAGCGAACCTACCTTCTCTTCACCTGTTTCCTCAGCTGTGGACTGAGAGGAAAGGCAAGGTTTAAGTGAGATAGTGCATGCAGTGTGACTAACTTGGTGGAGTGATAACACATGGAGAAAGTGCTCTGCACTGTCCGCCCGTCCTGGTCGCCTCCTGATGAATCGACAGTCATGTCATCCTAGGCCTCTGCCTGCCTTGCATTCCAGCCTTTAGGCCCAAATTAGGGGAGGCAGGCAGGCAGGTCCCTCTTCCAGGAGAGGGACCCATTCCATCAGCAAGATTTATGCACTCATTTATTGCATCAGGCCCAGAGCGTGGGCTTTTTACAGCTAGGAGCTCTGCCTGGCATTTTGAATCATTCTGATACTTAATGGCAGAGACCACCACAGGCCACATGTAATTATTTACATGCGTTAGAAGCACAGAGAAGATGGAAAGCATAATGGATAAAAGCAGAATCTTTCTGTTGACTTAGAGTCAGTTTGAGTTCTACCTCTGTCTTCAAAAGGCTCAGAGCTCCTGGGAGGAGTTCATCTCCTGAGGCTCAGTTTCATCTTCTGTAGAACTAGAAACTAAATAGCATCTACTGCATACTTTGCTGTGAGGCTTGAATGAGATTTCATGCGTTAAGAGCTTCCCTGGCAGGTGGCAGGTGCTCGGGGGCCCTGCTTATTACTACCCAGCCTGCATGGTACCCAGGTCCTGGGCCTCCAGCTCAGTAGGGGCTTGGCGGATACATGTTGAATGAGTGAGGGTGTTTAGTGCTTTCCATTTTGAAAAGCCCACTAAATGTGTTTCTTCATTTTTAGATTCCTAGCTTTGGAGTCTTGGGAATCCAGATTTATGCCCTGTCTCTGCCAAGTGACGCTGATTGCTTCCCTCCTCTTTGACCTGCTTTCATATTTAATCTGGAGTATTTAATTCTTAAATAGTCTAGGTGGTCAGTATTGATTTCCTCATTTTATAGATGGGGAAACGGAGGCAGAGAGGTATATGACTTTCCACGGTCACAGCTCATAAGTATTAGAGCCAGAGCCAAGATTTGAAGCCTGGCAGCCTAGTTTTAGGACCCATGTGTCTTAACTCCTGCCCTGAGGTGACTGGTACCTCAGGGGCTCCACGGTTGATTGAGATGCACAAGGCGGAAGAGCCTGGGGGCACCTGCGGGAAGGTTGTTAAGGGCGCTCTCTGCCGGTGGGAGTGCGGCTCAGGGGAGCTCGGGAGCCACAACGTGAGCTGAAGCGTTGGGGGTGGGATCAGAACATAGTAGCCCTTTGTCCTTGTACCACAGACCATATCGGGTCCCATCTGGCAGCTCCAAGGAACGTCCACATTCTTTGGTCCTTCTGGAATGTCACTGGATCCAGTCTGGGTCTAGGGGTGGGGCCAAGCATTCGGTGTGGTTCCTCCCAAGGGTTTTGTCCTTTGTCCTCAGATCCTCCTGCTTGGGGATGGCTCCTCCTGTAGATGATCAGTGCAGGTTCACGTCCAGTCCGCTGTCTGTACTCTGCTGCTCCTGCAGACCTGACCCACCTGGGGAACGGCTGCCTCTGGGCAGGTCGACACTAATCCGTGAGAGTGGATTAACGCAGACTCACTCCTTTCCTCCAGTAGGACCTGGGGCCCAGCCACACTCCCTCCCGGCCAACAAACTGATAGCTGGGGAGTCGCACTCCTCTCTTCCCAGATTGACAGTGTGGTTTTCATTCTGGGAGGAATAAATTAATGCTTTTTAAAGATGAGAATGTCTCCCAGCTGTTGAGTGGTTTAAACTTCCAGATGTTCCTCTGCGCAGGAAGCGGAGAAGGGTGCACTACTGGATCTCTCTTAAAAGTCGATGCCCAGAGTGGTTCATTATATTTCAATGACTTGCCTGTGTTGCCCCGGGGAGGTGTAGTATTTCCCTCTAGGGAAGGAGGCACCCTTTTGCTAGAGTGACCTAGGTGAAACATTTTGCAAATGCATAGTGAATGAGGACAAACGAACTGGATTTGTAGGTAGAACAACTGAGTTCTGCTTCATGCTGGCTGTGTGGCTCTGGGCCTCTGGGCAGAGCAGATGGACTCTCTGAGCCTCAGTTTCTAAAGCTCTAAACTGGGGGTGCTTTTTGGTAACTAGGGAAAGCATTGCTGTCTGGAATGACAAAGCGGTGTGAAGATGTTAGCTCTTAATGGTCAATGAAAGGTTGTTAAACAATCAAAGAAGAGATTAGATCACCCTGACTTAAGGTAGGGATATGAAGGCCCAGAGAGGTTGGGGCTTATTCAAGCGATAGCTGGATTTTGATGTCCAGCATGATAGCTAGTGTGTGGCTGTGGAAAAGTCTGAATTGCAATGTGCTATAAATATAAAATATTGCAGTGGGTCACCTAAGAAAGGAACCCAAGTTAAAAGGGGCTGGCAGTTGGGCATAGCGTCTGCCCTGGAAATTACATGGAGAGCTGAGGAAGAATTTTGAGCCAGAAAGTGACATGATTGGATTTGGGGTCACTTCATTACAGCTACTTTGAGGAGGTTGTATTGGAGGCAGGGCCAAGGACCCAGTGGCAGGAAGACCAAGAGAAGGAAGAGCACTATTTCCAAAGCCCATTTAATTTTTTTTTTTTTCAACTAAAAGTCTTTATATTCAATGTGGCATGTATAATACCATCCCACATCTGTCATCCTGTCTTGGTGTGTCCGCATAGGTAAGACGCTTGGAATGATAAGCCCCTGAAAGTTGTGGGGATTTGGGGTTGGTGGGGAAGCTTATTGCTAACAGGCTACTGGCCTGCCCCACTGACAGCGAATGCATATGGAGGCAGAGCTCTTCAAACATATAGAAGAGAGAGGGACGTGAACACTAAAGTAGGCAGCTCCTGCTCATAGTATGTGTGAATTCAGTCTAACAGCTTTTTAAAAGAATTGGCTTTTTAATCAAAGTAATACATGTGCATATTTAAAATCAAATGGAGAAGGCTTATATGGAAAGCCTATGTTATCTCCCTCTTCCTGCCTGCATTCTGTCCTGTTCCCAGCGTGAATGGGGTGGGGTCAGTCTGTACAGAAGAGGCTCGGCTGCCCTCTCTCCACTGGCTTAGACCTTAGCTGGGCTCACCCCTGCAGAGCTGTAGAGAGCAGCATGCCTGCCTATCTTTTCCTCACCCACTTCCCTTATCTAGCATGTATTTTCATGTTGGTAAGGTGGGTACCATCCACGTTCTCGCTTACATCCTTAATTCAGACTTCGGTGCTCTATCTGCAGCATTCATTCTGAAAGTTGAAACATTGGTAAACAGTGTTTACATGAGTATGCCTTTCTGGACAGACTCTGTCCTGGGATTTTGAGTCACCTCTTCCTTGTGAACTATTTGCTTTATCCTGAGAGCAGTTGCTTTTGAACTCTCAGCTCCATCAAGGTACCCCAATGTTTCCTCGGATCACCTTCTTGGGGACCCCATAGAACCTCTTGTGCCCCTTTATTCTGGTTACCATGGACCTGTTGCCGGGTTCCTGGGACTTCCCTTCTCTGCTCTCCATGGCTTTTCTGGGCTTGAGCCACTTTTTACTGGATTCCCCCATCAATCTCTTTCCAAGTTGCTCCCTTGTTTTGCAGATTGTGTGATTTATTAGGTACATAATCTGAAACTAAGTAACAACTTCTCAGTCTCATATTATGCCTGTTCATTTTATCCAGGAACATGGATCATCATTTCTTTTAAATAATGCTTATCTTTATAAGGGTGTTTTTCCTTGTAGGAAGTTTAGGAAATGTTAAGTTGCTCCCTTGTTTTGCAGATTGTGTATTTTATTAGGCACATAATCTGAAACTACGTATAACTTCTTCTTAGTCACATATTACACCTGTTCATTTTATCGAGGAACATGGATCATCATTTCTTTCAAATAATGCTTATCTTTATAAGGGTATTTTTCCTTGTAGTAAATTTAAGAAATGTTAAGAATATAAGGAAGAAAATACAGTTAACACATTTTGCTGTATTTCCAATCTTTCTTCTTTGCATATTTCTTTTAAGTTTGAGATCACCTAATGTTGACAGTTTTATTGGATTTTTCTCTTACTGTAATAGAAGTACTTCCACATGGAGTTAAAAGCAGGCTTTTAAGTATCATTTGAAAGCAACATAAGGTTGTATCATCCCATTGCAATGATAATTTGTCATTTTCCCAATTTTGCCTTTAAATTTGAGTATTAAGAATATTTGTTATATTTTTCTTTCACACCAGTGCTGAGTGTTTTTGTATGTGTGTGTGTGTGTATATATATGTGTGCGTGTACATGTGCAAATAAACTTGTCTCCATCCTTCAGATTTCCTTAGGAAAGATTTCTGGAAGAAGAATGACCAAATCAAATTCTAGACATTTCTCAGGCTCTTGATGCCTGTTAAGGGGCTTTCCCATTTAGTTTTGTCAGACATTTTCCCTGTATGGAGTTGCTTTCTTGTTAAACTGGGATTTGGGGGCCAGGTTGATGTGGGTCTTGCTGTGGGGAAGGAAATAGCTCTCTGCGGGGTTTGGGTTTCTCTTCCCTACTGCGCTTTGCTGCTCAGTTGTAGGACTGCAGTGAAATGTGTGCCCTGAGGGTGGAAAGAATCCTGGCTTGAGCCTGAGGACCAGTCATGGTCGTCTCACCTGAGAACTTTGGAAGGTCACTCAGTTTCTGTCAGCCTTCCTCTCATTGCTTAAGGGTAGATTATGACCTCCAGTTTAGGGTTGCTGGGGCTTAAATGAGCTAATAGAAATCTGAGTGCTAAGGAGGGCACTACCATATTCCATTTTGGGGATGCTTTTGTGGGAATCAAAAGCATAGGTCTTGGGTGCAAAACCCGAGAGCTTAGGTTCTGCCTATGTATGACATGTTTTGGCTGGGTGTGTATTCCTTGTGGTCATTCAGCTCACTGGGGATAAATGCCTATGTCACATGGCCTGCAGAAATTCCATTAGGTACGGTACCCCCAAAACAATGACCATGAGAAAAGTGCATTTGCATCCTGATTACCTGCCACTTACTACCTGCCTGGGGCAGGTGCTTTGCTTCCTGGACCTTAGTTTCTTTTCCTATAAAATGAGGATACTACTGCCAGGCCTTACCTCCTAAGGTGCTTGTGATGGATGAGGTGGTGTCTGGGACTTGATTGGCCCAGTGCCCGAGCCTGGGCAGTGCTCAGTCAAGGTGGGCTGTTGGCGCTGGTGCCCTCCAGCAGACCTCACGGGCCCCTGGGCTGAGTCAGGCCAACCTACAGGGTAGCTTCGCAAGCTGGTTGCCTATGGCTTTTGGCAGGTAGGTTCTTACTTTGGACTCTTCAGAGTCCAGAAAGGGACCCATCCAACTTTATCATTTGACAGATGACAAAGTCAGACTCCAGATGGTGAGTCATTCTTTTGGAATTTTCTCACTGTTCCCATTTATGTGTAAAGGGAAGAATGCATACACACCCAAGCAGATAGGCACAGACTAGATCTGGAAAGATGCACAAATAAAATGCTGTGAAGGGGACTGGTGGCGTCTTCTGCGGCACAGGAGAGGAAGCTCAGTATTGACTCTGTGACTCTTCTCATTCCACTGGAAATTTTTACCAGGTGCATGTATTAATCAATAAGCAATAAGCTCTTCAAAACCCACCAGGTAGTAATAGATCTTTGATTGCTGTCCTGCTTGCTTCCCAATGCGTAAGAAGCCCTAGGAGTGTTCACAAATCTGTGTGTGTTCTAGCTGTCCATCTGAGTCCCAGCTGGAGTACTTCCTTTCCACTACACAGAATGCCTCCCACCTCCTTCTGGCCTCCCTCTCTGCCTCCCAGATTCTACCAACCTAAGTCTGGAGTCCTAGACACCCATCCTCTGGTTCTCAGGCAGCTGTGACACCCTCTAGGGGGCCTGTCTGCGGGCGCCTTGGGCCTAACTGAGCAGGCCTGAGGCTGGAGGCTGTGGCCTCTTCCTTCACAGCCCCCTTTCTGGCCCAGGCACCACCCAGTGCAGAAGGCAGAGTCTGTGCAGTCTGTCCCCTATCCTCCTTTGAACCAGGGCCTGTTCCAAGAATCTCAGGGCTGCTCTGCTTGCATGGAAGGATTGAGCTGCTCCCCCAGGCCCCATGCACAGAGTTGGCAGCTCCCTGGAAAAGTTTCTTTCCCCCTTTCTTTCTGGCACAAAGGGTGGATTCTCTGCCCTGCCCAGACTATGCATCCCAGGGGTCATTTGAGTTAAGTCCTGAGGGAGCATATTGCTCTGCAGCCTCAGCAGAGGGCAGAGGCAGAAAGCCCGAAACCCTCATCTTCCTCCCTCCCAAATGTCTTTGATCTTCATCCTGGCTGAGTCTCCCTCCCCCCATCTCCACCAGCCCATCTGTCACAGTTGGTGAGCCAGGCTGTTAGCACCGAGTTTTTCTCTCTTTGGAACAACCATCGTTAATGGTGAGCAACTTTTTCTAACCAGTGACCAATTCAGCAATCATAAAAGTGTTTATAGGCCCCCTTTTTGTTTTTTCATCCAAAGAGAAAATAGCCATATTGATTCCCTGGCTGGGAGTGAGCAGCGCGGTAGCATATCTTCTCACTACTTGGCTTGTCTGCTTTATTAGAATGAAGTCCATTACGAAGATGTTCCAGGGCTTTCTGGCCCGCAACACCTGGGCACATTTCAGCAGAGCAGAGCCAGCTTTCTCCTCTGTTCATTCTCCAGGTAGACAGACCTCTGACCAAGGACATCTTACTGTTTATCTAGTTCCTCATTGTACTGATGACAGCGACCAAGGCCCAGAGTGGGTGTGACATTCCGGAGAGGGAGCCTCTAAGATTCTGGATAGTTAAGACTCATTATTATTGCTAACGACAACAATAGCTCCATCACCAATAACAATAATAATAATCTGAAGAAGCAGCAGAAGCAGCCACAAAGTGTGGGCGTTTAGTGTTCAGCTGGGACGGGGAAGCCTGGTGGCGTCTCATGTCTCCCGCATGGCAGCACAAACTCTCTGATGTTTGTAGTTCTCCTTGGCCCGGGAACGTATTTTGAAATGTAAATGATAAAGCAAACAAACCCTGTTTTCATTGAAGCTTTAGAAAACTTGCGTGCAACCTCTCCACCGTGGTTTTGGAGCCAAGACAGGCCAAGTTTCCCTTTCCCGGTGGGGAGAGAGGAGCCCTAAGGACAGTCCCTCCGTAGAGTGAATGAGTACATTCAACTTGATGAAGCTCGGCGAATTAGCGAAAGGTGGGCGCATGTCTGACCCAAGTCACCCTTTTATGTGTGTGTTTGTGGCCAATTTGTCTTTGCTCGAAATGGAAAACTGACAAGATGGGCTATTTTTTGCTGTTAAAAATAATTATACGCCAGATGCCATTCCAAGTTCTGCGCCTCAAGCAGTTAAAGATTTTTGGATCTTTTGCCCAGAATTCCTGTTCAGAAGGTAAGCTTGTTAGCATCTGAGCCAAGTATAATAATAATGATTCAGGTCAGGGATTACAAAGGACTCTGTGATGAGCAAAAAACCAATTACTGCATATTGCATATAATGAAACCTTTTACATGTATATGTGTAGGAGATGGGTGGTCCCAACCACAGAAATTGGGGTTACCACTGCAGAATTAAACCTCCATCGTCTGTAAGTTTGTTCTTGGAAGGGGTTGGTAGCCAGTTCCGCTCTCCCTGGTAGCCAGAGCTTCCCGGTAAACCTTTAAGCCAGTGAGGCCTTCAGGGGTTGGCTTTGTATTCCTCCTTTTGTAATGCATTCTATAACAAGAGGGTGACTCCTCAGCCCAGTGTAAAGAGCTTATTTTCTGGAGTCGGACTTGGTTCGGCTCTCAGTTCTGCCACTTACTAGTGCGAACGGGGAGCAAGGCTCATCTGTTTCCCATCTGCAGAGTGAGAAAAAGAATTCTGCCTTTGCAGACTGGGAACATGGACCAGAGAGACGATTTCTAAGATGCTGCCTTAGTTTCCTAGGGCTGCTGTAACAAATCGCCACAAACCTGGTGGCTTCCAACAATGGGTACTTATATTCTCCCACGGTTTGGGAGGCCAGAAGTCCAAAATCAAGGTGTCAGCCGGGCCATGCTCTTCCAACGGCTCTGGGGAAGAATCTTTCCTCGCCTCTTTGGCTTCTGGTGGTTGCTGAAAATTCTTGGTGTTCCTTGGCTTGTGGTTGCCTCGTTCCAGTTTCTGCCTCCACTGTCACATGGCCCTCTTCCTGGGTGTGTCTCGGTGTCCTGTCCTCTTCCTATAAGGACCCCAGTCACTGGATTTAGAGCTCAGCCTCATCTGGTTTGACCTCATCTTAACAAATTACTCCACAAAGATCCTTTTTCCAAATAAGGTCACATTCTGAGGTTCTGCGAACATGTGAATTTTGAGGGGATACTATTCAACCCAGAAGAGATGCCTAGCATGTTATTGCAGATAACATCCTAGCAGCACTGGTATTTTTATGATTGTCACTTATCAGAGGTAAGGAGAGATATTTCTCAAGTAAGACGGGAACAAGCCTGGTTATTTGGGGAACAGAAGAAGGGCCAGATGGCAGAAGCAAAGGGGGCAGTTGGACTGGCAGTTGGAGAGAAGGCAGGATGGGATCAAGCAACTGGCTCTGTGGAGGGGTGGCCGTGGCCGGAGAGGCCATGTTGCTTTGTTACAGGTGAGAGTGATGGCAGCTTGGTGGGGGTGGTGGCCAAGCAAGCGGAGAGAAGAGGGTACATTCTAGGTTCTCTGATCCCTTGTGTGTTCTCTAAGTCACTTTGGCCATGGTCTCTATGTTGCTGTGTCACCATGGATGATGAATGTCACTTACGTTGAGAAGAACAAGGAGAAAATGGAATGTTTAGTGTCTGGAAGTAGGTCAGACGCCAAGCCCTGTGAAGCAATTTGTATTTTATGGCCTCTGTACAAGAGTCCTGGCTCACTTATTTGCCAGTTGCACGTAACCCCTTGGCCCCTCCTGAGCCCAAGAGAATAAATGGGCTAGTGCGGCAAGTGCTCTGGAGGGATTCAGTCAGGTGCCCTGGGCAGCAAGCAGGCGTGAGGCATTGCCCGCATTCTTCTGAAACTGGAATGCGGCTGCAATGACAGTGGCTCCAGGGGAGTGGGGCCTCCCTTCCCTTCTCCTCCTGCTCCAGCACCATTGACTGGGTGGTGCCAGTTGCCTTCTGCTTGCTTGGCCCCTGCCAGACGGTATAAGGGGACACCAACCCCCTCGAGGACCATGTGGACCTCGGTGTCACACAGATTGTAGGGGTTTGGGTCCATCTGGCCCTAGAGGGATGTGAAGACAGTCCCCAGGGGATCCACTGTATGTTAGTTAATGTTATCAGTCATTTAATCCAGTGCTTTTCAACTTTAATGGATTTGAAACCATGTGGAGGGCTTGTTAAAATCCAGTTAAAATAAAATCCACACCCAGAGGTTTAGCGTGAGGCCTGAGAATTGCATCTCTATTAAGCTCACAAATGTTGCCAAAATTTAAGAACTTTTATCTCATTTTGAGTATCACAATCCATTCTCCCTCCAGAGTCCCTCCACTTCTGCCTCCAATGTTCCCATTCCAGTCCAGACCACAACCATCTTTCACTGCCCATAATGTAGTACCTGTCTAACTGGTCTCCTGCTTCCACTGTAGGCCATTTACAGCCCATCTACACATTAGCCAGCAGAGTCCTGTGACATCTGCTTAAACTCTCCCCAGGCTTCCCATGGCAACTCTGCCTGGGTGGCCTGTCCTTGCCTGCCTCCCAGCCTCATTAAATTGCCCTCCCATCCAGCACCCTGACAATCGGTTGGTTCCCCAACACCCTACTCTATGTGCCACAGGACCTTTGCACTTGCTGGTGCCTCCCCCTGAAACACACTTCCCACAGCCCTTTGAAAGGTTGGTTCCTTCTTGTCCCAACTTTAATCGCCTCCTCAGGCGACTCCATCTAAGAGGCTCTGTCCCTGTCCTCCATTATTCTGAATTACCTGATGCTTTGATTTGCATTGTGGCACCAATCACAATCTGGAAAAAAAAAAGAAAAATTGATTTGTTTTGCTTCTTGTTTTTGGTATGGCTCCTCAATTAGAGGATAGAAGCTGCGACTTTGTCCTTGTTCTCTGTGTTGTCTGATGCTTAGTGGATGGTTAATAAATATCCTTGAAGGAGTGAGAAATGAATGGATGCTTGAGTGCAGACTGTAGAGGGTCAAGGCTGAACCCCCATGGTCTGTCGTTTGGAGTGACTGCAGTTGAAGCCCTTTCATCGTAGAAGAACAGAATCCCCCTGCTGGAACAGACCAGAGCCAGACAGTGCCAGTAGTAATGCTAATTGCTAATGGTAAAATAATGAGAGCTTTCTGAGAGCTCACCACATGCCAGGCTCTACTTTATGTGCATTAAATCTCCATTTTCCTAACCCAGAGAGGTTAAGATACTATCCCTCAGAGAGGGAATAGAAGAATCTGGGTTCAGGCCTGAGCACCATGTCTTCTGAGGCTTCCAGCTGAACTCTTCCTGCACTGTATTGGAGGCTGTGGTGGGAGTTAGGGAGGGCGAGGCCAGTGGTCCCCTCACTTGCTCCCATTTTACAAAGTTCCCATGTCAGCAGTGGCAGCGAGCTCCTCTGGGTGGATGGGCAGTGGGCATGGGTGGTTCTGGTTACAGTTCATCTTCACTGGCCTGTCCCACACCGGAGGATATGGACCCAAGTCCATGGAGCCAAAAGCCAGGCCTCTTAAGGGTGAGTTATTTGCCTGGCACATGTCAGAGCTCTTTGGGGGTCTTGCTGCATTTCACAGCTGACAAACACCCCCCTGTCCTGGTCAGCCATGGTGACTACCTGGTGCCTGCGGCTGGCCGTGGATGAACGGACTATGGCGATGAGTACTGGGTGTCTGGCTGTGACACCAGGTGGCAGGGCCTTGCTGGTGAAGGACTGTGGGCTTCAAGCAACACTTTTCAACCTTGGAAGAATGAAAAAAGCTTGGGGGAGAACCTAAGCTGCTACCCCTGACGTTTCGTCATTTAACTTTATGTATTTTTGAATTCTGGAAATAAAGGGGAGCTTCAGAAACCGTAATGGCTTTGTGAACTATTGCTGTTGGAAAGTGGACTTTTGAAAAAATTCCCTTGATGTATTGTTTTTAGGAGGCTGTAGGATAACTTCAGGGTATATTATTACTGTCTAATTTCTTGGGTTTCCCATGTCAATTGTTTTATTAAAGAGGAGAAGAGGATTAATACTGATCAAGCACCTCCTGTATTGTTCCTTTCCCTTTGTTAGCTTATACCGAGTGACCCTGTGAACAGGGACCGTGGGGTCCCTGCCTTACAGATGAGGGAAGCCCGGGAGAGGGATTTGCTCGTAGCCAGGAATTCAAGCCCTGGCCCAGCATTCATAAGCTTGGGGCTGCCAGAGATGGTGGATCCATGTACTGCTTCCAGGGCTTTGTTTTGGGTGGGGTTGTGGATATCAGATGCAATTTGAAAGGAGTGTGCCTCTTTATGAATTTAAAATATATATATGTACGTATGCTACATATGTAATTATACACATCATCCAAGCTGCGTGGAGAGTGAGGTTGGTCCTTCCCAAAGCAGCTGTCTAGGGAGGCTGCAGACGGATGCCACAGGTGTGGCCTGTGCTCAGAAAGTGTTGGCAACATGTAATTTGAAGGTTTGCCATTTGGAAGACTGTTGAGGAATTAAAACAAGTGACTCAGCTCAAACCATCTGGAGTCAAAACCGAGCTCTGCCTCTGATGATAACAGTAACAATAATTGCTCCTGTTTGTTGAGTGCTTGCTACCTGCCAGGTGCTATTCTGTGCTCTTTCTGCTGATTAACCCATTCCGTCTTCCTGCCGCCTTATGTTCTAAGTGCTGTCGTTACCGTCCCCATTTTACGGATGAAGACTCTGAGGCACAGAGAGGTCGACTAATCTGGCCCAAGGTCACCCAGGTGATAAAAGGCAAAGCTGAGACTTGAGCCCAGGTGATGAGGCCCCACAGGCCAGGAGCTGACCTGCTCAGTTAAAATGCCGAGGACGGGCCCGCTGTTTTTGCAGGTCTCATAAACAGGCTGGGAAGGTCCAGCGCAAAGTAGGGTTTGCTCATTTAAGGAACATTCCCGAGTGTCTTGGTGGTTTGCCAGACACTGTGTTAAGTGAGACAGTTAGAAAGAGAAATGAAAAGGGATTCCTGTCATAGGCTGTGTTACTGTCAATATCTGCCCCTTCCTGTGGATGGGGATGCTTCCCTCCGCCTCGAGGTGAGGCCAGGCCATGTGACCTGCTCTGGCCAATGAGGCATGTCTCTTCCAGGTGGAGGCTTTAAGGCCGTGGAATGGCAGGTGGAGGGTCCAGATGGCAGCTGCTCTGGCAGCCTGGGTCCCAGAATGAGGAGGACCCTGCTGAGCAGAGGCCCCCGTGGGCCTGCAATGGGTGGAGGTGTAGCATGAGTGCAAATTAAACCTGGATGTTGCAGCCACTGTGATCTCAGCATAAGGCACCTTTCCCCAGTCTCACAGCTGCTCTCACAAATCATGGTCAAGTGAGGTGCTCTATGAATGTTTTTACAGTAGGATCATCATTGGGACAGATGTTTGAACTCCCTGAAGTGACGGCATATATTTAAAACCACACATGTGCACACACAATGCTGTTACCTTATGTACTACCATGATGCCTTGCATGGTAACGCCACCTCTGTCCACAGTGTGGGGGACACCTCCCAGTAGGAAAAAGTCATCTTTTCCTTAAAAGGCAGGTTTCTCAAACTCGTAAAGTATCTGCCCAAAAGATTACAGAAATAGGTCCTCGGGAGTAACTAAATATATTTAATGTTTTTCTAGCTTGGAACTCGATTCCCACTCCACCCCACATATGCATGCCATCAATAAGGTATCAGAAACTTACCCCAGCGTTTACTCTTAAGAAACATAATGATAGCTTCTATTTTTTTCTTTTGTGTGTTTTTGCTCTGTGCCAGGCCTTTAACTTACAGAATTTCCAATCTTCATGGTAATCCTGGAAAAACTAAAGGTGATTCTCTCCATTTCATAGATGAGGAAGCTGAAGCCTCAGAAATGTACAATACCTTGCCCAAGGTCATGTGTGAGTAGCTAAGAAATCATTTGAAGACAGCATACCTGACTCCAGTCCCTCCTATTTCTCTGGTAGTCCTTTGAAGCTAGCACAGCAAACAGAGTAATCTAAGCACCCACTTAATTTTTTTATTAAGGTATCACTGATATACAATCTTATGCTCAGATTTCACATGAGCAACATTGTGGTTGCTACATTCCCCCAATTATCAAGTCTCCACCATATACCCCATTACCGTCACTGTCCATCGGCATAGTAAGCTTCTCTGTAAGCACTCACTTTAAATCAGATGGCCACACAGGCTACCTGCAAGCCTGCTGAGGTTTGCACACCTCTCAAGTCAGCTGGCTAGTGGAGGGCGCAGATGGTGGGGAGAGCAGTTTGTGCATGCAGACCCCAGGAGGGCTTTTACAGTCGGGCAAGCTGAGTGTCTGAGCACAGCTGGCGAATCTGCAGTGATGTTCAGGCTCCAGGTCTGGATGTGGACCCTCCGAGGTGGGGTCTGCCTGAGCAGGCCAGAACTGGAACATGCTCTTTTGAGTGGGGACTGCAATGTTGTTGTGTTTAACCACTGTATATTTCTAGCATCTAGAAGAGAACCTGGCACTTAGGAGGCCTCTGTAAATTCGTGTTGAACCTGTGATGGCCATAGCTAACCACCTCTACCTTTTAAATGTCTGTTTTAAGAAATTCATTTAGCAAGGACAGGACACTCATGTGTGGTTCTGCTCTAGGTATGAGGAACCTAAGAGCAAGTGAAACAAAGTCTGTGCTCTGATGGAGATTAAATCTGTAAGGGGAAGGAGTTGGGGTATATTAGGAAGTAATTTGTACTGTGGAGAAACATAAAGCTGAGAGAGGGTTTCTAGGGGTCAGGGTTCAGAACCACGAAGTCGGGGAACGATCCAGGCAGTGGCGGCTGGGGGGCGTGGGGGAAGCGATTAGGCAGAGGACGCTGAACAAACCCAGTTCCGTCGAGAGGTGGTTGGATGACTCAGGTCCCAGCAGCTCTGCTGCAGAGGGTTGAATGAAGGCGCCAGAGGTGGAAGGTTAAGGAACCAAGGTGGGGCATCATGCCAGTCTGGCCCTGGAAAGAGGGGAGGAAATAGTGTTGCTGAAGCCTGGGAGGAGGGGCCGCTTGGCAGACCTGGGGTGTGAAGGGACCCAGCCCCTGCCACGTGGAGGGAGTCCCATAATTCCTCTCCAGATCTCCTCCGTCTGCTGTCCTCTGACTTCCTACTGCTGCATCCCACTGGCTGAACTCTGACAGCCAGGGCACTGGGGCCCACTGATGGAGCCCACAGGCGTCTCTGAGCTGGGCACGGAACAGAGTGGAGGAGTCAGGCCTGGGTTGGGGCTGGGGAAGAGGGCATCAGAGGATAACCAGAGGGTGAGGAGGTTCCGTGGCTGGAGGGGAGTGAGCAGGTCAGGGAGAGGAGGGACACTCACCAAGGGAGGCCTTGGGCTGTGTTTGGGGGACGTGGGAAGCCAGTGGAGGGTTGGGGCAGGTGTAGCTAAGTACAGACATTACCATCAGGATAGGTTTCTCTCTATGGTGGGTGTGGACAGCGGCCCCTTAGGATAACTTAAGGAAAAGGGCCTCCTTAACCCCCTCGATGAGCGTCTGTCTGGTCTGCTGAGCGTCTGTCTGGTCTGCTGAGCGTCTGTCTGGTCTGCGTGCCATGTGCCTGCCGGCTGTCAATGACAGGAAAGAGAAAGGAGCAGTGCCTCTCGACAGAGGATATTCTGGGACTCTTGATAATCAGATCCCATTGTAAAGTCATGCTTTGAGTTACAGCATTGTAATCTTTGTTCCAGTGGAAAACTTTTACAGACGTCCCCAGCGAGCCCAGAATCCTGTTTGGTTCTCAGTAGGCCTTAAAATAGTGTAGGATGCTGGGTGCCAGGCTCTGAAGGGGCAAAGGTCAGGTGCTCAGGACTGTGGCCACACCTTGGTGGGACAGCCCTGGCCACGGGGACTCTTGCCACTCATACCTGTGCTTTGCAGAGCAGGGCACACAAAGCCTTTCTCCTCTGGTTGACTTCCCTGAAGAGGGGGCACTGAACTGGCCTTGTTCACATGGAGGCTGGTCCAGCCCAGCCAGGATATGAAATGTTGCCTGGCTTCTTCTCAGGCCAAACTCGCCAAGTCCCTCATGGTGAGCTGGTTCTCACAGGATGCCCAGGGGAGGGAAGGCCCACTTGTGGGTCTTGGGTCCATCTTGAGTACACTAGTGAGTGAGGAGGGAGGGCTGGGGCTCGAACACTCCGGTTCTATCCTGAGACCAAGTGGACTAGAAACGCTTTGCTGCCAGGAATCCTCTTTTTTACCTTTGTATCTCTCAAAACTTGCTTTGGGAATGGATGGTTTGGGATAAAGTGCTTCATGCCTTTGACTATCAATCTCTACTCCTATAAAATGGGACGATATCTATCAAAGAGCTTTGGGAATGAGACAAGGTGCCTGGTGTACAGTACCTGCTCAGTAAAGCCCCTTTCAAATCAGAACTGGATCTTTATCCATCCCTCACTGGCCAGGAGGAAAGGGAGGCAGAGACCACTAGCCAGCATCTGATAGGAGACTAGATGAGAAGGCAAGAGGCTAAGTACTGTGTCTGGGGTGGGATTCATGTGAAACCCAGGTCTTGACACCAGACCCTGTGTCACCACAGCAACAGTTCCATGCATTATCATCTGACCAAAGAGATGTACACCTGCATTTTAATTTGCAAAGGCATGTTAGTGCATTTTTACATTATTTTTAGATGGATTATTAGTTATTATTATATTGGTCATTTGTTCTCATTACTATTTGTTATTTTGTTTTTATTACATTTTAAGTTGTATGATACTTTAAAACTTTTGTGGGAGTAGTTTATTTTAGAGCCCTAGAATTTTATTCCTTTCCTATTACCATTTATCCACTTTGGGTTTTTGAAGACAAAGGCTAAAAAACTGTTCCATGCTTTGACAGGATTCTGCACTGAGTTTGAAAATGCCTCCTGGGCAGCAATTCTGGATTCTTCCCGGAAAGGCATGTCTCTGAGGCTCAGGTGCTGCTCACAGGTCCAGTCCCAGTCTCCCAAAGGTCATTTGTCCTCTCCTTCCAGAAAGGGCAAGGCCGGGCTCTCAGTAACTGGTGTCCATGAGCCATTCCTTTTGCTTCAGAAAAGACCCAGTTTGTCTCTGAGCTGAATAATCAATCTTAGGACACTGGCATCGTGACCCAGCTTGGCCACCAGCAAGTTGTGGAACCCCTCAGTCCTTCAGTGCATACCAAGGGCAGCTGGGCAGGGTGGCCTCCAGGGGTCTGTGCAGTTCCAGACTTCCTAGAGTTTGTGCAGTGCAGGGCAGGTCTCCTTAGACTTAGAGGGCCAGATCAGAAACCTCTGTCTGGAACCTTCAGTCATATGCCACAGTAAGTCCCTGAGCCTCCTCATCGGCTGGAGCGACAGGCAGGACCTTACCCACCACTCAGGGTGGCTGTGAGGATGAAAAGAGGTTGATGCAGTCAGAAGAGGTTTGCCATGGACCAGGTGTTTATAAGTCAAACACTTGTAGGTGACATTTGCTTTTATATACGAAGTTGGAATCCCTTACCTTCCTGGGCAGACGAGATGTGCTCATGTGGAACTTGGCGTGGATTCCTTGAGAGAAGCCTCTTTCTTCCCCAAGTGTGGTCTCGAGGGCCATGCCTTCTGAAGCTGCTAAATCCTGGGCAGGGGATTTTTGATATTCTTCATGGTTCCTTTGGGGAGCTGCCTGGCTTTTGAATTATTGATGTCTGTTTGCATTATTTAAAAGCTCTGTTTGCATTAGTTAGCTGAATTTGGTGCCCATGAAAATGGGAAAGCTTCCTGGGAAAGTGTTCCTGATTACAGCCTGCGGAAAGGCCTGAAAAAACAGGTGAAGAGGGCTGAGGCCACTTTCATCTGAGTGTCTGTGCTCTTTGGTGCTCATGCTACACACAAAGGGCTTGTTTTTCTCCTTTCTGCCCATGGGGCCTTCTGAATTCAGCTCTCCTCCTCCCATGCTTCCAAAACTCAACCCTCCTGCAATCTGTAATCCTCTTCTGTTCTTAAAGATGCAATTGAGGTGCCGCCTCCCCAGGAAGTACCCCCTGACTTCCAGACTTAGGACAGGCTGCCAGAGCTCCTGTGTTAACTGTGAGCAGAGTCCTTCTCCACTTACATCAGAATGGCTCATCCACTAGACTGAACTTCTTGGGGTTGAACCTGTGTTTTATTTGCATCTCACCGCCTGGGACAGTGCCTAGAACCTAGCAGGTGGTCTTTCTGGGTTTCTTAAAAGAGGTGGGATTGGAAGGAAGCCCTTGGTTGGTCCAGCACGCGTGTGGGGAGGGTGTGTGGTGTGGGGGAATGGCCCCAGGAGGCTGAAGCGAAGGCTTTGTTGTGGGTGCTGAGAAGTAGCTCTCCAGAGTGAGGGCTGCTGGGGACTGAGCTTAGAGAGGGAGCCTAAGGCTAGCGTACTGATGCCTTAGTAGCCTGCGTGAAGAGTGTGGTCTTCAGGGAAAAGACAGACCCTTAGGGCTTTTGAAGACATCTCCAGGTAGCAAGGTTGTCTCTTTGGAAGGCTGGTTGGGGTGAAGGGAGAGGGTGAAGCAGGGAGGAGGGAGGTCTGGAAGCACTGGAGCGCCGGGACCAGGTGTGTGCTGGGAGAGAGAGGAACAGGTGGACAAAGATAGGGTTTGAGTCTGGAAATTCAGAGTGCCAGCCCTTAACTCTCGGCATATATACAGCCGACCCGACATTGCCGTCCTCCACCTGCCGGATGAGGTTGGGCAAGCGACAGGACCCCGGGCAGTCTAGAAGCTCTCAGGAGCAGAAATAGTTCATTAGATGCGCTGATGAACTGGGCAGGGTGTCTCTGGTCCTGCGGAGGATTCTTAGTAGACCAGAGGTACTTCCAGAACTGAATGTTCTGTTTCCCCATGTACGGCCCAAGGCCTGCTGCAGATGTGTAAGTGCAAGAGAGGTTTCCAGAAGGGTCATGTCTCTAGCATCAGTGATTTTCTCTCAAGAACACAACTTGAGGAAAGGTCACTCCTGTTTGTTGAAGTGTCATCCAACCTGAGCTTCTGGAAGGTCCTGCGGTCCCTGGGGCCCAGGCAGGGCTGCGCTGGCCCCTGTCAACCTGGTCCGTTATCAGAGATGCTGGGGGCAGTTATCCACCTGGGAGTCTTTTCAAAGTAGACACCCTGGACGCCTCTCAGCATGCTTTGTAAAGACTCCTCAGGTCACTGAAGCTTTCAGAGCTGCTGAACTAGATGGTCATAAAAGCTAACACAGTAACTGGTGTTGAAATGTCAGTAGAATATAAGGAAACAAAGCGAGATGGAAAGTTCCCTTCACTTGTCCTGGGAGACCCCATTCCGTGGCTTGGGGTCCCAGCCTTGGTCAGTGCCTGTGCTCCCCTTGGACTCGCCTTTCCTCCAAACAGACCCCACAGCCTTCTGTTCCCCCAGAGCTCCTGGAGTCTTTCCCTGTGTGGACTCCTTCCCGGTGACATCCGTTCTGCTCTGCCCAGCTCTCCAAGTGAACAGCTAATACTTGGAGGCCTTGCTGAGTCCCACCTTCTAGAAGTGAAACCCTCCGTCACTCCTCTAAGCCTCAGCTGAGCTTCTCCTTACCAAGAGAGTCCTCATTCCCGCCTTTGCATTCTTACTGCTGGCTTCCTCAGGCCACTGGCTCCCTCTCCGTGACTGAGTCCGTGTGATGTGTGTCCAGGTCATGCACACAGACGTGTGCCCATGGCTGAGGGGAGGCTGATGTGAGGGAGGCAAGGAGCTCTCCAGGATATGAAGAGAGTTCATAGAGGAGGAATCTGGAATGGCACTTACCCATAGATGATCCATCCAGTTACAAAAAGGGGAACCTACTTTTCTCCATTAAGATCATGTAATGCACAAGTGAGTGATGTACTCTATCTCTGGCAGAGCTGAGGAGAAAGAGACCTTCATACATGTGTTGCTGGAGGGAATGTAGGTTGATGCAGCCCTTGGGGAGGACATGTTAGGCTTCTCTGTCCACGATACAAGTGCATGTGCCCTTTGACCCAGCAATCTCATTTTAATACCGTAGGCCCCCCCTTATTTGCAGGGGGTAAGTTCCAAGACCCCTAAAGGATGCCTAGAACTGCTGACAGAACTGAACCCTACTACACTGAAATGTATACTACATTTTTTCCCTGTACTGTACATACATACATGCCCATGAGAAACTTGTAAGTTAGTCTCAGTAAGAGATTAACAATAACTAATAATAAAATAGAACAATTGTAACAATATATCGTACTAAAAATTTTGAATGTGGTCTCTCTCTTAGAATATTTTACCATACTGTTCTCACCCTTCTTCTCTTGTGAGATGATAAAATGCCTACATGATGAGATGAAGTGAGGTGGATGACGTAGGCATTGTGAGGTAGCGCTAGGCTGCTACTGATCATCTGACAATACATCAGAAGGAGGATCATCTGTTTCTGGACTGCGGCTGACCACAGGTAACTGAACCCACAGAAAGCAAGGCTGCGGATAAGGGACTGCGTTTCCCCTAGAGATGTGCCTATAGATACTTGCGCAAAATGAACAAGGCACAAGATTATTCATGGTAGCCTTTTTATAGTAGCAAAAGATTGGCAACAACTCCGATGTCTGTGAGCTGAGGACTGGCTCAGGAAATGCTGGCCCATCTTGCAGTGGACTGGACTTGGAAAATAATAAGAAGTTGCTGTGCACATGCCATGGGCAGGTCTCAGGGCGTAATGTGGAGAAAAATAGCAGTGAAGAACAGTGAGTGCAGCATGTGTGTAACAAGTGTATGCATGTGAACAGGATGTAAAAATTTGTGTTTGCTCCCATCGTGTGTGTGTGGGGGTGGGGCAGGGAGGCTGACCAGAGGGGAAGGGGCATCTGGACCTTCAGGTGCATTTGAATTTTGACGCATACTGGATATATTATCTGTCATACACGTTTTAAGAAATGATGACCTTCACATGGGTAGAGTGAGGTCGTGAGTTCTGGGGAGGAAAAACACAGAGGTAAAGAGCTATTGCCTATCACATCATCAAAGGAACACACTGTCAACACGGCTTATAACAAATCCCAATTGAGGGACATTTACAAGATACTTGATCAGTACTTCTCAAAACTGGCCAAGTCACCCAAAACAAGGCAAGTCTGAGAAACTGCCACAGCTAAGAGGAGCCTGAGGAGACAGGACAGTTCAGCGTAATGTGAGAACCGGGGTGGGATCCTGGAACAGAAAGAGGGCATTAGGAGAAGAGTAAGAAAATCTGAATTAAGGATGGATTTACTCAATAATGTATTGATATTGGTTCAATAGTAGGGGAGATTGGGTACAGACTATATTCACAGTTTTTCTGTAAAATCTAAACTGTTCTTCAAAAAAATCAAGTTTATTTAGAAATAAACAGAAAATAAAGTCATGGCTTCATTTGATTCAGTAGCCTGTGAGTTATTTGTCTTACAGATGAGAGGACTCAGAGAGGCTCAGAGAGGTTACAGATGTGCCCAGGTGCCCACAGCTGGTACATAGTGGAGGGAACCCAGGCAAGGCACAGCCTGGCAGAGTAAGCGGTGCCAGGCGGGCGTGGGAAGCACTCTGGAGTGTTGGTGGGGCACAAGAAGGGAGAGAGAAGTCCAGTCAGTGTGTGGGCGTGGGCCACCTCCTAGGGCACTGGGGTTGAGACACAGCTGGGGGTCAGATCCCAGGGCCCCCCTGGAGGTGCCAAGGGGATGGCAAATGGCATCATTCCCTGGGCCAACCCTGATTGGTTGGGTGGCTGCTGAGGGTGTGCCCGGGCCCAGCAGGAAGCATGTGTGATCATTTATGAGGTTGCCAAGAATAAGGGAAGGCCGGGGAAATTGAAGAGCAGTCCACAGATAACTGCTGAGACCAGGACCCTGGAGGGCTTTAGCTTGGCAGAGCCCAGCCAAAGCTGCAGCCACATAGTTTTCTGTTCCCTTTCTTAGACGTCAGAAGACCTTTCCTTTTTTCATCTCTGTAGAGGGGTCACAGCAGTTTGGGGATAGAGGAACAGTCAGCCCTGGGTGAAAAGTCTCCTGGGATCCTCCTAGGCTTGAATCCTTTGAGTGGTTGATGATAAGGCAGAATTGCAGCCTGGCCCTGCGCTCAGAACAAGTTGTTCCCAGGAGGTGGAAAGACTGGTTTTCAATCAGATAAAGGTAGGATCCTGCGGAAACTTCCAGGGCCTTGTCCCCAAGAGGTATCTGTCATCACACTCCCGGCTGCGCAGGTGAGGTAAAGGGGGTGGGAGAAGAAACAGGGCCACCCGAGAATTAGAACAGAGGGAGACTGTGTGTGCTTCTGGTGCCTTCACAGGGGTGCATGTGGGGGGCTTAGGGGGGCCAGGGTGGATGGTGTGTGCATGGCTGTTAGGCACTGGAAGCTTCTTTGAAGGGCAGTTAAAGGTGTGCCTCCCTAGAAGAGAGCCTGACGGTATTCAGTTTACAAACTAGGTAACTGGGGAGTAGCACCTGGGCATGGAAAAGGAACCTTTATATTGAAAACGATTGTTAATCTCCTTGACTTCCCCATACAACGTTGGAAGCTCGACTTGAAACTCAGGCCATGTCTACCTGTTGGGGGCACATCTTTGTGCTTTTGGTCATTGCACCACTGCTCCTGGTTCAGGGACTTCCAAAAAGATACCTAGTAGCAGAAACAACTTATGTTTACATAGGTTCCTGAGCACCGTGTTTGTCCTGACAACAGCGCCGTGGGCCAGTGCAGAGCCAGCTTTGCAGACATGAAGAGCAGTCATGTGGCCTGATCTGGGTAGAGCTCATAGGACATAGCGAGTGCACCCCGGATTGAGCAATGGAAGACCAATCGATAAGTGAATCTTGTCCTTTGTTGCATCTGTAGACTCATCAGGGGGTCCTAGTCCCTTTCTCTTGAATTAAGAAAATGCTGTTATAGAAGTTTCTTAACACTGTATATTAAAACAAGAATGCAAATGGAATAAAATCAAATCCCAAAATGGGTGGGCGGGGGAAGTCTCTCCTGAATTAAAATATAAAACTTCTATTGGGGGTGGTGGTGAATAAGGGTGTCACGAATAATGAATGGACGCTCGTGTCCCAGGAGCCTTCTCTGTAAGTGCTGGTCTCGTTGATGCGTTCGTGGGTGGGTCCCCTTGTGCCGTGGTGGTTCCCTTTCTTTGAGGCCCACTCTGTATGGGGGAGGAGGCCATGGAGTTGGATAAGCCTGAGTTCCTAATCCCGACTCAGTTCCAAGCTGTGTCACCTGGTTACTGAACCCCTGTGGGACTCCTTGGTCTCCACTGCAGGTAAAAGTTGCACCCTGCAGGTTTCTGGTCAGAATTAGGTGAGATAACGTATGAAAATGTCTGGTCCAGGCATGTGATTGGCACTCAGTCCATGGTGCTCTAACCTGGGGCAGAGCCATTCCCTGGACGTTACCTCTCACCTCCACTGGAAGGGCACAGGCCAGGGAGCAGGGTGAGGGTGTCAGTGGTAAGTGGTGGGAGCCATTAGTCTCAGCTTTTTGGGAGGGTGAGTTTGAACCATGGGGCAGGAGTCGCAGGGACAAGGCTTGTGTAGTGCATTACAAGCCGTGCTCTTAGATCCTGGGCTCATGCAGGAGTGAGGTTGGGATGCGGGGTCTGTGGGCGCTTTGTGCTCTATCCCTGTTCTGCTGTCGGCCGGCCTCACTGGAGGATCTATCAAGTTTCTTCAGCCCGGATCTCCCAGGATGTGATCGCAATCTCCATGTAGTCCTGTTGTACTATGTGGGAGTTAGTGGAGTTGCTTAGGTGAGAGCTTACCTGGATTTCCAAGGGCTTGTAGCTCAATCAGCGCTTCATGAGGACAACTTGGAGCCGGGTTGCCTGTTGGTCAACCCTCTGTGGTTTGGGGGAGCTCATACACAGGCTCAGAGACACTGGGGGAGCTGCCTTGATGTCTGGTTTCAGAATTCTTGGGACTGAGTCACAGCGGTGGTCTTTGCTGTAACGACTGGTGTTTGCTTCGTGTCCAGTCCCAGACTGAAGCAGCAGGGGCTGCAGCTAGGAGAGAGCAGGCTTGCTACCGGGCAGAGCTGGGAAGTCATAGAACTGCATTGCGTTAGTTCTGCATCCCATTGCAAGAGGCTGTGCACTCAGCAGCTCCTTGGAGAGACACTCAGGCGCTTGGCAAGCTGGGTGACGGCCCCCACCATGAGTCAGCTTAGGCCCTTGGAGAATTCATCTGAGTGTTTTTCAGCACATCCCCCCCCACCCCTCCTGCTTAGAAGCGTTGGGGCAAGAGGCAGTGAGGCGTGGTGGTTAGTGCGTGGACCCTGGTGCGAGCCTGCCTTGGTTTGAATCCAGCTGTGTGATCCTCAGTAGACATTAGCCTCTCTGGGCCTCAGCTCTTTCATCTGTGAAGCAGGGAATCATAACAGTGTTTATCTCAAAGCGTTGGGGGTATTAAATGAGTTGACATCTGTAAAGTGGACCCTACAGGCCTGGTCCCCAGCAAGGCCCCCGTGAGGACTAAGGTTGGTAAAATCTTGGGCACAAACTCAGGGCTCAGTGATGTGGGCTGATGTTGTTGGGCTCTTGTTACTGTTCATGAAGCCTGCCCTGGACCCTCCTCCCACCTCATGCCCATACCGGCCTGGTCTCCACTGGTCTCAAAGCTCTTGCCGCATGTAACAGCAGGTTCTGGTGACCTGGCTACTCCCCTCTGGCGCTGGTGGCCCCGGAGGGCAGGCCTCGGGGCTGGGGCCTTTCCACCCCCCGAGTGTTTGGGGCAGTGTCCAGCTGCGTGGGAGTGTTCGTCAAACGGCGACCCAGTGTGACCATGCCTGGCATGGGGCTGCTGGGAGAACAAACGAAGTTCCCTCATTCTGTCTGGAGTTTAGATCAGGAAGGGTTGCCTGCGTAAGAGTGAGGAGGCGAGGTAGTGCCCAGGAGGAGGGCAGGCAGAAGAAAGTGAGGGATTGGCTTTCAGGATCCTGGGAAGGCTGCCTGGAAGAGGTAACCCAGGAGTGACATAGGATTTCAAGAGGGAAAATGAAGCATGTGGGGTTCTGCTGGTAGAGGCTCAGGTTTACCTAAGGGGGCTTCAGGAAGGCCCCATGGTGAGTCTAGGGGGCAACTGGTTGGGACAGAGGCTTTCAGTAGGGGTGTAGTGTGACCTCAGATGCTGGGGAAGTGGTTGTGACTCACTCTCTAAAGATGAACGAGAGAGAGAGAGAGAAGAGAGAAAGAGGCAGAGTGATTGAGAGAGAAAGAGAAGACCCGGAGGGGAGGGAGAGGGGGAGGCGGAGGAGAGGCATCCGGGGAGGGAGGGAAGAGGTGGGCGCTCCTCACGGCTGAACACCAAATAGAATGATTTACACGCTGGCTGGTTCCCACTGTCCCAGGCCCGCGCTGCAGCCCTGCCTTTTTGTCCTGCAAGCCTGCCATTTCTCTTCCTGGCTCCTCTCTCCCCTGCCCCAGAAGCCAGTGTACCGGCATCCCAGCCATTTCCTGCCCCCGGCTGCCCACCCTCCTCTATCCCAGTAGCCCTATGCAGGCATGACCTCACCCGTGGCCGGGAAGCTGGGCTCCTGTTCCCGCCTGTTTACACTGGCGCAACGACTGGTCCATCACGTGGTGCTGCCGGGATGCCAGCCGCGTGAGTCGCCGGCAGTGGGCACAGGCAGGCGGGCGGGGGGCATTCCTCTGGGCTGAGTCGCACCGGCCTGCCTGGCATGGACCCCCTGCTTCTGGAGGCAATTCAGCGGCGCTCAGCTGGTCCAGCTCTGCACTCGCGCAGCTGAGTCACCGCCTGAAGTTCGGCCTCTGAGTCACTGGGGAAGCCTGTCCTCAACAGCAGGTCCTTTGTGGGACCCTCCCCCCCCGGGGCCTGAATGGGCATTTGACCCTCTCTGCCTTTGGCTACTGTCAAGGTCTTACACCCTGATCACTTTATAAGGCCCTTCCATGGTCAGCCTCATAGGACCAGCTGTGTCCTTTTGAATCCAGGATCCGAGAGTTTAACTCAAGTCATCAGCTGAGTTATAGGGAAGACTTGTGGGCACATAAAGCAAGCAGGGCTGGCGTGAACCAGGCGAGATCCCTGGGGAAAAGGGCTGGGCCTCTCTTACTGACAGGGCCACAGATTACTTGTGAGCACCTTGACATGACCTTGAAAACCCAGCCATTACTCTGAGGGAGCAGGTGCAGCAATAACATCTGTGAATTGAGATATGCATCTGTGACAGCGGCTGGAGAATCCCTTGCAGGTTGGTTGGGAGATGCAGGTATGGCTTTCCAGTCTTCCTGCCCTTGGTGGGCTGCGCTGGAAGCCTCACAGTCTCAGGGCCTCCACTAGCGAGGCAGCTCAGGGCCGAATGGACCACACAGATAAGAGTTCTGTTTGGCTTGTTTGAAATCACTAACCTAACCTTGCTATATGCTGTTAATTCCTGTCCCAACCTAAGGACGTTGGGCACCATTGTTATACCCATTTCATGGTTGAAGAAACTGAGGGTTTAGGAGGAGAAGACCCCCTGAACCACAGAGCTGGAAAGAGGCATGTCTGTGATTTAACCCTAGACCCCTGTTCACTATGTTAGACTCCCTGATTCAACTTTGTTTCTTTCATTCCCTCTCTGTCTCCTTCCTCTTCTTTGCTGCCTGGCTGCCTGGAGTCTTCCCTAAGAAAGGCAGCTGTCCACAGTGCAGGAACAAAGGGTCACTAGGAATCTGGCTGTTGCTGTGGATTGAGCCAGCACCCTGAGCTCTGAGTGCACACTGGGGCGGGGGAGCTCATCTGCAGGGATGGAGAGAGCCCCTGGAGGCCTTGACAGTGAGGACCCCTGAGGGTGTGTGTCTGGGAGGTGGGGGTAGGGATGATTGGCCTGGTGTGAGGAGATCTGGGTAGCTCTTGATCCTGGGAGAAACCTGAGGCTTCAGGGTGCTGGGAAGCGTCCAGACCTGAGAAAAACTCTGCAGGGTTCAGTTTCTAGAGATATCCTCCTTTGGGAGGGTCATTTCAATTTTGCTGGTCTTTGTCCTCTCTTACATAATGGGACGATTTTGGGTAAGACCAGAGTTTCTAAAGCATAGCCCCCCTGGGGTGGGGACATCTGCATGGGGATGAGGGGACTGTGATCTGCTTTTGTAATTAGCTCCCCTGGTGAGGCTGGGGAAACCCTTTCAGGTTGGCGGGAGACTTAGGTAAGGCCTTCCAGTCTTCCTGCCCTTGGTGGGCTGTGCGTGGAGCCTCGCAATTACAGGGCCTCAGCCAGTGAGGTGGCTCAGGACTGAGTGGACTACACGGGTAGGGTTCTGTTGGGCCTGTATTTGAAACCACTAACTCTAACAATCCAGCTACTTCATGCAGAAACTGGAATTTCTGGCTTCACTTGGAACAGGGGGCTTGGGGGGCCACCCTGGCTACAACTGAAGAAGTCCTCCTCTTGACAGTCTCCCCCAAGTACCCCAGGATACTGCCCTTCCCCAGGCCCCCCCAGTGGAGGCCTCATGGCAGTCCCATTTATATTCCTGCTCATCCTGTTGTTTCTTCTCTGGAAATGAGAGATGCGAAATATCTCTTATGCTAACCTCTCTATCAAAAAGAGAAAAACCAACAAGGACTGTGTGTTTCTAGAAAGATGGGGGTATGCACCTCTCCTCTTGAAAGTAAAGAATTTCTTACACCTCCCCACTACTCTAGATGTAGACCAAAGAATCGGGGGGCGGGGGTCTTTGATGAAGAATGTGAGTGTGTAGGGCTCAGCCGGCAGGCCAGAGTGACTCAAAACGTGGGGGGGTGTCCTGAAGAAGACATTATAGGCACGTTCTATGTGCTAAAGTGCTTCCTATGTTAATTAATCTTTCCTAGTGGATTCCTAGTGGGACAGTGTGCTGTCATTATCCCTATTTACCAGATGAAGAAATTAAGGCTTAGAGAGGCAGAGCCACCTATCTAAGTCCTCCTCTTGACAGTCTCCCCCAAGGGAGTTTGTCAGGGGGGAGGCAGGTGTTTAGGTCTAGAGTACAGAGCACCAGGACTTGTGTCCCTAACTGTGCCATAGGGAAAATTTGTGAATCGGAAACATCCTCAAATGAATCTTCAAAATGGACTGGTTTGTATGGCACCCTGTGATGAAATTAAGCTCTGCGTTGAGAAAAGAGGAAACATGGGTTTGACTTGAAGAAACTAAGATAATAGAGGTCAGTGTTCAGAATCTTCACAGAGAGCTGCCAGCCTAGGAAGGCCCCATGATTCTGAATTCTGTTATTATCTTGGTGTGTAAAACCCCCAAAGACTCAAGCTTATCACTTACCCGGTGGTTGTGACGTCTCCATTTGGCCTGAGGTTGCCTTCTGCAGCTGGTGTGTGAGCGAGATGGAGACGGGTGTTGAAATACACGCTTTCTGAAGAGGCACATACTGAATATGGGCGAAAGGGCCAGACGTTGGAGTGGGGTTTCTGTTTTTGATTGAAAGTTTCAGGGCAGGCTTCCGTAAGGGAATGATGGTCATGCCAGGGGTTATTTTAGGACTGTGGCTACCCCAATACGGTATGAATTTGAATGAAATCTAATGTAGAGCAGTTCTGGGACTCGAGCCTCCACTTTCTTTTTCGCACCTCCTTTCCTTGTCTTTTTTTCTTGCTCCTATGCCTGAAGTTTTGTTTTTAACAGTACTTTTAAATGAAAGGAAAATGAGCATTTTTTTTTTCTCCCAACGTTACTGGGCTTCTTTGTGATCAGTGCCTCATTTTGGACCATTTCAGCTGATGGTTGTCCAACTCCTTGACTGTATTCTTGCATCCTTAGAACATATAACATATAACTAAATGTGGCTTCTTATCTTATTAGGAAGTGGAAGAAAGAATAAGAACAGACATTTCCTGGATGGCCATCCCTGTGAGGCACGAGGTACAGGCTCTTTACTAAGCACCACTATGTAGGTCATGGTCACTCAGTGGCAGATTCAGAATTTGCACTCTAGTCTCTGTCTTTTGAGCTTTCTTTCTTGCAACTCCCTGCACTACTTTTAAGTATTTAAGCGGCTGCTACAGTACAGGCTGGAGTATGTAAGAAGCTGTGAGGCTGGGACAGGAATGTCCGTTGCTAGCTGCAGACTGTTCACCCAGGTCTGAGTCCCCACAGGACGATGGCTGCCCTGGTTCTGTATTTTTGTACTTTCTCTCTGGACTATGCAGACTGGGGCATGATGGACCTGAGGGAGTCAGTGCCAAGTCAGATCTGAGCTGTAGAGTCATCTGGGTTTGGACCTTGGGCCTGTTGTTTATTTGACCTGCCCTAGCCTCAGTTTCCTTTTTTTTTTTTAGCATTGTAATTTTTCTTTTGTTATCATTAATCTACAATTACATGAAGAACATTATGTTTACTAGGCCCTCCCCTACCCCAAGTGCCCTCAACAAATCCCATTACAGTTACTGTCCATCAGCATAGTAAGATGTTGTAGAATCACTACTTGTCTTCTCTGTGCTGCCCAGCCCTCCCCTTTCCCCCACATTATACATGCTAATCATAATACCCCCTTTCTTCTTCCCCACCCTTATCCCTCCCTCCCCTCCCATTCTCCCCAGTCTCTTTCCCTTTGGTAACTGTTAGTCCATTCTTGGGTTCTGTGATTCTGCTGCTGTTTTTTTCCTTCAGTTTTTCCTTTGTTCTTATACTCCACAGATGAGTGAAATCATTTGATACTTGTCTTTCTCCACTTGGCTTATTTCACTGAGCATAATACCCTCTAGCTCCATCCATGTTGTTGCAAATTGTAGGATTTGTTTTCTTCTTATGGCTGAATAATATTCCATTGTGTATATGTACCACATCTTCTTTATCCATTCATCTACTGAGGGACACTTAGGTTGCTTCCATATCTTGGCTATTGTAGATAGTGCTGCGATAAACATAGGGGTGCATCTGTCTTTTTCAAACTGAAGTGCTGCATTCTTGGGGTAAATTCCTACAAGTGGAACTCCTGGATCAAATGGTAAGTCTATTTTGAGCATTTTGAGGAACCTCCATACTGCTTTCAATTTCCTTTTGTGTAAAATGGGTATGATACCACCCAGGTGGAAGGTTGTTGAATGAGATTCTCATGTATGAAGTGCCTGGTACATGCGAGGCCCTCAGCAATCATTTGTTTCTTTGTCCCTACAAGCAGAGAGGCTGAGTCACAAATCCTGAGGCGAGATCCCTTTCTCTTCCCTCCTTTAATGTGTCATCTCCTCCTCCTGAAGCTTGTATTATCTGGGTGTGGTGAGCCCTTGGGCGTAATGCCACTGCACAGGCTGATTGGTGACATGAAACCCCATGGACACCTCCTTCCCACAGAGCCCTGTGCCTGGCTTGCAGCTGCCAGCAGTGACAAGACCTGCTGGTGTCCCAGGGACTGCAGGGAATGGTGTGGGCAAATCTGGGCGGGCGACTTACTGGAACCGCCAGGCAGCTCTGAAGGGAGCTGGCTGCTGGGTGGAGAGAAGAGGAGCAGGGTTTGGTAATGGATGTGGTGAGACAGGAAGCAAGGCTCCTCCAGGCAGAATTGGTTCCCAGTTGTGGGCACTGGGGTGTGGTGTGCTGTGGGACTGGGAACTGGCTGCTCCTGTAGCAGGGAGAGGGCTGGCTATCATAGATGGACCATGTAGGGAGAGGGTTTCTGAGAGTTAGGAGCTAGGGGCATTCCATGGGAAGATGCACCTGAAAGGTTACCTGCCGACAGGTAGTCTTGTAGAGAAGAGGAGTGGATAGTGATGTTCTGGTCCAAGGGCTCTCGCTCGCCTTTTGAGTTTATTACCTGTGACTGTTCCTCTCCTTCCTACTGTGTGACCTTCAGGCGGGCAGGGAAGCTCCCCGAAGAGTGCCTTTCACATTGAAGCATGTCGATGACACCATCAAGGTGTGAACTTTGGGATGTCACTATGGACATACCACCCAACTTTCCTTCTCTTCGGTCTGCTGCCGTCAGGTTGGTTCAGAACACTTACCTCACCTCTCTCCTTGAATATCTCCCTCGCTGTTTCTCTCCTGTGTTTCTGTCTATTCTGTCCTCTAGAATTCTGTGCTGCTTTCTACACTTGCATGCTTTTTCTTCTTCCAACCATCCTTCTGTGTTTCATTCCACCCACCCAGCCTTCCACCAACCACCCTTCCATCCAGCTGTCTTCCACCCAGTCACTCTTCCGTCTAGGTGTCCTTCACTCAGTCACTCTTCCGTCTAGGTGTCCTTCACTCAGTCACTCTTCCGTCTAGGTGTCCTTCACTCAGTCACTCTTCCGTCTAGGTGTCCTGCACCCAGTCACTCTTCCATCTAGGTGTCCTTCACCCAGCTGCTCTTTCATCTGAATACTCTTCCATCTAGCCATTCTCCTACCCAGTCACCCAGCCAGCCATCTAACCCTCATTGCCTGCCTTTTGTGCACTGGGCATGGTGCCTGGCTCTGGAGATGTGTCGATACTTGAGAGCCAGTGAGGTCCCTGCTCTGAAGGAGTTCATTTCTGGTGGGAAGCCAAACATATAATTAGGTCATTTTAGCACAGTATAGTGGGTGCTCTAAGGGAAGTATTAACGGGGCACATTGGAGCAGGATGGACTGTGGGGGTTCAGCTTGGGTGGCCTAGGGAAAGGTTCACTGGAGTATTGCTTGACTTAAGTATTGGCCTATAAATTGGTTCTTGAGGCCTGTGGGGCCAGGGAAAAGGTACAGACATGAGTGTGGGAGCCCTGAGACCTTGAGATGTATGAATAGACCAGTAAGGGACGGAGGCACTCAGGCGAGAGGCCCAGCTGCAGGAGTTTGTTAACTCTTTGCTGCCTTGTGATCCTGGCGCCCGAACAGTGTGTCTTTGGTGGCTTGGTGGCTAGTAGTTCACTTCCTTTGCTGTCCTTCCGGGAAGTGAGGTCCTTTGGCATCCACGCCTTTGTTCACAGCTCTGATCATCCACCTGGTGGGGCAGCAGCTGCTGTGAGAAGCACATGTCCCCGTGGGGTGAGATGGGCTGCACCCTGAGGCATAGTCCTGAATCTCCCCTTTCAGGTCCACCAGTGCTCAGGGCCCCAAATCACAGAACTGAGGGGAACTGAACAGGCAAACATTACTCCCCCTCCCCCGAGTGTGCTTATTTGTAGAAATGTGGGAAAATACAGACAGAAAAATTTAAAAAGCAGAAAATACAGATTCCCTACAATCTTGATGCTTGGCAGCAGCCCGTCTTAACATCTTGCTTCCTGCTTCGCTTAGCACTCTGTCATGACCCTTTCCTGTTTTGAGCTCGTTTCCCATGTGACATCATGCTCTGTACAGGATGGTTCTCTGTGTGTAGTCTTCTTCTCTAGGGGGCTGAGCCCTTTCTGCATGGAGAGGCGTGGGATGTTTACTGAGGTGCTTCTCTGGGGTGGCGCAGAGCGTGCGTGTGGGCCGCTTGCCGCCGTATTGTGGTCCCTGTCATCAGCCAAGTCAGCGCTGCTGGGCTTCCCATTTCCATTGGCTTTTGCCTGCTTTAACACACAAACCTTTTCACGTATTTCTAGTTGTTTTCTCTGCAGAGCCCCCAGGAAAGATGTCAGCTGTCTTATGGAGTCTTGGTACATTCTGCAGACTTTTTTGAGGAATGTCACCAGTCTCCACCCCACGGTGTGCTAGGAGGGGCTGCTGAGGCGTCCTCCGGCAGTCTGAGCATCTTAATCCCCGCCACAGACCCTACAGTGGGCATGGAGCTCTGCGATAGGCAAACACCTCAAAACAAAGCAGCCTTGTCGTGGTCTGTCTGTGACTCCTGGTGTGAATCGCCAGCTTTTCATGCCTCTTGCCTGCTTGTTTTGTCAACTGGTCATTTCCTTTGTGGTGTTAGTGATTTTTTTCCTCATTGATTTGTAAGATCTGTCTTGATTAACTTGTGAATTTTGCAGGTAGGGGGAATGGGGAGCTCCTCGGGACTCTTTGTTAGGCATGCCGTTGCCGGAATGGGCGCCTCCATTTCTATGGCAGACAGTTCTTCACAAATCTGCATCTGACTGTGGTAGCGAAATCATGCTTTGCAAGTGAATGCAGGACCTCGTTAATCCGGGCAGGTGCCCATTTTAAATGACCCCACATAGTGGTCTTTGCCAAAGAGCTTCTCTTTTCTTTTTCTTTCTTTCTGTCTTTTCCTTCCTTCTTCAGCAGATAAAAATCCCGCTAACTCTCAGGTGTCAGTGTAATTAATGCCAGCTCTTCAGGGGCCTCCAGCTGGAAACCACAGATGAACTACAGTGGGGGTTGGGTGGACTTGTCCTTCACAGCATCAGCTTCAGTTTCTAACTTAGTGGTTGTTTTTGGGAACATTTGTTTAATATGGACTTGAATCTTCTTGAGGACAGGGACTGTGTCCCTTACTGCACTGTGCTTGGCAGTGAATGCCCAGAGTGGTAACGTGATCTGCCCAAGGCCCCCAGCTTGGATGTGACCTCGCTGGGACCTGACCAGATGCGTGAGCCTGCTTTCGAGCTGGATCCCCAGGACCCTTTGCACCTGTGGTCACGGCTCTGTGTTGGTGTCTTGGTGAGTGGAGTAACGGTTGGCTGTCACGGCAGGGCGTTGTTCCCAAGCCCCACTGGCCCCAGTCATTCTGGGTTATTCTGGCTCTGAGGACAGAGCAAGATCTAGGGGAAAGGTTGGGACTGGCTTCCCTGTGAGTGCCCAGTGGCAGCCAGCTGCGCCCTCTGCCTGGCAATGCCTGTGCCTTGCACCTGGTGTGGCTTCCCCAGATGCTCTGGCAGGGAAAAGAAGCTCCCTTCATCACAAGCCAGGGCATGAAACCAACTGCGAACTCTGGTTCCACCATTCCGGGGCCCATCCTGCTGGCAGGAAAAGCTACCGATGGGGTGTGGCTTTGCGCTGGGGGTGGGGAGAGACAGTCTACAGGGTGGTCAGGTAACTTCCTGGCCTTGGGGAGGCTTGGCTCCTGGGTGGGCAGGGACAGGGCAGGCCTCGCGACTGAGGGAAGACCCAGCTCGGCTGGGGGGCTGCTGATTCCCTGCTGTGTGAGTTGGGGCATGCCTGCTGATCCGGAGACCCAGCCTCCTGCCCTGAAAGTGGAACTAATTACACCTGTTCTCAGGTTTGCAGGCAGATGCAGTAACTGGCTGCCTGTTCCTCCGCTTAGCAAAGGATGTTGGTTTACTTTTCTTCTCCTGCTCCGTTTTCATAATTGACACATGTTGTATTTGGCAGAAAATGTCTAACACTGGGAAATTTTCAGAGGAGTCAGTGAGAACTCATTGGAGGTCCCCCTGCCTACCAGACCACCAAATGAGCATGGCAGAGGAGAGGTTGACCCTGTGCTAGAAGGGACCCTGCCAAGAGGCTAAGTACATAAGCCCAGAAGCAGTGTGAGTCCTTGGGGTCTGTGTGGGGCAGTGGACAGCAATGTCAGCTTGAAGACCTATGTTCCAACCCCAGGCCCACTGCTTGGAGCCGTGTGGCCTGGGCAAATCTGTTGCCACTCTTTCCTCATCTGTGAAGGGGGCGTGAATGAAGGTCACTGCACCACAGATTGGAGGAAATCCCTGGAGTGCGAGGTGGCTGGAGCCTTTCAGGAGCTTCTGGGGTCAGGGCCTGCTGGGGAGGTGGTAGGTACCAATCTGGGGGTCTTCTTTTCTGGGGGCTTGTGGGTATAGAGCAGCAGCCTATGGCATGTCATAAATATGGATGTGCTAGGAAGACTGATGGTCCTGCCACCCCGAGATGTTCACATCCTCACCCCTGGAACCTGTGCATATGACACATTATGTGGCCAGGGATATTGAGGCTGTAGGTAGGGTGAAGGCTGACCTGACAACAGGGAGATTATCCTGGGTGTCTAGGTGGGCCCTCTCTCATCACAGGGGCTTTACAAGTGGAAGAGGAGCTCGGAAAGGAGGTCAGAGTGGGTGCTCTGTGAGAAGTGACATTGCTGGCCTTGAAGATGGAGGGTTGGGCCATGAGCAAGGAGTATGAGTGGCTGCTAGGTGCTGGAAAGGCAAGGATCAGGAATCTCCCTGGAGCCTCCGGAAGGGAATGGAATCCTATTGGCCTTCAGCACGACTCCTTTTGGACTTTTCACCTCCAGAATCATAAGGTAGTAAATTTGTGTCCATTTAAGGCACTGAGCTTGTGGTAATTTGTGTGGCAGCCCCAGGAACCAAGGTAGTAGGTAAAGCGTTCGATGGCCACCCTCGGTGTCCTGCGCTGTGGGGAGTGGGGGCTGGGGAAGTTTCTTCTTGGCTGAGGCCCTGGCACACAACCCCTTACTTGGGTGTGATCTTCGGTTGCTGGGGCTGTGGAGGCCTGCCTGGCCACCTGGCAGGGATGGCTTGAATAACCAGGTATGCCGAGATCTGTGTGATAAAAGTTCCTGTGTAAATGCCAAGCGCTCATTACCTCGCCCTCTGACAGCCCAGCCTTTGGCACGGGTGGCCTGGGAAGGTGGTGTAATGGTGCATTAGGTATTGGGACCCCTCCCCTCCTGCCCTGCTATTTTAAGTTTTAATTGCTGGTCTGTTGGAGTTGGTACTTCATGAAGCTGCTCTGGGGCATTTGACAAGTGCATATTAGTCCGAATGAGGAGCTCTTCAGGCATGCTGGTGCTCAGGGCCCAGCACCTTCTCTGCCTTTCTTGGATACATGTCCAGCTCCTGCTAATAGGGCTTTCCTGAGCTGTCAGCACAAGGAATGTGGGCAACCTTGCCCCTTTTCCTCTTCCATGCCCCTGCCCCACAGCAATGCCCTGCTGCCCTCCCTCTGCCCCACTCCATCTGCCAGGAACCTCCAGATGAGCAGGGGAGTGAAGGAGGCACCTGCCTGGAGGAGGAGCCTGGGGTCTCATAGAGAGACAGGGACGAACATGGGTGGTGGGGGCATGGAGACCGGAGCCTGTCATTGCTGAGTGGGGATGGCTGCAGGAGCAGGGTCAGAAGCCACTGCAGAGAGCTTGTGTTGGAGGCTCAGTAATTTGCTGGAATCACAGGCGTTTGTGGAGGAGATGGGCACGTTGGTGTTCTGTGTAGCAGACAGACACCTGTGTCATTACAGGGGAAGAAACCCAGGCCCCCAGAGGGCAGAACCTTGCTTCTGGATCACTGACCCTCTGGGGGTGCTGTGCCCTGGGCTGGGTACACATGCCATCAGAAAGCCTTGAAGTTCATTTGCTAGCAGCCTGGGGCCACTTTAGGAGAAGGTACATTGTGCCTGTGTGTGTTTCTGCAAGGTTCCAATTCATGCTTTGGGATGACATTAAATGTCTCTTTAAACCCAAGCCGGAACAGCTCCCTGTGGTTATCACCTGGGCTTGGCAGGTACCTGGGCCCGGTGTGGGCTGCTCACCTGAGTGGTGAGGCTCTGCTGAGTGGCTTTTGCCCAGGGCAGGGCTGGGTTCAACTGGCCTCAGGGCCCTCCTCAGCCCTGTGGCAGAGGTGGCTGCAGCCTCCCGGGGCTCTTCACCCGGAATGTGAGGAATGGCTGGGTTGCTGCCTGGGCTTGTGTTTGGCCTCAGCCAAGGTCAAGTTGTCAGGGAGGATGAAGGGGGAGGGTGCACTTGCCAGGGAAGATGGAGTCGGTGGGGGGGGGAACCAAGGCTGCAGCCTGGCAGCCCTTTTATGTGCAAACCTGGCTGTCAGCCATGTGCTTGGAACACCCCTATGCCCTCCTCCCCCTGTTAGAGGGTGGGAGGTGAGGAATTTTGTGGGGGGCATTATCTCTGACCTTGACGTGCGCATTCCTCTGCCCCATCCTGGGGTAGGCCAGGATGCAGACACCTGGCTGGAATAACAATGAGCAGCGCTGCAAACCTGCCTCCTCCTGGGACTCCTGGGGGATGCTGCGGTCTGGGCAGCCTCTGCTGAGCCAGCACTCCTTCCCCACTTCTCCATCCCTGCTCTTCTTTGACAAAGGCCAGGCATTGCGATGGCAGTGCCCTTCGGGCTGGCCTTGGCTCCGGGGAAGAGTGGACATGAGGCTTGCCCTTGAGTCTGTGCAGTCTCATTTTTTATGCAGATGTGCTGAAGGGCAGGCGCCGGGCGCATGTCTGTGGTGAGAAGAAGGAACTGGGGAGTCCTAAGACCTGAAACCATGATCTTCAGAATTGTCAACCCTCTTCTACTGTAAACGTGCCAGAGGCCCTAGGTCCCCGACCGCTGCCCCCTAATAAAATCACTGCAGGCTGCCTCTTGGTGAATCTGAACTCTGCCTTCATAGATGAGGGAAGACTACTGGGAAGCATGAAAAGGAAAATCTAGGGCAATAACTGAGCTCTCCTGGCATTATGTTTGGGCTTCTGTGATACTTTCTGTCCTTGCCCACCAATAGTTTTTCCTTGGCTTTTAAAATAATTCCTTTTCTTCGCATCATAAGATACTTATTTTTTTTAAAACAAAGAATATTCTATAGTACTTCTTATGAACTAGGCAGCTGTTCTAAGTCCTTTGCAAACGCTAACTCATTCATGTAATCCCATAGCCGTCCTTTGAGGTGGTGCTAAGACCAGAGGTTAGGTGACTTGCAGAGGTCGCAGGGCTGCGTACTGGTGAAGACCAGGCAGTATGTCCTCAGGTTCTGTGGCCTGCTCCTCACTGTAAAGGAGAAAATTAAAAGTGTTAATTTTACTACCCAGAAATAAACGCGCCTGGACTATTTCCAGTGGGCCACTCTCATGTGGGTATATAGAGAGCATTTCATTGTACTGATGTATGGTTATTTAATCAATTTGCCATCATGTAAATCAGTAACACTTTTTTAATGGTCCTGCATATCTCCTTTTGTATCTTGGTCCTCCTTTCAGCTGATATGTATCCTTTTTGTGCTACGTCTTTACTTTTGAAATGTTGACTAAACTTCTAGAATGACTTAAAATCCTCTAAAACACACCCATAGGCCCTGCTCTGTTCTCAGTGCACACACTGGTGTTAGGTGGTTGCTTCTGGTGGACTGGCATTGGTAGCAAGCAGCTAGGACCGGGTTGATGGCAGTGATGAGAGTGACGGGAGGCCGGGGCCCAGGTTCAGGACGGCGTCCAGTGAGTGAGTCAACAATATGGCACATTACATATTACAATTAATTATGTAAGCCATCATTAGTCACGAAGCTGACACTATTATTCTTTAATATTAAAATCACAGAATGATGCTAATGCTAATCAGGCATTAATTATTTAAGTCTCGTTACTCAGTATTAAGCTTTGTAGTGTTTGACTAACATCAGAAGTCAGGGGCATAAAGAAGATGTTAAGATGATGCCAACCATTTTCCTTTAGGATTTTCTCCTTCCTGTTTTCCTGAGAGCTTGAGGAAGGACCTGGTTGGTTGTATCATTCCGTGAACTGAAAGTTTAAGAATGTTCATCCCATTTTATTTTATAGTAGAAGGTCACAGTAGACAATGTGCTGGGCTGAGTAACATCCCCTTTGAATGTATGTGTGCTGGAACCTCAGAATGTGTCGTTATTCGGATATAGGGTCTTTGCAGATGTAATTAGTTGATATGTGAGATCTCACTGGATTAGGGTGGGCCCAAAATCCGAGGACTGGTGTCCTTAGCAGAGAGAACACAGGACAGAAAGATGGGGAAATGCTGTCCGGAGAGACAGGAAAACAGCCATGTGGCAGCGGAGGTGGAGACTGGAGGGATGCAGCTATGAGGCAAAGGCCTCGATTACAGGGAGCCTCCGGCATCATGGAAGGCACCAGCGCAGGCCACAGGCCTTCCAGGGGAAGAAGGTTGGGGAGAGAGCAAGCCTGCTCCCCCGCCTTGTAAGCAGAGACGCTCTGTAAATATTTGCCGAATGGAAGGAAGATGAAGTATGCTATGAAACGGGTGATTTTGTTCTGCATTCCCTGGCTGAGGCTCTTGGGCACTCTGCACATGTCTAGACAAACATCCTCTTCAGCTAGAGGAACCTCCTTCTCCCACACACTAGCTGTGTGACCCTGAGAAAGCTGCTTAATGTCCCTGGACCTCAGTGGCCTCAAAAAGTGTGAAACTGTCCTGGGTCGTGATGATTAAACTGGACGATGCACATAGAACCCCCCTGCATGACTGATGCCCCGAGAATGTTAGCACTTACTGTTACTGTTTGCCAGAGATGGAAGTGGTATTGCTGTGGACGTCCTGTTTCCTATTTACCCTGTAGCTGCCACAGTCAGGTCCCCCTCCTGTCTCCTCCTCCTCCTCCTCAGTCCAGGGACTGGAAAGGGCAGGAGGCCCACAGGGTGTGATGCTGTATCAATTCCTGTCCTCTTAGACCATCTTCCAGATCACCATGTAAGTGGGTTGAGCAACCGTGCCTCTTCTGCCTCCTCTGCAAGGAAAAAAATAAAGACGGTGACAGCAAAGCAGAAATACGAAGTGCAGAAGAAGGGTACAACTAGATGGGGGCTCCCCCAGGGCACACCAGGAGTGGGTGCTGGGAAGTGACACTCCATAGCAGGCAGTGCCCATCTACCTATTGGCCTAGTGACAACCCTCTGCTGATTGCAAGCCCAGGATGCTCCCGGGGAGGGCAAATGTCAGGATAAACATGGGGTATGAAAACTTATATACTCAAATGAACATTAAGGAGAAGAGGGAAATTTCACCCCCTTCCCCACTCCCAGTGTCTCACCACCCCTTTCTTTATTCACACAGATCACTGGGGTGAAGAAGTTTTGAGGAGCATTGAAATTTAGC
This sequence comes from Manis pentadactyla, assembly GCF_030020395.1. Taxonomy (NCBI): domain Eukaryota; kingdom Metazoa; phylum Chordata; class Mammalia; order Pholidota; family Manidae; genus Manis; species Manis pentadactyla. The sequence continues at coordinate 13,657,219 of NC_080021.1, read as the reverse complement.
CCCTACCATCTGTGCAACCACTGTGTCACAGCTTAGGGAGTCTGGCCTCAGAAAGGTGATTTTTGTTCTCTGGCACTTTCCCAGAGCTGGGGAGGAACCTGTATATGCCCTTGTCCCTGTGCCCTTGTTCCCTCCCAGCCCTGGTTCATGAGTTCATGGGGCTGGTGGCAGAGTCAGGTGGATTCAGGTGAGCTGTGCCTGGGCTGCCTGGGGCTTCACGGAGGTTTGGCTGATGTCTGCGAAGCTAACTGGGTCTCTGTTGGCAAGTCTTTGAGGGGCCCGATGTGCAGACTCCTGGTGCCTAGGGTCCCTGAGCTTGATCTGTCCCTAGGCCAGAGTCCCTTAGAATCAGGTACACTGTATGACTATCCCTGGGTATGGGCAGGACATGTGTCCTGCAAAGGAAAGATTAGGATACAGCTCTTCCATCTTCTGGACCTACAGCCAGGAACTGTTCTGGCATCCAGTGAAGAGTGTCTGCAGATTCTAGCCAGATGCTGATTCAAAACAAAACCAAGTGAAGGATCTATACATTTTTTCCCTGACTATTGAAAATATAAGCTTATTGAAAAATAACCTCAACCACTACAGAAGTGTAAAAAGTAGAAAAGTGACCTTTTTGTATAATGTCATCCCTGTCCTTTGACAGAGACCGTCAATGGAAGGAGTCAGAAAACCCTAGCTTGGAATCCCAACTTGACCACTTCCGTTTCTAAAGGTCTCACATGAGGGGAATGTCCTGCCACCCCCAGGTACTGTCATGAGAGTTATGGGAGATGTCTGATGCAGTGTGTGCAAGCTGTCACTGGTCCTTTGTCCCCATTCCTGCCTCTTGCTTCTGATCTTCTAGGCATCCAGACATGTGAGAGCAAAGTGCCTGGAAAAGCCGGTCTCTGCTGGCTGCAGGACTGAGTGGCCATCTGCTCCCAGCTGTGCTCTCTCCCTAGCCTCGCTCTCTGCTCTCCCCAGCCTTGCCCTCTCCTTGCCTGCTGGTGCTGGCCAACTCCTGCCTTCCTGCTCAGGTTAGGCAAGGACATAGAGCTGCAGGTGTCCAACATGGAGCACCTGTGGTGTCCCAAGATCTGGCTCTGCCTCTGGCCTCCTGGTGTGTCCTCCCCAGGGTTCTAGAGAAAGTCTGGGCAAATTCAGACGGAAGACATGCTCCTCCTTGCAGGCTCTGCTCATGACACGCACCCTGTTTCCCTTCCACTCATTCACATGCTCAGTGAGCACTACTGGGTTTAGTGGCACCTTGAATTAACTGAAGGATGGTGCTTTCTCCTCCTTAACTAATTTGGAAAATGAATAGAAAGGAGACCCCTTTTAATTTCTGGGAGCATGGGGAATATGTTGATCATTCTGGTACACTCTTGGCTGCTGAGAAATGATCATGGTTAACTTTTATGATTGGGCTGCAGGGGGATAGTAATAACAAATATTTATTGAGTGCTCTCTGTGTGTGAAGCGCCCACTGTGCACTGTGCGTGGGTTATCTCATTGTGTCCTCCCAGCAGCCCTGTGGTGTGAGAGTTGTCAATTTCTGAGGTGGAAGGCAAAGCATCAAAACGCTATAAGGCTCCTGGTGTACATGGAGTAATGTGATACAGTGAGTAACAGAGGCAGGATGCACATGGGCTGTTTGACCCCAGAGCCTGGAACTGCAGAGGGGATAGTCCCTTCTAGAAGCTTTGTGACTCTCTCTTTGTTCCATGCCTTCCATGAACTGGTGATTCAGCCTCGTTCAGTCTTCCTTTGGAATCTTTCTTCCATCTCTCCATTAAAAATAGTGTCATTCTGGCCAAGCCCAGTGACCATCACAGGTATGCAGTACGTGTCCAGTGACGAATATCCAGTGTGAACATGAGCTGAGCACCTGTCAGCTACCAAGCAGTGGCAGGACTGGGCTCTGGGAGGCGCAGAACTTAAAGGTGATGTGGTTGCTATCCCCAAGCTGCTCACCCACACTTTGTAAAGGAGAAAGCTCAGGGCTGTATACAGTGATGACCGTTCAGTGTGGGGCTGGGAATATGGAGAGAGTAAAGCCTTTCAGAATGTCCCAGTTCTGCATATTGAGTTGCCAGAGAGGAGGACAGGCTTGGGTCCTGAAATCCGTAAGGTGTCTGCCATCCTGCTGGGGTGGTACTGAGCAAGGGGCAGTGGTGAATTCAGGCAGAGTCATAAGGGGTGGATGAGAGGTTGGGGAAGGCTGCACAGAGGAGGCAAAGGGCTTTGCAGTGTGAGTAGAAGTTCACTAAGAGGGCTGAATATGGAGGGATAGTGGGAGCAGAGGCACAGAAGAGGGTCAGTGAGAGGCTCAGAAGAGGGGCATTGTCCTGTGCAGGCAGAGCACAGGGGTGGCTGTAGCTGAAGGTGAAAGTTTAAGAGTTTGTGTGTTGGAACCTCTGTCCTAGTATCTTCCCACCACCTGTGTTGTTGTTATTGCACTTTTTGCACCTGTATCAATGGCCTAGGACAGGCACCTACCTGGCTGGGGTATTGACAGATTGAGGTGTATGCACCTCCGACCTAATAGGCACTCCACAAACATTAGCTTGTAGACATTACCTTCAGTCTGATGGGGAAGTGGTTGGCTGTAACCCTGCAGGTTTGAGATGGAGGAGGGACGCCCGGAGGTGTCCTGTGACCTGTTCTTCCCCGAAGGGAGGTCTCTGTGCTCATGGCTTATGCTGACGTGCTGTTGTGTTCTTACTATGTGTTTCCTTAGATGTGTGTTTATAGCAGAGGAAGCGGGAAGTGATGAGATTGTGTTGTGAGTTTTCCCGAGTTTTGGTGAATTTTTGAGTTGTAGTCAACTATCATCAGCTTGGACAGTCACATACCAGCCCCCGTTGCTGTGCGAGAGCTGCTTCTCCTCCTGATGTTATGACGTGTGGGAGCGGGGGTGTCCTGAGGCGGCTCGGGAGCTCTCAGAAGGACTCGGAACGCGAGTAATCCATGCTCAGTTATCTATTTTCCTTGTCTTTTTTCTCTTCCTTTCTTCCCCTCTAAACCACCAAACCACTCCACATTTTCAGAATGTAGAGTTAATTCCTTTCTTTTCTTTTCTTTTCTTTTCTTTTTTAACCTGTTCTAAGATGAAGATCCAAGTGTGCTGCCTCAGGAAAGCCACCCTGGCAAGCCCCAGCTGTTCATCTGGAAAATGCATCTTGCAACCGCTTTCGAGGGGTGAATGAGAGACCATGTGCGACCTGCACAGGCTGGAACAGAAGGGGCTCAGCGAGGGCAGCGTGCGCCCCTCTCCGCCCTCCCAGCTACAGCTGCTGTCAAAACTTCATGCTGGAAAGAGAGCAGTTAACCCCAAGGAAGAGGGTTTCTCCAGGGTGTTCTGCGCCATCCCTGTGTCACTGTGACCAGGGGCCTGTGCAGGAGGTCCCACCCCAGGCCTACTGACCAGCCCTGTGGGGGTAGACCTTGGGGACCTGTGTTGGAACAAGCCTCCCATGAGCTTGTTGCATAAGGGTCCCCAACCCAGGGCTCTTTCTGGACTACTGTTCTCACAGGTGTCTAATGAGTTTGAATTTTTGCTGCTTGTTTTTAAATTTATTTTTCACTTTTCCCCCTTCCTTTTCTTCTTTTCCTTTTGTCCCGAGATAATGTTTATGTTGCTCATGCTCCCTTTGTCTCCTGTCCCCACACGCGGATGGGCTGGGACCTAAGCGGGGTTTGCCCTCTGTGCAGGGGGGCAGGAGGACGGGAGGAGGGTGTGGGCCGCCGTGCTTCCCCACTCCCCTGGCTGGAGGTCTTGAGCAGCTCCTCAGCAGGAGCGCACGGGTGACAGCACAGCAGCCGGGCCTCTCTGTGCCTCGCTGTAGACCCTCGGAGTTCTGTCCTGCCATCTCTTCCTCCACCCTGCGCCTCCACTTTGGATCACCCCGTGTCCTGTGGACAGGACAGGTCGCTGCCAGAGTTTACTTAGTGCACTATGCCTGTGTGACTTGAAGTAAGGATCTGTTTCCGTGAAAGTCAGAAGTGCATTCCAGAGTCACAAGCGTGACCTCCCCGGAAGCCCAGCTAATCCTGGTGTTAAAGAGGAATTGCAACAAAGGTGGAGGTTATAGGATGTGTGGGGTTGTGGGTTGTGGGGATGGTTGCCTCATGGGAAGCTCTGTCTTGAGGAAATGAGCTCATGCCCAGGAAGCCATACCCCCCAGCCCCCGGGAATGGGGAGTTCTGGGTGCTCAGAATGGAGGCCAGCTCCCTAAGCGAGGCAGGGTTTGGGGCGATGATGGACTTGCAGTCTGGGGTCCCGGGTACCCTTCCACCCCCTGCTGGCTGCATGACCTCGGGCAGTTGTCTGCTTTCCCCATTCTGTAGTTCCTGTCATTTCAGGAAGAGACCTGTCTTAGGCACTGGGAGCGTTAATGGGGATTAGATGGGGGAATTCAAAGGGGCCTCTTCTGGGACTGGCAGTTAACAAATGCTGTCTGTCATCTTCTTTCTTATTTTGAGTGTCACTCCCTAACCCTACCCCTACCCCAAGCATCTTTTTCCTTCTTCCCAACTTACTTACCTGTCAGGGTCCATGTGATCCATCCGTGTGGAGTTCCCCAAGGCCCTGGAGTGCATCGCCTAGGTTGTTGGCTTAGTCCTTAAATGGGCTGTTTCTTGTTGCCCCGTGTCTTTAATGAGATTGGCAGCTCTTTGCAGGCAGGGACCCTGTGAGATCTGGAGTCTCCTTCAAAGTTGCTCTCCTGGGGAACGTGCATGCCCTAGAACTTCTCTATCCTGTGTCTTCAAGGCTGTCCTGTAGAGAGCTGTCCCTGTGAGTCATTGATGGCTCAGTTCCATGGCACTTTGCCCACGTTGTCATGGGGACGATTGACATTTGGGTCTTTGCTGACCTTTCCCTGAGGGGTTTTGTGGACAGAGGCAAACAAAAGAGAATGCAAAATGGAAAACAACCAAAAAACCCACCCCAAATCCAAACTTTGAAGGTTTTTCATTTGTAGAGGGAAAGTATTCATAACTTTTCCTCGATTATTTCAGTGTTTTAATTTTTCCCCCTAACTCTGCAGGCAGGACCCACTTTTTAGATATGAGTGTAGATTCAGAGAACTGAAGCTCAAGGTTCCACAGGTGTTCAGTAAGCACTGGAGCTGAAATTCTCATCCTAGTCTGTTCATTTTTCAGTCGCTGGTCATCACTTGGCATGGCAGGGCACCCCTCCCTCTTCCCCCCGCCCTGACTTCTGTCTGTCTGTCTGTCTGCCTGCCTCTTTTTCTCTTTCTTAAAATTGTTATTACTGTATCTCTGGCCTGGTCTAGTTAATGAAACAGAAGATGACTGAAGTAATCCCAGGGGTCAGTTATTAGGACAGTTGTATCCCCATAAGAGCTGGGCCTCAGTCCTCGTGGGTCAGTAGGACAGTTTGTGAGAAGTGCTGCATTCTGCCTGGGCACCACTCCCAGCTCTCCAAGAGCATCTGTCCCCTCACCTGCAGGTGGGGGATGTGGTCAGGGGTCAGCTGCTCTGGGGAGACCCCCCTCCCCGCTGCTGCCCCTTTGGCCCTGAGCCTGGTGGCAGTGGTGTCATGGCTGCAGGCCACAGCTGGACACTCTGATGAGGAGCCATCTGGAGAGGCGTGTCGCGGGCTATGTGAGAGATTTACTGTTGGAAAAAGAGCAAGACTGGGGGTCCACTGACAAGTCACTGACTTGGGGCCATTCTGGTCAGTTCCTGGTGATGATATTGTGGTGTTTTGGGAGTCTCTGTTCATTGCACTTTCCAGTGACCAAGCTCCTGCCCTCCCCATCTCTGTCTTCCAGAACCTTCTTATCCTATCATGCTGCCCACCACGTAGTCCTTCTAAGGCAGGACCATCTAGTGGCTAAGCTGAAAGGCTCCGGAGGCATTTCTGAGCTGCGTCTCTGGTCCCCTGTGCCGTTCTGGGCCTACAGCTTGCTCTGCTCTGTGTCCTCGTTTGAGAATGAGTTAAGGGGTTGCGGTGGCTGAGGGGGAAAAAGAGGCACAGAATCTCAATTATAACATAAGTTAGTCACAGAGATGAAAGTGCAGCATGGAGAATATAGTCACTGGTGCTGTAACCTCTTTCTATGTTGACAGATAATAACTGCACGAGTTGGGGTGAGGATTTAATAATGTGCGTAACTATTGAATCACCATGTTGTATACTTGAAATCAATGTAATATTGTATATCAACTGTACTTAAGTCAAAAGAAGAAATACAAAAAGAAAATGAGTTCATCTCACAGTATTGTTGTGGACTGCATGATGTAAACAGGGTACACTTCTAGAAAGAGGACTCGGGGGCCGTGGTCATTCCTGCTCTGCCACCTCTGGTCACGCCATGCTGCCTTCCAACGTCGACCTCCACATACGCCTAAGGAGTGCTTCCTTTCCCAGGTGCTGTGTTCCCAGCCCACCCTTCTCATCCTCTTTCTGCATCTGTCAGGTCTTAGCTGGGTGGCCTTGGGCAAATCACTTCACCTCTCTGGGCCTTGTTTCTCGGCTGGTCAGTGTGGGAATTGAACCAGCGTGTTCCAGGGTTTCTTGTTCTCTGACATGCTGGAGCCTCTCACATTCAGCCCTGGCTCCCACCACCCCACCATGAAAACCTGGACATCATCAGATGTCCCCCATCAGGGGACATACACTGTCTGCTTGTTCTCATCTCTGGGTCTCTGAGAGCCGAAAGCTCTTTGAAGGCAGGGTCCTCTTGACTGATGGGATTTCCAGCTTCTAGCTCCGTGCCTGACATTGTTAGTCCTCGATATGGAACTAGGACTAATCACTCAGTATTCCAGGCAACATTTATCGAGCACCTGTTGAGTTCCCAAGTACGGTGCAGGACGTCTGAAGCCTGGCTGAACCCAAATGTCAGTGTTTTTAAAGAATGGCTCTAATCAATGTACCTCACAGAGCTGAAATCAGGAACCCACTACATAATGCAGGTGAAGGCCACTGAAGGGCTCACTGTGTGTGGGCCACCCGGCCCCCTCCTGTGTAAGCCCACAAGGTCTGGCACAGTGCAGAGGATCATCAAACTCCTGCGTTAGTGAGCAGGACTGGCTTTCGTTTGCATCTCCCAAGCCTAGCCGGTAGGAGTAGCAATGATACTGGCTGTTCCGGTTGCTGAGTGTGATGCCGATGACCTGCACGGTGGTGCACCTGCTGTGGGCAGGTGTGTGTGCAGAGCACTTTATACACAGACTGTCATCCATGTATGAACCCCAGAGGACATGCATTTCGATTCCTTGTTCTTACTAAACAGACAAGGAAACACTTCCAAACAGCTGAAGAGATGTGCCCATGGCAAACAACTGGCCACAGCATTTGGATTTGCACCCTGGTTTATTTGACCCCAAGCTCTCCCACCCCTCCGAATGAGGAATCAGGTGAGTGCAGGGGAAGCCCGAGGGGGAGCCTGTGCTGGAAGGCTTGGAAATTCCAGAGCAGCTGATTTGTGTCATTCTGGCACACGCTGGGGAGAAACTGAAACGAAGCAGGACAGCTGCCCCTTTCTCTGGCAACCCATCTCCTTGATTTATCTTCCCAGGTTACGGGGGGTCCCAGTGCACGGATATCACAGAGAAATAATGTGAGCACAGCCAGGGGAACGGCTGCCTCTCCCTTCACCAGAAAAAGATAAAGGAGACATTTCTTTTGTGGCATCAGTGTTATGAAAATCTTACCTCCCCAACCAGAGAGACAAAGTGAGGAGAGCTTAGATCGTGAGGGCCTCGCCACTGGCTTCTCACATCAGAGAGCTGCCTCCTCACCCCCATGGCTGCCCTCGTGCTGCTGCCAGGAGCATTCGGCGGTGCTGCAATCCACACGTGCTGACTCCTGCTCCTGCTGAAATTCACCACATGACTGACGGCTGCTGCAAGACAGTGCAAGAGAGAGGAAACACACAAGCAGAGTCCAGGAGGCACAGAGGCTGAGAGAAAGGATGCCACCCAGCCATGTGCACGCCAGGAGGTGCCCTCCGTGGCCTCCACTTCCTGCAATGTTTTTCACGTGGATGCCGAGGCCTGCTTGGCCTGGCTTCCCACCTCTGTGCTAACTACCCATCCACCAGTTGGTGCCAACCTACGATTCCTTGAGTCTTCTGGTTACCAGAGCATCCATCTGTGCATCCCACATTTGGGCGATGTTGGTGTACAAAGATGCTCTCGGTGTTGGGTAGGAAAATAGAGGCAATCTGTTTATCATATTTCTTGAAAATGTTCAGTACAGTGGGATTGGATGGTGGAAATACCTGGTGGGGGGGTTCAAGAAGGAAATGACAGCCCTAGAGGCAGAGGAGAGAGACTCAGCCTGGAGTGTGGGGCTCGAGCAGTATTTTCCTGTGGGCCAGTTCCCTGCCAGCTTCCGTGTCACCAGGCCAGGGCATGCTTATTTGCAGTCTTTCCCTGAGTGCTCTCTGGGGACAGGGTAAGCTGGAAGGCAGTGGAGCATGAAAATACAGAGCACAGGGAAACCTGGAAGGGGCTGATTCCCAAGCCTTAAAGGGGGTCCTGAACTCTTCAATATTCTAGCCACACAGTTGCACAGGAGAAATTAAAAAAAAAATGTTAACCAACTTCTTATTGAGCTAACATGCATAAACAAAGCACACGTAGTGTATGGACAGCTTGATAAATGTTCATAAGCCAAACATCTGTATAACCAGCAGCTGGATGAATAGAACACTAGCATTTTGGGAGCACTCGCCACCCCCTTTCCAGTTGTAACTGTCCCTCCTCCCTCCCCCAGGATAACCTTGTCCTGACTTCTAACAGCAGAGGTCAGTTTAGCCTGTTGATGTATTTAATATAAATAACAACATAATGCACTCCCTTGTGTCTGGCTCCTTTCATTCAAAATTATGTTGTTAGATGTATTCCTATGTTGCATGCAGTTGTAGATTATTCTCTATATTGTGTTATAATATTCCACTCTCTGTGTGTTTTTAAAACCCATTCTAGTGTTGAGGGTAGTTTGAGTAGCTTCCATTGTTTAGCTGTTACGGATGGTGCCACCTTCAATTATCCCAAGCCTATCAGTTGGTGAACATAGGTGTACATTTCTGTGAATTTACACCTAGGACTGGACCTGCTGGCTCACAGGGGCACATGTAGTTAGCCTTAGTAGATGGTGCAAAACCGTCTCCCAAAATGGTTGCCGGTCTTCAGGATGTGTGCCCGCCAGCTCGTATGAGAAGTCTAGTTTCACATCAAAGCCAATCCCTGATACTGTCTTTTTTACTTTGGCCAGTGCATTACAGGAAGAGCAAATGCCTTGAAAGGCATCACATAGCAGGGAAAGTGGAAATGCTCCCCGGGAGGCAGGCGTCACTGTTGGGTGATATTACACATCCTGCCTCGTGCCTCTGTGCCAGGTGGAGGCCTGGCGGGGCCACCTCCTCGGTCAGGGACCACTGCTTAGCGGCGGTAATACCCAACAGACCATGTAATAATGCTTCCCCAGGTGATGGGGGTTTAATGTACCCAACCCCAACTAAACAAACTTGGCTTCCAAGTTGCCTGTGGGCCTCTGTCAATATTTAACAAACTGTCCCCCGTTCTCTCCACTGCGTGAACTGGGGCTGGTACCACAGATCAGTGCCCCCCTGCCTTCTGTAAGCAGCCCCTCATAGCCCACAGGACTCCAGGCCTGACACCGTGGTGCCATGGCAGACCGTGGTGGGTGCTACAGGGCCTCGGGTGATGGAGGGCAAGTATGAGAGGCAGACCGCCCTGCAGGAGGCTCACCCGTTTGGCATGTGACATAATGGCTAATGGAGCTCTTCGTACGTATGTGCCCAGCTACATGCTAAGTGCCTACATTTATTATTTCATGTCAACCTTACAGCAGTTCTGTCAAGTAAGTAGATGTGATTTATCCCCATTTTACAGATGAGGATAAGAAGGGTTAAAAACATTTTTGCAGAGTAACAGAGCTAGTCAATTTGTTAGTTTGACTTTAAACTTTAATGTTCTAACCGGTATCCTGTATTTCTCTCTTAGGGCCTGGCATTTAGGCTCTTATGCTTCCTGTTGAATCCATCTTTCTCTTGGGTCTAAAGCTGTCACATGGGTTTAAATGGGATGAGAGATCTGACCCTGTGTACCCTGGTCCCTGCAGAATGCTTAAAACAGAGGATGGATGCCCTTTGGCTCAGTGGCTATGAATAATGGGTCCCCCAAAGTTGCCCATGTCCTAGTCCCCAGAACCTGTGACTGTGTGACCTTACATGTCAGAAGAGACTGCAGACAGGATCAAGGTTCAGGACCTGGAGTGGGAGAGCTTACCTTGGGTCATCTGGATGGGCCCAGCGTTAGCTCATGGCTCCTGAGAAGTGGAAGGGGAGACAGAAGGGTCATTCAGAGAAGGACGGTGGTGCAGGCAGGATCAGAAATGGCAGGATGCTGTATTGGAACATGGAGGGCAGGAGTCTGATGCCTAGGCATCCGAGTGCAGCCTTTAGAAGCTACAAAAAGCAAGGAAGTGGATACTGCTGGGGCCTTCAGGAGCAGCAGCCCTTGATTTTGGCTTAGTGTTCTGACCTCCAGAGTAGTGAGGTAATAACTTGATGTGGCTTTATTCCACTAGGTATTTGACAGGTTGTTATTGCAGCCATTTTTGCCATTGATGAGGACTGTTGCAGTGGTCAAACTCATGGGCTTTGGAGCCACATGGCTTGGTATCAAATCCCGGTTCTATGATCTTCCAGCTTGTGACCTTGGGAAAATTGCTTGACCTGTCTGGGCCTCAGGTTTCTCATCTCTGAAATTGGATAACAATAGTCTGTAACACATAGGGTTATGGTGAGGGTTAAATGAGGATTTTATATGTGTGAAATGCCTGATAGTAAGTTTTAGGTGCAGCTATTCTGGGTAGGCATCCCTTACTAGTAATGTGGTCAGGGCAGAGACTTGGGAGACAGACTGTTTGGCCTGAGATTTGGGTTATACTCTTATTCGCTTGGAGCAGGATAGTTGTCTGAACCACCGTTTCTTCATCAGGAACTTAGAGGCAGGAGTCCCAGGGTGGTTGAGAAATTCAGCAGTATGAGTAATAGGCACTCCTGAAAGGGTAGTTATTGTTATCACTGGGTGAGGGTGATTGTTGGACCTCAAGCCCTGTTCCTCGTGGCTCCATTTGTCCTGTTATCTTCATAGTTTAAGCACACTGGGTTGGGGAGACAGAGTAGCCTCATATAGCTAGCATAGTACTGGGTGCCTAGCAGGTACTCAATAATTGCTGAATGAATGGCTGAAAAAAGAACAGGCCCCAGGCCCTGCCCTGAAGAAGCTCACGGTGTGGGACAAGGCCTGGAGTGATGCCAGGGCTTTGCGGTTGTCTTTAAAAAGAAACAAAACAAAGAGTTACTTCCTACCAGCTGAACCCAAGCCCCCTCAGCTCAGGCCTGCAAGGGAGTTCAGGGCTGTGTGCCAGGCCTGGCCCTGCTGTTAACTCTCTGAGCCAGCCATCTACCTTTCCGGAACCTTCTCTGCTCATCTTTGTCATGGATGTTCCTCAGCCCCATCTGCCCTCCCAGGGTGGGAGCCCTAAGCAGTAGAAAGTTCCCCATCCGAGAGGTCTTTGGTGCCTGTGGGAGGTGACATGCCCCTGAAGACCCCAGTCTCCACCTCACCTCTCCGTGGGTCCCAGAGCTACAGGCACTGTTCTCAGCATTCTCCCCTGCATGTATTAGGGTCAAATAAATGTAAGGAAGAAGGGACAGCTGACGAGTGCTCTGGGTCTGTGATTTTAACAAGATCGATTTTTCTTCTTCTTGTCCGCAGGCCTGGTCTTGTGACCAGAAGGGAATTAGAACGATAACCCTCATGACCTGCACCTGCTAGCTGCATGGAGCTTCATTCAAGGATCTTCTGAGCCGTGGATTTACAGTGATATTCGGTTGCCTGGGGAATTACACCCACGGAAGCAATCTCTGGAATTACTCACACTTGGCCCATTTCTGGATGCTAATGGTGGTTGTAAGGAAAGCCCTGACTGAGTGCCTCGCGGATTTCTGCAGCCTGACGCCCATGGGGTCAGAGGACCGTGTCTTCTTGCAAGGGCAGAGATGTCTGTCCTCATCTCAAACCGGAATGTTTGTGGGTCTCTGCCAACTCCTTTGGGAGCTCCCTGTGAAATGTAAGGCCCGGTCCCTCCTTGTGCACATGTGTCTTGCATGTCTCTCAGGTGCTCATGTAGGCTTTAGGTGGTGCTGGCCTCACTGGTGGGAGAGGCCCCTGTGATGCGGCTGGTTCTCAAGAGGAGCTGGCATTTAATGAGCTCACTGTGTGTCTGCTTGGTGCTCGGTGCTTGGAGAGACAGATGGAAATTGGAAGCTATTTCCTGGGAGCCGCCATTGTCTCCTGAGCTGACATGTGTCACTGTGTCTGTCACCCTTTGCTGATTTTCCTGGTTCATGCGTCTGTCTGTCTACCAGACCTCGAGTGCCCTGAAAAGCCGGGTGCTTCCTCATGGCTGTGTCATGAAGCATGGCGCGGTGCTTGGCCCTCGTGTCTTTTCTGCAGAAAGTGCAAATAAGACTTGATTGTTAATGAATTCAGACTTGGAGAGTCAATAGGGAGGGTGCGCAGGAGAGGATAATTTCTTGGCTCTGTGCTTACAGCTTGAAACAAAGAGTTGCATGTCAGCAGGATGCCTGAGGGACCAGGGGTCTGGGTTTGAATCTGTGACCTCCACCTACTGTATGACCCAGAGCAAATGATGGCTGGATGTCTTTCCCTCTCTATTCAGTAGGGGTTATGGGGGGCTGTCCTGCACCAGGTTGGTGTCAGTGATCACAAAACAGACGTGCATGTGCTGACATCCAGCACTAGGCCTGTCACACAAAGTTGCTCATGGCTGAGAGGGTGGTGCTTGAGCCTTGAATGTCTTTCTGAGCAGAACCAGGTAGGCCATGCTGGACTTTGAACTGGGCACTGCTAGTCTGCGTGAACAGTTGATCAAAGATCACAGTCCCTGCATCCTGTGGGATGGCCAAGTGGCTGGTCAGCAGCCGGCAAAGGAAAGGAGCCTCGTGTCCGTGTGAGGGAGGGAGTAACTGGACTCAGATGTGGCCATGGAGGCCTGTGCTGGTTCTGCAGTTGACAGGCAGAAGGACTGGCCCCCGGGGCTGACTCACAGTTGTGAGGTTGGGGCTTTGAAGCCTGTCTACTCAGTGCTGGGCTGCCTGCAGGAGAGTGGCAGCTCCAACAGCCAGTGCCCCCGGTGTAGGTCACCTGGGGCCACCTGGCACTTGGCTGCCAGGACAGCACTGGGGGAGGGGCCTGAGGTTTGATCTTGACTGGGTTCCCAGTTCTGCTCATGCCCGGTGGCACTTTTCAGCAAGACATTCCCTGATGTCCTAATGGAAATAGTGTCCCTCTGTTTACTGTGGAATTCTCATCCGCAGTTCCTAGGTGTGTTATAATTTGGTATTCACTCATGCACGTTATCTGATTTGATGTGTTTCTCCTACACTGGCAAGTAACCTCTCTGAGGTCTGAAAACATGTTTCTCTTGCTCACAGGCTGAGCACACAGTAGGCATCCTATTTATTTCCCCTTAGTTGATCAGGTGATGACTCTTAGGAGTTTTCTTTTGATTTTCCTGTAAAGAGCAGACCAAAGGGAAATGCTTTCTTTTTGAGCATCTGTATAAACTTAATCAACTCCATAGTCCCACTGGTGGGTAGTGGTGTGTCCATTTTACAGGTGAGAACTTTGAGGCTTTGAGGGGCCAGGTAATTTGCCCAGGGTTCTTTATCGAAGAGAAGGCAGAGCGGGAAGCCAGGACCGGCCTGGTTTGATGCTGAACCAGCTGCAGGGTGAAGACTTCTCCTTCAAGGTCGTTGGAAGTGTGCATATGCGTGTTGTGAGTGCTGCCGGCTGTGGAATGCTCTGGGGTCCTTGGAACTGGGTGTCCTCTGTCCTCTGGGACAGGCTGATTTCGGTGAGGGCTCCCTCCCACACTGTGTGGAGGAGGCATGGGCTGTGCTGGGCCCTGGGGTGAAGCAGCCCCTGTGGAGCCCACACACCTGGGTGAGTGGGGATTTGCCACACAGTGTGGTGGGTGCTGAACTCGCGTGCCGCGGCCAAGCAGGGCTGGGAGAGGAATGGTTCAGGGGGCGGCTGTGGAGGGTTTGGGGAGACTTTGAGGTTGGGGCAGTTTGGCTGGGCTTGCGATAGTGAGCAGAACTGTCGTGGGGATGTGAGGAGCCTGGGGGACTGAGGCCCAGCACTGCCCCTCTGCATCAGGCCTCTGTACAGGCTCCCTTCTTGCCAACCCCCTCCCCCCGTGGCAGCTGCACTGGCACTTATCACATGACCCGCAGCCCTGCCTTTCCCCCTTTTATCTGTCGCTCCCCACAACAGCCCCGTTGTGGTGGTCTGGGTTATCTCCTGCTCCTGGGTGGGCTTGGCACCAGAAGACACAGAATGGCCAAGGTGAGAAATAGGACTCATGTTTCCCCTCCCTTTTGAGTCCCTGCCTCGTGCCTATGAGTTTGCACCCATGGATATTGATGTACTGATAAGTGTCATTTATTAAGGCTCATTCTGTGCCAGGCACATGGCAGATACTATTCTGTCCCAGCCCCAGATGAAGGTGCTATTGTTATGTTTGGATTTACCCTAGGAGTAACTGGAGCACGGAGAGGCAAAGCAGGCCCCTGTGGTCGTTGGGCAGGATTTGAATACATTTCTCTCTGACTCCAAAGCTGCTGGACCACACTGCGTGGAGCTGTGAGACACAATTTCTACTCCCTTCTTGGTCTCTCAGATCACCTCCCTTCTCTGGCCCTTTGCGCCCTCATGGTGGGGACACATCTGATGATTAGAAGCTTTTTCTTCTAAGCTGGACTACCTGAGAGTTAAGGAGCACTCTCCACTTCCTCTGAGATGACAGGCGGGACCATGATGCTGCTGGTGGCCCTGGTCCTGGTCCTGGTGCTGGGACCAGACCTAGTGACCACTGGGCTCATCACCTAAATGGCGGGCAGTGCTGCGGGGGTTGGTCCTGATGCTAGGGCTGGTCCTCTTGCTGGTGCTGGTGATGTTGGTGCTGGTCCTAATCCTAGTATCAGTCCTGGTGCCAGTGGTCCTGACCTGGGTACTGGAGTTACTGATTCTGATCTGGGTGCTGGTGTAGGTGCTCCTGGTCCTAGTCTGGGCACTGGTGTAGGTGCTCCTGGTCCTGGTCCTGGTCTGGGTGCTTATGTAGGTGCTCCTGTTCCTGGTCCAGGTGCTGGTGTAGGTGTTCCTGATCCTGATCCTGGTGCTGATTTAGGTGTTCCTGATCTTGATCCTGGTGCTGGTGTAGGTGCTCCTGGTCCTGATCCTGGTGCTGGGGTTGCTATTTCTTTCTGAGTCCAAGTTGGTTCCAGCAGATCGTTCTTTGCGACTGCATGGGCAGTTTGCCTTTCTGCTTATAGCACCCGAGCTTGGCCTAATCGCATCTCAGTTGGCCCTTAGTTAGCTGCTTGGAGGAACTCATTTCTTTTTGAGCCCTGTTACCCCCAGACTCTTTCTACCTAGCAGCGGGGCAGGCTCAACCTGTGTTACTTACTTCCATATTACTCGTGGTGGCTGCCAGCACATACTCTAGTCTGGGGCCTGGGGGCACAGCATTGCCCTCCCACCTACACAGACACTCAGCCAGCATTCCCAGGTGGCTTATTGCTCTGGACTTGGGCACTGATGGGGGTGCCTGTACCCTGGGGTAACAGGCTCACTATGAGAAGGGCTATTTCTCATTCTCTAGGCTGAGTCTGGAGACCAGGGGTTCTCAATGAACAGCCATGAGGTTGTTTAATGGCTGGTGTTCACGAACACCTGGAATGTTAACCTTTCAACTTGGAGTGGTTGCTGTGCCCCGCCCTCCTCCCCCCCAATGCCTTTTACATTTGAAGAAACTGAGATTGAGAGAGATTCAGAAAGCTGCCAAACTTATCCCTGGAGAGAGGAGAGAAGCTGGCTGTGTACTCCGATTTGTCAGTGTTCAGCCTCCCTACCCCTGCTTGGCCTGTGGTTCTCACCAAGTGTGATAAGGTGTGCAAGATGATTTTAAGTTATAGAGGGGCAAGCATTTTTTTTTTTTTGGAAGTTTTATATTTGCTTTAAATTAGAAAGGACCACAACTGACAATAAGATCTGCTGTTTTGCCTTAGGATGTAGATATTTAAGTAAAAGAAGGTCAGTTTTGCAAAACTATTAAGGTAACAAGAAGTAGATGTAATCCTCCTAAAGAGGGTGAAATTTGGAGCTCAGGCCTCACTTTGATGTGTGGCACTTTGGCTGTTTGGCTCTGGCCACATTGCTGGAGACAGAGTATGTTGCAGCCTGTGATCTCAGTAGCTCTGTGTCCTGCTTCATGTCCACTGTGTCATTTGGTCCATGATGATGCTCCTGAAGTCCAAAAGATTCATGATGAAATAATCACACAGCTCAGTCTGAAGCTAGATTGAAACCAAAAAGAATCTCAGAACGATAGCGCTTTATAACCCTGTTTTCTGCTGGAATTCATTGAGGCTACTGATCTCGGCCCTGCCAACTCTATTATATTTATTGAGCACCCAAAGTTTTGCATTCAATCCCTGTTCAGGCATACCTCGGAGATGCTGCAGGCTCAGTGCAGACCACCATGATAAAGAGAGTATCACAATAAAATGAGTCAAACGAATTTTTTGTTTTCCCAGTGCATGTAAAAGTTATGTTTACACTATATTATAGCCTATTCAGTGTACATTAGTATTATGTCTAAACAACGTACATACCTTAATTTAAAAATACTTTATTGCTAAAAACTGCTGTCATCTGAGCTCTCAGTGAGTTGTGATCTTCTTGCTGGTGGAGGGTCTTGCCTTGATGTTGGTGGCTGCTGACTAGTCGGGATGGTGGTTGCTGAAGGTTGGGGTGGCTGTGGCTATTTCTTTAAATGATACAAAATGAAGTTTGCCATACTGATGGACTCTTTCTTTCATGAGTGATTCCTCTGTAACATGTGCTGCTGTTTGATAGCGTTTTACCCACAGGAGAACGTCTTTCAAAATTGGAGTCAATGCTCTCAAACCCTGCCACTGTTTTATCAACTAAGTTTATGGAATATTCTAAATCCTTTGTTGTCATTTCAACAGTTTTCACAGAATGTTCACCAGAATTAGATACCATCTCAAGAAACCACTCTCTGTGCTCACCTCATCTGTTGAAGTTTAATCATGAGATTGTACCAATTCAGTTACACCTTCAGGCTCCACTTCTGATTCTAGTTCTGTTGCTGTTTCGACATCTGCAGTGACTTCCTCCACCGAAGTCTTGAACCCCTCAAAGTCATCCATGAGGGCTGGAATCAACTTCTTCCAAACTCCTATCGAGGTTGATATTTTGACTTCTTTCCCATGAATCATACATGTCTTAATGGAATCTAGAATGGTGAATCCTTTCCGTAAGGTTTTCAGTTGACTTGGCCCAGATTGTTCAGAGGAATCACACTCTCTATGGCAACTCTAGGTTGATAAAATGCATTTCTTAAATAAGACTTGAAATTACTCCTTGATCCATGGGCTGCAGAATGGATACTGTTAGCAGGCATGAAAACAACATTAATCTTACAGTGTATCTCCATCAGAGCTCTGGGGGAATCATGTGTACTGTCAATGAGCACTAATATTTTGAAAGGAATCTTTTTTCTTAGCAGTAGGTCTCAACAGTGGACTTAAAATATTCAGTAAACCATGTTGTAAACAGATGTACTGTCATCCAGGCCTTTTCATTCCATTTATAGAGCACAAGCTGAGTAAATTTAGCATAATTCTTAAGGGCCCTAGGATTATCAGATGGTAAATGAACGCTGGCTTCATCTTAAAGTTACCAGCTGCCTTAGCCCCTAATGAGAGTCAGCCTGTCCTTTGAAGCTTTGCAGCCAGGCACTGACTTCTCCTTACATATGAAAGTCCTAGGTGGCATCTTCTCCCAACAGAAAGCTGTTGCAACTACATTGCAAATCTGCTATTTAGTGTGGCCACTTTCATGAATCATCTTAGCAAGATCTTCTGAATGACTTGCTGCTTCACCTACACTTTTATGTTGTGGAGACACTTCTTTCCTTAAACCCCCTGGACCAGCCTCTGCTAGCTTCACACTTTCCTTCTGCAGCTTCCTCACCTCTCTCAGCCTTCACGGAATGGAAGAGAGTTATGACCTTGTTCTGGATTGAGTTTTGGCTTAAGGGCATGTTGTGGCTGGTTTGATCCTCCATCCAGATCACCGAAACCTTCTCTGTATCAGCAATAGACTGTTTCATTTTATCATTCCTGTGTTCTCTGAAGTAGCACTTTCAATTTCCTTCAAGAACTTTTCCTTTTCATTCACAAGGCTAACTTTTCAGCCCAAGAGGCCTAGCTTTCTGCCTGTCTTAGCAGTTGACATTCTTTCCTCACTAAGCCTAATCATTGCTAGCTTTTGATTTAAAGTGAGAGATATGTGCCCCTTCTTTTCATCTGAGCACGTAGAGGCCATTGTACAGTTATTCACTGGCCTGATTTCAATATTGTTCTATCTCAGGGAATAGGGAGACCCAAGGACAGGGAGACAGTTGGGGAACAGCTGGTCGGTGGGGCAGTCAGAACACACACATTTATTAATCAAATTCACTGTCTTCTAGCAGCAGGGTTTGTGGCACTGCAAAACAATTACAATGGTAACATCAAATATCACTGATCACAGATCACCATAGCAAATATAGTTGTAATGAAAACGTTTAAAATATAGCAAGAATTACCAAAATGTGACACAGAGACACAAAAATGAGCAAATGCTGCTGGAAAAATAGTGCTGATAGACTTGCTGAATGCCAGGTTGTCACAAACCTTCAATTTGTAGAAAACACAGTGTCTGTGAAGTGCAATAAAGCGAAGCCCAATAAAACGAGGTATGCCTGTATTACTCTCTGTGACTGAATTAGGAAATAGTAAATATTCCCACTATGCATTGAATTGATGACTAATTCACTCATTTTCCCATTCATTTCTCCTCAGTAAGTAGGGGATAATATTACCTACCCCATGGGTTCATTGTGAGAATTTCATGAGAGAACATACTGAAGGGCTTAAATCAGTGCTTGACGTGTAATAAGCACTCAGGGAATATTAACTATTTTTAAGTAAAATGTTAAAATGGAACTAGAAGATGAAAACATATAGGCACGAAGAATTAAAGAACACTGAATATGAGTGAGTTACTAAAATTTAACATTAAGTTTAGCTCTGATTTCCTAGTTAGCACAGTGCACTATGTGTGGGTTATATTTGTGTCTAAATGAAGGACTGGTGAACTTTTTCTATAGAGCCCATAGTGAATATTTTTGGCTTTGTTCTGTCACACCTCATTGGTTCTGCTTTTGTATCTGGAAAACAGCCATAGCCAATATGTATCATGGGTGTGGCCGTGTTCCAGTAAACTTTATTCATAAGAATTGGCAGCTGGTCCCTATGCTGTAGTTTGACCCCTGGTCTAAATGAAGGAAATCTATTTGTATTTAAAAGAGAGAAACTTCTCCTGGATCATAAACACTGAAAAAAATTTATTATAAGGTGGAGTCTTATGTGAGCTTGTTAGTTAAGCAGTGTATGGACAGTGCTTTCATCAGGGTTTTATGGAAAATAAAGAAGACTTTCCCACTGTGAGTTCTCTTACCGTGTATGTAGCCAACATATATTGAGGGCTTACTGTGTCCTGGCCACTGATGTTGACCCGTAATGAAACTTAAAGGCACATGCATTTTGTCGGGGGTGCTGCATTAGCTAGGGGGTCATCTTGATGATTTTATTGGGTCAGTTTAGAGTGTTTTCAGTGTTAGGTGAATTGTGCTGTCCCTGAATCACATACAAATCCTACTGCTGGCTGGAGTGGCAGGCCCGGGCTCCAGGCACAGCCCTCAGCCTCTTATCTCACAAGGGAAAGAGGAACGTATGAGGCCCTTGCCCTCTTTGACTGATAGTTACAATTATTGGAAGAGTATTATGGTCTTAGGAGCAAAACACAACCAGGCTCTGAAGCTTTGCTGTTTCCTAGCTGTATGACCTTGCTCTAGTTCCTAAACCTCTCTGAGCCTCACTTTCTTCCTCTGCAAAGTTGGGACCATAGTATCGCTCAATCCCTAGTTCTTACCTCAGTGTGGTGAGCTAGTATTTGCTCTCCACATGTTAGTGCCTCCCCGTGGGGGCCCAGTGGCTGCTGGCCTGACTCCCCACTCATCCCAGGAAGCTGTGTCTTGTCTTTTCCAACTGGAGCCTGTAGGTGTGAGGATTGCAGCCCCCTCCTCCTGGGCAGAGCTTGAGAAAACATTGGCCTGTGGAATTCCGAAGTTAATGAAGGGAGCAGATTCCAGGAGGGTCTCTGTGTGACCTCTCACCCCTTCTCCAACCCCGTTATCCCTGAGTGAGTTTGGAAGCAATCAAAAGTTAGTAACAACTGCACGGAACAGCTCTCACACCATGGGGCAGGACCGCGGCCTTGGCTGCAGGGAGTCTGGGCTGGCCTGGGTGCATCTGAGCCTCTTCCCTCCGGTGCCTGGTTTACCAGAGCGAGGCCCTGGGAGTAGCTGGTGTGGGCCAAGCAGGCCGTTGAGGGAGAAGGGGAACATATTTGAAAAAGCTGGGGGATGATTCTCAGCTGCCCAAAGCAGGAGAGGAGTGAGGGGCTGTGTGGGAAGTTTGAAAGAAGACCCAGGCGCCTTGTGGTTCATTATTCTGACCTGAGGACCCCAGAATTGTACTTCGTTAGGACTGGTGGGGCACGGTAAAGGGAACAGGATTTTGTCGACTGGTGTAGTTTCAAGACACAGTTGACCCTGTGAGAGTTAGGAGCGTGGACCCCTGACTGCCATGCCGTTGAAAATCCATGTGTCACTTTCGACTCCCCCCCAAACTTAACTGCTAATAGCCTACCATTGATTTTATGTTAGTCAATGATAGACTAGTATCTACATATATTTTGTGCATTCATGACATACCCAACTTTTTCTTAAAATTTTCGCTATTTCTAGGCTGTGTGGTTGGTCTGCAGGTTTTCAGATTGTCTCAAATCTCCAAAAAACTTTCATATATATTTATTGAAAAAAAATAACCCTGCATATATACATATATGTGGACCTGTGCAGTTCAAACCCGTGTTGTTCAGAGTCAACTGTACATCCTCTTTCTGGCTCATGGAACCTTCAGGGAAAAGGCTTTGGAGACCAGAGCTGGGCAGCAAAATTGCCATGATCAATGGGCCACACCGGCTCCGGCTGCTCCTGGCACATGCGCCAAGCATGGTCTGCATCGGCCAGCACGGGGCTCAGGGCGGCCGTGGCGGGCCTGCAAGGACCTGTGTGTCCTTGGCTGCAGGCAGCGTTTCGGCTGCCCTGCTGCTCTCTGGGAAGTGGATTATTCTTGTGGCAGGAGGTGGGGAGCCTTTGTGCCCCTTTCTTTGTCTTGTTAAAGCATTGGCCATGCTGATAGCCAGTTCTGCAGGGCAGTTGCTGAGGGTGGGGGTCTCTCCCTCACGTCTGCCTATCTGCCACCATCTCTGACTCCAAGTGGGGTGGGGGTTCTGGGGAGACAGGGTCAGCTCCATCTGATTACCAGGAACTGCTCTGACCTCCCCTCCCGTGGAGGCTTATCTGGCTCCAACCAAAGAGCAGCTGCTTGCGGTGAGGTCTCGGAGTTACTCAGTAGTAGGGACTGGGTTTAGAGGCAGGTGGTGACATAAACAAACAAACATCAGCCAGGACAAGCTCTCAGCTTTCTGCTCACCCACGGTCCCGGACACTCCTTGTTGCATGTTCTGAGAACATGGGGATGCTTATCATAAAGAGAGTTTTCCTGATGGAGAAATGCTCCAGGACAGTTGTCAGGGTATGTTAGGGGATCTGGGACCATGTAAGTCCAGGGGCTTCCTGGCTTTGTGACCATGGATAAGATGCTTGGCCTCTCTGGGCCATCATTCCCTCCTCTGGTTATTATGAAAATGAGATGTAAGACCTGGCTGGTTGTTAGTCCTACATCTGGACCTGCTGTAAGTCAGACTGGTTTTGTGACTGTCCCGCTTTCCGCTTGCTGATTCGGCTCAGGCAGTTCTTGGGATGTCTCTGAGCGTCCAGCCCCTCATCTTGCACTGAGGTGGCCATCCTCGCCTTGTGCCCCTCACAGGGCACAATGTGGGGCACGGGGCACGGGGCACAAGAGGACCAGATGTGTCCCCTCTGGGAAAGAGTGTGAGGGCCAGACAGCGTGGCTGTGTTGGGCTGCATTTCACAGCCCGACCCCTCGAGGAGGGAGCATGGAGGTGGCCAATGCGATCAAGCACATTCCTCAAGGCTAAGGCCAGGCAGCAGCAGACTGCTGAGGCATGGTCAGGATCAGGCAGCCCTGGCCAACTGTAAAGTGACAGAGGGCTGGGCATACCGCAGATGCCCCCTGCTCTCTGCTTTCCTCTGCTCTCCACTGTCCTTCAGAGTGACTTGCCAGACTGTATAGAGTCTGCTTAGTCTGGGGCTGCTGCTTTGCATGTGAATCATGCAGTTCAAAACATAAAACAAGGGAGCTGCAAAGGGTCATTTAACAAACCCCCATTCCTACCACCAGGATTGACAAGTGTTAAATGATGTGGCATGTTTGCTTTGGATCATTGCTTTTGAAGAAATTTAAAAAAAATAGAGGTACAGTGAAAGTCTGTGGGCCCCCTTTCTCCATTGCATTTCCTTCCCTTTATAGAAATACCACTGTGCTGAAGGTGCACTATATATAATAGGTCATGTCTTACATTTTTATTACAAATCTATTTGGAGGCCACTTGTAGCACTGTTTCAAAATTCTCGCGGAGGTGGCTTCTTGTAGGTGTGCGGTGACTGCAGTTGGCTCTTTCACTCTGGATTACCTTTGGGTCCTGTAGTGTTTGTTCCTTTATGCCCCTCGTGGTGGCTTTTGGGTTGTGTCCAGGTTTTTGCTATTGTAAAAGATGCTGGGATGAGCTTCCTTGCCCATGTCTCAGGTGTGTGGACGGTTGTTCCCAGGGAAGGCACACTCAGCCTCTCCAGGGTTGTCACACTGTCCAGTGGGAGCCATCTGTTTGCTGGGTGTCTCCCTATGAGCCTGTGAACTTGAGGGCAGGGCTGTGATGCCTGCCACTGTATTCCTGCGTTGGAGGGGCAGCGCTCAGCATCAGTCCCAGCTCATTATGTGCTTGCATGGGGTGAATTCTGGAAGGAGCCGAGGCGGTCACGCAAGGCAGGACCAGGTCAGGGAGCAGGAGGAGCAGCGCCTCGGTTGCCCACTACTGAAGCCGGGTCAGCAGAAAGAAACAAAGAAATGGGGTGATGGAGAAATTGGCGCTGAGGGAGAACTGAAATGGCCAACAGGGAGGTCTGAGCCTGGACCGATGTCACCAGGCTGGACATACAGGTCCTGGGATCCAGGGCCTGGTGGCCTTGGGGGAGCTGGCTGAGGCCGAGTTTGTGCAGGTGTGGTGAGCAGAGGGGCATGTGAGTGGGGTCCGCACCGTGGGGACAGAGTCACCATGGCCCCTGTAGGAGGCAGTCTCAGCCAGGAAGAGGGCTCCAGCAGAGCCCGCAGCCCCGGAGCGTTAAAGCAAAAGACAGGCCGAAGAGGGCTGCTTGTGGACCACCTGGAGAGGCAAGTGCCTTAAAGGACTTTGAGAAGGAAGATCTGTGCTGTGAAGAAGCTGAGAGAAGCAAGAGAAAAAGGCCCAACTTCAACGCTTGAGCGTTTTTTTCTTATAAAAGATGTGATTAGAAATGGACAGTTTGGGTTTGGTAATGGGAAAATTGTGTGCATACAGTGAAATAGCCTGTTTTCTTTGTAAACGGTTTTCCCTGATGATAAAACTAATGCTGGGTCTTTGGAGTAAATGTAGGATGTGTAGAAATATATAGAAGGTTGAAAGAAGGTCTCACAGTGCCCCGCTGAGGAGCATTAGCACTCCTGGTAACCTTGGTAAGAATAACGCCTCTGAGGAGGGTGACCAACTGGTCCTGGTTGTTCCCTTTCCTGGGATCCCTCAGTCCTGGGCAGATCGGGATGGTTGCTTACCACTTAGGAGTTAAGGTCTGTCTCTGAGGTTCCAGCATCCTGGCAGCTCAGAAAGCATTGGTAGAGTCCTCATGGTGTTTATTTAGGTCCAGCTACATGCAGGGCATAGTGCAGGCCCAGGCGGGCGGTGGGAGCCACTGGAGAGCTGATGCCCTGTTTTTTGTCCTCACGGTGTTTACACCTCATTTTGGGACCGTGTAGGGAAACGAGGGGACAGAGTCTTGGCAGCATTTTCCCTTGTGATTGCATGGGGGACATTTGAGGACGTCTTTCTTCTGGTGAGGTATCTGGTTTTGTAGGCAGTGCCAGGAGAGAGGGTGGACATCCGTTCAAATATTCAGTCTTAAACCACCCCCACCCCCAACCCAGTACCACACTTGGATGCCCAAATGATGCAGCTCCTTCGGTGGTCAGCTCAGTATTTCAGGGTGATGATGAGGATAAAGATGTTGTCACTTACCATTCTGAGGTATGTGTTCACTTCTGAACCCTCAGAACACCCCTGGAGCAGCAGGACCTGAGGCAGTAACCCCATTTTCCAGGCAGAAGCCGAGGCCCTCGGCACTCAGGAGGAAGGCAGCTCACAGTCATCAAGTGCTGAGCACGCATGTCCCCCGCCAGCACTGGCAGTTCTGAGGCAGGCCTTATGCCCCCATTGCCCCTCTGGGGAGACTGAGGCCTGTTAGGGGCAGTTGGCCCTGTCAGCTCATGGTAGGCAGGACCAGTTACATAATAGTCAGGGCTCGGTGCAAAATGAAATGCATTCTGTTGTTCAAAAATGATTAAGAATTTCTAGCTGGCAAGAGCAGAACATTAAATCAAACTAGGGCGCTTCTGAGCCTGGGTCCCTGTGTGCCTGCCCTGGGGTAGCACGAGACTGGGATCTCACATCTCCTGCATCTCCTTCCCCAGCCAAGCATGGTGGGGTGGACTGTGTTTCTTATGTCTGCAGTGCCCCAGCCTAGCAGAGTCCTTTGGGTGCTCATGGGTGCCTGGCTTCCTTGGGGAACAGTTGCTTTCACTCGCCCTTCTCTAGACTACATGCACATGTGCACACGTCCTCAGATGAAGGACATTTGGGAATCTGACCAGACCAGCTTCTGTCTGGGGCTCTGTCATGTCACTCTGGTCCAGGGCCACGTGCTGGGAGGAAGACTCTGCCATGCTCTCACTCCTGCTGTGTCATATGGGCATGGATGCCTGCTGCCTGCTCTTGGGGTGCTGTGCGGGCCATAGACCAGTTTCAGGAGTGCAGACCACGGCATGATGCCCTGGGGTGACATCCAGGGACAGCTTCACCTAGAGAAGAGAGTTCCTTAAGGATGTGCATTTCTGGAGTTCTTGGAATGCTGGCAGTTCTTAACTGTGGCATTTACTCTTTCTAACAACCCTGTAAGATTTCACCTTCCATTCAACTCATGTTTGCCAAGTACCTACTAAGTGCACTGTGCTGAGAAAGCAGGCCCTGCTGGGTCGCTGAGTCCGTGTTTGCTCTTTCTGGTATTTTGCATGGCTTCACCTTATTTAATTGCTGTAGCGGCCCCGTGAGGTTGGCGCTGTCATCCCCATTTCACAGATGAGGGAACTACGGTCAGGGTCCACTCTGGGTTCACCCGACATCACAGTCCAAGAGAATGCGGCGGCTTCTGGGGGCCTGGTCTAGTCCTCACTCCACCATTTGCTAGACGTGTGGCCTTGGGCAAGTTTTGTAACTTCTCTTGACTTCAGTTTCCCTATCTGTGAAATGGGGTCATAATGTGCTCCTTTGGTGATTAAATGTTTCTGTCTTCCCCAAATTCATGTGTTGAAGCTCTAATCCCGGTGTGGTGGTGTTTGGAGGTGGGGCCTTTGGGAGGTAATTAGGTTGAGATGAGGTCATGATCAGATTAGTGTCTTGTAAAGAGAAAGATAAACCTCTCTGTCTCTCTCTCTGTCTCTCTTTGTGCATAAGTATGGAGGGGGGGCTCTGTGTGAGTGCACAGTGAACAGGCAGCTGTCCAAAGCCGAGAAGTAGGGTCATCAAGGAGAGAATCTGCTGACACGCTAGCCTCCAGAACTGTGAAAAATAGACATCTGCTGTTGCTGTTGAAGCCACTGGCTATGGTATTTTGTTAGAGCAGCCTCAGCAGCCTAAGACAGCCTCCATGGGACAAGGTTTTGAGGTTTAAATTAAATACTACAATGAAGCCTTTAGCACAGCTCCCCAGGCAGACCAAGTATCAGATGAAGCCTGGCCATGGTTCTGGACACTGCTGTTCAAGTGGCTTTACAGCAGGTCAGAGGGGGTCAGGACCTTGCTGCTGGCCTGGCCATACAATCAGTTTGTTGCAGCTGTCGATGAGCTGGGCCCTTCTTCAGGTGGTAGTGCTTACCCGCCCTGCCTTCATGGACGGACCTAATGACCATCTACGTAATGTTGTTCTGGCTTGAGAGCCGGAGCAAAACAGGAAAAAAAAAATGCCCAGCTGCTGCTTGCAAGGCTAATGAAGCCATTTCTGGGATTTCATTTGCTCTGTAGTTAGCACCACAGTAAATACCTGCAAATGGTTTTGACGTTTCCAGTTGACATTGCATTTTGAATTCAGACAGCTCTGGCCTTTTGTATTTATCTTCCTGGAGATGATAAATGTTTAGATCACAACAAAGACAATGGTAGAAGGGGAAATTCAGGCTTGGACTGAGCAGACTGTATCCCTTTGGCTAGTGGATGAGAAGTGGCTTGCAGATGCACATGATGTCCTGCGCTCCAAGGTGTTGGAATGCGAAGGCCTGAAGGTGGGGGACTATTTTGCTGCCCAGAGGAACTAGTGTTTTCCTGATGTTTCTATGGTGTAACATTTGATTCTAGTTCCTTCTGTTCTGTTAGATGTTAAGGTGTTGGGCATAGTGTCATGGCGGGCATTAGTAGGTAGGTGTTGGTGGCATGGTGCTTGTATATTCCTTATCCTTTACCAAATGCCTACCAGTGCCAACATTTGAATAATGGCAACCTCAAGAGGTAAATGCTCTGATGGTTATCGTGCAGGTGTGACAAAGGCAGCTCAGATGGACTCAGAGACACCCAGCTAGTAAGGCGAAGCTGGGATTCCAAGCTTCCCTGGTAATCTTGACCACATTCCCCAGGCTGCCTGCTTCCTGCCCCAGAAGTGTCAAAACCTATTGCACTAAATGCCAGGACTCTGGTCTCAGATAGACAGAGGGGGCCCTGTGGAGGGCTGCATCTTTGAGCCTTTGGAAGTGACACTAGCCTGCTATATTTACAGTCCAACAGTTCCCGGAAGTCAAGACCCATGGGCTGGCAGTCTGTGTGCTGGCAGGAAGTTGTACCTCAGCTCTGTTGGCTTACTGGGTGATACTAGCCTGGTGGCCATAGGGGAAGAGGGGGTGGGGTAGGCAGGGCTGGTGGACAGGGAGAAACTTAGTACAGACAATTCAGCCTGTACTGTGGACGGGCTACTGGATTATTACCCACTGACTCAAGTCATCAGATTTGGGTCAGAAAGCCTGGGTTGCAGAAAGATAATGAGAAATTCTTGTATTTTTCCACAAACTCCTTGCTATTTTAAAGAACTGTGTTTCCCCCTTAGGCATCACAAATTCTGGATTTTCCCAGCCAAGGATTTATGGAGGTTGTGAGGAGGGGGTGGAGGGTCTGGGTGGGGGTGGTCGTAGCAGAGGACACGGAGTGAGCACCCCCACCCCCAGCTTCTTCCAGATTAAGCATCTCTCCTGGCAAGGAACAAGGGGCCGATTCACGTGGCTCGAGGGGCTTCCCTGCCTGGAGTTGAGGTCCTGTGCCTTCCAGGGACTAAGGGGGAAACCCCATTTCCCTTGACCCGTGGTTGCATATCATTCATGCCATTCTCTGTGTTAATTCTGCGTCTGCCTCATCTTTTTGGGATTTGCCTTTTTCCCCCTCTTTCTGGATAGTAAGTGGAGGCCCCACATGGTGTGGCCCCCGCAGAACTCACCCATACCAGCTCCCACGCGGTCGTTTTTCAGACGTCCTGGGCTTCATGCTGGCAGGCTGGTGAGCGGCTGGGAGCGCTGGTCCTCGTTGCCTGTGCGCGTTTGCAGCCATCCGTCCTTCAGGCTTCCACGTTCTGTTCTTAACCCGTGGTGGGACCTCTGCTGAAAACTTCCCATTTTCTGGGCCCTTGAGATCGGATCGCTCAGGGCCGCTGGTTTCCTGGCTTGCTTTAGAGCCCCGCCAGAAACGCCGTGGCCTGTAGGCAGAGGAGCCACCAGAGGCGTCTGGACTAGGGTAGCAGAAGGGCCACAGTCACAGCGAGGCGAAGCGTGCCACCATCACCAGCGGTGAAAGGAGATGGCACGTCCTTCTGGGAAGCTTCCAGCCTCACCCAGCCCCCACCCGATCTTGGCTTCAAACCCAGCTGCAGGGTTGCAAAGGCTGCCCGGCTTCCCTGGCAGAGGGGCGACCCTGTTCTCTTTGCTCATGGCCATGTTCTTTTGCCTCCTGTGCCCTCCTGCCACGCAGGTCTGTCTCTCCCAGGAGCCTGTGAGCCTGTCTCATGGGAGGACCAGCTTTTGGCCCACTTGGTATTTGAAAGCCTTTAATGTGGGGACAGTTCATGTTTGCTGATGAATGAAAAACTCTCAGGAGTCCCAGTTGAGACTTTTCAAAATGAGAGGTGATGGGATCATGCAGGCCACTTTAGCCCCTTGCACTTTGGCTGCTGTTTGTCATTTGGGTAATTAGTGAATATAAGTTTATGTCTGCTGTGTTCTCAGGGTAGATACTAGAAAGAAATGCCTCCCCTTCCTTAATGTGGTGAAACAGGAAAACAGTATAATTGAGTGTTTAAAGTGATGTGTCTCAGAGTGAGAGGGCCTGTGTTTGAATCATGGCCTTCTTACTTACTGCCATGTGACCTTAGACAGGGTACTTTTGTGAGCCTCAGTTTTCCGAGGTGCAAAGTGGGAATAATACTAGTGTATTGTTTTATTAATTTTAATAAGGGATTGTTTTAACGAGCTCATGCATGCATATGTTTAACAGTGCAGGGAAGTCTCGTGGCAGTGACTCAGGGGCAGTGCTCTTCATGTAAGAGCCGAGTGGGCAGGATGGACCTTTAAGAACCGCTGTGGCTCTGCTGGGGGACATCAGTGCTGTCCTTTGCGGGCATGGTGGTGTGGGACAGGATGTGGGGGACCAGGAATGGGGAGGTCTGCGTGTGGTAAAGCCAGACAGAGGGCAGCCTCTGCAGAGACACTGGGACAAGAGAGAGAAGTAGGACTCCCCTCTGGGAGACAGTGACCAGCCACCGGGAGTGGAGGGTTGTTGGGTCTCCCAGACAGAAGCAGGGCATGTCACACTCCCTCTCTTTTAAGATTGCTTGTACGTCACACATGTTGAGATTTGGTGTGTGCCTGCAGCACCGGAATGGAAGTTTCTCTCTTAGGGGCAGGAGGAGAGGCTGTGTATGCAGGGGATGGCCCCCAAGGTGCCAGGAGTGGGGTGCAAGGGAGGAGGGTGTCCTGGCATACCAGGTCCATCCTCGCCTCCGCCTCAAGGTCAGCTCCACCACCTTCAGGCTGGAGGAGCAGTTGGCAGGGTGCTTTTGAGTGGGTCCCCCTTGGACTCAGGGGCTGAGAAGGGTGACGGCACGGGAGCGGCTGGGAAGGTGTAGGGAGATGAAAATAGCACCAGGAGGTGATGCTTTCAGAGCTGTTTTTTGTTCCTTAATGAATTTACTAGCTTCGGAACCCAACTCTGTTGTCTGGGCCTCTCTGAGCTTTGGTGTCCCTGTCTACAAACTGGGGACAGAACCTCTATTCCATGGGGCAGGTGGGAAATCCTGGCCTGGGAAGACCATGCCTGCATGAGGCCAACAAAGAATGCTAATTCCTCCTCCTTTCCTTAACTGTTTTCTTTCAGATTGACTATTTTTGAAACCTGTACCAGTTGGATTAGTGAAATTTAATGAGTTCCTGATAACGATCAGATTAGTAACTAATAATCATGGCTGACATTCATCTCATGCTTCTAAATCCTGGGCAATGTGAATTAGGCCTTGTCTTTTATATGTAATTTCCATAATCATTCTAGGACATGCAGTTCTATAATTAGCCCCATTTTACAATTGAGAAAAATGGCGGATCAGAGAGCCTGACTACAGCATCTGAGGTCACACAGCTAAAAGTGACTGCGATAGTCTTCCAGCCCCAGCAGTGTGACTCCAGAGCCGGTGTTGTTAACCACTGTAGTAGCCTCCAGAAGGAGAGAGCGAGAGAGAGACTGAGAGATCTGTGCTCATGTGTGTGTATATGGTAGAGGCACCCACGCTGATGCATGTGTAGGTGGGTCAGGCTTTTTAAAGAAGTTCTAACAGACAACACAGTTGAGCATTCTGGGGAGCCATGGGGATGTGGGCTCTCTTTCATCCCCCCACACTTTGTCAGTACCAGGGGCTGTGCTTGGAGAGTATCGGGCAGGCTGGACCCCGGACACCCATCTCTTCTCCGACCTGCTTGGAAGCCTTAGGGGCACAGAGGAGGCCAGACAGGCAGGATTCCCAGAACTGGGTGACCTCCCCCTTTTGTTTCCAGCCTCAACCCAGCAACTCTGGGTAACTTCTCCCTCTTGCTGACAACCCCGTCCCTTTGTTCTGGACATTGCTTTCACGGGCCTGTGTCAGTTGAGTGGATCCAGACGCGTCTGTGTTGGGAGCTTTCCCCAGGCATGCTGCAGCTGGGAGTGCTTCTGAACACGCTTTCTCTGGCCCCACAACAGAGCGGAGTGGCCACTGGTCCCTTCCCCCAGCCCTGAACGTGCTGGCCTCATTAAAGCTCCTTAGCCCCAGACCTGGAGCCTCGACTCCCTGAGCGTAATCACCCGAGGGCTGGAGTCAGTGCAGGGATGACAGCTGCAGGGAACAGGCTGCTGTGGGCCAGGCACTGTGTGGAGTTCCTTGTTTGTTATCACCACTGCATATACACTCTGTGCTCACTATTTTACAGATGAGGAAACTGAGGCCCAGGGAGGCTAAGGAACCTGCCCACAGGCATAGCCATAGCACTAGAGCATGACACCCGCCGCCTCTGGGAGCACACCTGTCCTGCTGTACCGTGCTCAGGGATGTTGGGTTTCTCTGTTGTGACCAGGGGTCAGTGCTGCCGGTGACGTCCCCTCACGCCCCTTGCAGGTCTCAAGACTCCTCTTATCTCAGGCGAAGACAGAAAGAGCAGCTTTCCTCTCCATAAACTGTTCTAACTGAACCTCACCGCAGGTTTACGGGCGGTGCTTGTTTCTTGATGGATAAAGAGTGGGTGCGGCTCTGATCAGGCATTTGGCGAGTGGGGTGTGGGGAACAGAGCTAGCTTTGGAGGAGACCTGCATTTGAGTGCCTCCAGTCAGTGAGCCTTGGGGTTGTCGTTACTTCTTTGAGAGGAGAGAGCAGATCCCCCTTTTTTACAGTTGTGTGACCTGGCAGTACGAGCACATGAAGTTGGCAGCTCACGGTGCAGAAATCTGTACTAAGCACACGGACAGCTTAGGGGGAAGGATTGTTTGTTTTATTGAAGGTTATGTAATCATAATAGCCAGCTAAGCTTCTGAGCACTTCCCAGGCGTCTTGTAAGTGGTTCACCTGCGCTGACTCATGTAAAGCCTACCGCAAGCTCCATGGTAGGTACTGCTGTCACCACGCCCGTTTTAAAAATGAGGACACTGAGGCTCAGAGGAGTTGAGTGATCTGCCAAAGACCCCTTGGCAAGTAAGTGGCCAAGTGGGGCTTTCAGTCCAGGAGAGGCCCAAGCTCATGCAGAAGCACTCTGCTGTGTTATGGCGCTCTAGCCCCTGAGGCAAGGACAGCCAGCTTTCTGGATGTGACTCTTCCCCCCGTTATCCCACAACCATGCCAGTGAAGAAGTTTGATTACCTTCATTGTGATGGCCGAGGAAAGAAAGGCTCTGAGCAGTTAAGGAATTTGCTAGAAATTGACAAGTTGTGCATAGTGGCATTAGGATTGAACCCAGGTTCATTGACTCCAAATACAGGGCCATTCTTATCTGCTATCCACCCGTTCTTGCCAACTTGTAGACTCAGCTCCCATTCTCTGGTCCAGCTGGACTCTCTCTGCAGGTGTCCCCATAGGGCCGTGCTTCCCTCTGAGTAGGAGGGTGTGGTTTACCCTGTGAGCTGTGACCCGCTCAGGGTCAGGCATGGTGTCCTCCTCACATCTGCTCCCCAGTACTTGGCATTCAAACCAGGATTCCCTGTGCACCCCGGATGATCAGCAACCATCATCCATTGAGCTTTGGTGCTGGGAAGCCAGGGGACATCAAGGCCAATACTGGGCTACCTGTGACTGCAGCTAGTCCCGTGTCTTTGGTGAAGAAGGGGTTTTTGATGGGGGATGGCAGCAGGTAGACCTGAGGCCCCATCGGGTGCATCCAGTCTGCTCCACAGGTGGTCTGTGTCCCGTGCCCGGTGTCAGCGGATTCTGTCAGGTCCAGAGCCTCATAAAGTCTCCAGTCTGGAAGAACTTCCTTGTGCCAACCTAACCCTCTCCCTTGCTGTGCGTATTTCCTCCCTTCTATCTGCTGTGGAAATGGAAACCAGCTGGCCACCGATTCTTGCAGTCACCTACTCAGCCGCTCCATGGCAGTGTGCAGGAGTTAAGTCGGCTGCAGTCTTTCGCTCTCTAGCCCTCATCTGACCTCCCTCCCAGGTCCCACTTCCCAGCCCATTTTGATCATCTTTGCTCTCCCCAGACATTCTCCAGAGTCACCAGCGGCTTCTCTGAGTGAAGCGTTTGGGGTTGCGCACAGGGCTGTCTGTCTGTCTGGGTCCGTATGCTGGACCCTCACCCAAGCACATCAGATCAGTCGTCTGGAGGCAGCATGGTAGTTTGCCACAGACTTGCTCAAAAATAACAGAGGACTCAACAATTAAAGACAAAAACCCAATTTTAAGAAGAACAAAGGACTTGAATATACCTTCTCCAAAGAAGATATGCAAATACCAGCAGGCAAATGAGGAAATGCTTAACATTATTAGTCATTAGGGAGATGTAAATCAAAACTGTAAGATACCTCTTCACATCAGCTAGGATGGCTTTAATAATAATACAAATAATAAAAACACAGGAAATAACAAGTGTTGGTGAGGATTTGGAGAAATTGGAACCCTTGTCATTGCTGGTGGAGATGTAAAGCTGTGCAACCACTGCGGAAAACAGCTTGCTGGGTCCTTGAACAGTTAAGTATAGAATTGCTACTATGATCCAGCAGTTCCACTTGTACTACATGCCCAAGAGAATTGAAAACACAGGCCCACACAAAAACTTATACATAAATGTTCATAGCAACACTATTCATAGTAGAAGGTGGAAACAACCCAAATGTCCATTAATGGATGAAATCCATGGATAAACGAAATGTGGTGCAACTATCTATTATATACAGATATCTATACACATACATATTCCATTGTGCATGAGTCATATACAGTTAATGTATAATACATATATAATGGAATGTATGTATTCCATTTATCTATCTATACACAAATACATAAGCACACTATGGAATAATATTCAGCCATGAAAAGGACACCTGCCCTTTACCTTCCACGTGCCCAGGCCTCTGTGGTCCATTCCACATTGGCCACCTGCCTATAGGCATTTCTTTCCAACACATCCTCCTCACACCTCTCACAGGGAGGGAAAGATTTTTAGCTCAAAGAAAACAGAAGATGAGGGTTTGAGTCACCATTCTGTTATGTAATCACGAATGAATCTCTTAAACCCGTGGTACTGCAGTTCCCCTAAGTGTGTGGTGGGAGAGCATAAGAACACTCTTCTGATGCCTTCCTTGAGGTCGTTGTGAGGGCTGAACACAACTAGGTCTGAGCAAGTGCTTGGAGAATGGGCCAGCACCATATGGACATGCCTGACAGGAAGGATGACTCCTTGAATCAAGTTCAAGCTTCTTGCATACTCTGCAGAGAACAGACCCAAACTCCAAAATCTAGCACTGAGGGCAGGTGTCTGGTGCTCAGCAATGATTTGTTGTATGAACAAGAGAATGATTAAGCAGTAGGCAGTCAGCGACCTGAATTGTGGTTTGGTCCAGATTTAGACTTTTAATTGTCCTTTGTGCACACTCATCCCAGGACTGGATGCACAGTAGACTGTCAGGAGATAGTTGTGGACTGATTTTTCTTTATTCTCCATAACTGAGCTGAAGATGGATGATTTCATCTGGTCTCTAGATTTTGGCTGCTTTTTCTTTCCTAGCAGGAATTATTGCAGAAAGACAGGATGCAGAAGATGAAAATGCTCGATGTTATTCCCTGTTCCCTCTGAAGAGGGGTGTGATCCAGCGCAGAAAGAGAGGATGCACTCCTGCTGGGTGTTGCTGAGCTCTCACCTTATACTTGCTTTAGCATGGCGGGAGACCTACATTCCTTCTTCCCTGTGTCTTTCTGCATCTTGATTCCATCATGATTTTAGGAGCACTTAACTGAAGCTTTACGGGTAAGAGGTAAGAGGCAATAACCCTCATGCCCAAGATAGGGGCATGTGAGTGTCATCTTGGTTCAGATGGCAGGATGGATTGCCATTGATTCTTTCTGATGGAGGTGGCCAAAAGCCCTGGGGGTTACTGTGGATTCATTTACTGTCAGTCATGTGACCTTGGACAAGGCAACTAGGATTGGACTCTTCGCTTTCATATCTGCAAAACCAAGAGTGGGGGGATGAGACTTGGAGGCTCTGTCTCTGGTGTGAAAGTTCCGTGATTCGTGATTCTGGCAGTCTAGAGTGGGAGTGCTGGATAACCCCTGACTAAACCGTCTTCTGTCTCTCCTCCCTTCTCTGCCTGTACTTCTGTTCATCTGTTCACTGATCTATCTACCCACCCATCCATCCACCCACCCACCACCCACAGTTACTAAGCCACTCCCTCTGGACCAGGCGTGCTGCTAAGTCCTGAAGATACAGAGACTAGTAACACAGGGTCCTTGGTCTTAACAGCTCACAGTCATAAGTGGGCATAGATACTAGAATAAAGGAGGAAAATCAAACGTAATGAGTGCTGTGATTCAGAAAGGTGTAGGCTGCTCTGGTAGTAACAGGGGAGGCCAGCAACCTCACCTTAAGATGTGTTTAATGAGGACGATGGTCTGCCTTCTGCTACGGCTTCAGGACAGGCTTGTCTTGATGTGGGGGTACAATGTCGCTGACCTCAAGAGGCCCTGTAGCCACAGGAATCTGTGATGTGGAGTTCTCAATTGCAGGCTTTGCTGGAGAAGAGAGAGAGAAAGAAGAAAGAAATAGAGGGGCCGGTCTGCCCTCCTGTGCATTTATGCTTGCGGTCCCAAACCTCTGCTTCCTGGGGCTGCAGGCTATGTGTGTGGGAGGCGCACGCGGTTCTGCATAGGCTCTGGGGATGGCTGTCTGTTGGCAGTGCCTGCCTGTGCGGGGGTGGTGGCTGGCCTGGACAGACCTCCTCTCTGTCGGGTCAGTCAGCATCCTGTGGGGAAGGGCAGAGTGGCGTTGGGTTTCCGGCAGCCCAGCTGCCCCCCTGAGTGAGGCACTACTGTGAGTCTGAGGGTGAGGCTGGCATTTGCCCCCGGCCCCATCCCCTGCCAGGGAGATGGTGGACAAGGCAGCTTTTCTAATAAGCAGCCTCTGCTTGCCCTGTAGGAGATGAAAGACTGTGTGTAAGAGTGGGCAATTTTGGGTTTTCCTGATGAAAGTTGTTGCCATTTGTTGGGATCTCATGCATGCTGCAGCATTGCCTGTCATCAGAGCCAGCTCCTCTCTGGTCCAAGTCCAGGGTGGGCAGTGCCACCGGAATTGAATTGGGCTGGTGGTAAAATATAAAGCAAATGAGTGGAACAGCCCTTGAAGGTATGGGTGGAGGTGCACAGGCAGCAGAGGCAAATTCTGACTTCCTGGTGGAGGGGGCTTCCCATCTGATACTCTGGCATCAGAATGAGCATCCTTACACCCAGTGGTGCTGTGGAAAGAGGTGCCCTTTGGAGTTGTGCAGGGTTGGCCAAATTTGAATGCTGGCTTTCTGCTCGCTCACTGAAGGAACGTAGGGAGGCATTTATCCTCTCTGACCAATGTCCTTATCTGTCAGTGAGAATATTACAGCTATCTCTGTGGCCTTTGCAACTCATTTTATGCACTGTCTGGAGTCCAGCAGACTCTCAGGAATGTTCGTTGGCTTTCTCCTTAATTGATGAACTTGACCTGTTGTGCTACAGGCACTCGAGGTCTGGAATGGGGACTTGCATTATTCACTCACATTCCTACAGTGTCTGGCACACAGTAGGTCCTCTGTAAATGACTGCAGATGGCTCCATGAAAAAAAAGACTTTCCTTTTGCCACCCATGTGGTTTGACTAGCTTTTTAGAGGGGGCGTGAGAGTGGGAGAGAGAGAGGGACTCTGTGTGAACGAGCAAAGAGTCAGGTCAGGTAACTTGAGTCTCTGAACCATGGTGGGTTGTACAGCCTTTCCCACATGCATTCACGGTGCATCAAGCAAATGCTTAAGCCTCAGTTCATTCACGGAATCCCTGCTGCAGTCCCATCTAACCACCCATAAGGTAAGTTGCATCCCCAGTTGTAGCAGCCTAGTCACCTGTCTATCCCATCTGCCCTTAAATACCACCACCGATGGGGCACTCACTACCTCTGAAAGCTGGTGTGGACAGTTGTAACATTCTTCTTCCTTTGCTGAGCCGTGGGTGCTCTTCCCCAGCTCTCTGGGGTTCTAATCCTTGGGGCCCTCCCCATGAAGCAAACTGCTCTCACAGATGACAGCATTCAAGCTGATGAAGGCAGGCCATGTCCTGGCTGAGTCTTCTCCTCCTTGGGCCAGCCGCTTCCCTGACCTCTGACCTTGGTTATGCCGCTTCACCTCTGCGTCCCCAGCCCTTGAGCACTAGGCCAAATGAGGAATGTATGCCCAGCATAACCAGCTCTCCACTGGTAAAGTGGGGAGCAGTGAAGCCTAAGGGGGCGTTGGTGTGCATGTTTTGACAGCCCCCTGCCGCAGCCTTTGGGTAGTAAGTACCTGGGCTGTTGTAGAACATGTGCTTTCTAGGGGCACCTTTCCAGTAGGCTGAGGAGCTGAACAGTGTCTCGAGCACCTCTTTGATGCTGTTTCAAGGAAGAGTGAGGTGACTTCTCCCGTGTGGAAGGGATTCAGGTAGCAAAGCCATTTCCTCTTCTTGACCCTCCAGTAAGGAAAGTCATTTACGTAGTGACACCACACCAGTTTGTCTGGACTTCAGGAGGGAGCCTTTGGAGACTGAGGGCCTCTCTTTCCTTTTGTGACATTGTCCGTGGGGGCCAGCCCCTCCCGGAGCAGTCACTGCTCAGGCTCTGCTGGTGACCAGCCCAGGCAAGGCTGGGAGGCTCGATCGGACGCCTCATCTCTGCTCCACCAGGAGAGCTGTCTGGCCTCTGGTCAGGGCCTCACACTCTTGGGTCTCACCTGTCTAAGGTGTGGGTTGGTCTTTCCAGGCCCAGCAGTGTGGGCATCTTGAGGGTCCCCAGGAAGATCAGAAAGTAGAAGGAAGGTCCCCGAGATTTCACCTGTAAGCCCACCATCGCATATTCAGGGTTCTCTCCCCTTTGCACCTCACCACCGGGCATGCCAGCCCTTGGGGGCCCTCTGAATCCTCACACTCTGCTAGAAACAGGAGTCCATAGCTTTTTTCGGCCAGTTGCTGAACGTGTCGAAGCAGCTCTAGGGAGGTTAAATCCAAACAAACCCTTTGGCCGGACACATCTGCCCTTAATGCTGAACCCAGACTCCCCTCTTGTTCCCCTGCTCCTAGCAGTTGCAGCCCCAGCCACACAGAAGTGGAGGGTCCTCCATATCTGCATTCCTGCAGACAGATTACACGGGGAAGCAAAAGTCATCATGACATGAAAATGTGAGCTAATAAACTCATTGCTAATGTCCAGCCCACCCACATCTGGCGATAATCAGTCATTTGCTGATTGCCAGATGTTGTAAACATCTGTCAGTCCAGAGCAAGAATAGCAGAAACTCTTAACTGACCTCCATTTGGCTCCCCCACTGGTTTAATTGATGCTGCCTTTGTGTAGCAAACTGCACAAGGTCCCAGGCTCACTGAAGGCTTGGGGCTGATGGGCTACTCACAAGCCCAGTAGTTCAGATTCAAAGCTTTATTCTGTGCCTGACTGGCTGTGTGACCTTGGGCAAGTTAAATAACCTCTCTGTGCCTGCATACTGCATCTTAAAATCAGACTAATACCAGTACCTACCTTCTAGAGTAATTATGAACATTTAATGAATTAATAACTATATGTAAAGGCTTTTTCCGGGCATATGGCAAATACCTGTTTATTGATAGCTAGCTATTAATACTGGTGTGCCCAGGAGGCTTTTACCATCCTTTGTTTTGTGCTGGCCAAAAGTTAGCTGTGTTGGCAATTAAATCTTACATAAACTGATGAAAATTGAGTATAAAGAGACGGTTGTTGCATGAAAACTATGTTTAGTACTTTGGAAAGAATGGATAATGTTGATTTGTTCAGAAGTTGTCACTGTGTCATTTGGGGGCAAAACAGCTGTAACAAATAGGGAAAAAAAAGTAAAACTATAATACGTCTGTATTCCATGTGCTTTGCAGATAGTTGACTTTTGCAGTCTTCTCAAGAAGCAGAAATCAGAAATCGTAGATGTTGAGTGGTTTGCAAGAAAGGCAATTCGCATTTCTAGCCAGTGGGTCAAAGAAAGACTCTGCCTTTCGATTGCCTCATAAATATATATAATAAAATATTTAAGTATCTGTCCTGTTTTTGTTTGCCCAGTTTTTCAGTGGCATGACATAGGGAGTTAGGGCTTGTTCTCTCCAAGGCAATTTCTCCATGCCAGAAATTGCATGTCTTGACCAGACAGCAGGATTTCCTTACACAGGTAAAGGTGCTGAGGGCAGACTGCTTGACTCATGCACACACACACCCAGTGCCTCCTGTGTGCTGGGCACTGATCAAGTGCCTGGTATACCTGCAGTGATACAGGGAGTGGCCAACAAACGGACTGAAATCCCTGCCCTCATGACACCTCGCTGCGGGGGAAGCAGTTGTAGACGGAACTAAAGGTAAATAGAGATACTTCTTCAGCCACATGCTCTGAGGTAGGCAGAGGCAGGAAGGTCCCTGACTACTGCTGTCTGGGATGTGGAGGATTCAGCGAAGCAGACCAGTGAACAGTGAAGAGAAAAAGATGCCAACCCTCTGTACCAATCAAAGTAAGTGATGTAACAGCAAAGAAAAATTGAGAGGCCTTAGGAAAATTAAGAAAGTCCTGGAAAACCTTTTGCAATGATCCTTTGGATGACAGAGAGAGAAGGAAATTTGTATTTTGTGGGAAAATGTGTGCTGAGAAAAGCCTGGGCATTAGGGGCATTCTTCACATGACCAAACGCTTTGAGCATAGTTTTAAATGACAACCTCAAATATAAGTATAGGACAGACAGACCTTATTTTGTACTAAAAGTTATTTATAATTTATGTATTAATCCATTTATAATATGTAAATGGTAAATTATTATTTTAATGATATGAAGTATTTTATAATCCTTTGTTTTTGTTTTCAAGATAAAGTCCCCCTGAAAAGGGCCAGGATAAGAAACATGAGAGGTCCAAGATCACAGCCAAGTGAGGGGTACAGCTGGGAATCAGAAGCAGGGGGTGGCAGGTTGCTTTTTCAAGGTAAAGTCCCTCTTTCCTCATGAAATAC
The DNA here is from genome assembly GCF_030020395.1 of Manis pentadactyla. Taxonomy (NCBI): domain Eukaryota; kingdom Metazoa; phylum Chordata; class Mammalia; order Pholidota; family Manidae; genus Manis; species Manis pentadactyla. The sequence continues at coordinate 13,617,388 of NC_080021.1, read as the reverse complement.
ACATGCCCTACTTTAAATATCTGGACCTTATTTTAAGTGGCTCCATTTCAGGTGGCTTTTTTCTGGATCCTCATTTCCACGCAGTTCCATGTGCCCAGGTCTTTGATCATGCTGTTCTTCCCTCCCTGCCTTCGCTGCACCTCTCTGGGCTCCTGTCTCTCCATTGTCGCTGAGTTCATCAGAGATTCCTTTGTGTCTGGCTTCCTGTGCAAGGGACACCCCCTGAGGAAGGGGCCTTGCCTCTGTGTCTGTGTCCCTCTGGCTTGGCACTGCCCGCACAGTGGGAAGAAAAGGAGGGGTCCTAGCGGGCTGGTACAGGGCCCTCCCTCGGCCTCTACTTCTGGACTGACCTGGGGAAAACAGGATGGGTGGGAATTCCTAGAATGGATGGGGAAGGCGGTGTGGGGCTCCTGGAGAAGCTGTCAGTGCAGCAGGCAATGTGACCCTCACGCATTAGCCACTCCCAGGTGTCCAGGCTGCGAAAAGAGTCTTGGGAGTCCTGCAGGAAGCATTAGCGGCCACCTCCCCACCCTGCAGTTTACCAGCAGCACTGGGAGCCTCTGATGTTTGTTTTCAGCAGCACTTCATACAAAGAACATTTCCTCACCCCATCTCGTTTATTCTCATTTGCTGATTAGGCCACTGAGGAGGGCTGAGACTAGTGACTGGAATTGTCCAAAGCCACAGCCAGCTAGGAATAGGGAGGAGGGGGTGGTGATCCCCTTTGTAATGGCAGTCGTAACGGTGACATGATGCTAGATGCCTTAAAGTGCCATCTTATTTTATGCTTAGAAGCGACTCTGGGAAGCAGGTGGGCCTTCCAGTTGTCTTTTACAATGGTGAAAACTGAGGCAGAGAAGGCTCACGCTGGGATGTGAGGTCTGGGATGTGGGTTCAGATGTTGGCCCTTGACATCCAGTGTTCAGGTTGGGGCCTGGCACGAATGTGCCTGAAAGATGACTTAGGGGAGGCCTCTGAGTGTGCCCCTTGTCCCCGCATGCACCTCTTGCATCCCAGTTTGGAGGCCCCCTTCTGTGCATTGGTCCCATAAAGGAGGACATCTCCCCCACAGCAGGGCACTTGCTCAGGAGCTGCTCATAGTGCATCAAGAGCTCCCCAGCTTTTTGTGAAAAGGGCCATTTTAGCTTATTCCTCAGGCTCCAGGAAGAGGAGATTAACGCCGCAGGCCCTCCAAACCTGATGGCACATAGAGAAGGAGGAAGTCAAGAGGGAGGGAAGGTGAGGCCAGAGTCCTGGAAACTGTCAGGAGTGCCTTGCGCAGGCTCCCCCCATGTTGTATAATCAGCTGTCACTGCAGCATGTCCCTGCACCCGGCTTGGCAATACAGATTGAACATTAAACAGTGGCTGCTTTATAAATATTTAACTCCCACTGTTTAGGAATTGCTTGGGGCAGAAGACAAAATAAGAGTCCCTGGTTGTCTGCTGCATGGCCCCTCTGTTGTGGTACAGGATTGGGAAGGTCACAGCTTTGGGGGCTGAGGGACAGCAGCTATTCTGGAAGCCTGAAGCTCTCAGCCGGTGGGATTGTCCCTCTTTTGGTGGGTGTCTTCAGGGACATGTGTCTGTGTGTTCATATTGTTCAGACCTAGCACACATTGTTCTAGAAGCTACCAGCTAACATTTGTGTACAGTGCTAAGATCCATCACAGTGGCATTGTCTTTCCTCCGTATGACACCAACTCTCTTCTTTTCCTTTTTAATAACAGCTTTATTGAGCTATAGTTCACATACCCCACAAGTCACCCATTTAAAGTGCACAATTCAATGGTTTTAATATATTCATGGAATTATGCAACCATCATTACAACCTATTTTAGAACATTAAAGAAACCCTATATCCATTAGCAGTCACCCTCTGTTCTTCCCAATCTCCTAGCCCTGGGCAACCACGAATCTACTTTCTATCTCTATGGATTTGTTTATTCTGGACATTTCACATAAGTGGTCTCATTTCATACATATTGTCTTTCATGACTGGCTTATTTTTACTTAGTGGATGTTTCCAAGTTTCATCTGTGAAACGTGGCTGTGTATCAATACTTAATTCCTTTTTGTGCTGAATACTATTTCATGGTATGGCTAGACCAACTTTTGTTTATCCATTCATTTGTTGATGGACTTGTGGTGATAGCAAATTCTTTAGTTGAAAAATCAAGATGTGGCTCATGCAGTATCCTGTGAATAAGGCAAAAAGGTCTCCATTCTGGGAAAGGTCTGGCAGGATGACTTTAAGCACATAGTAGAGGAAAAAATATGTGCAGCTGACAAGCCACTCAGCATTTATTTGGTATTGACTATATGCCAGGCACTGTAGTAGGTGCATCTGGTAATTGTGAATATAAATATTGGACTGTATGATTGTCTTGCAGAGGTCTACACATTTATCAGAGGTCATCTTGCTAGACTGTTGCAGGCAGAGATTGGGAGAGTGAGTTTGTGTTTTTGGCCTGTTTCGTTTGACTTCGCATGTTGATGTTCTTTGGGAGAGACGAGCAGAGAAGAGATGTGACTCTGCCTAGTGCTTTCCTGATCTCTCACCTCTTGCCAGATGCGAGGCCCTGTCCAGCTCTCTTGTCCTGGGATGGTCTTATCCTCAGTGTCTGTCCCTCAGACTCCCAGATGTTTCCAGTGCTTGTCTGAGAGGCTGATTCAGTTCAGGCTCAGTCTCTGGCTGGGGCAGACAGGCTCTGCAGGAAATGTTAACAAATGGGGGCTGTTATCGTTCATGGTCATCTCCCAGTCATCTAACTATGACTCGTTGTTGTGGATGCTGTTAACGTCCTGTCCCAGGTCCCCTACAACAGGCCGGCACACTCGCCCTCCCACTGCCAAAGTTCACGGCGCCCCCTCCTCTGAAAAGTTGCTGCTTCATGCAGGAAGTTGCTCACCTCCACCCCCATCCCCTGCTGACTCAGAGGGCCAAAAAGCTGCCCCCCTGCTTCAAAGTGGTGCCGTTCACGCGCCAGAGCTCCCCGTGGGGTCAGGCTGAAGACAGTGGAGTCCTTGCTGGGCCCCCTCCCTGCCAGCCCCACACCCGACACCCCCTTTCTCTTGAGCATCTTCACCGTCACACGCACAAACCAGAGCTCCCACTGGGATCTGTTTCCGGGGGGCACACCCTGAGACCCTGTGTGACAAAGTCCCTTCCTGGGACTCCTTTGATGGTGAGTAGTCTTGGAGATTCTCTGCCCGGGCTTCCTGGCTCGCTGACTGTTTTGTTTTGTTGGTTTTGGTTTCAAAGGCTAATCGGACCCTCCGAAAGGTCTGCATTGAATCATGGTCCTGGCACTGTCCCCCGTTCCCTTCCTCCCTTGCTCTGTTTCCTTTCGTTTCCCCTCTCCCGCCCTCCATCCCCCCACAGCATCCTTTCCGGTGTCTACAGTGACCTCAGCAGAAAGGAAAAAGGACTTGGGAAGGCATGTGGGGGGCTCCCTGGCCTTGGTACCAGACAGCTCTGGGTCATGGCTGAGCTCTGTGGCTCAGGAACCAGGTAATCAGGTGCGGTGACTTTTCCAGCCGTGGACTTACCATCTGAAAACAGGACTACTCATCTTTTTCTCGGCATTGCTGCTCTGTTCGGGATCACCTGGGTGGACAAGGCGGGGTGGTGACCGGCGTCAAGGCAGGGCTCAGTACACAGAGGCTGGGAAAATGTCCCAACGGAATCCTGGGCTCATCCACTCCGGGCTTCAGCTTTGCCAGCCAGTTATCATCTATCCAGGCCATTTTTGGGTCTTACTGCTTTTGTTCACATTGTATTTCCTTCCTGGTTTGGTCTTCCTTTTCTTTCTGAACCCCACTAAAGGCAGATGTCACCTCCTCCTTGAAGTCCTTTCAGGTGCCTGGCAGGTGGGATTAGTACTTCCAGGCATAGCACTACTTGCCAGATAAGCATCGGATCTCTAGGCTTATCTCCTTTACTGCATTCCTGACCTCATGAATGGGGGTGCGTGTGGAGGGTACGATGAAGTAGGGATATGCTCTGGAGTCAGACGGGTGGGCACTGGGATTTTTGCCCTGTGCCTCCCTAGCAGGGCCTTTGGGGTGGTAAGCTGTATTGATCGCCCCCACAGGACCTCATGCACATTATAGGTGTGTTGTCGGCCGTGGTTTCTTAATACCTGGCACCTCTGGATTGGCTAGCGGTTGGCAGAATAAGCAAATACCCAGCAACCCATGGAATTAAATAAGTGTAGAGCTATGGGAGTTAACATCAAGCTAAGGATTAAATGCCTTTTGCATGAGGGTGCTGGTCAAGGTGGGCTATTGCCCCCTGGTTAGCTTATAAGGGGTACGGGGCTGTCCCCTGCCACCTGTCCTCCTTGCACTCCTGCCAGAGCTCAGGTCCAGAGAGCTGAGTTGAAAGGGGACATAGGGACCATCATGTTTCTGCAAATTGGGATCAAGGCTTGATTCTGGGATGTGGCCATTGGTTCCAAGGACCAGCTGTGGAGGAGTTCACTCTGTTACCCCTGGAGGGGTGCAGTAGGCGAGGCGGAGGTGAGTGACCTCTCCCGATCTTCCGACCCTCTCTGGCCCCACCTCTGGTCCTGGCGCGCCTTCTCCTCCCTTTGAAGGGACACAGTGCCACTCACAGCCTGGCTTGCTGCAGTGGCTGCGGAGTGGGGCCGAGAATAAGCCTGTGTCCACGGCAGCCCTCCAAATGCAGCAGGACTGGGTTGACCTTTAAATAGACGGGCTCTGGGCCACTCAGTTCCTGGAAGTTTGAAGAAAGTCAGCCTTTCAAGTGATGCGACTTCCAACCTCAGGAAAGATCCCCGTGTTTGCGAAAGCCATAATTGGAGGCTGCTTTTGCTCGTCTTTATATGTGGCCGTATAGCCAGTGGGGCCAGCATGCCATGCTTAGGAGGGGAAGATCCTCAAGTATTTTAATACACCCCTTCTTAGAAGCAAGATAAACATATGTATTGTACTTTTAGACAGAGGCGGGTGGTGGGAAAGGGAGAGGCCTGGCACTGTATGAAAGGTCTTTTTCAGCTGAACTCTGAGGTTTTTCCCTTTTTTTATTTGTAAGCAAAGCTGGCTGGAGTGAATGCTGCCAGCATTTCCTTGGCTGTGTAGAATCAGAGTCTCTCCCACAGTCACAGACTGCTCTGTCCCTAAGTCATCCTACCCTCCACTGTCTTCCCTTACCCAGTGAGACATGATGGGCTGAAAGCTGTCATCACCCTTGACTTAGATGCTTTACTTTTATCCAGGAAATCTTCCCTCCAGCTCTGGCTTTGCAATTATGCAAAAAAAAAAAAATGTTAATGATGTCTAATGTGAATTTAATTATGAGAAAATATCAGACAAAACCAAATCGAGGGACATGCTTCAGAATAATTGCCCTCTAATCTTCAGAAGTGTCACAGTTGTAAGAGTTAAGGAGAGATGGAGGGATTGTTTGGATTGAAGGAGGCTGAAGAGATGCAGCCCCAGATTATGGACAGTCAGTGAGGCTTGACATGGGTCTGAGAAGGAAATGCTGGTCACCACTCAGTGTCACCTTCTTGGTTTCACCATGAAATGTGCTTTTAGGGAGCACATCCTGGCTTCAGGAAATGCACATCACAGTATCGGGGTGATGGGGCATCAGCCAGTCCCTTGCTCCCGCGTGGCACAGGGAAAAAGGATTTGCATCATGCTCCCAACTTTCTGCTATCTTTGTGATTATTTTTAAAAAATAATTCAAGTAACCAGTCAATGGAGGGGGAGAATGCCCTTTTGTGGAAAGCAAAACAGACCTGGGTTTCAATTCTGACTTAAAGTTTGACTCCAGCAGGGAAATTAGCTTCTTAATCTTAAGTTTTCTCATCTTTCAAAGCAATGTGTGTGTGTGTGTGTGTGTGTGTGTGCAAGAGAGAGAGAGATCATTTCTCCCTCAGTGGGTTATTGAGTAGGTTACAAAATCACGATGGGGTCCTAGCAGGACCCCCAGAGGTCCCTCCCTATTCATGGGTATCACAGGTTTCTCCATTCCCTTGTACCCGCCCAGTGGTACGCCCTGTGTCCCTGTGTGCGAGCAGCAGGTGGATGTATATACTCTGTGGAGACCTGACTCCTTGAAGCACCTTCTGTCTGCCTTGGTCGTGTATCTTGGGCCATGACTGTGTCAGTTGAATTGGAATGAATTTTAAGATTTCATTTAACTCTGCTAGTGTCTTCCTGCATCTCCAGCAAGAACTTAGCATTTCTTATTTCTGTGTCTCTCTCCCCCGCTCGCTGCCTCCAGGGAGGTCCTTGTCCATTTTCATTTTCAAGCTGTCAGGGGAGGTGACTGCCCTCCTTTGCGCAGCCCCCATGCCCTGTCCAGATGTTGCAGCCCCCAGGACCCTTCATTTTCTTTATTATTTTGTTAACAGTCTTGAGAGGTGGAGGCAGCATGATGCTTGTCCCCAGCACCCCATGTGGTACATCTTTGAAGCTTATCTAATGAGAAGCATTGTCCTGAGCACAATACTCGTGGGATCCCAGTTCATCCTCAGCAACCCTGGAGTTTAGGTCCAAGTATTTCCCTGTTTTGTAGATAAGGTGGCTGAGGCACAGAGCGGTTGAACAACTTGCTCAAATCACACAGCTGGTCAGTGGTGGGGATGGAGGCCAGCAGCCTGGCTCCTGAGCCTGAGCTTACCCAGTGAGCCCCATGGCCCCTCAGCAGTTGTGAGCGGCCAAATGATGATTTTGAGTCGATTTCTTGCTTAGCACTGAGCTAGGCAGGACGCTGGTCCAGACCTCTCTCCACCACCCTAATAAAGCCCGTGTTTACACAAGGTAGAGGTGCTCATCAGATGTTTTTGCCAATGTCCAAATACGGCCATGGCCAGAATGTGAGGGGGGGTGGCTGTTATGTAAGGGCCTCGGCTGGTCCCCAGACAATGCCACTTCCTCGCTTGGCAGTGTGTAACTGCCTAACAACAGGTTACTCATTTCCTCTGGAAAACTTGGCAGGGCCACGTTGCCCTGCTTCCTTCTTGTGCCACATCCCTGGGCTTCCTCTCCTGAATGTTCTCCAGGTTCCCGGGAACACCACCATGAGGGCCTGGCCATTGGCTGTGACCAGTCGAGGGCTGTCGACGGGCAGGCATGTCAGAAGCAGAACCCGCATCATTGCTGGGATTGGCATGCACTCACCTGCCATTCCAGTGCTCACGGCAAGTAGGGGTCCAGCCACAGGTGTGAGGAGACCCCAGCGTGTGGGAGGGGTTCAGGTGGGCAGCTGAGGCCATGTTTCTGCTCCCTCCCTACTTCTGATGGTGCAGAGTTGTGTATCCAGTTAAGGGTTTAACTCCTTCCCTTCTGCTCTTTTCCCTGAGAGAGGAATAAATGAAAAGATGAAGGGATGATGCGGGGTGGATTCGGCATGGGTTTTCCCACATGAACAGTGCAAACAATGTTGTTGCATGCATTTTCTTTCCATCCTGTCTGCAAGACTTCAAAGGTGAGCCCTGGAGGAAAGCAGCTCTCCTCACTGCCCTCCCAAATGAGGGCTCTGGGGCCCCTGAGTTGACTTCACACTTAGCACCAAGACAGCCAGGATGCTGGTCCAGACCTCTCCCCACCACCCTAATACAGCCAGTGTTTACGCAAGGTAGAGGGTGTCCCATGAGGTGGGCATGGGAAGCCCTTAGCTGGGTGCCAGCCCCGAGTAAGCGCTCACTAGCTGCGGGTGGCGGGGAGCTGAGTGTTGCCCACAACTCAACATTTTTAGTCACCGGCCTGAGATTCAGCTACAAGGCACAGCACCGAGCCCCTCTCTGTGCATGTGGGTGGGTCCCTTTCGCCCCAGTCCTGGCTGTCTGCTGAACGTAAGTGAGAAGGTATTTTTCGTATTTGCAAAGGGACGGAGCAGCTTCGGTCTCTCGCTGAGCATTTCACTGAGTGGCGGTAACTGCATGAAGTTCTTTTTTGGGGCAGGGTCATGCTCATTCAATCATTTTACAAAACTTACTGAGCACCTACTTTGCCCTGGGTACCTGTCTTGGCAGAGGGTGGTAACAAGACTGTCCCATCTTTATCTTCATCAGGCCGTCAGTCTGGTGGTGGCGTGGGGCAGTGCCCACTGAGATGGCCCTGTGAGCCCTTCACTCTGGGCTCCTTTCCCCACAGGAAGGTCCAGACCACCTCCCTCATCAGCCATCCACCCGCAAGGCTGCGTGTGATGCTTGTTTGCAAGTTCCCGTAATAGCTTTCCAACAGGGCTGAGACTGTTCTTTGGGGTTCAGATCTTCCCTGAAGTGCTGGTGAAGCAGCGTCTTGACATGTCCTCGGCAGCGATTTGCTGGAGAACCTGGAGCTGGGGTGGCATTGATAATGGCGGATAATGGCTTCTCCACTCTCTGCTTTGGTCACCCCCAGAGCCAGATGAGGCTGGGTAAAAAACGACATGGGACAGTTTGGCTTTTATTGCTGCACCTGGGTGCTCTATTCAGCCAGGCCCTCTTAGTTTTCTCTTCTTTTTAAGCCTCTCTTCCCTTAGGAAGGAAGAAAAGAGCATAATCAGTGTGCCTGCTGGCTCATTGCGGGTGGGTTCTTAAGGAGCTACTCTTTGGCTATTTGTTTCTGAAGGTTAATTTGTTACCACTTAAGAGAAGCCAGGTCGGTCTGTCTGTCTGCCAGTGTTTGAGTGTTCGTCTCTCTCCCTTCTCCCTTATATGCCCCTGGAGCAGTTGCCATTTCTAGAATCTGTTTGCCAAGCCCTGGGGTAGACGTTGTCATTCATCCACACTCCACAGCCACCGTAAGAGCAGGTGTTGTTATGCTCTCCTGTTCTAGAGGAGGAAGTGAGGCTTCACTGAGAGATGGTGTGCCTTACCCGAGGTCACACAGTTGGTAAATGTCTGTCACATTTAAACCCAGGGGTCTGGTACGCAGACCCAGGGAAAGCAAGGGGTTTGTGACCCAGTGGCTCAGAAAGTGGGCTGTGGGTCTACAACTAGGCAAGGTTACTTAACTGCTGAACCTCGGTTTTCTTACCTGTAAAATGGGAAAGTAATATTGCTTACTTCTAGGAGTCATTGTGAATGTTTATCAAAGTCAGGTCTTCATAAGAAATACAAAGCAGTGTCTAGAATGCATATGCATTCCGACTGTCTTGGCTGTTGTGGTCATCCTGGTCCAGGTGGATTTGACAAGAGCTAGGGTGACTACTGGGAAGCTGAGGGATGCTGAAGGGTACTGCTGGGAGCAGCGGGCCCAGAAAGGAGACTCCTGTAGGAGCAGCCACGTGGCTGAGTGAACGTGGTGGGGGTCGGAGTGAGTAGTGGTTCTGGGATGAGTGCTGCGCAGGCAGTGCTTTCTCAAAGCAACACTGGAGCCCTGAGTGCCCAAGCCCAACCCTCCTTTCTGTGCTGAGGAGCTCCCCCTGCCCTTGTTTTGCTCTGATGGTCTTTCTCAGAAAGGAGGAAGGCTGTGCTGGGTGTGGCCTCTGACTTCCTATGGCTGCCCCGGTGCTGGCCATGCTCTGAACCCGGCACGCTGTCAGGCCTGCGTCCCCTTCCGGCCTCTGGCGCTGGCTGGGCCTCCATGCCCTGGCCTTGGAGACATGACCCCCCTCCCTTATGAGTGTCTGTCCTCTAGGGCCACAGAGGGCAGTGTGCCCTGCTGAGCACCTGCAGCCTTCAGGGCAGGGCTGCTTCTGTGTGAGGGTGGCTTATGGGTGCCTTTGAGGGAAGCCTCACCCTGAACATAGTCTGAGCAGGTCTGCTGCATGGCCTGGCCTGGGAATATACCCTTCTTTGTGACCTGGCACAGCTCCCGTCTGTGGGCCACCTGCCCACAGAAAAGCCTTGTGCCTCTGGACACCCTCTTCCTTTCGGGTGGAGACTCCATGTGCATTCACACATGCGCCTCGGGGGAGCTTTGCACAGAGGAGTGCAGTCAGGAGAGGGGCCGCTGTTGTCCGTTCCCCATCCTCTTTTAAGTCCGGATTGAGTCACTGACCCATGTGGGCCTCATTTGCTTGGTGATAATCCTCTGTTATCTGGCTCAATCAGTCTGTTATGGGTACCCACTTGGCCTTTACCAGTCCGCTGTATGCACCGTGACAGGAGGGACAAGGGAGCGGACAAGTCTTGAGTGTGTATCAGAAGTCGCTCAGGTGCATTATCTGGTGTGATCTTTCTGAGCATCGCACAAGGGTGTTTTGCCCATGGTTCAGCTCCAAAGCTCAGAGAGGTAAGGCAATTTTTAGTGTCACTCCCTGAGAAAATGACAGAGCTGGAACGCAAATCTGGGCGTTTCTGTCCCCCCAAATCATGACCTTTTACCTGCTCTGCCAGCTCAAAGCCTGCTTGGAGACTGGCACACCAGCACTGGCATATCTCAGTTCCTACTCTCCCGGTGCTTGTCCTGGGTTACCCAAAACCAGCCTCTTTCACTGCAGACTGAAGCGACTGGAAATTCCCGGCTTTTTCACCTCCCTGAGGTGTTTGCAAGGAGCAAAGCTGTTGTGTATTGTGTCTTTGCATAGCAATGGGGGAATGTGGGGTCCAGTGCTTTATTTGCCCCCCTCCCATCATTCCAGAAATGATGCCACCCTTGGTTTATCAGCCAGGACTGAGAGGAGATGATGTGACCAAATGTGAGTAAAGTTAAAAATCTCAGCACCTTCCAGGAAAAATATGTGACTGCACGTGGCTTCAGGCCACTGAGGAGGCTCTGTCCTGGGCCGGAGAGGCCTGAATCGCATTGTTCTCCTTCTCTGCCAAAGATGAGACTTGTTCATTTCAAACAGCCAAATCACCACATGCTCATCCAGGGCTGCTGTTTAAGATGTAAGAGGGATGCCCCCAGATTTTGAGGGGCTCGTGATTTGAGCTAAAGGCCTTACTCTGTGATTGTATCCTGTAACTCCAAAAATATATACATGCGAAAGCTTCCAGCAATACAGATTACAAAGAGGGGTCAAATGTAAGATTCCTTTGGGTTTCTGAAACTTTTTCTTAAAATGTTTAAAGAAAAATAACACCTTCAAAAAACAAGTCCATTTGTTCTCAAAGCTGCAAAACAGGGAAAGGTGTACACTTCCCTGGAAATGAGTGAAAATCCCAGGCTATTTTTTACAAAGGTGCAATATCTTGGATTGGTTGCCCTTTGATTTCGCTCTGGAGTCTTTGTACGGCATGTGGGTGGGCTGTTCGACGATGCTGGCATCACAGAGCAGGAGGCGCCTTACAGCTCAGAGAACATTCCCATTGCTCGTTTCCCGTGAGTCTCCCTCACCGTGGTGGGGCAGACAGGGCACAGGCATCATGCCTATTTAATAGATGAAGAAACTGAGGCTGGAAGGAGATTGAGCAGCATGGGGCTATATGATATCTTACAAGCCTCTTTCCTCTTCTGTTGTTTAGTTTCTCATCTGGGGAGGTTAGATTGGCTTGGCTGTACCGGGGGTTCGTCCCCCTTCATCTTTGTCTCTGCCAGGGCCTCGTGGTTATGGAGGATGAAGCAGCAGGATCTGATTCAGTGGCTTAGTGGTTCTCCCCTCCTGCCTGCCTTCTCATTTAACCGGAGTGTGTTGAGTTCCCCATTACAGGGTTTGGGCTCTGCACCCTGATCTGGGAGGGGAAAGGCACCCATGCTTCATGGGCAGAGGAGACTGAGGAAGGGGCGCAGGTGGACAGGGGTGGCCTAGTAGGGTGAGTTGACTGAAGAAAGACCACACGGGAGGCATCAGGCTGAGCCGAGGGGGGTTTCCCAGAGCCCCGACCCTGGGTGTGTTGTGCTCTGCAAAGCCTGTCTTTGGTCCCAGAGCACATATAACCGTAGCTTGCCACACTTCCTGGAACCTTGTCCCCTAGCTGCCTGGGTGTCCCTGGTACACACCAGTCATTACTGTGGTTCTTGTTAAGTGGGGGCTGAAGCATGGGCTGTTGCATCTGAGCTGCACACAGTGGGCAGCCCTCACGTTTGCATTTCACCATGAGAGACAGTGAGATTTGGAGAAGTAGGGCCGCCTATCCAAGGACACATGCTAATAGATGATAGAGACAGGCTCAAGGCCAAAACGAAGGTTCTGTGCATTTTCTACCTACTTCCCAGATCCTCAGAGGCCTGAGGAAGGAGGGCTTTCCCTTTTAGGTCAATCCAAGGTCACCTTCCCTCTGGAACCACTGGTTTTCACCTTTCCCTTGGCTTTCCCTGGGGAAGATACTCAAAATTTTTAGGCTTGAGGTCAGGATGCTCCGTGCCAGGGTCCCAGTGCCTCCTGGCTGTGCTAGGCCTGAACCCTACATTTAAGAAGATCTGGTTGGCGGAGGTGTTACCCCAGAGTTGAGGCCCAGGACGTGGGAGAAGAGTTGTCCTCTTGGGGAAGCCGCTCTGTATCACCTACTGTGAAGGTGTTTCAGTATTTTAACGGGAGTCCTGCAGGATGGCTGAGTTCCTGCCCAACATCAGGCCTGGTCCCTCCGGGCTCATTCTTACTGCTGTCATCCTTGCCCACGCAGGACAGAATTTCCTCCTTATTTTTCTGAGACAAACTGCAATTGCTCTATCTTAGAGTATTTTTATTCTTTTTATCAATTTCAATTATTTAAAATAATAGCTGTATTTTTTTAAAATACCAAACTCCAGGTAGAGTGAGTCCTCAGCAGCCTCTGCCCTGCCCTCTAGGCACTTGGCTGGAAACCGCTCTAGCTCTAGACGGTAAAGCACAGGGGCAGGCCCACCGGTCCCTGGAACCTGCCTATTGCTGTCCAGCCCAGCCGGTCCCCTTGCTGGATGTGTGGCCTGGGCCACCGTGGTGCATCTCTACTCTGAACCCTAAGTGTGTCTGGGAATGCTTTTTACCCAGTGTGTCCTTTTTCTGTCGCTGCCATAACAAATAACCACAAACTTAACGCTGCTCACACAACACACATTAAGCATCGTGCTGTTCTGCAGTAGGTTGGGAGTCAACACGGGCTAGGATCAAGGTGTCTGCAGTCTGTGTTCATTTCTGGAGACCCGAGGGAGGATCAGTTTCCTCGCTCGTGCCAAATGTTGGCAGAACTTAGTTCCTTGCAGTTGTAGGACCAAGATCCCTGCTTTCTTGCTGGCTGTTAGCTGAGAGCTGTATCCAGTTGCCCACAGTCCTTGGCTTGTGGCCTCCCCTGTCTGTGGTCAAATCCAGCAATGGTGGGTCCAGCCCCTTTCATGTATCCAGTCTCTTCTACTTCCTTCTCATGTCTCTGACCCCAGTGCAAAAAGGCTCTCTGGTTTTAAACACTAATATGATTAGATTAGCCCAGCCTGACAACCCAGAATAATCCCCACCTCAAGGTCCTTAACCTGAATCACATCTGCAAAGTTCCTTTTGTCATGGGAGGTGATATTGTCACAGGTTCTGGGAATTAGAATGTGGACATCTCTCTCTCTCTTTTTTTTTGGAGGGGTTGTATTTTTCTGCCCACCATACCATAAAGGCTGTTGTGAGAACTAAGTGAATTGATGCATGCAGAGTGCTCAAAATATTAAGTTGAACCCTAGGAAACTGCCACCATTCAAATGCTGACCTACAAAAAGTCCACCTAATTGTATCTAGTCTGTAGTAAATCCTCAGTGAAATTTCACTTTCATTATTCCAGTGGTGGAGACATGCTTTATTTAGCCAGTTTGCTATTGTTCTAGTTTCCTATGGTCAGATAATACTCTTTTTGAAGTTATTATTGTTATTGTGGTGATAGAGTGTTTATGTGAACATCCTGATACACATCTTGATCGTCATGTCTTTTACAAATACAGACTCTTGATTCGGGTCATGAGTGTTTCCTCTTTACTCCCTGCCAGCCTCTCCCCACATGCTCAGGCCACAGCTCCTGCCCACTCTCCTGCTAGCCTAGAAGTGCCTCCTCCATTGCCAGCCCCTTGTCCTTCACCAGCCCAGCTCTGGAAGGTGGGCGTCGGGTGCAGCTTTTCCGTTTGGGAAGTGGCAGGCCCCCTTGTGGTTCCCGGGACACCCTTCTTGACTTTCTCAGGCCTGTTGCTCTTTGCACCACATGTGGAGGGCACTGCCCTCCCTGTGAGCCCACGTTTGGGGGTCAGTGATACCACAGCTCCCTTACCAAGGGCAACCAGAGTCCCGGGACCCCACAGCCACGGACTTTTGGCTGCCCTTGGAGTGTGAGGAGGTGTCCCCAGCTCTCTAATTCCCTGTGTGTGGCCTTACAGACTCATCTGGCTGTACTTGGACAGGACACTTGCTCCTGCCGGCTCCTGCCAGCTTCGAGGCCTTTGTCTCTGTTTATGGATGTAGATGGCATCTCTGAGAATTTGCACCACTGGACTAAATTGATCTGGCTGGTGTCTGAACCCAGGTTCATCTGCTTGTGACCAAAGAAAGGGATCCAGAGTGGTTCTGTCTCTACAGTCCCACAGCTGCCTCTTGCACTACTTCCTTTCATGGGACTGCTCAGCAAGGGGAGGGAAAGTCCTCATCTTTGTGCACTGAGGCTGATGTCTCCCACGTTCTCCCCTTTGACCCAATGACAGCCCCCTTCGGAGATGTGATTGCCCATTCTACAGATGTTAAAACTGAGACCCAGGGAGTGGACAGTGCTTTTTTGATGTATTGGTGACCAGAAGTGGTGATGGTAATCTAGGGACAACTTTGGAGCAGAGCTGGGTTCAAATTCTGCCTTGCAGCCCACGTATTCTTGCGCAGCGCACTCGAGCCCTGGAACTTCCAGCTTCCCCCTCTTTTGGTGGAGAAGGGCTGTTTGGATTCCATCCTGCCCTGAAGCTGGGTTTCGGCTCTCCTACACTGGCTGCTGTTTAGGCAACCGCTGTCCTGGGATGGCCTTTGAAGAGGCCAGAACAAAGCTGCCGAGTCCAACAGTGGGATTCTTGAAGCTGCCATTTTGCCTGTGATTGTTATTTCTTGAGACTTGGGGGTAAAGCACTGGCAGAGAGCCAGGCCTGACTCAGGGCCTCCTCTGCGAGCTCAGTGACCTGTCTTCCCAGCTCTCTTTTTATTCTGTCTGGAGCCTTTCTGCTGAGGTTTTGAAAAAAAGAAAGTGAAGCAATGTCCTGGCCTTCCCAACCCCTCCAGTAATGGACCTGTGAGATGAGGTGGTGTCCTCTTGGGGGGGCAGGCTCTCAGGAACATTTAGGGAGAGAGCGAATTTCTCAAGCTATCTTCACATCTGTATTTCATACATTGAATTTCAGCCCACGTCTTATTTCTGGCCGACCGTCTGTGAGGCGTTAGTGGGTGCATTAGCCAGAAGAATGACCCTTGTCAAGTTTTAATGAAAACTAGTAAGTATGATTTTATTGTGTTGAATAACAGAAAAGCTCCCCTCATATGAAATCCAGAAGCCAAAAAGACTCTTGAAGGGTCCAGATCAGGGCTTCTCAACCTCAGCACCATTGTTATTTCAGACCAGGTCATTCATCACGGGGGCTCTCCTGTGTGTTTTACAGTGTTTAGTGCCATCCCTGGCCTCTGCCTATGCCCCCCAGCCTCTAGCCTCCACCTGTGACAGTCCCAATGTTCCCAGACATTGTGAAATGTTCCTTTTGGGGAGAGGGACCAAAATCATCACCCCCTGTCGAGAACCACTGATCTAGAGATGTGCTGTGTCTTCCCAGTTGGTCGAGCTGACGTAGGCTTTTTCAGAGAGCCTGAAGATGGAAAGGTTGGCAGGTAGCTTGATTTAGGAAACAGAATAATAGGGTAAGGGTTTGAAGTGGATGTCCCACTAGATGCATGGGATGAACATTCTTGATTCTTGGCTATGTGACCTTGAGCATATTGTCAGTGTCTCGGAGCTGCTTTCTCCTCATTTGTAAAAGAGAATAATATTCCCATGCCCTTGAGGAATTTTGTGTAGTTAAAGATAAGGAGGTCAAGTGCTTCATTTGCCATCAGTCTCAAGGAGAAGCGGACACCCTACTTAGGATTAGTAATGGAAAGCATCAGAGAGAACGCATATTTGGGCAAGGTTTATTTGACTGCTTTTATGTTTGGAGAGAAGGGAATGTAAGTCATCAAGATCTTAACTGCAAAGCCAGTGTGGCTTAGGGGCTGAGCATGGACTATGTTTGGAGAGGCTCCAGGTTGGATTTCTGCTAGCTGCATCACTGTGCTCGGCTGTCATAACCTCAGTTTTTTCATCTGTGAGATGGGGACACTAAGAGAAATGACCTCACAGGGTATTGTGAGGCTTCAGTGAAATCATGGCTATACGCAGCTCACCATTATTTTTGTCTGGAGATACCCTTTGAGGTTCTGTTGTCAGTTGTTCTCTGTTGGATGCTGGACTCTGCCTTTCACGAGCCCCTGGAGTGGCTTATTTGGGAGACTTCCCAGGGAATTAGATAGGGTTGAGTGGGGGAATTTCTTCTTTCACCTTTAGCTTCTGGGGTTCCCAGAGCTGCTAAAGCCACGTCTAAAACAGAGTTCTCATTCCTTCCTGCCCTTCCCAGTTCAGCTTATCCAAATGGCAGGGGTGGGAGGGAGCGATCAGTTCCCAGGGCTGGGTCATCAGCATGCATCCACTGTGCCACTGCTGTCCACGTTCTTTACAGTGACCAAGTTCCCCTCGGGGGATCAGGCATTCGGGGGAAGGAGGGCCCCCAAACAGAGATAAAGGCAGCCAGCTTGCCCCCTCTGCTGCTGATGCTGAGGCCACAATGCCCAGAGCAGGGACTGTGGCCATATGGCCTCTAGGATGCCTCGTTGGTAAGTCGGCCTGGCCCCTTTGAAGCGGTTTTAAGACCAATTTGGTAACTTGATTTGGAAAGTGATATCGATGACTCCAAGGGTGCAGGCTGCTCATTAACCGCCTTCTGTGCCCAGCAAATTGGGTTAAGTGGAATGAAATTGGCCTCTCCCCTCCCTGGCTCATGGCAGAGATCCAGGCCCCATTGTAAGGGGAACCTCTCCTGGGCAAAGGACATTGAAAAGCTTTCCGGGGAGTCTGGTGCTCTGTTTTTGTATGTGAATTCCGCTTTCCCCTGGAGGGCAGGGAAATAAGACATAGACGTGAAATGAACTGGGCAGTGAGTGCATGGCCAGGAAGTCGGGTCAGAAGGGAATGAACAGCAGATACTTTCCAACCCGCTAGTCATCCTTCCATGTTGAGAGAGACGGTGCTTGAGCTCTTTCTCTTCCTCCCTCCCTCCTTCCTGCCTTCCTTCCTGTATTACAAACAGTGCTGTGAGGATGCCCTTGAGTCCCCTTGGGCGCCTGTGAGGACACCCCTCTAGGGTTCGTACCCTGAGCTGGCATTGCTGCCTCCAAGGCTGATTCTCCATGTTACAGATGCTGCGCGGTGGCTCTCCGGGACAGCTGTGCTGACTGACACTCCTACCGCTGTACCCGGGGGCCCCGTTTTCCCCACCATGTCACCCACATGCAATACATCACATTTTCGCCTTTTCCCAAGCTGGTGGATGAGGTGCAGTTGCTGGAAGTTTCCTGATGGCTAGGAGGCTGAGCATCCTGTTCCTGTGCATGCACCTGTCGGAGAGGAAGGACCCCAAAGGCACTCTGAATCCTCACAGTCCCCCTGCCCACTCACGGCCCCCAGAAGGATGGGCAGAGCTCATCTATTATCCCCTGAAATGGTTCTTCTTCTCAGTTCACTTTTGCTGCCAAGCAGTGTCAGGTTTGGATCTACCACTCAGCAGTTCTCTCTGTCATTCGGCCTCAGAGAGTTCTGAATTCTTGGGGAAACAGTCACACCATTGCTCTCCTTCAATCATTTTTCCCCTTGCACTAACCAGCATTTATTGAGCATTTTATTCAGCACAGGATGTAGAAGCAAAAAGTGTGTGTTCCAGGCTGGCTTCTTGGACTCCTGTTGCCCTTTTTCAATTCTGTGGTCCGGGGAGACCCATGATCTTTCTGGGACTCATTCTGTTTCTCGGTACGAAAGGACTAAAGTTGCTGTCCTCACAGTTGATTGGAAGGAGAAGGAGCGTTTAGAGACGAGCAAAGCATGGCACCGGTACAGCCCCAGACAGACCCCTCTGGGCGGAATCACTGCTGGTCTCCCTGTGAACGGACCTGCCGTTCCTTGAATTTGGAGGCCAGATGCGCATGGAGAGAACTTACGGTGACTGGATCTTTCTGCTTGTGGTTATTCACCCAAACTTGTTGAGTGATTAGTATGCATCTGCTATTCCATTAATTCTATCGAGTACCTAATATAAGTTAGGCACTGTCCTAGGTGTTAGGGATATAACAGCAAGCAAGTCAGATAAGCTTTCTGCCTGCATGGGACCTATAGTCTCTGGGGAAAAGAACCAAAAGATTAGGATTTGTAGGAATATGAACTCACTAAGAAAGCATCTTCAAGTCTTCCAGATGCTTCCTGGTAACCTTGTCACTCAAAGCAGAAAGAAAGCAGCTGTCATCATTATTGCTATGGTAACTCTCTCTGAGAAAGTGCTGATTCTCGAGAAGAGGAAAGAAAAGAGACCATGGAGGGGGAATAGCTGTAATATTAAACAAGAGCAAACAAACAAACAAACAAAAAATAGCACTTGTTTATTGAGCACTTACTGTGTTGTAGACCCTCTTGTGCTTTGTACAAATAAGGCAGGAAATATCACTGTTTTATGGATAAGAAAACTGGGTACAGAGAGGCAGACTGTCCATAGAGCTAGTGCACAGGGGTTAAAGGTTGGGAACGGTGCTTTCTTGTATCCGAAAGTGTCTGTGGCTGGTCCTATGTTACTGAAATCCCTAGAAGCCCAGAGAAGCAGGTCCCAACTATCTCCTGCTTGCCCCAGTCAGCCTGCATTTGACCCAAGGTCATGACTCTGTCCTACTGGCATTTTCATCTTGTCCTTGAATTCCTTTACCCTGACTTTTCTCCAAGCAGCAAGCTCTGTTGAAACATTTCTATACATTTATATAATACATATATATCAAAATGTAGACCTTTGGTTTTCACAGTGGCTTTGCAGTTAAACCCATGGTCCCTTTTCCTTGATGTGCCTCTTGTTTATGGCAAGAGGAAGTCCATCCTTGAAGGCTTGTCACATGGAGACCATGTCTCACCTTACAACAAGTAAGTAGGTACTTTCCTCAATTTACACATGTAGAAATGGGCTCAGAGAGGGTAGGTAGCTTACCCAAAGTAACACAGCTGGGTTGAATGAGTACAAAACCATGAATGTCTGGCTTTTAATGTCTACCCTTATTCCCTTTTTGGAAAAGAATTGGAGGAGGAATGGCACATGAAGTTGGTCGACACAAAGAGATAATTACTTGTTCCGTGAAAGCTGAGACAGTCTGAACTAAAGTACAATGGTGAATAAGCCCTTCAAAAGATTTTTTGTCCTGGAACCCTAGTATTGGTCCTTCCTAACTGCTCTTTCTACTCTGTTTTCTTTTCCCTCTGCCCTGCTCAGCCCAAGGCCAAGCACAGAGCAAACCTGCGGGTCTGTGGGCCTCAGTTTCTCTACCTCTAAAGTGACCATACTTTGGATCAGGTATGTGGGCTCCAGAGACCAGATATAAGGGTCCAAATGCTGGCTCAGCCCTCAGCTTGTCAGGTGAGTTAGGTAACAGCTCTGTGCTCCACTTCCCTCATCTGCAAAGTGGAAGCAATAACATCCTCCCTCAAAGGGTACATGTGAAGATTAAGTGTGTTCAGAAATGGAAAGGGCTTACGATGAGGCCTGACCACGTGAACTCTCCCATTTTGCAGATGAGGAAAGTGGAGCACAGGGCTGTTACCTAACTTGCCTGGTGTTA
Organism: Manis pentadactyla; assembly: GCF_030020395.1. Classification (NCBI taxonomy): domain Eukaryota; kingdom Metazoa; phylum Chordata; class Mammalia; order Pholidota; family Manidae; genus Manis; species Manis pentadactyla. The sequence goes on along the minus strand of NC_080021.1, from coordinate 13,597,672 downwards.
TTCAGCAAGTTAGGGTCTAAGCCAGCATTTGGGCCCTTGTATCTGGTCTCTGGGGCCCACATACCTGATCCTGTATCATCCTGGCACCTGTTAAAATGCCACAATGTACGTAAGAGGGTCTGGCCATGTTGCAGGTAGCCCCCCCCATGACCGGAGCGTCTGTTCCCTACATCGCGTTTGGCATGTCTGGACCCGGGAGCTGTGCATGTGTGTGTCTTCTCCCCTCCCCCCTCCTTTTTTGGGGCCCAGCACCTCCTTCACTGTTACCCCCCATCAGCTTCCTGTCACTGTTTATCTTTTTCCCTCATCCCTGGTCTTAATTGACTTTGGCTCCTGTCCCAGAACCCAGCTTGGCACCCGGACCTGCCGTGCTATCCTAACACCTCAGATGGTTCAACAGAGGGTGGCTTTTATTAAATGACATGCGCCCGTGAGTCTGTCCTTTCCTCCAGAGAAAGGCTCTGTCCCCGCCTTTCTCAGCATTTGGCACTTCTGAGGGCTCTGCAGTCTCTTTCACAAAGCATCCCCCATCACTGCCTGGTGAGTGCCAGGCCCCAGAATCGGGGAGCCAGCGTTGGCTCTGGACTTATCCAGCCTTACGGTAAAAGCACACCACCCTGAATGTGGGCCAGCCAGCGAGGCATTGGCCCAACTCGGCCCCACCCAAGCAGCTGGATCCTGCAGACAGCGTGCCTTAGTCACTGGCCAGAGACTCTTGTTCGGGCTGAGGCCAGCCCCTCCCGCCAGAGCCCTGGTTCCTGGAAGAGCTTCATGCCACAGGACTTGGATTTCCCCTCCTCCGTAAATCATTAGAGCTCTCATTTGTTGAGCACTTACTAAGTGTCAGATACCATGCTAAGCATTTTACGAGCATCTTCTCATTTAATCCTCTTAATAAACTTCTGGGGCAGGTGCCCTTGTAATCTCCCTGTTATGAGGCTGCCAGCTCACCAGGGGTGTACTAACAATAGAAAGCAGCTCACCTTGACTGTCTGCTGCGTGTGCCAGGTTCCTGGGTTAACTCCCAGTAACCCTGCAAGGGTGCACTGTTATTATTACGTCTGCTTCACAGACGGGGAGGGTGAGACCTGGGCATTTGTGGGGCCCCTGGCTCGCACATGTCTGTCTGTCTAGTCCTCAGCCACGGGACTGTGTTGTAACGTGAGGAAACATCAGCAGGGGCCTGACCAGAGCCTGACTCCAGAGAATGCCCTTCCCCTGTGATCCACGCTGCCTCTGCAGGCCGGACCTGGGGCTGGTGGAGGTTCCTTTTTTTCTCAAATGGGCAGCAGGGAAAGGGCTGTGTGGTCACCAAACACAGAGAGCGGATTTGCTTAAGGGACTCTTGGGAGAAGAGCTGGCCAGAATGAGGCAAGAGATGGCTGGGAGAGACAGGTCACCGGAACTTAAGACTGAACTGGGCAAAACTGACCTCTGCCCGAGGGCCTTGGCCTCTTCTGTTTCCTTGCACACACCTAAGGTTCAGGCTGCAGCCTTGAGACCAGGCCCCCTCAGTAGGCTCCCTGGGGTCTGTGGTCCCTCCTCCCCACCTGTCTTCCACATGACCAAGGGGAGCACCCTCCCACGAGGAGGGGTGGGGCGTGGGGTGGGGGAGAGCCAGCGCAGGGCTGCGTGCTCAGCACTTGGACAGCTTAGGAAAGATTTCACAGACATGAGCTCATCCCGTTGAGCAATCACATGGGAATTCAAGCCCCCGTTTTCCTGAAGGGGAACCGAGGCTTCCACAGAGAGGGGAAGGATCCTGGGAACTGGCCCCGCTCTTCCTACCCCAAGGAGCTGCCGGAGCTCAGAAATCCCAAGCAAAGGGCTCCCTGCAGAGAAATGTACGGGCCCTATAAGTCTGTATACCCAAACCCCAGCAATGACCTTGGGAGCGGGACTGTGGGCAGGAAGCCCAGGGAAGCCTGTGGGTGGAGCTGATGCAAGCCCCAGAAAAATCAGAGGGAAAACAGCCTCAGCATAGGGCTGACATCTACGGAACATCAGGAGATAAAAGAATGGTCTTGAGATTAGAGCTGAATGAAGACTCCTAGAAGGAGAAATGACAAGGTGCAGAATGGAGGGATGCAGAAATGGCCGAAGTGCCATCCCTGGGAAGCCATAGGCCTAGACCGTGCTGGACCGTCCTGACCCTCGCTGCACCCGTGCTCCCGCCCTTCCAGGACTGGGAAACACATCCAAGATTCAGCCTAGAGCTGGCCCCAAACCTCCCTTTGTCCCTCTCTGCTCTGCTCCTTAGAAAAACAAAACCAGAATTTCTTTAATGCTGCTCTAGGAAATTTATTTTTTAAATAATTTCCTTCTGAGATGCCTGGCTCATGACAGAATGTAGATCAGGAAACATGTTGAGTCTTTGCTGCCCAATCAGGCTCAGAAAGGCTGCCCCCGCCTCTGTGTGTCTGTGGGGGGAGCTGGAGAACCCACAGTTTCACTGTCTCAGCAGAGATGGAGGAACCTGTTAACCTGCCTTAGAAGCTAATAAAAAAAATCCCAGTGAGATCATGTCTCTTAAAGCCCTTTGAGCTCCCTGGGCTCTGAGGCTATGTTAACACGTGCCATTGTTATTGCTTACTCAGCACACAGTCCTGTTGTGGGGCTGCAGAGCCAGCACGTTCCCCCCACCAGCCCCCTTGTTTCCTTACGCATTTCATGCGATGCACCCCTTTGCGTCTTGAAGACCTGCCAGTTTTTTGTTAACCTGCTTTCCTAGAAAGAACTGGCCTACTTGGGTGCTCATTTTGTATTAAGCCATTTCTAACCATTGACATCTTTAAACCTTACAGCCATCCTGTGAAGCAAGATGAGCAAGATGTATTTATATCCCCATTTTCAGTTGAGCCAAGCAAGGCTCAGAGGAGGGAGCCCAGCAATGTCACATGGCTTAGAGCAGCAAGAGGGTGTGCTCCCAGGTTGTGTATTTACTGGGTTGTTTAGTGGGTTGATTACTGTCTGTGATCACACTTGGGTTTTCCAGATTCTTCTCTCCAGTGAGCAGAAGCTACCCTGCCCTTTCCAAACTGGAAGAGGAGAAGTCTGCCTGGAATTTGGCCCTGAGATGATAGTGATAGTCTATTATTCATTTTTGCTGCAAAGACTGGCCTCGGTCTTCTCTGTTCATTGAGTTGTTGTTCAGGATCCTGGCCCTCATCAGCTAGGACGTCACCCCACCACGGTGGCACTGTGCGGGAATGCCTTTCCCAGACCCTGTGTGAAACAGATGGGCAGGAGGACCTTGAGGTTGACGACACCAGGCTGGTGTGCCCTGAAGCCCCAGTGCTGCTGTCTCTATCTGCAAAAATCAGGCTCTCTGGAATGCTGTTAGCAGAGGGTGGCTGTGGAGACAGGCGGAAGAGTAGTTAATATGAGCTAACATTTATTATTTACTGTGCACCAACCACTCTTCCACACGCTTCTAGTGTTGGTCTGGCAGGAGCACTGGCAGAACCCACATCCCTTCCAAGTTCACAGCAGGTAATTTGCTTCCATGTTACAGATAAGGAGGCTGAAGCTGAAGCTCAAAGTCGCAGAATGGGGCTGAAATCCAGACCTCCTGACTTCAGAGGATGAAGCATTCCTCTTGCCCCACTTAAAATACCTGTTGCAAGCCTCTTTCTGTGTGGATTTCTTAGACAGTTGGCGCTTTTTTCCTCCCTCCCCTCCTCTTCCCTTTTTGTTTTTCATGACTGCAGCCCAGACAGGTGGATCAGAAGCTGCCTGGCATCCCTTTCCTCCTCAAGTTCCAACTGTAGAAGATGCATACATAAAGGCAAAGTTGGCCGAGCAGAGGTGTCTACAGGACTTTAGAGAAAATACCCATCCAACTTCAAATGTAATAATCTCAAATAACTCTTAGTTAGTTACTAGAACATAGCCACAAACATCTGCAAAAATGAAAACAAAACATGGGTTTTTGTCATTCCTTGGCAAGGAGCCAAGAGAAGGCTCGCCTTGGGAGGTCAAGCTGACCTGCTGTGGCTCTTAGGCTGCCTGGGGGGCCTCGGAATGCTCTCTGAGAATCATTCCCGGAGGTGAGAAAGGCAGTGCCTGTATCATAACTGGCAGCGGCGTTTTCCGGTGATCTGGAGTCTAGCGTGGCCACGCACCCTCTGTGACCTGGATGCTCAGCACGCCCCTGCTGCTCCCTGTGTTGTGTCCAGGCCCCCTGTAGCCCTGCCCAGTGGGAAGTGTTGTGTGTGTGGTCTGGGTGGTGAGGTGGGTACCGTTGCACTGTACAGCCTCTTGGAGATTGCCCAGGACAGTGTCCTCACGGAGCTCTGGGGTGTAGACCCACAAGTCAGCAATTAGAGAATATTAAAATGCAATACGAGAAGGATATCTGGGACCATACTTCAGTGGCGGGAGCCCTGGCTTTGGCCCCAGCACTCAGCTGCTCCAGGGTGAGCCCAGTGCCTATCCTGCAGGACGGATGGGGTTGAGCCAGGCTGGTGGGGCGGGGGTTGAGCTGCGGCCATGAGTGGGCTGCCCCTCCTCCATCCATCGCCATCAAAGGCTGCCTCTTGGCTGGTAAGGTGGGAGCAGCTGGCCACCGTGTTTGCTGTGGACAGAGCTGGTCTGTCTTCCCAGACCGTGCAGGGACAGGCGGGGAGCTATGGCTGTGGAAAGGACTGCTGCTGCTTTTCCATCTTCTCTGGCAAAGGGAAGACACAGCCCTTCAGTGAAATTTTTTTCATTAAGCCCTGCATTTCTCTGCAAAAGATGAAAACAGGGTCTGCCTTGAACCTGAGCTAGAAGTCACCTTTTTGTAGAAGCTCCTCGTTTATTCAGTTGGCTTTTGAAAAGAATAGTCATTCCTGGGCCTCACTCTCATCATAGGCACTGTTGTTATTATCATCACTGACATTATTATTTTTATATTTCTCTCTGCAGAAGTTAAGCAGTATTACCTGGCCTGTCTTGTATGGTGTCTTAATGGTTTTCAAAGAGCATTTTCAACCACTGTTTACCTTGACCTTAGCTGTCATCATCCCTATTTTGCAAATGTGGAAGCCCAGGTTCAGAGATGTCAAGTAACTTGCCCAAGATTGCACAGCTTGGTGGGTGGTAGAATCTACACTCCACTCCCAGGTGTAGAATAGCACCCCGTGCCATTTGTGGTGTGAACCCCTCCCTCAGATTCAGGTTTCAGGAGTGGTTTTAAACATTGCAGGTCAGGGGGGTGCAGGCTCCATTCTATGGGTGAAGGGACCAAGACTCAGTCCCAGGCTCATTCCTTCCCCTCCCCTGCCCCGTCACAGGACAGAGCACCCTGAACTCACTGGGGTCAAACCCTGCTCCTCTGTGTGCTTCAGACAGGTTGTTCGGCCTCTCTGAGCCTCATCTATAAAGCAGGCGTATTTTCATGATGGGGTCATGTTGGGAGTGGTGCCTACGACAGGCCTTGTGAATCTGCCATCCGCGCCAGCCTCCTCCTCCTCCCTCTGCTCCTCCTGGTGTCTCGGCTGCTTCTCCCCAGAGGTACGTACGCCACAGCTCCCTTTCCAGGCCGGGCGCCTGGGGAAGGAGCAGGTCCAGGGAATGCAAGCCTTGACACGCCTTTTCTCCCACTTTCTCCGGCTTTTCCACAGATGCCTGTCAGACTTGCTGTCTTCATCTAAGCGTGCATATAGCTCACAAGTCACAGCAACAGAGCTGCCTCCTGCATGGCCTGTACCGAGCACTGGCTAGAAATGAACCGATTTTCACAACAACCCTCAGAGGCAGGTGCTATTTAGCATCTCCACTTTATAGCCAAGGGAGTGACAGCACAGAGAGGTTGACACATTTGTCCAAGGCCACACAACTTGTACATGGCAGCACCAGGATTCACCCCCAGGCAGTCTGGCCTCTTTGCCCCTATGGGCTCTGACACATGCAACAGGCCAGTGCTCATCCTGTTCAAGGGTGGCAGCACATCGTTGTGCAGCTGATGCCACTGTGATCTCTGAAGTTGCTCCCAGCCAAGGAGGAGATGATGGGGGGCAGGGTATGGTTCCCAGGATCCCCACTGCTCTTTGCAAGGCCCTGGGGCAGGGGTGGCTGTGTGATCCGTGGATGCATACATTCTCACATCTTGGCTGAAGTTTCTATTTCCTTGGCACCAAAGCCTACCTGGGTGATCAAAACTGAGTGCACCTAACAGAAAAAATGGAGGGGCAAATGGGGATGACTCAGGCTAAGTGGGGGCCATGGGCAAGGAATGAAACAGGAACATACACAATGAGCGGTTGGCTGATGGATCTCAGAGTGGGAGAGGTTGTAACTCATTTAAGTAAATATAATTATTTAGCACCTGTGATACTCACCTAAGAAAGCATCATGATGCTTTATCTGATCCTTCCTTTGAGAAAGACAGAGAAGGTTTATAGATCTGGCTTCCAGATGAGGAGCCCCTTGGAGGCTCAGAGAGGAAAGGTTCCAGAGGCCACATGAGGAAGAAGGGAGATCTGAGACCAGGTTTAGGATTCCAGGTCCAAAGCTCAAGTGTGTCTTGACCTCTGCAGTCTGGCATCAGTGATGCATACCTTCCACTGCTCAGTGACCCCACAGCCGTGAGTGCGTGCTTCCGCACGAAGCCTGATCAGTGACTAGGAGCGTGGGTGCCACTGTGACCAGTTCTAAGCACCTTACATTTTAGCTCACGGAGTCCTCATAGCTTCCTACGAGGTGGGTACTATCAAAGGAGACATTAAGCTTCCAGTAAATTGTCTATGCTTCCACAGCTTGTCATTACCAGCACCAAGATGCCTTGGGTCTTCATGTCTTGTGGCCGTCCTGCACTGCCTTTCAGGGATAAGTATTTGCTGGAGAGGGCTGGGTGGCTCCTCTGAGGCTTTTTGGAGCATGGCTCCTGAGTGCTTAGCCCTTTCAGTTCTCGGAGGGCTTGTCTATATTTTCATCTTACTCATGCATTTACTGAGCATTTATTAAGTAACTCTTGTCTTCCAAGCATTGCTGGATTATGGAGCTGCAGAAGTTAAAGTCCCCAGTGCCAGAACTCAGAGTTGCTCTGCTCATTGCAAACCCCTTAAGGAATGGAAGCAGGAAGTAGATATCTATTCTGTGCCAGGCACTGCTTTAGGCTGTTACAGACACTCTCTGTCACTCTGTGCAGCATCTGAAGTTGAAGGGGGCTGAGAACAAGCCAGGTGGGCAATGGCCGGAGGGCGCTAGGACCCAGGTGGCCAGCTCCTCAGGAGCCTTGTACTCCAGCTTCTCTGCCTTTTCCTGCCGCCTCAGGACAAACATACAGAAGAGGTCTCTACAGAATTCTTAGCATGAACTCAGATCCTGGGAGGAGGGAACTGACATTCACTTAACTGCCCCTCAAGCTGCTTTCTCGAGTGTATCTGTCCCTGCTCTTCCCCGGATGCAGCATGTGGTTCGTGCACATGGCAGTTTTGTCATCTGCAACAAACCCAGGGTAACAGAATTCCTGGAAACATTCCTGATTCTTTCTGCTTAACAGTTGGCTTCTTTTGCTAGAAGGGATTAATGCAGGCAGTTTTGATAGCAATTCTGCCTGTCCAGCCCAGGCTCTGAAATTATTATTATTGCAGTTTCCAAGCTAGAGGGGGCCTTGAGCCCACCTATTCCTTATATACTGGAAAATGGGGGAAATTCATCTCCTAAGAGATGGGCTCATTGGTCCAGGTCACGCAGCTAGAAGGTGGCAGGCCTGGAGCAGGAACCAGGATCCAGCCTGGGAGGCTCTTGCTTCCATTTGCCTCCCTGATCTCTTGCCTCCTGGAGGTCTGTAGATAGGAGATACCCTTCCTGGAAAGACAACAGCTTGGGGACATTGCAGATAAGGCTGGGTGGGTGTGCCTGGCAGGCCTAGAATAAAAGGACTGCCAAGAGGAGTTAGGAATCACCTTCCTTGAGGTGGGACCTGCAGATAAAGATGCTTTGAAGTTCGTTGGTGGGAGATAGGATCTTTGTGACAGAGCCTGTCACCCATGAGCCTTCTGGATGGATGCACCCTGATAGGGAAATCAGCAAGCTGAAGATAGGGAAAGAGAACACTTATCACTGGAGGCCTCTGCAGGGCTTGCTTTGAGGTACTTCCTTCCTGTCGTCCCTGATCTGGAGTCTGTCTCCACTATGCAGATGCAATAACTGAGGCATAGATAATCATTTTCATTTTTTTAAAAAAATCCTGATAGGGATATCAGTATTCAGTATTTCAATTTCCTGGGACGCTTCAAAATGCAGGATGCTCCTTATTATGGATAGTGACGTTATGCAACATTTGGATTGAGTATCTACAGTACGCAGGGCACTGTGCTGCATTCTGGGAGTGCAGAAATAAGTAGAAAACTCTCTTTTTCTTTAGGGAGCTTTTGGTCTCCTGGCAGGGGAGATGTGGATGAGAGATCAGGTACTCACAGCAGAGGGTCTGAGTGCTATGCTGGGGACGCAGGTTGCCAAGCACGCAGAGGATCCCACAGTGTGGACTTGCGGTGGCCAGGGAAGGAAGAAGTTAGCCCAGAGAGGCAGTGGGCAGGAGTCCTCTGGCTGGAGGCAGGAGCAAAGGGCAAAAGGTAAGCAGATCTTGGAAGGATCATTTTGGTTTTGTTGAGGGCAGTGGAGAGCTATGGGAATTTTAGGCAAGGGTGTGAGAAGATGAGGCTGGCACTTCAGAAAGCTTGCCCGTGCTTCATTACAGACACCAGATCAGAGCAGGGACTGAAACTGGCAGTGAGTGGTGATGGGGGCCCTGCTATGTGGTGGGGATGGGTTAGACAGGCCCAGCAGAAGGAAAGCCTCCTGAACATGGATGGTGTGTGCTGAGCTTGGGATTCAGAGGAAGGAAGGGATTAAACGTGCTGCTGGGTGTCTGGCTCAGGCCCCTTGCATGGATTTGGTGCCTCGGATTGCGCTAGGAAATGCTGGTGTGTGTGTGTGTGTGTGTGTGTGTGTGTGGTGGGGAGATGGTCTTGTGGTTCCAGAGATAGGGTGGGCATGAGTCTGGGCTGGAGCCATTGAGGGGCTGTGCCACTGCGGGGGAGGTGAGCTGCTGAAGTTGGAGACCTGTGTCCAGGGCCCGACAGCCCCGAAAAGTCTAGGTTCTCCTTCCCAACAGCTTCCCTACAGGCCCTAAAAGAGAATAACTACAGCCTTGTCAGTACTGCCATGGTGAAGCCTGTGCCCCTCGCTCCCATCAGACATTCAGACATTCTAGTCTCAAAACCATTGCCCAGCATGAAACCTTGTTTTGCAAAACTAAACAGGGAGGAATGTATATCTACTCTTTATACCTTTAGAATTCACCTTCCTGTCCTTGTAGGAGTTGCAGTGGTGACCAGTGGGGCTCTGACATTCTCCTGCCAGGGTCTAACTCCTGGCTTCAACAGTGACTAACAGTATAACCTCATCTTTTGGTCTGTGAAATGGGCATAATTGAAGCACCTTTGTGTTTTATGGGTTTGTCATGAGGCCAGCAGGAGACAGGGCATGTGGCACTCTATGCACAGCACCTTCTACATCTGGCGCGTGCTGTATGTTTAGGAGATTGTTATCCGCACATTATCCTCGTTTGCACTGCTTTATAGTTTAATGGGTTTTTGGCACATATGTCCCTTCTTCGTCCTTAGGCCAGCACCTTGAGATGGGTGTAATTAACTTGCTGGATTTTTTTAGTGCAGCTGCAATGATAAAGATCATCTAGTTATGCTGTGACCTTAATTTGTAGATAAGAGAGCTGAGGATTACAGCCCCTCTGAGGGGCTGGACCTGGACCTCCCAACTTGGGCTATTTTTCTGTCTTATGGGGGTTCTTCTCCATTTTAGCAGGAGAGGTGTAGACTGGGATTGCTGTTGACTGATTGGTGTCAATCCCCCTTGGGGTGGTCAGGGGACAAGGGGTGCTTTTGGGGGGGAGAATGGACCTTTGGGGTCTGACCTGGCCCACTGCTCCTCTCTTCTTCCTATGAAATTGGGGTCTCACTCAGACTGGTAACTCGTTCTTCTTCCCAGAGGTGCCCACAGTGTGTCTTTCAAGTTCTGGGGTCCATTACCTCCTCCAGGCAGCTCTCTGTCCCTGCCCCATGCTGACCCCAGCGCCCTGCTCTGTGGTCTCTGCCCTGGATCCCCCTCCACCACTCACCACCTGCTTTGGGACCCGCCCGCTTTCCCTGCGTGCTCCTGCAGCCAGCGGTGGGGTTTGCCTTCTCAGGCCCTGGTGCTTCTCAGCGTCCGGACCTAAGAGGACTTGGCAAATGTCTGATGAATAAATGAATGCCGTTATTTGCCTTGTAGTTGTTACTGGAAAGCCTTCAAACACTGCCTCTCACCCTTTCCAGCCTTCTCTGAGGAAAAATTCAGAACAGTTCCGAGAAGTACGAACGCAGAGGGAATTTGTGCCCTTAGATAATTTTTATTCTCCATTTTTGAGCAGTATTTGCAAGATTAAGACCAACAGTGTATACTCTCCTTCTGAGTTCTGGGTTCAGTTAACAAATAATCACTCAAGAAATACACACTGGGCACCTACTCTGTGCCAGATGCTGTTTTAGCACTTGGGCCCCATCAGGGAATGGTCTTTCTGGGGAGGAAGACAATGGAGCAGGAAGTCCGAGGAGGGCAAGGTCAGGCCCCTGTGGGCAGGGACGGGACACTTCCCAAGATGTGTATTGGTATCATATATGGATCCCAAGACTGCTCTTGGCATTAGAGCCCAGTTGGAAGGCATCACTCAGGTGGGAAAGGCAGGGAGGAGCCAGAGACTCGCAGGAGCAGTGTGTGGGGACCAGGAACGGTCAGCGGCATCTGCTGCCAGGCGCAGGGCGGGGATTGGCTCAGGATGAGCAAGCCGTACCACGTCACTGGGTCTGAGGGCTTGAGGCTCTGTGAGCTTCCATTGTGTCGTCTTGGTGTTGTGAACTCAGAGCAGGAGAGAGGCAGCAAAGGTGCTGGATTTGCATATTAGGAAGATGACCCTGATGTTAATGCAGTCAGGACTGTGAAACTAGCCAAAGAGAACGTCCCAATAAATAGACTAATTACAATTCCAGTTCTAGGGTCTTTGCAGGGGGATGTGCCAAGAGAGTAGCTTGCTTGGTTTGTATTAAATTACTTCTGCTTTCTAAGAGGCCCATTAAATTCTGGAGGATAAATATGGCTAATGTTTTTCTAATGAGAAAAGAGGAATAGGAATAGCATTCTGGAAAATGCAAACTTGGTAGCTTTGTTCTCAATACTACTGCTCTACAGGGTTGGGTGTACTTAGGTTTCAGAGTCACTCAAGAGCCTGAAAACCTGCAGGAAGAGGCACGAGTGTAGTTTTCACCCCGTGATGTGGATGAGGAAGCTGAGGCACTCACAGGTCGTGTGAGTTGTTTGGGGTCACACACCTGGTAAGTGACAGTCCTAGACCCTAACCCACCGTCCTTGTCTTCATTTCTGAGCAATGACCTATTTCTCTCTCTGTGGAGGTGAACTGGGTGTAAACTGGGGCACAAGAGGGGGTGGGTCTTGTGCCACCTCTGAACAGCCAGAGAGAGCTTCTAAGGCAGTGTGGGGCAATGGAAGTGCCCTATGCCCTGTGCCTCTGGTGTGGTGACCCTGACACCTGTGGGTAGGGAGCCCTTGAAATGGGGCTGTAGCCACTGAGGAATGGCAATTTTAATGTGAGTTCATTTTAGTTTATTTTAATTTAAATAGCCACACGTGGCTGGTGGCTACCCCACTGGACAGTGCAAATCTGCAGTTCCAGGGCACCTGACTCTTTTGCTTCTCAGTTCCTGCCTCTAGAGTCTCCTGGTACTGAGTTCCATGCTGCCAGTTAAGGGCTGGCTGGTGATCTGATCACGTGCAAGTTTGCTCAGGACAGCACTTGCTCATCTCTTCCTTCTGGGCTCTGGGCTCTGGTTTGGCTTAGATGTGAGAGTCAAGTTCATACGGCCATAGAGGGGCCTAGGAGGGACTTCTATGCAAACCACTTGTGTGTTGGGCTTGCCTCTTTTAGGCTTATAGCAGAGAATACCAGCTGGTGGGGACCTCAGTATCTCTGCCTCTCCCCGTGGGGCCTGCTCATACTCCTTTCCCTCCATCACACGTCCCTGAGCCGCGGCCGGCAGACTGAGCAGTTCCCGAGCCCTATGCCCCAGTCCCCAGAAGGGCAGGCCCAGGATGCCTGCTCTGGGAGGCTGATTGGAGGGTGGGATCCCTGAGAGCTCCTTGGGTTATGAATGTGTGTTTCAGGAGGCTCCTGGGGCACCACCCCAGGCTGATTATAGGTTGCATGTTTTTTACACCATTGGGCATCCCACCCCTGTGATAAAGGGAGAGGCCAGGACAGCAGAGACTTTCTTTGAATGGAAAACTAGTCCTGGGGCCTCATGTGGGAGATCAGGAAGGAACCGGGCCATGAGTCAGGCTTGGAGAAGGGGCACAGCAGGGAGAGGACCTGGGGTTAATCCCATGAAGGCTGAGTCTTTCCTTGCCTCTCCCCCACTCCCCAAGACCCCAGGATGGGGCTCAACGTAGGCTCGAAATAATATACATGGGTGGAAAGGAAGAAAAATGACAGACACTGGCACTGGGGGCAGCCCTGAGAAGGGGGACTGTTCTCGGTCAAGCGTGTGTTCAGAATAGAACCACAGGGGCTGTAAGATGTCCCCACCCAGCCCCCAGCACAAGGCTCTGTCTGGCTGGGACCAGAGCCTGCTCGATGGCCCTGCGAGAAGGAGCCACTTAACTGAGGGTTCTCACCGTGCTCTCCTGACCTGCTTGAGACGTCTCCAAAGGAGGAGGCCATTTACCAGGCCAGAAGGACGGAAGAGGAAAACGTGCCATGTACTTCAAGACTCTGGATCTCAGGCTCATACATCTAGACAAGGAGAGGAGCTTGCGCATGGGGGTTCTGTAACTTGCCCATGATCACACAGCAGGGTCACGGAGCAAAAGGGTTGGAAAAGTCTGTCTGGTCAGTTTGTCACAAATAACATTGACTGATGCCTGTGGTATGCCTGGGTGCTTCCTGGCGAGGGCAGGTCTGAAGGCCCTGGAATCCCGTGACCTGGGGGCGCCAGGCCTGTTTGTGCCCAGCCTGCAGTCCTGCACAGGAGAGTGGGTGCCCAGGAGTGCTGTGCCCAGGTTCTGCCCAGGATTCGTGTTAGCGGCTCTGGGTGTCCCTGCTGTCCGAAGCCGTAGGAGGTCACAGCTGACTTGGAGCCTGGAAAGCTGGCCAGTGGGGCCTATCTGTGAGGTGGTGATAAAGGTGGTGTAATGGGTTGAATTGCATACCCCAAAAAGGTATGTATGTTCAAGTCCTGATCCTGGTGCCTATGCATGTGACCTTATTTGGAAATAGGGTCTCTGCTGATGTCATCAAGTTAAGATGAGGTCCTATTGGAGTAGGGTAGGCCCTAAGAATGGTGTTTTATAAGGGAAAGAAGACATGGAAACACTCAGTCAGGCCCATGTTCCCCATTGTTTACTGTGCGTGCTCTGCAGTTTCCCATTTACGCTTCAGACCAGCTCTGGGAGGGGGTCTTGTCATCCATACTCTGCAGATGGGGGCCGAAAAGGGGCTTGCCCAGGTCACAGCACGCCCACGAACAGCTGGCATGGGCTGCACTCTGAAGCCGGGGTCCCCATCATCCCCATCCCGTGCCCAGCTTCTGCAGGTGACCGCTGTGTAGGGTGGTTTTCATGACTATTTGACCTGTTTGGGGTTGTTTGTGAGAGAGGTAGGAATCTTGAGGTTAGGTGAGCTCTGAGGGGCGAATTGTATCTTTCCCATGAAGTAGCTCCAGTTCCTCCACCCTGACCCAGGGCTGGTATACAGCAGGAGTCCAATAATGTTTTTGACCAAGGGAGGAATCAAAGAAGCAGAAGCCTTTGAGCCAGGGCATGGAGGTGTAGCACGGGGCAGCCCAGCCCCTGGGCCCAGCTGAGGGCTGGGTTGCTGATCTCTCTGAGCCTTGCTTTCCTCATCAGTAGAATGGTAATAAGAATAGCATCAACCCCGAAAAGCTGTTGTAAAGATTTCAGGAGTTACTGTGGGTCACGTGCATAGAAGATTCTTGGCCAGTTGTCAATGTGACGGAAATGTGGCCTCTTGTTTCTGAGGCCCAGGCAGCCCTTGCTGAGGTTCTTTGGAAATGGAGCAGGGAAGAGCAGCGTCCTGGCCTTTGAACAGTCTTGAAGATGGGACTTACGGGCAGCCAAGTGTTGAAGATGGCCCAGCAAGCTGCTCTGCTTCTCAGGCCGCTCAGGGAAGTGGCAGACCGAGAGGGCGGTACTGCTGCCTTTACGCGGGGGCACGAGGCCTCTGCCTCCCAGGGACCCTGCAGATGCGTCAGCAGCTGTTGCTGCACCCAGGCTCGAGGCCTAGAAGCCTGCATGCTGGGGGTGAAGGGTTAATGTTTCACCCAGGAAGAGTGGCCCCCACATCTCCTTTCAATGGCACTTTATACGAACCACACCTCCTGTGACATTGATTGGGAGCCTTTTCTGGGCCTGGCACATGGCATTTCCCCCAGCAGCCCTGCAGGGAAAGTTCTGCCCATTTTACAGATGAGGGTCTGTGGGTGCTCAGCCTCACAGTTGTGACCCTCCTGCACTTTACACCCCACCCTCTGGAGGTGCTGGGCTTGTCTTCCCTGAAAACGGCACCACTGCAAGCCTGTCAGTGCCCATCTGCTGTCGCTGTGCCCGGCACATGCAGGGAGTATGTACAGGATGGGAAGGAGGCTGGGGTGGGGCAGGGATGGCCCCAGGGACCCGCATTCCCCCTTGGCCCATTAGTGTCACTACCCATGTCGGTCAGGCACTTCCCAGTGGCCTGTGCAAGGTAGGCCATTCCAGCGGGTCAGCTCTCTGCCCTGCAGGAAATCGCTGGGCTGAGCAGGAGGGCAGGGAGTGGGGGAACCCCTTGCCTTTTGCCAGTCACTCAGAGTGCTTGACTGTTCCAAACGGAGATGTTGAATCACCAAGGCCTAAATAAGTTAAGAGAGACCCACTTCTTGATCTTGGGGGTTTGGAGGAGAAATCACTTCCTGCTCTGAGTTAGACGTGTCCTAGCCTAGTGCCACCCTGGAATCAGTTTTCAAAAACAGCTGTGCCAGGGCCCCACCCACAAAGAATTGGATACAGTTGTGCTGTGAGGGAGCAGGAAATCTGTGCTTTTTGAAGCAGCCATGTGATCCTAATGTTAGCTGGGGTTGAGCTACATTTGGTCATTTGCTTGTGTACCCTCCCTCGTCACATATGCACACGTGGCACAAGAAGACCTTGGAGACAAAGCCATCAGACCCGGAGACTAGGAAATGAGAGTAATGGAGAGAGCTACCAGTTAGCGAGTGCCAACTGTTGCCAGGAGCTATGCTGAGTGAATGCGTTTCTCTTAATCTTCTTCACACCCCTATGAAGAAGGTTCTGAAATATCTCCATTTTATGGATGCAAAAACTGAGGTCACGCTGTTTGGAGGTGTGTGGATAACCTGTCCAAAGGGGCATGGCTAGTAATCGGGACTGGACTCGGGTCACATGTGACTTCAAAGTGCTGAGCCCTGACTTGAGCTCCCCTGCAAGGCCCATCAGTGGGGAGAGCTACTTGTGGCTGTTCACACTGGAAATCCCACCTGGGTCCCACCCTGTAGAAAATGAAAGTCCACTGTGATCTCCAGCACCCCATGTAGAACTGGACCAAGCTGCCTTTTCGAAAAAGACTTAGTTTTAGGAAATTCAGTATTTAAATTATTCTTAGGCCTCTCGGCAGAGTGGTTTGTTTTAGGAGGATGGGTATTTAAATACATGCAGATTGGAGGTTTTTGCCTTCCTGTTTGAGTGCCGTGGGCGGGGTGGGGAGGAGCAAGAATGAATCTCACCAAGCAGAGATGATCAGATACTACAGGATGCTCTTCAGGGCCTAGACACTGACGTTGCTAATATGTGACCCCACGGGTGCCTACACTTTCCATTCTCTGATTACAGATCATGTTTCTTTGATTTGATCCTCAAATGCCTCTGGGGTTTGAGCATTTCTCATATCCTGAGTTCTGTTTCTAGTGCCCCAGGGTTCTGCCCATTTCTTCTCTATACACTCTTGAAATTTTGCCAATAAAAAATCATCATCAATATTGGTGTCATTTATTGCACAAACGGCATTGGAAATCCAAAGAATAGAAGTGGATGAGAAAACAAAATCAGTAACCACCCCCGCTCTTGGCCAGTCAGATTATTTTCAGAACTCTGACATGTTTTTCCATACATTAACATGCGATTTTATATAGGCATAGTTGTAGGGGATATTTTGTAATCTGTTTTTGTATCTGCAATTGTATCATCAGCAGTTTTCCATTTTGTTAAAGCATCTTACTAATGATATCTTTTTAAGAGCATCGAATGGTTCATCAAGCTGATAAATCATAGTCTAAAGCAGTTCTCTGTTGTTGAAAATGAAGGTTCCTAGTTGTTTAAAGGTGCTATGAACTCTTTGTGCACATAACTCTTTTCTTGGAAAACCCTTCAGACAGATTCTCAGCAAAAGGATTATTGAGTCAAAAGGCAGTTTTATGACTCTTGACCCATGTTGCCAAATTACTTTCAAATAAGGTTGTTTATGTTGCCACCATCAACACGTGGATATACCAGTTTCACCACAAACCTCATCAACACTGGGTATTATTAGCTTAAAAAATTATAATTCAATAGATGCAAAATGGTCTCTTGTTAAATTTATACTTTTTTAAATCCTTAACGAGGCCCTTTTTTTTTTTTTTTCATCTGCTTGTTTACCAACTCTCTCTGGGAATGCTGATTTTGGCTGCTCCCCCAGCCAAGTCTTTACTTTCCATGTGGAGGCCTTCAAGTGGAGCCAGTTACAGCACAGCCTTTACTTCAAATGAGTGAGCTTCAACATCGAGCCTTTGTGTGAAAGGCTGATTAGCACAGTGGTTCCTGAGTTTGAAGGCTGGGATGGAAACCCTCTGCTCCCCACTCACGTCACTGAGTTCTGCACGACATCTGAACCCACCCTTGTAGTCTTCACGACTTCAGACTTCACACTGGTCCCCTGGATTTGTCTTGTGAACAAAACATGATTTTTCTTGAGAAAGCTTTGAGACAACTCTTTCTACTATTTTTGGTTTTCATAGCTAAAAAACAAAAAAAAAAAAAAAGGAAGAAGAAAAGTCTCTTAAGTGTCCCGCTAAGCCTCTTTATTTGCGGTGCTGTTTATGTTTCTAGATAGCTTTCTCTGATTTCTCTTGCTGCTTCGCCTCACCACATCCTGTGGGCTCAGGACGCTTTTCAAACCCTGATCTCTGCCTGTAGTACCTGCAGTCCTCCCCTTGCCCCTCTGGCTGGAGCCTTCCCCCAGTGAAGGCTGAGGCTAGTGGGGAGAAGCCAGGATGGAGTTTCAGGAACCTTATTGTCCCTAAGGAAGAGTGAAGCTTACATCTTTGGATTTATAGAAATACTACATTCAACCCAGGGGGAGTAATGGGATGGGAATTGGAGTTTCAGTTCCGACTTACCGATTCCTAGGGTTAAAGAGGCCATCTGTCGAGACCCTGTCTAGAGCAGCACTCCTCTCTGTGGCATTTCCGCTGGGGGCACCGCTGTTGCTTACACCCCTCCCATGCTGGGCAACCTATGTCTTCCTCGTGGAATAAAACCAGCCTCATAAAGACTTACTGCCTTTAAAAACAAAAGGTGTGGGGAAAAGCCAGGTGGCCTTGGTCTTGCTATCAAGACAGGATACTCCACAGAGCACGCATTCAAGTCCGGCTATGCCCTGGGGCAGCTCTCTGAGCCTCATTTTGCCCAACCATCACATGAGGACCACATAGCTGTCTTTCAGGATTAGTGGTCATGTGGAATCCCACCAGTGCCCAGCACTGGGGAGGCTGGAGGTCAGTGGCCATTGGGAGTGACTGCCGTAGGACTGATCTGTTCTTTGATGCTAGAGTTTCCTTCCTTTCTGCTGATTCTTGGGTTGACAGTTGACCTGTGGTCACCAGAAAGCATTTTCTTTTGTGCGAAATCTTACTCTTCTGTCCTCCCTGCCTGAGAAGCAGCCACATAACCCCTCGGATGGGCCTAGCTTGTGGGCAGATGGAGACCCATGCACGACTTTGGAGAAGACCAGGTAGAGTATCTGGGAGCTGTGACTTCTTGACAAGGAAGGGACTGATTTCTGCCCCTTAGTTCCTTGCCTCTCTTGTGGACTATGCCCCGTTCATGCCCCTGGAGCCCCTGGAGTAGCAGCCCGCCAGAGTCCCTAGGCATACACTCCTGCCCCAGCCCCAGCCCAGCTTGGGGGAGTGGATGGGAGTCATGCTCTGTGTCTGGGATTGCATTCTCCACTTGACCTCCCTTTTGCTCTTGGAGGACCTGTGGATTTGCATTTGGGGTGCCAAGCCCCTCGGGGTCACTGCCCCGTGTGCACAGCACGGGAGTCTTGCACCCTGAGCAGCAGACCTTAGAGTGCGTCTCCAGTAGCCCCCTGCTTGGAACAGCCTAGCTGTGAGAGATTCAGAGTCTCCAGCTGTGCCTGCCTTCCTCGCCGACCTGCTGTGGGAGTTTGGATGAGTCCCTTGGTTTCCTGGGGCTTCATTTTTTTTCTTTAATAAAGCAAAAGGATGATTCTTTGAAACTTCCAATTTTCTCAAACCCCTTTGGAAACTGAAATCTATGTGCACACTTTGTAAAGGTAACTGTCAAAGGCGTGCTATTCAGGTTGAAAGGGTTTTGGCCCCTTTTCTGCCTCCACCACAACTCCACGAGCCCCAGGAGGGCCTCACAGGGGAATCTTGAGCCCCTAGGGATTTCCTGGAGTGCATCTGGAAAGGGTAGCCTAGATGGTTCTTAAATAAGCCTGTGACAAATGGTTAAATAACACCAGCATCCCCTTTTGAGTGCTGTGTGTGTGCCGGGCACTTCGCAGGGTGCTGTTCAGTTCCTACAGCCATGCTGGTAGGGTTGTACCGCAGATAAGGCCTGAGGCTCAGGGAGGCGGCTCTACCCAGCTCGGGTCATGCAGGCAGGAAGTGGTGAAGACTCTCATCAGCCCAGGTTAGACCTGTTTGCTGGAGCTCTGAGCTTTACTGCCTCCCTGCGACTTGCACCTTTAACCTGGTACCTGGCATTCTAACTGGCCCTGGAGGTCAGTTCTTTGAGTTTTCACCCCTGCCTACCTCTGAGATTCCTGGCATCTAGTCTTTTAGATGCTCCCAGCTCAGGGATGAGTAGTAATAGGACAAAGGCATCTGTGTTTTCTGGAATACGCAGCACTGCTTAGCAAAGAGCCTCAGTGACGTCGCTTGTTTCATAATTTTCCCAAGTAAACTTGATCACTTTCCCAGTGTCCGTGTTATTTGCTCCTGTTTGCACAAAGGCCATGCTCCTCGTGAAGCCCCTTTCTGTCAGCACTCAGCTCTGTTTCCCTGCACATTACCCTAAAAAATAAGGGCCTTCAGTGGGTGGGGTGGGTGCCTGCATGAGGGCGGCCCCAGGTCTGTACATTTCTCAGGGGGACTGAGGGTGAGGTCTGGGGTTCTCCAGTACTGATCTGCCCCTGAGGCTGCCCTCTCAGAAAGAAGGCTTGCGGGCACCCCCAAGTCCCCACCTGCTTCAGGAGCATAGTACACCACGGGTTTGGAGAAACTTCCACTGACCTAACACATGGATTGTTTAGGAAACTTTACGTCTGTTCTGAGGTTTAGGTAACCAGCTGTCACCTAGCCCCTGTGTTCCATGACCTCGATGGTTTCCTAATACTATAGGATTAAGCCTCCAAATTGCAGTACCTTCCGCCAACTGTCGCCTCCATTGGAATGGGACCGATACGGCCCATATTCACAGTGACAGGTGTGATGGCTCCTGACTGCCTCCCCCCTTACCTTACTGGGCTGTCACAGCAGCCCTGTGATGAGGGTGTCATAATTCTCTCCGTGTGTGATGAGCAGTCAGTGTGCTGACTCTCCTGTCTTGTTTCTCTTGTATCACGCGCCCTCCTTGTCTCCCACTTCTTCCGAGCCGAGGATCACAGGTCACTGTCTCAAGGAAGTTCTCCACAAGTGGCTCAGTTGTCACCTTTATTGTTAATGTTGAGAACCTTGGTGAATACTTTATAAGAATTATGAAATTTAACTGACACTAAGTCACCATTGCCTTTCATTTATTGTCTAACTGCTTTGGATGTGACTTCCTTGTTCAACCATATATGTTTGTGCATCCATCCATTTATCCAGTGATCATCTAGTCATTCCACAGACTTTTCACCAAGTTCCTTCCTGTACAGGGTGCTGGGTACAGATGAAGAAAAACAAAATGAGTGGCTGTCTCACAGATCGGGGGCTCATCCACACATTAGAATAACTCCAGGTGTTTGCACCTTCCCAGTTCTCATCCCCTGATAGTCACTGTGGATCATCGTCCTTTTCCAGGGAAGCATCTGGGAATGGCCTTTTTGCTGTGCTGGTCCTAGAGC
Organism: Manis pentadactyla; assembly: GCF_030020395.1. Lineage (NCBI taxonomy): Eukaryota > Metazoa > Chordata > Mammalia > Pholidota > Manidae > Manis > Manis pentadactyla. Next base: position 13,577,211 of record NC_080021.1, on the reverse strand, counting down.
CTCATCCTGGTGGCCCAGGGCCAGAGCATCAGTCATAAGAAACTTTATGATGCAGGCTGGGTCCAGAAGCAGAAGTTGAGATGGAGTCTAGTAAGAAGGATGTGTATTTCGGGGTGCCTTTGGGATCAACAGCTATGACACTTAGGGGAAGAAGCCAAGACTGGCAGAGGGAGAAATACCTCTTTGTCAGGAGAATGTCCCAACAGAGGCTTCAGACAACCCTATGGAGGCCCTGGAACTAGAATGGCCCTTCAGAACTGTCCAGAATTGAGATGAAGGTTGATCAGCCATTGTATGTGGGCTCTGCTGGAAGGATATGTGACCTTGAGCAAAGGTCATTGTCTTCAGCAAAGGCAGGGCTCGGAGGCCTGACAGCTGAAGGTTATCCTCCGCCAGCACTTTGAACAACTGCTTTGGAACATGGCAGGATGGATAAATGCCTGCTTTGTTCACCATTTTAGCCCCAGTACCTAACACATGACAGGGACCCAGTATTTGGACAGTAGAGTTACCTAAGCTTTATGGAAGTAATGTGATTAGTTCATTCAGCAAGTATTTACTGTTTTGGCATTGATTTTAGGAGCTCCTATTACACGCTAGATGCCATTGCTGCTCTCTTGGCGCTTGTAATCTAGGGCTTTTGGGGTGAGTGGTGGTTGGCTTCCTGGAAGAGATGACCTTTGTTCTGGAGGCGTGACTTCCTGGGTGGTGGGCCTTTGGCCAGTGTTTCCTTGGGTCCCTGGAAGATGACTTACTGACAGGAGAGTGACTGGGTAAGGGGTGTTTTTCTCGGGGAGGGGACTCTCCATCCAGCCCACCTGTTCATGCACCTGTCTGCCATGGGAAATTCCCTGCTTAACTTATGTTCGCTGATGTTTGAACGCCCAGTATTCTGGAACTTCCCCAGGGGTCCCATTGGCCCAGTGACTTTACATCATTTGAGTAATTGTAGAATGGAGGGACCACTCTTTTGAGCTGAGTGGAAATACAGATTTTCTCCTCTGAGTCACCAAAAACTACAGCCCAGAATATAAGCAACCACGTAGTCTCTTTTTTTTTTTCCTGTATGTAAATGAACTGTCATTACAGTTCAGGAAGTAGAGACTCTGAACAGAAGAATGAGATGGGATCTGAAAGAGACCTAGAGACTATTGGTCCAACCGCCTTCCTTTGCAAGAGGCCCCAAGTGAGCAAGGGACTTGCAAATTCACCCAGCAGACTTGAACTTGGAGAGCGGGAGAGCTTTTGACTCTGCAAAGCCCTTGCCCTTATAGTTCGCCATTTCTTCCCAGCCCCCTTGCCACCCCACAGGGGGCACCAAGAAAGTGCTGCACAGCCTGGTGCATTGGGGGTTGTTTTTATCTGCACATGTCACCTGAGTGATCGGAGAGGCTTTTACCGAAAGTAATGGCTTTGATGTTCTGGGCCACAAGACCCAAGTGCGCTGGCAGGAAGGGAGGTGTTTGGGGTTGGAGAAATGAAAACTGTTTACCTTTGGGGTTGATTTAATAATTTAACACCGCTTGGGTGGGAGGAGAGGTGGGAGGATGTTTGTGAGGGAAAGTTGAGAGTGTAGGTACAAAAAAAGAAAGTTTGAGACCAGTCAGGAGGTGAAAAGCTACCATGCTTCAGGGAACGCCGCTTGGTGGGGCCGGTCCTCCAGAAGCCCTCCTCCCCTCGGGTGGCTGCGCCGCACCCTCTGTTTCAATGGGAGGACTTACAGAGCATTTCACATACATTGTCCCCTTCAGTCCATACCCCAGGCAGGGCTGCTCAGGGCTGTCTGACTTGCCCATGCAGCTCTTGAGGGAAGCATGGCCTGGAACCCAGGAATTCCGAACTCCGAACCCTTTATCTGGGGGACAGTGGTGATCCTTGCTCTCCCTTGTGAGCAGGGATTTCAGAGTCCGGTTTCTGGAGCTGCACATCTGTGTTCTTCACCAGTTTGACCTCTGCAGACAGCTGGGCACCTTCCTCACCCTTTTGGCCTTTGTTTCTTCAGCTGTGAAATGGGGATGGGGAGAGCCCCACCCACCCCTTTGGTTGCCATGGGGATGAGAGCATGGACAGCTCCGGCCAGTGGTGGTTGTGCAGCACCTCGGGAGGCTCACTTCAGGTGCTCTTCCCACGTTGCATTAACAGCAGCTCTGGGCTTTCAGGGGGCCGTGGGCTGCCCTCCTGCGAATGGGATCCGCCACCCTCAGGTACCATGGGTGTGGATGCTGCTTCTGAATCTTTATCATTCCAGTCCCTCCACTTCTGAAAGCATCCATTTGTCTTTCTTTTTCTTGGTGGGAAGCGAGGGTCGTTCAGATTAAATTTCAGTCTTCTCCTTTGTAGCTTTCAACATAAGAAATCATAACACTTGTACGTAAGGTGACATGGGCTTGTGTGGGGCCTTCATGGGTGGCTGATGCTCAGCCCTCAGGCCTGTTACTCCCATCCTGTTCCCCAGCTCTGGGTCATCTTTTACTTGGACATGGTTTCAAATGGGAAGAAAAAATTACATGATGGCACAAAGAACTGCTGTACACTGAGATTCACCAATTGTTAACTCACACTCCACCCTCCGCATTACGCATGCACGTGTGCGCACGCGCGCACACACACACACACACACACACACACACACACACACACACACACACACAGTTTTTTCCTGAATCATTTGAAAGTAAGCTGCTGATAAGCCCTTTCATCCCTCAATATTCAGAGTGTATTTCCTAAGAACAAGGACATTATCTTACATAACCACTGTGTAGTAATCAAACCTGGGGAATTTAGCATTGCTACAATTGTATTATCAAATCCACAGGCCACACACAATTTCATCAGTTGTCCCAATAACGTTCTTTTGGACTATATTCCCAAATTCCAGATCACTGCAGCATTTGGTGGTTATGGCTTCTTAGCCTCCCCCCACCCTGGAGCTGTTCCCGGATGGTTCTTGACCTTGACGTTTTTGAAGAGTCCAGGCAGTTGCTTGTAGAATGTCCCTGGGTTGGGCTGGGCTGTTCCTCCTTGAAGCTCATGCTGTACCAACAGCTGTGCTGTGTGCCCTGTGACCCTGGGTGGTCCCAAACGGCCAGTCCACATTTTGTACGTGAGGCATAGGGAGGTGGAGCGATTGGTCCCTGGTCACGTTCCTAGGAAGTGGTACAACTGGGATTCACACCCAGGACTACCTAATCTGCCTGCCAGGCCATAGGAATAACGACAGCAGTTAGACTCTGAGAAGCACAAAGTGCTAATTAAGCACTTAATGCGGACCAGACATGATGGTAAGCATTCTGCAAGTCCTGCGGTGTGTTCCCACCTCAGTCCTAAAAGGTAACTGCTCTTTCCAGCCCTGACTTACAGGTGATGATCAGAGAGGTTAAGTAGACTGCCCAGGACACACAGCTGTCAACTGGTGGGGACTGGTTCTGCCCCGGCAGCCTGTGTCCTGAGTTGCCACGTGTCGCTCTGTATTCAGGCCTCTTGGATTTCACAGAATCCAGGGCAAACATAGGAGCCTGCCTGGAGGCTCTCACTAGCTCTGTTGGCCCTCCAGGAGAGGTGCAATAGTGCCTGTATTTGTGTCTTTTTCTGGGGCCCCCCCCAGGGTGAACAAACATCCCAATGCCGGGTTCTCAGGAGCTGCCTGGGAAGAGCATCCCGTTCTGCACTCCTGTAGGCACCACAGCCTACCTCTGTGGTCTGTTTGCAGTGGACAGATGGCATCTTGATGATTTCCAAGTCAGGAACCCCCATGCAGTCAGTCATTTCATGGCTGACTTTCTTTCCTGCCAGTGGCGAGGACCCTGCCTATGGGGTGTGTGGTCCTGCGGCCATCAGTGTCCCTGACTGGCCCCACGGCCCAGGCAATGTCCAGGTGGCATTCGAGGCTGCCTGCCCCAGTGATGAAGTGGCCTGACCCGCAGTCGCGCTAGCAATTAATTATTCAGTGTGGTAGGTCACTCTCTGTACATCTTACCTTCTCAGTGGGGAAAGGAGGATAATACGCCCTGGCTCTGGGGTTGTGGAGAGGAGTGGAAGCTCCAGGGCACCCGGAATTCTCCTGGCAGAGCAAGGAAGGTCCCAGCGCACACGGCTGCAGGGCCCCAGCTGCTCTTGCCTCCTGGGGACTTTGGGGTCGAGGGTCTGCCTGTCCCTCAGGCTCCTTATTCATCAGAGCACAGCGGTGGTCCCCAGCGTCCACCAGCCCTAGCGATGTCAGGGAGGTATCCTCAGCATCCTGAGAAGGCCCGTGGTCACCCAGGTGGGTGCAGGGTACCGCCATCAACCACAGGGCAAGTCCGCGTTCTGTGCTTGGGACAGGGTGTCAGGCAGGAGGGTCTGGGAGGAGCAGCCACCTCACCTTCAGGCCCAGGCTGCAGGACTGCTACTGAGCCTCCTCTGTCCCCTGCTTCCTCTTCGCTGCCATTGCTGGGTCCCGTGGGAGGAGGAGGGCCGAGTGGGCCCGGTCCCTCTGCACTGGGTCCGGCTCCTTCTTGTCTGGCTTGTCTCTGTGGTGGGAAGGGACCGTACCGCCTGCTGGGCTCAGTAGAGGTGAGGCTGTGACCTCTCCACGCTGCCCGCCCTCTGGCTGGGCTGGCTCCAGGGAGAGACTTAGAGATTTTAGTTCCTTCATTTCCACGGAACATTGCTCTGTGTGTGTGGTTTAAAACATTAATTAAAAACATTAATCAGTTTGGCTGCCTTGGAAAGAGGTTCTCTTTCGGCAGGAGCTGATGTCCTGTGTTTTTGCTGCCTCCCTTACAAGGAGGAGGGACGTGGGTACCACCCGCTCAGCCACCTTTGCTGTTTGGTGTCAGGCAGCTTCCTTAGCCTCTGATCTTCAGTCTCCCTGGCTGTGGAATGGGGAGTAGGGCTGTAGGGGGAACAGACCTCGTGCCTTTGTGGGCGCTCGGTGAGGTCCAGGAGGATAGCCCGAGCGTCCTGTATGCGCTGCGCTTGTAAATGGCACTGTTATGATTCATTACATTTCTCTGGTACTTTATAGAGTGCATCTTGCACACACTGCTCATTAAATCCTGGCAGCCCATCTAGGAGATGGGTAAGGGTCACCATCCACTCCGTTTCACAGAAGAATAAACTGAAAAGTGAGGGTCACATCAGGCCTGGGGCTGAGGACCTTTGACTCAAACCTCAGACTTTCACCTCGTTCTCAGCAGCTTTGCTCGTTCCCTTGGCCCTATGTCCTGAGCCCCCGCATCAAATCAGTCATTGTGGTGAGATGAGAGGAGGGGTGACCTTTCGTCCCTCTTACTGGGAGATGATGAAGTTAAGGCCTAAGCGTTTCCTGAGTGGCCTTAATAATAGCTGACATTTCTAAGTGTTGATAATGTGCCATGCCAAGTGCTGAGCTCTGCAAAGATTCTCACTTCACACCAAGAACAAACCGTTAAGATGAGAAAGTGAGGCCCAGAGGAGAGTTGCTCAGGCTCCTAGAAAGATTAACTAGTGAACTGGGGTGCCAAGCCAGGGGTAGTCTGAGGAGGCCCCACCGTTAGCCAGGAAGCTGGTTGCTGCCCTTTCTGGGTAAGGAAGTGAATGCATTTCCACCATAGGCAAAGAGTGCTTTCCTGGTCAAAAGGCCTGCAAAGTGCGGGAGGTTGCCCAGGGTGGGAGCATGGAGGTGCTGAGGGGGCATCTGTCTGAGCACAGTGCCAGTCAACAGGACTCTCTGAGTGAGGGGACGGGTGAAGCCAGCACTTGGTGGAAGGACGCAGAACTCTCTCGGGGCTGCAAAGCTGTTGTAGGTTTGTGTGTACTGCTCACACATCCCAGGGAGGAGGGTGACAACCGGAACAGCTAAGAGAAGCAACTTAGGGCCACATAATCCTCCTGGAGGAGAGATTAATGGTCGGGAACCCAAGCCACCTGGCCTCTGCTCTCAGCTGTGGGGCGAGGCTGTTTTTCCAGCTGTTTCCAGACTTGAGGGCAAATTCCCCTTCAGAACTTGTTAGTCTTCTTATCTGAGTCTGTGTTCACTGAGCCCCATCTTCTTGATCATTTGGCTGCCAATGTGCTCGGGGCTTTTGGGGGGCAGGGGAGAGGTCTGGAAGGGGAAGGGACCACCTACTGTAAATGTAATAGTGTGGCTTTCTGTGGGTGCCGCATTGTCGCTTGGAGGACAGGAGGGACACTGTCAGTGTCCGAGCTCACCTGGCTGTGGAGTCACCTGCTTCGGAGTTTCTTAGGAGGTCCCCCCCAAGCCAGTTAGGCCAGGGGCAGCCCCCTTGCCCCATCTCCCACCCTGCCCTGACCCTTTTGGCCGCCGCATGAAGTCATCTTGATTATCAGTTAGGATAAGAATCCCTGGCGCGGCTACATTTTTTGTTCCCTGAGTAATGCCTGATGTCCACTGATCACAAGTTAGGAGATGACAGTGCTGAGCTCAGATAAAGTTTACAACAAGGTTAATCTGATTCAGCTTCCTTGATTCACATAATCCCCCTATCTGTGGAAGGGGTTGGGCATCCAGGAACAGGCTATTCTCAGAAGGAAGCTTTTGTGTGTGTTTCTCATTCCCCTCTACCCAGAATTCCTGCAGTCAGAGGAATGCAGAAGCTTTAGTGGGGACGCGCAGTGAGATCGATGGGTGGGTGCTTGGGAAGACCTGACCATTAGCTGTGGCCTGGCCTCCTTTGTGACTTCTGAAACATGGAGTTATCATAACCTGTTGCATAGGAGTAAATGCCTTAGTGTATTTAAAGGTCTAACACACCCTGCAACATAATAATTAAAAACGACTGCTTTTCTGATGCTTCTCATTTAGCAGGTAGTAAACAGGCACTTCTTGGTTTTCTTATTAAATGAATGAAACCTCTCATTGCCAAATCCATTCGGTGTAACTGTCAATACTTATAAATCTTTGTCTTTGTCTATTTCTAGAATCCTGTAATACCTGGGACTTAGGTGTCTTTAATCTGAAAAAAACACTTGTTCCTTCAATATACCAGATGAACTTGAGAACTGTCCTTCCCTGAACTAAAGCTGGAATATCTTGGGGTTTGGGGACGTAAGGTAAGGGATTTTCTCCTCTTGAGCTTTATGGGACCAAAAATGGCTTTTGGAATTGGAGATGTCTTGCAATACAACTTGGGTTGTGGTTCTTCACTTCTTGACCTGGCTTCCTGGGCTGACCCACAGTGCTTGGGAAGCTAGCTTCCCGTACCCTTACCCTGACAGGACCTGGTTTGGCCACCTGGACATCGTGCGACAGGAGCCCTCCCTCTGTCCCTAGCCAAGGAAGGAGCCCACTCTCTCCTAGGCAGTTACCCCACTCCTTCCCTCCTGGTAGAAGGTGGAAGATGCTCCAACTGTCCTGCTAAGACATGTGGAGGCTGCATGGGGGAGAGGGTGGGAAGCGTGTTGGGGGCAATGTGATCGTGGCAGATGCCTTTGGGGTCATCCAGAATGTGACCTTTCCCTCCTCCCTTCCTCCTTGTGTTGCATGCTCCAGCCTTGCAGGTCTTGAGGCTGCCGGCATTAAAGGGAGGTGGTCAAGACCTGGGGCTCCACACTGACACAAGGTTTTGCTGGTTTTGCTGCTTGCCTCACCTGGGACAAATCACTTAGCCTCTCCAAGCCTCAGTTTCCTCATTTGTAAGATAGGTACTGTATCAGCTCCTGCCTCAGCAGGATGCTGTCGGCATTGCATGAGGGTGGAGGTACAGAGCATAGCTTGCTGCCTGGCACGGAGGAGGAAATGCTTCAAGACAGGAGGGTTTTTTTTTGTTTTTAATTCATTAACTCCACCAGGTACATTTCATTCTATACCACAGGCTATTTTGAAGTCCCTGGTCTACTTTCTGTCTGCCTATTGCATACCACCAAGTCTCCCTGGGAAGGGTCTTAGGATCACCTTCCTGGTCGTGCATGACCCCTCACCCCAGCAAGGTTGGTTACTCCCTCCACTGGACTGCAGATGGCAATTTAGGGCAGGCTTCCATTATACCACGTGATTCCTTCGCCATCCTCTGCCTGTCCCTCTGGTCCTGACCCTACCTGACACTCCCACTGTGGATACTGAAAGAACAAATGAATGAATAATTGAAAAGGATGGAGTAGAGAGGGAAAAAGAGAGAGACAGATGGAGAGAGAGAAAACCAAAAGGAAGTTTTTAAAAATTTAGAGCAAAGAATGAGGTCAGTCGCAAATTTTTAAACAAGATGTTGAAAATAATAAATAATATGATTTAAAAAAAAGAGAAAGAAATGTGATTCATACCACAAATTTGAAAACCATGTAAGGATGGACAGCATGGGCTGGTGAGAAGACAATTCAGGACGTCAGAACTGAGGGTAGCGGAGAGCTGTGCTAATGTGCCATTTCTGTTGATTTTTTTCTCAAACTTTAAAGTTTTCACAGTGCGTCTGTATTTCTCATGTCCTGTGCTGCTCTGCGGTCCCATGACACAGGGAGCTGGAGAGCGGCGGGCCCTGCCCCTGAGTCAAGGTGGGGGAGATGCCCCATGCACAGGTCACTCCAGCAGGTATGGGGGAGGCTTGCTGGGTGCCCTTCTGCCTTCTGGGAGTTTCCTAGAGAGGACAGCCTCTGGAGACTGAAAGATGGGCATGAATGAGAACTCCTGTCGCTGAGCTGATTTGCAGTGAAGAAGTCTCCCCGTCCTATCAGCTCCTCTCTGCACTCGCACCCCTCATTCATTTGTGGTACATTATCTAATTTCCCACTTCTGGGGTCAGAACTGAGGCTGCAGTGAGTACAGCTGACAGGCCTTCCATGGAGGTGCTGTGTGCCTTCTCTGGCTCGCAAGAACTCAATCTGTTCTTGAGTTTTGCTTTGGGGCCCTTGCTCCCGAGGCAGGCAGTCGGCCTCGGAGGCAAGAGCGTAGTGGAAGTGCAGCCGCCTTTTTTGTGGTCCCCATTCCCTGTGGCACTTGGAGGGCTTCGATGAGCTGTTCCTGTTTTGGGGGTTGGGGAGGGAGGGGGGAGATGGGACTCCGGTCACTGGGTCGGAGGGGCTGGAAGCTGGGAGAGCCATCCCTTGATGCTGTGGCTGCCAAGGGGGGCAGTGTTGCCTGTGTTTTGTGGACAGCAGAGAGGTTTGCAGGGTGACAGAAAAGGGTTCCCTAGTAGCTGGACTCTAGGCAGATGGCGCAGGGGTGGTGCTGGGCTCTGGAGACCCACAGTCTTGAATACGTCTGGGGTGGGGCTGGTCTGATGGGGGCGCTGAGAAAGGTCCAGGCCCTTGGGCTCCTGCAGGTGCTTCTGCTGTCCTTCAGGCATGGCTTCCAGCCGGGAGCCTATCCATCTGCATCCCTGCCTAGAAATCAGCTTGCCTGGGCTGCATGCCGGCAGGTGGGCGCCAGCACCTACCCCTCCGTGGGCCTGGGCCCTGTGCCTCTTCCTGCCATGGAATAGAGGTGCCAGTGCCCCACCTGTCACTCCCCCACGAGCCTGGGCAAGTCCACCAGGCTCCACACTTCTCTCTTGTCAGCTGCAGCGTGGACCAGTTCCCCCTCGGGGTGGTCACGCGGAGTACAGAACCTGGCCCGAGGGAGCGGTCAGCGCGCTGGAGCCCTTGCTGCTGCTTCTCTTCCACCTCCTCGCCCGCCTGGCTCCTGACTTCCTCAGTGGCATTCTCTCCTCCTGTCCCGCCTTGGCCAGGCTCAAGGGGCTGGCTTCTTCCTTTGGCCCTCTCCGAGCTCCCTGGGACTCTGCTGGCCCCGCCTCCCCCTGTGCGCATCTCTGGGCTCCTGCCTGATACCTGGTACCCTCAAGCTGGTCCCCTCTGGCCTTTGGTGAGCGAGCATCAGAGAGCTGCTGCCGCCTGTCTGTGGACCTGAGCCAGTCCTGGTCTTCATCCATAAATGTGTAAAAGCTGCTTTCTGTATTCACTGTCTACGGTATCGAAAGAACTCCTGGCCCACTCGGAACTCTACACTTGAAACAGAAACATATCTCAAAACACCTCTGGTATTAGCCCATTTTACTATTACTGTTTTTTGTGGTTTCATATTGAGGTTTTTGGCTCACTGCATTTGACCTGGAGTTTATTTTTAGTAGTGAAGACAGAGTTCATCTAACGTCAAACCACGCGGGCGAATGCAGAGGAGGGATTTGTAGGTCTAGAGGAAAAAGTGCCTAATTTTGTTTCTTCTGATATTATCTGTCACACCATTAGATGCCTGGCTTCCTCCGAGGTGATACGATGGGCTTGTGTAGAGGCAGGCTTGGGCCACCCCTGAAAATGAAAGCATTTCTGCCTCCCTGTCAGTCCCACTTGCCCAGAAGCTGGCCACACAATGAACACCCACTTCAGATGGGGTCATGGGATACTTACGACAAGTATTATTGGAGTGAAGGCCAGGCTTTGGGGTCTTCGTTTCTGATTATCTCCTCAGGGAGTATCATTTTCTCCAGAAGCAACATCTGACTTCCTTGAATATCAGGAATCTTCTCTCTGGATTTGAAGTGTTGTGAGGGAAAGCTCTGGGTCTTGTTCTCTCTGTTCTCAGCTTTTGGCATCGTGACCGGGATACAGGATGGGCTTGGGGAATGTTTTCTTGAGTAGACTGAATTTGAAGACACGGAGTTTGGGCGAGAACTCAGAAATGATGCAGAAAGTGCTCCTCCTTCAAAGGCTCCTCAGGCTGCTTCAGGGAACAAATGAGCACTGCCGTCTGCTTGGGACTTTACGGTTTATGAAGTTCTTTCTTGTCCTTTCTCCTTTCGTTTACGCCATGGCTGAATACTGAGAACCTGCAGCATCTCTCTATGCAGGCTGCCAGGAATAAGGACAGAAAAGCCACCATTCTTGCTCTGAATTTTTAGGCGCTGCTTGTTTGTACCCCCCTCTCCCAAATGCATATGTTGAGCCCCTAATCCCCAGTGTAAGGGGGTGGGGCCTTTGGGAGGCGATTAGGTCATGAGGGTGGAGCCCTCAATGATGGGATTAATGCTCTTATAAGAAGAGACACAAGAGAGTAGGTTCATTCTCTGCTCTCGACAATGTGAGGACACAGCCAGAAGGTGACCTTCTGCAAACGAGGACCTGAATCCACTACCCTGATCTTGGACCTTCAGCCTCCAGAACTGTGAGAAATAAATGTCTGTTGTTTAAGCCAGCCAGCCAGTCGATGGTATCTGGTGATAGCAGACTAAGACACCCGTACTTCACAGATAATGGATTGGAGACTCAGATTGCATTGATGAGACCTCCTTGCTCTTTGCTGGCGGATCTCGAGTCCAGACATGCATCTTCTGATTCTGGCGCTTGAGCCCCCACCCCACCCCAACCTGATCTGCAGGCATATGGGACTCTTTCTGCTGCTCCTCTCTGCTCCATCTGTCTCTCTCTCCCTCTCTCCCTCTCCTCCCCTGCCTTTTTCTCTGTTGTCTCCCTTTTCCCCTCTCCCAGCTCTACCTACTCTGAAAACGAGGGTCTCTCTCTGCATTGCCTCTTCGGGGAAGGGATCTGATGATAAAGGCTGTGCCGAGGCTCCTGCCTGGGGCAGGGGTCTGTCGGATGGGATCGCCTCCCCTGAATCTGCTGTGGTGACTGACGTGATGTAGCAGTTTCTTCCCTCCTCCTGGCCCTCTCCCACTTTCCCACTATGAGCCAGGTCCTGCACCAGCTCTGCAAAGACAACAGAGTAGAAAAATAATATGCTGGGGAGAGACATTGTATTTGCACAGTGGTACGGACTGAATGTTTGTGCACCCCACCCCCAGATTCATATGCTGAAGCCCTGACCCCCAGTGTGGCTACATTTGGATTAAGGAGCAATTAAGGTTAAGTGAGGTTGTGAGGGTGGGGTCCTGATCTGCTAAGGATCAGTGTTCTTAGAAGAAGAAACGTCAGAGAGCTTGCTCACCCTCTCCACTGCCATGTGAGGACACAGCCAGAAGGCGGCTGTCTGCAAGCCAGTAAGAGAGCTCCCACCAGAAGCCCAGTTGGCTGGAACCTTGATCTCAGAGTGTCCAGAACTGCGAGAAAGCAAAGTCTGTTGTACAAGCCACCAGCCCCTGGTATTTAGTTGTGGCAGGCACAGCTGACCAAGATGTGCAGTGGGGGCCCAACTCAGGCCACGGGCTGCAGGGCAGTTGGATGACCTTGGCTGCAAAGCTCCTCTTTGAAGGCTGAGTCCCAGCTGGTACCTCTGAACCTTCACAGCCTCATCTTTAAAATAAGGAGCCCATGTTGAGTAACCAGAAGAGCTGCTCTCGTCCAGTGCTGCTCGTGTCCTGGCTTCAGGGTCCGCTTTGCTGTTTTCACCCTTCACCTTTTCCTTGCTCTGAAAAACTCAGGTGTTTCTCGAACACTCCTGTGGTCACAGCATCCCGCTCCTGGAAGCACAGGCCGTTCTGGACCCCTGGTCTGGCTCTTTGTGACCCACCTGGCCGCTGCCCTTTCAGATGCATTCCCCAAGTTCATCCCTTTGTCTGTTTCCTGAGTCTTCTGTGCATTCTGTTTGCCTCCTGAGGTAGCTAAACCCTGCACACCCTGACAGCTACTGCTGGGCCTCACTAATAAGGGTCCGTCCTTATAGGAATATTGCGGGGCGGGGCGGGGAGCACCAGTATGATGATGAATATACTGCTCCTAATATGATCAATAATAATAGTACAAATAATAATTGCTCAGAGGTATTACTCATGGTGTCCCCAGCACTTACACGTTTCACCCCATTTACACTTCAGAGAGTATGCACAGTGGAGGTTAAACTAACGTGCCCAGGATGGCAAGTGAAGGGATCTTCCAGGGAATGTATGTGAAGTATACACTAGTGTGATGTGCTTTTGCATCATTTCAAGTTCCTTTTTTGTTTCTGTTCTTAAATTGAGGCTAACATCTAGAAGCTTTTACTAATGAGAGGACCATTTGCTGAATTGAAGTGCAGCACATCCCAGGTAACTCCATCCCTGTGTGTCACTTGGTGCCTCCTACTGTTGTCCCCAGACACCTACTGTTCCCCCAGGCGACCTCCCAGTTGGCTCTGGGTTCTCTCCAGTGTTCACCCCTCCATTTCTGCTTCTGCTGGGGTCCACAGTTACCCGAAGAGCCGGACAAAGTCTGGGATCCTCTGGGTTTTACCCTTGGTTTGTAATGAAATCAGTGGCAGGTCCCCAGTGGCACCAGCATGCCTGGCTCCTTCTGGGGTGTGGGCGCTTCCAGGAGCCCAGAATGTCCAAGCTCTGGGTGCCCACTGTTGCTCTGAGTAATGGCCAGTCTGCCGGCAATTCCTTCCTCTGCTCCAGGACGTTTTCTCTCCAGTGTCGTCCTCTCCCAGATCTGGGTGTAGTGGATACATTTATGAGGAAAACACCCATTGGTGAGCTCAAAGGCATCCTGACGATTCTCCCCCTCCAAAGACAAAACCTTTAAACTACAGCACCGACCTGTCCTAGCATCTTAATGATGTTCGGCCTCCAGGACTCATATGGACACATTTTTGTGTTGTGAAACAGAGGCACCCTGGCTTCATGCCTGTGAGAAATCAGATGGGGGACCTTTAAAAACATTGGGTTAGGAAAAAGTCTCATAAAAATAGAAATAAAAAAAGAAAAAGATAAATTAACATAAGTGCCATCCTGTCTGAGCTTGCTTCTTTCCTGAGTGTCCGTCCCTGACTCTGCTGGTGTGGGAAGGAATTGGGACGGGGACTGGCCACAGGAAATCTGGGCCGGCAAGGGGTGTTGCTTGGGGAGCTGGGAAGGAGACCCGGCCCAGGTTTTCGTTTGCCACTTGCCAGCTCTGGGTGCTTAGAGCCGCAGTCCCTCTGCAGGGCAGGCTGTTCTGAGGACCAAGTGACATTATTGTCTGTGACTCTCTGAAGATGCTTAAGATGCTCCGCCGCTGGGCACGAGGTGACGCCTCCATTGGCCATTTGCTTCGGGTCTTTGAACCTGATCTTCCACAGCTATAATTGAAAGCAGGGACTGGAGGGCTGCCATGGGTCCTCCCAGCTGACACATTTCACAGTCAGGCCAGTTTCTTTTCCAGGGCTGCTAAAGGTTTCAGTTTAAAATGGGAACAGTTCAAGAGAGTCGTCACGAGGAGCAGGAATAAAAGGAAACATTCCAGGTGTCATAATTTATTACCTGTACCTCATACCCTTCTACTTCCCCACACAATCCTCCACACACTTTCTAAGAATAAACTTTTAGAACACATTCAGATTTTACCAAAAAATTGTGCAGATAGTTCAGAATGGCCCAATATCCAGCACCCCGTTTCCCCTATTATTAACACCTTACATTAGTGTAGCATATTTGTTACAATTCATGGTCAATATTATTATTAATTGCAGTTTATGCTTTGTTAGATTTCCTTAGTTTTTACCTGACGTCCTTTCTCTGGTCCAGGATCCCATCCAGTGTGCATAACACATTTAGTCATTATGTCTCCTTAGGTTCTACCTGGCTGGGATGGTTTTGCAGAGTCCCTGGTTTTAAATGACCTTGACCCTTTTGAGGAGTCAAGCCAGGTACTGGCCAGGTGTTTTCTAGATTGTCCATCTGCTAGGGTTTGTCTGATGCTTTTCTCATGGAAATGAAGGCTTGGGGAGGAAGATCCCAGCGAGAAGTACCATTTTCATTACATCATATCAAGACTGTGCCGTCAACACACCGTGACCACCTGGCTGCGGCACAGTCAGCCTTCTCTGCTGTAAAGATATGCTCCCTCGGGCCCTTCGTCACTGTGCTGGGGGAATGTCACTCTATACAGCCTCACTTATGGGGGGAGTCAGGCTCCCCCCTTGATGACAGAGCATCTACACGAACTACTGGGAATTCTCCGTGGAAGATTTGTCTTTTCTTCCCCATTTTAAAATTTATATCACTATGACTCATGGATATTTATTATATACTTTGGATTATGATCCACTATGACTTTATTTTATTGCTCATATTTTTTCCGGGTTCGGCCAGGGGAGAGCTTTCAGTTGGCTCCTGTGTCCTTTTGACATAACCCCCATCATTGTGTGTGTGTGTTTTTAAAGCATTTTCTTACTTTCTGGCACTAAGGATACTCTAGGCTCATCTTGTATATTTCATGCTCCAAACCTGGAATCAGCACTGCTTTATTTTATTAGAAAATGGTATTAGAAACCCAGATGTGGGTGCCAGATGTAGTCACTGATACTCGGGTGCCATTGCTTCTAGGCCTCTCAGCCCACAGAACCATGACGTCTGTGTGTGTATATAACCCATGTACATACATGTATGTATAAAAGTTTCCATAGGTTTCCATCTGTATCTATATTAACTTTGAGTTCATACTGATGTCACAACTGATCTATTACCACACTCCACACTTCTGAACAGGCTTGCTTTTTGGCCAGGTTGGTTCATGAAGAGGTAATGAATGGTGAGGTCCAAAGGTCACATGGCCAGGGAGCAGCAGGCTGAGAACATTGGACTTTTCCCCATGGGCAGTGTGGTCTCATGAGCAGAAGCCAGATGAGTCGGACCCAGCTGGACAGAGACTCAGCAGTTTGTCCTGCCCAGAATGCTTGCAGACCAGGACGCCGTCCCGCGTCCTGTCCTCCTGCGGGAAGCCTTCACTGTTGCCCCTCCCCTCCCATGTCACTCCTATCCTCCTCCTGCCTTCCTAGGACCCCCTGGGCTTATCTCATCAGAAATGCACCTTTTTTTCCTTTTTAATTCTCAGCTTGTCTTCTGCTCCCAAGTAGCCCAAACCCTTGAGGGAAGCTCTGTGTTCCCTAGGCAGTTCCTCACACAGCCCCAAACTGAGGAAAGGGTTCATCCATTCAGATTCAGATCTAGTTGGAGGAATAAAGCAGTGGGCAAGACCCATGCCCTTGCCTGCTTGGAACCTGATGTGCCCCAAATGTAAAGGAGAGCGTCACATGTAATTCACTGTCCCCTACCTGGTTTTCTTTCGGCCAGGGGTGTCTAATTCAATTGTATGCAGGGGCCAGGCAGACCATATAAACGTGATGTAGGTCTGCTGGGCAGGCAGCAGGCTCAGGCCAGTGCCAGTCTGATTGCCCAGGGACTGTACCCGACTAGTTGCTGGTAAATTTTTGGACTATTGCCCTATGCATGCACAGTATAAAGGGGGCCGTAGCCAGTCCATGGCCACTGATGTGGCCCTAGAGGACTGCTGGCCCAGTGCGCCCAGATCTGATTGTCCTAAGGTAGACTGGAAGTCTGGGAGGAGAGAGGACCTAGCCTCTTCCTATCTGCCTCCTGACTCTGATATCACTGCAGCAACACTTCTTCCCCTGGAAGGAGCCCTTGGTCCCCACAGCAAGAGTAGTTTCCAGTTTGCAGGGGGTTTTTTGCCCCACACTCTGGGAACCAGCTTCCTTGTCTGCTGTCAGAGGTGACAGCCCAGCTGGGACTCCACAGGCTTCTCAGTTCTGATAATCCCACCCCCACACCCCATCCGCAAAGGGGTGTGCTTGCTTTATGCAGCTACGGCTTCTCGGATACCTCAGGGCCCCCTTTTGCCTTTTCAGTAAGTGGTTAATGCTTTATCTGCAGTTCTGCTTGTTGAAGCAACCAGTATGTTTCCTCTTCCCTTGTTGAACCCTGATTCATATGCATGGCGTAGTATTCCTGTATTTCCTGCCCTGTCTCATGCATTCAGTGGAGCTCAAAACACGTTTCCAAGCCTGTTATTTCGAGGCTTAGAGTGACGCTGCCCCACCACCCACCTGCATGCCCCTGTGCCCGGAAGCCCTCATCTTATGCTCCCTGCTTGCTGTCTTCACCCCTGCTGCGGCCCACAGCCACGGCACTCCCTGGGGGCTCGCCGGCCACCCCCATTTCCACAGCCTGCTGCGCATGGAGCTGGTGCTCTGGGTTTTCCAAGATGGACACCGGCCCCCAGGGCAGGCCAGGCTCCTCCTTGTCTGCAGGGGCGTGCGCCCATGTGGGGTGGAAACAGCTTTGTCAGAATAAACCGGGGCAGTGCTGATGGGGAAGTGAGGCTGGGCTGGGGAGAAGACGTGGGCTGGGTACTTCTTGGGGGGTTTCCTCTGCGCTGGTGCCCTGCAGAAGGCTGCTGCTGGCCCGCTCCCTGCCACCATCAGCCTCACCTCCGGCCCCTCACTGGGCAGTCTGCCTCTGAAGCAGAAACAGCTCTGCTCCCTTTACTCCACCAAGGTTTTCCCTTTACTCCACCGTGGTGTTGTCTGACCTCACCATACTGAAGGCACGCTGACAATCCTTTTGTCACTGCTATGCTAAAACTTCATGTTTCTCGCTGTGCAAAGGGATTGATTCTAAATCATGATACTTCTTAGCAGTTCTCATTGATCATGGCCATTATGATGACCAGCGTATCACAGACTGGCCTTTGCACATGAACTGCGTTTCTCTTCCGTGGCTTTGCTCTACAGTTCCTCATGGGGAGCATTCTGAGCAGGGCATGCAGATTTATCAGGGTGCGTTACATGCTCCAGCTGTTATAACAGAGTACCTCAATCTAGGTGGCTAAAAATAATATATCATTCTCTCACGGTTCTACAGGCTAGACGCCTGAAATCCAGGTGTCAGCAGGACCGTGTTCCCTCTGAAGATTGCAGGCAAGGATCCTTCCGTTCCTCTCTCCTAGCGTCTGGTGGTGGCCCACAATTCTTAGCCGCAGCTGTATCACTGCGTTCTCCGCTTCCTTCCTTATGTGGCCTTCTCTCCCGTGTGTCTATTTCCCCATTTCCCTTTCCTTATAAGAATGATGACCACCCTAATCCCATATGACTTCATCTTACCTTGGTGACCTCCGCAAAGCCCCTATTTCCAGATAAGGTCACAGTCACAGGTCCTGGGGGTGAGGGCTTCAGATAGCCTTCAGGAAGGTATAGGTCAACCCCCTCCAGGGTATAAGTGAAATTGTTACAACCTATATTTTTGCTTACTCTATTTCTTTTTAATAAAATAGCTTAGTTTCTTTTATGTTTTATAGGAATACATGCATTTTATGTGTACAAATTATAAACAAATACTTACATAGATATTGGGGGCTATGCTCAAACATGAGTGATCAGGGCATCATCAAAAAACAAACTAGTCAGACCCCTGGTCTGATTTATAAAGGAGCCCAAGCCTTAGTCAACTTGAGCTGCCATAACAAAATACCATAGACTGGGTGGCTTCCATGGCAGGCCATTTATTTCCTCACAGCTCTGGAGGCTGGGAAGTCCAAGCTTAAGGTCTCACCACCTCGGTTACTGGTTGGGGCTCTCTTCCTGGCTTGCAGATGGACATCTTGCTGTGTGTTCAGCTCAGAAAGAGAGACAACTCTGATCTCTCTTAACTATTAATATACTAATCCTGTGGGAACAGGGCTTCCCCCTTATGACCTCATTTAACCATAATTACCTCCATAAAGGCCCTGTCTCCATAGTCACTTTGGAGATTGGGAACTAAACATGTGAATTTGGGGTGGAGCACAATTTAGTCTAGCAGGAGGAGTCCCTTGGCTCTTTGAATTACAATGAAAACTTAAGTCTGACATTGTGGATAGATCCTGGTTTTGGTTCCATATTTTCATACCTGTTACCCCCTTCTTTTTTAAAATTGTCAAGATTTCATCATCAGTAGCTGAGTGGCTTGGGTAAGTTAATTACCCTCTCTGAGCCTCACTTTGCACATGTGTGACATGGAGCTAGTGCCTATGCAGGGAATTGTACAGGAGGGTAAGTGAGTTCACTAACTAGGTGTTCGCCGTTTCCCTTCTGCCCATGGCTCACTCCTCTCTGCCCTCCAGTGGTGCGCTCTGTCCCTGGGAAAGCTTGGAGGGAGTGAGCACTTAGTTCTGGGGTGTCACTCTAGATAGCATTATCTCCGACTTTCCCAGGGCTTGTCGTCTCAGCCCTTCTATTTGTCCTCCAGCTGTTTGTCTTTTGTGCACTCACCACCACTAATGTTGTTTGGGTATTGAACTATTATTTTTTATATGGGTATTGTCTTGCCCCAGACTAGCTCATAAAGCAGGTCTGTGGAATCCAGCCAGCTTGTATACAGTAGGTGATCAGCAATTGTGAATGTATTAGGTTTAGTGGGTAGGGGAGAAGGGCAGACTGGGACCCAGCTACCAGTTCTTCACCTTTCTCTCCCTTCATTCGTCTCAAAGGAGGCAAGAGGTGGAATAAACAAGCTCCACTGTTCACTCCCTGCCCTCTGCCCTGCCTGCTGATGGCCCAGGGCACAGTCAACATTAAGCAAGGTCTTTGTAATGGTAGATAAGGGCCCTGGCAGTGTGGTCCTAGGAATGTGGGCCTGGAAGTCGTACAATCCATCTGGGTCCTTAACCTGCCCCTTAACTGCCAACAAGGCCTTGAGCAAAATCGCAGTTTTTCGTTTTTGCCACATGAGACTAATAATGGTACTGCCTCCTCAGGTGGCTGCAGAGGCAAACTAAGATAATGTATGTGTGCAATACATTATCCAGTGTGTATCTTAGTACGATAATCGCCCACCAAGAGGGAGCCAGGAGAAACCCTGCTCTGCGGATGAGCTCTGAACTGGGCCTCCAAGTGCCAAATGCCTCTCTCATTCCCTAGCTGTGCGACCCTGGCCAGGTTACTACTCCTTTCTGAGTTTCTTCTTTTTGTTACCTATAAAGTAATCATGTTTTTCTCAAAGTTGGAAAATTCACATAAAGTTGTAATGTGACTTTCAACTGAAAGCTGGTTGTAAAACATAACATAGAGGTTGGTAATTTTCACTAACAAGTTTGGGAAACTTCATTACTACATTTGTATTGTCTTAGACTTTAAGGAATTGTAACTGTAATCTGGAGCTGAGGCCAAGAGAGAATTAGTCCAAATTCAGTCTCTTAAGTTATTTTCAAACAGCAGCCCTACATGGCATCCTGCAGCTATGTTACGGTCTTCTTTCCCGTACATGTGCATGCGGTGACTTCTGCTTGGTCTGTTCAATCTCAGAAAATCCTGTGTCCAGGTTCACCCATGCTCCCCATTCTTCTGGCTCCCACTGTACTCACAGCGTTTGCCCAGGTGCTGACACAGCCACAGCTGGCTTCCTTTGGCCCTGCATTAGGCATCTGGCAGGTTGTAGTGATGGACGCTGGCAAAAGACAGGGGTACTCTCATGCACTGCTGTGGGGGAGGGCTGCAGGGCGGTGATGAATGGGGCCAACCTTGTTGAAGGCAGGTTTGGCAGGACCTCTCAAAGCTTAGAGTGTGTGCACCCTTTGGCCCAGCATTCCAAGTGAGTCTGTCCTCTAGAAATAGAAAGACAAGTTTCAAAAGATACTCATCCTGTAGCATTAATAAAATAGCAGAACCTGGAGAACAGCCTCACTGATGAACAGTGTCATGCTCAGCAGTCACTAAGAACAACAAGATACTGTGCCCTCCTCAGTGCATCAGATCAGGAGGTACATGGTGTTGGTTTGTCATATTACTGATGATGGTTTTCCTTGATCACATGATCAAGGTAGTGTCTGCTGGGTTTCTCCACTGTAGAGTTACTATTTTTCCATTTATAAATAATAGGTATCTTGCTGATATATATGTATGTATGTATGTATGTTTATGTATATATGTATATATATGTATAGTATTGGGTTTTTCATTTACTTTAGCATCCTTTGGCAATTCTTGCATTGAAACTTAAAACTTCTGGTGTTGCCAAATAGTGATTGTCTATTTCATCATTATTTCTACATTTATCAAGTGGAATTCTAATGTAAGGAAGAGCTTCCCTTTCTTTTCCATTCAAATTTTCATATTGGTATGAACTCATGAATTCTTACTACATTGGTTATCATCTATAACTACAGTTATATTTTTGCTCAAATTTTCCTAGACTCGGTCACTGGCACGCCCTTCAGGTTGAGTTCTATGTCCTTCTGCTGTTTCCCCATCATTAGCTGAGCGCTGACTGACTTTCTGGCAACACAAGATGTCCAGGCTCATTCTGTGCTTTCCTTGCCCCAGCCCTGGAATCAGCGATCATTTCTGTAAGATCCTTGCCAGAAGTGTAAGACCTGAAATTTAATAATGAGGAACTATCAGACAAAACCAAATAGAGGGACATTTTACACAATAACTGGTCAGTACTCTAGAAAAACAAAAGGCAAAGCAAGCCTGATCAAAGGAGACCAAGGGCATGACTAAATGCAACATGTGACCCTGGATTGACTTGTGGATTAGCAAACGACAGTGGCGTAAGCAGGAGTATTATGTCATTGTTGATTTCCTTATCCAACTTATTAATTGTACTGTACTTAGAACATCAATATTGAGAAATTGCAAACCTATGGGAATTCATTGTATTTTTTAACTCTGTAAGTGTAAAATTATTTCAAAATGAAAAGTAAACTTTAAATAAAAATGAGAAAAATTTATACATAGTAGTGTAGGAAAGGTGTCTGTAATCAATTGAAGAACAGTTGTATCTTTTGTATAGAATTAGCCATTAGCCTGCTTTTGTAAAAACAAGATAAAACAATATAGTGCACATGCATATTTATCTACACATGGAAGAAATTCTGAGAAGGGTATGTACTTCCTGTTAAGAGACATTTCTAGGAAACATAATTGGAAGGTGTGAGAAAGTGGGAGCTTTTACTTTGTGATTTTTAAAAAGACAATAAGCATGTTTTAATATAATAATGGGAAAGAAACACACATGTGGTTTGTTTGTGTGGGTGTGCTTCTGCACATGTACACGCAGTTTTGATTTCTTCCAGCCAACGCAGTTTCTGTTGTATTTCCCTGCACACAGGCAGCCCCATGCAAAAAGCCTCACTCGATGGACACTCACCCATTTTTTATTCCACTATCCTCTTTCCCACATGTGATCCTTAACAAAGTCTGTTACTTGTAGACACAAAGGGGGCCTGCAGTCCGTGCCAGTTAAACATGACACCTGCTAACACAGTCTGCATTTATCCAAGGAAGCTGGCAATTAGTCATCTTTGAAAACTTGAAGGAGAACTTTATTCCTAAGTGTGTATCCTTTTGATCTCCCCAGAGGAGTGTAAATTAGAAATTTGCTAAGTGACAGTCATCATATTTGCTCCTCTAAAGGGCAATGATTCCTTAAGTGGTGCTCGATATCTTGAGCCCAATTAATTAGTGAGCTGTCAGTCCCTCCCAGGAATTTTTACAATCACTAGGCTTTTGTAGTTAGTGTAAAATTTCATTTAGGTGGATTTGTTTGTCATATAGGTTTGTTTTCCCATTTCAGAATAGGTACTTCTTGGTTCAAGAAGGGAGAAGCAAGAACAAAAGTAACGTCTTTTGAGGACCTACTGTGTGCCATGAGCCATTGCAGATGTTGTCTAATGTAACTTCCCCACTGCTGGGCAACAGTCTTCCAATTTATCAGTGAGGAAGCTGGTGCATAAAGATGTGCCTCCACAGGCTCTGGTGTGGTCCCTGAGCTTAGCTCTTGAAAGAACTAACTCCTCTTGCTGTCCCTTACTTGTCCCCCTCCTCATGCTGTTCCTTACTGCTTTTGGGGTTCATTTTCCAGAACAGATTCTGTTCTCCTTTTGTTTGCTGGGCTGCCCCATTACCTCCTGTAGCTCCACTTTTGCCTTCTAAGTTCTTTTGCCTTGTTCTGGCCTGGTGTGTCCACAGATAGCTCCCTCAGCAATGATGATGATAATAGTGATCATAATAAAAATAGAATATGTAAGTGACCTTATCGAGTCCTTGCAGCACTGGACAAAATGCTGAACAGCCTTAGGCATGATGTTATTGTTCCATCCAACCATCTCATGAGATTTAGGGACTCACCACCATGGATGGGGGCCTGAAATCCACATATCTACAGCTCTATCACAGGACCAGAAGCTAAGGTCAGTCTAAATATCCTTTTCATTTCAGTAGACACTTAGAGAGGTAAGCTCTTGCACTAGGTTTTTGCAGGCATAAACATTGCAAGATTATTTTCCTCCACAGAATTACAGCCACATATTTCCAGGTATTATAAATATATTGTTGAATTAATATTCATACACATTGCCATTTCATCAATGACATAATCAAGCTAATATGAAGTATCCCAATCTCTGTTACACAGCTCAAACACATAAAAAATTAGATGTCTGCTTATTTCATTGGCAGAAACAAATTTTTTCAACCAAAGGGTATGGAAAAGAAGGGAAAAAGTCAATCTTTTGACAGAAGTAAGAATCACCCTTCCAGTAAGTATGATAAAAGTAATGACAAGATTTTCAGAAATTCTGTGACTAAAAATTGTTTTAGCCACAGTCAGAAAAGCATCATATAACAAAGTATCTCTGTCTTCTAAAATACTTCCTTTGTTAAGGGGCCTGTTCTACATATCCTGGGTAAAATCCAGTTACTGTTATACTAGAAATATTTAATAAACCTCTTTCATTGTCTCTGTCAGGTCCTGCCTATCAAATTACACTCTTAAGGGGAAACATTATTGGAACTATAAGGTGTTTTGCCTGAAGACATTAAGGACATAGATGTGTTATTAAGTGCACCTTTAACCAGAGCTTTGTGATTTTTTTCAAAATAGATTTATATATCTGTATCTAAGTCTGTGCGTGTACACACACACACACACATTTGGGTCTTCCTTGACTTATGATGGAATTACATCCTGAAAAATCCCACTGTAAGTTGAAAACATTGTAAGCTGGAAATGCATTTCTATCTGACATGACCACATAGCCTAGCCTACCTTAAACTTACTCAGAACACTGCATTAGCATTGGGCAAAATCCTCTAACAAAGCCTATTTCATAAAAACGTGTTGAGTGTCTCATGCAGTTTATGGAAAACCATACTGAAAGTAAAAAGAGAATGTTTGTATGGGTAGAGTGGCTGTCAGTGTATCGGTTGTTTACCCTTGGGACTGAGAGGCTGACTAGGAGTTGCCGCCGGTTGCTGTGACCAGCATCACAAGAGGGTTATACCCTGTATCTATCTTTCTGGCCTGGGAAAAGATCTAGATTCAAAATTCAGGTATGGTTTCACTGAACACATACCGCCTTCACGCCATCAGAAAGTTGAAAAAACTTAAGTCAAACCATCCTAAGTTGGAGACCGTCTGTGTGTATCCATATCCATATCCATGTGAGATTTTGAGAACATGTTAAAAAAATCTCCTAACACTTGGCAAATCCAACAAAAGCCATGGTTGTGCCACTCCTGATATATCTTATGTGAAGTGAGTAATGTAAACAAGAATTCAGGCAAATGACTCTATGGGCCCTGTTTTCAGTGTTTGGAATGGCCAATGGGGAAAACCACATTGTGGCATCCCAATTTTGTATTAAATAGAAATACACGATTTCCTAGTATATATCTTAGGATAAAACATTTTAATATTATTTTAAATTAGTGTCAGTATAAATATTAGTGGGAAATATTTTAGTGTAAACATATACTAAACATGTACAAGTATTGTGGTAAATATTTTTGCACCAGATTTTTCTAAATTTCTTATCTTTAAGATTCTGGCATAGGAAATAGATTTGAGTAAGACTCAAGCTCAGGATGGCATGATTTCAGGAAAAGTCAACTGATAAAAAAGTGTTTCCAAGGCTGAATAGCAAGAGCCTCTTGCTAAGTGGTGGGATTGATCGACAGGGACTCAAAAGTCCACGGTGCAATTTGCCACGCTGGTGTCCTGCACAACTGCTTATCAATATTCCAGTGGGAACCTCTTCTGACTTCCTGCACACCAAGGATCCATGCTGCTGACTTGGTACCTTGAACTGTATCCTGCCTCAGATTTCTGCTTCTCTGGTAGTACCTGGAGGCAGCCCCATTTTGCTGAGTGCAGCATCTGTTTCAGTGACCTCCAAATTGTTGCTTTTATCTTATAAACAGCAAAACATCTTCATACTCTATCCCACTGTCAGTCCATGCTGGGCAACAGCAACCAGACTCTCCCAGGAACTGTAGTGCTGTGGACAGCAACTCGGCAGCCAGTTTCTTCACCAAATTCAATTTTTACACGGCTTAACCTGGGATTTTGGTGGTGAGTCATCATCAAAAAGCCAGGCCAGTCCTGGTGGGTTTCTGCCTGCACAAGAACTGTGTCCTAGTGACCCTGATGGCTCAGCTCTCCGGGACCCTCAGCTCTCCTGATAATCAGCTGGTGGGCTGCTGGCCTTCACGAAGGCACGTGGCCAGTCTGCAAGCACTAATTAAGTGCCTCTGATGGTAAAGGCCGCCTTTGGAGGGGTCTTGGTTTTCACTTGTTGTTTTATCAAATATCAGCATTGAACATCTACTCGCGGCCAGGCACTGAGGCGCAGGTGAGGGGCCAGAGAAGTCGAGCATGAGCCATCCTACCTTGAAGGACCCCCCTCCCCTAGCAGGAGACAAATCCCAGTTCTGTATGGGTTGCTGGCTTATCTGCTCTGCTCATGACTGCATCTGGGGCTCATAGCCCAGGGCCTGCTCTAGAGAAGGTGCTCGGTCAGTAATAAGTGGTGAGAATTTACTGATTTCAGCTCAGAGGTCACTGCTTCTATATGAAAAGCTAATTAGAGGGTGGGGCTATGTTTCCTTCTTGCTGTGACCTCTTTGACTCTTATCTGTGAGCGTCCCATCCCCAGCTTATAGCCCGTTCTTTCTGAGGGCGCCAGGGCCTCTTAAATGTAGACAGTGACCTGCTTTAGACTCTAAGGATCTTGAAAGCAGGTGATTCATACCCATTTCCTTGGCACATATAAGGAATATGGACTGAATAGTGTCCCCCCATATTTGTATGTTGAAACCCTACCCCCCAAGGTGATGGTAGTTGGAGGCGGCCCCTTTGGGAGGGGATAAGGGTCAGATGAGCTCATGACAGTGTGTCCCCCACGAGGGGATTAAAGCCCTAATAAGGAGAGACACCAGAGGGCATGGCCTCTCCCCCCCACCAGCCCCCACCCCAGTATGAGGACACAGTGCGAAGGTGGCCACGTGGAGCCCAGAGACAGAGGCCTCAGAGGAAACCAGACCTGCCCACACCTTAATTTTGGACTTCAGTTTGTTTAGCCACTCAGTCTGTGGTGTTTTGCTGAGGCAGCCTGGGCTCACTGAGCCAGAGAGCCGGGCTGTCTCAGCTCCACGCAGAGAAGGTTGGAGGGGAATTGGGAGGCGGAGGTGGACTTTCATGATGGCTGTCTCCGGTTACTGAAAGGCGGGGAGGAAGATGATAGGTCAGACCTGTCTAACTGGCCCCAAAGGTCTGAACTGAGATGGAGAAGTGGAAATAACAGATAGACAGATAATCAAATGAATAAAAGGAAATGGAGCCTTATGGATGGGCTGAGTTGTCCGAGACAGTAGTCAGGGATGTCCACGCAGAGACCACACTGGGCCTGAGGGGGAATGGGGTGGAAGGGATCCATGCTTCGCACTGTGATGTGACCCTGTAAGGTCCCTACAGATCTGAGATTCTGTGAGTCCGTGATTAGTCATTACAAACCAATAGCCTCCCATGTGTACACTGCACTACACTTTCCAAAGCGTTTTCCCATGCATTATCGCATGTGACTCATATAACGAGGTCACAGTTGATGCCCAGTACACGTTGCTGGGTGAGGGGAGGTGTAAGGCAGCCATTGTGTGCTATCAACAGCAGAAGAGGCACGTGTGGGCAGAGTGACTTCCTGATTCAATGGTATACGCCAAGCAAGGCTTGAACCCAGATCTGTGCCAAACCCTCCACTCCTCCTAACAACCCCATGTGGGCAGTGATGGTACTTTCTCTTAAAGTGCTTTTTCCTCTGCTTTTGTTTGTTTTTCATCATGGTAAATCCTTCAGCCTCCATATCCCCTTGAATCCTCTTAGCATCCCTTGAACCAGATATAACTATTATTTTGCAGGTGAGAAAACTGATGCTCAGGGAGTAGAGTGCCTTTTGCAAGGTCTCCAGCTCAGGGCTGAGCATTAGGTTTGCAGGCATCGGGCATGACTCCAAGCAAATGGGAGCCTGTCCCCTTGGCCCTGGTGAGCATGCAAGTAGTTCTTGGCCATGGGCAGAGTTGACAGAGACCCTGTTTCAGGCTACGATTGCAGGTAAATGAATAACTAGTCTAGGGAAACAGTAGTCAACAGTCAAGCCATTCTTTCTTTACTTGTGCCTGATTTCCAGCAATCTCTTGGCAGTTCCTCCTGCCGGAGCCCTGCTCTGTGCTGCTGGGAAGGCAGTGGAGTTTGGAAACACGTCATCCCTGCAGTTCTCAGTCCTGGATGCATACCATAGTCACCTGGGAGCTTGCAAAAAACACCAGTGTCCCATTCCTGCCCCTGCCCCACCACCCCCTTGACTAGGATTTAGTAGTTCTAGGCAGGGACCTGGGCACTGGTATTTTAAAAGAATCTCTTCAGATGGTTGGGAGTCACCAAACTAGTGTTGGAGTGTAAAGATTTGTGCACACAGGTTCACGAGTTATTGTGATGAGGCATGAAGCCCAGGGTCTGCCTTGCCCTGCCGGTTGCCTTTTGCTTTGCAGAGGTGATTTCATTAGTCCTCCCCTCGACACCACGTGAAGTCACACCACAAGTCTTGTCTTCACTAGTTCTGTGGGCTCGGGCAGGCCACCTTCACCTGTTTGTGTCCCTGTTGTCCGCATTGACTCTGGGGACATTGCCTGAGAAGAAAGAGGGCTGCATACTGATCAGTGGGTACCACTGCCCTAGCTGCAGGTCATGTGTATGTATATGTAACATTGTTCCTGTTTTCTTTGTGGCCAAGCTAGCCACTCCTTCCTGTGCAAGCATAGCACCACCATATACATGCAAATCTACATCATGGCATTATGATGGGCTTTTGTGTCTCTAACCTGGTATATCCACTCCACAAATATCTCTTGAGCACTGGTGGGTGCTGGGGAATGGACAGGAGAGAAGCAGTCTCTGCTCCTTAGAGCATTTCATCTTTGAAGGGCACAGATGATAAAGAAGAGGATATAATAATCTGCAGTGGATGTTATGGCGAGGCAGGTCAAGATGCCTGGCATTTGTAACAAATGGTCCCAATTCCTGCCTAGTCACCAGGGCAGGCTGCTCCTTCCAGAGCTTATCACTTCTGCATTATTTCTTTATTTTGCACATCTGATGTCCTTGGACTACTCTAATTACTTATCTATCCCAACAGTAATCTATAGTCACTGCCTTAGGCTTTGGAAATGTGTTCTGTTCATTTTTATATTCCCAGTGTGACTCATTCATTCATTCATTCATTCAAGCATTTGTTCAGATCAGTCGAGTTCAAGCAACACACCCTCAGAATCTGTGTTAAATGCTGCAGTCACACAGATGAAAGGCCCCTTCCAAGAACCCTCACAATCTTCTGGGAAAGATAGATGGATGAGTGCCTGTAGGTTTAGGCCATTATAGCTTCTGTGAAGCTGTTGGTCATGGGAAGAATAGGAGCCTAGGGGTAATGGGCCCTTGAAGGTGTGTGGACCTGAAATAAA
The DNA here is from genome assembly GCF_030020395.1 of Manis pentadactyla. NCBI lineage: Eukaryota > Metazoa > Chordata > Mammalia > Pholidota > Manidae > Manis > Manis pentadactyla. The sequence goes on along the minus strand of NC_080021.1, from coordinate 13,548,830 downwards.
CATGTCTGAGTCTCTTTAAGTCCTGGAAGGATTGTTTCCCTTGGGTTTAAGTTACTGCCTGACACATAGCAGGTGCATGTTGAAAGCACGCAATGTAGTGGGCAGACTAAATGTCTCTTCTCTGGGAGTTTGTCCTTATCTCTAAACAGAAGGTTAGCTAATATTTTGAAGCTCTCAATCAATGCTCATATCCTAGAACCCGGTGGTAGGTGCTGAGCCAATCCTTCCTCACTGGAGCTGCCTGAGAAGGTTGCTATTTCGTGATGTCCTCAGATTCTCATCATTACCAGAAGCTGACTAATTGTGAGCAGGGAAGTGAGGGCCTTGAAATGCCCCTGTGTGCACAGCTGCCCTCACTGTCGAATCCACTATTCATTTCTGATAACTTCTTGGGCTTCTGTGAAGCAGCCTGGCCATGTCTGGCCGTGGGTGGTACTCGTAATTAACCCAACAGAGCAGACTCGGGGCCGGGGAGGTGGGGACCCAGTGGGTGGAAAAGATGGGGTTGTTTTTTTAGCCCATTTTAAAGTAATAGGAAGACTCTGAGAATGGTTAGTGATGTCTGCTACTGCATTTCCTTTCTCTGTTTCTATTGGACATGAAATTCTGGATGGACTGAACCTGGCTAAGAAAAAGTACTGGGGACAGGAAAGCTGATGACACATGAGGTCTGGTTATTTCTAGAGTGCTTTGTACTTTTCAGAGTATTTCCCCTAAGCCCTTCTTCATCTGGATTCTCAGGGCACTTCAAGAACTTGTAACGTGTCACCAGCTGGGTATCATGGAAAGATCGTAGACTAAAACTTTCCAAGAAACTACTACAGGGAATCAGCACCTTACTAGCCACATAGTCTGTCATGTTTATCTATCGCTCTGAACCTGTTTCCTCATCCAACAGAGAAAAAAAAAAGAGGGCTATTTTGTTTGAGTAACTTTAGATGCCATTAACAAATAAACTTCAACATTTTAGTAGCTCAGCAAAAGGGAAGCCTTTTTCTTCTCACATAATAGCCCTAGAAAGATGTTCCTGGCCAATACATGACAGTGATTGGAAGACTCAGTTCTCTCCCACATCGTGGGCCCATCATCCCTTCACGGACCTTGAAATCCATCCAGCTGGCCGAGGAGGAAAGGGAAGGTAGGAGCACAACCACTTCTTAAACACCTTGTCCTGGAAGTGGCATGTAGTCACGTCATTTCCATTGTATCAGTGACAACTGGGCATTGACGTCCCTGCTTAGAAGCAAGAGACTGAAATGTAATCCCCACCAGGGTGACCTCTCCCCAGGGGTGGCTCTGAGCTCTAGGAGGGGGACTGTGAACTTTTGGTAAGCACTTCTGCCGTAAAAACCTTTCTTTAGCATTGATAAAGAAAAAAGGTGTATAAACACACCCTAGTATGGCGTGTGCTGCAAATTCTGCCCTATACTATTTATGGGGTTTTCCCCTTGCTGTGTTCTAGTATAGCTTTGCTTTATAGGAGTACTGTTTTTTTTCTGCCTGTGTACTTTTCTTCATAAGTAAATTTGTAAACTCCTAAATGGGTGCCGTATTTGACACTTTGGGGTGGGATTAGGGAGAGGTCAGTCTCCTGTCTGTGTCTGTCATGGGGGATGATTGACAAGTTGCTGATGGTTCCTACTGAGCTGTTTGGCCACTTGCATCCCCTTGGGAGATGTTTCTACTGAGAACTAAGCAGCATCTGCAAGAAGGTTTGGTTGAGTGCAAGGAGAGGGGATTTTTGGTAATGAGTGTGGTCAAGCACAGTGACAGTTTCTTGAAAAAGAAAAGGGTCATCTTCTTTGGAAGTTTCCCCAAATGAGAATAAAGAGCTCACTGGGGGCCAAAAGCCAAGGGCTTGCTTGAGTTGACTCTTCGCATCCTCTCAGATCATCACAGCCCAAAGCAGGTTAAGTCATGACCCTCATTCTCTGGAAGAGGACCCCGAGGCACGGAGGATGGGAGGTTCAGAGGCTGTGCCCAGCCACCACCTGGTGGAGGTGCACATGGAGATGACAGCAGGGCCCTTCCTATCTGCACTGCCCTGGCCTCCCCATGAGGTCAGGGAAGAAATGCTTTGTGCCAGATTCTGACGTGTTCCAGATAGAGGTATGAACCAGTAACAATGCCTGGCTGGCCCCGTGGTTTACTGGGGGCTGTCATGTGGTGGAATAGATTTATGAAAGCAAATATCATTGACGCTCCTTTATTTGTCGTAGTTATGTTCTATAAAGTTGAGGCAAGTGCTGAACTCACGAATACTGAATCTTTGCCCTGGGGGAAATACAGTGTTTAGTTCCCAGGAGCCTCTGGCCACAACATTTCCGTGCACTGGTCAATACATAACCTTATTTTATGTGTGTTTCTGTTTCAGGGCATCTTATTTAACATGTATTGTTGATTCAGTAGTGTTGAGCTCGTGGCCAACAGCACTGTCACTCCTGCCTGAATGAAACTTACCTAACGCATGTTTACTCTAGCAGGCTCGTCGCAGCCTTGCTGTGCCCAGGATCACTAGACAGCACTTCAGCCCTGTGCATGGAGACCATTTTAAATAATGAGATCAACTAAAACAGCACAAAGTGAGGAAAATGTGGCACTACATTGGCCTCGAAATGGACATTTGTTTGCACTATGAGAGCTGGAAGAAGCCAAGGGCCACCTTGTTTGACCTCAGCTGAGTACATGTGTGTCGGGCGACTCGATGTTTTTGTTTTGCCATTCTGGGAATGTCCACCGATGACGGGGGTTACAGGTAGATTTTAGCCAAGCAGGCACATTTGCAAATACAGAATTCACAGATAAGGATCAGCCCTATAGTATGGTGAAGTGTGAGACTAGAACCCTGGTGAGCTGTGATTCAGGGGAAGGGTTCTTGCAGGACTTCCCAGAGAATCTAATGCCTGAGACCAAGGTCAGCAGGTTTTCTGTGCAAAAGGTCAAAGATAAAATATTTTAGTCTTTTCAGGCCACACAGTGTCTGTGACAGCTGTCCTCTGCCACCATAGCACAAAAGTAGGCCTGGACGGTATGTAACAAATAGGCTATGCTCTGATAACCCTTTCTTTATGCACACTGAAATTTGAATTTCAGATAATTTTCATGTGTCACAAAATGCTATTCTTCTCCTGCTTTTTTTCCCTATCATTTAAAAATATAAAAAACTGTTATTAGCTTGTGAGCTGAGTGAAAGCAGGTGGTGGCCAGATTTGGCCTCAAGGCCATAGTTCACCAACTCCTGACTCCTGCCTTAGACACCGCTAGGTAGGGATGTTTACTGATTATGAAAAAACTAAACAATTCAGAAAAGGACAACAGATAAAGTTTAAAAATGTACCTAAAATCCTAAGACCAAGGGATTTCCACAAATAGCACATAAATGCCCCTCACTGGCACACATGGCCACACAGGTCCATTTGTGAGGTCCTATAATTAATTTATCCCTGGAGAATGCATGGTGGACATCTGTCTGTGTTAGTAAGGATAGATCTCTGTATAGCATGAGGGCTAACTGTTGTCTTCTGTAGCTGGATCATGATTTATGTTAACTTGTCCTTTAGTGATGCCTTTTAGACTGTGTTTTGTTTTGTTTTCTGTTGTAAAGGATACAGCAGGAATTTTTGTATGCACTCACCACACAGCTAGTGTTGTAAGGGACCCAAAGATGAGTCACACTATAGCCTGCCCTCAGACACTACAAGTCAATAAGCCACACGAGTGACACAGCAATTATCCTGGCCAGACAGTGGTAGCTTCAAGAATCAGAGTTCCAGTGCTGGGAGGGTTTGCAGTACAAAGGGTCTCATGCCCCAGCCCAGGGGAGGGGACCAGGCCCCTGCCTTTCCTGGGGTGAGAGCTCCTTCTGTTTGGTGCCAGAGCCATGTAGAATATCAGAAAGGGGACCTCAGAGATCGTCAGATCATCACCCTGCCCCACTGCAGATGGAAAATGAGAGACTCAGGTCAAGGACTTACGGAGAGTCAGTGCAAACTCAGCTGACCTCAAATCCAGGTGTCCCTGTCCTGAGTCAAGGCCCCTGACCCTTAATAGCTCTAAGATTGCTGTTCTCCAAACTTACGTATGGGGATCTCCTGGGCCATGTCACAGGAACCTTCTCAGTGTATATCAGGGTAATGGTAATGGAAGGTTCAGAGACCCCAAAATTCCTGGTGTCTAGTTCAAGATACAGTAAGAATTCTGTTCTCTGCCTCCTTAATTTTTTAGCACACGCTATTAGAACCTGGACTCCAAGTCCCTTGTGTATTTGGCAGCCATCCTCAGTCCGTCACATGTCAGACAGGAGCTTGGCCTTCTGGGAGTTTGTAACAATCAAAAATAGGTAAATTTTGCTTCACTTACTTTTCAGAATCCCATTGTACTTATTTACAAAGATGTTGGCTGTAGTGATTTTTATAACAGCAAAAGATGTCATTGAATGTAGGAGTGGCTGAAGGAACTTGTAGCACATGCAGAGAATTCATTACTCAGCTATCTAAATATTGCAGTAGTGGTTAAAAAGGCCTATCAATGGCAGGAAGGATAGGATGCAAATTGTTGACATGTTGACGATATGATAAGAAAAGACATCCATGCTAAAGAAGTTTGAATAAAATTGTACACAGATTAGCAGTCCAGGTCATGATCAGGTGCTCTATGCCAGGTACCTGGCCTGGGGGTGGACAGAGACTCTCCCAAAGAAGTGGGCAGCTGGTCTGTCTGTGCCTGTGTCTCCACTGTCAGGCTCCTGGGAAGCCCTGGCCATCTGAGTCTGAGCTGACCCCCTTCTGGGGCATTCACCCCTACGTGTGACGGCGGCTTCACCACTCCATGTAATGATATCCTGTGTGTTCATTGTGCTAAGTCACAGAGGAAAAGAGTCCTGGAGAAATGCCAGGGGAAGATGGCGAAAATTCCAGGTGAAAAAATCAGCTCCAGCTAGCAACAGCAGTGAAATCAGAGTAAACCAGCAAGGGTCTGCTTGGGGGAGCCTCTAGGACCAGGTCGCCAGCCAGCCTGCTGTGCAGGAGGCCCCCTTTCCACATCTGGGCTCTGTGGCTGTGATGAGTGTGTTGGCCAGCATTCCAACCGAGAGAGCTTCACATCAGCTGGGCAGGGGCTGGGCATGTCTGCCTGCAGTTCAGGAGCCTCCCCCTCTCCCCCAACCCCAAGCATTCTCTGGGTCTGACAGCATGAGGGGAGGTGCTGGCCAGGGTGGACAAGTGGACGGGCCCCGGAGAAGCTCTCCTACTTCCTTGGCAATTCGAATGATTCATAATGATCGTAGCAGATGAGGCATGAGGTCCACGGCCCAGACTGCAGCTGGTGAAGGCCTTTTCCCAAGGAGGCGTGCCCACCCAGCCTCCTAGGAGGACCTCAGCTGTCTAGCTGGCCTGGGCTGCCTAGTTCCCAGCAGCATGGTCAGCGATGAGCAAACCATTATCGTGGGGAAGTGGTTCCGGTCGGCCTGCAAGCATCAGAGCCCACGGTGCCTGAACCAGCCAGAGGCAGGCACATGCTCGGGATGCTACAGCCAGCTCCTGGGGATAACAGCAGGCTGCGTGTGTTTAATGTTAATTAATTTTTATATCTGGAAAATAATGAAAAAACATTAAAAATTGCTATAATTGCACAAGTTAGAAAATTAGTAATATAAGCAAGGGAAAGGAGCCAATGCCACTGTGAAGCCCATCGCACCTCTTCCTGAGATAATCTCTGCTACCAACTTGGTAATCCACGCAAACCCAGGGGTGTGCTATTAAGTCTCTTGGGAAGGAAAAAGCCCGAATTACAGGTTTGCTGATTTCTGTGGTGAAATCCCACTATGGCCTATTTCAGGCTACCAACAGTTTAAAAACCAGTTCTCAAAATCCCTGAATATATCATTGGCTTTCGTAAATCCATGCTTGCTCACAAGCGTTCACTTTCTTTTTTGAAATTGGAAACCTATTGTGCATTGTAGTTGGCATGTCATTTTCATTTCCTGCATCCTAGATCTCTTCCCAGACCAGCACATGCAGATTCACTTCGCTTCTTTCCCAGTTTTTCCTAAAGGTGCACCATGTTGCTTCTGGAAAGTTCTTGGGAAGGCAGAATCACACCACCAGGAAAGAGGAGGGTGACTGCAGCCCTTAGCATGCAGGGAGGCTGCTGTGCAATACTGTCTGCATCTCAGACCTGGGGTGTTTCTCTGGAGTTTATTCTAGCTTCTGGCCTCTTCTAAACACATTATTCTAATAATCTCTATGCTCACCAACTGTGGTGGTGACACTTCCCTTCACTCCTGCTCATCTTCAGCTTCCATTAGATAATCTCATTTTTCTTCTGGAAAACCTGCCCTCTCATTCTGCTATTCCCCGTGCCCTGTCTCCAAGGCTGGGCGAAGTGCCTCTTCTCCAGGAGTTGTTAGTGCTTAGGGATCCTATTTATGATCATGTTCAACACACCTAATTACAGTTGACCCTTATACCACTTAAGGATTAGGGGTGCCAACCCATGTGCAGTCAACAATCTGCTACTAATAGCCTACTGTTGACTGCAAGTTTTACCAATAAATAAACAGTCGATTAACACATATTTTATATGTTATTATGTTATATACTGTATTCTTACAATAAAATAAGCTAGAGGAAAGAAAATGCTTTTTCAAATGGTTGCACATCTCCCCCCAATTTTCCAATATATTATCGAAAAAAATCCTTGGAGAAGTGGACCAGAAGCACAGTTCACAAAAAGGTTGTTCAACTGCATTTATGTGTTGATAAGCAGAGAAGCTTTGATAGGTAGAATGACCCCCAAAAGATGTCCATCCACACACTAATCCCTGGGTTTATGCCTATGAATGCATTACTTTATATGGCAAACTACTTTGCAGATGTAGTTAAGGTTACTAATCAACAGGCTGTTATAGGGAGGTTGTCTTGGATTATGCAGAGAACTTCCCTTCTTTGGGATTGGAGAAATGACCCTGAGAGGACTCAGAGAGATTCAAAGTATGAGGAGCATTAGGTGTGCTTCCCCTTTCCTGAAATCTTGGGGCCGTGGGCAAGGACTGGAGAAAGACCTCTAATTGCTAAGGGTGGCTCCCAACTGACTGCCGGCCAAGAAATGGGGCCTCCAAGTCTCACCAAGTGGGCCAACAGCATGCATGAATGAGCTTGGAAGAGGGTCCCGGCTAGCAGGCACCTGGAATCCAGCCTGTGAAACCTAGGGCAGAGAACCCCAGTGAGCCAGCCTGCACTCGGACATACGGAACTGTGAAACCATCAATGGGGGTGTGTTTTTATACCATTAAGTTTGTGGTGGTTTGTTACAGCAGCTGTAGAAAACTAGGAGGGGTAGTGGTTGGGAATACAGGTTCAGGGCCCCTCTCTTTGACCTCCAGGAGATTCCCAAACTCCTAGTCTCTTCCTCACCCCATCCCAGGCCAGCTTTTCCTGACTCTCCTAAATTCAGTGATCCCACATTTTCCGTCCAGGTCATCTCCTGCAGTTAAGAGTCACCACTCTGTGGATTTTTCACTACAACATGGGGTTCGGCTCCTGATGTCAGAATCCCTGGGTGCTGCAGTAGCTTCTTAAGGGTCTCCCCAGCTCCAGGCCTGCCCTTTTCCCAGCACACTGAGCGCTGCTTGCTGCCAGGCACACCTTCCCGACCACAGCTTTGCCTGTGTCCCTCACTCCCTGTGGCTTTCTGGTTCCCACTGAATCCAGTGTAAATGCCTCAGTCGTTTGGGACAGGAGCATGCCTTTCCAGCCTGATTCCCTGGGATTCCCTCTATGCAATCGCCTTCTACTCTTGTCCCCTTGCAAGCCCAAGCTTTCCCAGCCCTGTGTCTCTAATGTCTGCCAGTCCTCTGGAGCCCCACTCAAGTGCCATCTTGTCTCTGCAGCCTTCCAGGAATCCGCAGAGGCAGTGCATGGGAGGCTCCAGGCCCTCCTCTCCATCAGACTGTGAATGCACAGTGGGGCCTTTCTTCCCCCAGCGCCTGTGCAGTGCTGTCAGCATAGTGACACTCAGGTACACAACCTAGTCGGGGGACGTCTGGAATGAAGGAGAAGGCAGTAGGGCATCCAGGGCCTGCCTACCATATTAGGCATGTTGCCCACAGTTGTTCATTAAAATACCTCTTGAGTGAGTAGTCAGTGGATTCATTTTGTACAGTTTTCAAGTGGATGCCTCTAAGGTCTTGAAACATCTCAGAAGTATTTTTAGCATACTCTGCCTGCAACAGCATCTTGGTTTGTAGGAACTGCTTATACTAAGTTTGAAGACAGCCCAAACATTAGTGAATACTTTACTATATGTAACATGGTCTTATTATCACCAACTTTATAATAAAAGCTAACCCATATTGACCAGGTATTGGTCAGCGTGGATCAGATCATTCATTTAATCCTGGCAGTACTCTGAGGTTGGGACGGTTAGCATTTACATTTTATGGATGAGGAAACAGGCACCAAAAGGTTAAGAGGTTGGCCCAAGAGCACACCGCTGGGTAGCAGGAGAGCCCACTTTCTCACCCAGGCACTTCGGCTCTAGAGCCTGCAGCATTGAGCCCCCAAGCTTCACCTCCCTCTACAGCTACCATTTTGTTCCACTCGTCGGAGGGAGAACAACCCTCCATCCCTGGGTGAATATCGTTTTCCCTGACATTATTGCTGTAGTCGTTGCTTGTCATGGTTTTTAACACTTGACATGCACACAGGGCTTCCTCCCCATTCTGACGCTGAGTAGTCACAGGGATGTCAGGCTGGAGGGTGTAGCAAGGATGAGGCCAGTTTCATAGACGTGTCCCAAGTGAGATGACTGAGTCCAGAGTCACAATGTCCCTGAATTTCCTCCAGCCCCACTGAGTGCAGAGGACTTACGCTTACCAGGACTGCTTGTGCGCAGGCTGGTACCCCTTCTTCCTCAAGGAGGAGCCCTGGCTGGCCCCGCCACACTCCATCCTAAATGCTGCTCTTCCCCACGGATGGGCAGTAGTGGATGGAGTCCACTTGACATACTTATACAGGCTCAAATCGTAAATAAGGCTCTTTCCTTTAGCATTTCATTTTTGGCTTGTGGATTTCCCATTTGTGAGCCCCTATCCTCTGCTGGGCTGGGGAGGCCCCTTTTTTTTTTCTTCTTCTTCTATTTTTCCCTAAGCTTGGGAAACGTGGGGTAGAAAGGGAAAAAAAATCTTCCCATATTTTGTTCTTGGGAAGCTTGCCAAAGTCTGTCCTGTCAGCTGCTGGCTAGCTGCCTGTCCCCATCCTCGGAAGCTACCACGTCCACAGCGAGTGCACTGCAGACCCAGAGCCAGCAGGCAGCCTCCGTGGTGGCCCTGGCACCGACGGCCGCAGGCAGCCTCATCCTGCCTGGAATGTGCCTTTGAGAACAGAGCATCTCCTTGGCTCCAAAACACCCCCTCTGCTGGGAAGCAGCCTATTTCCTGTTCCCAGTCCTACCCCTGCCCCCCTTCATGACTTTTAATAACTGCACAGGAAGTTCCTTTTCCTCCAGTAAAGATGGTCATTACATTTTTCAGACTGGGTGTCAATGTTTTCTTCAAATCCCCAAGAGCATTGACACAGGCACATGAATCATGTTTGAGAGAGGGCGAGAGCTCGAGCTCTAGATAGACAAGACTGAAGTTCAAATCCAGCACTGGGCCTTGGACTGGCTGTGTGGCAGTGAGGAAGTTGCTTAACCTCTCTGAGGCTCCTTCAGTTCCTTGTCTGCAAAAGGGGAGGGTGTAGTGCCGGCAAGGCTGTTTGGACTGAGACACATTCCCCATGTGTGCCTATGTGAGTGCACAGGGTAGGCCCGGGGGTAGTCGCCTTCTTCATGGCAACCCCCTTGGGGGGTAACTGGGCAGGAAGGGTGGTGGAAACTGGCCAGAGGAAGTGGACAGCATGAGAAGAAATGTGACTAAGCCTTTTCTCATTGAAAAGGCATCAGAGAAAGTTGCTAATGATCTCAGCAGTTTGCTCTAAGATGCTGGGGCCACAAAGCGAGTTCCAAAAACTTTACTCTCCTTTTTTTAAGGACACTAGAGGTTGGATCACATTTCTGGTGGCAGGCAACACCTCCACGCAGAATTAATACTTCTGTGTCTTTAAGGCCAGTGGGTGAGACGCTGGGCTCTGGGGTCAGAGTATCTGCTGATGTGTCAGGACTCCACAGCTTCCCAGCCATGGGACTTGGGACACTTGCACTTCTTTGTGCCTTATTCTTCACCCCTGAGACTTATATGTGGTTCCGTGTGCCCAGAGCCTAAAGTAGTGCTTGCTGTGTGAAGTAGTGTTAGCTACCATTATTGCAGACCCTCTCCTCTCTCTGTACACATGTGCACACTGAGTTATGCCTGTGTCCCCACTGGAACGATGTGCTTTATAGCTTTGGGTACACAGGATCTGTGCAGGGCATGGAGTGATTTGACGCTGCATTCCTTCATCTGACTTGGGGAGAAGGTGTTTAATATGTGATCCGAGGAATACCTATGTCAGAATCATCAGGGGTTGTTTATGAAAAATACTGACTCCTGGGCCCCAGCCCAGAATCACTGACTCAGATGCTGGTTATCAGCTCAGGGTCTGTTTGGCTTTTTCTTTCCAGTCTTAGCCCAGCAGAGACAGCAGAGCTGCAGCCCTGCGGAGGGGCGGTTTAAGGCGTGGTTGCCTTATCCCCAGTAAAATGCCATTCTGGGGTGGGGAGGGGCGAGGGTGGACGAAGTAACATGGAGCCTTTGCTTGACCTTTAGCCTGGGTTTATGGAGCTTGGAAATACAGAGATGATTGCATTCCTTTCTGTGAAACTGCTTAATTCATAGGCACTCTCCCAAATAGGGCTGCTGGTTGATTCCAGCTAGTTAACTTACTGTTATTTGCTTTCATTCTATATTGGGTGCAGGAGAGAGTTTGGTGGCCACATCTTGTGTTGGTTCTCAGCCTGCAAGCCCACTATTGGGTAAAGCAGGGTCTCCCTGCATCATGAGGCTGTCATACCTAAGATGCGCTGCCATTTTCCCTGGCAGGGCCCAGGTTGGCACAAGGTTCACTTTGTTGGTGTTCCGTAGTTATCAATGCCACTCCTCTGTGCCTGTGCTCTAGTGGCAATGGCTCAGGGATTAGCCACTGGGACACTGAACTCATTAACTTCATGTATGTGTCATAATTATATGACCCCATCCTTGCCCCCCTATAAAATGATGTGGGAATTGATGACTTGAAAGGCCCCAGTCCTTCACCTGCTCCTTGTTTCTCTGATGCTGGTCTTGATTATGTAACTTGTGTCATCCAAGGGGCTGTTAACAGACACATTGCAAGAGAGCTTTGGAGACCTCTGCCATCAATCAGCAAGACAAGGGTATTTCCGGGCTACCTTCTCATTCCAGGAGAAGGAGGAGAGACATGTAGAGCATGACTGAAGTGCTCTGATTGTCCTAGTTGAGACCAGCTTAGTCCAGTTGACAACTGGCCAACTTCCAGACCCCAGAGTGAGCTCAGCTGAGATAATCAGAAGCACCTGCCTGACCACCCAGACACACGGACCCTTACGGTTTATGCTACTGAGGTTTTGTTGTTACATGCCATTTGGGGGTGATAGGTATAAATAACTACTAGATGATTGGAATTCTGCAAGAGCAGGGGTTGCCAAGTGACGCATGCGTTGCCTGGCACATTACATCTTTGTTGAATGGCTGAACAATCTCATAAGGATAAATTAAGTAGCCCCTCTGTGAGTGTCTGGCATACTGCATGTGCCCTCTACTCAAAATGTAATTGGCTGGGATCACTGCTGTTCCCCCATTCATTTGGTTTTCTGTGGAGCAGAGGTGCCCTTTGCCAGACATGCACGGAGTGAGTGGGGCAGCAAATGAGGGAGGGAGAGGGACACAGAGAAGCATTGGGAAGTGGAGGAGTTGAGGTCTTAGTTTTATGTAAGAAGCTGAAAGGTAAGTCTCTGTTGATCCACTGAGTGTAGGCATACTTCACATTATTGCACTTCACAGACAGTGTGTTTTTGTGATGACTCTGGTCGGGCAAGTCTATTGGCACCATTTTTCCAACATTTACTCACTTTGTGTCCTTGTGTCACATTTTAGTAACTCTCACGATATATCAAACTTTTCATATTACATTTGTCTTAGTGATCTGTGATCAGTGATCATGCCTCATGGGAAGCTTGGGTGATGCTCAGCCTCTTTTAACAATGGAGCATTTCTTAAGGTATGTGCGTTGCTTTTTAGACATAATGCTGTTGCACATTTACTTGACTACAGTATTGTGTGCACATAGCTTTGGCATGCACTTGGAAACTAAAAAAATCATGTAACTCACTTTATTTTGATACTGGCTTTATTGCAGTGGTCTGGTACCGAACCGCATTATCCCCAAGGCATGCCTGTATTTTGGGTCACCAAGGCAAACCTGTTATATTCCTCAGGGGGGAAACAATTTGATACAGATATCAAATAACAGTGCAACTTACTATGTGTGAGCTAGAAAAATAGCAGCACCCAGATTTGAGGTGTTTCCTCTATACCAGGCACGTTTTGGCCATTCTCGTTTGATTCTCACAGCAAAACTACAGGGAAGAATGGCTCTCCCATCTTACAGATGAAGGAACTCAGCTCAGAGACATCCAGTGAATTACCAGGGCCACACGGCTAAGAAGGCAGCAACACAAGCCTTTGTGTCCAGGGCTGTTTGACAGCAAGGACAGCCTCTTTTAAATCCCGTCACACTCTGCAGGGACCTTCGCAGACATCCAGGCCACCCCTTTCTTGTATCTCCTAGGACATCCCACCTGGAGAAGTGCCGTGCCTTGCCCTTGCTTGCACACTTTGGCCAGGTTCCCTGATACCTCTTCTAGAGCCCTGGTGTGTGGGGTTGAGATCTCATGGGTCAGTGAGTCCATCTCCACATTAGCTCCTTAAAATGCACCATATAGAACACCAGAGCCACTGTGCGCTCTTCCCACCCAGCCATGGAGCTGCAGAGGGAAGCCCCCATTCCGCACCAACTTGCTCGTCCTCCCGCCCGACGGCTCAGAGAGCATGGGGCCAGTGCCAGGAGTTCCCGGGCCTCAGCTCAAGCCAGAGCTGGCTGGGCAGGAGGCAGAGGAGCAGCGGGCAGAAGCCCGGCTTGGCCAGCTGCCGCAGGCACCTGCCATCCTCGCATGTTTGCTCAGGGGCTCAGGAGAGGAAGCAGGATGCTTTCTGTTGGGCCCTGGGCGTTCCAGGCCTCGGGGGCCAGCTGCTGGGCTGGCAGCTTCTCTGAGGACATGTCCTGCCCTCTCTACCTCCCTCTCTCAGCTACCTGACAGGCACCACCATGTAAGGTAAGCCCAGGGGGAGAAAGCAGGAGGCCCGGAACAGACACTGGCGAGGTGCCCAGGGGCTCTGCATCAGGCACCTTCGGCCCCTGGAAGGAGCAAGGCCTCCCGGCAGCACCCTGGGCCCTCCAAATGTCCAGCCTCCCCCCGTTCCCAGCTTCTTTTGCCACATCAGAAAGTATTTGCTTGAATTCTGGCAAGAGCCTCTGGTGACGCCATCTTCTGCCTTTGACTGGACACTGGGAACCATTTAAATTCATCCCGAGTCAGCTCCCTGCCGGTTAGAACCCTGGGAGAGCCTGGTTCCCAGGCCATTCCTGCTACCAGAGGATTTCTGCCTTAGGGGACTGAGCACTATAGTGACCTCTGTGTTGAGAACTTTAGGGTTTGCAAAGCGCTTTGACAGACATTGACTCACTTCTAGTCTCCTACACCCTCTGAGTGAAGCATTATACAGAAACCCATTTTACAGGTGGGGTAACTGAGGCCAAGAGAGTTGGAATAAGCATCAAAGCACAGACCGGAAGCCAGCTCTTCCCTCTAAAAATCCAGGCTTCTTTTCACTCATTGGCATTTGCGGACATTAAAGAAGATCCGGGTTTCTCTCCAGGGGGTTTGCACTCAGTCATGGTTGGAGTACAGGGAAAGGAAATGAACCTTTTCCTGAATTGCTTCTGTTCTGGCTCCCCTGTGGGTGGGGTCTCACTTCATCTTCCAAGGCAGGTATTATTTGCTCCCAGAAACACCCAAGGAAGCCAGGGCCCCCAGAGGTGAGCTGTCCTTCCCCAAGCTATCAGGTCCCTCTGCCTCCAGCACCCTGCTCTTCCTTCCCATGGGCCACTGGTCTCCTGCTGAGACCAGGCAGGCAGGGCAGGTGGAGGGGTGAGGAAGCTGGTGCAGCCCCCAGAGCTGCTGATGCTCTTCTGTTCCTTTTGAGGGAAGAGCTCACCCATCAGCCTTCTCCTCACAACCTCCCAGCCACCCTCCAGCCCAGAATCACGGGTCTGTGATGTGGAAGGAGACCTAATGAATCCCCTGCCCAGGACCCTCATTCACCAAACAAGAAGATGCTCAATGGTAATATGACTGGCCTGTCCCACAGAAGGGCTGACAGTACCCCCACTTCCTAGAACTGCTCTCAGGTTCCCTTCTTGCCGCCTCCTGGCCCCTCTCCTGTCTCCCTTGACCACCTGGAGCTCTCCCATGGGTTACCTGTTGTGATCCTTGATCACAGGCTGCTAAGCCCAGTACCCCTGTTTCCATTCCATGCGGCTGTGACAGGAAGAACACGGACCTCAGAGGCAAGCCGGGTGTGACTGTCTTTGGAGCTTGTTGCAATTGGAATCCAGCTGAGTTGGGGTCCAGGTTCTGACTCTGCAGCCTTGTGTGGCCGAGGGAAGCTGTGTGCTGTCTCTTAGGTAACTGTCCTTTCTCCCATTGTGTTCTGCAACATTTACAATGGCTGCCCTTGGTTGGGCGCTTAGAATGTGCTAATGCGGGCATTCCCCAGGAGCTGGCCAGATGCAGTTAGAAGAGCGTTTTCCTGGGGACAGGAGCCCATGGCGTGTACTTGGCCCTACCTGCCAGTGGGCTGATGTACTGGGCTGCCAGTGACACTGCACCCAGACTCTGTCCCCCTGCTGAGGCCCTGGAGTAAGTCACATGCCCAGGTCACAGTCAGTGATGGAGCCAAAGATGAGCGCAGGCATTCTGGCTGTAGGCCCCACAGGGGACACCTAACTCCTGTGCTGTGCAGCAGGGCAGTACTCTGCAGTCACTCGGGGAGACCTGGGGATGCCACCTGCCCAGGCCTGCGGGGGCTGCCGGCGTGCAGGCTCACCGAGGTAGAGTTCCTGATAGCCTGGATCATGGCTGGTGCTCAGTGCTACCGAGGGCCTGGCTCAGAGCCCCTGTTAGTCCATGTCGGATGAGTGGAGAATGAGTGAATGAATTCTCTGAAATGTTTTGATGTCTGAGTCCTGTGGATTCCTCATAAGCACACGGGTTTGCTCCGAGCTGGCTGCCACCTGCTGAGGCATGGCCTCTCCTAGGCCTCGGGTCCCTCATTGTACAGAGGGCACACCTGGGACCTCCTGCTGCCTGCCCAGTGCTCACCGCCCCTTGCATTGCTCACCGCAGCCTTCCCTCTGCAGCCTCCCCCTTCCCGCCCTCCGTCCCGCCACGGGCTCCCACCATACCAGCTCACAACGGCCTCCTTTTGTTCTCCCATCTCAGTTTCAGGCAGACCAGTCTGGCCTGGTCCCCCAGCTTGCTTCACACACTACTCTGAAGGCTTGACAGGCAGCCAACAGAGCTGGCCTGAGCACACACGGTCTGGGGCTGGTGCCAGAGCCCTGGCAGCCACTTCCTACCTTACTGGCTCTTCTGGGGACCCTGCACATGGGGACAGAAATGCCCGGATGTTCCCCTCAGCTGACAGAGACATTTCATTTCAGGCTGTCGGCTGGGCTATTCCCACGGCCCAGAGAACCCTCAGGACGGCCCAGGGCCTTTGGATCCCGCAGGGGAGAATGGGCAGCAGGAATAGCCAGGCTGGGTGCTGAGCTTTCTGCAGAGAGGCAGGATGGGATAGGAGACAGGAGCACAGGGCTCGGCTCCAGACATGGGTTGCACACCTGTGCCACGTCTCGCTGTGGGACTTACCTGGCCCGTGCCTCAGGTTCCCCCTCTGTTAACAGGGAACACAGGACCCTGAGTTCACAGATGTCCAGTGAAGAAGAACGAAGAGCTGTAGTTTAGCACATTCTGATTGTCTGGCAGGCAGTTGCTGGAGCATGTTATCATTAGGGGTGATCCTCACTGTAGTTGTTCAGAGGCTTTGAGCACCAGGAAGAACGAGGCTGTACAGGAGCCCAGCTTGGCCTCTGGAGGCAGGCCTGGCCCCAACCCCTGTACCACCAGGAACCTGCTACTATAACTCCTAAAAAAACCCATGAGAGAATGAGGGGTCTCCTAGTCTTATTTTGTAATTTAAAAGTAATATATGGACACTGTATTTAGGAAATTCAGATAAGCAAAAGGAAAAACTAAAAACCATTTGTAATCCTACCACCTGGATATACAAAGCCATGTGCACACAGGCACACACCTGTACACATGCACGAACATATACATGTTGAGATGGACTGAAAGCTTGTCTCTCCCCTCAAATTCATAGGCCCTAATCCTCAAGGTGATGGTATTTGTAGATGGGGCCTGTGGGAGGTAGCTAGGGTCAGAGGAGGTCATGAGGGTGGAGCCCTCCTGGTACCATTAGTGGCCTTGCAAAATGAGGAAGACAGATGATCTCTCTGTAAGAGCACAGAGGAAAGGCCATTTGGGGACGCAACAGGGACACAGCCAACTAGAAGCCAGGAAGTGGGTCTTCCTCAGGAATCAAACTGGCTGACACCTTCAACAATTATATGCATTATACCCGAAACCAATATAATATTGTATATCAACCATACTTCTATTAAAAATAAAAATAATATTTAGGAAGATTGGCAGGCGATCTTGGACTTCCAACCTCTAGAACTATGAGAAATAAATTCTGTTGTTTAGGCCCCCCAGTCTGTGGTATCTTGTTATATAGCATCCATGCAGTCTCAGACACATATACACTGAAATAGCCAATTTGATAAGATATGTAGTTCTCACACACACACACACACACACACACACACACACACACACACACACACACATTGCCTATTCATATATTTGAAAAAATGAAGTGTTTGTTACCATTTTTTGATGTTTAGCATAAGTTGGACTTTTTACCTCTTAGGAAATTTTTCTACAGAATAATGCTCAAAGTCCACATGGTGTATATCATAATACAACCATGTCATACCCACTTCATGGATGAGGAACTTGACCCATTGAGAAGCAACAGAATTTTCCCCCAAGGTTACCCAGCTGCTTAGCACACAGCTGATACCCAGATGCCTCTCTGCAAAGGCCTTGGTGGAACCCAGGTTCCACGAGAACAGAGACTATGTCTGCCTCATTCACACTGTCTTCCCGGCCCCTGCCACGTGGCAGGCACTCTGCTGATCACGAGTGAATGAACGAGGTTAAGTTCACTTCTTCTCTGGTCTCATTTCTTCTTCCTCACGCCTCACCCACCCTTCAGTGTGCCTCTCCACGTGGCCCTCCACTAGCCTTCCGAGACCTGGCCTAAGGCAGGTGCACTGAGGAAGCAGGTGGCTCCCTCCTGGATTGCAGGCAGTGTCCTGGCCACCAGGTTTTTCTGAACTGTCATCACAACACAGAGGTTCCATTCCCTGGACCGAACGAGTTACTAGGGATCTGCCTGCCATTGACCCAGGAGCAGCTTAGACATCAGCCTCTGGCTGGCACACCTGTACTGTTCCAAAACTGACCCCATGCTGAGGGTGCAGTAGCACCTGAACGGGTGATAAGGCCAGGCACCTCCTTTCTGTGCATCTCCCGGGCTGGGTGGAGGGTGGCAGGTGGTTGGCAGGGGAGGACCCTTGGCACTGCTGCTCCCTGGGTCTGCTGCCAGCAGGGCCTCTGGGGCCCACAGGGGCCGCCTGCCCAGCCGAGTGCCTTGAGAAGACAAAAGCTGCAGAAAGCAGCACAAATAAAATGAAAACAACTCAGGAACTGCCGGGGAGCTGATCAGCCTGTTTCCCGGTTGTCAGTACAGGTGTGGGAAAGTGTCAGGGCACATTCTGGACCTCGTGATGGTCTGCACGTTGCATAGGCCCCTGGTGTAGTGGCCACAGCATTAACCCAAAAGCTGGACAAGCCCCTTCATCTCTCTGAGTTAACAGCTTCCTTGTGTGCAAAATGAGTTCAATGAGGCCAAGCTGTGGGACCCCTGGCGAGGACTGGATGAACTGAGCTACTTAAAGTGCCTCCTGTGTGGCATTTTGTATACTAATACTTAATAACATAATATAATAATACAACAATAGTCAGAACAGCAGCAGCTAACACATATTGCACATCTCTGATGGGCCAAACACCATTTAAATCATTTTGTGTGTATTAACTCATTTAATCTTCATAATGGCACTATGACGTAGGTAACACTATTGTCTCCATTTTATAGATGAGAAAACTGAAGCTCAGAGATGTTAACTAACCTCTCCATGGTCACACAGCTAATAAAAAGCCAATTTGAAATTCAGATGTGACCCTTTGGTTGCAGATCATGTGTATATCACCACTTCCTTACACATTTCTCCCCCTACTCTTGAGTATTTCATTTCCCTATTAATTTTGATGATGATAACCCATGTGATGATGATGGTGGTGGTGGTGATGTGATAGAATGGACATGCATTTATTTTGTATAGTAACCTGCTTCTTGGCAGAAATTCAAACTCTTTCATGTCTGATCATCACAGTAAGCCTGGAAAGGAAGAAATCTTGAGATTTAAGGAAACTGGCAAAGACGTGTAGCCATGCCGTCACCTTTAAAAGGCCTGGGGCTGGGGAGGAGCTGATGGAGGTAGGGGCACCCTGGCCCACACAGGCAGGCCTGTGGTTCTGCACCCTGAGGCATGGGTGGCCCCAGGGCTGCAGGAGCCTCTGCTTCACCATGCCAGGGGCCAGCAGCATCAGAGATCTGGGGCTCTGGGGGCTCTTCAGTCCTGCTGCCTTCTTGGACATTGGTCTACTTCAGGACAGTAGCCTGAGACCTGCCGTCAATCCACTGACAAGGCCCTATCATTGTTATTGTCACCATATAGAGTGTGTCAAAGAGTCATTGCCCCAGCAATGCCAAGCAACTAACCAGGATCTCAGTGGCTTTAGGTGATGAACATTTACTGTTCATGCATCTGGGCTACTCGGCCAACTGGCTCTGCTGACCTTGGCTGGGCTTTCCCCAAGACTGGGCTTGGCTGCCATTGACTGGTCTAGTCTGGGCATCTGGGGTTCTTGTCTCTGTTCTGTGTGTCTCTTGTCTCTTGGGACCAGCAGCCTAGCCGGGGAAGGCAGAGGGCAGGAACAAAACTGTGCCCACAGAGCAAGGCCTTTCAAGCTTTTGCTTGCCTTTCATTTGCTGACACCCCATTGGCTGGCACAGGTGACCTGTGGATTCTAGTGTGGAAGGGCACTGCAAAGGTACTTGCAGACGTGATGATGACAAAGTGAAGAATTGGGACTCATTGTGCAGTTGATCACAGATGATGTCATCTCAGGTGTCCCTCAAAACTGTCTGAGCTTTGCTGTCATCCTTACCTGATGATAATGGCACCATTAGAGAGAAGGAGCAGGTAACAGGCAGTAAGCACGACTGAATGCCGGCACTCCACTTAAGGGGCATTTTCTCAAGGTTGCCCAGCTGAGAAGTGGCCCAGCCACCACTGCAATGTCTTTGGCCTGTTTCGTGTGTGTGTGTGTGTGTGTGTGTAAGAGAAAGAGAGAGACACCCCAAACTTCTGCCCAGGTCTGACTTTGAAGAAACTTGCAGCCTCTTCCCCAACACAGTGATTCTCGGGGGCTGGAGGCTGGGAGGGAAAGAAGTGCAGGACAGAAAAACAGTGACCTCTTCTTCCCAGGGGCTGCTGGAGCCGTTGCTTTCCCACAAGCTTCCCTCCGGGTGGCCTCCCCCAAGACTAGAACATAGTGGAGGATTCCTCTTTTAATCCTGTGAGTCTTTGGAAAGGGGGCTTCCAAAATGTCAGTGTCATGGACAAATGAGACCCTTTGGCCATAAATTAGCCACAGTGCCAGCCTGGGGCCTCACCACTTACATTGTCAGCCTTGAAGACCTAAGTGGGGGGCTCTGATTTTGAAAATGGCCTCAAAGCAGTTCCTCATTGTATGGTTAGAGCTGCTTCTCCTCCTCCTTTGCCCTCTTCACCCATGGCAGAGCCCCAAGGCTTAAAAATGCCAAATTCAGTCTTGACCCCTCACTCTGAATCTGCTCCCAGAGGAGTGTCGATCTGCACTCACGTGCCTCGGGGCCCTTCTCCCCTCTTTTGCTTGCTTTCTGGGTTTGGGAGGCTGGGCAGCCATCTGCTTTGCCAGCCCCCTCTTCCACCCCTGCTGAGCTGTGAGTTTAAAAACCATATCATCTGCACTCCTTTTTGCCTGGACCTTTGGCCTGATCAGAGGAAAGTGCGGAGCCTTGAATGGGGGTGACAGAAACAAGAGACAATCTTCCTTCTCCTCTTCTCTGAACTTATTCCATGCCAAACATTGACCCAGGTGTTTATCTATTTTTCCCAGTGAACTAAAGGTTTATAGAGGACGTCTTCCTTTCCCTCTGCAAGAACTAGTATTCTCTTGCTCCATGAAAACTTCTATTCATCCTTCTGTACCCAGCCACAGAGCCCCCTTTTCCATGAAATTTTCCTTGCCCCCCCCAGCTGGAGTTGCTGACACTCTGATTAGGACTACCACATTTCCAGGGCTTTATCCTGGTCCAGATAGCACTTTTAGAGCTGTTCTGGTTTGTCTGTGTGTGCATGTGTATGTGTGTATGTCCCCCAAGCCCTGTGAAGGCAGAGACTGTGGGTCCTTGATTTATCTCCTGTGTCTCCTGTGGTAACACCGATCATTCACCTAAGTAAACTCTGTGTGTGTGTGTCTGTGTGTGCGTGCAGAGTGGATTCATGGATAGGTGAGTGTGTAAGGGGGGATACCCTCAGTTCAGCAGAGGGCTTGGACTTCAGATCACTCAGCTGTGCTTGGGAGCTGGAACGCCCACCTCTCATACCCAGCACCATCTATAGACAAAGCCCGTGGCTCCCTGCACACAGTTTCACCATCATGCTTGGCAAATGTGTGTCCAAGTGGAAAGAGCCCAACCCTTAAACCTTGGCAAACTCAGGTGTGACTCCTTTCTCTGCCTTTTCCCAGCTGGTGACTTTGAGTATGTTACTCCTGCCCTCTGCCCCAGTTGCCCACCTATACACAGAAACCTTTACCTCGCCCAACTTGTTGAAGAGAATAGAGATGATGTTTGTGAAGCCCTGACATGAGCAGTAGCTATTACTGTGGTGATCTTTTTTTGAAAAGGAACCACTCTTCCTATCTCTTAGGAGGGCAAAATAGCATTTGTGGAAAAGATACAGTTATATGGAGACTTCTCTGGTTTTATTTACGTTCTAGCAGGGAAAGTGCCTTCATCAGGACACAGCAGTACGCCAGCTGGCTACTTCAGCCCAGCCAGGATTCCCAGGAAATTGGCAGGAAGGTGGCCGTCTGCTGCTGGCCTGCTCTTTGGGCAGTCGTACTGCGGGAACACGCAGGGCTGGGAAAACACACCGCACGCCGGGGACCTCCATCCTCGAGCCAGTAAGGTGACACCTTGAGGCTTGTAAGTGCTCCCTGTGGATGCATGTCTGCTGGTTGAGCCTTCTCCCACTCTGGCACTTGTGCAGGCCTAGGGGTGATGTAGGACCCTCAGGATTGTGCGACCACCCTGAGCCCTCCCTTTCTCTTTGCTGCTTTCCCCGCATCTGCATTTACCAGGCACTTGCTGCATGGCGAGCACCAAGCCATGGGCTGGGGTTAGGAGGAGGAGTGACACGGGGTACAAGAGAGAGGCAACTCAACACACGTGGTTGGCTGGATAACAGCTCCCAAAGATACCCGCATCCAAATCCCTGGAGCCCGTGCCTCTCACCTTCTGTGGCAAAAAAGGAGTTTGCAGATGAAATTAAGGACCTTGAGGTGGCGAGGCTATCCTGGATCAGCCAGGCGCACCTAATGTCATCACACGGGCCCTTATAAAAGGATGCAGAGGGAGACATGAGGAGGAGCCCCGTGACCCCAGCACAGGGTCTGGAGTGCTGCAGCAGCCAGGAGCCCGGGACGCCCCCAGCTTCTGTACTGAGAGGTAAAGAGCGTGTTTTCCCTTGGAGCCTCCAGAGGGAATTGGCCCTGCTGACACCTTGATTTTAGCAGCTTAAGACATTTTTTTTGGACTTCCGACCTTCAGTACTGTAGGAGAAGACATTTGTGTCCTTTTCATCCATGAAACGTGTGGCCATTTGTTAGGGCCGCAACAGCAAACACATCCCGTCATCACCACATTAGGTGATAACACCACCTTTCCTGGTGACAAAGGGGCCCGCATGACTGAGGAGTTCAGGGCAAGCACCCTGGAATCCCAAGCAGCTGGAGAGATTCCCCGGGCTCAGCCTTTTGATGGAGGATCGCAGGGCATTTGGTAGCTGTGGGTTTCTCAGAAGCGTCACCTGCCCCTGCCCCTTCCAGGGCACTGCAATTCACAGGAATCCAAAGTGTTTCCACTAAGGCTACTGTTGAATATGCATATATTCTCTTACTGAGTAAACGTGTGTCTGGCCCCTGCTCTGTGCCGGGTCATGTGAGAGCAGAATGGGTGGGAGTCACCGTAGGGCCTCCGGGCATCCGGGGCTCGGGCTCCGGGCATCCGGGGCTCGGGCTCCTTCCCTGGGACATTTGGCTTTGCTGCTGCTCTAGTTTGTCAGTTGCAGACCCACCATTGGGATTCTCACTTGATAATAGGCTGCTGGGGCCCCTTTCCCCCAGCCAGTCATCCGCTGCCTTTTCTGGGGTGCAGAAAATGAGCAGGGCCTCACACTGTGCTGGTGACCTTGTGCCCTGGTGGTGGCCATGCCTCGGAGAGATGGGAGCCCTCGTGCCCATTTTATGGATTGTAAGCCCATCTGGAGACACTGTTCTCTCCTTTAATCCCACACATACATTCAGAGGTGAGTAATCATTCTCTCTGTGTCACACAGGAGGCAGGTAAGGAGCAGAGGGACTGACTTGCCCATGGTCACCCAAAATAAGAGGTGATCCCAGTTGTGATTTGGAACTTAGGTTCTTTTGTTTCATAATAGAGTTTTGGGGGAAAGGAAGGGCTTGCTTTAATTTGCTGTTAAGTATTGTTCCCTCCAGTTGGAAATGCACTTGCCTTTGTTTTTGTGTTGTTGCCACGATCTAGTTGTATTCCAGAGGCCTCCCCAGCCAAAGGGTTGGAGAGTATGGGGGCAGCCTGGAAATATTTGGGCCATAATATAGAGGCTAAACCTCGATGCATGTTTAGGATGAATACCAGCTGGGTGAGCCGCGGCTGCAGATGGAGCGGGCCCCCAGGCATCCCAGATTCTCTGCCTTGCCTCACAGCCTGGGCTCCTCACCACGTCCCTCACATGATACTCCCTGTAAAAGTGATGACGAGCCACACTCACGTTCACTCTGGCAGGTGTATCAGGGCTTGCAGGGAGAGTCTGATGGCTGTGGAAGGGGGCGCAGTCTGCTTCAAGGGCAGAGAGGGCATCATGGGTTGCACTGCCTGTCTTCTCTTTCCGAGGCTGTCCCAGGGGCTTCCTGATAGTTGGCCCATTAAGGCCCACCTCCCCCTGTTGAGCGGACTTTCATCCCTGTTAATGAGGCAACCCCAAGTCTAGATGCTTAAGTATTTGACCAAGCATTTACCCAACTAAAAAACAGTGGAGACTGGAGTCAAATAGGGTCCTCCTGGTTCCCCAAGCCCCACGTCCTTGTACTCTGCCACCTTCTGCAAACAGCTTGCTGATGTTATAAGAGTTCAGATGCTTACAGGGAAATAGAAGAAATATAAAACACAATGGACCTTGCCTATTTACACTAATTGAGGAAACAGTTTAACCACCACTGTCCATTGCTGTAATGAGTCCGGAAAACAGCAGGTGCACGTATGTGCTGCCTCTGGCAGTTGGCAGAATGTTTGGAATGGGTTTTCTTAGCATAGTATGCAAAAATAGCCTCAATAGTGTCTGCATATTTTCACTCTATTACCTCATTTTTCAGTCTTATCCTAAGGGGATAATTCAAAAGGAGACAATGAAAACCTGTTTTATGAAAATGTCTTTTAAGTCATGGTTTATTTTTTTTTTAAGATTTTGATTACATAAAATTTCTGGTATCTAGGACAGTGAAGAGAATAATATAATGAACACCCATATACCCATTGCCGAGTTTTAATAGTTATAAGCATTTGCTTTATTTACTTCATCTTGTTTTGCACAAAATATTTTCAAGTAAATTATAGACATGATATTTCACTTCCAGGTATTTCAAGGTAACTATAGTTATGAAAATTAAAATTTGAAGCCAAACCTGATTAAATGGGGAATGGTTAAATAAACTGGTTATCCACGTAGTATACTATGACCCTTCAGATTATGGTTTTGAAGTCCCTATTACAAGCTCTCTTAGAGCTCTGTACTTTTCCTTTATGCCACTTAACCATAGTTTCTAATAATTTAATTGCATGATTACTTAATCAATATCTGTTTCCCTTTCTTACTTAGTGGGGACAGTGTCTGCTTCGCTTGCCATTTTATCTTGACTGCCCAACAAGGTGCCTGGCATTATAGTCAGTGCAAAATAAAATGGGTTGGACAGATGCCCAATGAACATTTTTAGATTCTAGAAATGGCATGCTGAGTGACACAAGCAAAGTGCAAATGTGTGTGCATACAGATGACTTCCAGAGAAGGCAGCTCTAGGAATTTTAAGTTTTCATGCTTGGTGTGATGGGAAGTATGGGTGAGATTTGTTTTTACTGCTTACGTCCTTCTTGTCATGGTCCCGTGGTTGTAACAGTGCCTGAGCCCACCGTCACAGAGGCAGCCACTGTCACACGTCCTGCTTGCTTTGTGCAGTCCAGGGGTAAAGGAGCCCTGGCCCTAGGGTAGGAAGACTTGGTTTCAAAGCTGTCACTCTCCTTTACTTACTGGGGGACCCTGAGCAGTCTCTGAACCTCTCAGAGCTTAGTTCCTACAACTTGACAGTGGGGCACAGGTGTCTGCCTCTCTGCATCCCTGTGATTTCATGAAAGTGAATGGGTCATGGATGTGAGGGTGCACTGTCGCATGTCCCAGGGCTGGCTGCTCCCCATCCTTCTTCACCATGACACCGGACCCCCAGGTACTCAGAGGAGCACTGCCGCTGCCCTGACTCCCTTGGAGCAGCCCCTGGGGAAGTGCACTGTATATCTTAGGTGTCCATCTGAAAATCTCTGCTGGTGATAAACAGGGAGGTGGGAGCTGATTACCTCAAAGTGCTTCCTCTGTGTGCACCCACCTTCTAACTGATTGGTCCATCAGCCCCCCAGCAGTCTTTACGGAGTCCTTGCCTCAGATGGTTGTGTATTCGCGAGCCCTCGTTGGCTGCCCACCCCACCCGGACTGTGCATTTTGAGTGGCACTAGAGTCTGTGGACTCCTGGTCCTTAGAGCCATGTGGGAGAATAAAGGTGGTTCAGCCAAGGGATGAGGGGCAACCTCAGTCCTTTGTAAGAATAGCATTTAGTAGCAGGATCCTGGCTGATTCTGCCCTCTCCTTCCTCCCACCGGATCCCGTCGATGTTAGAGCCTGTGTGAGTGTCCTGGGGCGGCCATAACAGAGCACCGCACACTGGGTGGCTCATAGAGCAGAAATTTATTCTCTCCCAGTTGTGGAGTCCAGAAGTCCAAACTCAAGGTCAGCAGGGCTCCGCTCCTTCTGGCTCTAGGGGCCACTCCTCCTTTGCCTCTTCCGAGCCTCTGGTGTCACCAGGCGTCCTTTGGGTCCTTGGCTTGTGACTGCATCCCTCCCCTCTCTGCCTCCATCCTCATGTGGCCTTCTCCTTGTGTCTGTGAGCCTCACATCCACAACCCATTCACTTTAATGAAATCACAGGGATGCAGAGAGGCAGACACCTGTGTCCCATCTTCCACCCTCATCCAGCATGGCCTCTTCTTAACTTGATGACATCTATAAAGACCCTATTTCCAAATAAGGTCACATTCACAGGTGCTGGCATTAGGGCTTCAACATATCTTTTGGAGAGATACAGTCCAAACCATAATGGAGCCCAGAGCAAAAACCATTTCTCCAGTTCCTCCCAGCCAACAATGAGATTGGCCCTAGGAGCGCTGCTCAGCATGTACAGATGGACGGCTTCTTTTTCACATGGGACCTGGACACGGCCCCGCTATACATTATCCCTTTTGATTCTCCAACAGCCCTGCTGTGCATGCATTCAGGCATGTAAGAACTGCTCCATGGGCACCTACTCTGAGCCCAGGAGGCTAAGAAACAAATAATCCACTTTCCATGGTGATAAATGCTAAGCAAGAGGCACGTTCCATTAGTGGACTGAGGGTGATAGTCTCTGGAATTACAGGACCCTATAAATAATCAGGTTGCCTTTCACATGCCTTGTCCTGCTCAGTCCTGGCTTGGCCCCCTTCAGTATCATTCCATGTATTCATTAACAGGGCCCGGTTCCCATTAGTTGCCTTTTTGAGGACACACTCCCCTATGGCTTGGAAGAACATGCTTGGTAGCCTGCCGGGTCCTGCTGATTGAGAGTTTCTGAGAAGCAGTGAGGGCCAGTTTTGCTGGGCACTGTGGGAGGAGGCCCTGCAGGGACCTTGAACCTCACCTGGCTGACACAGGGCCCTGCCGCATAGCTGGGCAGGTCGTCCTAAGGTGACAGTGTTCTGCAGGATGAAAAATGTTGGTTCTTCTCTCCTCCCCCACAAGTCTTCAGCCAGCACCTGAAAGCACAGAGGGGACCTGGTGGCACTTGAATCTTTGTGCTCGGGTCCTGCCAGAGGGAGGAGAGGGGCCCTGGAGGGTGAGAAGTGAGAACCCAAGCCCCTTGCCAAGGCATCCCACTCGGCACCAAGTGTCTGCCCCTTCTCGTGGCCACTGATGGCCTTTCTTCCTCCCGGCCACAGGCAAACACCATGTCTTCTTTCTGTCTTTGTGCCCGGGATCTCTCCAGCTGTAGGTGTGTGAAATGCAGCCGCCTGGCAGTGTGTTCCTGGAGGCTGCTCCCACCTGCAGGGGTTCTGCCCTCTCCCCCTCTCCCCCGCCCTCCCCCTCCTGTGTCTCCTTACCTGGTGGCCAGCTAATTCTTTAAAAGCACAGTTCAGAGAATGGTCCACACCAGCTGCTTGGGGAGTCTTTCAAAGACACAAATCCAAGTGGTATCCTCCTCTCCTTTAGTTAATACCCTCCAGCGCGCCCACTTCCTGCCCACCTTTGTCCTCAGGTTAATGCCCTAACATCCTCATGGTCATTGCATAGCTTATAAGGCCTTGGGAGGCACTGGCTGGGTTTGAGGAAACGCCCCAACTGGGCACTGAGGGTTGGGCAGGCACCCTGGGGGGAAAAGGCGGTCTCGTCCCAAGGAGCAAGAAAGAGGGATGGTTCAGAGGGGCTCCTGGTAGGGGCGTTGGCTCATTCTCTTGGGATGGGGCCATTGGAGGTTTCAAAGCAGATCTGACTTGCATTTTAACTGGCTGATTCGGGTTGCTCTGCTGAAACTGGCCAGTAAGTGGTGGGAGCAGAGACCAGTTAGTAGGCTGTTGCCAAAATCCAGGGGAAGGATGACAGTGCCTTGGCTGGGGCCAAGCAGGGGAGATTTCGAGACAAGATCAGATGTGAATACATCATGAAAGAAGAATTTGCTGGTGGGTTGGATATGGTGTATCAGTTAAAGAGTGATCCCAAGGTTTTATCTTGAGCAGGTAGAGAAGGAAGTTTCCATTTTTTCGTGTGTGGGATCAGTGAGGGGAGCAGAGCATTTGTTTTGTGGGTAGGAGTGGAATCATTATGTTTGAGATGTTTGTCAAGACATCCAAGTGTAAATATTCAAGAAGTAGCTGGATATGTGAATCTGGAGTGTGAGGGTTAATTGTACGTGTTAACTTGGCTAGGCCACAGGGTCCAGATATTTGGTCAAACACCAGTTTGGATATGGCTGTGAAATGGGTGTTTTTTTGAAGAGATTAACATTTACGTCTGTAGACTTCAAGTATAGCACGTTATCCTCCATCATGTGGGTGGGCCTCGTCCAGTCATTTGAAGGCTTTACTTGAAAACACTGAAGTCTTTTGAGGAAATGGGAATTCTGCCTTCAGACCCTTTCCTGCGTCTCCAGCCTGCTTGCTGGTCTACCCTGCAGATTTTGGACTTGTTACCCTCCATAACCATGTGAGCCGACTCCCTAAAGCCTCTCTTTTTCTCTCTCCCTTCTTCCCCCTCACCCCGTCCTGCACCCCCCTCCACCCCCACCATATAGATGCACTCATATACATCCTATCGGTTCTGTTCTGTTTCTCTGGAGAACTCTGAGTAACGCATAGAATAAAGGGATAAATATTTGGATACATATTTGGGAGTCATGTTATTTAAGCCATGAGATTGGGTGTGATCCTCAAGAGGGCAAGTGTGGACAGAGAGGAGCAATCCATTGACACGAGTCAAGAGATTTAGAAACTGTGTGTGTGTGTGTGTGTGTGTATGTGTGCACGCGCGTGCGCACGTATGAGTGTTACCATATGCTGGACATCCCCCATTACCAGATTCTGCCTCTTCTTGAAACGAGAGCCATCTATTGCCTTATTTGTTCTGGAAGTTTGGGAAATGGCCCCAGTAGGGCCGCCTGTATATTTGACTAACACTTTACAGTTTCTGGGTCTCAGCCTCTCCAGTGTTCTGGGCAGAGAATGGCATCCAGCCATTCCTTCTAGGACAGAAATTGATTATTCCGCTATCTTCCTTCCAGGCCATTTTCGGTTCCCCTAACCTCCAGCCTCTTGAAGCCATTTAGTGTCTCTTGATACCGAGTAATCCCATTTATTAAAGCATGTGGAGCCTCCTTGCTGGCAAGTGTTGGTAAAAATAGTCCTGCAGCCCCCAGGGACAGGGTCATTTGAACTTAGCGACCTGAAAATCTTTGGTGTGAATGATGAAGAGTGCGGGTCCATGGCGATGAATTTTCCTCACCCTCTTTGTTCCTTGTTTTCTTTGTGAGGCAGAATGTTTAACCCATATTTTCCAAGAATTGTGTGGGTAGGTTTCTGGGGACAGTTGATTTTTAAGGAAGTATTGTTCCTCTGGATGTGGAAACCATGAAGCAAAGAAAACAATGAGCAAGAGTCGTCCCGGTGCCCTGGCTGGGCTGATCGTGGCGCCATGTGTTTGGGCCACTGTGTCCTATGAGGCATCAGTTCTGCTGAGGTTGGATTTTGCTCTGAACTCAGGGCGACATTTGGCATCTTGCTCTAGCCAAAGGTCAAGCGCATCACCTGCTTTCTAAGGCTGTGATTAGCTTCAAATGAGAAGAGACACAGCCTGGCAGGTAGGAAGGACACAGGTGTTTGCATAAGGAATACTGAGTCTTGATTTCCATCCTCCCGGCTTTCTGTGTGACCGTGGGCAAATCTCCTCACCTCTCTGAGCAGCAGTGTCTTCATCTGTAATGAGTTAGGTCTGGGTGGTCTCCGAGGGGTGAGATCGGCCAGTGGGATGTGCCCTGAGGGAAGGGCCACCTACCCTGAGCATCCCATGAGCTGCTGTGTTGTGCGGGACCAGTGCTGATGAATTAATTTCTGGATTTTGTAATGTAATGATATTTCCTGACTTTTAGATGTGGGCAAGGAATTCAGAAATACTTAACAACATCCCGGGGGTGGAACCTGTCGCCAGAAAGAGCCCGGAGGCCTTCAGCGTGCAGCTCAGTGTGAATGCATTGTTCATGGTTATCCCAGGCTGGGGGCCAGGAGGCGAGGGGAGCTTTTTAAATTAATTTTGTCTTGAAATCAGTACCAGTATTTTTAAGGAACTAGAGGAGAAAGCCAGACTGGAAGCCGGGTCACAAGATCGCTGTTGCCTAGAGACGCAGAGACCAGGCAGGGCCCTCCTTTCCTCCTGGGTGAAAGTATCAGGGCGAGGCAGTGGGCGAGGCAGCTGCTCCCCGTGGGAGTCGTGTCCAGGTCCGGCCACCAGCCCTGCCTCTGGCTCCGGGCACGCTGGCCTTCAGAGCTGAAGGGAGCCAACCATTTCACCATATTTGTGTTTCAGTCAACAGTGTTTCCTGTAGATCTGTGTGTGTGGTGTGTGTGTGTGTGTGTGTGTGTGGTGTGTGTGTGTGTGTGTGTGTGTGTGCACGCATGTGCCTCGTTCCTTTTTAACTGCTGCGTGGTATTCCATAGTTTTCTTTTCCAACTGTTCCATCAACATTTCACTTTTATCCTCTTCCCCTTTTACCTCTACTTCCCATGATGTCATGTCATGGAATTTTGCTTACCTTATTCTCCACGCCGCTCTCCTTCCCTCCCTCTCTGCCTTTCTCTTTTTCTCCTTCCCTTGCAGCCATCCATCTGTGGATCCATTCAGCAGACATGCTAGCCCTGCATTATGCCTGATGAATGGGCAGAGTCCTGAGGCCTTGCCCCCATCCAGCGGGAAGCCGGGGAAGGAGCACGTCACAGTCCTTCCCTGGAAACAGGTGCTCCCACAGTTTCTAAAGAAGCTGCTTCTGGTCTTCTGGAGTGTAAGAATCTCTGAGGCAGAAGCTGATCTTTCAAAGAAGTCGTCAGCCTTTGGACCAATCTTACCGCATCTGCTTCTTGGGACCTTCTAGGACCATCATCAGCTGCTCTCTTGCCCCTTTTTCTAGTTGCTAGAGGCTGTGGCCTGAGCAGAAGAACACATGGCGGGCTCTGGAGTGGCCACGTGGAGGGCCGAGGTGCTGTCAGGGCCTGGGTGGCTGGCTTTCTCTCCTGGGATGCGGAGCAGAACGATGAACCAAGTGGCCAGTCGCATGTCGGTCTGTGATGGATACAGAGCCTCAGGTCCTCTGTCTTTGAGGAGATTAAGTAAACATGAATAAAAAGGGAGGGAAGGTGGTGTGTGTATCAGAGACAAATGCAGAGAGGAAGGAGAGCTTGCAGTCAATGTGCCTTTGTTTCCCAAATGGGTTTAAAATGTGCATTTGGGGCCAGGAGCTGCGTCTGTGCTGGCTTTTCAGCCTCCACACTTTTTGCTCCTTTTCTTGGGGGTGTCTTGATGGTGATCTCAGTGGCATCACCTGTCAGCAAATGGAGTCTGGGAAATGGAGGAATTAGTGGCTGCGGTTCGCAGGTTGGGCCACAGAGTCCAAAGCTGCAGTCACCTTGAGCAAGTCATTTAAACTGTGCGTGTCTCGGTTTTGTCCTCTGTAAATGGGGGGAGTATCACTGTCCTCATGCTAGGGACGTTGGAGAGGGTAAAATGGGCCACTCCCTGTGAAACCCCTAATGTAACCCTGACCCTGCCTGGTACATAGTGTGCAATAAGTATCACACATGCGCACACATGTGCATACTCTCTCTCACACACACACACGCACACACACACACACGCATGGCTCAGACGTCTCCTTATTGGAGCGGCCTGTCCTGCCCACTCTACAAACGGTACCCACCCCATGTGCCCCTCCCTTCCCATTCTTTCTTTACCCAAGTGTCTGGCACTCACCACCATCCAACCCACTTGTTTATTTGTTGACCCTCTGCCACCCCCACCCGTCTTGAGCCCACAAATTCAGAGATCTCTGCTAATTTAGTTTAATGCTTTATTCCTTAGAACAGGGGTAAGTACCTGAGAAATATTTGTTGAATGGATGAGTCTCTATTTTAGAGATGACCTCCAGACCCAGATGCAGACACAGAGAGGGAACGTGACTTTCTCAGGATCACCCAGATACTACCAGCTGGTAAATCAGGACCCAGAGGCTATCTTCTCATTTACACCATTGATGCCTCTCTGCTGGTAAAAAACAAACAAACAAACAAAACTAAGCACAGTGTCTGGAACATAGTCAGGACTCAGTAAATGTTAAATAAAAGTAATAATGATATGAATCCTACAACAACTGCCCCCTGCCCGGGGACCCCAGCTGGGGTGTACTCCTGCCTTTCTGAGTAATACTCACGGGGTACCAATGACTGCTGGTTCTCCAAGGGGGCATGCGGTCTGCAGAGGCCTAGGTGGGGCCCCCGGACCTGTGGGCAGTTGCTGAAACTGAATTGGAAAGAATTCATGCCCCTTCCTAAGGAGTCCCGGTCTGAGGGAGGGAATGGGGCCTGTAGCAGACAACCAGTTCCCTGGTAGCGCCCATTTCTAAATACAGTGAGAGCTTCTGAAGGCATGTGTTTCTCTCCAGATTATTCTTTCATTTACTGTTTGTCACCACCAAGCCTTAGTGGGGCTGCAGGGATCTTGAGGGGTGGAAAATGTCTCCATATCTGGACCTCATCCCAGTTGTCCTCTGGTAGGCTTTACTGTACCACTTTTCAGATGGGGAAACTGAGGTTCAGGGAGATGTGAATACTAGGACTGAGCTTCAGGACCACGCCTGCTGGGTCCCAAATGAACCACATGCAGCTCCTCCGGACTCTCTTGGATTTGGAATTGGATTTGTAAGCATTTATTGAGCAGTAAGCAGAGGCTGGGCACTGTGCCTAATTTTGTTTCTTGTTTGTAATGGTTTTTAAGCCATTTTCTCCAAATAATGAGGTCCCTGGGCCAGGATGCTTTGTCTCATTACCTTGTGGCACTCTGGATCATAGCAGCAAGCTGCTGGGGAGGAGCACTAGGGCTGCAAGAGCACCGCTATGGGTTCAGATAAAAGCCCGGCCTCGTAGTTGTGTGATTTGTGTCTAGTAATCAGCCTCTCGGAGCCTGTTTCCATATCTGTAAATGGAGTGAGGGCCCTTGTTTGGAGAGGACCCTGAGGATCTGCGATGTTAAATATAAAATATGAAGCATGCATCCATGAGTGGTGGCTATTTTATTATTATTGTTGTTGTAAAATTTTAGCACATGGTGTTGTACCTGAGTATTCCTTCTTTGTTTGCCTTACTTATCTTTGTCCCTCTTGAGGGGAAAGATGGAGCCTTATTCATCTCAGCATCCCCACCTTCTAACACAATTTTTGGTATGTGGCCAATGTATGCGTATTGTAGGGCACCTGGGTGCATAAACAAACACACGGGCTAGTGGCTTGCCGGGGCCATTGTGCCCCATTGTTGGGGACACTTTTCCTAGAGTCTTATCCCCTCTTGTCAGATTCAGGCCAGGACAACGGTATGGTTGTTCCATTGTTCCCAGATAACATTTCCTATCTTAACGTCCCCAGGGGCCACCCTCAGCCCCGCCCTGCCCTCCTGTCCTATCACCGCCCCCCACCTGGACCCTGGCAGGCTCCAGTCCAGCTTGCCGCAAGGAAAGCTTTCCTCTGGTAGCCGTGCCCTGTCTCCTCCCCACCCTCAGGTACAGCAGTTGTGCAGAGGAGCGTTTCTCTCTCTGTAACTTTTCCTGTTCCAGTCAGGACCTAGCAAATGTTAAATAAAAATGCTTCATATTAGCCTGACCCTTCTTCACAGTGTGCGTGACCTACATCTTCCTGCTTGCACCTCACGAGCACGTTGTCTGATTGGTAAGTAGGTTCTTCCCCCAGGCTACTGTTGAAGCACACGAGGGAAGAGCCTGCTAGTAACAGAGCTGGTTACTGAGAAAGCCTAGACCGTTACCAGCTGTGCACACAACCAATGCTTTTTGCAATACAGGTCCTCGGTATTCTATACCCTTCTCTGTTTCCAGAAGAGCTTTGAGGGGTGTGTCACAGTTTTAATGATCCAGGACACTTTCAAGCCTGTAACTCAGTGTGGTGTCCCTGTAAGGTGGAAGGTGTCTGAGCATCATCAGACTTGCCCTGTGGGTGAGGAAATGGAAGTCCGCAGAGCTGAGTGGCTTCCGGAGATTGCCCAGCTTGACGGGGCAGCATGTTGTCTTCTGCCATCCTTCCCTTTCCTGTTGGATTTAGCTCACAAATCAGTTGTTTCCAAAACAGCTGGACCCACCTGAGGAATTTAAAAATTTTGCTGCCAGGATCCTACCTCTAAAAGATTCTGATAGTGGGATCTGGGCATTGGGGTTATAAGACCTCCCCTGGTGACTCTACAGTGAATAGCACCGAGAACCACTGTCTTAGATCACGTCACCCCTTCCACAGGGATAGATACTGTCAAGTTAATGAGAAGCTAGCAATTCCCTAAATTCTATTTCAGACAGTAGTTCCTGCTTATGTTTACTCAGATTCATGGTAGCTCATGTTTCAGAAGAATTGGCAGTGCTGAAAGAGGCAGCTGAAGGGCAAGAGAGCTGAGAGCCCTCCCCAAAGCTATTGTGTGTTGTTCCCCTTTGTGTGCCAGGCGCTGTTTTAAGGACCTTACATATATTAACTCATCTAATTCATAGTCCACACACTAGCACTAAGAGGCTTCTGCTGATATTATCCCCATTTCACAGATAAGAAAACTGTCCATGGAATAAATAGGTAATTTGCCCAAGCTGATAGGAACAGAGCTGCAATTGGAAGACAGATTGCTGGCTCTGCACGCTACTGTTTTGATCACTATGGCTGTTGCTTTGCAGGATGATCTGGGAACCATGGCATACTGGGTCCTACGTAGCTGGGAATTTGCTATCACCACTTGATCCTTCATGATGATGCTGAAGCATAGATGTAATATGTCTCAACTGCATAAAAGCCTCTCTGACTCCACATCACATCTATAAGTGGAAGCCAAACTCCGTAGCATAGCATATGAGGTCTATCCTTTACAGCCTGACCACTGGCAGGCCATTCTTTCATACTCTCTGTTACTCATAATGTTAATGCATCTGAAAGTCTCCCCTTTCTGTGCCTGATGAACTCCTACTCTTCAATACCTAGCTCAAATACCTTCTTTTCTAACTTTCACAAGAAAAGTCAGGGATGCTTCCTCTTTGCTCCCAAAGTATTTGATCCCTCTATCTATAACCACATGGATCACAGCCTTTCTCTCAGTGTCCTCCAATGGGTGAAGATTTCCTTGAGGATGGGGCTTTGCATTACTCATTTTAGTTTCTCCATCCTCAGCATCCACCATGGTGTCTTAAGTGGATGCCAACCTCTTATATGTGTAGGATGACCTCCTTCACCTTAGGTTCTACTTTGTTTCAGCCAGGAAGATATGTTTTCTTTATCTTCTGACTATGAGCAGATTTTCTGTTTGTAATGGTTGCTTTCCTTCAAGGTGCTTGAGGTTCCAATGGCATAACTGACATTTACTGTGTTTTCCTAGGTTGGCCTGGATTTTACAGGAGTCCTGAGCTCCTTTGGAGATGTGTCTCTCTCCAGCACTGAGCTATCAGCATTCTTGAACATCTCAGGGCCCAGAAGAAAATGAAGAAAGCTGATCAACTCTTCAGAATGGCCTGAATCAGAGGTTAGTGTCTTGATTAGTGGTCAGCATGATTATTGAACTCAGCCACCATGAGCCAAAGGAGGCAAACACAGGAGGAGTGGTGTCTCGGTGACCAGAAGGGAAACAGTTGCTCACCAAGGAATAGTAAGGCTCTTTTAGGAGAGTCTACAACGGTCCGAGGAGGGTGGGCCCCTGGGGAGCCCCCAGCCTGTCAAGACACAGTGTTGAGACTTTACTGCTGCTATAGTGAAGAGGACTGGAAAAGTTGAGTTTAAAGATATGAAATTCTAAGAATTTATCCTACAGGAATACATGCATAGGTGCAGATGATGTGAATAGGATTATCATCTCAGTATTGTTTGAAATAGCAAACAATGAGACAGTTTACTTATTTACCTACTTATATATTAACATACAACGCCTTTTTTTTTTAAATCAGATTTCTGGTTATATCAAGAGACAGGAGAGTGTGACCCAGGGCTAAACTCATACTTGTGTGATAAGGCAATTTTTAAAAAATTATTATTATTAAACAGACTTTATTTTTTGGGGCAGTTTTAGGTTCACAGGAACCACTGAGTGGGAAATACAGAGTTCCCATTTGCCTGCTTACCCCATGTGTGCACGGCCTACCTCACTATCTGTATCCTGAGCCAGGGTAGTATGTTTTTCACAATGGACAAATCTACACTAGCAGGTCATTATCACATAGTTTACATTAGGATTCATTGTTGGTGTTATATATTTTATGACAAATGTATAATGACATAATCCACCATTGTTGCATCACATGGAATAGTTTCACTGCCCTAAAAATCTTCTCTGCCCCACCTATTTATTTCTCCTGATGAGACACAATTTGAATGCTTCTAGTTGGAGATTGGTTGACTAAATCATCATACATCCACAAAATGGAATAGTATATAGCTGTTAACAAGAATTTGTGGCTTTATGAAGTAATATGAACAATCCTGAAGCTATGTTAACTCACAGAAAGCAATGTTGATCTTAACAACAGTGATTTAAAATAGAAGGGCGTAGAACAGTGTAGAGAGTGTGCCAACAGCTACAATAACACACAGCCACCTCTTCCAGATCAGTTACCTATTCTCACTGTGTCCACACTCAACACATACTGTCGTTCCTCTCTCTTTACAGACCTGTAAGCCCCAGAAGACAGACTGCCCATGAAGCATGACCTGTCTGTCCCTCTTTAGCTGTAGCAATATTGCCTGGGCCAAGCACATGTTCCATCAGTTTCTGCAATGCATGAATGAATGAACAGAATGGGGTTTTCTTTCCACAGTTTCCTTGTGCCTGCTATGCCTCAAACATGTGAACCTGGGATAGAAGCCCCAGAAGTTGTTTCTCCTTCTTCTGGGTACCGTCCTCGGTGTCCCTGCCCCTCTCTTGATTTTCTGTGCTCTGCAAGGCTTCCCCATTATTCCCCAGGTTACAGAGACACAGGAGATGGGGAGAGGCTTGAAATGGGCCTTTGAGATGACATTGCCAATTACACTGGGCAGATCTGACTGAACTGCTTAATTTAGTTGTAGGAGCAAAACTACCCAGCCGCTGGGATCAGCTGATACGTCAGACCTGATGGGTTTGAGCCTGCACTCCAGCTTGGCTGCCTGTGTGACCTTGGCCATGTCACTTAACCTTGCTGAATCTCGATTTCCTGATCTGTAAAGAGAGGCTAGAAATACTTCTCCTGAGGTCTTCATGAAGATTAACTGTGATAACATAAGTGAAAATGCCCTTTGAGGAAAGATGAAGGTGAAAGTGCTTACTGTGTAGGGAGAAAAAAGTGAGGAGTGCCCCCCCCCCATTGTTCTCAGGTGCCTCATCCTTCCAGGGGAGAAATCCTGACTCCAAGGCAGATAGCCTATAATTTGCCTCTTCCTCCTTTATTCAGTGCACTTCTCTCAGCCGCCCAGGGCTTTCAGCTTAAGCAAATAAATTATCCTGCTCCACTGGGCTCTGTGTTCTGTAGCCAGCCATATGTTTGAGCTTGATAGAGATTCTTATCAGGCGGGTAATACTACCCAGCAAGGGATGACATATCTTATCAGGGCCCTGCGGAATCAGAGATAGGAGTCCTTTCTTTTTACCAGCAGCAGGGCTGGCCGGGAGGATGAGGGGGCGGGCCAGGACCTGGGCGTGGGCAGCTTGGGCTGCAGTGGGCATCAGCTGGCCCTCATCCCTGAAGGCAGCTGCTCCCTATAGCCTGTCTTACCATTGGAAATAGGCCACTTGGAGATTTTTGCATATAATAGAGATGGGGCAGGGCAGGGAGCATGAATCAGGAAGGAAGGAGGGAACATGATAACGTTGGACTGGCTCCGGGTGGAGGCAGAGAGCTTGCATGTGAGGAGCTGGGCCCTTGCACAGGGAGGTGTGTGGCCTCCTGCTGCAGGGCGAAGGCCTGGGGAAGCTGCCCTGTGGCTATGCAGAACAGAGGCAGCTGAGACCCAGATGCCCACCAGAGTCTTGGCTGTGGGGGTGGTGAGGTGCTGTGCAACCTCTATACCCCTCCAGATGCTCCCTGTCCGTCTCCACCCTCTTCAGTGTCCAGGAGGCCGACCTGTGTGGATGCAACAGGATGGATGCCATGCAGGGCTCCTCTTTGGGACGCACTGGCAGGATGTGCAGGCAGGGAGGGTGGGAGTCAAGGTATTTGTCCTTCTGCTTCCTCCCTGCTGGGTCCCGGATTGATACAGGCAAAGGTCTACACAGAGGGCCCTGCATTTGAATTCTGACTCTGGCACACACTCGCTGTTCACTAGGCAAGTTGTTTAATGTCTCTGCCCCTCGGTTTCCTCATCTGTAGTGTGGAGGTGACACCACTTTCCTTGCTGTCTCTCACCACTTGCCTTTGGGTCTCATTGATTTCTGTGCCTCTCTTTTGCCTCATCAATTGGCAGAAGGGACACTGTGGTGTGTTGGTCTGAGGCCCTGAACCCAGAGCTCACTGCAGGCAGGGAGGTCAGGGTTAACCACATGATTTGGGAACTGCAACCTCTGCTGGGGCCACATGCCCAGGACTCTTCCCTTATTGATTTTTGGGAAGTCCTGCCCTTTCCAGCTCTGTTCTCAAGTAATAATCCTGCTATCATCAGAAAGGGAAGGAGAAGTGGCTTCTCCTTCTCCCTGGGCCCCCTCCAGCCAGCGGTCCTGCCTTCGCTTCCTTCCTTTGGCCCCACTTCCTGTTTCCCTCCATCTCTCCCTCACTCTCCAGGTCCAGCCTCAGGGTGGGTGTGCTGAGTTTTCCTGTCTCTCCGCTCTCCTCCTGATGGCCAGATCCAAATTGTAGAAGCACAGCTCTGGCCATGTCCCTCTCAGCTCAAAAACAGACCTCTTATCATGACCTTTAAGGCCCACCGTGGTGTCACCCCACCCTGTGATTCTGTCCTGGTCACCTTGGTAACAATACCTTTTGTGTGGGACAGGCTCATCCCTGTCTTTTGAACCTAGCACTGTCTTTCTTTGACTTTCATGCTTAGGCCCTGTCATTTCTTCTCCTGGGCTCTGACCACAGACAGGCCTGGGTTCAACCCCAGTGCCACCAGCTGCTGCCTCTGTGACCTTTATTGCTTTCCCACTCGGGGCCTCCGTGCCCTCAACTGTGACATGGGCCACTTGCTCCTGAGCCTGGGTTCTTGTGAGAAGACCCCATTTGAAAGGCTCGTGCTGGGGCTTGGCTCATGGCAGGTATTCAGTGAGTGGGCCTCCCTTCCCTCTAACTGTCCCTCCCTCTGTCTATCCAGATCCCACCTGTACTCAAATTCTACGCCATCATTTGCTTTCCCTCTGGAGTCTCCCGCCTGGGAGTCATTTCCTCTGAAAGACTCTGAGTGCCTCGTGTCTGGACAGCAGAAATGGATCTTGTCTCTTTCTGCTGATGTCTGACTCCCTGGCAGGAGGTAGATTCCTTCAGGGCATCCGCTGTGGTGTATGGGTCTCAGGTTGGCCACTGATTTGGCGATTAAGAAATCGACTCCAAGGGAATGGAGGAGAGTCATTTGTTCTTCCACTGAACCACATTTGATTGGGTGCACGTGATATATTAGGTCTGTACTTGGCACCAGAGGTCCAGGGATTACGAGATGGAAACCGTCTTTACGGAGCCCATCCTCCAGCAAGAACGTTGCCCCACTGAGACTCTGCGCCAAGCCTGGATAGCAGACCTGAAAAGGCATGGGCCCCATGGGTAGCTTGGAACCGAGGGTGGGTTGGTGGGTGTGGGCAGAGTTCTGTGCCCAAGGAGAGGATGCCTCCCTTCAGATGGATGCCCCCTTCCCTGCAGACCAGAGGGTTGGCTTGTCAAGTTGTAGAATGTCCAATCTGCAACAGCCTCCTGCCCCAGCTGCCCTTCCTGCCAACAGGGGTCAGCTCAGGTCACAAACACCATTCAGTGTGGACCTGCACAAGGCCTCTTATTTAAATAAAATCTCCCAAGAGAGATGTTCTGGAGAGTTCCAAACTGGCTGGTCATGACGGTGCCTTGAGCACTCATGGCAGCTTGTCCCTGGCCAGATCAGAGATGAGACAGTAAGAGCCACTTGCTGACCAGCCTGGCCTGCCTGCGGTTTCTCTTCTCATGAGCCTCGGGCATCCCTCTACTACCAACATCCTTACAAAGTCACCCTTGCCTCCCACCTAGATCATGGCAATGGCTTCCATATTGGACCCCCTGGACCCAGTCTCATCTCTCTCAAATCCTTTGTCCACCCAGCAGCCCGCATGATGTTTCTGAGATGTGAATCAAATCAAATTGTGTCTGCCCCCCAAATATCCCCAGGATTCCTGTTCCTGCTCTTAGGTAGAGCAGAATCCCCCCAGGGCTCTGTGTGAACTGTCCCTGCCGTCCCTCCTCCTCACTCGGGGATTCAGGCATGGACATCGTTGGATGGTCATTATTCTGCACGCCAGGCCTTTAGAACTGTGCCTTGCACCTACTAAGTACCATATACCCATTGGTGTTATTGTCAGCCTCAGCATTCTCATCCGTGAGAGGAGATGAGAGGTAATCCCATCTGACGTCCACATCGAAGGGATTTGTCATGCTGGGCATGTTGACCTCACGGACATATTCCATCCTTTGGTCCTAGATGGCCTAGAGGCAGTGGGTTCATGAGGCAGGAAAGGGGGGAGGTCAGTCTCCCAGCTGGCTCTGGAGCACACCAGGGTTTCTTCAGAATGATAACAGCGCTCCTGATTCATTATCCTAACAAGTCTGCCGTCGTTGTCGCTGTCAGTCGGTATAGTCCCTACAGCACAGGGGACTGGCTGAGCGGGAGGGCTGGGGCCAGGCCAGGCTAGGGCACCGAGCACATTATCTTCGTGCACCCAGCTGGTTCCGTCCTTGCATTGGACAGGTCCCTCTGATCTTCCCGCCTACAATGGATTGCAGGGAAAAAGAAACTTCCTGGCTTGACTGATACCAGTTTGAAGGAAGCAGCTGGCTTTGATGGGGGCAAGGAAACAAAGTCTAACGACAGTCCCCCCAGCGATAACCTCTCCACGGTTCTGCATTAATTGAGGAACTGCTGGGTGGTTGCAGGATATGTTCAGAGGTGGAGGGAGAGTGTGAATTCCTTCAGAAGGTACGTTAGAATCCAGTATGTGAGCACAGTGTGGTGCTACCCAGTAGATGGAGATGAGCCTAGTTTTGGGGGTTCCTGGGTTTGGAAAGCCCCATCAGTGACTTACTATTGCCACCAGAAAGTGGATGATAGGCTCCATCCCACATGTACTTTTTAGTGGCAAAATGGAGTTTGCTGGACTTTAATCAGGCCAGAGTAGGTGCTCTGGGAATTACCTGTGTTTAAGATAAAGCGGAACAGAATCATGGAAAGAACTTCACAGTTTTTGGAGACCATCAGGCTTACATGAGGAAAGGAGGCCTGAAGAGGTGAAGTATGAGCCGACGTCATACAGCTTTTTGGGGGTAAAGCCCGGTCCTGGACCCAGCCACAGGTTCCTCCCTCCTTTTCCAGGAGAGAGTCCCTGCTGCCATCTTTGTTCTTGTCACCTGTTGACGACAGCCCTGGTGATCCATTCCAGTCACGTCAGCTGACCACGTGCTCTAAGCCTATTCCTCAGTGGCTTCAGTGTGGCCAGTAACCTCATGCCACATACTTTAGGTACCCTGCTGTTTAATTTGACAGGCTCTGACCACAGGTCTCATTTATTACGCTGATTGTGTAATCCATATGGTAAATCATGACTGTGGATTACAGATGTTCAGGTTTGCAGGGCTAAGTGGCACAGAGTGGGGGAAGTGCAGTGTGATGGGTACTTCTGTGTGGCAACTTGGGTAGGCCATGGTGTAGAGATGTGGACATGTATGCACACATGTTCTGGGTTCTTTTCTCTGGAGAAATCTGATCAGCACACACAGACTTGGGAATAAGACAAATTTAGGTCCAAATCCTAGAACTGCCACTGCCTAGGGAAATTTTTTATTAACTTTATTGGGCTTCAGTTTCTCTGTCAGTAACATGGAAATAATATTAATACCTGCTACATGGGTGACGATAAAGGCTAAACAGGACAGTGCATGTAAAGCATTTAGTACCCTGCCTGGCACACTGGTCAACAAATAATGATGGTTATTGTAAAACTTACACTTGTCTGCAAGCCATGTAGGTGCACGAATCACTTATCTATTGGTTACACAACAAACCACCCCAAAACTTTGTAGCTTAAAACTGACAGTTGTTTTTTTCTCATGGTTGGGTAGGGTGGCTGAGCCCTCCTGGGTGATTGATTCTTCTGCTCCATTCAGAGTCATTTGGAGTCATGTGGAATCACGGAGAGCTGGCACCCATGGGAGAACTCTGCTGGGACCTCTCTTTTTTTATGGGGGTGGGGGTCTCAGCATCAGGAGTCTTGCCTGGCCTTCTTTACAGTAAGGCAGCTTGACCCCATGCAGGTAAGGTGAAAACTGCCCAGCCCCCTGAGGGCGAGGCGCAGAACAGTCCCAGCACCACTTCCACGGGTGTGTGTGTGTGTGTGTGTGTGTGTGTGTGTGTGTGTGCGTGCGCGTGCGCGCGCAGGTGGCCCCAGGGCGCCCAGATGCAGGGGCAGGAGAAATCAGTTCCAGATTCCTGTGGGAGGAGCAAATGCATGCAGAGAAATGGGAGAACTCACAGCAAATATCACGGGACATGGCCCACCCCTCGGCGCAGGTAGAGATGGAGCGTCTCTCTTCTGTTTAACCTCTTGGGTTATCTGTTGTGATGTACTGAGTACAAACAGGGACTGGAGCCAGTCTGTCTTGTTTCAAGTCCTGCCTCTGCCATGGACTAGCTGTGTGACCTTGGGCGAGTTTCTTATGCTTTCTACACCTCAGTGTCCTCATCAGGAAAATGGGAAAATAGTATTAGAGTAGAGCTGGTGTGAGGATTAACTAAAATATATGGGTGTGCATATGCATATATGTCTGTGCATATGCACATGTACACATACACACATGCACATGTGTGCATGTTAGTATGCATGTATATGCATATAAGTGTATCTGTGTGTACACATGTACATGTATATATGAAGGCATGTATGTGTTTATACATATAATCTAGTACATCACTTGTAAGGCTATTTCCTTGATTGTCCATGCTTGCAGCTTGTCTTGCCCAGAGCCAAACCCCAGTGTTTTTCAGAGAACTTGAAAGCTGGACCTGAGAGCTGGCTCCCAGCTGGATTCTGAACCGAGGCCTTCTGAGGCCGACACCTGGTGCCTTCTCCAGGAACACAGGAGCAGTTCCCAAGCCTGCCCTTGGGAAGTGTCAGAAGTATCAGTGGGTCCTGGTAAAATACAGATTTTTTCTCAGCCCTGCCCAGGCCTGCTGACACCGAGAGGTTCACCTGGAATCTGA
This sequence comes from Manis pentadactyla, assembly GCF_030020395.1. Classification (NCBI taxonomy): domain Eukaryota; kingdom Metazoa; phylum Chordata; class Mammalia; order Pholidota; family Manidae; genus Manis; species Manis pentadactyla. The sequence continues at coordinate 13,505,588 of NC_080021.1, read as the reverse complement.
GTCTGACCAGTTGCTTGTGGGTGCTTCTGATGGAAACGCACACCACGCTGCCTCTGGAAGTGGCTGGGCCCCTGGGGGTGCCCCGTCCGGCGGTGCCATCTTCACTAGCTGTGAAATCACTTTTCTTCCTCCCAGAAAAACCTAATACATTCTCCTCATGCACAACCAGGATCTCATGGGGGTGCAAAGCACAGGGCTGGTTTCATATTTGGATTTTCAGTCTACTTTAGCCACAGAAAAAGACATGGTATCCATGCCTCACTTTTTCCAGGCTAAGCTGAGGTCAGGTTTAGCTCTGGGTAGCTAGACCACCGTGGGCCTGCTTACCCTTCATAATGAGCTGATTTCCCCCGAGGTACAGCTTCTGGGCAATTGGACCCCATTGCTTTGTTAGTTCCCTGAGTCTTCCCACTAGGGGAAAAACGTCTGCCATTTATTGAGCGTGAATGCTATATGTGTGTGTGTGTGTGTGTGTGTGTGTGTGTGTGTGTGTAACGTCTGCCATTTATTGAGCGTGAATGCTATATGTGTGTGTGTGTGTGTGTGTGTGTGTGTGTGTGTGTATTGCTCTAATTCTTATCGTGGAGCTAGGTGGTAATACATTTACAAAAGGGCATGGAGTCAGCATTCAAACCCTTGTCTACCTAACTGGAAAGCCCTTTCTCTTTACCATTCCACAGATGAGAGATGTAAGATTTCTTTTCAAGGCAGTGGTTCCTAAATACTTCCCTTTAATGTGTGTGAACAAAACCTTGCAGAGAAATGTTTTCCAATTTAAAATGCATAGACTGTCCTTGGGGTCACAAACACATTCCAGAAAGTCAGGATCCGCCTTGTTCCTGGCCAAGTCGGAAAGCACATAAATGTGAGCCCAGCTTGGCGGGGGCGGCACCTTGGAGCCACTCAGCTCACTGCTTTTCTCTGTCCAGTCTTTCAGTTGTAAACATGTTTTCATCCCTGAACCTTGGCATCTGTCATGATTTAAATTTCAGGTTGTCAATCCCCGTAGAAAGAGGTTGAGACCTTGGCATTAAATCACCCCCTGTTGTGCGTGCAGGGCTTTGCCATTGAGGAGCACTTAAGCTGATCCTCACAGCTACCTGGAGGTACCCACTTTACAGATGAGGAAAACAAAGTCTCATGTGGTGCAGCCATCAGTCCAGCTTTAAGACCAAACACCTGACTCCTCTCAGCCAGCAGGAGGCCTTCTGTTTCACAGATGTTTAGCTGAGAGTGTGTGAGGTATAATGAAGGCTATATTCATATTATGGGAAAAGGCCTCTCCCTTATTTATGATCCCCTCTATGAATGTTGTAGAGCATCGGATCCCTGAGTGCATTGATGTGTGTGTGTCTGACCTGCTTGCCCATGAAACAGCGAGCTCTCTCACCTTATCTGCCTCTATGCTGCGTGCATATCCCAGTCCCCAGCTGGTGACAGAATCTTCCCAAGGAAGCACTGGATAAATTAATAAATAGCGATTCCATTGTACCGTCAAACCACTTTAGAAGTATTGGACTCCTTTCTGGGCACCAGTTGTACTTCATTTTGTATTAAAACATGAAGTATCTTTTCCAGAAAAATCTCCAAATCCATACAAACAAAAGGAAGAAGTTAAAAACACTTCTGTTATCATTCAGAGGTAACTAATGAAAAGAACTGATGCAGATGTGTATATACACATTTGTAATAGTCTGGTAATATCCACACTAGTTTGAACATAGCTGTTTTACTAAATGCATGACAAGCGTCTTACCACATCAACATGCCTGCTTCTGCTCCATCACCGTTTAATTGCATGGACACCTACCTTCACCACTGTTCAGATCATAAGTCCAGACCTAAGTGGCAAACCCCTCCAATTTTTTGTAAGTGTGTGGGGCAGACACTTAGGAATTCAACTTTGCATCATTACCTACAGTGCTTCAGTGAGTCCTCTCAGAGTTCATGTTTTGTGGCTGTATTTTCCTATTTTGTTAGGATGTGTTCCCATAAGATAGAGCAGTGGAAACAAGGGCTGTTTAGCCTATCTACTGTGCCACATTCCCCTCCAGGAAGTTAGGACCCTTTCTCCTTCCACCACCCCTTAGCTGAAGCCAACATGGCCCTGAGCCCCCGCAGCAGGGAAGGGGAATGAATGTGACTTTTCTAGCCTCTTCTCTTAAGCACTTGGCACAGTATCAAGTGGGGGGGCTGCTCTCCCCCACGTGTCCCTTCTTCAGAGGACCTCTCTTAATATAGATTGTGTAATGGCCCTGTGCTTCTTCCTGCCAGCCGTTGGTTTCTGTAACACACGTCTCAAATTAATTAAATTCTGATTTGTGATGTTTGGAGCAGAGCCTGAATGAGTCTCGTTCCCTGTGGTGTCCTGGCGGCCAGCACAGTATTTTATAATGTTCAGAAGCAAGGGCTCACGTCAGAAAGGCCTGGATTGGCTGTGGCTCTGCCCCCTGCTCACCTGTCTTTGCTTGCTTTCTCATCTGAGTTATCATGTTACCCACCTTGCACAATGATGATGAGGTTTAAGTGAGATATGGCACGTGAAGGGCACAGCACACAGCTCAACACACGATAAATGCTCAGCCACTGTTGTCTGGGGTGTAGTGACGGGGTGGTGCATGCTTACTATGTGCCAAGTACTGTTCCAAGTGCTCTAAGTAGTTGAGGACAAAAATCAAGAGGAAGTATATTTTGTGATATGTGAGAATTCCATAAAATGGAATTCCATTGTCCACACACAAATGAAGTTTTATTGGAACGCAGTGTGCTGTGTTTTAGACATTGTCTGTGGTGGCTTCCATGCTACAGTAGTGCAGATGAGTAGCTGGGACAGAAATGGTATGGCCCACAACAATGCCCAAAATATTTACCGTCTGGCCCTTTATGAAAAGAGTTTGCCAATCCTTGGTTACACGTCTGAGCCAGGCTATTACTGTCACTGTCCCCATTACACACATGGAGAAATGAGGTACAAACAGGTTAAGAAATTGCCTGAAGACACACAGCTTGTAGGTGGTGGTAGAGCCAATGTTTGGTGCCCAGAGCTGGGGCACTTAATGGTTCCACCATAGAGCAGGTTATTGGTCTTTGCTGGTGATGGGCATGAGGCAGGAAAGGATGAGGGCATGCATTTGGGCAGAATCAGGATTTAGAGCCAGGTCCGTCAAACCTCAGAGTTTGTGGCCTTTCTGTCATTATGGGCTCTCTCCACCTCTCCAGTCCCTCCCCTGCATCACCTGCTAAACACAGCAGCTGACATACGGATGCATTCAATACGTCCTTAAAATGCGGACACTTGAGAGCAGGAACAAAACTAGGATATGGGTCCATGCTTCCTACTAAATGCACACTTAGGAAGTGTTTGTGGAATGAATGAGTGAATGTGGTGAATAACACCTTGGACTCTTCAGAGTTTAGACTCTGGAGACAAGGTGCAACAAGCAGCACATCTCCAGAGCTTCCCTTGGAAAGGAGATCCTCCTAGACAGCAGTTTTTGTGTCCAGGTGGCATGGAGGTTCCTGAGCTGCAGTGCCAAGCCCTTCTTCCGTTAATATTCTGCTGAAGGAAAACTGGTGTCTTTCCCATGCATCACAACTGGCTCTACTTTAGTTAGTTCTATATGGTTTCCTTCAACAGCTTTGTGGAGATACAATTCACACACCATGCAATTTACCAACCTGAAAACATATTCAGCCCCTCAAAAAGAAAATCTGTCCCTTTCAGCTATCACCTCTCGAGGCCCCTTCCACCCCGGGACCCAAGCAGCCTATAATCTGTTCTCTGTCACGGTGGATTTGCTTATTCTGGCCATTTCAGATAAATGCACTCGTACAATATGTGGTCTTTGGTGACTGGCTTCTGTCACTTGGCATGATGTTTTCAAGGTTCGTCCACATTGTCTCATGTATTTGTACTTCATTCCTTTCTATGGCTGAATAATGCTCCATTGTATGAATACTGTTCTGCATTTCATTATTCATTCCCTCCTCAGGTGACGGACGTTGAGTTGTTTCCATTTTTGTTATTATGAAGATGCTTCTCTGAAGGTTCATGTACAAAGTGAATGTTATGTTTTTATTTTTCTGGAGTATATAGAAGCAGGGGTCATATGGCAACTCTGTGTGTAACCTTTTGAGGAACTTTCAGGCTGTTTTTGCAAAGCATCTATACTGTTTTTCACTCCCACTAGGAACTGCCTGTTCTTGCTCATCATTCATGCTTCTCTTTAAACATAACATGATTCCACTTATATGAATTTTTAGAGCATGCGGAATTAATCAGTGGTGATAGGAATCAGTACAGTGGTTGCCAAACTGATCAAAGTGTTCATTGAAAACCTGAAGATTTCACTGTAAAGAACACACATACAAATGAAGAAACATGGGTGGAGGAGGAAAAGAAAAGAATATAAATTATCTCCTGACAGGACTTACCTTCCCCACCTTCCCCTGGACAGAGGGCCTGTGCCTGGCAGGCAAGGCCAAAAGGAAGAGGCTCTTAGTTGATGTGAGTAACTGCATCTCAATAGGGAGCCTGGTTAACACCAGGGTGGGGGTGGGGCTGGGGAAGGCGGCTGTTTTTCGCTCCCTCAACTAGGAGATGGCTTGTAGGGGGGCCAGGGGAGGCTCCGTTCCCTGCAGTGGGGAGGCGGCATCCTGTCCCGGGCCCTTTTGTGGGAGCTGCATTTCCCTTTGGCATTAAAATGCATTTAAAACAAAATCATTTTCTCAGTTGCTACAAAACCTTGTCTCCATTTTCTTCTATGGGGAGGAGGAAAAAAACCCAGTTTTGTTTTGTTTTTTTTTTTGTTCTGCTTTTTAAGGATGCATCATCCCCCGAAAGGTATCTATGCAGAACATTCTTTCACCTAAATGCATTAGTAGCCGATGAACAGACAACACAAGTTTCCTTAAACTTGAAGTGAAAGGTTTTCTCTCCCCCTTACACTCTGCAAATAAATGAGGATTGACATAAATTCACAGAAGATTACGACTGGGCGAGCATCATTCATTGCCCACATTAAAACAATACTATAAAATTTTTTATAAAAATAGAAAAATTGTATCAGCTTGTAGGCTAGAAAAAATATATTTGGCTAGAAAAGGCCTAGAAGTATATAGACAACACCATAATTTTGGGGAGGATGTGCTTACATTTTTTTAATTGCTTATATGTGATTTATTTTTCCATTGATCATATATTGCTTGTGAATTAAATTGTTTAAAGTATTATTTTGGTTCCTTCACTGACTGGAGAGATTAGTTTCCTTAAGCTCCCTTCTTTCTAGAACAGACTTTCCCCTCCCTCCCTGCCATGCGTACCGCTTATGTATGAACTTCAAGGCTGCATGGCACAAAGCATTGAACATGAACTTTGGGGTTAGCTGGGTCAGGGTCTGATCTTGTAGGATCTCGGGCCAGTTAACGGAGCTTTTCTGAGGCTTGGTTTCCTCATCCAAAGAATGGAACAGTTAATACTCTCCCTGATGGACTGACATGAAACATACACAGAAAAACCCCAGCACAGTACTTGACCTTTCTCATCAGTTCACTCCTTCTTTTCCAAACCCCTCCTCATCTAGTACCTTCCTGGTACCTTGGAAACTAGCACTGGGCATTATGGCCTAGATTCCTTCTGATTGGTGGGCTGTATCCCTAGTCATTGCAAAAGTTTAAATATACTTGCATATAAGGTTTGGATATGTGTGTGTGTGTGTGTGTGTGTGTGTGTGTGTGTGTGCGCGCGCGCGTGCGCACACTTCAGTGTATGGATTTGACATTAAACAAAACCTCCCTGCCTGTGGATGAGTTCAGATTGCTGGCTGCTAGAATTAGTATCTATCAAAAACCAAAGGTTTGTGTTTAATTGCAGCAAACATCTGGGTGACAGTGCTATTTATAGTTCTTGCTGCAGTACCATCCCTGGCAGCGGTGGCTTCAGTCTTCAAACACTGTGCCCAGGATGCTGGAAACATTCTCTTCCTATAAAGCAGGATAGCGCATGCAGACTCAGGCAGAGTGAGAGTATCTGGATCCGGGGCTAGGGAAGGGGCTTAGCAGGGGGTGAGTCAGGGTTTTGCGGATTATGTTTATGCTGGCAGAACATGCAGGACACATGTGGGCAGAAGCAATTTGCACACATGCAAAACAGGAGCCCTGTGCCATCGCTTCTCTTTCACCTCCCATTCTTGGGCACCGTTGCTGTCCTTCTCCTCCAGATTACCTCCTCTATCCTCTTTTCTCAGCTGCTTTTTTACAGCAATGGTATTCAAACTTAAGTTTGCAAATGACCACCTGGGAACCTTGCTAAAATGCAGAGAAATGGGCCCCTCAATTTTCTAACTCAGTGGCTCTGGGGTGGGGCCTGGGGAACGGCATTTTCACCAAACATCTCAGATAGAGATGTTTTGAACAGGAAGATGCTGTAAGCAGAATGCGTGTCAGCATCTCAAGGTCTCATAGACAAATCTGAGAACTAACATATATGATTTTTAGTTTCAAAACACGAGAGCAAATCTGCAAAATTGAAACAGTGATACATATTTATGTAACTTTCTACCAACTTGTCAAATGAAGCTCAATTTCTGCAGTTTTATGGGAATTATTTTTTATGTTAGATCTGGACAAGTTTAATACATTTGAAGTGCTGTATGCTAGGCCTGCAAAAGCCCTAAACCCTTGGACCCTTCTCTGAGAAATAAAGCCCTAGACGATTTCTTCTTCCTAGAATTTTCAGTCTGGAAGGACGCTTAGAAATGTTCTTCCATGTCCAGGTTTTACCATCAGGGGAGCCAAGGCCTACGGGGAGAATGACTCTCCCAAGTTCACATAGCAAGTTCCTGAAGAGGCCAGACTCGGTGTGGCATCTCCCGCTCCAGCGCATGTGCACAAGGGTGTGAGGACTTGTTACATCCCCCCAGAGATCTCTTCCCCATCTCTCTTTCACTTTGCCTTTCCTCCCCTTTCATGCCTGTGTCCTCAGGCCAGTCAGAAACCCTTCTCCAGCCCGGAGGGGAAAGCAAAAAGGTAGCAAAGGTCTCAGGCTTGAAACCACTAACCAGCAGGCATTACACATGACAAGGCCAGTCTCCAGCCTGATCCCCTGCAGACGAAGAAGGGCCCAGTCACCACTTGAAGCTCACACATGAAGACCTGGCAGTCTTCTCACCCAGTGAGCACCTACTGTGTGCTGTGCATTGCGCACAGTTGGGGCAGCACTGAATAAGGCTGAGGAAGCCCCTTCCCTCAGGGAATTGCCATTTATTCATTCAGCCTTTCATTCAACATGTAACTGTTGAGCACCCTACTACATGTCCAGCATTCTGAACAAGACAAATACAGAGCTTAGATTCTAGTCAGAGACAGGCAATAATCCAGATGACAGTTAAGACCTTTCAGATAGTTCCAAGGGCCAGGAAGAGAAGAAAAGATAATGAGAGGGGGTGTGGCAGGGTGCAGGGCGTGCCCCAGGGCAGGGTGGCCCTTACTCCAGGGTTGAATGGCCTCTCTCCCTGCACACAGACAGCCTCAGCCTCTGCCCACCAACCTAAAATGCCCAGAGGCCTAAAGAAGATGGCCTCTGGGTTAGACACCTGCTACCTGAGTGCCAGTGTCCTTGCAGTGAGATGACCATGTTAATACCATAGCTGACATTTATTGACTACTGATTCTATGCTAGAAATTACTTCAGGTGCCTTAGGTACGTCCTCTCCCTTGTCCCAGCATTGCAGTGAGGTTGGTGTTACTCTTAGTACCATGCCAGTTTACAGATGAGGAAACTGAGGCACAGGAAGATAAGGGACTTGCTCACAGTCACATGGCTGAGGGGTCTGGAGCCAGGACACACACCCAGGAGGCTTGCCTCTGGAACCCCATGCTTATCCACTGTGCCTTAAGGCCCCTGGAATTGCTGCCTTCCCCTCCAGTTGTAAGGGGGTCATTGTGATTGGGGGGAGCATGGGCTGTGGGGTCAGGCCCATTCCTTGCTATCTGGTGCCTTTACCTATTTGAGCCCCCAATTCCTGACTGTAAAATGGAAATAAGAATATCTACCTCATAATGTGGTTAAAAGGTCCAAAGGAAATGGTATTGTTTTAAGGTATTTGGCACTTGGGAAATATTTTTAAACATTTAAAAATAAATTCTTGCTAGTTGAATGAATGAATAGTAAATTCCAGGTGCCCAGAAAAGTGAGGAGCATAGGCTATTCATTTCCTACTCACTCTTGGAGATTAGGATCATATTAAGTTGCCTGCTGTGACCAGTTCTGGCCAATGAATAGTGAGCATAAGTGAGTGACAAGCCATTGCTGGCCTTCATACTGAAGTGCTAGCATGAGGCCCTCCGGGGTTTCTCTCTCTTCTGCCCTGGGGCCCCCAGTAGGGGCTGCCAGCAGCCCAGTCTGGATGGAGCCAGCACTGAGTGCAACCTCTAGGTGGCCCACAATGGGCACGTAGGCTGAATGAGCAATTAATTTTGCTGTTTTAAGCCACTGAAATTTGGGGGTACATATTAGTGCAGCATAACATCACCACTCCTGACTGACACAACCAGAGTTGAACCGTCACCCTGGATTGATTGGCAGGGTCTGTTCGGAGCCCTGAGTGGCCAATTAGAGGTTCCATCTGGGTGCATGCATGAGGAAAGGACTCCACTAGATTGGTGATGTCTGCCATGCTCACAGGTGAGACACACATGCCCCCTCCCTGCAGTAACTCTTGGAGGAGTTTACCAACTGAGTTTTGTCTCCAGTCTCTCCTGAGGGCTGCCCCCAGACTGATCACCCTGCAGACTTCACTTGTCAGCTGCCCGGCCTTTGGTGGTCTCCACCCGTTCCCTCCCAGCACTCACTCCTCTGCGTGGCTTTAAGGTCCTTAAATTTCTGTCCCTGAGAGGATTTGAACAGACACTTCTCCAACGAAGAAATTCAGATGGCCAACAGGCACATGAAAAGATGCTCCACATCGCTAGTCATCAGAGAAATGCAAATTAAAACCACAATGAGATATCACCTCATACCAGTTAGGATAGCCACCATCCAAAAAACAAACAACAACAAATGTTGGCCCAGATGTGGAGAAAGGGGAGCCCTCCTACACTGCTGGTGGGAATGTAAATTAGTTCAACCATTGTGGAAAGCAGTATGGAGGTTCCTCAAAAAACTAAAAATAGAAATACCATTTGACCCAGAAATTCCACTCCTAGGAATTTACCCTAAGAATGCAGGATTCCAGATTCAAAAAGACATATGCACCCCTATGTTTATCTCAGCACTGTTTACAAAAGCCAAGAAATGGAAGCAACCTAAGTGTCCATCAGTAGATGAACGGATAAAGAAGATGTGGTACATATACACAATGGAATACTATTCAGCCATAAGAAGAAAACAAATCCTACCATTTGCAACAACATGGATGGAGCTGGAGGGTATTATGCTCTGTGAAATAAGCCAGGCAGAGAAAAACAAGTACTAAATGATTTCACTCACCTGTAGAGTATAATAACAAAGCAAAAATGAAGGAACAAAACAGCAGCAGAACCCAAGAATGTACTAACCATTACCAAAGGGAAAGGGACTGGGGAGGGTGGGTGGGAAGGGAGGAAGAAGGGGAAAAAGGGGCATTACAATTAGCAGACATAATGTGGGGGCCGGGGGCACGGGGAAGGAGGTACAACACAGAGAAGACAAGTAGTGATTCTATAGCATCTTAGCACGCTGATGGACAGTGACTGTAATGGGGTGTGTGGTGGGGACTTGATGGGGGGAGTCTAGTAACTGTAATGTTGCTCATGTAATTGTAGATTAATGATACAAAAAAAAAAATTTCTGGCCCTTGCACACCCTCCCAGGACTCTCAGATGTTTTCCTTCTGTCCCAGCCTCATGGAGCTCCCTCCTGGCCCCTGAGAGGGCACCCCCTTCCCCACTCCAGGCCCGGGTCGTGGGCCTTGGCCTCTGGATGCTGCTTCCCACCCCGCCTGCACCCCGACCCTGCACCCATCCTTCACATGGGGCTCTCAGAGTGCTTCCCTTTGCAGCACAGAAACCCGCGCTCCTGAACCCAGACCGTGCAGGGCGCATGTTCAGTTAGTCTTCAGTTGTCCTGTTCTGTTGTCTTTCACTTCATTTCTCCATGGCTATCTAACATTCCTCATGTTGAAGTCTTGACTCCCTAACTAGTTTCTATAGTCAGGGAATGGCCTCCATGTTGCAGATGGTTGGTGATAACAGGCACTCGAGAAGTACGTTTTTAAAGAATTGGCTGGGTTGGAGGTGCAGGGCTCCGGACAGGAAGGGAAAGCCAAGCCTAGTCACCTGAGGGTCTCTGCTGCACTTTCACTGTCCTGCTCATCAGTGCCCCACCTCCCAGCCACACTTCCCTGCCATGGCTGGCACAGTCCAAGTGTTCATGCACCCCCATCCACCGCCCCCCCTACGAAACACTATCCTTCATATCAAAAGGTACTGAAGCTCTTGAAGCAGCCCACTCAAGCCACTGCTGTGTGAACCGTGGGTCAGAGGAGCACAGGATGTTCGGTTGGAATGAGCCAGACAGCAAATCTGCCATAGGAAGCCCGTGTTCCTGGGGAACTAATGTTGAAGCTGAGCAGGAAAGTGTAGGAATTAGACTGAAGAGGGGCAGAGGCGTGCTTAGTGGAGGCCCCAGGCTGCATAAAGCCCCCGGGGCTGCAGACTTGATCAGAGTGAGCAGATATGGACCAGGGAGGTAAACATTTTCAAAGACTGCCCCGAATCCCAGAGCCGTAATCCACCCAAGTACTGCTGCAGTTTGCACTCCTGCAGGATTCCTGTCTTCCCATTCCTCAGTGGACACACACATTTTATAGAGATGCCTTCTCAGTGGACACAGGACTTTTTAAATACAGTTTTTCATGTGAACATTCCCATTTGTTGTCCCCCTGCTAGTCCTCCTTTCCTGGCAGGCCTCACTGTCCCATCTGCCTGCTCCACTCCTCAGGCCTGCCTGGGTAAAAGAGACCTCTTTATATGCAGAAAACCCCTTTCAAAAGATGTGCATGCTCGGACAGCTGTCATAAGAGGAAAGCAGAGGGTCAGGGAACTCAGGAAGTGTCCACCTTCCCTGGGAGTCACAGTAATGCTCTCCAGATCATGGGACTGTGGTGTCACACCCCCAGCAGCTTAGCAAACACTGGAGTAACAGGTTTTGGAGCTTCTTCTAAGAACTTGTGGGGAGGCTGGCACGTGCTTCCATTGTTAGGAGCAGCATAAATTGGGCTTTTGGAAAAATGATTTGTCAGGAGCTATCCACAACGTCCCACTGACCTTGTATCCCTATCTGGAGAATGGGTTTCCAAGACACGTTGCAGAAAAAGAGAAGGTGGTGGTGTGAAGGAAGGGGATTTTTGAAGCCGGGCACATTTAGGGGCAAAATTTGAAACAAACAGTGTCCAGGGCTGCGTGATACTCGTGCACCACCACATCTTTCCCAGACACCTGCCAGATCATGAGGGGGAAGAGGTAGCCACCTTAAGGAGGGCAGTGATGACCAGTGGTAGGACAGTCACACAGAGCCCAGTGTCCTTCCTGGGAGTACGGAGAGTTACAGATTTCGGCTCTTGGTTGGAAACATGAAGGTTTTGCCTACTTGGAGTCATAGAAGCATGACAGGCTCCTCTCTTCTATCTTCTCATCCCTTATTCTTTTGGTAACCTGCCTTACAGATGTAAAAAAAAAAAAAGATGGTTCACTACTACAGAATAAAAGAAAAAGAAATATGTATGTGGATTTGTAGGGCCCCATCAGCCCCCAGGAATGCATCACAAAAGGGCGGCTGAAATACGTGCTGCTCTCTTCAGCACACACAGGAGATCACAGATGCTCCAAGGTGAGGGATGCGTGGGCGCAGCGTACCTCCCCACCAGCTCTGGGGTCCCGTGTGTCACACCCAGTGAGCAGAGCGGCTGAGCCCCAAGTATGAGCATGAGCTCCATGGAGGACATGCTCCCTTTCTCCCGTGTGCATCAAACCAGGGTTATCATTGTGCTTTTGTCCTCTCTGTGCCATGTCTCATTTAAACCTCCTCATAATGATGCCAGGTCGGTAATGTAAACATCCCCATTCTACAGAAGTCCGTAGTTGCCATCCAGGAAGCCTCTGCTGCATTCCAAACCCAGGCTCTTTGCACGCATCTCTGTGGACGCTCACTTACCAGCCCCATAGAGCAGCTCTTCAGATCTGCTTTCCGCAGTGGGGAAACTGAGGCTCTGTTACCTGCCAAAAGACCCACAGCCAGGAGCAATCATGGAAACAGTTACATCTGGGTTTTCTGACTGGTTGTATTTTCTCTTTCAAATTTTATTATGAAAACTATGCCGTCCAAAGGACATTTCATTGGGCTCTGCAAGACTTCCCTCTTTTTTCCATTTCTGTTCTTCCCCATTCCTCATAGCCGCCCACTCCAGTGCGCTTGCTGCACGCCCCATGTGTGTACCTCCGCGTTGTTCTTATTGGGTATCTGTTTTGATTCATATAAATGGGGTTCTGGAACAGATCTCCTCCTGGTTTTTCTTTCTACTCGATACTCTCTTTTGATCCAGTCTTGTTGCTGTGTACACCTGGCTCATACGAGGGGCAGCGTCTGTCCTTGCCTTGCTGTAAGTCGGCATGTTTACTTCTCTGGTCCCCCACTGATGGACACTAGCGCAGCCACCAAGTTCTGTGATGAGCACCTTGCACCTGCGACCATGTGGACTGTGGGGGGAACCCCTGGTCCCGACCTAGGGCTGGGCTGGTGGAGTCATTGCACACACTCAGATTTAATTTCACAAGTACTGCCAGAAGGTTTTCCACAATGTACCAGGCTGGACTTCCACTGGCTGTGCTCAGAGGCTTCTGTGGCCCCACGTCCTCCCAGCACCTGGGATATCAGATGTATCAGAGAGGATGTATTTGATAGCCCAAGCACATCAAGGCACTGGATTAGCAGCTCTCTCATGCTCTCTGCTTCAGACAGCACCTTATCATAACAGCAGTTCAAGCATTAGGAATGTCTGGCAGGGAAAAGGGGGGTCCTTCTTACTGGACTATCTTCAATTAGGGAAGAAAATTTCCTAAGAAATCCTCAGTAAACTTCCCCTTATGTCTCATTGGCCAGATGGGGCCAGGTATCCTTTCTAAGCCAGCCCCTACAGAGATAACAGGATTGCCATGGCCACCATGTACCTCTTCTGAGCACCCTGCTGCCTGCCCTATATCCAAACAGAACTGGGAGTGTCTGAATAAGGATGCAGAGAGCAGTGGCTGATGGATTCCTCAGCCATCACTAGAGTCTCTGTATCTGTCATTTTGCCAATCCTTTGAGCACACCCTTCCTCTTCTCTACAAGGGATCATCCCCCCAGATCTGTGTGATTAACCATTTGCAGAGCATTTATGAAGTGATGAGTCAGCGAGCACATGGCCATTGCCTTGAGGATTAGATCTGTCCACCTCACTTCGGAATCTGTATTCTTCTTGCCAGGCAGACGTCAGACCTGTTCCCGTCCCAGCTACCCCAACTTAGGTTTGCAAGCAGGCTCCCCGCGGGAGAGGTCTGTATGGAGATTCAAGGGCAGATGCCAAAGCTCCTGCCTGTGCTGTGATCACAAGGGCAGCTGACCGCCAGCTGAGGGCAGGTGGGGAAGGCCCCCGTCAGGCAGTAGTACCGCCGCACGCAGCAGCTGCCCCTCATCAGTCTCGTGCATACCAGACTAACCCTTGTTACTCTGCCTAACCAAGGAAATTAATTTCTAAGCGATACCCAAGAGTTACAATTTATTGAGCACTTACTCTGTGCCACGTAGCCTGGTAAGCATTTTATTTCCATGATCTCCGTCCTGACAGTCCTGTAGAGCATTTCTGTGTTATGATTAAAGCACAGGATGGAGTAAAACCACCTGCAGAATCCCTAGTGTGACATTTATTAGCTGTGTGCCCTTGGGCAAGTTATTTCACCTCTCTGGGCCTCTGCGTTCTCATTTGTACATGGAGAGTAATAATAGCATGTTAGGAGTCCTGGAGAAGTAATAAATATAAAGTGCTTAGTTCACATTTGGTAAAAATGAGCTGTTCCTCTTGTTGCCATTTCTAAAAATGAAGAAACCAGGCTCAGAGGGATCAATTTATCAAACATCAGACAGCTGAGTAGCAGGCACACAACTGAACCCAATAGTTTGTCACTTAAAAGCTGGCCTGTTTGCAACCAGCTAATACACCATATATGATACGAGGCCCGAGGGAACACCACCATTACTCTCCTTATCAGCTGAAAACCCAGTGGTACTTTCTGTAAAGAAATAGTGTCCAGCCACCCACCATAAGGACACAGCGCTCCCCGCCCCTGGGAGGTGTGGCCATTTCTGGGAGGTGTCTGGGGAGACTGGGATGCTGGGACGCAGAAGAAAGGGTGTGCCCTGACCAAAGGTGGCAGTATGTGATCCCTGATTCCACCACCGACACTCGCTGGGCCTCAGCCCCCTCACCTCTCCAAGCGGATTTCTGCTAGGTTTCCTCCCAGTGAGGATTTAGGAAGTACTGAGTAGAGTCAGGGCTGCTTGTTCTGGAATTAGGGTTTTACGTGGTACCTTACATTTTGTTTCTTATCTCAATGCCCATGTACACACACACAAACACAGTGTAACTGCTGTGTACCCCAGCTCCATGTTAGTCATGGAAGGTGCTGGAAACCAGGGCTTCAGAATCTTCTGGAAGAAATTCTGTAAATGACTGGAGTCAGGAGCCATTGGGATTTGTAGAGAGTGGGATATTTATAGTGTCTGTTGGTTTGGGGGCAAATAAACAAGGTAGCTCTCTGCCACATAACACATTCCTCACCAAATTTCTCTAATAGACGTTTTCGGACACAGGCGTGTTGGGTGTATGAGATCAGGTGTTTAGACTGAATGGAGGATCTCAGGCTAAGTGGTGTGGCTGTAAGCAGAAAAAGATGGTTTCATGGCCTGAATTTCCTGGGAAGACTTTTAAACCTTTTATATTGTTTCTTATCTCAATGCCCATGTACACACACACACACACACACACACACACACACACACACTGTAAAGTGCTGTGTGTCCAGCTCCATGTTAGTCATGAAAGGTTCTGGAAACCAGGGCTTCAGAATCTTCTGGAAGAAATTATAACTCTGCTAAATGACCGGAGTATAACAAGCAACTGAACTGTCTTTTATTTTTATTTTTTAAATGTAAATGTCCCTCCGTCCCTTTTCTTTCCTTCCTTCTCTCCTTGCCACTATCTTTCCTCCTCCCCTCTGCCCTTCCTTGCTTCCAAAGGAATACATTCACACTGTTAAATTCAAGAGGCCCCCAAAGACACACAGTGGAAGTGAAGTATCT
Organism: Manis pentadactyla; assembly: GCF_030020395.1. NCBI lineage: Eukaryota > Metazoa > Chordata > Mammalia > Pholidota > Manidae > Manis > Manis pentadactyla. Next base: position 13,490,215 of record NC_080021.1, on the reverse strand, counting down.
CCCTCCCTTTCTGGTTCCCCAGCCAGCGGGCTTCCTCCCGGGAGGCAGTCAGTTTCACAAGTGTGTCATCCGTTGGCCTGGAGGTGGTCTGTACATACACGAGAAAATCTGTGTCTGTGTGTGTCCCGTTTATATTGTATGGGGTTGTTGTGTTTTATAGCATATAAGCTCCGTGACTCAGGCCATAGTCAGGGGGAGAAGGTGGTCTGTTGGACCTTCCCATTTCTCCTGAGTTACTAGCCTCCATTCTCGTTTGCTTTTTACCAGGTACTGCCATTGTCCTTGCTGCACCCAGGGCCTATTCCCGGGCCCGTCTGGGATGACTTGGCTGTGGATCCCAGAGCTATCTAACCCTGCTGGTGGATAAGTCCATAGTTCCAGGAGGCTCTGGGCTCTGCTTTGATTTCCCCTTTTGCAGGCAGGAAGCAGGAAGGCTGGGTGGCCATTCACACTGCAGGTGGCCCTCTAGGAAACCCACTTCTCTCCCAAGGGCAGCTTTTAGAACACCTTCCCTTGACTTGGGTCCCTGGTGCAGGATCATCAGAGACATAGCCAAGGCCATTGATCCTCAGATTCCAGCCACACATAAATCTCCAGGAGCCCTTGTTAAATGCAAGTTCTCATTCAATTCATCTGTGCAGGGCTGAGATTCTGCCCTAAGAATGAGTGCCCAGCCGATGTGGGCACCACACATCCACGCACTAACCCTGCATGGGAAGCACTTAGTCATCTTTCCCACCTGTGCTCAACACCGCATTCAGCACCAGACCTCATCTAGAGTCCTGGATCATACATCTTCTTTCTCCATCACCGGTTAGCAGTCTAACACACATTATCACAAGGCATCTTCCGACACTCCAGCAATCCAGTAGGGTGTGGGAATATAACCTTTTTTTTTTTAGGTGAGAAAAGCGCTATTCAGAGATGTTAAATAACTCAGCAGAGGTCACACAGATCATCAGTGACAAAGAGGCAAGCCCCTGTGGTGGACATCATTGACAGTCCCTGTTGTCCTCCAAGAGCCTGTGTCTGGAGCAAGATCGCTCTTCGCCCTCATGAACAGATTGGATGGCGAGAGTCGTGTTCTCTTCTCTTCCCCTCTTTATCTCTGAGATTTTAATCGTGGCTTCTTGTTTTCAGGAGACTGGGAAGAACTTGACAGAGGGCATAGGCCCAGCAGTCACACTGACCTCAAGAGAATCATCCTTGTGCCTGGTGACCAGCGGACATGTGACCAGGAGAAGGGGGCCAAGAACACAGCCACGTCAACCCGTACAGGGTGAATGCCCCCAACCACCTCCCCCATGACACATAATACATTTTCCCCGAGATGTCCCCCTGAGCTATCTTCATTTAATGTGACTTTGACAGGATAGCCGGTCTGGAAATTTTACTTTCAATTAAACTTCCCTGTTGAACTGCCTTGGTTTTGGAAGGATCCATTAGGATCGTTAATTATATAGCAGTTGCTACAAGGAGGTATTTGCACTCACTTTCAGCTCCTAGGTAATTCAAATCAAATGCTTTCTTTTCCTCCCTGGAGCCGCATGTGACCATCTTCCCCTCACACTGCAGGCTGCTCCTGAGTTATTTTGGGAAATCCAAATCAAAGCAGCAATTTTGGTGGAGGCCATTTCTAGCCTAGCAAAGCCATATGTACTGATACAAAGAGCCCAAGTCAGTGCCTTTAAAAAGCAACAAAACCAGCTTCCTCTGTGGGGCTTAAATTTTGGGGAACTGCAAACTATCCTTTTTACTATCATCTTCCCATGTGAACTCTACCTGAAGTCAAAGACAACTGGAATTCCTTTGAAATTACCAAAGATCTGTCCATTTGCAAACTGGTGCTGAAGATCATTTTCAAGATGGCAGGCCTTGGCAGAATTTTCTGGGGACTCATGTTTTGGCCTCTGGACCCCCCATGAAACATGAAAACCACTTTATTTTCCCACTCTCTGCTGCTTCTTTCTTTTACCAAGCATAGGTGACATACCTCTTTACCCTAATAAGCAGGCAAACCTCCCTGTGACCCGTTAGAACTTAAGCTCCCTGTGGGCTGGGGCTAAGTTTTTCATCTTGTTTTGTGCCTGGCACATGGCATGTGTTCAAATAGTTGAATGAATAAAATCCTATTTCTGTTTTTCTTTGTCAAAAAAAAAAAATCATTTATTATATAAATAATAAATAAATGCTTTCATATTGGGAAAAAAAAAAAACTTTCCAAATAAGGCTAAAGTTTTTTTTTTGATCATTACTTCCAATCCTTATTTCTTCATCATTTCTGCTCAAGTTACCACATTGGGGCACATCCTTGCAGACCTTTCTAATGCATTTATGTACACACCCCCCTGAATACTGTTTTTTTGTAGACCCTTGATAAACAGATGATTCTGCCACTTGCGTATTCCCACTCAGCAGTGTATCAAAGAGTGCTGCACGGGTCAGCTGCCTTATTCTTTGTGACTGCTACAGTTTTATTACGTGGTGTGGATATCATACTTTTCATTTTCTTTCAGTTCAGGATTTCTGCTTTTGTACATGTTGGCAAACTAACATGTCCACCGTTGTCTTTTGGTGGCCACAACACATTTCATGGAAATCAACCAACTGCCTTGGAGATTAGGCCACACTCAGTAGACGGAAGCATGTGAGATGCTAAGGGTTGCCAGAGAGACCTGAATTCTCTTGTCTGCAGAAGCCGTGAAAGTGCACACCCTCTGCTAGAAATTGTACAGGGCTTGCAAGTGAGTGACGTTAGGTCTGGTGTTGGCTCTGCCCATAGCCAGCGGGCTGTCCTTGGGCAGGTCATTTCCTCTTTGTGGACCTTATTTTCCTCATCTGCACAATGGGCATAGAGAGCCTCTTTCAACCGTTAGACTCTGAATAATAGGCCTTACTTACACAGTGCCACCAGGATTGATAACCAGAATGTAGTAGCTTACTCTCCACTACATGTTAGGATGGAAAATGGGCAATTTTTAAATAGATTTTAATTTTAATTAATTAAATATATCTTATCACATTGAGTTAATCAATTATATTTTGTTATGTTTTAATTAACATAGATTTTTAAATTTTTAAATAGGCATTCAGTCCAGAGCTCTTAGCCGAGTTGATGTCACAAAGACGTTATGTTGGCCAGGAATGTCCTGCCTTTGCATCTTGCTCTTCTTTCTTATTCTTATTCAATTAAAACGTAATTTTTTTCTTTTGCTTGATGTGGTTTTTTCATTCCAAGCAAGGCAGTTTGATGTTGGGGAAAGAGATTATGGACCCCAGGTTCGTTTCCAGGTTTGTCCGGTTCCAGCTGTGTGTTCTCAGACAAGTCCCTAACCTTCTCTGGGTTTCCATCTACTAATATTAGGATTCCATATTAACCCAGTATCCACTAAAAAAAAAATAAAGTTAAAAACCACACTCACTCGTGAGTGTTTCATCTGGCATTTCTGAGCCCTGTCACCTGCAGATAGATCATCTCGTGAATTGATGAGGCATCCTAAGAGACCACCAAAACCCCTGAAATTGTCATGTTTCACATGAGAATGGTGCAGCTGCCCTGGCCCCTGGTGACACACACCAAGCCCTTCGGAGGGTTCCGAGGGAGGCCCAGAGGAGGTTCTGCGCTGCCATGATTCATCGGTAGAGTCCCCCCAAGCCCTGAGCTGTGTTGATCGTGTATTCCCCTGCATTGAGATGCAGGACCACAAGTGTCACCGCCTGATTCACATGCCTGCGGGTGTCCCTGGGGGTCCCAGTCAAGGCTTTCCCACGTGGGGTGAGAGTTCTGGCCCTCTGTCTTGGCATTGCACGTTGGTCTGAGGACAGTCTGGTTCTGCAGGTGAAAGGTCAGGGTGAATGGGTGTGAAAGCGTGGGAGCCATAGCCTCACAGGGTCCCTGGGTGTTGGCTTTCCTGTTCACAACACTGATTTGTGCCCTTTCCGTGAGCTTCTGTTTCTGAACACCCTGAGGGTGAGCATTTCAGGGTTGAGAAGGTCCGTACAGGAATGAGGCCAGTCTGTGGTGCTCTTCCAGCACCCGCTTCTGGGGCAGGTGCCTTCACCTCTCAGCCTCCACTTCCTGCCTGCTGGGACTTTAGGAGATGAAATGAGACTCTTCAGTAGGTGCTCAGCCCAAGTTCCCCTTCCCCTTCCCCTTTCTTAGACGGAAAAACAGAACGTTGTAGCCTCTGGATCTGTTACTGAGCTTCCAAAAGCCTACTGTAAATATTTTTCACATTAACCAAACGACAGCACGATGAATGAAGAGAGTATCGTTAGCATGGTCCATACCTTAAATGAGTATAAAAGTAATGACGGGGCCCTTTGCGTTTGCCAATCCTCACTTGCTGCAGATTTTTTTAACAGCTATCTCCCCATCCTGTTTCAATCAAACGCTTGCCAATCTGGTTTGCATTGTTGCAGATAAATGCAGAGCAAGTGGCTTATCCCTCCCTGTATCTGATCCTCCTCTGAGTGATCAATACCGTTTTAATTCACAACTTGGAAACTTTTAAGAAATGAGTCAGCCTGACCTATGATTCACAGATACTTGATCTGAAATGCTTGATGTGGTGGTGGGGTGGGAGGTAGAGTCAGAAATAAATTCCCTGACCCTAAAAGCCAGCTTAAGTGAAGTAGCAGGGGCTGGGGTGGGGTGGGGGTGCGGGGAGGGCATGTGTCTAATTACCAGTTACCATCTTGGGGGGGGGCATGGTTCCTGCTCTCCAGGGGCTGCACTATGTTGGGGATACTTAGGGTGGCCAAGCAACCAGGGTTGCTAAAAGAGTTGCAGCTTTGCCTGTTCACCAGCCATTGCACTGTCAGGAGTGTCACAGTGTGGAAATACAGGGTTCTGGGCAGACCAGCCTGGGAGTTCTAAAATAAAGGTCAGAGGTTTCCTTTTATTTGTTGTGCATCCCCAGTGCCTGGCCTCCAGCAAACAGTAAATAAGGCTTGCTGGCTGGGTGGTGAGTGATAGATTCTTAACCTCTTTTCTTGGTCTGTGAATTTCTATTTCCTGTATATCCGTATGCTGGTGCTGTGTTCTCATAGTATCTTTTGACTAATCCAGATCTTCAGATGGCAACTGCTTTGGCTGCATGTAGGCAACTGTGCCCTGTAGCTTTCTGAGTTTCATTGAGTTTCCCACATGAGTGACTACTTATCAAAGTGCCAAGAACACTGGTTTCCTTGTGTAAGCTCCTAAGAAAGGGTGGTGGAGGTGGGAGGTGTGCTATTGTTATTAGCTGTCTGGCTTTGCTACCAGTTCTGGTCGTTTCTCCCCCCCGGGCAGAGGATTCCTAGACCTGAAAAAAAGAAAAGAAGAAAAAAGACATATCAAAAATATTCTAAGAAATTGGCAAAAAAGTAAAAAAGCCGCCCATAGTCTCATGATCCTCGCTAGCATACGAGCAGTCATTATCTGTGCACTGTAAACCGTGGGCAGTTTTGTGCAGTTTTTTACACAGTTGTTATCTTAAGAAGCTTTCCATTTTTCCTGCTCGCATTTTTTGGCAATCATTGTCCATGTTATTTCAGATCTCTTTAACAACCATTTTTCATTTGTTTTTATCCATGTGGTTGTTACTTAATTTTTTCCAGGTTACTTACTTTTTTCCCTTTCGTAAATGAAGTTTTCTCCTATTATGTCCTGTATCTCAGAAGAATCCCAGAAGTGAAATCATTGGATCAGAAGATAGGAATGTTGTTAAATTACATCTATAGCTATATTTAAATTAATAAAGTTTACTTTTTAGAGAAATTTTAGATTTACCAAACCTTGAGTAGAAAGTACAGAGAACCCTCATCCACCCGTCCCCCAGCCCCCATTCCCCATATGATTAGCATCTTGCATTAGTATAGTACACTTTTTACAATTTATACCAATATCAACACATTGTGATTAACTGAAGTCCTCAGTTTACATGTAGGAGTCACTTTGTGTGGTGTTTAGTTATGTGGGGTTTTGACAAAACCCCAAATATCATGGATCCACCACTACAGTATCACACAGAGCATTTTCACAGCCCTAAAAAAGTCCTGTGCTCCACGTATTCCTCCTTCCCACCCCCCAAGCCCTGGCAACCACTGATCTTTTCACTGTCTCTGTAAGTTTTGCTTTTTCCGGAATATCACATAATTACAATCACACAGCCTGATGGACGTCTTTCACCTGGCAATATACCTTTAAGGTTTTCCATGGTCTTTTCATGGCTTGATAGTTCATTTCTTCTCAGTGCTGAATAATTTCCATTTCTGGGATGGACTGAAGTTTATTTATCCATTCACATACTGAAGGACATTTCTGTTGCTTCCAAGTTTTGCCGATTGTGAAAAAGCGACTATAAACATTCATGTGCAAGCTTTTGAATGGATGTAAGTTTTCATCTCTTGGGTAGATGCTAAGGAGCATGATTGCTGAACCACAGGGTAAGACTATTTTCACTGTGTAAGAAACTGCCAAAGCTTTATATGTTTTCTGTTTATTCAGTGGTTTTAGTTATACTACTACTAATATTGTTGATCTTCAAAATAGCCCCTGGGTTGGAAGTTATTAGCTTCACCTTCTGGTTAATATCATCAAATTTTATTGCTGAAAGGAATGTTGGAAATCTCCAAACCTTTAAGATTCCTGAGAGCAACATCTGCCTTTGCCATCACTTCACCTCCACAGCCTCCAGGGCAGAGTATATATAATACGTGCCCAATGAATGTTCATTACACATTGACTAAAGGTAAAGGAAAAATCACCTCACTGTATAGATAAGAATATGAAGGTCCAAAAAGGAGAAGCGAGTTGCTTCTGGCTGAGCAGAACTTTACTGAGAGCAGAACCAAGACTAAAGGCTGACAATCGTGCTTTGTAGATCGGTGGACCTGTAATTTGAGGGATCAGGCCCTGAATCACTAGATTCAAGCAAGGCGAGCTTTAGGACTCTTCAATCCATATTTAGTGTTATGATAAACACCCTCTCCTCACTTTGAGGCCCACCTTCTAGTCAGTACCACTACCGTGTCACCCAGAGATGCCCAGCGTGGCGCCTTCATCTGGGTACAGATGCACTGTGGTTATAGGGTCTCATAGAAAAACAGCAACAATATTAATAGTGACAATAATAGTGGCCAAGAATTGCTGATTGCTTAGTATTGTCTTTACACATATTACTTCATTTCACCCTCCCAGCCACTTCTGGTTAGGTACCATTAGTAGCCACAATTTAGAGATCAGATTGAGGTTTAGGGAGATCTAGTAACTTACCCAAAGCTCTGCAAGGATTAGAGGTAAAGCCAAAAATGCATTCCTCCATTCGTGACTCCACAGTGTACTATGCCACAGTTCAGAGCATGAGACTTCAGAGTCAGAAGGACCTAGGTGAGTATTCTGGGGCTACCATTTTGCCAGCCACATATCTTGACCTTGTGACTTCTAGCTGCAATATGCCTATCTGTAAAATGGAGATAGTAATAACTACCCATGAAAAATGCTGTCATCTTTTCAATAGCCATTGCCTTCCCACTGCCTAGTACCTAGCTATTACCTAGTACCTTGATAGGTTCAGGTGGTAGGAAGGAGGCCCCAGATCTCAGGGAAGACAGGCCCCAATCCCAGCCTTACAAGATGAATCGAGATTGATTTAAACCAGGTATGGCAGTGGTAGGAATGTTATGTAGTTCTGTTAGGGGCATAATGCTAGGGAGGGGTTGGTTCTCTTTCCAAATAAAAAGATAAAGCCAATCATGGAAGAAGCCTGTTCTTATCCTTTCTTGATGTCTAGATGTTGGACATGATACCTGGAGGTGCAGCAGCCATCTTGCAAGCATGAGGTGACAAGACAACAGACTAAAATGGTGGCACAAAAAGGATAGGAAGAGCCTGGATCTTAGATAGCACTGTTGAGCTGTTCTACCAGCTAAGACAGAAGGCTACTGCTAGATTTCTTATTGCTGAAACAATTCCTACTTGTTTATGCCACTCTAAGTTGAATTGTCTTTTATTTGAAGCTGAAATCATTTCTAATAGAGATACAGATTTCTACCAAGAAACAGTCTTGGGCAGCTTACCCTGGTAGTGAAGAACCCAATTTCTCGAGCCAGCATTCCCAGGTACTACTCAGGGATCTGCCACTTACTGGCTGTTTGACTAGGACAAGTCACTTAGCTTCTCTGTGACTCAGTGTCCTCATCTGTAAAATGCTCAAAAAATGCTCAATAAATTGAGTATTGAATGAAGGATAATAGTACTTACTTCAAAGGATCATTATGAGCATTACATGACTAAATGTTTTATAAAAGGATTAGAACATCGCCTGACATATAGTGAGTGGTTATACACATGTTTGTCAAAAAAAACAGAAAAGTAGTCACTATTCTAGGCTTGGGTTTGCACCTCATGTGATCATTGGGCCACTTACGGTGTTTAAGCAGAACCATGGCCCTGTCACCACCAAGATTCATAGAGCATGAAACTCCCCTCAAAGTCTGTCTCGAAGCAGCCACGGTGGTGGTTTCTTTTTGACAGAAAGGCCCCTTAGAGAACGTGGACTCGTAAAGGGGGAGGGGCTGTGACTACCAAGTCGTGTCATGGAGGGAATGACCAAAATACCCAAACTTACCCATGCAAATGGGTGTGGGTCTCCCCTGACAGCCCTTTTAGAAGTGTCTAGACTTTTCTGAACTCCGTTTTAAAAGGGTCTTTCCAGCCAGGGCCTCATTCTTTTGAATCTTCTCACATCTTTCTCACCAGGGGTGGGGAGGGTGGGGGTGGCAAGGATGGGGTAATGCCTGGTCCCAGGCCATTTTATGCCATGAGGTATGAGACCCCTGGCCAGGTGTGTGTCGGTGCTGGTTTGACATGGGTCTCTCTCTCTCACTTCCTACTACCCATACTGCCACCCTCTGTAGTAATCAGATCTGAATTTGGGCTACAATTAAGCATTTTTTGGATACATACTTTGTTTGTGAAGTTAAAGGATCAACTGGTACATGTGTCCATGACTAAATCCTATGGAATCTTCCTTCAAAATGTATGTCCCACTTCTCACCCTCTCCACCCATGACAATCCAGACAAAGCCACCCCAAGCTTTTGCCTGGTTCACTGCAGGAGCCTGCCTCCTAACTGGTCTTTCTGTTTCTACCCTTTCCTTCCTTCTCCCTCAGCCACCAGGGAGATCCTTTAAAAATGTAAACCAAATCATGGGACTTACCTGCTCAAAACCCCCAGTAGAGTCCCATCTGTTAAAATAAAATCTGAAGTCCCTCTTGTGCCCTGTACGGCCCTCCCCAAGTGGGCTGTAGGTCCTGTCTCCTGCCACTTTCCTGCTTGCTCACCCTGCTGTCCCCACTGGCCACCTTGCAGTAGGCCAAACAGAGCCCAGCCGGCCGGAGGGCCTTAGCATGGAATGCTTCCCTTTTCTGGAATGCCCTTTCCCCTACATACCTGCCTGGCTCATCTCCTTACTTCATGCAAATCCCTGCTCAGAAGCCGACTCCCAGAGAGGCCCTCTCTGACCACCCCTTCTAACACGGCTTACCCCACCCCTCATTTTCTGTCATTGTCCACCGTTCTTATGACTTGGTGACTTGTTTAAAAACAGATTTGATGACTTTTTTGGATTCCCAGTCAGAATATAAACCCTATGAAGAAAGAGGCATTATTTTGTTCATTCAGGTAGTCACAGAACCCAGAACATTTTGCAATTGGTGCCCAGTAAATATTAAACCAGATAAAGCGTTTTTCTGGATAGAAATAAGGAATGTCTGGCAAAGTTCTAAGGCCAGTGTGCCTTGTGAGACTGCTAAGCTGGCCCTGATCCGTGTCCTGGAAAGCTCTAGATGAGCGATGGGAGCAATACCACATCAGTGTTTAATGTCCCAGAGTGAGTATTTTGAAAGTAAATGTGCGGGGATTGGGTGATTCCTCCTGCATGTGTTAAAAATCTTCGTCATGTTTAAATCTTTTTCTCCCTTCCTTTGCTCCAGGCACCAGAGGAGCAATCCAGCCCACACGGTGTCTTGGCATCGGTCAGACCAGGGCTCTTATCTGCGATGGTTTAAAACCATAACGGCCCCATCCTTTGACATTCTTCCCATTGAAAAATGGGATTTCTATCTTTTCCTTGAGTCTTGGTGATTGCTTCAAGCAGTAGCGTCACTAAAAAAGGTCATGTAGTTCCCTCCAGCTTTCCTCACGGGCTCATTCTGGGGACGACCAAGACTGCCTTGCTAAAGAAGCCATGTGTAGGTGCATCCGTCTGTGGTCTCAGCTGAGCTCCCAGCTGGAGCCCAGGGTTGTCTCATAGCCACACAAGCCACCATTTTGGATGTTTAGACCATTTACACTTTCCAATGACCACAGCCCAGCCGAGATCTGACTACAAGGGCATGGGAAACCCCAGTGAGAGCCACCAGTCAAGCCCCTCCCAAATTCCTGACCAAAAGCTCATGAGTAACATAGAACGATTGTTGTTTTATGACGCTAAGCTTTGTGGTAATTTGTTCTCAGCCCGAGTAAGCAGAACTCCACCCTGACCCCTCCTCCTACCTACCAGGCCGTCTCCAGCAAGTGTCCTTCGCCTCTCGGCCATCAGGTTTCTCATGGGTAAGTTAGGCACAGTATCTATGCTGTTGTTGTTAAGAGCCAAAGCAAGTTTTGTTTGAAACCTAGCATGGTTCTCAGTATATACTGTATTTCCTCAAATCTAAGATGCCATCAATTATACGACTCACAGATTAATTTATGTGCCGCAGAGAAAGAAACAAATGCCTCCAGTTAAACTACTGAATCACGCTGGTTGTAAGATGCATACCTATTTTGGAGATGTTGAAACTTGTAAAGGTATGTATCTTAGGATGTTTGATTTAAAGAGTGATTAACACCAACACCTAGTTAAGCCCAGGCATGGAACAAGGCCCCCAAATTTGAGTTTGTGAGGAATGAACAGGGAGCTTAAAGGAAACGTGTCTTTGTGTGAAAGTCTCTAATCTGCCGTCCTATTTTCCATAATAAAACACAAAGATCAACAGAGACAGCCTTGTGGTTCAGGCAGAAAGTTCCTTCCTCAAGCCTCTGTCAAATGGTTAGAATTCAAATGATACCTTATCACAGTTATTTAGAAGAAATGTATTTTGCAAGAGAGATGAAGTCAGATCCCTAAATTGGACGAGTTGCTTTTAGTGGAATTCCTCCCCGTCTCTCATAACAGTAACATAGACCAAGCCCCACTTCTCTTCGGTTTCTGAGTCTTTTCTTTTTCCGGACATGAACTAGTAGTTCCGTGAGAGACTTCAGGCCGGAAACTAAAGGGGTCTGGGCAATGAGCAGAGGGATGGCAGGGGGGACCCCGGCTACATCTAGGGCAGCAGAAAGACAAAGAAGCGTCAGAATACCAGCAGGGTGGGGCCAAGCCTCTGTGTGGAGTACCCTGTTTAGCCAGTACAGCCACCCAGACTGTTGGTATGTTGGCCCTCATTTGAAAGGTAAGTCCCCTTCAGGACCACAGAGGTTAAGTCCGTTGCTCAAAGTCGCCCACCTTTGCATTAGGTCAGCTTAGTCCATTAGACTCAGAGCTTCTGCTCTTCCCCACCGTGCTGTGCTGATGAGAATGTTTGCAAAGACGTGGGAGTGAGTTCATGTGAGTCTCCAGCCCAGCGCGCTGAGCACAGCTGCCCTCGCAGCCCGACCTGAACAGGGCGTTGCTTGCAATACCTCCTTGCGGTGGGAGTGTCCCACGCGTGAGGCTCTTCCTACCTCCTCCTCTTCTTGGTGAGAACCAACACATCCTTTAGGGCACAGCTCAAATGGGGCCCTTAGCCCTGTTCCTGCAGGGAGATTCCTGGCTGCCCTTGGCCCCAGTGCGCTGTCCCCAGGGGCTCGGCTGGTCCTCCTGGTGGTGGTGGTACTGGTTTCTGCTGTCACTCCAATAAAACCGATGTTTCCTGAAGCTCTGGAGTCAGACTGAGTTGGAACCCCACCTCTTGTGTCCTTGGCAAGCTTGTGTCCTTGGCCATTAATTTTCATATCTGCAAAATGGAAATAACTTTAAAGTATCTGTTTCCCAGCAGTGTCATGACAATTTAATGTGTTTACTTGGATCATAGGAAATGGGCTCTGTATAGTTTGAGATCACGGGAGATGCCCCTGCTCAGCATCTTCATACCTCATCTCACCGAGCCCTCCCCCGACCCTCTGAAGTGGGTTCTCATCATCCCCATTTTACAGACAGGGAAACTGAGATGAAGCCCTATGCCCGTGGCCCCATGGCAGGAATGTGACAAAACTGACCTCTAATCTTACTTTTTGAAACTGCCCTTTCTTGATGGGATCCCAGTGGAAACCTTCTATGGACTGAGTTCTGAGGAAATTTTGTCACGTACCAACCTCTTTGGGTGTGCTTTAATTACGGTCTTAATTTTCCCCTCATTCTCATCTGGGAGAGCTTTCTCCTGATCGGTAGGAAATGATGCTGCAACCAGCTTGTCCCAGGAAAGTGTTGCTCTTTACACGTTGCACATTCCTGCGGTACCAGGTTCTGCCTCCTGGCTTTTATAGGTAGTGCGTTATCAGTACTACATCGCCCATTTATATAATGAGCCAAAAACACGAATCAGATTGTTGACCTTGAAAAACTAAAGCAAACCCTTAAACCAAATTCAGATCCTGCTTCATCCCCCAATCCAAAGACTGTCAGGGCCACAGTTGCCATTTACCTCGAATGACCTGGCCTGTTGAGTTGGTTTCTGGTTGAATGTGTGGCTGTCTGGAAACCCTCCGGCTGTCTGGAAACCCTCTACAGTGGCAGGCGGAGGAAAGCAGGCATTTCTGATGCACTTCCTCCATTGTTTCCCTCAAGCGGTGTCAGTTAAACTCCCTAAACAAAATGAAGATGATTTGATTTGCCAAAGAACGTTCTGAGTGAATAGAGCAAGACCCATCACCAGATGGAGCCCCGGGCAGCCCCTCAAGTGGAGAGTGGGCTGGGACCCCATCTTGGCTGAGATCTTCCTGAGTATAGATCTGGTGAAAGCTGGGGGGCCCAGTGGGGGCACTGGGGCTGGCTCATTGGCCCAGCTCACTGTCCAGACAAGGCAGGCAGGGTGCACTCAGGGCTGCAGCCAGAACCTTGGCAGGCAGGCAGCCTTTCCGTTTAGCAGTAGCAGAGGGAGGCTGACTGTGGTAGAGAAAGACATTGGGGAAGAATTATTGAGGACCTACTCTGTGTCAAGCACTGAGAGAGTTTGTTCAAGTATTTGGGGAGTTTCTGCCTTTCTGCTCTTGCTAACTTCTAGTTTATTTCCATCATCCTCAGAGATGTGAGATTGCAATTCTTTGAAATGTATTGAGACTTATTTTTTGGCCCTGCATACATCTGTCTTGGGGAATGCTATACATGCACTTGGAAAGAACATGTGCTCTCAGGTTTGGGGTGCAGTGGTCCTAGCCAGGTGACAGGCCCCTACTCCTCCCGGTATAGAGCAGAGCAGTATCGCTGCAGCCCACCCAGGAGGGGAAAGGAGCTGTATGTGTGGGGGAGAGAGGGCAAGGCCAGGCTCTGACCCCAGCAGGCAGATGCTGTGCCAGCTTGTTCTGAACAGACCCCCTGAGGCCAAGAGAAAATGTGTGGGGATTTTCCAGAGGAGGGAAATGGACCCATGGAAATGGGGCAAGAAGCTGTGGGCTGGAAAAGTCTTTCTCCGCACCTGCTCCCTCTTTTCTCCTCAGGCATTTAGCAAATAATTATCCGAGACTTGCTCTTCCTAGTTGCTGTTCTAGATGCGCGGATGTAAGAATTCAGCATTGCCCCTGCCCTCCCAGACTGCAGAGAATGACACAGGTAATTATGCTGCAGAGTAAGGGCCATAATTGGGAAAGTATGTGCATATCAGAACAGTCATCCTTTATTTGTTTCTCCCGCTTGGTCAGTGGCACAGATTTACAGGTAAAACAGAAGGTTTCCACAGGGAAGCTGAAAGGTGGAGACAACACAGTCCCATCTGTGAGCCTCTCAGAAGCCTGTAGGAAAGAATTTCATGAAGGGCAAGGAAATGTGAGTTCCTGGGGCCCAGAGCCAGGACCAGAGAGCCTTGGAACGTTTTTTTTTTTTGGTGCCATGGACCCTTTTGACAAACTGGGGAAGCTCTGGATGCCTTTTTAGAATAGTGCTTTAAAAATGCATATAATAAAACACTGAGGATCGCAAAGGAAACCGATTATGTGGAAATGCATTCTCTGTATGGACCTCCTTCCCCCTCCCTGGGAGAGGAGGCCTGGAGGCTTATATGGATTTATAGAATAGTTTGCAGACAAGGAACAAAAGTCTTTTTCTGAAGTTGGTGACTCTCTGTTTATGGAATTGGTCACCTCCACGGAGGGCCTGACTGAGCGTCCCACTTTCCAGTAGGTTCAGGCAACTCCATGCAAGACTGGCTTCACCTGCCTTTGTCTCTTTTTTCACTGGACTGTGTGCCCAGGCTTCTGCAGAATAACCGCATTGACGCAGCTGAATTTTCTACCTGCTCAATGTCCCTTGTGTTCCCTGGGTGAAAGGAGTGTACTGACCTAGCAAGGAAGGAGGGTGGCGGAGAAAGGCGAAGGCTGGCTTTGATGGGGAGGGAGAAGCCATGCGGCTGGGCGATCTTCGGGAGCCTTTGGGATCACTTGTTAGGTTTGGCAGCTCTAGTCTGGAGCATTTCGCCCAGAAGGATGAGGGACTCCATGGGAGCTGAAGAGAAGCTGGGGTTCAGACAGGGTCCGCGCCATACTCTAGGAGGTGGCAGAGCCTGTGGCACCTGGGAGACCAAACACCAATTATGAAGGAGCTGCTGGCAGCCACTCTGCTCCTGTCTTCCATCCTCATAACTTACCACCAGGGACCCATATTCTACCTGTGAGACAATAGGCCCTGAGCGTAGTTAATCCAAGATCTCCAGCTCCACTTAGAAGGGATGGAGCCAAGATCTGATGCCACATGACGCTGGGCTCTGAGCGCAGTCTCTTCCATGGCCACATGCCCAGCTGCCTGCCCACAGTGTGGAGGCCATGGTGTAGCCCCTGGAATGGGCTGCCTGGGTTCAAATCTCACTCCACCGTCGAACAGCACAATGATCTGAGATGAAGTTCCTGACCTTGAGCTGCCTCATCTATAAAATGGGATGATTTTGTTACCTCTGGCTGATTTAAGAGACAGTGCATTTAGAGCCTCAGCACACGTGTCTGCCATGTAAGTGCTCCGTGAATGTCGGTTGCTGGTAAGATCAGCCCAGCAGGAGGAGGAACGTCATGGAGCCCCTCGTATGCAAGCCTCCCGGACTCTTCTGACCTGCTCCCCTGGCAGGCATTCATGAGTTTGTTCTTCTGGTGAGAAGGTTGCCCTGGTGTCCCCGAGTGATCTGGCAGGGCTGAGACTGTGAGACAAGCCTGCACACCCTGCCAAGTTCAGCATTCACCTTGGCAGCCTGCTGAGCCTGTGCCACGGTGAGAGAACCATGACCCTTCAGCCTGTTTTCTGGCTTGGAAAGCCTGACCTTTATTCAGAATAATCCTCCAGTCTCCCGTGTCAATATACACCGGCGCCCCCACTCCCTCCCCAAGCGTGTCCTTCATTTTCTTACCTGGGGAGAGAGGGTCTCCCAGACAGTTGCTTATCCTTCATCTCTCTGTCCAGCTAGCTCTCCAGCGGGGTTTCTCAGACAGTAGCAGGTGCGCAGTAGGGACATGGAGGTGTTTGGGAACAAGGGCTCTGGCCTAAAACAGCTTGGGTTTGATCCAGGCCAGCTACTCAGTGCGGAACAGAACAGTTGCTCTGTGCTTCAGGTTCCCTGTTGGCATGACGTGCAATATCACATATCTGTACACTTACATGTACGTATAGTGCGTGAGAACTTTTCATCAGGTTGTGAGGATTTGGTGGTTAAACAGGTTAAGTCACGGAAACACACCACAAGTGCTCAGTGTTAATCATTATTAATTATTACTAATCAATGCTATTGGGAGTAGCCGTCAGAGGAAAAGTCAGGGTGCATCCTCAATCGAGGCTTTGGGCCTCTGGGCCTCAGGCTCTGCATTGTGAAGCAGGACTGTGAGGATGAGAATGCAAGAGGGGCTTGAGAAGACAGGGGTCCCAGAGGCTCTGCCTGCTCAGCCCAAGCCTGAGCTTTAAGTCTGGAGTGTACCCGCCCCCCTCCATCTTACCTGTTGAGGCTGGAGGGAGGACTTGGGGGACCCTCCCAGCACCAGGGGGCTGCAGACTCACAGGCTGAGACAAGCAGCTGGTAATAACCCCTCCATTACATTGAATTTTATTTTTCTCCTTCCTTTTGAAATCCCTTTCCAACATGTTCAGAAAGCACAGCCTTGTGTTCCTAACCTAAGGCACCTGCTTCTGTGTAACTGTCACAGCAGAATGGCTCCCAGGAGGCCCCATCTTCCTGGGCCTCAGCCCCTGGCCCCAGCAGGTGTCTCTGGCCTTCCTGGGGCCAGCCGAGCCCACCTCCCCACTGTGTGCAGCACCTGTCCACTCACAGCCTTCCGGGACCCTCACAGCCCCCCTCACCTTCACACAGCTCTCCCTCACCCTCACAGCCTTCCAGGACCCTCACAGACCCCTCCACCTCACAGCCCCTCCCTCCCCCTCACAGCCCCCCTCACCCTCACGGCCCCCCTCACCCTCACACAGCCCCCACACCCTCACAAGCCCCCCTTACCCTCACAGCCCCCCCTCACCCTCACAGCCCCCCCCTCACCCTCACAGCCCCCCCCACCCTCACACAGCCCCCCCACCCTCACAGCCTTCCAGCCCCCTTTCTGGGACCTTGCTCCCAGGATGCTCCATCTCTGATGACTCAAATGCTGCTCAGTCCAAAATCTTCTTCCACTGAGCTTTTCCCATTGGCCCTATTTGGAACAATATACCTATTTTTCAACCTTAAAATCTCTTTTTCAGCTTTGTCAATTTGGTTTATTTTAGTTATTTGTTGCCACATTTCTTAAGAAAGATCTCACCCCTACAATGCCTAAGCAGCTTAGACAATGGAAAGAGCATGGTTTCCTTCCACAACTTGTTCTCTCGTCTGTAAAATGGGAATAACCATTGCAAACAAACAACCCTCTTAAGTTATAAAGCTGACAAGAGGCTCTTGATATGAACACCTCCTACCACAGGATTTTGCATATTTTAAAGGATCAGTCGATGAATGAACGATTGAATGAAAGCTTTCACAGTTCTCCTGGCAATTGTCACACACAGACAGGCTTTTGCTACGATCCACATGGCCTCTAGGAATTCTATACCAGTAGCTTGCACACCTAGATTCTGGGTTAGACTCCCAGGCCTGCCACTTGAGCAGCTGTGATGAAGGCATGGGCTGAACCTTCCCGCACTGCCGTGACATCATCTAGGGCAGGGGTCAGCAAACCATGACCTGTGGGCCACATCCGACCTACTGCTGCTTTTGTGTAGCCACAAAGGAAGATGGAGCGTTACATTTTCAAGTATCTTCTACAATTTACGTTTTGAATGCACGTTTTAAATGGAAACATAAGCTAAATGGAAGTGTTAATATTTTTAAAAACAAAATCAAAAGAAGAATATTTCATAATGGGTAAAAGTTATAGGAAGTTCAGACTTCAGTGTGTATGAATAAAGTTTTATCAACATACCACCATCATCCTTCATTTATGTGTTGTCTGTACAGCTGCAGGCAGTGTGTACAGAGCTTTTACTCTGTAATGGCATATTTGAGGGCTCGTTACAGAGACTGAGTAGCCCACAAAATAAAAATAAAAAAATTTACCACCAGCCCTTTACAGAGAAGTTTGCCAATCCCTGGTCTATGAAACAGGAGCAGCCTATGGCCCTGTGTGTGGATAAAATGTTCACTGGGTGTCCAGCACCAAATGGAAATTCAAGAAAATGACATGCTTCCACTCTATTTACCTTCCTGTCTTAATCTCTTTTTATTTTATAGAGCGCTCTTTTATTTCAGGATCCAAGCCACCTAAAACCATAAGAGGCCGGCAGGCTGGCTAGTGCTCTGCCCTGCATGGATGGGGCCTTCCGAGAGCCGGCTCTGTCCTCCTGCTCTTTGGCCTGCCCCAGGCTGAGCTGCGGGGCTGCTGCAGGAGGGCCTGGCCTGGGACCACTGCGTCCTCTGCCATGTCTGGGTCCCAGGTTTGGTGGGGGCAGTTCTGGGGGTGCTGCCCTAGCACTGCATCATGTCTTGCTTTGGGTGTTGGAATTGGGGTCTGGGATGCACAGAAGGTGCCTGCAGCCACTGTTCAGCTGGGCTCAGGATGGCTGCTTGGCGAATGCAGCCTCTGGTGTAGCATCGAGGGTCTTGATTTTAACTGGAGGGATGGTGTGGAGTCGTGGATAGAACTGAGATTTGGGCTCCGGTCTGGAATCCCAGCTCTGACCCTCACAGTCTCTGGGATGTTCGCTCTCTGTGCCTCTTTTCTTCATCTGAAAAGTGAGGGTGATAGTTTCTCCTAGGGAGGTGTATAGACAGGGTTCCCCATCATGTAAGCTCAGGGAGAAAAGGGTTTTGTTTTTTCCTGACTGAAGGCTCATGCCTGGAACAGTATCCTGCCTGTGGTAAGCACACAGCAAGCGCCTATTATCGAAAAGAGGTAAAATATGGGGAGAGCCTGCCACGTGATCAATTCTCATTACATAGTGATACATAGATAAATTACATGCACACACACACACATACAATGATATATAGATCGATTCTCATTATTCTCATATCACTGTGCCTGTTCTAAACCAGGAATCAGCACACTATGGCTCACACACCAAGGCTGGCCCACCACTTGCTTTTGGAAATAAAGTTTTATCGCAACACAGCTACACGCATTCATTTATATACTGTCCAGGACTGCTTTCCTGCTGCAGTGGTGGACTTGAGCAGGTGTGAGAGAAACATGTAGCCCGCAAAGCTGAAAATATATACTCTCTGGTTTTTGACAGCCAATCTTTGTGGCTCCTGCTCTGCAATCAAGGGGTCCTTGTCGTTAGGTGACCACAGATTTCATTTTCCCCTGATGGCAGGTGTGCGGGCAGTTACAAGTTGAAAACAGCAGCTAGCTTGAGGGACATATTCTCAGTGATGTCTCTCAGATATTTAGTTTTTCTTTGACGTAGTTGCACCACTCTGTTCCAACATGGTCAGAACCGACTTTTCCGTGCCCTCTTGTTCTCATGTATAAGGTGGTGTTACTTTCATTTCTGTGTAAAAAGAACCTCAGCCACCTGTCCATTGCTCGCATATTCATTAGGAATCGATTGGCCACGTAGCTGAAACAAGTCTAGCCTAGGGAACCACTCAGGAGCTGAGTCAAGATAAAAGATACTGCTTACTGTATGGTATCAGTGGCTAGGAAGCCGACAAGGAGCAGGAATCTGGGGCACAGAGTGTAGTAGGTTTCTGACTCACTCTTCCCAAGTGATGAACGGAATGACCTTGGACACCTTAGCGAGCCTCAGCCTCCATTTTCCAATCTGTAAAATAGCAACAATTATGCTCACCATGATAGGTTGTTGTGAAGGTTAAATAAGATAACATATCAGGTACCCAAAACATAGTAAATACTCAGCCATTCTTACAATAAAACTGGTCCTTATTTCTCACTCAGGGAGAGAGGCTCAGAGATCTCTGCTATAGGCTGACACTCCTGTGATGGTCAGGGCTCACAGTTAGGAGCCTTGCGGGACCTTGGTTTTTGTGAGGTGCTCAGAGGGATCTTCCTGGGCTGAGCAGCCTTTATCAAGGGCTCCCTATCCTCTGTGCCAGGGGAGCAGTGTGGGTGGGGCCACTGCCATGCTACCATTTTATAGTCAGGTCTTTTCCTTTCCCTCCAGGAGGACAGAACCGTCCAGGTTCCCAGGTTCCTAAGCCCCAGTGAGGGGACCACCCAGGAGCCACTGAAGGCTGAGTTCACCAAGGCATGTGCATCCTTGCGACCAGGACTGGAGCCCAGCTCTGAGCTGGCAAAGGTGCCAGCCACCAGCCAGGGTTTCCAGGTGTAGAGCCTGGTCCCTTCTGTGTTCTCCAGGGCTCAGAACAGCACCTGGAACATAGTAAATGCTGTACGAATGTTTGCTGGAAGAATGAATGGTCACCCCTGTGAATGACACCTGCCTGCTGTCCCCAGACACTCCAGATACCAGCGGGTGAGCCCCAGGCTCAGAGCAAGAGTGCCACAGCAGCCCTGCCAGACCCTCCTCAGGCTTCCAGTCTTGTTGCATTTCCTCCGCCTGAACCTGTTCTGGCTCCTCGTCGCCCCTGGATCCAGGGCTCTTCCCATTTCAGTCCCTAGCGCAGCCCTTCCAGATGCAGTAAGCCAGGCAACGGGCCCCTGCCCCCAACCACATGACCTCCACGGTCAGCCTTAGTTGATCAGGGGTTTCTAAACTATGGTCAGCGGGCCAGATCTGGACAGTGGTCTGTTTTGTAAGGACCTTGAGCTTTTACATTTCCAAAGGGTTGAGAAATTAAAAACAAAACAAAACAGTGTGACAGAGACCTTATGGCTAGCCTAGCCTAAAATATTGCCTCTCTGGCCCTTTACAGAAAGTTTGCTGACTCCTGGTCCAGAAGGTCTTGCAGGATGAGCAGCGGTGCAGACTGTGTGCCAGGCACCCTTCTAAGGCTGAAAGCGCACAGACTCATCTCATCTCTCTTGTCAGCACCGAAGCAGGTATGACCATTGTCCTAGACCATTGTGCTAGAGACGGGGAAGCTGAGGCACAGACAGGCTAATTCACTTGCCTGAGAATCTAATAAGTGCCAAAGCCAGGATTCAAACCCAGGCAGCCTGGCTCCATGCTTTTTAACCACAGTGATGTTTTTTCCCTGGATGTGACCATGCTCAAGTTTTAGGACTGGCTGTGCTCTGCCCTGTTCTGAGCCCTCAGGATAGGAATGAGCTTCACAAAAGACCACCCATCACATCCCCTGCTCCCCCACCCCCATTAGTTCCTACCATTCTCGGACTCACAGCCAGGGAGGAGGTGTGTGTACCCTGTTGCTCCCTGGCAGCGCCCCAGTACAGCTCACCTTCTGTGGGGTGCTGGCAGCCTTCCTCTCTTTCTTTCCTGGCTGGTTCCCTGGGGCCTGACACTTCTCCTAGAACAAAGCCTGAAGTTGTTGACCTCTTTGGAGCAGTGGGCCTCCCTTCCTGGAGGTCCCTGTGTCCCCAGCCCTCTGTCTCCCCGACCCTGTCCTGTCAACTCCTAGCCCCAAGCCTTCACCCCTCTGTAGCCCCTGCACTGTGGCTGAGACCCTCCCATCCTGGGAGGAGGGAGAGAATCCCCTGGGTTTAGAGCATCCCAAAGAATAGCTCTGGAGGCTTCAGAAACACGGGGGAAACACCATACTTCAAGGCTGAGCAGGTGAGGCAGTGCCTCTGCAGACACCAGCCTGCACAGGGCACAGGAGGGGTGAGAATGGAGAGACAGCTGCTAGAAGGAGCAGAGAGCTTCTCAACCACCCCAGCCCCTCCCCACCACACAATCAGGGCCTTGACAAAACCAGCCCTTGGGGCCCTGCCAGGGCTGGGGATGGCTGTGTATAAGGTGTAGCTAGAGGCCATTTTCCAGCTGTGTGACCTTGGGCAGGGCCTGGCACTCTGCAACTCGTAGTCCTCTATGCTTAAATGGTGATGAGGAGAACTACCAGGTAGGGTTGTCTTGTTAGAGATGATAGGGTTCCTGGCACATAGTAGGTGCTCAGTGTGGAAATGTCTCTTGCCTGGCTCCCCTTCACCAGCCAGCCCCTTCTCTGGGGAGGTTTCCTCTGTGATAAGTAAAGTGACGGCACTGAATACTGGGCACATCCTACAGGTATTACCTCTGTCGCCACTGCCCGATCCTCCCCATCCCCAGAGATCAGAGGCCACAAAGGGCAGGGACCAGGCTGGACCCTCCTTGTCAGGTGTCTGGCAGGAGTATGCACAGCACGTCCTGGAGAATCAGGGGGTGATCATTGCTAATATGTGTGAGGAGTTACTGCCTAAAAAAAGCACCATTGCTTCCCTTTTCCTGTTAACTTCACTAAACCCATCCTACTTTGCCCTTACAACAGCCCCATGAGAGAGCCCTACCCCATTTCCCAGATGAGGCAGCTGACGATCTGGGATGAAGGAGCTGGGCAGAGTGACCTGCCAATCAGGGGGGAGTGGGCCACCCACGAGGGCTGCCTCACTCAGGACGTCGTTGTCCACTGTGCACACCCTTTCATATGGTGCCCCTTGGGTCACTAGCTCATGCTTCCTCGGGGGACACAGTACTGCAAATGCTCCCCAGGTCTTCTGGGGAAGGGTGCTTTTGAGGGCGTGTAGGGACTGAGGGTGTGTCGGAGGCCTCTAGGCAGGGAGGCCCCTCAAGAGCCCAGCCAGCAGCCTGCATTGCTCCTTTTGAGGCCTGAAGAGAAACTAATGAGGGTCTCAGGCTGCTTCCCAGGGTCAATGTAGGCAGATTTCAAGGAAATGAACCACCTTTCCTTTCTTGTATGAACCACCTCAGTCCACGTTGTCCTCTCCTCCTGGAAGCCTTCCCTGACTCTTGGCCTACCTCTTCTGTGGGAGTCAGCTGATCTTGCACCTTTCTATGGACTTACTGGTATGCTTAAAGATAATTGTGATTGCTTTTTTTCTTGCTCCAAAAGTAATTTACAATCACTATAGAGAATTTAAATCAATAAAAATAACCAAATTAATACTAATAATCACCCCACTCAAACACAGCCAGTGGCCTAATGTATAACCTTCCATTGCATTTTCTATGTATTTACCTATAATGTAACTGTATGCATTTCAGGAAGAAGATTATACTTTACATGCTGTTTCCTGATTTGCTCTTTTAGTTAAAACTATGTCATAAGCATCCTTCTCTATAATTAAATATTTTTTTCAACACACTTCGCTAATGCCTTCTTTTGTTTCTCTGCCCACTCTCACATTATGCATGCGCTGGTTTGCTCCCTCAGTTATACTATAAGCTCCTTAAGCATCCATATTCACCAGTATGGTGTCAGCTAGAGGACTGGAATGTTCATTGATTGACAGCCATGGAAATGAGTGGGATAGGGGTGGACATATGGGTGATGTGTTGAGTCTGCAAGCTTCTTGAATTTTCTTTCTTTCCTTCCTTCCTTCCCCCCTCCCTCTCTCCCTTTTCTGACAAATGTTCTGTTAAATATTTTAGATATTTATGTAAATACACATTTATTTCAATACCATGTAAGTGTTTCTCTGGGTTAGACCCTTAGCCTGGTCCTGAGGATGTAGTTATGTACATAGTAATAGGCCAGGTCCCTGCTGCCCTGGAATGTGTATCCAGGGGGGATGCAGACCCACATTCGACCAACAGATGAAAAGTAAATGGCTACCCACGTCATGTTTAAGTTACCAAGAGATACATCTTCCTGATGATCTCATCCACCTTTCTGCCACCAGGCTGGTGAAGTGGTGCATTGATACCAGGACAGGTGTCTTCACACTCACCTCTGGTGCAAGAGAGGCTCGTTCTCAGTGTTCTCTCTTCTTCACACACTTTGTTGTGGCCCAGCATCCCTCGAGAAAACTCAGAAACCGTTTCAATTGTACGATTTCCTCCTTTCTGTCATTGACTTCTAATGAGGAGCTCTGGAGGTGTCACGTCCCATTTGTAGGGTAAACCGCCCCTTTGTGGGTCTAGACTGGTGGTTCCCAGCCAGCTCTCTGGGACACCAAGAGAGGACCCTAAGCTGAGGGGCTCCTGGGAAAGGTGGGTTGGAGTGCTGTGCCAGAGATGGCTGGTTACAACTCTACTGGGAGGACCCATGGAAGAGTGCTAGAAATGGTTACATTTGCCTTTCATCTTTAGTAATAGAACCTCTGATTTTTAGCTGGGTGCATGGCTGCCCAGAATAAAGACTAAATTTCCCAGCCTCCCTTGCAGTTAGGCATAGCCATAGAATTTGTTTCTCATCAGTGGAATTCAAGCATGGGTGTCCTGAATGAGTTCTTTGAAGAGTTCTTAAGAAGAGGGAAGGAGAGGACACCTCTTCCTTGTGCCTGATAACTAGAAATGTAGGAGTGATGGCTGGCACTTAAGCAGCTATTTTGAACCATGAGGCAGAATGTAGAACAACAAGATATTGAAGGATGCTGGAAACTAGAGAGTTCTCTTCTAGTCCTGAGCTGCCTCCCTCTAGACTTTTAGAATATAAAAGAAAAATACATTTCTGTTCATGTTTGGCTGTCAAACCCAACCTTAAGGAACACAGCTCCCTATATCAATGTGTGTCTGAAGCCAAAAGCCCTGTTGCCCTTTTATTCAATAATCATCTGCTTTGGAGGGCCATGATTTGTGCTGGGTACCAGAGATGCAAAGACAAAAATAGCTTCCTATTTTTCATTAGGTTAATTTGATAGGGCTGACATAACAAAATACCTCTCCCTGGCCTGAGACCCCCACCTTGGGCCAGGCTGCCACCATTTCTTGCTCTTAAAAATGAAATTTAGTTTCTCCCAGTTCTGGAGCCTGAGATAGGTGTCAGCAAGTTTGGTTTCTTCTGAGGCCTCTCTCCATAGCTTGCAGGAGGCCACATGCTCACTGTCCTCACATGACTTTTCTCTGTGCATGTGAATCCCCAGTGTCTCTCTTCTTACAGATTAGGGCCTTACCCTCATGTCCTCATTTAACTTAATAGCCTCTTTAAAGACTTTATCTCCAAATACAGTCACATTGCAAGGTACTGGGGGTCAGGGCTTCAACATATGAATCTGAAAGATCACTTTTCAGCCTACACCCCCAGTGAATAGACTTCAGTGGAAAAGGCCAACAGGAAATAAGTTTAGATGTAAACTGAAGATAACCAACTAATTATTGTGTCTGGTGCAAGAGGTAAGAACAAAAAAATTCCACATGTCAAAAGAGCCCTTGTCTTCATTTTCAAATGTAAGTGCATCCTCCGGTGCTTCTTGGGAGTCTTTTATGACTTGAACTGCTTTTGACACAGTTAATTCCTCCTTGAAATGTGCCCCTCATTTGTCTTCCCCAACCCCATTCTCCTGGATTGCCCCTTTCCCCCTGGCTGCTCCTCTCAGGCCCATTTGCATCCTTTGTTATGTAACCCTGCATTTTAAATAGCCGCAATATTTACCTCCGGACCTTGGTTCTTAGCTCTCTTTTCTCCCTACACATAAATCCTTGGAGTGCTGCTTTGGTCTTAGGAACATCCATGTCCTCTTTACATGGACATCCCCTACTAAATGTTCTCTGCCCCTGGCCTCTAGACTGCTGCATTTGGCCACCTCCACCACCCCTGCACTTGGGTCTCTAACCGTCATCTCAAACTTCGGATCTTCCCTCAGTCCTCCCCATCTGTGGTCTTCTTCATCTTCATTAACAGAAGCTCTATCATTTCAGTCACTCAGGCTATTGGACTCAGCTGACCTTGGACTCCTCTCGCTCACTCATGATGTCCAGTCCATCACCAAAATGTCCCCTCCTCTCCCTGCCCTGAGACCCCACCTTGGGCCAGGCTGCCATCATTTCTTGCAGCTTTATTGCAACAGCCATTGACTGGTCTCCCCGATCTGCCCTCGCCCCTCTACAGTCTAGTCTCAAAACAGAAGTGCATAACTTTCTGCTTAAAAATGTCCAAAGGATTCTCATCCTTTCCAGGGTAAAGGCCATGTGTCTGCAATGGTCTGTGATGCTACTTTGCTATTCCCTGATCACATCCTAATTCCCTCCATCCCATTGGTCCCGTCCCATCATCCTGCCCATCATCTCTCAGATACTTCAGGCAGAGTGGCCTCAGCACTCTGCACCCATGACCCTCTCTCTGCCCTGTCTGCTCACTTCTCCATGTCTCCCAGGGCTCTGCTTGGGTGTTACCGTCTCAGTGAGGCCTTCCCTGGCCACTGCATTTAACATCCAAACTTTCCCCTATTCTGCTATGCTCCTTCTTCCCTTTCCTACCTATATTTTCCTCTGGTGTCCTCTGCACCTTTAATGTGCCTCACGACTGTTTGAGTGGATCCATTGGTTCCCCCATCCCACTGGACAGTAAATTCCAGGAGAGAGAGATTTATGTCATAGCCCCAGCCAAAAGAGCACCTGTGACATGGTAGGCATGCTGTAAATATTTGTGAAATGAGTCAATGAATGACCTATACCAAAGAGAGCCTCGACAGAAAACAAATCCTTAGTTCAAGCATAAGCCTTTTGTCACATAAATAAAGTAATAAAATATATGTGCTTTATATATTTATATATGCTTAAAAGCTTCAAGCATGTAAATTTTATATATATATATATATATATGTATATTGTATATCTCAAGATATAGAAAAAGTATGTGTGTGTGTGTAGCATGTATATCTTTCAAAAACAAAATTGCATTTTCTATGTATAGCCAAGATGCCATCTTTTTTGCACAGGAAATCACTACCTGGTTTCCCAGGCTGCCTGTCAGGATGCTCTCAGGCAGCAAATAGGCAGGAAACGGGACACATTTAGCCTCTGGTTTTCCAGAACAGAGAGCCCATCATTGCCCAGAAGTTTCTGTCTCCCCTCTGGTTCTGCAGAGTGGCAGGCCAGTGCAGGTGTGGTGCATCAGACTATGAAAACGCCTGTGGCCATGACCTCCTACCTGTGGGTCAGCTTCCTTGAGGCCCTCCCCAGCCTGAGCTGGAAAAGGAGTGTCTTTCTCAGAGAGTGAAAGCTGGTGAATTCCCAGTAGCTCCACCCTGTCTCCTGGGCCCACTTTCTGATCTGGCTCTGGCTCACATTCTGTGTCACCATGACCACTTTCCCTGCCCCTTACCAAGCACTAGACAGGCTGACTTCTTCATGTTCCAAAGGAACCGTCTCCTGCCCGTGCAGTTCCAGCTCAGGGCTTTGCCTGCTGCTTACCCCACCTGGGTTGCTCCTTACAGTGCATAGAACTGGGTCTCACAAAAAGACATGTTGAAGTCCTACGCATGAGCTGCCTGTGAATGTGACCTTATTTGGAAACAGGATCTTTGCAGATATATTCTAGCTCAGATGAGGTCATCCTGGATTAGGGTGGCCCCTAATCCAGTGATGGGTGTCCTTATAAAAAAGACAGCACAGGGAAAAGGCCATGTGAAGATGCAGGCAGAGACTGGGGTGACCGATCCACAAGCCGTGGAGTGCCATGGAATGCCAAAGCCCCAGAGGCTAGAGAGGGCAAGGAAGGACCTTACCTATGGGTTTCAGAAGGAGCAGGGCCCTGCTGACACTTGATTTCAGACTTCTGGCTTCCAGAACTGTAAGAGAATGAATTTCTGCTGTTTTATGCCTCCTGGTTTGGGGTCCTTAGTTAGGGTAGCCCCTGGGAATCTACTGCACCCCATTCACCCTTCACAGTCACCAGCAAGGCCAGCTCCTCCAAGGGCCTTCCTGGCCTCCCAGTCAGCTGGGTCCCCTGGGTTTAGACTTATCACTATTTTTTTACCCGTTGCTTGTGATTGTGGGTGAGTGTCTTTTGCAAGCTTCCCCTGAAGGAAGTAAGCCCCCTGCCAAGTCCACGTCGTCCACCTGTGTGCACGGCCACACCTATGGCGGGGGCACTGTTTGCTGGATGAATGCCTTGCAGTCCAGGGAGAAGCTTCCGGACTTACAGATATTCTGAATTTAAATCTGCTTGTGTCATAAGGTCCCCAGTCAGAAGGTTGCCCTGGGTGCTTCCCCTTGAAACCCTCAAAGTTCAATTATTCAAATTGAGTTGCTCAACTCCTGTCATTTGCACTTAACCCAAGAGAGGCGTGAGGGCCTGTGAGGACTTTCCACGTTTGGGTCCATTCTTACTGTTTAGCCCAAATGTGTTTTCCTGCTAAGAACATGAACCAGAAATGAGTTTTACTGAGTGGTTAACAAGACCTTAAATAGACAAAAAACTCCAAAAATGTAAGTTCTTTCACACTTACCCTCCTTTTCAACTTCCCCTCACTGCCTCCCATCACGAACCGCCCTGTCTTGTCTGCTGGGTCATGATGAACGGGGGCCCTGTTTCAGACTCTCCAGATTCTGCTGTATTTTCCCTCCCTGGGTTTCAGATGGAGATGTCTGGTAGGTACTTTTAAGGTGATTCTAAAACTGACATGTCCCCTGAGGTTCCTCTGAGTGTAGGTGTGGCCTCTGCTGGGTTCAGCATTGCCTTTTTTGAGCCCCTGCTATGTGCCAGCTTTTACAATAACCCGTTTTATACTCTGCAGCTTCCTTTTTATTTAATCTGTTCCAGAAATCTACACTGGCTATGAGGTGATTCAAAGCCATTTTACTGATGAGGCAATTGAAACTCAGAGAGGTTAAGTAATTTACCAAAGATCACACAGCCGAAAAGTGACAGGACCCTTTTCAAACCTCTGTGTTTGACTTTAAAGCTAGTGTGTTTTTTTTTCTTTAAAGTTACAAGTGAAAAAAACAATCTTAACTAGAAATGGACTTCTTAGTAGCAAGGGTCTTTATTTTGTATAAGGATTTGGCTGTGCTCAAGGTTGCTGTGTCAGTGGTTATCTAGGAGGGTTTTGACTGTGGGATTTATGGACCTGGGACCTTGCTATGTGCTCAGGATGCTCCGTAGACCCGGCAGGCACTCTGGCCAGGGGCTCATCGCTCCTGGGCCCTGTGCTTTCTGACTCTGGGACAGTAGGCTAGCCACTTCTCTCCTTCAGCCTCAGTTTCCCCAGCTATAAAGTTAGGACTTGGATTCAGTGATCTCCATGCTGCTGTCCTGCCCTGGTAACCTAGGCTGCTAGCATCTTGGGGCTACTACAACCAACTCTTCCACACCCTTCAAATGCAAGTCTTCAATTGCCTCTAGAGCCAGTGGCCTATACTATTCCAAGGCAGCCATACAGGCCCCTTCTGATAAAGGCCCACTTTTGCCATCTCTCCTCATCCCCTCGGCCCACACCCTCTTCTCTCCCAGAGTCAGTCCTGCTGGGTGCCCTGGGGCAACTTTCTTATACCCTCTGAGCTTTCATGTTCTCCTTTCTGAAATGATCTCAAATGAGTCTAAAAATCCACCTCATCAGCTCATTGTGAAGATTACACGAAATGAAACCGTACCACTGGTCACCTTCTAGGGGCTTCGGAACCGTGTGCTCCTGGCCCCGAAGTGCAGACCCTAGGACTCCGAGGATGTGTTCAGACCTGGGTGATGCCGCGTCCTCACTCATAGCTGTGTGGGTTCGCGCAATTGCTTTACTTCTCTGTGCCTCAGTTTCTTCTTTAGTAAAACGGAAACAGTACCAACCCACCTATTGACTTTTTAGAAGGGTTGAATGAGTTCATATTTGAAAGTGCATAAAACAGTGTGGGGCACATAGCAAGTGCTATGTAAGAGTTAGCAATTATTATTAGGTCATCTCAGTCTCAAATCAGCCTGCTCAAGGGGGCTCCATCACTATCATTTTATAAATGGGGAAGATCAGTAACTTGGCCCAGGCCCTGAATCCACGCTGGCCAGCAGGGTCTAGCCATAGCTATACTGACTGGCAGAGGTGGGGGGAGTCCACGCTTGGGTTTAATGGTCTGCCGTAGCCATCTTGAAATCCTTAATATTGTGTCTTTGAATTTGTGCTTTGTAAGTGAAGTCCTGCCTCCTATCACCTTCTCGCCTTCCTGTATGGGGTCCTGGCTCCCCCTTCTGCTGCCCTGGCCACACCGGGCATGTGCCCTCTGCTTCGGTGGGGACCTGGGCACAGGCGGGGGGAGGGACAGGGCCATGGGCCACTGTAAAGGGCTGTGCTCCTCTGCCAGTATTCCCAAGTGTGACATTAAATAGCAAATGAAAACCCCACAGCAGATCAAGACAGAGATCATGGAATAAAGTTAAAAGTTTTTCTTCTTCGTCTTTGAACAAGAGGTCTTGCCTTTTCATTTTGCACTGGGTGGGCCTAGCTTATTATACAGTGAGCCCTGGATGCATAGCATGCCAGGGGTGGGAATGAAAGGATCGTCCCCTTTGTCTTACAAAAAAAACAAACCAAAATGCTTATTCCAGTTTGAATAATTCAGGGCACTTTGTTTTGACTTTTGGTTCATGGGTAGAGACAAAGTCTTTTGATGAAGGCCTGAAAGGTGGCACCTTTGTCACTTCCCAAAAGATGGATTCCCCAAAGCCCACTAAGGTCTTTGTATGATTTGCAACCACAATTTGGGCCATTTCCAAACCAGTAGCCCTGTTGGGTTGTGGACGATGGAGGAATCTTATTTTTTTCTTTTCTTTCTTTTGCTACAATCCTCAAACTCAGAGAGTTCTCTTTAAAAGACCCAGTGGTCGATTACTTTATGCGAATGTGAGCATCTCTGTGGCTGGCCAGGCCAGAGCCATGCCATGGCGATCTGGAGGTGGGCCACATGGGCTTGGCAAGGGGGCCGCCAGGGAGGCTCTCTCGGTCGGCCCCAGCATCTCTCTGCTGCGGCCCTCGGGACCTTGGGGAAGACTCAGGCCACAGCAGGAGTTGCAGAGGATGACAGACACACAGGGTGGGACCTCAGAGCCACGGGGAGGGTGAACTCCTCTGGTTTGCGTCACCTGCAGCAGAGGAGGCTCCTTGCGGGCAGAGAGAGCTGCAGCTCCAGGTTGGTCCCGGGGCCACTGCAGATCTGTGTCCCGTGAGAAGCCTCAGGGTGGAACACACAATGTGCTCTGCTAGGAGCACCTTGCTTCTGTGCAAGTCACAGCACCTCATGCAGATGGAATATTCCAGAAGGAGGGATGCAAGAGGAGTCCTCTAAGAGAGGCAAGTAAGGGGGAAAGGTGGCCTGGGGTTGGATGGGTGTCTGAGGGACAGTTGAGCCTCAGCCAATTTCCTTTCCTTGGGAACTGTCCTGTTTTCAAGATCCTGCCGCCCAAGCAGCCAGACCAGCCTTATTTCTGCAGCTGCCACACGCACCTCTGAAGCCCTGGATGGACAGCGCGTGCTGCAGACCAGCTGAGGCACTTTTACAGTTAGGAATCCTGTTCTATCCACTCCCCCTGAATTACCCTTCCATCTGCACCACGGCTCCTAAGAACAGATCTTTACTCAGCTAAACCCAACTTTTCTATTTCTCTGTTTACAGAAGAAAGAACAAGATGAGTGGGGGGCAGGGCACAAAAGACTGTTCCTTTTGCTTAGTTTTGCCACATCTCAGAGAGGGGATGGGACTGGTTTGGGTCAGAGTCCAGATTAGCACTTTGACCTCCCAACATGTAGTTGAAAAGTTTATATGCTTTTTACTTGTTTGTACTATTTTCTAATTGTAACTGACATGTACTGACTTCTGCCTATAAGCTTGGCCCCCTTGCTGAGCCCTCCACTGCACATAGGATCCCTTTCCAATCTTTTCCATTGAGATATAATGTACATACAACACTGGGCAAAGCTCGGAAGTAGAGAGGTCAGTGGGTTTTGACGAATATACACACCCATGTTCCCATACATCACCCCAAATAGGAATATAGGATATTTCAATCACCCCAGACATTTCCTTGTACCTCTTTCTACTCACCCTCCTACCCCTTCCTTACATGAAGGTGACCTCTATGCTGATTTCTGTCACCACAGATTTGTTCCCCTGTTTGAGAACTCAGGAATGAAGTTTTGCTTTTCTACATCTGGCTTTTTTCACTCCATGTTGTGTTTATGACATTCATCCAGGTAGGATGTTCCTCTTCATTGTTATTTAATATTCCGTTCTCTGGATATACACACTCTGTTGATCTCTTCCTTATTGATGGGGTTTTCAGTTTTTGGTGATTATGAATAAGGTGGCTATAGCTTTCATGTACAAGCCTTGTTACAGACAATATCTTGGGGGAAACACCTAGGAGTGGAATTGTTGGGTCATAGCTAAGTGTATTTTTAACTTTTATAAGCAACTGCCAAACTGCTTTTCCAAGTGGTTGTACTGTTTTTTCACTAGCCCCCTACGTACATGAGAGCACCAATGCTCCACATCCTCACCAACACTTGATATTGACAGTCTTTTACATTTTGGCCACTTTAGTGGGTGTGAAATGCATCTCACTGTTGTAATTTGCATTTCCCTGATGACTAATGACTGAGCACCTTTTCATGTACTTATTGCCTATGTATCTTCTTTTGGGAAGTGTCTGTTTAAGCCTTTTCCACATTTGAGGGGGGCGTTTGTCTTCTTACTGAGTTGCAAGAGTTCTTAATATATCATAGATGAATACCCTTTGTCAGACACATGTGCTACAAATATTTTCTTTCAGTGTGTGCCTCCACTATCCCTTTTAATCCTCCCAGGAACCCTAGGAAGTAGGTGTTATTATCTCTGCTTTAGTTCAGAGAGGCAGAAACTGAAGCACAGAGAGGTTAATTGAAATGCCCCAAATCACAGGGCTACTCAGTAGTAGAGTGGGAAAGCTGACCCAGTGGCATGTGACTCGAAGCACTGACATTAAGAAAATCCCAGAGAGCGTCTCTCTACACATGAAGCCTTGTATCTCCTTGGCGGCCTGGACATGTGTGGTCCCCCAGCTAGTGCCCAGCTGGGTTATTTCAGTTCATACTCGCTTTCTCGGCCTCACACATACCGGACCATCCTGGGAAGCAGCGGCTCCCAGAAGCAGCTGGGAGCATCGTCTTCTAAGGAGGATGCCACCGGGCTCGAGCTTCCCTGATGAAAGACAAACTGGGGGTATTTTTACAGGCTTCCGAGGATGCTGGCAGGATTGTTCCATGCCAGGAATAACAACGAGGGGCCCAGGCGAACTCCCTGCCAGTCCTGGAGGAGAGGAGCCAGGTGGTGGGGAAGGGAAGGGCACCCACCGGTGGGACCGCAGGGATGGGATATTTGCCCACAGCTGTCTCAGAGCAGGGCTTCTGGGTGCCCCAGGGACTCTAAGAAGGGGAAGAGCAGTCAGAGCAAAAGGCTGGGAGGCTTTGTGAGAGTGAGAACCGCCCCAACTCCAGTCAGCAACACGCAAGTCAGTACAGCGAGCCTTAACTGAGTGCTCCCTGGGTGCTAGGCACTGTGTCCCCACTTCTCATCCCTGTTAGGTGCCAGATGTGGTGTAAGGGGCTTTGCATTTACTAGCTTAATGGTCATCATAACCCCGTGAGAGAGATACTATTAAAATGCCCATGGGAGAAAGCTGAGGTTCAGAGAGGTTAAGTAATTTGCCTAACGTCACATCGTTTGTAAGTGGTTGCGGTGTAGCTAATTCTAAG
The DNA here is from genome assembly GCF_030020395.1 of Manis pentadactyla. Lineage (NCBI taxonomy): Eukaryota > Metazoa > Chordata > Mammalia > Pholidota > Manidae > Manis > Manis pentadactyla. Next base: position 13,457,012 of record NC_080021.1, on the reverse strand, counting down.
GCCCAGTCACTGCTATGCTCCAACGGCTTTTGATGCAACAAACTTGTGGCAGATTTCTGTGTGGTGTGCTGTACTTACTACCTTTAGGGCCTTGGTCAGGGGATTATAATATTGAACAAGTTCTGTCCTGTCTTCGGGCAGGGTAGTGGGCTGGATGCCCCCCCCACCAAAAGATATGTCCACATCCCAGAACTTATGGATGTGAGCCCATTTGGAAGGAGGTGTTTTGTGTATGTAATTAAGCGAAGGATCTTGAGATGACATCCTTCTGGATTACCTGGGTGGCCCTAAATCCGACAATAAATGTCCTTATAAGAGGCAGGAGAGAGAAGACAGAGCAAAGAGAAAGTCATGGGAAGACGAAGGCAGAGACTGGAGTCATGCAGCCACAAGCCAAGGAATGTCTGGAGTCACCAGAAGCCCCAAGAAGCAGAGAATCCTCCCCTTGAGCCTTGAAGGGAGCACGGCTCTAGTGTATTCTGTTCACTAGATGTGACTCACTAGGTCCAGCCCACACACGCTGGTGGGGATTAACACAAGGGCTTGAATACAAGGGGTGGGGCTGGGGGCCAGGATCACTGGGGGCCATCTTAGAGGCTGCATCCCCGGTGCCAGAAGGCAGGCATCCCACCTTTAATTTCTCTGGCTCTCCCAAGGCATCTGGCTCCTGGCTGAGAGGAAGGGAGAGAACTCTGAGCATTGTGTGGCCTACTGAGATAGGGCCTTTCTACCATCCCACTATATAGTATCATTTAACCCTCCCCTGTGCCCAGCGAGGGGAGGTGTTCTGACTTCCACTCCACAGAAGGACAAATGAAGGCTCAAAAAATGAAGGCCACATGGTAGCACATTAGAGTTAAGCCAGTGTTCTCAAACTTTCGCCGCATCAGCATCACAGAAAACAGTTTCTGGGCCCTGTGCACTGTGTTTCTGATTCATAGGTCTAGGGCAGGGCTGGAGAATTTGCATTTCAAACAAGTTCTCAGGTGAAGATGATACGGTTGTTCTGGACCACACTTTTAGAACCACGGATGCTAAAATTTTAGTAGATTAACAAATGTCTTCTTGCTCAGGTCCCAGTCATGTTAGGTTAGATGACTCTCCTCCATCCACGCACCATTTGGAGGAGCATGTGGTGCCTCATAGTCACTATCGAAGGGGCAAGAGGGCAAAGGGTCATGTGGGGTATTTTAAAGGACCCGGCCTGCAAGTGACTTACTTGTCTTTTGCTCACACTTCATTGGCCAAAACTCAGCCACTTGGCCCCAAACAACTGCAAGGGAGGCTGGGATATGTAGTTTTCCCCAGGAGGAGGATGATATGGGTTGCACACACCTGGCCAGGGCCCAGCTAGGACTTCATCAGGTGCTTTCCCCCTTCGTCTCTTGCCTTTCCCCTGGTTCAAGTGCTTTCAGTGGGCTTTCTCATATTAGCCAGTGTCAAGGAACTTTTTTTTTTCTCTGTAAAGATTGAAAAGAGACATTTCTAGGGTCCATCAGCCCATTCTCTTGCTGGAAGCCTTCACCTTTTTAGGGGCTCAGGTGCTCAGCTTAACAGCTGTCAAGCACTTTGAAACCTCCCACCATGTATGCAGTGGTTTCTTGCACAAGTTTCATTTCCACCATCTTAAGCAATGCAGGGCCACCCTCTCCAGAGTCTGAAGAGCCCCTCCAGCTACTGCTCCTTCAGTGCCAAACCCTGTCCTCTGGTCACAGACAGGCTCCCAGTGGAAAATGTGCTGTTCCTGCAGCGCCTCACTCTGCGGCTTCAGACTGCTCTAAATGCTCCCGCCTTGAACACACCTGTAGTTTCCAGCTTGCGTGCCTTTGCCTGTGCTGTGACGTCAGCCTGAATTCCCTCTCTTCCCTCCAGGCTCAGCTCAGATGGTACCAGCTCCATGAAGCCTTCATCAATCAGTCAAATGAATATTCAACTTGACCTTGTTTTGGACCAGAGGCATACACACACCTCTGTGTCTATCCCTGTGGCCCAGCACTTGTCATGGCCTGTGTACACTCTCAAGGCCTCTGTCCACATCTGTCTCTCCTTGCAGAATATGAGAGTCAAGAGCCAAGACCGTGTGATATCCTTTACTAGCCCCTTCTTTACTTGTAAGACTGAGTCTAGCAGCCTTCCTGTGACATGCAAAGCCCACTCCAAGGTGATCCTGGCATTGATTTAAATCCTGGTTCTGTCACTTGTGGGATCTGTGCTTTGGGAAAGTCTTAGCTTCACTGTACTTCAGTTTTCCCATCTGTACAGTGGGGCCAATTATCTTGTGCATATTCAATGAAACAATGCACCTAAAACTGTTTGAAGCGCACCAAGCCCATGGAAAACGCTCAAGAAATGCTACCCAACCTTCTGTTGTCATAATTGCTATTTCTTCCTTGCAACCCTTGCACATTCCAGCCATAGCAACTTAATTCCTTGCTAAGAGCTGTGATGGCCTTGCACGCCCCTTTGCTTTTTACTGAATGTTCCTTCTGCTTGGAGTTCCCTGCTTCTCACCTATTCATTCATTTAATGACGTTTCTGCTGAACTCATCCTATACTCTAATCTCATACAGTTCTTTATGGCCATTCACATTGAATTCATTGCTCCTGTTATGAAGGTCTGTTTATTTTTCTGTATCCCTGCTGGCCGACATTTTAGGATGAGATTTGGAGTCAAAGGGCTGTTCCACTTGTCTAATGTGAGGATGGCCATATTTGGCCAAAACAGTCTGCTCAGGCCCCTCTTCTGTGAACTGGACTCTTTAGGCAGCTGAGGACTGGTCTTGCTTTGCAAGGTGGCTCTAGAACTTAATCCGCCCCATTTCTATCTCACCTTCTATAATTGCTTGGCTCATGGGCCACCTGGGGGTGACAGGCTGGGAAGTGTGCCCTCCCCAGGGCAGGCCGGGATAGAACCCTTGTGCTGGCGGTGGTCTAGTGCAGCAGATGGTGTAGATATTGGCCTTTGGAAGGGCCAAGTCTGGCTTCCATCCCACATGGCCTCCTTAGTGGGACTCGGGCCTGAGCCTGTTTAGGTAATGGAGGAACTGCATATAATTTTATGGACATTTTTCTTTTGTTCTGATGCTGTTTTTGGAAGGCTGTTCCCCCATGTCTCAACTTTTACTTCTTCTTATCAATGCCTCCCCTCCTCGCCTAATGCCATACATATATTCTGGGTAAACACCTTTCTTCCCTCCTGTGAAGCAATATTAATTGAGATTTTAATATGTGGCAGAGACTCTGCTCAGTATTTTCACACCTGTTATCTCATATATTCTTCACAATAATCCTGCAAGGGAGATATTAGTAGCTCCATGTTATAGGTGAGGGAATTGTGGCCCAGAGATTTAAATTTCACATTTTTCATTACATGTATGCTCTCTGCCCCTTTAATGGTCTTGCTTTGTATCTATTTGCAGCTTCTTTTACAGCCCATTTTGGCATTTGGCTTTTTCTGCATCGTACATGACATGCTTAGACTGCTATGCTTGTATTTCACAGTTTCCTCTAATAAATGCTTCAGAGCGTGAGCTTGAACGCTTATTTGTTTGTAGTTATTCTTTCCTAAAAGGAAAAAAATGGTCCACTTCTGTTGCTTTTCTTTTATTTTTCCAGACCCCAGGGGTGATTCTCTGTGTCTCTTTTGGAGCAGATGTAACTGAGAAATCAATATAGCTGTTAGATTAATACGTGGCAGCCATAACGTCACTGCACCTCCTGCCCCATGATGTTGACAGAGATGTCAGAGCCAGGAGGAGGGGAGATACTTAAAAGAAGGGACCAGGGGCCTCTGGAGTGAAGGGGGGAATTAAAACCCCATGGAGCCTACTTAGCGGATGAGAAATTGCAGGTGGCTGGCTGCCTCCGGCATCATTAGGTCTTCCCCCAGAGAAGGCGATGGCTTGGCATCAGGCACAGCAGGGGGATCTGCGCAGCGCAGGCACCAGGAGGTCCTTCAGGAGAGTGAAATCAGCAGCGACCTGAGGAGGAGCAGCGACCTCAGCCAGAGCCTGTCTCCTTCAGGCTCCAGGTTCCCAGCACCTCCAGAGGTGGGCTGGGGGTGGGGAGACCCCATGAGATTTCTGTCTTTCAGCAGACTTGGCCTTTATTAAGATGATGGTTATTATTAATACTGTCCTTGATATTTCCTGACACAGGGAGAGGGCATCCTTCCCAAGCAGAGCACATGGGGCTTGGAAAGCATTCAAGGTGCGCTTGGAAGGTGAACGTGGGTCCGGTGTGCAGAGCACACGCAGCTGGTTGACAACTGTATCGAGCGCTTTCTAGGTGCTGCTCTAGGGGTGGACCAGGGGCCGGAGAGAGAGTTCTGCAGTCAACAAAAGATACAAGACACCTACCTTCTGGGAGCTTCCACTCTAGCAGAGACTGATTTTCTCTCTCCCACAGTGGTGGCCAGAATCTCCTCCCCTTCCTTTGCAGAGCAGCGATTCTCAACCAGGGGACAATTTTGACTGTCACAGTATGTTTGGAAATGTCTGGAGAAGCTTTGGATGTCATAATCTGAGTGTTGTGTGTGTGTGTGTGTGTATCACTAGCATCTAGAAGGTAGATGCCATCTGACCCCAAGCTGTGCACAGGACAGACCTCCACAACAAAGATTTATCTAGCTTGCAGGACCAGCCATGCTGAGTTTGAGAAACCAATGGAGAGAGAAGACTGCGTTTCCCAGCATCCCGTGCAGCCGGGTGTGACCAGTGGAGCGTGAGCAGGAGTGCTGTGCCCACACCCAGGTGCAAGGCCTGCAATAAGGGGATGTGCCTCTTCTCCTTCCTCAGGCTGGACAAAGAGAACAACAAGGTCCAGGTGACAAGTGAGCCACCTGCAGCCCTAAGCCACCGGGTGGGGGGAGCTCTCTGACAATCTAAGTCACTCACCTTGAACTGTCGTGGGAATAAGAAATAAAATTCCGTGGTGTTTTACCCATCATGTATTTCTGGATCTCTCAGTTACCATCGTTAATCTACCCTAATGACGCTGATCACTGCGTCTTGTCAATAGTTCTTCAATGTCAAAGACAGCTAACACTGCAAGCCAGACACTAAATATAAGATCTCATTTTATATTCATACCAACTCTATGAAATAGATACTATGATTATCTCATTTTATAGATAAGGAAACATGCTCAAGGAGGCTGGTAAGGCAGGGAAGCACCATATGGAAGTTTTAGGCCACATTTCAGTTTCAGCTGCTTAGAGCAACTTGCTTTCTCCACCCTTAATACATCTTCATATGGTGTCATCATCTCTCTTCAGGGGCACTGTGACTGTTCCCTCCACGGTCCCTCTCTCTCCGTGTTGGGCACCGCAGATAGAGTGGCATTTTAAGAACCAAATCAGGACCCAGCTTCCTTCAGGGACTCCCCATTGGCCTCAGGATAAAGCACACACTCGTTGCCGGGCAGGTGCGTCCCTCCGGGCCTGCCTCAGCCTCCTATGCCACCGTCAATGTCCCCTGAACCTCCCTCCTCGGCCACGTCTGGGGTCCAGCTGCGCTGCAAGAGGAATCGACTCTTCTTCCAAAATTACTCATGCTTTGCAGAGGGAATCACAGTCAAAAGGAAGAAGCTTCCCCTGTTTATCTTCAAGAGTTCAAGCAAGGATTGTTTGACCATCTCCCGGGACACTGTTGAAAAGCTTCTTACATTGGAGAGAAGTTCCTTCCAACCAGACATTGCTCAGTTCTCCAAAACGCAGCTCATTGTATAATGCAACGTGAACCCAGTTTTCCAACTTCATTCAGCCTTCAAATTCTATTTGTTCTATTAAATACTATATTGACTTTGGAGAGTAATTTGGCAGCGTATGCTGCAGCAACTTTACTCCTAATTACCCTCCCCAGAGAACTCTCATATGCCAAGGAGAAATGTAGTATTGTAATAGCAAGAAAACTGCTAAGCTAACTGTCCATCTGCAGGAGAATAAATAAATACATGGAGTATTACTGAGGAGTTAAAATAAATGAACTGCAGCTACCTGTGGTAAATATAGATTAATCTCAGGAACATCATGTTCGCATAAAAAAAGCATTCTCAGGAAGGGTAGGTATAGCCTGATGTCACAAGTACTGTTACATATTGTGCCAGTCAGGGTCCCAGTGGGAAACAAAGGCCCTTTAGAGGACTCTGAAGGAAGGAAGAACGGGCGGATTACATGGGTAGCAGGCGAGGCAAATGATTTCACAGCTACAAATCTCCCATTCCACCATGTGTTCCCACATTGCTCCTTCCATCCAGAGGTGGAACCTATTTCTCCATCCCTTTTAATCTGCGCTGGTTTTGTGACTTGTTCTGAGGGGGAGATGGTGGTAAATGTGACTTGGGGTGATTTCCAGAGGCCTTGCAATTGCTCCTTCGCCCTTCTGGAGCACTTCTGATGCCATGTGAAGGCGCTCTGGCCCATGGGAGGCCTCCTGGAGAAAAAGACCCGACTGCCAGCCAGTGCCAACCGCCAGATACGCGAGTGACGCCCTCCAGAACCAGCTGGCACCTCACTGACCCACTGCCTCCCAGTGCGGGAGTGCAGCCATTGCCCCCCCAAGCAGAGGACCCTCCCAGCAGAGCCCAGCCCAAGGGACCAGCCCCGAGACTTATGAACACAGAACTGGTCAATGTTTTCAGCTATCAAGTCATGGGGTTTTTTTTGTGTGTGTGTGAGTATATAACCACCTTAGAAGAGCTAAGGAAACACGAAGGGTTTAAGCGTCCAGGACCCAGCACGGTGGGAGCTCCTGAAGCTGTGTGGCAGTGCTACAGGACCCCAGAGGTGGCTGCAGCCTCAGAGCGGGGCGATCAGGCAGAACCCCTGAACCACAGAACTGCAGCAGGGACAGACTGGGGAAGAAATACCCCGATCTCTCCTCTTCCCTCCGGACTCTGCCAGGCCCTCCTATTGGCTGAACACAGTGAGAAACCAGAGAGCAAGGGACTCTGGGAGATGCCTTTTATTGGGGTCAGCCTCCTCAGACGCAGAGAATGGATATGGGTGGGGCTGGCTGCTGATGGAGAATTAACCAGGACTTAGGCTGTAAGAACACTTAAGGAAATGAGAAACCGCAAATCGGGATAGATGCTACCTCTGGGGAGAGAAGGGTTTCTCCCTTAAATAGGGTAGTGGGTCTTTGCATATGTGTCTTTTCATATATGCTCCACGTGGGAAGGAATTTATGCAGGCTTACTGGCCACCTGACCCTCACCAGTTTCTTTCACACAAGCCATGAGTTAAGCCTTAACAACCACCCCATGAGAGTGTGGCAGGAGGTGTAAATCACCTCTCATTCCCAGGTGAGGGGGGTGGAGGCTGACTTGCTTCCACAGGCCCCCCGCCCTGGGCAAGGCTGTGGTTTCACACCTAGGCCTGTCTACCTCTAGCCCTTTGTCTGGATGAAGGACCCTTTCTGGTGCCATGACAGGGAAGTAAGTTTTGCCCCAATCTCTCTGTTAGTCCCCATTCCCTCCCAGCCACCCATTCTCCTTTTTTCTTTGCAGCTGAAGATGAAGAAATAAAATGATCCCTGAATATTATTTGTCTCAGAGAAATGTTTAAGATAAAGAAAATAGATACTGACACTGATAAGATAAAAAACATTTTAGATAAAACAGGGTGTGTGAGTCCTGCCTTTTTAAAAATAGCCCCGCAGCACCTGGCGTAGGTGGGCGCCGCAGGCCCCCAGCAGCCGCCGGGAATGTTTGTGGAGTTCAGCTGCCAGCCAGGGCAGTCGGCTCTGCCTCCTGGATGGAAAGTGATTTACAGTTTTCCTCCTTGGTGGCATCTTAAGGCAAACAGGCACTTTTGTTTCCATGGAGAACCTACTCTTCCCCAGAAGGTAAATTGCCCACCCACATGCCCTCTTCACTTCTCTCTCTTTTTCTCTTTCTCTCTTTCTGTTTGTCCCTTTCCTTTCTCTTCTTCACTTACTCCTCATTTTCTTCTTCCCCCTTCCACCAAGCTTTCTGCCAGCAGCGGGGTGCAGGGGTCACCTTTGGTGTCACCCCAGGGAAGGCCGGAGCTTATTCCTGCTTCATACCTCCGAGGAGAGGTTCTCAGGATGCTCCGGCGTCTGAGAAGTTTCAGTCTAGATCTTTGGAAGGTTGTCTTTCTCCCCAAGAGCTTGTTTGGCAAGGAGCCGAGAGCAGAGGTGGGAGCGCAGCCCAGGCCCCGGGGCGGCTGTTGCCTGGCCCCTGTTCCGGGTCAGTGGATCTGTAAGGCCTGGGAGGCTCCCTTCAGCTCTCCATTTCTTTGCTTGCAAACTGAGACTATCTCCCCCAAGAGCTATTGTGAGATAATGCTGGGGAGGGTGGCCCAGAGACTCCATCCCACAGGCCCTCCAGGTGACAGTGGACACCTCTGCCTTTTGGCCCCCCAATTTTTTTATTAACAGTCCTCAAAAGTTGGCAGTCTCCTGGGAAGGGGGCTCCGAGAGACGTGCTGAGAGCTGGAGCCCTGTCCCGGGCTTGGCGGGCCCAGCAGGTGGGCGCTCTGAGGCTGTGCTCACACTTCCCCTCCGTGGCGTTTCCACACGCGATCGTATCAAGAGCTCTGCCGGGTGTGGGTGTTTGGAGCAAATGGAGAAAATAAGGCGGACCTCAGAGTGCGTGTGTGCTGCCTGTGAGGAGCTCTGAGCGTGGGCCTGGGCCAGCATCGTCTGAAGGTGGGTCTGTGTACACACACGATTGTGCCCACATGTGCACGTGACTGTGGGTGTGCACCCTCCCCGTGGGTGGAGGACGGGCAGTTGGAAAAATAACCACCTAGTTGTTTTGCAGCAGGACAGAAACTCCAGTTACAGAATATGAATCCTCAACACATGGTCAGAATATTCAGATGTTCAGCTCTCAGTGGATGTGGCTGGCCTGGGAGACTTAGTGCCCTAAACAGAAGTCCCTCTGCCCCCCACTTCCCACCCTGGGGTGAGGTCTCTGCCTGAGAGCAGATTCATGTCCTCACGTCCCCATTCTGCTCCGAGGTGGGGCTTGGTGTCAGGGACTCAAGCTCAGGTAGTCACACATTTCTAGATGTGAGTGATTTTAATCAGGGTTTCATTGAGGGTGACTGTGTGTATGTATGCTCTGGGCTCCAACTAAATATACAAAGATGCTTCTTTCCTTTCACCCTCCCTTCTTTCCTTCCTCCCAGCTTTTCTCTGCACCTCTTACACATACTGAGCAACTTCTCTGTGCCAGGCTCTGTTCCATGGGCTAAGGATGCGAGAATGATACAGCAATAGTTCCTGTTCATGAGAATGGCCAGTGTATTTAGGCAGGAAGACAAACGGAGCTGAAGCAACAGAACACAGCTGCAGGGGCCATGGGGCATTCTGGGAACACAGAGGGGAGCCCCTAGTCAATCAGGGGTCCTATGAAAGGCTTCCAGAATATGGTGGTGATCCTTGAACCGAATCTTGAAAGGTGAGGGATCCACCCACATGGGAAAGGGTGGGTGATAGGCTTTGGAAGCATAGCTGATACTTGCCAGCAGTTGGTACTCTGGGGAGCAGGATAGCCATCTACTCAGTTTCGGAGGACTCTGAGAGGCCACATAGTTCATTGTGAAAAATGATTTGGCTGTGACACAGCTGTGCACTTGGAAGATGCATTAAAGGGGACAGTAAGAAAGGCAGGGCAAGCAAGGACTGGGAGATGAGTCCCCTCTACCTCCGTCATTTGTCACTTCAGGCATCCAAAAGTAGAAGGAATGAGGTGGAGAAGGGAATGGGCTATTATGTATCAATCACAATTGTCTATCAGGTGACTTTAAATGCTGTCCCCCTGAGCCTCACAGCTCCAGGTGCTGGGTGGTTATTCCCGTTGGACAGCTGGGGAGACTGAGACTCAGGTTAAGTTGCTACTCTAGGCAAAGAGCAGGACTTTGAATCACAATCCCTATTGGCTCAATTTCTAAGTCTGTATCATTTTGCAACAAACCCCACTGCCTTCAAGAATCTTCTATACAGAACCTAGCATTATGGCCGGTAGACTTCTTGTCAAGGATCATGAATTTGTAATTCAATACAGAGTCACTATTATTCCAGAAAAAGAGGAAAACCCAGATGCCAGACGCGTTTGAAAGACTAGCATGCCTTAGTGAGATGGACTATTAATACACATTGTCATGGCATCAATATTGGAGGCTCCTTCTTTTGGAGAACTGGGATGTGGCTAATTTGTATGCTGCTATGCATTCATTTGCATTCACTCTCTGTATGCAAAATCAAACACAGCTAATTAGTGCAACCTTGTTACGATGAGAAGAAGGCCCAGCCTTCTGTGCCAGGGCATATGGAGCCCAGAACAGGGATGGAAACCACCCAAAGCCAGGCATGTCCTAGTTCAGACATGCTGGAAAGTAGAGGGAGATGCCATCCTGATGTAAAGAAGAATAGACTGAGTATCATTACTTTTCAAATATTGTCCCTTTGAAGTAACTATTGCAGGAGAGAGGGTGAGAAAGAGAGATCAAAGGATGTGGCCAGAACTCTGCTTCAGACAGGATCTTGTTGGAGAGAACAAAGGCCTCAGGTGAAATCAGCACTGGAGTTTGGCTTTGTTCTTAGAGGCTGTGAGACCTGGCACTTCATGGACTTGCAGAGATTAAATGGGGAAAAATGAATGAGAATGCACTTTGCAAATGTTAAAGCACGAAACGGATGTGAGGGCTCAAGGCAATGCCACATTATGACAGAGGGCAGCACCAGGCCCAGTCTGGGTGTAAGGCTCACAGACCGGTTCAAACCCTGGAAGTGATGGAAATATATCTGCCTCTGTGCCAATGTCTGTATCTCTATGTCTATGACAGTGTCTGTATCTCTGCATCAGCATCTATGTCTATATCTCTATGTCTGTGTCTTTATCTATATAAGCTAGCATTTAATGAGCACATAGTATGGACCAGGCACTGTGCTAAGTACATCACAATCATTATTTCGTTTAATGGTTCCATGATCACCCTGAAAGTTAATGTATTACTGTGACCCCGTCTTACAGATACCATCACAGTAAACATGCTTGCCGAGTGTGCCAGGTTACCCTTGCTTAATCATTAGGACCCTCTTTCTTCTGAGCAGTGATGGTGACATTCATGGTTTATGTCCCCACCTGCCACTTTTCCAGCCTCTCCGCAGACTACACTCTTTCTTCTAAGCGACTTCTTTCAGATTTGTCTAGTTGGGATCTTTTGGCTTGATCTTGGCTTTTGTTTTATGTCATCTGAGAACTCTTGTTTTTCTTCTTCACTGGCCATTTGGATTGAATTTGTGTATTTCAGCTCCCTAGTCACAGTCCATTACTTCAAGTGGTCCATTCTGCAAGGAGCAGCTCCATCTACAAGGGCAGATCACGCCATGGTTGACAAATATTCACTGCATTTCATGGGGTGGGATTATACTTCTCCACCCCATGGATGCATAACCTGGCCACGTGGCTTTGCTCTGACCAGTGACTCATGAGTGGTAGTGACATGTGCTGCTGTCAGGCAGAGGAATTCCTTTCCCTTCTGACCTGATGCCGGGCCACATTGCAGATAAAGTTTGCCCCACAACTGGGTCCTGAAGTAGAAGTAAGGTGGAACGGGTGATGGGCAAGTCGTGCAAATAAGAAATAAATCTTTATTGCTGTAAGCCTTTGAAACTTGGAGGATTATTTGTTACAAGAGAATAACAGCCTATCCTGAATGAAACATTCTCTTTCCCTTCAGTTTTAAGAGATTAACTCTCACAGGATGGTCTTTTTCTTAAATTCTGGAGGCATATTATTTAAGCCCCCGTGAACTGATTGGAGTTGTTGTCACCGTAGAAAGCTGGACGCTTACTCCCAACGATATTGTCATTACTCAAAATATTTTTCACCTCCATTTTGGAAGCTGCTTTAAAATGATAAGCGTACTGCTACTACTAATAACAGTTAATGCTTCATAAGAATTATCTTATTTAAGCTGAACAACAGCCCTGGGAGGTAGGTACTCATAAGTTCCATTTTCCAAACAAGGGAAGCAGAAGCTCAGAAATGGTCAGTAATGATTCAAGATGACACAAGCTAAGAGCATCAAGACTTCAATCTGCATTTTGCTCAGGTACAAACCCTAATGGCATAATTTTCTACTATACTTTCCCTACCAAAATGCATTTTAACTTGTTGAGTCAAACACCTTACTCATCAGAGATGGCTACAAATATTTTGGTTGCTTATGAAAATCAAAGTAATTATTGTGTAAAACATTGATCTTAATATTAGGAATTATGGGATCAGTTTGTAGCTATTTCTTATCAGCAAACTTATTACGTGACTTGGGTTGGATGTTTTTGCTGCTTTACACTATGGTATTTTTGTCTGTGAAATGGACCATTTGCCTCAGACCAGCTGACTCATTGATCTGGATCTGATTGATGGGGTTCTTCAGCCCTCTAGAAGGGTATGCAAAATGTTCTGTGTATGTATATTATTTTTGGGCAGAGGATCCATAATATTGGCCAGGTCCTGGAAGAGGTTTGGGACCCCCAGAAGATGAGGAACTCTCATTCTCGTATTTGTTGAGTGTGACTATCCCTTTCTGCAGAGGAAGTGGTTACAGAGGCAAGGAGAATTCAGTCTGACTAAATTGGAGCTGAGTTGTGTAAGGTGAGAGTCAGATTCATCAAAGAACAATTGGAAAGCAAACTGTATAGTTTCATTAAAGATCATCATGAAAAAGTATTTCTGCCTCACATTCCTGTGGCTCCTTGCGGCTTACTCTGCACAGAAGCTGTTCTTTCGTCTCCGTGGCTGGGGGCTGTGTCATTAGCTGTGGCTATTGGTCATTTCCTGTCTCACTCAGCCAAATAATCCTGTTATTTTGACTGGGACAGGAATGGGTCCAGAGCTGTGAGCTTAGTCTCGCAAAAACTGGCAGATGCATTTCTTTGAATGCGGGAGGGAAGGAAACAGGGCAGGGAAATAGCATTCATGGAGCCTCTACATTGTGCCGGGCTCTCTGCTGGCAACTCATTCATTGATTAAGTCCTGCATGTCTATTTCCAACCAATATTTATGGTACCTATCATACACTGGCCACCATTCTTGGTGCTGGGGATACAGAAGTGAGCAATCAGGTGAAAAGTCCCCATAGTCTCTTATTATTTTCTAGTGGGAAAGATAAAATATATTTTAAAAAGTAAGCAAAATATATGTGCTTGACATATTCTTCTTCAGAACAGATGGTAAGGTGTCTTGCAGAATATAACACCCATTTGACAGATAAGAAAACTAAGGATTAGGGACATAAATAACCCAACCAGAGTCACATGGCAGGTAAAACGCTGCCCTAAGCTTGCAAAGGCAGCTTTTCCTGTCTCTTGTGTTGCTTCCCCCACAGACAGCACTGGCCACTTCCCGGAAGCCCATCCCTCAGCTGTGAGTCATGGGGCCAAGTGTTCCTGAAGCCGATTCCATCCCAATGGAGCTCTGAGTCTATGTGGAGAAGGCTACATCCCTTTCTCCTCTCTGCACCTAGTTGGGGAAGTTTGTGGCCATTATTTATTAAAATAACTTTCCTGCCCCTTCTATCTCTACTTCTTGAATTCCAGTCACACAAGTTGGTTCACACGTAAATTGTCTCACAGGTCTCAGAGCTTCTATTTATTTTTCTTCAATGTTTTTCATTTCTGTTGTTTGGGTTGCCTAGTTTCTGTTGATTGATCTTTCTGTTACAAACACATGGATTACTTTCTTCATTCCTTATGGTATCAGTGAATGATGAAATATTTTGAAGCTTTTGTCTGATAATGACAACATCCTTTCCCATGCAATGGCATTTTCTATCGCCTGATTTTTTACTGACTATGAATTACTCTTCTCTTTCTTTGCATGTGTAGTAATTTTTGGTTGGCAACTGGACATTGTAGATAATATGTTATAGTAAGTCTGTTACATTGTGTTCTTCTGAGGATTATTGGGTTTTTATTATAGTAAGCACTTAACCTGCCTAGATGAAAAGGCGTGTCATACTTGATATTTTTGCTCTATTCTATGGCTTCCCATTGCTACTTCTTTAGCCTGGCTCTCTGAAGGTCTGCAAATGTGATTATTTGCCAAGAATTCAGGCAAAAATGGGACTCACACTTTTGGTAGTTTCTTTTCTTTTTCTAGAGTTTCTCTAGAGTTTCTGGGTTCTCACCATTGTAGCCATGTGGGTTGTGGAGTATACTCAGGTCAGAAAGTCACAAATTCCTGATTCTTTTCTCCTGTAGTTTTATTTTTTTCCAGATTAAACTCTCCTCTGGCTTCTGCTTTTGGATGATTTCCAGGGTCCTTAAATTGTTTTTTTTTCTGATCCAGTTTTTATAGTAGTCATCTATTTGCAGGAGGCTTCATGTGACCACCTCATTCCTGTGCCATTGCTTCTAATTAATTTTAACTCTGGGAAAAATTTAAGACATGTAGGTTGGGGTGAATGAAGTGTTTGTCTACCTCAGATATCTTCCTCAACTGAGTCCCTTTTTTGGACTTTAGTCTCATTCTATTCCTCTTAGTCCCCTGTGTAAGTCAAGGGAGCTGTGTCCTCCAGTAAAATGTGAGCTCTTGAGGTTAGAGCTTTAGATGCAGTAGAGCTGGAGTAGATAAAGACGCAATAGTGATCATAATCCTTGCCTGCAATGTGAAGTCAGTTTTACTGGGTGCTGTGTAGATGAACCTGAGGAACTTTGAGTAGTTCAGTGCTGAGTAAGAAGCTGCAGACCACTGTGCTATAGGAGTTTAGGTCCCATTCGCTTTGCAGTACCTTGATGTAGAGATGTAAGATTGCATGCGATGGAAAGCAACTGTATGCTTTTCTTTTTTGAAAACCCAAGTTTATTCAACCATGTTACTCTCCTCTTTAGAATCTATGATTGACATGTATTGTTTTTGCTTGCCTGGTACCCATCCTCCTTCCTGATCCAAAATACCAATTTTTCCTTGGGGAACCATCTCTGATTCATCTACATGAGTGGTGATTGAGTGGGATGGGCATGTATCCAAGCCAATTAAAGCATCCCCATCCTCTGACTACAGTGATTCGTTAAAGGATGTCATGTGATTCAAGTTGGTCCACTGAGATTCATTCCTGAGATTTTTGTTAGAAATTTCGGGGAAAAGAAGTTCTTCATTTGGGACTGATGGGAAGATAGGGCATAACTTTATGAACTTTCCACCACCAATAACTGCAGATAAAAATAAAGCAGTGTGGATCTGGCCATTCGTCCCTTTAATCCTATTTCTGGAGCTTTGGAAGCCACCTTGACATCTCTTGGGAAGAATCTATTTCATGGAAACCAATATAAGAGAAATTAGACTTGAGAGATTTTAATTAAGGCATTAATCTGGGCAGATCTTTCTGAAATTTTTTGTGCCTAAACTTTTTAGTTAGCTGAGCCTTTTATAAATTCCTTTTTTGCTTAAGCCCATTTGAGCTGAGTTTCTATCACTGATAACTAAGGAGACCTGACTTAAAAATAATAATTAATTGTCTCTTCAGCCCTTACAAGATAAGGTTAGAATTTATGGGCTTCATGATTATAATGGGTTGAAGAGTGGCCTCTCAAAATTCACATCTACCTGGAACCTCCTAATGTGAGGTTATAATGAAACTAAGTATATTTTGCAGATATACTTAGTTGAGGATTGAAATGAGATCATATTGGATTACAGCAGACCCTAAATCCAGTGGCTGCTGCCCTTTTAAGAAGAGGTGAAGGCACACAGAGACACAGAATAGAAGGTGATGTGGAGATGGAGGCAGAGACGGGAGGAATTCACCTATAAGCCAAGGAAGTAAAAGATTGTCAGGCGTTCACCAGAACTTGGAAGAGGCCAGGAAAGATCTTCTGCTAGTGCCTTCAGAGGGAGCAGCCCTGCCAACACCTTGATTTCAGACTTCTGGTCTCCGTGTCGTGATAGAATAAATTTCTGTTGTTTTAAGCTACCCAATTTGTGGTCATCTGTCGTGACAGCCCTAGGAAATTAACGGTCTAATGCCTGCCTTATCCCTCCAGCCTTACTGTAGAGGCAACCGGGCATCCGGATAAGAGTGCAGACCCTGAAATGGATCTGGATTCCAATTTTGGCTTTTTCTATTTAAGCTTTCTGAGCGTCGGTTATCTAACGGAGCTAACAGGAGTCATAACTCACTTCTGATGGGGGTTTTTGTGAAAATAAAATGAGTTTATATTTTAAAGCCTTTAAAGCAGTTTTTGGCACGAGTGACACCCTCAGTAGATGATGGCTGTTGTTACTCTCATTGCTAGTGTGTGTTTTCATTATCGTCGCGGCAAGCGCAGCCTCTCCCACCTACGGAAAACTATTATGGTTGCTCAGATGATATTCAGGCGGACACAATTTCCGGAACTTCTTGCCTGAATCAGCTAGCTCCCATGTGTTGGGTTTGGCATTGAAATCCTCGTTTGCACGCATCCCGATCTGACATTATGAATCGTTCTGGAGCGAAAGTAGTGAATGGCATAGAAGGACCCTCCCTCCTTCCCTCTTGTCATCTTTGTCCTGAGCGCTCCCTACCAACTCTGTCAAACCCTGTGATACTGTGTTAGCCATCAGACTGTAATCTGGGGTAATGGTGTGCAGTCGAAAATGGGGTCATGACTTTACCTGAGGCGGGCCGGAGTTTTCTTTCCTAAGATAACAGGCCCCTCTTCCTGTCTCTAAAATCATGAAATGCTTTGTTTTCTGGGGCCGGGGGGAGGGACTTAAAAAACTCATTACTTCCATTTGTGATAATTGCAGTCAGTAAGACATCCCCTAAAAGCACTTTTATAAGCCCCGAAAGAGACAGACTGGGAAGGAAGTCCCATAAACCTGTGGCAGATATTCCTGATAAAAGCAGGCAGGAAACATGTTCTTATTTACCTTGACGTTCTGCAAACTTTGCTATCGAAACCTTGTATTGATCTTGCTTCGGTCTCTGTCAACAGTTACCCCTTGGGTCAATACATCCTGATTATCTATCTCAGCACAGTTTGGAATGAAGAAATGACTTTCTGACATTTCCACCCAAGAAGCGTTTTCTTTGTGTGGAGGGCATTTTTTTAATACTCTGTCAAAGCCCCAGAGATATAAGATATAAGATTATATTTGTAAGTATAGATAGATATACCCACACATATACAAATATGTTACATAAATATGTACTAATATATATTTATAGTATTTAAATATAATTTATGTATATGTATATATATCTATTTAAATCCCCATCCCTTTCATTATATGGCGTTTTTCTTAATTCTTTCTGTCTCTCTTCTGTGTCTCTATTTCCCTTCACCCAGCTCCATGGCTCCTTCTCTCTCTTGCTGTTTACTTATTTCTCTCATCTGCCTTTGACTGTCTGTCAGGAGAAAATAAAATTTTTTCCCCTAAGCCTGGGGAAAATGACCAGCCTCATTCCCATTTGTTCCCTCCCTAGCTGCCATGTGTGCATCAAGAAGTTGTTTTTATTTTTTCTTCCCTTCTGCACTGTAGCATCCTATTACATCAAGTTGTATGCTGTAATACTCTAGAACAGGTGGCAGTGAACTTTTCCTGGGAAGGACCAGGCAGTAATTATTTTGGACTTCATCAGTCATATTGTTTCTGTCACGAGTACTCAGCCCCGCTGTTGTTGTGAGCAAGACAATATGCATACGGGCAGTGTGTCTGTGGTCTAATAAAACTTCTACAGAGATAGTTCACTCTGCCTCTCTCTGATCTAGAACAGTCCTCGTGGGAGATGAGGCACCTCTTGATGTATTTCTGGTTTTCTCCTTTGATGTCACACTTTCGAGTGGTTACCCGAGATGACACAGTAAGAGTGGAACCTGGGTTTGCAGCGGGACTGTGTGAACGGCGGCTCCTTTTCGTCCCTACTTCATCATACTTGCGCTCCAAGAAGACAAGGAGGCAGAGAGCAAAGTTATTGTCTCCTTCCAAAGACATTTCATGGTTTCCCATTGCCCCCTGATGAGGAAGAGTTATCCCTTTGGCCTGGTATCTAAGCCACCGAAGTAGGAGTCCATCCTCTCTTTTGAGGTTTCTGGTCCGCTGGGCTTTATGTAAACCTTCCAGTGCATCCTTCTGTATTTGCTCACTCACTCTCCTCCAGACATCTCAGGTGCATTTCCATTGCTGCTCCCAGCTCTGTATGGCTCCTCAGCCCAGAATTCCTTTATAGTTTCCTACACACTTATCTGTCTTTCTCTACTTTCAAGTCAAGTCAAATTCTAATAACTGGAATTTGGGCAAAGTACTCTCCTAGGTATTGTTTGTATGGGACTCCTTACCTAAAACTCTCTAATGCCTTTCCGTTGTACACACCATAGCTTGCAAAGCCCTGCATGCTCTGTCTACTGACTACCATGATTTTCCTGCAAGTCTCTCATCTCTACCCACACCTGGTTTCTTGGGCATCCTCTGGCCAATTCAAGGGCTCACTCCCTCACTTCAGTGACTTCTGTTTGGAATGCCCTTCCTCTTTTTGTGCAGGTGGTTGTGTAACATCCTTCCTTCCATCATTCAAGTCTCTGCTTACATATGGTCTCCTTCAAGAGCCCTTCCCTGGCCACCTAGTCTAACACAACATACCCAAAGCCATCATGAGACCTTGTTTCATTTTTTCATAATAGCCCGCAGTCAAAATGTGATAATATATTATGCATTCATTTGATTCCTTTTTCTCCAACTGAACGGAAAGCTCCTCAAAAAGGGCCCTTACTGATTTATTTGCCAAAGTGATCAAGTGCTTAATCAAAATTTGTTGACTGAAAGAAACCATCAGAAAAGTGAAACTTACTATGGGGAAAGCAGAAAGAACAATTCAAGCACCAGATGAGTGGTGGGACCAAATCCCTTTATAATCCCATATAAGTCTAAGATTCGGTAATTTTGGGTGATATCATCTCTCTCTGAAAATCAGCTCATTCTCCTGACTTCTGAACTTCCGCTGATGGATGCACCACCCTTTCAGCCATCTGTCAGCCTGTTACCAGGCTCTCTCTCCATTCTCCAGAGAGATGGCTCTCCCTGTATGCTGGCTTCATGCCACAAGCAGGCTTTCTCTATGGGGCAGGGAAGTGGTCACAGATATTTCCAATTCATTTCCTCTGAGTATAGCAACATCAACTGAAAGGCACCTTTCTTTGCCTGTATATCAATCCAGGACAAGATACTAATGGTCCTCCTAGAGTCACATGCAAACCACTGGGCTAGTCATTACTGCAGGGTGATTGGTTTTTAGAATGAGGCTCCTTACATCCACTTTTGAGACTGGAGTGGGTATAAGGAGTCCCTTAGCAGTGGGTCAGGGTCAGGGTCAGGGTGAAGGCCACCCTGACTGGAGTCCTAAGGGGACTATTTGGAACAGAGGAGGAGAAGTTCCACCAAGGAAACAGAAGTCTTGGGCAGAAGAGAGCAGCCTATGCCTACATCCACTGCACAGATGCCTGCGAATGTTGTTAAGACACAGCTTTGATCATGCACTTCTCTGCTGAAAGAAGCAAAAAGGAGTAACACCTTACTTAGTCTTGCAGTTGAGGCCGTGAGGTCATGAGGTTCCAGTGCTGTGGATGTGGGAGGTTCCTGGAAGGGTCTGTCTGGTCGCAGAGGACTTGAGGCCAGATTCTTTCTTCTCTTGAGCATTGTCTTTAGATGACTGTCAGCTGGTCTTTCCAGAAAGCACCACCAACGTGCTAACTTCCTTCCTAACTGCATCTGATGTTTTCTTTCCTGGAATGAGCTCTTCCCCCTACTGCATATGAACCTATATGAACGAAGAGCTCTTCTCAAGATGCATCCTGCCCAGTTCCTCACATCTTCCCTGATGCCGCTCCCCTTGCATCTCCATCACGTCTAATTTACATGGATCTTTATTTTGTGTACAGGTATTCTCTTCTCTAGGTGAACATGTAAGGGCTTCCTTTTTCTGCTATATATTTGTATCTTCTCTTGTTCATAGAATGTTCCTTTCACATAGAAGACAAAATTAATATTTGTTGGATTGAATTCAACTGAACTGGATTGAACACGTCTCTCTACCTAACTTCTTTAATCTGATCATTCGTTTGGTATCCTATGTATTAGCTTCTATTGTAAATTTCTTCTTTAGGCATATTTGCCTAAGTTCTGTCGCCATCATCTAGCCTGGGGTTCCACAGTGTTGAGTTCTCAGAAGATGTTTATCCGATGTGATGCGTGCTGACTCCGGGCCTGCCTGTGCCAGGTACTGTGTTACGTGCTAAGGCTACAGCCGCAAATAGGGCAGGCCTGGTTGCTGCCTTCAGAGAGCTTATCATCTGGGCTGGGACTCATTGAAACATGCACTTATAGAACCACATGCTGAGCGCTAAGACGGGAGAGGGATGGGGCTGTTGGAGAGTATGTGTGGCTCAGGGAAGGATCATTGTATGCATGTGTGTAAGAGGAATGCCTTAGCAAAGTAACCGGTAAAAATCGCCATTTCCTTCTTTGATTGGATCGAGTGTCCCCTTCTGCAGCATATGCTGAACCCCTACACAGGGCTAATTCCTACTCCTATTCTTCTTCTGGGTTTCCATGCTGTTCTCTTTCCTCCTTTCTCACTGCATTTAACATAGTATATTGAAATCTTCTATTTATGGTCTGGCTTATACACAGAAAACAGATTGTATCTAACTCAACAGGTCTGTCTCTGAGTGTCTAGCACTATGTTCCGCACATAGGGAGTGCTTAAGAAGTTTCTGTTGGATGCAGAAATGAGCTAACCAAGGTGGGCCTGGGTTGGGTTAGAGGAAACAGGAGGTTGATTTGAAGGGTGCACAGATGGTGGCTGCCCTGGGGCCTGGATAATGCACCCCATGAGTTCATGGAGATGGCTCCTGGTTACAGGAGGGGAGGTGAAGAGGTAGGGCACAGGGACAAATGCTGGTGCACAGAAAGTATTTGAAGCAAGACAGTCTCACAGCTTCAACTAGGGAAGCACATGACTCTTTGTATAAGACCACAGGATGAGGGACCTTGACTCACACATTCAGGGTAAGAGAGGCAGTTATTATCTTCCACCAAGAGGTTACTGGTAACTACACCGCCCTCCCGATTCCTAAAAACCAGGGCCATGGCCTTGTCTGGGGCCGTGTCTTGTTTTGAAGAATTTTGTGCTTTGGCTTTTGCATTTGTTTTCCTTCTCTAAAAAGAAAAATAGACTCAATCCTTGGTTAACTGCATTCTGGTTGGGGAGGGGGCTGGAGTGGCATCAGAAAAAGTTGAAAATGGCCACTGAACTAGCAGATGCTCTTGGGCACTGTCAGGGGTGCTCCACGCAGGGGCAGAGGGCAGGAGGGAGACTTGCGGTTATCTGCTATCATCAACTGTGTGGTGACTACCAGTTACCATCATTGTTAACACTTCATGTTCATTATGCCTTAACTGTGTGTCAGGCACTGTTTTGACCACTTTACACGGACATCCTCATTTGTTCCAGAAAACATCCTCATGCAGGAGGGACTAGGAGTTCCCTCATTTTGCAGATAGGTAACTAAGGACTGGAATAAATTACTGAGCATCATTCTGTGCCAAGCAGTGTATGAAGTGGCACATAAAGCCCATGTAATTCTCTCAACATGTACATGAAGTAGGTCTCAGCATCATTCCTGTGGTATCGTATCCGTGAGACAGCTGACAGCCCAAGAGGTGAACTCACTAAGGCATCAAGCAGTGAGTAGAGTTGGAATTGGGATCCACGTCTGCTTGAGTTTAGCCAGTAAACTTCATAGTACAGATCTGCCTCTAGTAGGTAATGTGCATCTGCAGTGGGGGTGCCTCTGGGGGTGCTGAGAGTGACCAGGACACCTGAAGTTCAGAGCACTGAAGTTTCTTAATAAAAATAACAGTGCTCATTAATTTCATTTCTCTTGGGTACAGAGATTTCATCTAGATTATGCTGAATTTCAGCAGCTCCTCTAAGAGGCCTTTCCCTGCTTCATTGCATGGGACCTTGAGACTTTGGAAGGCTAAATCGCTTGCCAAGCGTTACTAAGCTACTCAGTGGTGAAGGCTTTGAATCTGGCTTTACCCAGTACCTAAACCAGCATGTGTAAGACCTCTGCGCTGGTTTTCACGTCTATACACATTACCCCCACTTGATCTGCAAAACCACAGGGAAAAAGCTTCTAAGTAGATGAAATTACATATAGGAGGCTAAATCTTTTATGATAGTGAAAACAAGTGGCTACATTAAATGTTTATAGTCAAACAACTACCTGAAGCATCATTCCTGAAGGGCTGGTTTCATGTGTATACAGCCAAGGAAGGCCCATAGGACCACATGCTCAGATGAGCCCCATGCCTGGTGTAATGCTCGGCTGTTGCCATCTTGTAATTCTCGATCATTTTACCTTTGAACTTGAGTTTTTTAAGTGCAGTCTAATGGGGCAATGGAACATATAAGTGATCAGAGGAGACATGCAATATTGTAACTGTTTATTATCATGCTATTCACATAGAGCATTTGCCATGCACCACAAGGACAGAATCCTGGTGGCCCCGTGATGCAGGGGGACTTGGGGACACTCAAAGCCATTACCAGGTATGTGTGTTATGGAGGCTGCCACTGCATTGACTATTGGTTTAATAGGTGTAGATGGAGAAGATGAAATATAAATAATTGAGTTCGATTTATGCAATCTTCACTGTTCTGGTAAGAATAAGATACCTATATGTGTGCAAGCTACAAAATGCAAATCATGTAATTTTGGTGATTCTACACATGAGTCAAATGCTCTCTTATTTGCACTTAAAAACGGCCTTGTACAATGTAAAGATAATGGTAAAATTCATGCAAACAATTTAAAATTCTGATTATGCTTTACTTAGAATGCTACTAAATAGGAAATGAACACCAGGACAAGTCAAGAGCAAGACTATGGCACAAAGGAAAAAGCTGGATGTTTTCATACTCTCAGTGATACGTTCCCCCGCTGCTTTTCCAACAAGGGGATCCCATACTTTCATTATATAATCAGACCTCACCTCTCATGAGCACAGCAAGCTGAAGCTCAGAGAGGGCAGTGACGCGCCCTAAGTCCAGGAGGTGGTAACCACGCATGCTTCCCCATCGGAGCTTGCTGGCTTGCTCTGGGAGGCTGGGCGTGGGGACACAGGGAGGCACTGAACATGTGAGTCAGGGCATTTCTGTTCCAAGACCCCCTTCCATGGCACAGTTCAGCTAGTGGTGGGGAGAAGGGAAACAGGCAGACTTGAACTCTCCTGCTTGTTTTTCTAGCTTCTCTTCCTATTTGTAAGCAAACTTATCTCTGGACCAACTTGATGAACGGTGAAGACTGGCTGAAGAAGCTTAGGAAAGTATACACCTTCAAGTTAGACAGATATGGGTTCAAGTTGTTGCTCGCTCTCTAACGGTGAGACCTTGGATACCTGCTAAAATACCTCTCAGCTGGAAAGTTTTCCTTCTGGTTCTTCATCTTCTAATCTGCCCAGACTAATCAGCTCAAATGTGCCTCCTGCCTGAATCCTTACCTGATCCTACTTGAGAAAACTGAGTATAGAGAATTTAGGTGTATTTTTCAGAATCCCACAGCTTAATCTTGGGTTCACTTCTATCCATTACACTATATTATTTCAGTTTCTCAAACATGCCATTCTTTCTCCTGCCTCAGGACCTTTGCACATGCTGTTACCTAGACAAATTCTTCATCCCACACTCAAAGTAGCCCCACAAGGCTGTCTCCTGCTGATCCTTCAGTCCTCAACTTTAGTGGCTCCTTCTTGAAGAGATCTTCCTTGACCTCCCATTTTCAGGTTGCCCTATGGCTCTTCTCACCTGTAGCACCTTGCTTTCTTTCCTTCGTAGTGCCTACTACAACTCCTAATTCTATATAATTCCTTCATTCATTGTTTAATGTCTCCTGCCCTGTATAAACTCTCCAAAGGGAGGGACAATGATGTTTTCATAACTATACCTAAGCCCCCATGTGACCCCATGTCAGGTATATAGTGGTTGCACAGGAAACCTTTCTGGGGGGTCCAAGATGGAGCAAATTCTAGAGAAGTAATAAGCAAAGAAAGAGAAGGAAGGGAGAGCTAGGGAATGTAGAAGTGCTTATTCTCCATGTGGAATTTGGTGATGGAGGCATGAGTAACTGTCAGAGGCTTTGAGAGGAAGGCACTCGGGCACGTCTGTGATGCTGCTGTGTGCTCCAGGGCTTGGCAGAGACAGGCTCCTAAGAGCTGCTGGGGCTGGAAGGGACCCTGGCGAGCAGAGCCTCCCTGCAGTGTGCAGCTGCTGGTGACCTTTAGCCCAGCTGGAGCTTGCTGGAGGTCTGGCAGGTGGAGCAGCCTGCAGCATTTTCCCTGCCTGGACGCTGGCAGCTTTCTGACTTCAAAGCTGGAACATGCTGACCCAGAGCACACTGACCTTTGGCACAGTTTCCTCCCATCTCTCCAGTGCCCGCTGAGCAGGGAGGAAGGAGCCCAGCTCCCCTGCCTGGAGGACAGGTTCTCCTTAGAGCCAGAGACCAGGGGAAAGGAGTGATCAGCACCTGCCCTCTGAGCATCCCGGGAGCCCGATTGGCTCCACTATACTTGGAATTTGGCATTTCAGTTAACCGTGTGTCAGCTTGGGAGGCTTCCTGTCCCCGGCCTCCAGCTCTGCGTGTGACCTACTCATGGGAGCACTTGCCTAGACTCTGGAAAAATTAAGGAGTAGGGCTCCAGCCCCTGTCATCCAGCCGCTCAAGTGCCGTCTGCTTACAGAGGAGTCAAATTGGATCTGACTTGGTTGGTGGTTCTTAAGATCTTACTGAGCCTTAATTTCCTCATCTTTAAAATGGGGATAATAATAGAAATTTCCTCAGGCTGTTGTGAGGATGAATGTTAATGTGCATCAAGTGCCTGGCATGAGGCAGCAGGCAGTTGGTAAGTAACAGCTGCCACCGCCATCAGCAGGCGTCCTGTTATCCTAGGCTGCCTTCCCATAAGTTGTCGCTTTTTATCTTTGTTGATAGGTAATATTTTTGACACGACCACTTCTCAGCTGAGGAAACTGGGGCTGGGGGGCTATGAAATGAGTCTTGCATGGTCACATTGCTAATACCTGTTAGGATGGGGACCACTCATCCAGACCAGTCCCACCCCACCCTGGGTCTTTCTCTCTTGCCCTGGATTATCTCTCTGAGCAATGGTGGTAGATCAGAGTTTATGTTGTTGACATCTGCAGAAGGCTTGTTATCCTCGCTATCGCCACCACGATCACTAACAAACAGAGAGAGAGAGCTGCCAACATTTATAGAGGACTCAATAGTTTACGAGATACTTTCACCCACATTGTCTGTTCTGGAATCCACAATCCTGCTTTTTGTAGATGGAAAAAAAATCTAGAAAGCATTGAGACAATGACTTCCTGGAGATACTTCTCTCTGAGTTAAGTTATTTGCATGTGCCAGGGAGTGACTAGCTAATATTTGGCATATATACTTATGTAACCTGCTTTAATCTCAACTGTGCCATTTATGGGCTATGGGACTTCTATTACTGTTGTGTCTGTTTCTTCATCTATAAAATGGGGGCAATTATAACAATACGAGACAATGTATAAAAACTGCTATCACAGTGCCTGGCACACAGTGAGAACCTGAAAAATAGTAGATTCTATTATTAAGCTGAGAAATAACCCATATCCTGTTCTTAGCCTTCTTTTTTGCAACAGCTGCATAAAATTGGATTTAAAACTATTTTTTTAATTAAAGTATTGTTGATATACGATCTTATGATGGTTTCACATGAACAACACAGTGTTTTCAACATTGACCCATATTGTCAATGGACTTATAACTTTTCAGGTGGAGAATAGCAAGAAAACACATGAGCACTGTGGGGACTGGGCAGAAGCCCCAGCATTCTAGGAAAACCAGGAATGGCAGTGGCCAGGGGTGTTCTGGCTCAGGACCCACGACAGCTCTGACGTGCTCCCTGCCCCATCTCTGGGGACCTGCTATGCCTGTGGGGTCTTCAGAAGAAGCCTGCTGTCTCGGGGCCTCTTGCTCTGTGCTTGCCACAGTCTCCCCACTTCTCCGCGCTTGCTCATGCTGCTCCACTCATCGGAAATGCTTCTTTCTCTCTTATCGTGAACTATTTCTAACAGCAAGAAGCATGGGGAATATAACAGTCACCTTTGTGCCCACCACTCCAATTTAACACATGTTGGCATTTTGCCACAATTGTTCCTGATAATTTTTTAAAGGGAAACTTGGCAGGAGCCGTGGAAGCCCCCTTTGTGGTCCTCCCCATCATGCACCCCTCCTTCCTGCCCAGCGGTGACCTTGTTCCAGGGCCGGTGCACAGCCTTCCAGATCTTCTTGCTTCTACTGCCCCCAGCTTCCTTCCACTCATCTGAGTCCCCCACATTTTTCATTTTTCAGGAGCCAAGTCAAAGCCCCACTCCTCCAGCTCATTACATATAGGAGGCTTCTCCTCTTGCCCTTTGCCCTGTCACCTTTCAGACTTTGAGCTCAGACTTGCTGTGTGATTCTTAGCTCTCTTGTCTTCCTTTGGTGTGTCTCGCTGTCTTGATGAAAATCCACCTGCAGCTGGTGACCCCATATCAGCTGAACCAGACCCCCATCCCTGGGTTTCCTAGTTCCTCCCCTCGCTGCCTCCAAGGTCAGCAGGATGTGGTCTCACATGGACGTTACTCCCTAAGGCCCCTTCCGGAACCCACGTCTTCTCCAAAACAGGGTCTGGGGCAGGGGCTCTTAACCTTCTTGCGGCATGGGCCACCTCGGCGGACTGGTGCAGCCTGTGACCCCCTCCTCAAAGGCTGCTAGTTACACTGAGAACAGTGACCAGTATCTGTCTCTCTATCACCTATCTAATACAGATGTATGGTATCTATATATCTATATATACAAACTATTATCTATTCCTGAGCAACAAACTATGCATATTAAAGCAACAGACACCTGTGATCTCACCGTTTCTGTGGGTGTGGCTTAGAACCTGGCTCAACCTGTCGTGAGGCTGCGGTCCAGGTGTTGGTCAGGGCCACAGTCATCCAAACTGGCACTGACATACTATTTATTGCTTCTCTCTCTTCAGAGTCACACATGTTTTCTCAGTTCCTACCTTTTTCATGGGGTCAGCCCACTGGAGCAGAAAGGAAGGAGAAAGGTCCGAAATTTTAGAGCTGCAACCAGGGGAGTGAATCTGTCAGAAGAGGAAGGAACAGGAAGCCTATTCAGGATTCAGTTCTAAGCTGTGTTCTTTAATCTTTATTTACCACCATAAGGCAAATCGTCCCTGCCTAACCCCCAGCTCCATGGCTCCGTCGGAGGGGAAGAAGGGGTAATGATCACTAAATATTTTACATCCTGCCCTGCTCATATCCTGGATGACACATAATTCACCATGCCCTAGCCACATACTTTTTTCTCTCATGCAAGATTGTCACTATAAAGGCAATAATTCTTTTCAGTGGGTCTTCATTCAACAGATATTATTAGGCATCTGTTACGTGCTATCCAGTGGGCAAGGTGCTGGGACTGAAACAAGGATACAGATGAGTTCCTGCTCCCACGGAGCTTATGTTCTGGAGGACAGAGATACGTAACAAATGAGCAAACCAGTATATGGACAAGATCCTATAAGTGTTTTACAAGAAATAGGCAGCAGGCTGGAGAGGGGATAGCTGGGGGACACTCATGTTTGACATGATAATCAGGGAAAATCTCTCTCTGTGCAGGAGGTATTGGACTGAGGCCTGCATGGCAAGAAGGAACTAGATACATGAAGGTTGGACGGAGAACACTTTAGGCAGAACGAATTGCACAGGTTCTGAAGCCTGGCATGTCTAAAGAAAAGAAGAAGTTTGCATGTTTTTACATACTTGTGTTAAAGGAAAAATACATGTGATATTTTGGGTTTGATGTACAAGAGGAATGAATGAATGAATACCCAAATACTAAAATAAGTTTCCTTTCTGTGTTATGCCTTAATCATTTTGCTTGCCACACTTTGGGAAAACTAATCACTTCTTTTAGAACCACACCAGAGAGTTCAGAATAATTCTTGAGACTCAGCACCTGCCTTTCTAGAACAGGGCTGGGTAACACCCACCATGGGCTTCCTTTTATTCTAGACTCTCCAGACACTTTCTCTGTTGATCCACTTTATCTTTGCATGTGTGTACCTTAGACTTTTAAACAATATGTGCATGTGGCTATTCCTTTGTACAGCCTCATCTGAAGAGATTTCTGATTTCTGCAAAGCTCTAGACCTTCTTTTTTGTCCTTGGTGAAGACATAACCCTTGAGGATCTCTGAAATATTATGAATATCCATTATGTAGGCTTTTATTACAAATATTCTCTCTGGCTGCTTATCAGTTTCCACCCACGGAGGCCTCTGTGTGGAATTTCCTCCTCTCCTTCCTCACCTCTCACTGCCACTTAGTCAAACCTCCCTCCATCCAGTTGGCAGATCTTTCTGCTTCCCTTTCCTTGAGGTTCTGTTTGGCCTCAAATGCTAATTGAAGCCCTTGGAAAGAGGACCCAGAAAGGGGGCTTTCTGGTGGGCATCTGAATCACAGTAGAATCACTACCCAGACAGGCTGAGACAGGTCCTTCTCACCATTTGGTGAGTCACTGCGGTGGCTGACAATGTGTCAGTCTCTGTCTCTTCTGCTTGGCCCTGGACATCAAAATAGCCTAGAACTCCCTCCAACTGGAGGCATTTGGCCAACTCTGTGAGGACTTTCAACCAACGAGGAGGGTAGTAAAGCCCTACTTTCTGGAAGGTTGAGCTGAAATTTAAACACTGTAACAGAAATACCAAAGGCACGTTTGCTAACCTGGCCAGCACCCACCTATGTAATGTCTTGTCGACTTGCCTCCATCCTCTCCGTAAATATAAATGGGCTGTTTTTTCTCTGAATGTGTTTCAACAGTAAGGTCTCATTTCATTTGTCTGGGAACAGTGCTGAGCAAGGGAGGGATACTTCCTACAAGGCAAAGAATAGAAGAGCTTCTGGGCATTAGGCTGCCGCTGTGTCAGGCGGCGGAGATCTCATTCACTTCAGATGCCTTCAAACACGGGTATCGCTCACTCTGTGATCCGTGTTCTGGAGACCATGAAACTGAAACTCAGTGAGTTTTAACGATCTCCCCACGTTCTCATGGGTGGGAAAGAGTAAAGCTGAGTTTACAATAAGGAGACCATATAATTTATCATCCAAATCAGGGCACTTTTGAGAATGAAAGAGAGAACTACTAGGAATTTCATTAGGCAACAGATGTAAAGGTGGAATATCCCAGTAAGGCAGAATATATAGATGCCTGAGCTTTGAACCAGTCTTTTTCGTCCCAAAACCCAGTTTTTTCTCACTTAACCTACCTTCCTGTTCTCAGGAAGGTAACAGGAAAAATGTGAATTTCTCCCCCCTTTTGTAACATTTTTTTGCTTGGTAATTCATTCCCTCTCTTCTCTTCCCATCCCAGACAAACTGAAGTATTTTAATAAAGCTTAGTAATGTTTAAATGCAACCTTCTGTCTGTTTTAAAAATCAAGTCTTTTGACCATTTTGACTTTGTAAATGCACGGCATCTTTACCAAGTGCACTAGAAGATGTATTATTGGCAGAACTGATGGGTAGACAACAATGACTTGTGAGGATCAATTATTTGATAATAAACATTGCAAATGCATGCTGTAATTTATAAAATCATAAAGAACACTTTTGCCAAGCTCCAAAATTTGTATATACTTTTAGGTCATAAGAGTTAATAATTTATGACTGTCTAGGTTAAGTTATTAATGTATATAATGAAGGAGGAAAATATGTTGAGGAGTCTTATGTTTACAGAGGACTTCCTTAATGTGTTATACTTCTTAAATGTAAACATGTATTTTTAATGCAAACGTAACTAATATTTAAGGAAACCAAACACAGTAATGATATAATTGTAGTGTTGTGCATGTTGTCAGTGACAAAAATAAAACCATTTTGGTGGTTAAAAAAAGAAAGAATCAGATATTGGAAGAAAATCCAAACCTCTGTGCTTTTTACAAGCCCCATGGGTGATTCTGATGCGCTGCCAGGCATGGGAAATCTTGCACCTGACACTATGACCTTTGTTTGAGAATACAAAGTCACACTTGTTCACCCTTGCATCTTAGTAGGTGGCATAAAGGCATGCAGTAGGTGTTTAATAAGTGTTTGTTCAATGAATGCATGAATCATTAAATGGATGAACTATGTACAGATGCCAGCAGGGATGAGAGTCCCTGTGTGTCTGGGGAATATAACTTAGTTTGGGATGTCCAGCCTATGGAGAGAAATAAGCAAGAGGTAAACAGTGGGCACACATGCCAGGCTAAGCTGCAACTGCATTGTCCCAGCAGAGCCACCAAAAGTTCTGAGCAGCAAAGTGACACTCTACGATTTGCATTTTGGAAAGGACCTTTCTGTGGTTGTGTTCCAGGGTAAGCCTGCAAGAAACTGGACGCTGAAGATATTTAAAAAACATGTTTTCAAAAGGGCTACTGAGTGTCCAGCATAATATAACCTTTTACATATTTGAGAAATCTCCAAGCCCGGCTGGCACCTTCCGTGCTCAGCGTCAGCCTGTGGGTACACCCTCTACATGGCGGTCCGTCACCTCCTGGGGCACCGCAGAGCCATGTGTTGGCGGGAGAGGTTCCTCCTGCTTGTTCACTGGCTTCTCTCCAAATGTCTGTAGTCGTAACCTGTGGGGAGCTGGGTGGGTGGTAAGCACCCACCCAGATTCAGGAAAATGAGGAGCAGTTTCTTTGGCTAGAGCAGGTCCCTTCCCCGGAATTTTCCTCCCATCATTTGCTCTCCATGCCCTCCTTGCCATCGGAGGGCCGGGACTCGGGGTTGCCTCTCTCCAGCTGGGGACTGGGTGCATGGAGGGGATTCAGACATGGCTCTTCACTTTTTTCCCAGCAGGGCTGTGGTTATTATTGCTCTGCCAGGGTAGCCCAGGGGGCCTTGCTGTTTGTAACCCTATGTCCTGAGGCTTCCCACAAAGCTTTGCCCTGTCTGGCCAGCAGGCTGTGCGGCAGCGTGAAAAGAAAGACATGGTTCACAAGGCTGGTGGCCAGAGTGCTCTCTGCATAAACCGGGCGAGACGGGGACCAGCGCATCAGCACTTCTCAGCCTGGTGATGGACGGTGAGCCCCTGGGGTTGACCCCTTCCGTCCGGGGACATGCTTCTCCTGAGATGTTCTTGAAGCGGCCTGGGTGGGGGTGTCCAGGCCCAATGCTCAAGAACCTGAACACGTGCTCCTCTCTCTCTGGGTGGAGGAGATCCCCACCCACCCAGATCCTGTCCTCTCTCTGGCACCATACACTGCCCTAAAGTCTCCTACACCCCAGTACTGCCTCATTCCTCTTGCTGAATTCTGACTCATGTACAGTCTCTATCTATACTCATTCCATGAAGCATGTAGGCCTTTCCCTCAGTTTTTCACAGATATTATAATTTAATCCTCAAGCTTTGTCAGCGCTTAGTGGCAGACTTCTGCTTATATCTTTTGGGTCAGGATGAGTCCCAACCACCCCTAAGCTGCAGGGCAGCTGGGCACTCTGAGACTGGCTTCTCAGCTTCCGTGTTGTGGGCGGCAGTGGGGAGAGGATGGGAAGCAGTCAGTCCACAGCTGTTTGCTTCACAGCTATCATTGTCACCCCCATTTTGCAGATTGAGGAAACGAGTCACATGGAAGAGAAGCAACTTACTTAACATTACCCAGATAGAAGTGGTGTAGGCAAGGTTAAAATCCCAGGCTGACAACTTCTGAGTCTACTCTTGTCAGACCCAGTCCTCCTGTGGAGACGCACAGGGAGAGGGAGAGGTACGTGGATTCGTGGTACATTAAGAGGCAGAATGGTTCAAATGGTGGTTGCTTGTCTCAAAGAGAGGGCAGAGTCAAGGACAAGTCCAGGATTCTGCCCGAAATGGAACAGACTGGAGCATAACTTGAAATGTAAATAATGCAGCAAGCTTTTGAGGGACTTCCATGGGCAAGTCTCTGTATGTTGGTTTTAATTCTGATGATTATCATTATCTTCCTTTAAAAAATGAGTACATTGAGTCTCACAGAGGGTATGTGATTTGCCCAAAGTTATAAAGATGGTAAATAAAGATAAAAGCTGGACATGAGCTGGGCCTGCACGGCCAGTCATTCAATGTCCAATCCATGATTTGACATTTCTCTGCACCACCTTCTTACAAGGGAAAGCAGGAACAGGAGGCACTGGCTGGCTTCGGTGAATCACATGTTGTTGGAATTCCTGTCCTTCCTTGACCCGGATTTGTCAACAGAGGCTTTGGAAGCCAAAGTACACAGGGGCAGATGCAAAGAAGCAGTCCAGCCAGGAGAAAGTTGCACGTGTCCTGGTGGTGAGGGTCGGCCTGAAGCATGCATTCCCAAGGGCTCCTGCTGTCTCCCCCGCCCAGCTGCCGTGGGCCTGGTGGGCTGCAGATGGCCGCAAAGTTGCTGCGGGTTGTCCAGCTGCAGCCTGGGCGGTAGAGTGGGGGTGTCGAGGATGGGGCAGAAGGCCCGTGGATAGACTTAATTTTACTCCAGGCCGGCGCTGAGTCCTTTTAAAGGGAAGAAGGATGAATAAGAAATGGTGTTTGTCATGGGAGCCAGAACATCCCACTTTAATAACAGCTATCGTTCACTCATGCATTCAAAGCTATTGATGGAGCTTCTGCTTTGCAGTAGGGTCTGTCCTAGGCACTGGGGATGCAGCAGGAATCAAAACCGAATCCTTACTCTTGGGCAGCTAACTGTTGAGTGGCTGGAGACAGGTGGAAGATGCATATAAATGCACGATAGGCACTGTGAAAATGAAGTGATGCTGAGGAAAAGGATAGAGGAGGAGGAGGCCAAGGAGGGCTGCTTTTCGAGGAAACTTTGACAAGCCACATTTGAGCAGAGACTGGAACAAAGCAAAATAACAGGCCAGGCAGGCATCTGGGGCGGGGACGGTTTCTGGCAAAGGGGCAGCAAGTTCAGATGCCCTGATAAAGGAGCCGGATGGCTGTCTGGGGTGGGTGGGGACCACCATCACTGGGGAGGGTCTGGAGGCTACAGTGTGGGGCCAAGGGAAGGAGCAAGGAGTTTAGGGCAGAAAAGTGCAGGTGTGCAAAGGACAGTGCAGCTTCCTTCTTACGCAGGGTTTAACTATGGAAGAAGTAAGATTTTTTGGGGTGATGCCAGAAATTGGGACGAGAGACCAGTTGGTGGAAATCACTGGAGGCTGATGTCAGTTCTCTTAAAGGTGGTCCAGAGCTAAGGACAAATACAAATTAATTCATTTAGATATTATTGTGGACCACCTGTGTGTTCAACAAATATATGTGTGATTCAAGCTTTCATTTGAATCTTTACTTAAAAGAAAACCCATCCATTGCAGTTGGTTATTTGTTCTTCACAGGTTTTTCAAATTGTGTCCCTGTGGCTTACTGTATTTCCTGTAAATGGTACTTGAGCACTTGATTGGATTCAGGTATTACTTCCTGGCAAGAATACTATAGTAGGTGGTGGTGTGTGCTTCCGACAGGAAACAAATCATGTCTGGTTGTCTCTCTTTTCTGTGATGTACCAAAGAGTTTAAGCAAGTTGAGGACGTCAAATATTTTGATAACCTCTGTTGTATGGATGGCCTTGAGACACCTAAAGATGCTGAAGGGTTTCTGAATTCTACCAAGATTCTACTATATCCAACATCATTTCAGCAGTAAGTATTTTATGTGGTTCTTATTTTGCAGATATCATTAAATTTGCCTGTAAGATGCAACTGTAGGTGGGACCACAATCCCCCATTGATCTGTCATGCAGAGAGGCAGAAATTCTGTGGAATGGCAGCTGGGTGGGAGGGAATGTCTCAAGTCACATCTGGGGCTGATTCCTGGTCCTGCACTGCCACATACAAGAATTTGATCCTAACCAACTTGCTTAAACCTTGAGCCCAGATTCCTCATTCATGAAATAGGCATTACATTTCCCTCTTCAAAATTTGCTTCAGGTGCCCTCCAGGTAATCTGCTCTTGCTTTTCTTCTTCCTGACTTACAGCCAGGCCCCTCTCACCTGCTGCTGACCTCCAGCATGCCCTCAGTTTACCTTCTGTTACTGACTTGTGCGTCTTCTCCCCAGACCATGAGTTCCATCAACTTCAATACTGTGTCTTCATTGCTGTTTACAGCGCAGCTCGTTGTTCATAGCAGCTGGTCAATAGGGCAAAGATCAGCAAACTTTTTCTGTAAAGCCAGATGGTAAATATTTTAGACTTTGTATATCATTTGGTCCTTTTGCTGCTACTCAACTCTCTGCTGTTGCAGCACGAGCGCTGCCACAACCATACAGAAAGGAGTGGGGGCTGCTGAGTTCCAAGAGAGCTTATTTACAGAAACAGGAGGCAACTGTTGGGCCTTAGTTGGTCAACCTCTGTTCTAGGGGACTGATTCAGTCCATTGTTGCTGTGTAACAAATCGCCCCAATACTTAGTGACTTTAAATCACAACCACTTCTTACTCACGTATCTGTGGTTGACTGATGTGTTCCGTGCTTGCTTGAGGGGGAAAGGGTAGGGAAGTGCATTTCACCTATAGGGAGGAGAACTATAAAGTCTCATGGCAGAGGGCAAGGTTAAGGGCAAAAGGAGAGATGAAGAATTGGGACTAATAATTCCATCTGTAACAGGGATTAAATGAAATAAGAAATGCAAAGTGCCCAGGAGTATCTGGGCATATGGTTAATGCTTTGTAAATGCTGGCTTTTGTTATCACTAGTATTATTGTTAATCATTATTCTTTATTTTGTACAAATCAGGGCTGGAAATTGGATACAGAGATCCATCCTTTGGGAAGACTGTCAAGAGACATCCTCAGGGAGAGATCTTGCCGTTAGCACTGTGACAGCAAGTGTAGGGAGTGGCAGGGCTGCAGCCTGCTGGCTGACAGAATAGTTTGTTCTTGGTGCTGGGGATCTGTTCCGAGGAAGCCTGAGCCTGGCTTGTCAGCTGATAATCAAGTGCTGCTCAAAGACAGACAAATCATTCCTGATAGCCCACATTCAGCAGCGATGGAGAACTCAGACCTCAGTTTGAAAGAAATAGAAGGTGCTTGACTGGAGCTCAAATACCAAGACGCTCTCAATCAATGAGAGTATGTTTTGGGCACATCTTAGGGGAAAGAGGCGAACAAAAAGGAAGCAAATTGGTCTCAGAGATTTATTTTTAAAAGTAATGGTTAACTTGCCGTATGTACTGGTGTCAGCACTACTCTCATCTGAACTCTCTTGCTGGTGGCTTCCCATGTGTTCTCAGCAGGCCATTTCCAGTAGAATCACCTGGAGGATTAACAACACATAACACATTTCTGGGGCCTCTCAGTAGTTCTGCTTTGGGGGAACGTTCTGGTTTTAAGGCTTTCTGATTCATGCGATGAGCAGTCCTGTGAAGGGGGCCTCATCTCTCCATTTGTGCATTCACATGTATTTGCACAACTGCACACAAGCCAGGGTTCCCACTCACAGCTGATCAGAACTGGAGAGTTGTGGATTCTGAGCTTTTATGGAACAAAGGCCAAGTCTTACTTATCCTTGTATCCTGGGCAAGGTGCCCTGGAGGGATGTGGGGTTGAATCCAGCATTTACAGAGCCTTCATTTTACAGGACAGGAGACAGTGGCCAAGGAAGGCTAAGTGACTCACTAGGGGTGTGCCTCTGATGCATCCCCCACTCTATCCCCACTGCCCCTCCAGGTCTGGCCCTTCCGAGCTGCTTCTTGGGAAGGGAACTCCCATGTATGAAACACCTCTGACATGTTAGGCCTTGTGCTGGGTGATTTAAACATGCTATTTCATTTTCTTCTTGAAGAAATAAAACCTGTTAAATTAGCATTATTAGCTCCACTTTATAGATGAGAAAATGTGCCGAAAGTCACACAGCTAATGAGAGGAGGAAGGAGAAATCAAATCGAGGTGTGTTTGGTGACTGAAAGGGAGTTTGAGGAGATTTGTTGAGGTCCTGATGGTGCCCTTACTCTTGATCTGGATGTGGGTCACTCAAGAGAGGGGGTCCAGGGTAGGGAAATTCCTCACCGTACGCTCAGGCTTCAGGCATTCTCCCATGTCATTACTCTTCAATGATGAGGTCGGTGAACCGATTCCGGTGTGTCTGGCTGCAAACTCATGCTCTTCTGTTACACCCTGCTGCCTTCTGAGATGAGAGCTTGGCTTCTACCCAACCGACTAGTGAGGCATTTCCATGTGAAGGCACATGGTATATAAGAGGAGGGCCTTGGTTAAAAATCAGGTCTTTGGTTTTCTTGACCAATATTCTTTTTTTCTGCATCAGCTGTCTCTGGAGAGCTCCCAACAGGTGCCTAAATGTGACTTTTCCTGGGATTACTGGCACAGGGCAAATGTGTTCTCTCAGAGTTCATTTTATATAAGACTGAGAAGCTTTCATTATTGTTGGCATCTACATTCCTATGCCCCAAATTTCAGCATTTTCTTTTTGAAAGAAAAAGAAAAGCAGCTTTATCCATGTATAGTTGTCATTAACTCATATATTTAAACTGCAGTTTAATAAGTTTTGATATATATATATATATATCCATGATATATATATAATAAGTTTTGATATATATATATCCATGATCAAGATCATGAACATATCAACCATCCCAAAAGTTTTCTCTTGTCCCTTTATAGTCCCTTCCTCCAGCTCTGCCCTTTGTACCTCCCTCCCCTGCCTATCCTGAAGACAATCAATGATCCGCTTTCTGTACCTTAGTTTTCACTTAGGATTTTTTAAGAATAGAGTTAATCATTGTATATTCTTTTGCTTGTATGGCCTCTTCTACCATCATAATTATTTTGAGATTCATCCATGTTGCAACATAAACCAATCATTCATTCCTTTTTCTTGCCAAGTGCCATTCCATTGTATGGCTGTATCACT
Organism: Manis pentadactyla; assembly: GCF_030020395.1. Taxonomy (NCBI): domain Eukaryota; kingdom Metazoa; phylum Chordata; class Mammalia; order Pholidota; family Manidae; genus Manis; species Manis pentadactyla. Next base: position 13,420,022 of record NC_080021.1, on the reverse strand, counting down.
GTTTTTATTATCCATTTACCTGTTGATAGACATGTGGGTTGTTTCCAATATTTGGTTATCTCAGACAAAGGTGCTCAGAATGTTCTCATACAAGTCTTTGTTGGACATATGTTTTCATTTTTCTGATGAAAATACCTAGGAGTGAAATGGCTGGGTCATGATAGGTATATGTATAACTTTTTAAGAAGCTGCCAAACTGTTTTCTAAGGTAGCTATACTGTTTTATTATTTCTATCAGGATTGTAGGAGAGTTCCTGTTCCTCCACATCCTTGTCAACACTTGCTATGGTCGGTCTTTTTCATTTTAGCCATTCTAATAGGTGTGTAGTGCAGATTTCAGAAGTTGCCTCTTGTGCATCTCTCCCATTCAGTTCTGGATTACGTCAACTCTAGCCACATTGTTCTACAGGACTCCCAGCTTCATCTTTTCAACTCACCTTCCTGCTGCACTCTGACTGAGTTCCTCCTCCCTGTGCCAAGATCTAGAAACTTTCTCAAGGTGGTAATCTCAGGCAATTGCGAGACTTACCTGAGATATAACCCAGGTCTTTTGCCTCTCTGGCCAATATTCTTTACAATGTTACTCCAGTTTGACTGGAAGTTGAAGTCTCCCCCACTTCCAGGGTTTTCAGTTCTCTCTGACCCTCTACAGAAGAGACTCTAGTTTCTCTTTCACAGAGAGGTATCAATGACTCATAATAGCTTAAAGCATTACTGTTTTAGAGCACTTCGTATGTAACAAGAGTTCAAAGTTTTACATCAAAGTGATGATGCTTTAAGGATGGAATTTAGGCATTGGCCTGTGGATATGGGATTTTTATGCTCTCCCAGAAATTCTGCTTCGATCTGGATTGTGAAAAAAACAAACAAAAAACCCCTAAACCAACAAAAAATAAAAAAACAAGAAGCAGGTCGTGAATTTAATAAAGTCAGCTAACACTGATAACTCAACATTGAGTTCTACTTTTTGCCAGGTGCTGTATTAGGTGGTGAGGATCTAAATATGCCTGTCCTCAGTGAGTTCATAGTGTAGTGGGTAAAGACATTCATGTGCAAGTAATTATAACACATTTAGGAAGTGTAGGATTTGGGTAGGTGTCGGAGTGGTTCCCAGGAGTGACAGCTAGGAAATCTGTCCTGTGTAGCCATTCAGAGACTCTAATTGACGGTATCTATGCCATCTACATCCATGGCTTCCAAGATGACTCTGATCACTATTTCAGTCATCTGGAAGCAATAAGGGAAGGGCATCAAGGAGAGTATCCAAGGGAGGGAGGTTCTTAGGGCCCAGACCAGGAAGTATTACATATCACATCTATTCAGCTCCTATTGGCTAGACCCAAATCACATGACCACAACTGACAGCAATTAAGACTGGGAAATGTAGTCAGTCTGTGAGCCAAGAAAGAAGATGAAACTGACTTTGGTAAACTGCTAATGGAGTCTGTCATACTAAGGATTTCTTAGCATTTATTTATAATCTGTTTTTTTTTCTTAATTGTTTGTTACAGTGACTCTACCAGCATGTGATAAGGGGCTGAGGTTGTCATATACATTTGAAGTTGTGGCATTTCTGCAATCATAAGCAGGTGGAAAGGAGCAAGTAGATAATGGAGTGGTATGCCACTAGGCTACAGAGGTAGGCATGTCAGGGCACACTTACCTGCTATCTCTTGTAGCCATCTGAATTAGCAGCTTGCCACAGAGTAACAAAAGCCCACTTACTGAGATGGCCTTCAAGCCACATCTGGACAAGGTGATCCCAGAAATACACAGTCCCCAAATAAACCCCACCTTCAATGTGTCACAGGAACAATACCTTTTTTTTTTTACCCCAAACTGTGACTTTAGCTCACTGTTAGGTCTTGTCTAATTGACTGATACAGAAGGTTTGAAGCCAGAAAGACCCAGATTTGAATCCCAACTCTCTAATTACTAAACTTGTGACTTTAAGAAGGTTTCCTAACCTGTCTGTGCCTTGGTGACCTGTAAAATGAACCTAACAAAATACTTGTTCATCATATTGAACCAAGGACTAAATGAGTTTGCAGACACGTGGTACATTGCCTGGCACATAATAGTGTTCATTTCATGATAGTAATTGCTGTTAGTAAAATGGGAATAATAATTGATTCTGAGAATCAATGAGAAAATGTCACAGAGCCTGGGCACAGAGCAGTTGTTCAGTAAGTGGCTGTGACTATCATGGCGGCTTGACCAACAATGTACACCCATAAGCATGGGGGGTGTAAGATGCTACAGGAGACACTCCAGAGGTAGGACCCAAAAATGGTGCTCACGCATGGTAGGTAGGGGGCTGAGTCATAGCGAGGAGCAGAGAAGCTGCATCTATTATTCAATACCAAAGGGAAGAGATGAATTAAAGTGTCCTGTGGTGGATGTGATGCTGCTGGGGATTTTAGTGGAGTGGGGTTTGGACAGAAGGATTCAGTGCTTTGATGGGAATGAAGGAGAATATTCTGAGGTGCAGGGATAATGAGTATGTGTATTTGTATATGCATGTGTGAAATAAAGCTCAGTTCAGCATGTATTATGATGCTTACGATGCATATGGTGCATCCATTCTTGTATAAGACCCTCTGCAGAAGGCAGGGAGAAGTGTATTAGCATTTCCAAAGCACCTTCCTAGACAGTCTCCTATTGAATCTTCTAGACTCCCAAGATCTGGTTATGAGCGCCTTCATTTTTACATACAAGGAAAGAGAGGCTTAGAGATGCAAAGTGCAAGATGAGCAATGATCATGTGGTCAGTCAATATGGAGATCAGAGCTCAGGCAAGAGAGATGTTGGCCACTGTGCCAGTCCAACCCCCTCATGTGGTTTTGAGGTCCAAAGGGGTGAGATGACTTGCCCAAGGTCAGCACAGACTAGAGGCAGAGTGTGGACTGGAACCCAGGTCTCTTGATGCCTAGTACATGGCTTTTCATTTATCTCACCCATCATTCAAAACATGTCTTGGATGCTGCCTCCTTTTGGAAGCCTTCCTGACACCTTCATAACCCAGAAAAGCACTTCTATAACACTGAAGCATCCTCCAAGCAATTATTGCTATTCTTATTCTCCTCCATTGCCATGGATTTCCTATCCTACCAGGCAATGAAGGCAGGGACAGTCTTCTGTCACTGCATGCCAATGTCTTCCATGGTGCCCAGGGACTGCAGGTGCTTAACAAATGTTGCCTAAATGAATGACTGAATGAATTAATGAGTGAACGGGCTAAGTCAGGCAGATCTCAGGAAAGGAGAGCCACTTGGGTTCAGCTTTCAAGTGTCACTCAAAGCTGCAAAGCAGAGAAAGAGCAAGAGAATTCCCGGTGATACCACTTCAGGAGCAAAGAGCTGAGGCCAGATAGAGGTCCTTCTAGAAGAGGGCTTGGCTGCAATACTTTGCATCTTAGGGAACAGTTTGAAAAAAACTGGAGATGGAAGCAGGGAGCCAAGACATAGTCCCTTTGGGTCCCAGAGTTGTCAAATAGCAGTGGGCTGTTCCTCTTGCATCTGGGGCTGCTATTAATTAAGGCTTCCTCTTTGTCCTGGAAGTCGCCAACCTGATTCATGCCCCAGTCACTGCCAGTCTGGATTCCCCTCTGAAGTACTATTCTAGAAACCCCCATACCCCCAAGACAGACACTTCAGCTGTTGTTAGATGCTTATTAAGATGCTTATTAAGGGGAGTGAGTCACGGTGGTGGCTCAGACACAGTTCCCATCTTGCTCCGTGCCCCTTTTCTCTTCTCTCCCTGCCATGCTATTTCAAGCTCCCCAAGCCTTTGTGGGGAGTGGAAAGCACAGAGGATCTAGCTTCCTGACTTCTTTTCAAATCTCAGTTCTGCAGTTCACTGGCTATGTGACCTTGGAAAGAGAGCTTATCTGCTTTTCAGTTTCCTCAACATAATGCAGGGCTGTTGTGGGGGTTTAATGGGTTAAGCATAAGGCTTTGCACAGGACTTGGGGCACAGTGAGTTCACAGGAAGTGCCAAGGGTGCCTGTGGTTTGGGGTCCCTGGGCCCTGTATCTCTCCACTTCAGGATGCAGGGTCATTTTGATGTGGGTCTTCAGCAGGATTCTGGGAAAACATCCCCTCCTTCCTCCCTGGTTGGCATTTGTGGATCATCCTTGAGAAATTCCTATCTGTGGTTCTTTGGGGTTGGGGCAGGGGATGGGGGGCCGGTACACAGCTCAACTGCTCGCAAAACAGGAAACATTCACAGCTTCCTGGTAGGCTGCCAGACCCCCAGGCTGGCAGGGCCACATGAGCTGGGTTCTGCTTTGTGGATTTCACTGAGTTGTCCCAACAGAGTCTCAGGTTTTTCTTTGTATCAGGTCTTTGGTTGACATGAACAGGCCCCAGAGCAAGGACCTTTGCACAAATGCCCTGCCTCAGAGCTGGTGGGGCTGTTTGTGAAATTTGCTCTTGTTTCCTGACATCTACGTGGACTTTCAGACTCTGCTGAAGGGCTCACCCATCCAGCGGCCCCCGACGTTTGTGTGGAGTCCCTACTCATTCTTCTTCTCCCCATTCCTCACCCCAACATTCCTAATCCCCTTGGACACAGACACAGGCTAGCATTTTCCTGCCTCTTGTACAAGCAGCTCACCCCCAGCCTGGACATGTGCTGAGACTGTGTTCTCCTTTGATCAGCATCCCCTGCTCGCAGCACTCAGAACTGCCCTGCCCTGTGGCCTATCTGCTCAGGGATCTTCTTCTAGCCCAACACCCCTGCTCTTCCGAGTTAATGGGCGCACATACGCTATGCTTCTCGGCAGGCGGAGAGAACCACTCTCACTCTGAAAAAACTAGCTCTAAGGGAGGGGGCTGAGGCATGGAGTGAGAGTCATAAAACCTGCATTCCCAGCCCCACTTCTCACCGGTTTGCTAATCCGTGGGCAAATCACTTAACCTCTCAGAGCCACAGGCATTCACATTGGAAAGGGTGGGGCGAATGCTAATTGCCCCGGCCCCTCCCCCCCCACTCCCCATTTACTGTGAGAATCAAATGAGATAATGTCTGTGAAAGTGCCCTGTAAACCAGAAGCTGCTATTATACGGAGGCGACCTATTATTACGAAGAACTGGTTTTCCTGATTCTTTCGGCTCTCCCTCCCTCTATCCCCTGCGCTGACTCAAGGCTGGAGCTCTGTGGAGGCGTACTTTCGGGGCCAGAAGTTAGAAAAATTCTGCTCCGCTTACCGAAAGAGTCTTCTGGATTGTGAGGATTTACGCACGTGGAACCGAAGAAGAAGGATGAAGGGAACTAACGTGAAAATCTTTCATGGTGTGGCTTTTCAATCCCCTAGCGGGAGCTACCATATGAAAACTTGACACTGAATCCAGAAAGAAAACCGTGTTCATCCAGGCACCCTGGAGCCGTTTTCAGGGTACATACGTGTGCTTGCCAGGTGTAGCTCCTAGGTTTTCCCAGTCTAGCCTTCCTGTGTCCCACCCATTGCCACTGGCTCCAGACTTGCCCGCTTAATCCATTCATGTACCCAGATGAGCAGCTGAATGCCAGTCTCTTCATATTACTTCCTGCACCGTGGGTTCCCATCGCCCTCACCCTCCAGGTAAAGTCTGATTGTCCTTACAGGGGCTGCTGCCCAGCTTTCCAGCTTTACCGTGGCCTCTCAGCCCCTTGTGTTTAACCCTTAGGCAAGCGTTCTCCTCCCCAAGGACCTTGTTCTCTGTGACTGCCTCACTCTCCTGTAGGCCTCAGCTTAGATATCACCCATTTATGAAGCTTACTCTGACTCCCTTGGCAAAGCGAACGCCCTGCAATGGGCCTCCATAGTATCTTGCTTTTCTCCTAAAGAAGTCTTGACACCCTGATTATTATGTGTTAGAATGTGTCTCCTCCAGGAAGCGGGATGCTCCATTAGGTCAGACAACACCACTGTCTTGCTCATGCACTATCACCCTGGCACCTAGTCCAGGAACCAGCGATGAATGAATGAATGAATGAATGGAGAGTGTGAGTCATTGCTGCAGAACTTCATCTCTGGAAGCTGGGGTGTTCAAAAGTCTTTGTAGCTAAACACAGATGGACCCATTTTAGAGAAGAATGGGTACGTTACCGAACAAAGCCTGCAAACCTTAATATTCTTCTTCTATACCTTTCTCTCAGCAGATGTCAGCTAGCTAATGTTCCCCAACATTTATGCAGTTTAATCTCTGCTGGGAACTGTGCTGATACATGGATCAGCTCCTTCAATCTTTGCAACTATGTTCAGAAGTGAGTGCTATAATGCTGATGCAATATATGAGAGATCTGTGGTTCAGAGAGGTTTAATCACTTGTCCAAGGTCACCCAGCCAGCAAGCGAAGAAATATTCTTAAGGCTGAGCCTGTTTTTCTCTAAAACTTACAGTTTTAATCACTATACCCGGCTGCGAGGGTTTTGGTATCAGAAAGCTCTAGGTTTGAATTCTCAGAATTTACCAGCTGTGCTAATCTAGGTAAGTTAGTTTATCTCCTTGCACTGCTTTCCTTATTAGAACGTTCTGTGAATTGAATGAAATGATGCTTGTGAAGTATCTGGTTTTTCGTAGATTCCCAACTTTAATTGCAAGTCAGCAAGTCAGAGAGAGAGAGTGTAAATATAAATTCAGGCAATCCTAAAATTAGGACTGATATTTGCTGATCTCTTCCATTCTTCAGTAACAACCCTGAAGAATGGGGGAGATCAGCGTATAATTGTGCTTCTCACATCACGGGGAACTTGCCATTTTTTGAGGCTGGTTAGTTCATATGTCCTTTGACGAGTGAGTCTGTAGGAAGGTGCTTTTGTACCTTCCTGCAAGTCTGCTGCCCTGTGGTCCTGCTTTCAGGGAAAGCCTAGTCACCATGCCATATGCACCTTCCCAGCCCCTGAGGGCAGCCTTCCTGACCCTATTCCTGTCCCTGGAGTCTCACTTCGCCAGATAGGATGATCCTATCTTTTCTACTAGAACAAAACTTACGGTCTCCTCATCCACCCAATGCTCCTACACCTCCTCCATGAGAAAAAGGGTGCTTCCGGCTGCACTGATGACATTTGTGAAAAACTTAATGGAACCACTTAAATATCAGTGGGAGGGGACTGGTTGAGTAGATTATACCATGTCCACAGTCCATATGAACAAATATTAAGCAGTCATCAAGAATGACTAGAGGAACAAACATTTATTGACCTGGAAAGATGATTACAATGTATTGCAAATGTAAAAAGTAGGTTGTAAGGTAGATTGCAATGTAATGTATGACCCCCAGTTTTCAGCAATAGTATTCATATATGTATGGAAGGAAATCTGAAAGCATTTAAGAGGGTAAAAGTGTTTATCTCTGGGTCATGAGATGATGGGGGTTTTCTTCTTGTTCTAAATTTTCTATTGGGGGAGGAAGTATAGCTTAGTGGTTATGAAAATGGACTTCACAATCAGGCCAGACCTGATTTCAGTCTATTTTCAGCCACTTGAGAGCTTTGTCACCTTAGTTTCATAATTTGTAAAATAAGGGGTCTAATGGTGCCTCCTCTCAATATTGTAGAGAAAATAATATGCTTGGCTTTGTTTTTGGAGTGCCAACTATGTGCCAGGAACTCTGCGAAGCAATTTACCTGCATGTTCTTTGTCAGATGAGGAAACTGAGGTTCAGGGAAACTGAGAAACTGGCGCTGGTCCTCCATAAAGGGGGTGCTTCCTCTCCCCGTCCTTGGCGCTTTAGTCTTTTCAGTGTGGCTGAAGTTCATGTCTTCTGTCATCCACATCTCCCTGCTGACTCATTCTGGACCCACTTTGACTAAAATCCCCAGTCATTTTCATACCGGTCATGTCCCTTTATCCTGTATTTGTGCTTTATCTTTTTTTTGGACTTGAGTGAACTTATTATGGAGCAGACAGGTGGATGAGAAACCTGAGCATTCAAATCATACCATTAACGATGAGGAAGTCCAAGAATAAGCCAGGTCATTTGGTACTGAGAAGTCGCTGATCACACCTTCTTCACACTGCGGAGCCCCAGGGGTAGTAAAATGTGCGAGCTTTGCATTTTTCTTTTCAACTCATCTGGAAAGAGCATCTTCTCCTGATGTGACCTGGGGTAAGCGGAGAGGCCAGGACTGGTCTAGGATGTCTAGATGTCTTTGGCCGGGGATCCTAGAAGCTGAAGGACAGTGGCCACTGGAACCGAGTGTGAAGCGCGGCTGTACAGGCAGCAACTTGGATGCCTGGCAGATTTGAGGTCTTATTCCTGTTTGTCCCTCGCCAGCTGTGTGGCCCTGAGCATGTTACTAAATTCTCAGAACTTCATTTTCTCATCCTCCAAATACAGCTAGTAGTAATTTTCCGGTGGAGGTTTTGGGAGGATCAAATCGAGATGATGCAGGTGAAAAGGCTCAGCCAGTGCTGAGACCAGTTTTAATGAGCAGCTCCTCTTCCTCTGAGCCCTGCATCCCCTCCTGCATGATCTGCAGTACATGATGAAGGACAGAAGAATCTGAGGGCCCAGAGGCTACATGGCTGAGAGGGAAAAATCACACAGTACAGTTTCTTAGTGCTGCCAGGGAACAGAGAGCTTATGAGGTTAGATTGGCCCTAACCCATCCTCTATCCTTATTTTGACAAACTTATGTATTTTAAATTTCATTATCAATATGTGTTTGTGGTGGGAAAGAAAAATCAAACTCTTTAGAGTGTATAGACAAAATAGTAAAAATCCCTTGCAGTCACTCTCCAGGTGCATTCAGATCTCCATGTGAGAGAGAATTATCGTGACAAGTTTCCTGTGTACCTTTGCAAACATTTTACTAGGGATTTGAAACGTGCATATTCAGACATAATAGACATCCTCACCAATCCTGAAAATGCTCTGTGGGACTTGAATGTTCCTGAAACTTTCACGAGGAAAACTAAATGTTGGCTAAAGAGAACAGAAGAATGGGTGCCCCCACCCCCTTCATTGTTTCTCCACAGCTTTTCTGCCCAGGGTGGATGCAAATGAGACTAGCTGTCTCCTAAATTTAGAAATGGTTGGGAAGCCTCTTGATTCTAGTTTTTCCACATGGACAAAGCTTCTAGCTCTAGTCCTTAGGATTCTGCTTTGAAGGACATGACCCAAGACCAGATCTATCTCCTAAAGGACTTGGTCCCTTTGACTAGAATGATCCTTCCCCTTCCAAGGAGAAATGGGACAGTCCCAGGCAGAAATATGGGTCTGGATGACAAATTGGGTGACTCAAATTTAGTTGTGAAAATGACCAATGTTATTTTAAAACATACATGTGTCCAGAGGAGGAAGGCTGTTGCTTCTGCTTTCTTTCTTCTTTTGAGGAAGTGGTTTTGGATCTTGAGCTTTAGAATGGTTAATATTTAAGGAGTGATATTGGCATTAATGCTCCTTTTGGCTCCTCGGTTTTGTAGGATCTTATTAATTGGGGCCAATCTGAGCACTCTTGGGATTACTGGGGATGCAACAAAAGCTACATCATTTTTATTTTATAGAATCTTCCCCCAAGTCATTTACTATGGAATATGATGCCAGCTAAAGGCCAGGGCACAGTGCCTTATACCTACTATGTACCTAATTATAAAGATTAATTTATTCTACATGTCTGCATTCTTACTGAATAAATTATTTATTCACTTGCTCATTAATCAAAATGTATTCAAGAGATACTATTGGCCAGACACTGTGCTGTGTGCTATGTATCAGCACAGGAACAAAAATGGAAGGGACCAGTTGTCTTTAGAGCTGCAAGAGGGATGGGCTTTCAGCAGAGTAGATATTTGAGAAGGGTTTCAAAGTACAGGTAGGAGTTTGCCGGGACGCGCATTTTGTGGAAGGGAAGCAGCATTGACCAGAACAGGAAGTATAAGCTGAGGGGTCAAGATTGTGAGGGGCAGGGGAAAGTCAGGGTTCAAGTTGTCCTATATGAACAAAATCCCAAATATTCATTAGAGAATATTCACTCTATCAAAGCTGAGTTCCATTAGCCATTAATTTATTCAACAAATACTCTTTGGTCTGCACCATGCTTGGTGGTAAGAATAGAATGCTGACAGTTGTCTTTTGCCGATTTTCCTAAAAGCCCAGTAAACAGTATTAAAGTTTAACTTGGCATCGATCACTGGTATCTTCAACATACGACAAAACATTTTTCTATTTGAGGGGCATCTATGGTGAGGACAGCATTATTCTTTATGTTGTAGACAATGAAATGGAGAATTTGACACACTCTTTTACTCTCTTCTGAAAACACAAATTTAACTTTGTGACTCATTGTTTTGCCTACTGACAGTATGTCAATATGATCAAACCCTGTCTTGTGACAGATAACTCATGAATGCTGTGGCTTTGAATGCCATCACCTGGTTCAGCCCTTTTTCCCCTGGAGGGAGAAGTGACTTAGATGAGATTGCATAGTAAGTTTTATTAGATTGCAAGCTGAAATAAGGCTACGCCTTCTGATGCCTCCGTAAATAAAATGTCTCTGTCACACAGTCAGTGCATCATCAACATGAAATGGGCTCTGCCTGAAGTCAATGTTATTGAGCTCCTATTTCTTAACCCCTCCCATGTCTGTCTCTCCTCCCCAGCTCTAGAGGTTAAAGGGCAGAAGGCTCACTTCTGAACACTCTGCCTCTGGTCTCACCTAGCGACTGCATGGGCTCTTGCCCACTGTCAGTCTTCCAAAAAGTACACTTAACCTCATTCCAGATTCCTCTCTGCACAGCCCTTTCACTTGCTACTCTAAGTGTCTTTTTGGTGGATGAAACTACAAGCCCAGATGTGCAATTAGAGATTAAGGCAACAGTGGTTTGGGATTATTTCAGCTAATTGCTGTCCTGTGGGGAAGCTTGCATCATCCGTGACAGCTGGCTTCAGTAATCATCACTGTGAGCAGTCAGTCTTCACTGGCTGTGCGGTAGGGACTTCCAAGGCTGTTCTGACTGGTGTAGGCTGCGGAGTGGGACATCTGAGAGGTACTGCAGATGCCTCATTGGTTGTCTTGGAAAATAAACAGGACAAAGCTCACGTCTTAGCGTGTGCCTGTTCACAGCAAATATTTGATTTACTTTAAGTGTTTTTATTTTCTAGAACTTCTATATCCCTGACCCTTGCACATAGCACCCTGCACTCAACTCCATTATTTTCCACTGTTTCTGGCACATGTTGCCTATGATGCTTTCCTTTCATCTCTACTGGTTTAGGAGGTGGAGAGGGGGTGACGGGATTTGTATGTGGTTACCCAGAACACTCTGCCAACCATTAGTTCTTTGCTGGCTGGTGCACTGAACTCTGGAACACTCTGTAAGGTCCAATGGGCTTTTGGGGTATGCTGAGGTATGTTCTCATTTTTACTAGTGTGACAAGGATTGCTACGGTGACTATTTATGCCAAGGTTAAGCCTGAGCAGGGGGCAAAATAGGGAATTCAAGGTCCATATACATCCCTCTTAGAGTTTCTTTGGAAATAAGGGACTGTAGCAGTTTTTTTTCCCCTCTGCTTCAAACTACCAAATACAAATCCAGAGAGGGAGGTAGTTAATTCACATTCTTGCTTTCTTCTAAGGGCAAAAAAAATCCACAGGCCTGTTCCCAAGGGCTCATTTTTCTCTCTCTGCTGGGCTCCTTAGAGTGTATTGTGAGCCTGTACAAAGACCTTGGGGGCGGAATGCCGTGCAGAGCTCACCTTTGTGTCCGCATCTTCCTTTATGTGCAGTGTCACCTCCCCACTAGCCCCTGCCCTGGGCTCTGCCTCTGCTCTCCTGCTGGGCGTGTTTACAGCGGAGGCAGCATGCCGGGCCACACAGGGAAGCTGTGGGGGGTGTCCAAGTTCACATGTCCCACATTCCAGACAAATGTTTTTGACATTGAGCAATGGAATGACTCTGCCAGGATTAAGTCTGTCCGATTGGAATGCAACCGAAAAGGAAAGTCCCGGAGTGATTCAAATACTCACCTCCCCACAACCTCTTCTTGTTTTTTCTAAATTCCCTTTTAATTCTCTGATGGCAAACTCAGCCCAGTACTCTTACCAGCCCTGTGACAGTTCTTGGTGCTGATAAATGTAACTTCCCAAGAGATAAGCATGCAAATCAGAATATTTTGTTGAGTCATGTGTACCCTTCGGCTCTTTCACAAACATTGCATCAGACCCGTAATTGGCAGCTCCCAGGCCGCTGCTGGATGACATGGAATCTCCAGGAAAAGCTCAGACCATTTCTCGAAAAAATGTACTCTCACTCTCTCCATCTGCCAGCTTGTAATATCCTGTTCTTAAGAAGCCGAACCCCTGGAGGGAGCAGAGGCACAACCAGTTTTGCAGATAAGTTTGAAAAATATGGCTAGCGGCCTTTCCCGCTCACTCCGGTCTCTTAGCAACAGGACAGCTGATGGTATCCACTAGGGAAAGAAAGCACAGAACGTGTGGGGGAGCCTGTCTGAACTCCTGCCTGCAGTCTGATTTATTCAAACATTCTTGAGTATGAAGACCTGGAAGTCACGGCATGGGAGCATTCCCCTGCCCTTCTTGTGACCTTTGGAAAAGCAGATAGAGGAAAATCTCAGAACGAGATGGAATTCTTCCTTTGCAAGAATCTCTCTTATCTGGAACAGGTATTTCCTGTGCTTTGGAAAGTAACCCACTGAAACTTGGGCACATTTATGAGAGGTGCGCCGAGGCCAGGGGTCTGATGCCCTGGTCCCAGTGGTGACTGTCTCCCCTTCCCTTGTGGGAGCCCAGGCAGCAAAGCCCCGGTGCTCTCACGTCCAGCCAGCATGACTTTGTGCTTTCTCAGCTGCAAAGTAAGGAGACTGAGTTGGATGCTCTCTAAGCTACTTTTCAGCACTGAGTCTGTGAGGTGTATGTGTGCATTTACAGGAACTTTACATGATAGCATGTATCCATCTGATTTTCTCTCTTGAACCTTAGAGTTATTAAATGGTAGAGTAAGAATTTGAGGCCGGGTCTGACCAAGTGTGAGGCCCATATTCTTAGCCACTGTCCCATGCTAGTAAGACATACACATAGAGAGGCCACCTAGTTGGTATTCTATGCTGCATCTGGTGATCTTTGTATGTTCATCTATTAATTCATGGGAGTAATTAATCAGGAAGTTGCAGAGGACTTAGGCTCTAATAGAGAGATCTGGGTTCACATTCTTGCTCTGCCTCTTAACAGTTAGGTAGTCTCAGGATTCTCAACTGCAAAGTGGGAATAACAAAGCCTATGGGATCAGGTTGCTCTGAGGATTAAGTGAAATGATATGTGTGAAACATCTCATACAGTCTGAAACACCTGCTACATAATGAGTGCTGAGTAAAAAGGGGAGCAAGGATGAGATATTGAGTTGTTACAGGTTCCTGGATGGTAGGTACTTGCCTCAATTATCATGTACCCCACAAATTTCATGGCACCCAGAAGACAATTATGAACGTTTGTTGAGTCAAACAGATGCAACATACTCACACACCCATCAAAAAGTGATAAATTTTATGACTTCATGTTGCTGGAACTTCTTGGTAAGGCTCTGCATTTCAGAGCACTAAATCATAGCTAAGATAACCAATGTGATCGGGCTGTGGTTGGCTGTTTCTTACACAACCTGAATGTTCTTCAGTCATTTTCAAAATATGAACAATTGGTTTTCAAAGCCCATTTTTTTGGACAGAGATCGTCAGGGTGTCTCTTTCTCCATCTCTCTCTGGCTCTCTCTGCATCTCTTGAGGACTTACTGTATAGCAGGCACTGTGCCAGATGTTTTACATTAGTTATTTCAGCTGTCCTCATAGCAACTCTTTCAAACTGGCTTTGTTATTCCCATTTCATAGTTGAGGATCTCACAGTTCAGAGAGTGTTAGCCATCCAAAACCACTGTTAAGACTACAACTGTTAAGTGACAGAAAAAGAATATGAACTCAGGTTCTTTCAACTATGAAAATGGGCAGGGTGGGAGAGGGATCAATTCATCTGTGTCTCAATCACTGAGGTCATTTGTTTGGGGAAAAAAGCCATCTACTCCCACATTAATACTAGGGAATGCTGAGCACTTACTATGGCTCCTGACCATGCTAAAGCCATTATATACTATCTTATTTAATGCTATGAGCAACCCTGCTGGGTTGATACTACTTATTAGAACTAAATACCAGAGGAGACAATTATTGAGGTACAGGTAGATTAAGCAATAATTCCAAGTGATCCAGGCTAGAGTTGGTACAACTGGGAATTTAACTGAAATGCTCTCTTTTCACAGTAAACTCTTCTTACAAGATCATCTACTCATCTTATTTGCATTCACAAATGCATATGGTCTTCATTACTCTTAGGAGCATTACTGTTGTCTTATCTAGAACTTAACTTCTACTCTTTTTGGTAGTCACCATCATCAGCCTCTTGTCATCCCTGGAAATGGACAGTAGAAACTGAGGGTGCAGAAGCTGTAGAACAACAGCCCAATAGAGGTTCAACATCGAAAGACTTTTACAAGAGTTCATTTAGTCCAGTGGCTTCTAGCTGTGGGTCATGACCTGTTTAGTGGGTTGTAAACGCAGCTAAGTAGTTTATGATGAATATTCCAAAAGGGAAGTGAATAGAACAGAAAGCATAGAGTATATTGCACTTAGGGTGAAGCAGTGTTGAGAACCAGTTGTTTCAGTTGTTTGTGTGTGTGTGTATGTGTGTGTCTATATAAAATGCATTTCTTGTTGAGGGTCATGTTTGTCAAGGTTTTAAAAATACTGGTTTCATTCACTGGTTCTCAAATTTTGTCCCATGGCCTCCAAGGAGGCCTCAGATACCTTAAGGGATATTGGGATGGGAGACAGCTAGTAGGAAAGGCCCCAGGAATGTCCCCTATTCCAGCTAAAGTAGTCCCCATGTTTATCTGGTCTTCATGTTGGATTTTCCTATAACATTTCATCTTAAAAAAATAAAGGATTCTACTGAAAAAAAAAGAAGTTAAAAGCGTTTGATTGACTTCATTGGAATTGTGTTGTATTGCGTATTGATTCATTCTTGTGTGACTTTGTGTAGTAACCTAGCACCGGCTGTATGCCCAGTACTGTGACGGCTGCCACAAGAATATATGGCAATGCTAAAAAATGTGGTTATCCCTGTCCTGAAATTATTAGAACCAACCTGATCACAATTTGATGCTTACACAAGATATGGTAAGGAATGTGAAGATGTTCATATATTTGGCTACTGACTTGAAAAGATACACAAAGGATTTTTACAAGAAGGGGTATAGAAGGATCAAAGTTGGCTGAAGCAATGAAGATGAAATGGGGTCCAAAGATTATACTTTTGTTCAGATCAATGACATTAATACAAATATAATATGAATTTACTTGATGGAAGTCTGTAACTCAATGTCTAAGGTTGTTAAATGACTTGTAATTCTTTAAGTTGACAGTGCGGCATAAGTCAAAACCCAAGGTAAGCCTGGCTACATTCAGTGCATTCATGGACATATGGTATAGAGTACCTCCGTAAGGGAGAGTGCAAAAAGTGGCCATAGTGGTTTGCAGCTTTTCCTATTGCGGTAGAGTCTATTTCCCTACTTCTTGATTTTGGGTTGTCCCTGTGATTGCTTTGGCCAATAGAATATGGCAGAATCGATGTGCCATTTTGAAACTATTCTTAAAGCTTACAGTCTCTATTCTTGAACTCTTGGGGCTCTGATACAAACATGTGAATAAGTCCTGGTTAGTCTCCTCGAGGAAGTCAGACAACATGGAGAGACCCTAGTTGAAGCTAGTTGACCCTGGTTGTTCTAGTTGAAGCCATCCTAGACCAACAAACCTCTAGCTGATCTACCCACATCAGCTCAACCACCCCCAACCCAGACCAGAAGAATTGCCTAGCTGACCCACACAGGCATGAGCTAACTTTGGGAGTGTTTTATTAGGTATCAAATCCTAACAGATACATCCACTGTCCTGTACTGGCAAATCCATGCTGAAAGACAGTACCATGACCACATCTGATTGCCAAAAACATTAGCTAGAAACATTAGCAAACTAGAATGGGTTCAGGTCAGGGCGAGAAGGATTCTGAGGACCTACTGGATAAGGAAGCTTAATCTGGAAAATAAGAATGTTTATAGGAACATGAGCTCTACCTTCTGAGATACGACATTAGTGGGAGAAATGGGGTACATTCTTTGTAACTTCTGTGGTTGATTGAATAATTGGCTGCAATTTTATCCCACTGTGTCTATTTTTGCAGTGGCCTTATGGTGGGCAGAGTATACTCTCCTCTTGAGTACTCTCTTTGACCTTGGGCTTGGACATGTGACTTGATTTGGCCAATGAAATATAGGCAGAAGTTACAGAGGACCCAGTGGGGTGGGGGGGACTTACCTATACTTCTGCCATGACCATAGTAACAGCATGTCTCAGTTGGCCCACTGGTCCCAGAGGAGGATTAGAGACATGTGGAGATGAACACCCCCTACCCCTACTCTGTTTCAGTGTGAATCAGAACCTTTCCTGCTAGCCTATATGATCATGAGTGAGAAATTAATGCTTATTGTTTTATGTTCTTGGAGTTTTGATACTGATCCTTACTCAGTAATAGTTGAAGAAAATACTTCTAAGATTAAAATTAGGATCAAGGAATAGCTGCATCAAGGAAGCAGACTTCCACTGCATTTAAGCAGGAATCTCTTTGCCAAGGAAAATAACTGCCCCAAAGTTAAACACATGGTGCAATTAGGAGTTCTCTGTCCATGGAATAGTCAAACATTAGGAAACGGTACATGGTCTTGGGAATCAGACTTTGATCAGAGTGACAAAGATGCTAAGCAGTTTGGGGGAATGGTGAGCCAATCATTTCCGTTGTGTTTGAGTATAGAGGCAGTATGAGCACGGACGGGAAAGTGTGTGTGTGTGTGTGTGTGTGTGTGTGTGTGTGTGTGTGTGTGTGTGAAGAGAAGGAGAAGGTGTGGGTTAGGAGGAGCAGAGGCTGTGGGGAGCTTTGAATGCCCACTAAGGTTTTGGCCTTGGACTCGAACACCTGTTGGACTATGTGCGTTTCTTATTCAACCTGGAATCCCTCCCTCTTATCTCTCAGTTCTACCTTCCTGAAAATCCAGCTCAAGTCTAATTTTCTCTCTGGAAAATACCCCTGACCTTTGCAGCCCACAGGGAAAAGCCATCCCTGAACTCTTCACCAGGGCTCTCTTAACTTGGTTTTGTCTTTTCCAGGCTGAGATCGATGTTTTCCATGAATTCACAAAGTGTTTCCTCAAATTAAAGAACTCTCTGCTCTCTTGTGGTCTTTCCTCTTTCCTTAATACTATGTGCAGATGAAGGCAAGGGCTATAGCTTATTCATTCTGGTGTCCCCTCTCTCTACCACAGTGCCTGGTACACTCTGGGGCCTCAGTAAATGTTTGTCGAATGAATGGATGTGGATGTGGTTTTCTTTCATCTTTCTGATGCCACTTTGAACTCCTGAAAGGCAGCTGGTCCTATGTTCCTGTAGTGCTCTAAGACCTGTGTGTTTATTCATTCAACAAATATTTGATGAATGAGTCTAACCTTGGCTTACCAAACCCGATGTCATCTGGTTCCTACCCATCTCTATGACATCATCTTGTATTTCTCTCCCTCCCTCACTGACCTTCTCAAGCCGTGCTGGCCTTTCCCCAGTCTCTGAACTCTTCATGTTCATTCCCACCTCAGTTTTTTGCAATCTCTATGGCTGCAATCTCTTTCCCTCGATTTTCCATCGCTTTCTCCTTCTTGTCACTTAGATCTCTGCTTAACAGCCACCTGTTTTGAGAATCCTGTTGAGTGTCCAATCCGTGCTGCCACCCTGCCCCTCTCCATCACACCTTCCAATCCCAGTTCTCTGAAAGTCATGCCATTTGTGACTTTTCGATAACTTACTTCTTTCCTCCCTCCCTCTTTTTTTTTCCCTCTTTTAGCATGATTATTTATTGACTGTCTCTCTCAGCTAAAATGCAAGCTTCATGATAACAGGTACCTTTTTGATCTTATTCACTTATTCACTACTGTATTCCTAATGTCTGATAAACATGTACTGAGTGAATGAATGGTGACTGAATGAATGAATATGGGTCCAGTACTCAGCTATGTTGTTGTGAATACAGTGAGAAGAAGACAGACAAGGTTCTTGCCTTCAAGTATCTTGCAATTTTTGCTGAATGATCAATGTATACATAGCACAGCAGAAAAGCCAAAAACAAACCAATAAATGACAAATACCAAACAAAACAGACCAGCATGTGTGTAGCCCATCTGATGTACTTAATCCTCAACTTCTGTGAAATGAGGATATGAATACATAGTTTGCAGGTTTGCTGTTAGGATTGAGATAATGAATTGATATCACCCAATATCATGAGTGAGACACAGCAGGTGCTCCATGAATGGTCTTCTCCACGCCCTACCCATCTCCCATCTGACACATGACACATGGAACCAAATATATGAAGAAGCTCATAATGGTTTACCCATCTGGTTCATGCCAGAGAACTGAACTTCAATTCCTATGGCTCTTAGGTTTAAACTGATTTCCCTCCTTCTTGACTTTTGGGATGGCCTTACAATTTGCTTTGGCCAATAGAATGTGTTATAAAAATGTTTCTGTCCCAGGTCCTCCCAGGAACAGTAGAGGAGGAACTGATTATAGTTCATTTGTATACCATGTGCTTTGATGCTTTCAAAGCCTTTGTGTGACCCAGAAGTCTTGTCAGTTGCTGTTTTAGCACAGTGTGGTGAGGAGCTATGTGATAATTGGCTGCGAGTCACTGAAAAAGCATGAAAAGTCAGGAAATGCTGTAGACAGACTCATCTTCTGCAGAGGTACAGCTGATAACTGCTGCTGCCTGAAATGCTGTCAATGAAATCAGTCCTTTAGGTTAAATCGTTGCTGGATAAAGAGAAAAAAACACCGAACAACTTTAGCAGCGATTTGCATGTTAATTAGAGTTTGCTGAATAGCACTGTTCTGATCTAGACCTTTGAATAGGTGTAGTTCAATTCTAACATACAAACAGGGCTGTGATCAGGTTTAAGCCCATGTTTTGGGATAGTTCTTTGTGGAAACTGAGTGCCTGAGTGTCCAGTGAATCAGGTCCCACAGAAGCCCTGCAGAAGGGGGCAGGTTTGACAAGAGTAAGGACAGTTAGTTACACAACAGAGCTCCCAAAGTTAACTCATATCTGTTTCTAATCTGTTTTCCCCTCCTTACTCCACCTACACAGACATTCCTTTAAATATTTATTTGCCCACCTTTGCCACGTGTGGCTGACTTTGTCTCAAAACTCACCTTGATCCTTTTGAAGGTATTTATTAATTAGATCAGGCTGGGAAGTTGGGCAACTTCAGATATATTTATTCTGTGTAGGTAGTCCCTGAACGCAAGACCCCTAACAGCCCCAGGGAGTTCAGAGGCAGCTTCCCTGCTCACTTTCTTGGCACTGGAGGAAGCCCTAATGATTGCCCAATTAAGGTGAATGATACTGCCTTTGTTTCTGCCATTAGCTCCTGACACAGTTCTCAGGCAGACATCAGAGTGGCTGGAGCCAGGAGGCTAAATGCTCTTAGCCATCAGGATTATGGATCAGTTGAGGGCTGGGCTCAATTTGACACAGTCCACGTGAAATTCTTACTCAATGACACAGCATCCGGGCCATGGTTATTGACTCGAATCTGATCTTGGCTTGAAAGGAAAATTGCTGCTGTGGTAATTTAACTTCAATAGACCCACAGGTCACTGCCCTCAAATATTTTAAAATAATATTTGCTTCAGGAAAATCTGTGCACACACATGAGCTGATGTGTTTGAGTGCATGTGAATGTGGCATGTATGGGTATGTTTGAGTGTAGGTATCCAGCTGAAAGAGCTTTAAGAAGAGCTGAAGCATTCATGGGGAGGGGAGAACGCTATTTACTGGGTCTTAGGGCCGCCTCAGCCCACGGTTCAGGCTCATTTGATTCTCTTCAGCCACCTCAGCGATTGTCACCCTTCTTCTGCTGGACAGAGAGAGAGAAATGGCTGATGGTGATCACACGGAATGTCTGTCTTAGGTCTCAGAAGATCCCCTGAGAGGCTCCTGCACCAAAGATCTTTGCCTATTCCAGTGGTAAAACCAAGCACTGTCCACTTCTAGGTCAATGGCATGGAGCCCCTGAGAGAGCCTAAAAGCATGCTGGGAACAATGCCTGCCTGCCTATAATAAAGCTGTAGCTGTGCATGGGCTTTCCTGGGCATGGCCCGCCTCTCTCCAGCAGAGTCAAGAGCACTTTTTGCTCCTGCCAACCCTTGCTCACTTGTCTGCCATGGTCCCTAATGCACAGTTTATGATGTTTAGCCATGAGGCTGGGAGTACCTTGGCCTTGTGACCACGGTGCCTCATTCTATGCCTTGGTCAGTAACATGGAGCAAATGACCAAATACACACATCTCACAGGGGGGATCTAGGTTTCCTCTTGATGTGACTGAAGAGTACAGCCTCTCTTAATAAAGTGAAGAACAGGTCACCCCAGGTTAGCCCTGGACACAGTCCTGGAGGCGGCACGTGGTGAAGAACAGCCAGGAGAATCAGCATCCACGTGCCCCTGGGAGATTGGATTTTCCTTTGAGGAGGAGTGACCTCCTTCTTAATCCTTCTGCCACCACCATGCTGGCCTCCAGTCTTATTTGCTTCCTGATTTAACACTTTGGCCTGAATATGGACAAACCCCTTCTCCTGTTTCTGTCATTTGGAAGTAGAGCTTAGTGGTTAGGACTTCTAGGGTTGAACTACCTAAATCTGAATGCCATCCCCCCACGAACAAGCTGTGTGATCTTGGGAAAAGCTACTCATCTCTCTGCAGCCCCTCATCAGCCTCCTCTACGGTAGGTGAAGTGGAAGTGATTTTATTACTTCTTAAGGTTGTTGTACAGATTAAATAAGAATCTAAGCAGAGGCCTTAAGAGAGTGCCTGGTTTAGCATAAATGCCCAGGAATGTCTCTGATTCCTCCCTGCAACAGGAGGATGCTCCCGCCCATCTCACACAGCTCTGGGATGATTGGACATAATGGTTACAAAGTGCCCACCCCCAAAATGTTAGTTGCTATTATTATTATTATTATTATTATTATTGACTCCCTGGAACAGATCAAAATGTAGAGATAATTTTACAACTTCCTAAGGGACTGTACCAATAAAATGACCTAGAACTCAGCTTTGAGAACACCTTGACATCTCTTTTCTTGACTACTTCACTCTTAAGGGTTATGATCTCATATACTTTTGAGGAGATCTCCAGGAAACAAAGACCCAGGAAAGAAATCTCTCTTTTTAATGCTTAATTTCTAAGAGGCACACCTTCTCCTGGAGGATTGACCAAAGGAAGGATCTCTTGCTTTGGAAAAGACTGTCACTCTTATGCTCAGGGCTTTAGCTTTACACAGTTTCAGAAAAGCCAAATCTTAGGACAATATTACCACTATAATAGTAACTATACACAAAGCCTTCCCAGCATCATTCATCACACCACAGGTCTTTATTCATAATATGTATACATATGAATATGTGACTTATTTAATGTGTCCTGTTTGTGAACAAGAATGTAATACTATTTCAACTATTATTTTTAATCTTTTTTCCTCCACTTAATTATATATTATCAATTTCCTGCCAGATCAATGAAAAGATTTTTATGCCATTTTGAATGACTGATGAATATTACATAGTATGACATACCAAAATATTCATCAGCAAGTCCCTTTTCTAGTGTTTCCTCATTATAAACAACACTGTGATGAACATTCTTATACTTTTACAGATTTACACCTAATTGTTAGCATAGAATAAATCAGCAGGAGTGGCATTTCTGATTTAAAGGACATGTGCTATTTTATGTTTTTGATAAATATTGCCTCGTTGTCCTTTAAAAAGTCTTCACCATGTTCCTTCCAAAATAATATATGGCAATGCTGTCCAGTTTTTTAACTTCTTGGCACATATAAGAAAGGATAACTTAGGCACACATAAGAAAGGATGGAGG
The DNA here is from genome assembly GCF_030020395.1 of Manis pentadactyla. Taxonomy (NCBI): domain Eukaryota; kingdom Metazoa; phylum Chordata; class Mammalia; order Pholidota; family Manidae; genus Manis; species Manis pentadactyla. Next base: position 13,397,998 of record NC_080021.1, on the reverse strand, counting down.
GAAAAGAGAAGAATCTGCTGGGGACCCACTTCCCTTGGGGGCTACAGCTTCCCAGAGGACTGAGGAGATGTCCTGGCGTGACCTTAACCCATGCCATGTGTGCTGGTGCACTGCTCCATACCACTGGGCAGCTCCTGTCTAGAAGAGTTTTCATACATCCCAGTTAACATTGGATTCTGGTTTCAGAAATGCCATTTTTTCCTAAGGGAGCAAGACCAGGTGGTGATATTGGCAGGGCATTGGAGGAAAGGCAGATGGTGGCAAAGGTGAAGAGGTGGCAACCTTGTGAGCTTTTAGTGGATGTAACCAACGGTTGTAGCATAAAACTCAAGTACATTTTTCAGGTAATAATTTTTAAGAAGTTGCTGATTGTGGCAGAGGCCAACTCTGGATCATTCTCCACTTGTCAGAGGAGTTCAGGGAGTCTGAATGAATCACAATGAAGAAGGAAGACTTGTTGAGGCTTCCCAAGACCCGACAGAAACAGAAGGGAATCTGGCCAATCTTTCTGTTGAACTTTTATTAGACAGGTGATGGCAACAGCTAGTCTTCAGGAAGGCGACTGTGGCTCAGAGCCTTGGCACTCCACTGTGCCTTATAAAACTTTTATGAAATCTCTGTCATTCCCTTGGTAAGTCCTGTGTGTCATGAAGAACGATGCTGAGCATTAGGAGCACACCGTCTCTGCCTTCTCCCAGGTTTTGGACCCTTGAAAGGATGGTAACTTAGCACTTTTTGACTCATGCCAAGAAACCAAATTGCTAAACCCATGGGACATGTTCCCAGTAGTAAGATCTTGTTTGATGAGAATGACTGTAGCTTTATATAATCCTGGGATTGCTGGCTTGACTCCAGGATGCTAGCATCTGCTGGAATTTGATGAGTGAATGACGCAGGGGAGGAGAAATGGAGGAGGTGGGTGTTTATTGTCCTAGCACACACTTGTAAAAAAATTCCAACTATATATATGCAGTCTCTCTTTATTAAAAAAAAGTTATTAACTCTCAGGAGAGAAAATAAATTATCATTCAATGCAAATCCTCTTAGAAAAGCGATGTGTGTCTGTACTAGGGCAAAGAGAAAAGCTTAGCAGAGGTTCAACCACTGGTCCTTGCATGTGTTTCCTGAGGCAACTACCAATGAGACTTCCTAAAATTTCATCTTTCTCTTTTCCTCCTCTCTTCTTCCGCCACTTGGGATAACAGAAAAAAAGCACAATAGTTAGAATCAGTTGGAGTCAAGTCACTGGGAAATAGTGGCCTTCTTTGAGCCTCAGTTTTTCCATCTGCAAAATAGGCATAATAAGGACCTGCTTTTCTGTTTTATCATTCACCACAGGTAAATTGAACATCAATTACCCACTCAGCAAGAAGATGAAACATTAGTTCCAAAGCTTAACCTGTGTTAGTTTCTATATTTTTGCTTTCCGTTTTAAAAATTCTCCTTCTCCTTTTCTTCTCCTGACTAGACCTTCAGACTTCCAGAGACATGTAAGCATCTTTAGACTGCTGGTAGAATTTTGGGTTCTAGAATTGGGAGCTTATTAGAAATTTTTTTCTCTCTGTTCTTGGTGTCAACTACCACTTAGGAAATAATGCTGGAATTAGAATACTGTTCTTTTCCTCTGTGGTATCTTTTTCAGTGCTTCCAAGCTTTCTGTAGCTTTTCTGTGTCTGCCTATTCCAAGCAGACTGCATTTCCAATAGGCTCCTAATTGATGAACTCGATTTTATCTCTTTCCTCACCAGCACATGCTATATGTAATATTCACTTACTTACTCACTTAACAAGCATGTATCAGATAGTTGATATGTTTTGAGAACCATAGTGGACAAGTCCCTAACCCATTCAAAACCTCCTTCAGATTCCCATCACTTTTAATATGTCAAGTCCCTTTCCTGAAGTTTCAAAATCCCTGCATATACCTGTTTCAACTTACTCTTTCATTCTCTCTCTCACTACATAATACAATCAACTCTAAACTCCAGCTGGGCCTACCTCCTTATTGTCTGTCTGCCTTCACATCTACCATTCCCCCTTCCAGGGGCACCGTCCTATCTTCACTTGTTCAAACCCAGTGTTCAGTGGAGACCCCAGATGTTAATTCTCCTGTGAAACTTTCCTGACTATCTCTACCGGGGACCCTTACCACTTAATATCTGAACCGATATATAATTTTAATTGCTAAGTTACCTTTTCAAGCATATAGGAAGACAATGAGATTTCAAGGTGATTGAATGGAAACAGAGAAACGTCTTGGCTCACTTGATCTTTCACCCTCCGTAGGACCGAATAACAGTGTCTTGCTGACACACTTGCCTATTTATTGTTTGAGCATATAAGAAAACATAAACATTGGAAGTAATGCACTGTTGGAATTATCCCAGTAATTTATTGCTTCCTTCTCATTTTTGGGGATGGATTCAGATACCAGCTTGGTTCAGACTCTTATCAAAAATGCCCTTTCCAATTTCACTGCCAGTGATTCTTCATCCCTCTTCTATCAAAGTCCTTTTGAAATGGAAATACAGGGTTACCTGATCTAGCTAGGAGAGCCTGGTAGTAGGTAGTAGTACTAGAGAGACCTACAAATTTGCACAGATATATAGATCTGGGTTATAATTTTAAATGCAAGCTGTGTAACCTTGGAAAAGTTATTTTGCCTCTCTGAGACTCAGTCCTTCTTCTGTGAAATAGAATTAAAAAAAAATACTTGCAAGGCTTTTGTGAAAATTAAATGTGGTAATATATGTATATAGCATTTGCTCAATTCATAGCAGGTAGTCATCAAGTTGTAGGTACCACTGACATTGCCCATGGATCCTAGAGTGCTCTGTACCATCTTGGACGCTTTGGAAGAACCCCTGGATTTACAAGGATGTGTATGAACCTCATGTGTGGTGGGCTCTCATAGAGTCTCATTTGGGGAACTCTCCAGCATCCCTCCTCCCTTGTTGGTACAGAATCTCTCTTTTTTATAGTCTTGTTGGAGAGCAGTGTCCTCAGCCTACCAAAGACACGCCAGAGTTCAGGCTCACTCCTCGCCCCTGGGCTGCAGAGCGGAGCAGAGGTCCAGGGCGTGGCCCATTAGATTGTTCTGCAGCCTTGCTTCTTGGGTTTGGGTTCTTGGCTGTATGACTCTTGCTTTTGGGATTTTGTAGCTGAGTGTATGTGCAAAAGCTAGGTGTCCCCTCGAATTCATTCACAACTAAAGTAGCTTTGATGGTGGTTTTCTTCTGTATTCTTCCTCCAAGGTCATTACTGAGCTTCCTCTTTACTCATCAAGATGACTGTGTTTCTCATTCGCTAGGCCTTCTGTTGATGTGAGCTGCTGGTGAACTTGCAGCAGATCACTACCTGCACCCCGTCCCCCCATTTTTCTCCATATGTTACTTGCAAAGAAAACTGAGAGTGTTATGCTATGCATCTCAGGCACTTCGTTCAGTGACAGAATCCGTGGCACGTTAGCCTGGTCGCTGATTCCATCCCCGTGATGGCTCAGCGTGCTTCTCTGCTGCCCTTGCCGTGGTAGCCTGGCTCCCATGTCTTCTTTCCGGGAATCCTGAAAACAGAATGTTGAGCTGAGCTACCCTCTTTCACCTCTCCGTCCTTCTCACCTATAAGCCAGGCTAAGTAACGGTGAAGAGCCATTCTGAGGAGGAAATAAAGTGATTGTCAAAGTGGGATCTTTGCAAAATCAAGACTGATGTCATGATTGCCACATAGTGCTGTGAATGCTTTCACAATAACAGTGATAACAGAATCAGTAGTGAGAATATAAAGAAGGATTGGGTAGCTTTTGGGGTTTGGTTATTAGCCCCTGAGAAGAACGGTTGAATGGCAGTGGGGGGGCTGGGGGCTGGAGTAAAGCTACTGGTTTTCTTGATCAAGTAGTGACCTCTTCTGGGGAAAGAAAGAGGTAGGCAGGGTCTTCACACTGGGTGACCCTTACACATCTGCACCAAAACCAGCAAGAGTAGAATGCATGGTCCCCAGGGGGAGAAACTCTCAGGGTAGATGTTTGCTCTGGGCAACCAACTGGAAAATGAGAATGAATGAACCGAAACAAAATATCCTTTGTCCAGTAGCCTTCCCTGGGAGAGCTCACATAGAGACAACTGAATGCTGACTTGTGGACCCTGTTTTAATGCATTGTGGCGAGAATACTGTTTTGCAAGCTGCCCAGATCCGAGAACCCAAGACCAGTCTTTAGGGTGAATGGTTCAAAAAAGTCCAGATGGGAAATGTACTTTTGTGTATTCCTAACTCAAAGAAAAAAGAAAGACTATTTCAGATGCCCCCAAGCAAGACTGAGAGAATAATGAAGTCTCGGAGAGCAAGTAGCTTCTGCTCAGTGGTCCTTCTTGGGGGCAGGAAAGGGGCACGTTGCCTGTTGCAGTCTTGCCAATGGGACTGGAGGTCATGAAAACCAGAAAAGATACTCTTTTACTCTACCAAATGCCGCCATATTCATCTGTTACTTCAGGTTCTTGGAAGGAGGAAGAAGGAAAACCTCCAGGAAGACTTCTTGGTGACTCAGGCCACCCCTGCATTCCTCTTTTCTGTGTGCCTACAAGATACAAGCAGGGCTAGATGGTGGCGCATTGGGTCAGACGCGGTCTGTACTGAGCAGTGCTGCATGACACATTCCTGACAATACAGGCATAGTTTCTACTTAGATTCATGGACAGGAAGGTGCAGGGTTGCTGGGAATCATATTGTCTTACCCTTTATTGAATGGGGGTAAGATGAACGAGACTCAGAGAGGAAAAGGGACTCAGCCAAGTCCAGAAATACAGGGACAGGTCAACCATCGTTTCCTTCCTGCCAGCAGTCATTTCGCTTTCACCTCCTCCAACCCCAACTGTGTACTAAATAGACTAGTCATGTTAATAATACCTTCATACTGGAAGGATTAATAGTATGATAGCTACAATTCGTTGAGCAGCTACTGCATGCTCATCTCGGTTCACTCATTTATTTGGCAAATATTTATTGACTACAGTGTGCTAGACACTGGGGATACAGGAGTAAGCAATAAATGATAAGCTCAACCATTGCCAAAAAAATCTCATCAACAAAGATAAAACTAAAGCTGTGCAATCTTTGAAAGCTAGGGATCTGGTGCTGTAAGAAGCTTCCATGATAGGGTGGGGCCATTAGGCCGTGGAGAGCTTCTCTAAGGTAGTGAGCAGTCTATTTACCTAGTTGCTCAGGCCCAGCACCTCTGAGTCAGCCTTGCCTCCTCTCATTTTCTTCCACCCTACCTTCTACCTACCAGCAGGTTCTGGTTGGCTCTACATCTGAAATTTGTCCACAGCCTCCCTATACCTCACCACTGCGGCCGGCATTCCCCTTCCACCCAAACACCCCCAGTCTCTTGCCTCTATTGTTGGGACATAGTCTCTCTTCTTCTGCTCTTGCCTCGTTGTAGCAATGTTTGGACCATTCTGGGTCATACATTTGCTCAAGTCCTCTAGAGCAGGATAGGACTCCTCAGAGGTTCTCACCTGCTCGTTAACATGGTGAATCACCAAGAAAGGGACAGAGTATAGAGCATATCACAGACCACAGAATTGTTTTCTTATAGAGTGTCTCATACAACTGCTAGTCCATAGAATGCATTCTGGGTAACTCGGAAAATGTCTGTGAAAATACATTATGTAAAGTATCATTATTATCCCACGGGATGACATATTGGGAGATGGAGCCCCTCACAAATTTTGCTGAACTGGGAGTCAGGTTGGCTGAGTTTCGGTTGCTGTTAGCTCCTTCTGAGCCATGTGGCCTTGGGAAAGTTATTTAGATTTTTCTGAGCTTGGTTTCCTCATCTGTGAAATACAGCTAATAATTCCTGTTCTGTTCACTTTGCGAGGCTGTTGGAGAATCAAAAGAGATAATGGACATGAAAGAAGAGGATCCCCTTTTCCCCACTAAGCCAAAGCAAAACAAAACCTAATACCACTAGCATGCTGCCGTGGACGCCTAGGAAAACACTATCATTTCTGGTTACACCATCTCTGCACCTAATTGCAATCAATGAGCAACAAATTAACATGGGGTTTATTTATTTGAGCAACCAGGAGTAAAACCCAGGGAGTTGCTGGCTGTTGGCTAGAACTCAAGGAAAACAAATAATTAATTGGAGCTAAAGCTGTGGATAGTGCCAATGTGTGACATGCATGGAAGCAAGCAAGGAAAGCCAATTGCCTGAACAGCATACATAGGAGAATGAATGAAAAGAGCGGAGATTGTGTAGAAAGCCTGGGGCAATAATAGAACTTGAAAATACAACACTGTAGAGAGAAGGCTATGAAATCGCAATGATGGGGATGAAGTATTTATCACCTAAGCTATTGGTGGTGACAGGGTGCCCCACACAGGATCATTGAATGGCACTAGGTGTGGTGATCCAGTGAGGGTCAATGGGGCAGTGTGGAAACTCTAAGCTGGCAGAGTTCTGTGGGTCCTTGTAAAGTGCCTATTCATACCTGGTTCATACCAGTTCAGCAAGCCCTGTTGATGCCCCCTTCCAGACCCAAACACTGCCAGGTTCTCCTTTTCTGTAAGGCTTTGGCTGTGACCTGACCAGGTGACCTTTGGTCTTAGTACTCTGATCACCCAGATGAATTCACACTCAACAAATACATTTTGAATTTTGTGGGTCAAGCCTCTGATAATGACAACAATGATGATGATAATAGTGTTAATAATAATAATTAAAGATATAGCATCCATTTGGTAGCTTAAAAAGCCACTCATATTCAACTCCTTCAAGGGGGTTGTATGAATAAATTAACGGCCAATGGTGTTTTTTCATTTTTGCCATGTGTCCACTTATCACCAAGTTTAAATCCTAAGTGTTTTCGCCACCTTCCTCCCTCCAAAACCTCAAGAGCGAGGAGACATTGTTCCAGGCAAGAACTCAGTAGAATGAGAAAGGTTCCTGTTTGCACAAAACTATTTACCAGGATTACTAAGCAAACAGGAGAAATGGAACAAAATGATAAAAACAATCTGTGGTGCTTTCCTGTGGTATTTCCTGAGGCCTTTCAAGGTATGTCCAGTGACTGGTGAAACTGACTTCTTGGAGGAAAGACAAGAGGAAGGAAAATGGGCACATTATCATTACTTTGACTCTTAATGGCTTTTGTGGCTCCGTCTGGCCATGACTCTGTCCAGCTTTTGCTAAAAATTCCTTTTTTGGAGTGACCTCTGTTGAGTACACAGGCTAATGGCATTCCCTTTAAACATGGGTAGGCTAAAGCCAGGGAATGCCGATTGAGTAGAGTGACCTGGCCCTTCTCAGAAATGAGGGTTCATTAAGTAACAGAATCTAGATAGCGGCACAAGTAGGGGGCAGGGAGCACTGGCTGGGTTCTGCTTATCAGTGGTGGCACCTTAATTGCCTGGAGCAGTAAGGGACACAAATATATAGGGAGCTGCTGGGTTTCTCACAACTAGGAGTCCCACAGCTTACAAAAGAACCTGTAAGCTCACTTATTTTCAGGTGAATATTATTGGCCCCTTTGAACAGATGAAGAAACTGAGTCTCAGAGACCACATTGAACTTGCCTAAGGTTACCCAGCCAGGAACTGGCAGATCCTGAAACCAAATCATGAGCTTTTCATGTCTTGTCCTGAGTTCTTTTCCTACAGCAAGACTCTAAGAAACTTCAGTGTTTCCTAGTCACCAGCCCAGAGACTGAGCAGATTTGGCTCGTTGTCATTATCTAATCATCTGCTTGCGCTGAAGTTTGCCTGTGCTGTGGGAAGCTCCTGGAAGAAAGGCACATTCAATAATGACCATAGAAGTCATTTCTGGGGGTTGAGGAGTATAGCCTAGGGAGAAGATACAGTTAAATGACCCCAGGGGCTTCAGAACCCCTTGGGTTATAAGGACTCACGTGCACTGAGCACTTACTAAGCGCCAGGGAGAGTGCTGAAGTCTCCATGCACAGATGCTCACTCTTCCTTGCCATAACCTTGTGAAGTACATGTCATTAGCACGTCCATTTTACAGATGAAGAAACTGAGGCTTGGAGAAATTGACTTGTTCCTGATCACCCAGCTGGAAGGCAGAAGTACTGGGAATTGATTGGAGGCAGCCTGAGTGCTTAATTCTCACTCTGCAAATACTTGTGAAATACTAAGACGATATCAGTGGTTCTCAAAGTGGTCCTACGGCCAGCAGCATTGGCGTTGACTGGCAACTTGTTAGAGATACAGACTCTTGGTCCCACCCCAGGCCTACTGAATCAGACACTCTGGGGGTGGGCCCAGCAGTGCAGGGTGCGGCAGCCTCCCTGTGTGTCCTGATGCTGTGCACTGAGGTTAGAGAAGCCCTAGACTCTACTACCCTGTTGTGTTCTAAGGGAAGAGAGGACCCCCACAGAGCACTATAGGCACCAGGTCTCCGGGAGTTGTTTTAGTCTTGGGAAGATGTGTCTCCACATGGTGCTGTTGTTTTGGGCTTGTGGACCACACCTGAGGGGATAGAGCAGGAGCATAGTCTCTGCAGAAAGATGACTTGATGGGAGGAGAATGTGGGAAGAGGTGACATTATAGCCACCTTAGGAGAATATGATGTGTATGTGGGACAGGTATCGTTTATCCACTAAGGCTCAAGGGACTTGGCCAAGGCCATGTAGTTCATGACAAGTGATGGACTCAAACCCAGCCCCTGACTCCTTATAGAGTAAGTGACAGCTGCATTTTCCCCACAGAGTACAGTGAGTCATAGACGTTTCAGAGAATCCCTCTGAGTCATGAGAAATTCTCTTCGGTAACCATTACCACCTTCTCCCAAGACCTGGGATGAGGGGAACAATAAGAAGGAAAGCAGTTTGTTGGTCTCAGAAGGGTAGAAAGATGAGGGGAAGAATTCAGAAAGGACACAGGGATGACTTCAAGGTACTGTTCCAGAAACCCACTTCTGTCTCCTCGTCTGAGTCATCACTGTTTCCATTGATTGGACTGTAAGTGCTCTAGGGTGTTACCAGCCATACAGCATAGCACGGATGAACTTGAGTTTGATTTCTGGCTCTGCCAGTGATCAAAAGCACTTTATTTAATCTCTGAGGCTGGCACCTCATCTACAAAATGAGGATCCTGAGTTCTGACCTCACCAGATTTGAGGGAAGTTTTAAGAGAGATGATGTATGTAAAACCCTTAGCAGACTGCCTGGCTTACAATAGGTGCTCAAGAAATGGTCATAGTTGGTTATCATCTGTCCAAGGGCCAGCTTATGGGGCAGCAAGACAGCCATGACTGAAAATAGAAGCCTCGGTGAGAGAGGATGGTCACTTGGCTGTATGCTGCCACTTAGATCTACCATTGTCCATTGCCACCTCTTATCTTTACTGTCCCTTTACTGTTCCTCCCCACAAGACACTCTACCAAAGCTTCAGTCTGAAGAAAGGGACCATTCAACCCCTTGTCCCCAGGGAAGTCGCTGGTACAGGTCACCCACTCCACTGTGTCACCCTGCACGAACATCAGGGATACATGGTACCTGGAAGCCAGCTGCTGGAAGGTGGCAGGTAGATGGCAGAGATTTCAGCAGTGTTTTCAAAGGCCCTCGGCTGGGTAATCCTTTCTGATGGTTGCTTAGCAAATTTGGGACAAAACAAAGTTTGCTGACCCCTCTGACATCCTTTATCAATTTAAGGGGCACTCATTTTTACAGGTCAATTGCAATATGTCAAGTGCTGGGTTGCACTTTATAAATATTATTTCACTCAAGTGTTGCAGTGAAATCTGTAGAGTGGGTATAATTATTCCCACTTTATAAATGAGGAGAATATAGTATTTATGAAAATGGATTTTGGAATCAGGATTAAGTTCAATTTCTGGCTCTACTTTCTCAGCTTTATCTCGGTTGTCTATCAGTTGATGTCTTAAATAGCTGCTGCTTCTTGGAAAATTAATATCTTGACACAGGAGCCCCTAGGCAAAGCAAATGCAAAGGGGATTTGGAGGGGTTGGGAGCTGGGCTCAATTTCCTTTAAATCAAAGCTATCTTTCTGCTGAACCTGGTGTGCAAGCCTGGCTCAACTCCACGGTCTTAGCCATTACTTTGCAATTCTAGCCTCTTTACTTTGGTCTTGAAAAATGTGCATTAACTCCAGTGACTGTCAGATTGAGGGATGGGCCCAGCCAGTAAGTTTCTAGAGGATTGACTTTGTAAGAGGCACCAAGGTCACTGGAAATGTAGTGATGGAAAACATTCTATTCATTAATACACTTCTCAGAGAGAATGCTGTTTGTAAGGAATGCTTGAAAAGCCACCAGAGGTAGAGTATGGAAGTAGTTCCCCATTTAGTTACTTTCTAGGAATGCTGATCAATGCCACGAAGGTATGCCAGTTTTGGCCAGAGCGGAATTGTTCGAGAGGACAGAGGGGAGGCTGAGGCTGCTACCACAGGCCACCTTCTCTGTTTTTCCTGTAGGTAGTGGATGATGAGATGGTTGAAGAAAGTCTCTTTGAAGGAACCCAGAGTGACTCTCCTGTCCAGAGTGCTCTGCCCTTCAGTGCAGGCCTCACCTGACTTGGATGGTCTCTGGCCCTCACACCCCTTCTTCCTTTCCTCCTCTGATCCCCTGGACATTGCTGACCAGCAGTGCATTCTGATCTACAGCTGAAGCTCATTTTCTGTCAGTAACAAAACCTGTAGCCTAGACCAGAACCAGGAGGGTAAGGGGGGCAGTAGGTTCTGATTTGGGGGGTGAGGATGTGGGGATGGAGGGATGGACCCAGACCACCTCTAGCATTTAGAAAAGGAGGGTGGAATTTGGAATTTCTCACTCTGTCTCTGCCTGTGTGACTTGACCAAGATCCTTGGGCTCATCCATAAAATAATATGAAAAGCTAACATTTTTTGAGCATTTACTATGTCCCGGGCATTATTCTCAGTGCTTTGTGTGTATTTACTCAAATCATTCTTATAACTACCCTGCAAAATACCTACTGTTATAATCCCAATTTTACACATGGGAAAAACAGAGGCACAGGGAGGTTAAGAAACTTGTCCAGGGTCACACAGCTGGCAAGCCGGATTTAAATGCAAGTGTTCTGGTGACTGAGTTTTGCTTCTTAACCACTTTATGATGCAGCCTATTCAAAGGCATAAAAGGCATTAGTGGGGGTAGAAAGAGGTCATGTCTCTAATATCTTTTTGGAAGTTGAAATTGTATGAATGAGTATTGTTATTAGTGTGATTCTTAGGGAAGAGTGTGGGGGCAAAGGAAGTCTATAAGGATTTTCAAGGGGGCTGGGTTGTTCTGGGGTCACCTGTGGAGGAAGGGCCATGGTGAGGTCTGGAGGAAGACACCTGGGAGGTGTGATCCTGTCAACACTCCTCCGTCCCCACATTTCTGCTATCAGCAGGAAATGCAAATGCCCATCTAGAGATGTCTAGAAGGGACAGAAATCACCCAGGTGGTACACACAGGAGGGGCTCAAAGTCAGGAAGGGACTCCCCCCTGAACAGGAGAACACGGAGAGATTTGAGTGAACACATTCATGTAAGTTCTGAGTGTTTCTTAACATCAGCTAGTAGAGCTAATTCACTGATACTGTCATCTCCCACACCTTCATCTCACCGCGTACTTGTATCTCCTTGAGCCTCTGCCTAGATATTTCTGCCCTGCAAAAGAGAAGCTCCCCTATGAGCCCAGAGGAGAGAGAGCCTTAGTAGTTTATATTTTTATAATTTTAATGTGCAAAAGAAGCTTTAGGAAGTGTATCTATCAGTTTTGCTACATCTCCCTGAACCATAGTGGCTTATAATAGTTAAAATTTATTTCCCATTCATGTTTCACGAGGCCTGCAGGTCTGCAGTGGTTCTCCTTCAGACTGTACGTTGACTATGGGTTAGTTCCCCAGGTCTTTGTCTGCGACTACTGTGGAAGGAGCGGCCCCTTCGTGCGATGTGCTGTTCTGGCAGAGTCAGGAGTACAAGACCAATCTCAGGTATGCAGTCACCTTAGGCTCTGCAGGAATGTGACTCACACTCCATTTGCCAAAGCAATTCAGTGGGTCAAACCTGACAACAGAGCAGAGAAATTTACTAGCCCTACAGGAAGGGGTGGCAAGGGTGTGGATACATAATCCTTTCACAGAAGACTGAGTTGAAATGCAAATTATCACAGGGATTTTTCTAACCATGCTAATTTCAGGGCCCTTCTCCAGCTGTTTTAATTCAGTAGGTCATAGTAAATAAAAACAGTAGTAGTCATAACTATTAAAAAATGGCCAGCATTATTGTTTGCTTTTAATGAGCTAAAGAGTGGGTTAAGTTCTTAATAAATGTGTAATGTTGTTTAATCTTACAACCACTCTGTGAGATAAGAATTCCTATGATCTCCATTTTACAGGTGAGGAAACAGAAGCTCAGAGAGGTTCAGAAATTTCCCCAGGTCACACAGCAAGTAAATGGGGGAGCAGGTCTATGAACCCAGGGAGTATAACTCCTGACTCCCAAATCTTTTTCAGTCTCAAATCTGCCAATTTCTCTCCTGCCTCAGGGCCTTTTTCCTTCCATTTCCCTCAACCTGAATAACTTGTCTTCCCATTAATTCACTTCATTTCTCAAGTTTCAGTGGAAATGTCACTTCCTCAGAGAGCATCCCTGACATTGGCCTCTTACCAACCCACTTTGTGGCTCTCCTAGGTTTTCTCAGCCTCGTTTGACCTTGTGTGTGCACTGTGGTGACCTCCTCATGGGGAGACCAGCTTCCTGCGCATCTCCTGGTCTCCTGACACCCCTGGCTGTTTCCTCCCTCCTCAGGGAAGACAGGAGAGGGCAAGAAGCCAACAGGTACATCTCGCTCCTTCCGTTCTCCTAGATGGGCTCTCCAAGTCAAGATTGTCCCAGAAGGCCCACTTACCTGAGCCATATTTTCTTGTAAGGCTGGAGCCATCTTGGTAAAGCACCACCTTGTGTCTGTTTTCCTCACTTCCCCTTTGCCTTTTCTCTCTGTCCTAGACTGTCCCCCCTAAGAAAGCCTTAGCAAGTCAGCTGTATTATAAGTTCTGCTGTCTTGGGGACCCAACCTCAGGGAACCACATCCTTCTCACTTGAATTTGACCCTTTTCTCCTTCTCCGCTACCATCTACTTTTTCACAGCTTTTTCTTGAACAACTGGTAATCATAAATAATATACACATTGGTATGGTTATCTGTTGAACAATAATTGCTCTCCATACACCATAAGCTCCATGAGGTAAAGATTGTACTGTGTTGTTTACCACTGTATTGCCTACGCTCAGCCCATGCCCAGCACATAGTAGTTGATCAACAAATAGTGACAAATGAATGCTTGTGTCTGGGCTTGAATCCTAGCTTTGTTTGTCATTGCTTTTGGCAAATTACTCAAGGTCTAAGGTTCATTTTCCTTCCTTTTTTGGAAAAAGGGGACTGGGTACCTACTTTGGAGCTCCTGTGACCTAAATGTGGTGATAAATGTAGTTCAATAACTGAAAATAATTATTGATAATATTATTATTATACTAGACTGGCAGCCAGCAATCTTTTCATGTAAAGAGCCAGATAGTTGACATTTTAGGCTTTTTCAGAACAAATGATCTCTGTCACAAAGACTAACCCTGCCACTGCCACTGTAGTGTGAAAATAGCCTTAGACAGCATGTAAACAAATGGGTGTAGCTGTGTCCCAATAAAACTTTATTTACAAAACAGGTGATGGGCCAGATTTGGCCATCAGGTCATAGTTTGTTGACCTCTGAACTATGGTCTTAGCAGTGTGACTCTAAGAGGCTGTGGTAAGCCACATCAATGCATTGCAAATGTTCTTGAACTTCGTAGTGAAAACTTTTCCCTTCATTTCTTTCCAGTGTTAAAGATGAACAGTTTTTTTTTTTTTCTGGCAATGACAGTGTACTTCCATGGAAATATGTGTTCTCTAAGTTTGTGTTTGTTTATAATGTTTTTCTGATAAGTGTGAATGGTGAGAGCCTTCCCACTTATTCTCACTCCTTGTTTCCCAGTAACACTATACCTTCCCTACAAACCTCCAAAGATAGTCTGTGGTGAGAATACTTGGAATTTGGGAGACTGGAACATTGCTGTCTCTCTAGAAGGACCTTAGTGATATGGCAAATCTATCTAGAATAAGTGATTTCCAGGAAAATATATTAGAGATGGTCTAGCGTTTTTTTTTTTTTTTTTAAGTTTTGCCAAGTCTTGAGAGGAGAGCAGATTTTTAAAGATATTGGGGGCCAAGAGAGCAAGACTAGTGTACTTTAGAGACAACATTAGATTTTTTAGTCTTTACTATGTGTCAGGTATGTGGACAGGGGGGCAGGACACCATTTTTGATGGTTCATCCAGAAGCACATGGAATGTGGTTCCTCACAGAAAAATTGAGATGGTATTAACAGAATCAGAGGGAAGGGATACTAGGATTTCAAAATTGCAGCTGATTGGGGTAATTTGAGGTGGTAGCCTCATCTTATCCTGTGAGCACCAGCTTGCCTCTTTTGTGTTCATGAAAAAAGGTATTGTAGAGAGCACGTTGCCTATTGTCTGGTGCAAAATAGAGCTGGAGTACATGGATGCTATAGGTTTCATCTTTTTTTATTGTAATTATTAATTAAACATGACACTCCATAAATTCTAACAAGGGTTAAGTCTGTCTGAGTTAATCACATTCTTGCTGGATTCTGACACATGGCACCTTTTGACGTGACATCGAAGACCCATGCTCTGCACATGTTTCTGTTCTCTCCTCTTTAAAGTGTTGGCCATGACTCTCCTCATGGTCACAGTATGACTGCCTCTGCTCTAAGCCTCATGTCCTCTCAGGACATCATTTCAGACATGAAGGAATGGAGCAGGCAGCAAAAAAGGCCTCTTCTTCATCTACTTACTGTGTATGGGGAAGGGAAATCTTTTTAAGAACGACCCCTGCAAACCTCTTCTCATGTGCCACTGACCAGAGGACCAGAGTGTGTCACATGTCCAGCCCTGAACCAATTGCTGGCAAAGGGGGTGTGGTAACTGTGATTGGCTGAGAAGAATCATGATTTATCCACGGTGGCTGGAACCAGGAAAGGGGGGGCATGGCCATTGTAGGGTTGTATGTACCTCCTTTGTCATCTCCATTTTCTTCTTGTGAATAGAGAACATGTCTGTTTGGTTTACCAGTTCCTAAACTAGTGTTTGACCTAAATAGGTACTTAATATACAGTTGGCCTGTGAACAACACTAGTTTGAACTGCAAAGGGTGACATACATGGATCTTTTTCCATAAATATATTGGAAAGTTTTTTGGAGATTTGGGATAATTTGTAAAAACATCTTCTCTAGCTTACTTTGTTGTAATATAGTAATACATTAGCACACAAAATATGTGCTAATCACCTTTATGATATCCGTAAGGTTTCTGGTCAGCAGTAGGCTACTAGTGAAGGTTTTGGAGAGAAAAGTTGTACATGGATTTCCAATTGCACAGGGGGTCTGCACCCCTAACCCTGACATGTTCAAGAGCCAACTGTCTATTTCTTAGAGAATGAAAAAAGTCTAATGAATGAGTGATTAGAATGTCCTTCCCCCTGCCTTTTTTCTCATTTACTTTTTTTGTTTCCTTATTTCTCTGAGTGTGGTACAGGGAAATCCTGGAGCTATTCTTCCTATCTGAATAGGACTCTTTTTAAGTTGGAAACATGGTAAGAAATGAATAGGGCCCATCAGACTGTCCGTGTTTAGTGTTTAGTGTGGTTTGATCCATGTGGTCAGGGAGAGGACAGGGTACAGGGCTGTGGACTGTAAGCACAGCCATGCCCAAGGCTGTACTCTGCAAGGTTGGAATTCAAGCATGTTGCCTCTGATCCTTTCTCTGGGCAGTTTTCTTTGTCTTTTCAAGCTTCACTATTAGGATGTCAACAAAGTAATAGGGATCTGCAGAAAATATTAAAGAAAAATGGTTTTTTCAAACCTAGCACTTTGGGAGCATTTGTTATCAATCATTTAATGAGATAATTATAAACCTCTTCTACTTAGCTCATAGCTCAAAAGGTCTAAAAAGTTTTTCCAGGTATCACTTTGTTAATCTAGTTTGAACAAAACACTGGAAAGTATTTTTTTAAGTAAGTGATTATCTTGGATTATTTATGATTTCAGTCTTGTTTACCTCCATTGTTGGGTCAAAATGGGGACTTTGATGCTCAATTCTGAAGTATTCCTGGGAAGGAGATAGAATGACAGAGTGGTTATCTAATCTGGGTTGAATCTGGTCTCTATCACTTATTAGCTGTGACATACTTGGTAAGGTGCTTAATATATCCAAGCCTCAATTTTCTCATCTGCAAAATGGGGCAATAATTGAGTGTCTGCAATAAGCAAAGGGTGTAATAAATACTCTCTGTACTTGTTTTTACAAACATGATGTAGTCTTCAGTTGGCCATTGAAATGATTACTTTTTACAAAGACAGCCGTAGTTGTCATCTTTGAACAATGGATGACATCATTTGGGAAACCTCAATGTCAGTCAATAGATGTGAGGCACTGTTTGGATTCTTGGCATAGTGCTAGGCACTGGGATTATATTCAGAACCTGATGGGGCCTCACGTTGCTGAAAACAACTCTGACCAGTCAATTAAGGGTAGTTAAAAATACCCATAGAATTAACATTTATTTTGCAAAAATGAGGCTCTTTGGAATGAATTGACTGATCATGCCATGTAAAATGGTCATTTCAGACAGACTGAATTAATTTTTCCCTGCAGTTGGGTGTGGAACATGGAGTATATGACATGGTAGCATGGAGGACAAGGACAGCCATGGGCTGGGCAACGTCAGTCTTCACGCCCGCTAGCATATGGTCGCGTTAAGCAAGCAGGTCTCTTCGCCATTTTGGCCACCTGATCTTCAAAGGGAGCATTTAAATTCCGTCCATATCAGTTATCTAGTTATTGTAGAGTAAAAGGTGAAATGATTCTGTTCTGGTGATGATTATTACAGTTACCCTCTGTAGTCTGAGAAGAGTTCTCTCAGGCACTGGAAATTCCTTGGGTCAAGGGGTATGAGAAAGAGGGCTCTTCTATGATCAGTTCTTTCCAACGTTCTTGATAAAATCCAAACTAAATGTAGAAAGAGATATTTAAAAAAATATTTATCACTTGATCACGTGGAAACCTCAATGGACTGATGTGGAAATTTGCGTCCTGTGAGCAGCACCCTAAGACAGGATCAGATGCGCAAGAGAGCGATTGGAGGAAACACCTGAAGAACAAGAGGGAGGAAGTAGGAGGAGTCAGGAAGAGCCCTCAGGCCCCCGTGCGGATCTCACACCTGCGAAAGGAGGGGGCAGCGGGGGTGGTTGGAGAAAGAGGAGTAAGTAGAAAGATTCTGAGACTGGAGTGCAATTCTAAAATCTAGTATTTAGGAGTCCTTGAGCCAAAACTGCCCACAAGAGCAGTTCTGTGTCTACAGAAAGGAGCCTGGACTAGTACCCGTGCCCTGCTGAGTCACTGGCAGGGAGCAGCCCGTGGGAAGTGAGCCTTGGCACGAGCCCAGAAGTGGGTGCAGCAGCTGGGCGTTCAGTCAGCTATGCTGCCCATCATAGGAGACCTGAGCAGTACGTTTTCAGGACCACCTAGCCATTTCCCAGAGGTTTCCTCTTTGAAACATAGATCACACAGACTTTGAAAAACAAATAGTTGTGATAGTATAGGTTCTGTACCTCAAACCGACGTTCCATTCCCTCCTTGACTTTCACTTCCTCTCTGTTTTAGCTAGACCGACCATGTTGAAAAACCCCACCCAGGTTTGTAGAGTTCCTCATTTGACAATCCAAAAAATATCTGTGTGTATGAATAAGCCTTATGAACTCCCTTTGTCTTACCTTCTCAGTGAGTTATGATGTACACTCCTGAGTTGCATGTTTTTCCCTGTTTTACCCATCATCCCTTTGGATGGGAAAGGTGACTGAGCTCAGTTTGAGACCCTGCCTTCAAGTCTGACCAGGATGGATGCAGTTATCCAAAGGGTTTGGACAAGAAGCAGAATATCCAAAAAGATATATGACAGAGGGAAAACAATTCTAAGAAGTTAGTTCACAGACAATGAGAGGGAAACATAAGAGGTGTCTGTAGGGTTTGCTGAGCATATTACATTCTTGAAACTTGACATTATTATGGAGTACTGCTTGGGTAGTCCCTGAGGGTCTGCACTGGTTTTTGGCGTTCTAGAGTCACAGAAAATGGTTTTATATAAGATGTTTGAATAGTGGTTGGGTTCTTTCAACAGAAAATAGGTTACTTTGCCCACTGAAAATTAAGTTGTCTTGATGGGGATTGTGGCAGAGGCTATCAGATGATCCCCAAACCTCCCCCTCTTTCTGCTGAGCATACAACTGGATGAAATTTCCTGCCTCCTTTATAGTCAGGTGTGGTCTTGTTACTGAGTTATAGCCAATAGCAGGTGGGCAGAAATGGTGAACGCCACTTCCAGATCTGCTCTCCTGGTTCATGACAGCTGTCTTGCCCTCAGCCTTCATGTCTCAGTGGAATGTCTTCTCCTCAGAGAGCCCTGCCCTGACTTTATACCTAATGGTGGCTCCTCCCAGGTACTCTCATCATAGCAGATCATCTATTCTCATCTTGGCACTTATCGAAATCTGTAATTATTTTGTTTATTTGCTTATTGTGCATCTACCATTTGTCCATCTCCATGATGTCCAAGATGACAGGAACCCTGCCTGCTTTTCACAGCTGTGTTCCTGATGCCTGGTATATAGTATTTCTGGAATAAGGGACGACCATATCAATGAACAGCCTGTAAATCTCAAATCCCTTTAAGTCTGTGAGCTCCTTGGTGTCAGGGTCTTTGTCTTTGGGTGATGATGTATAATGGATACACCATAGGTTTTGTTTTATGATTAGACACAAATTAGCTGTGTGACCTTGGCCAAACTGCATCACCTGTCTGAGCCCAAGTTTTCCTTTTTGTCTAATAAGGTAGATATTATTATTGACCTCTTGATCTTGGACTTCCTGGGCTCCAGAACTGTGAGAAATGAGTTTCTGTTGTTTAAGCCATTGGGTCTGTGGTGTTCTGTTACAAGCAGCCTGAACTGTGCTATAGTGGAAAGCATTGCAGACAACAGATGATAGGTAAATGAATAGTTATGGCTGTATGCCAACAAATTTATTTTAGGGATACCAAAATTTGATTTCTTATCATTTACACGTGTCAGAAAACATTGTTATAGTTTCGATTTTTTTCTCTCAATCATTTAAAAATGTAAAAATCATTCTTAGACTTCAAGCCATACAAAGGCAAGTGGCATGGTAGATTTGGTCCAGGAGCCATAGTCGCTGACCCCTGACAGAGCATAGAGTGACACAGTCCAAAGGTTAGCTGCTATTATTGTTATTCACTTATCAGATGGGAAAATTGGAGACTAGAGAATTCATACCAGACTCTGGGCAAGAAGCCCCTGCCTTATGAATCTTCGTCAGGTGTTCTGCCCAAGAAGGAAGAGGGAACAACAATTTAAGGCACTGACTCTGAGTTCTTTCTTCACCTCGGGTTTCTCTCCACCGATCAGCTGTCTTTACATAGTATTTTTAGAGGTCTCAAAATGCAGACCCTGAGGAAAGCAGAATATCCAAAACAGAAGAAAAAGGGAACTACTAAGCTAAAGGAAAACATCTTCAGTGAACACTAGTTACCTACTTTGGGGTTGGTCACTAATTCCAGGACAGAAATGAAAATGTACACAAAGACACATGGACATGGAGAGTTAAATCAAAAAAGAAAAAAAAATTGCTTTGGACTTTTTCCTTTAAAGCACACTTTTGAATTTAATGGTCTGTGACTTGTTCCTTCCCCTCCTCAGGTCAGCAAGCATTCTAGGACCCTTCCTTCCCCACTTCCTGGGGAACAATGGACGTTTTACATGAAAGTAGGTGAAGCACTGAGTGAATAAAATGCATAAATATGATGTGCCTAGAAACAGTACTTAATTTGAACCTGCCTCCTCCCGTCAGCCTGAGGGAATGCACATCCTACATTTGTGTGCTGCCTTCATTTTTTTTGAAGGCTTCTGTGTACAGTGAGCTCATTTGTTTTTTGCAGGTTTTTTAATTGTAAAAAAGGTGTTTGCATGCTGTGCAAATTTACCATTCCTTCTTCCACCCCAGGGTAAATCCAAATAAACGGTGCAGTCAATGAATCACAGTGAACTTTCCCTGAGCTGGTGGCCTGCCCTCTTCTAGCCTCTTATTAATTCCATATCCAGGGTCATCTTTCAGCAACCTACATGCTCAGCATCGGAGGGTGACTCTCCTCGATGGCCATGGGATAAAGCTCTAGTCCCCTCACATGGCAGGCAGGTGTCTCTCCCATCTGAAGTTTTCTCTACCCTTCAGTTACATCTCTTCTCCCCTATGGGCTCTGCATTCATGTCACTCCACAGTATATGGGAGAGTCAATGCTTGCTTGCCTCATTATGCCCTCACTCATCCTGTTCCCTTAGAAATGAATGGCTTCTACCCAAGAATCAGCCTACCTTGGTGCACACCAGTGAGAACAAAGGAATTTGAGGAAATTCTATAACAACCAGGCCTCTTAGTTTTCCCTCAGTCCTTCCAAACATCAGCTTCATCTATTATTTTGAAGAATGAGAAACCCAAGAGTAGGGGTGAGTACCAATCCATGCTGCAGTCTCAAATGTGGTGAGCATCCTCAATGTACTGGGTGCTGGGAATACAACAGTGAATACTTCAGTGAACTTGCAGCTAGCTGAGAAGATAAGGCCAGTCCCTGAACTCCCAGAACACCAGGCAGGAAGTTACATGAAGAATATGTATAAATAGAGAATCCTATGTAAAGCTCACAGGAGGAAGAAACTATATTGAGTTGGAGCAATCAGAACAGACATTTTGGAGCATTTGCTATGTGACTTGGACCTTGAAAATGAGAAGCATTTGAATAAGTGCAGATGGTTTGGAAAGCGGGAGAGTATTGTTGCCAGAGTTCATTCTGTGCAAAGGCAAGGAGCTGGAAGAACCTGTGATTTAAGAGAGATCGAAGAGACTCAGCAAGAGCACGGAGGGACTGAAGAAGTAAAAGGTGGAAAGACGTATCAGGGCCAGGTGATGGAGGAGGCAAAGGTATTAGCTGATAACTAACCTGCAGAGCCTCAGCCACGAAGCCAGCCACAGACTCAGAAAGCTACCCATCTGCTTCAAGTTGGGAGAAGAGGTTGCCTGATGGCAATGCCCCAGAACTTAATCAGAAGGCTGCCTGTCTGCTTTCAGACAACCAGCAAGGGGATGCCAATGCCTTAGAGTTGCGTTAGAGTACTTTTGTTCATTCTGGCCTTCTTTTCCTGAATTTATTAGAAATGTGCCCTGAAATGAGGTTGGTGACCATTTGCTGGTAAGAACTTAATACTGAGAAGAAAAAGCCAGAGAAATCAGGTTATTCTGCATATATATGTACTTACATTCTTAGAGGGAAGTCAAAGGGCTTTGCCAACATCTTCTCTAAGTTTCAGTGCTCCAAGGTGGCTTTTTAAAGGAGGAGATTAAAGATACAGGGGCAGTAAAATAAAACTCTATATGAGAATGAAGGTAATCAGAGAAGTACCTTTATTTGGATGTTTTCCATCTAAGGCAGTACTTGGTTGCCCAGAGATTGACCTTGACTCCTGGGCTGATTGAATCCTGATCAGATCTTGAGTTCCACCATCTATCACTGCTCTTCTCAAATTGTTAAGTGGATTACTTCTCGTTTCTATTCAACAAATATTTTCTGGGCCCCTACTAGGCATTAAGATCCATGCTATGTGCTAAAGTAAGGGTTGTAGGTGGAGGCACAAAATGAGATCAAAATGGTCCTTCTCGAGAGCCATGCAGTCTAATGGGATAGGCACGTTAAACACAGTGCAATGTATTCAGGGATCAGATGGCAGTAAGCACAGGGTGCCATGGAAGCACGAAGGAGGAACATCTCCTTAGTCCAGGATAAGGATGTCGGGGAGGACCAGGGAGGTGCCTAAAGGAACTGGCACCTCATGTCTTCTCTACTGTTGGTCCAGCTCTAAAATTACAGCCTCAATGCTGGCACATAGCACCTGTCAAATTTAATTGTCATCATTTGCTCAATTATCTGATCTGCTGTGAGCTTCAAAGAACAGATACTGTTTCTGTTTTGCTCATTATGTGTCCCCACCATATAACAGTACCTGACACCTAATAGTTACCTTATAAATATGAGTTGTGTGTTAAAGAAGAAAATGTTAGCACATGAATTTCACCTCTCCAAGTGCTAAGGGGAATTCTGTAATAGTTAATGACTTCATATTGCATTCGTAACTCTGGGTCAAGTCTAGAAGGAAACAACAACATAAGGAAAAGCATGTTAGACTGGGCAAAACATCAGACATCAGCTGATTCTATGCCTCACTTCCTCTGATAGAAAATTGAAGTTCAGAGAAGTTACACTGTAACTGTTATAACAAGGTAACCCAGGTAATCAGTAGCAGAGCAGGTCTAAAAACCAGGTATCCTGATTTCTGGACCTCAGATCCTTCCTGTGAGTCACGGGTATTCATCTGCCAGTTTTAGGTATGTAAGGAAAAGTGCAAAGGATTAAGAAAAGGAATCTTTTTTTTATTTTGCTAACATACAGAATACTTCTGAATTCTGAAGGAGTTGCATCTTGCAAGAAAGGTTTTGTTTAGCAGAATATTTTATGTGCTAGGATTATGTTCTACAAAAAAAACAAAAAATATAAGACATGCTTTCTTCCATGATAAGTAATTGTTTCTGACTGGACCGCCTTCCACTTTATAAAAAATCCCATCAACAACAATAAACCTTTTCCCTGCTTTCATCTGATATCTCAGTGAGGTCCCCCAGAGGGAAATGTTCAGAACAAATGCCTGTTCAAGCTGTAATATTCCCTTGAAAAGTGAAGCTTGAAATCCTTTAGGGATCCCAGTGTTCTTTCAAAATTGATTTTGACGCTGTAGAACTACATCCTAACTAACTCCATGCCAAAATATATTGTGACTAGTGGTTGGATAGTTTAAAGAACATTTTTTAAAGTATCAAGAGCAAAAAGAAATGGTTCATATCCTGTAACCTGGGAATTATCTTTATAGAGAATTTTCTAAAGTGGAGAGAGGAAGAAATTATGACAGTAAAGGATGAATTAGAGGATATGACATAGTGTCCCAATAGAAAACATTAAATGACAAAAAAAAGTACCAAGGGAAAACAAAATATATTAACTTTTTATCACATTACCAATAACAAGAATTCATGATTCTAACATTTATTAAGCGCTTACCAGGTCCCGGGCACTGCTGTAAGCCCTTAAGGAATGAGCACATCCAATCTTCACAACAATCTCGTGAGGAAATAGAATTAATACCCTCATTTTAAAAAGAGTAAAACGAGAAACAGAAACTATGTAACTTTGCTTGAAGTTATATTCTAAGAAGTGGCAGGGCTTGCATTCAAACATGTAGTCTGGTTTCAGAGCCCTTACTTTCTATTTTTTTATGTTGAAAATGTAAATGCTAAAGTCACATGCATCCTGTGGGCATACCTCTTGATCTGCAAATTCCACTTATATGAATTAACAGATGCATACAAATATTTATGTACAAGGATGTTCATCAAGCCATTACTTCTGATAACAGAAATCAGAGACAATCCAAATACTGAACAATTAGGGATATATTAAGTGCTCAGTTAAAAATGGAATAGAGGCAGCAAAGCACAAAGAAGAAAATGAAATCACTCATAGTCCCTATATGCTAAAATAACCATGAAGAAATTGCTGACAAATCTTTCCAGCTTTTTTTTTTAACATTTTGTTTCTGATACAAAATTGGGATTACACTGGATATATTGCTTTTTGGTCTTACTTTTCTATGTCGATTAATATTATAAATCATTTTCAAGCCATGTGTTATTTTTCTACCACTTATTTTAATGACTTCCTGCTACTCATCATAAGCATATCATGGTTTAGAACACCTTTCATTGCTGGATCTGTGTGTTTTTAACCATTATTCTATGATGCCTCAATGGATGGTAACCCATCAGTCATAGAAAGTAGTCAAGAATCTCAAACTCAGACCTCAAGATCTTATATGATCTGCCCTAT
The DNA here is from genome assembly GCF_030020395.1 of Manis pentadactyla. Classification (NCBI taxonomy): domain Eukaryota; kingdom Metazoa; phylum Chordata; class Mammalia; order Pholidota; family Manidae; genus Manis; species Manis pentadactyla. The sequence goes on along the minus strand of NC_080021.1, from coordinate 13,373,844 downwards.
CTATTCCAGCTTAATCTTCCTGTGTTTTGCTTCATTAATCTTGAGTTATAGCCAAACAGTCCCTTGTTCTAGAAGTGTTACTGGACATCTGTTATAGCACCCACCCAATTTCTCTCATTGTATCTATTAATCTGCCTAATGATCTAGCTGTATTCCACTAGATCAGAAACTTCATGTAAGTGGCGTTTCTGCTAGAATAAACTTCTGAAACCACATGGTACAATTATGTCTTGCATTTAGTAGATGCTTAATAAATGTTTGTGGAATATATGAAGGCAATACAGTATTATTTTTAACAACGTTAAATAATTCAACATTATTTGTAAATAATTCAAAGATCTATCAATAGGGGGCAAGTTAAATAAATTTATGACACATCCAGTACTAAAGAATTTTGAACAATAATTCAAAGGAAAAGCATAAGAGAAAATGTCTGGAAACAATGTTAGCAAAAAGAATCAGAACATGTATATCAGGACCTGCGCTATTTTAAATTGCAAGTATCGTGGGAAGGAGTTTTGGAGATGTGTGAGGGGTAGGTGTTTGTTTGGACAGACATAGTAGGTAAAATTTTTCCTTTCCTAACTTCCTGTAATATTTTTAAAAAGAGATAGTAGATGAATTAATCACATTTGTCAAGATATTTACAGCTTTGAGATGATTTTACAGGATAATGGAACATGAACCATACGCTTTTTCTTAAGTAGCTTAATTATAAATATTTTCTGTATTACTGAAAGTGCATTAGCCCTTCATGTGCTTCCTATTGTGTAATTCTCAAAACCATCCGGCGAAGTAGGCATTAGCCCCTGGTTTAGAACATTGAGGCACAGAGATATTAGGCAGCTTGCTCAAGGTCACACAGCTGAGAAATGTCAGAATGCAACTTGTGGGGCTAGTTTGTTGGACTCCAGAGCTCACATGGGGTTTACCACCATGGAGGTATACACCAGATATATTAAGACTAGTTAGGACTCAAAGAAGATCACATCAGCTCATTAATTTCAAAAAATTTAGATGCTGCTTTTGAGTCTTAAGGTTTTCTTTTAGAACCAGTGCCTACACGCATGGAACACGATTGGGAGGAAATGTGTGCTGATTCCAACATGGCATTTTCTTCCACCTTTAGTCAACCAGTGACTTTCTGCTTATTCTGTAATACTCAGATGCCTCCTCCTTGGAAAACACTTCTCCATCTCTCCTTGGCCCATGTAAGTATCCCCACTTTGATTCTTAGGGTTTCTTGTTCAAATTTCCACCACACTTAACATTACACTGTCATGTCATCTGGAGTGCAAGCTTCTCCCTGGTGGGAAATGTCTGACAAACTTCTGTGTGTCTGTGTCCACCTGGAACAGTGGCCTCCACATATGCATTTCTACTTTCCTTCAATGAGGCTTTTTGTTACCCCTTCACCACAGACATTCTTGAGAAAACCCCCAAGCCTCATAATGTGGCATTGAAATTTACTGCTGCTAAATGAATATGTAAATATAATGACTGTGGTTACCCAGTTGTTCCCGTGGAAGGCTTCCTTTCTTAAAAAGCAGGCAAACTTTGATTTGTCACATTTCTAAGGCGTTCTATGACACAAGCTCTTTGTGTCATATTTGTGTCACAGAATCAGGGTCATGATGCCTCCTGAGGCATTCCTTACCAGGTTCTCATCTTCTGCCTCCTGAAACCACTCTGAAGGGGAAGATGACATTCTGTTCGGACCACCTTCAGGTGGGATGGGCAGGACTTGTTGCTTTGGTGGAAGAATGATTTCCAGTTTCTTTCCTTATGATTCAGAGACTGTGATCCATTACCTAGGCCTCTGGTTTTCTCCCCCACCCCTTCCCACCCTTGCTGCATCTCTGGATGACGTGGTCCTTCATTTTCATTTTGTTCTATTTGGGAGTTGCCTCTATTCTCCACTGGAGATACTACATTCAACTGCTTGTTCATGGCTCCAAACAGATACCAGCCTTTGAGTCTCCATGGTGCCAACCTTACATTCTAGGACTTTCCAATGAACAGACAATTAAGTCTCAATAGCTCACTGTAAGATTTCCAGGAAAGAAAATCTGACCTATTTGGGGTCAGGGGTCTACTACCTGCCTGGTAAGCTGAGGGCAGCTTGGAGAGGGTCACACGGCCCATGGCATATGTTGATCTCAATAAGGAGACTGAGTGACTGCTAAATTGACTTATAGGACATATATAGCAATTTATAATTCCTCCTTCCTGCTTCTCCAGTCCTACCTAACATGCTAGATATTCCTTATATCGATGCCCTTTTACTCCTTCCTTCCCATTGTTTTGGCCCTCATATATTCTTGCTTAGATTACTGGGCAAGTCTCTGATTTGGTCTTCTGGTTCTGATCTTTCCCCCCATGCTAACATACATCTCACATTGCTGCCTTTGGAAAACATAAAGTGACCATTGCCATTTTCCTAACTCAAAACCCTCACTCAGCTGTTACTGCTTATGAAATAAAGTTCAAACTCCTTAGAATGATACGTAAATTCTTTTAAACCAAATCCCTTCCCACTTTCTCCATCCCTCTGCTACTATTTCTTCACTCAGTCTAACTGCTTTGGTTTGCTGCTCACAAGCCCACTTCTCTGCTCCCTCCTTCTCTGAGAGCTTCTGCAGCTCTTTTTATCACAGTGCACTTAAGAGCGGCTAGAGCACAACTGGGGCTCAAGGAGTGGTTATTGAATGAATGATATATGAATAGGTATGAGTGGGAATAGACTCAGGGCTCTGGTCTTGACATTGGCATTATTATTCTCCTATCTCAGCAAGTTTTCCTAAACTGTACTTCCTGAATCCCTTGGAGTCCACGCACACACAGTCATGGACATCACAATGGAAGAAATATGTTCAGCTTTCTTGTTAATGCATGGGCTCAGCAAAATGTCAAGGTTTTCTAATTTTGTTGAAGTGAAATCAATTGAGTGTAGCAACACAACCTCATGCTAATTAGAAGCCCTAATTGACATCTTCAATTAATGAAATTATGAAACATTAAAACTGCTTAATCATGGTCTTTTTTGAAATGGATACCAATATTTTAAAAATTTAAAGACTGTTGGGATAAAGATAATTGGTATGAAAACTGGAAACTACCTTTAAAAATCTGGGACTCAGTTTTAATATCTGTGAAAAGGAGATTGATCTCTTACCTTCTAGCTCAGATTTATATCCTAAGAATACACTAAAACTACCTTTGTTCCTTATCCATTGTTGTAACACCACAGGACTGGCATCCTATCTCTATTCCCAGTTCCTAAATCAGGAATTAGCCTACATTAGGGACTAAACAGATATATTAGTGACTAGTCAAAAAGTATTGATTAGATAACTGACCAAGCTGTGAATACTTTCTACAAAGGAAGAAAAAGAATTATATTCAAAGATATAAGTGGACTATTTAGGGAATAGCGAAGAGTTGGAGCATATTGACTTTTATGAAAGAGAACTGAGAGGCCACTTGGAAATCTACAATTGGCAAGTTGAATAACTGCACTGCTGGTGGGAAGGGAATTAGGTAGGAATTCAATGAACCAAACATTCTCTTGGGAATGGCTGTAGAGCAGACAATGAGAATAAGTAGGTAATCATTTTTAGGGAGAAGAAAAAGAAACACAGACAATTACTACCCACTGATTTAACCATCTAGACTTTCAGCCTACAAGGCTCTTTCAACTAAAAAGAACATGACAACAGAAGCAAGGACTCAGAATAGAATTTGTAATGACATGATGACAATGATGATTACCAACATTTTATGATCACCTACTATGTACAAGATACTTGCATAATGGAATAGGACATAATGGAAGGAGAGAAGATGATAGATTGGGGGGTATTACATGAAATTACTAAGTAAAGAACCTTCATCTAGTAGGAATCAATCAACATTAAGTCTTTTTTCTCCCATTAGGGTTAAACAGAGCCATACTGAATACAAGCACACCAGTTACCAGCCATATGACCCTCAACAAGTTGCTTAACCTCTCTGAACTCAGATTTATTATATGTAAAATGGGAAAAGTAATTCTTAGTTCACAACACTATTATGAAGATTAAATGATATACGATATGCAGAAGTAATTTAACTGCTATGCAGATATGAGATTTCAAATACTAGCTATTCATATTACTCAACAGTTAGATAAAATGTCTGCACACCACCACGAATAATAAGCAGTGGATAATTGTGTAGAAGGAGTGGTAAGGAGGGTGGAGTGCCAAGAACTGAGTGAGTGAGATGAGGCCAGAGAAGCAATGGGGACCAGATCATACTGGGTCTTATAGTCCATTGCCTACAAAAAACACTTTGGGTTTTATTTATTCAAGTGAAAGGGGGACCAGTACAATATTTTAATCAAGGGGGTGGCATAAAATAATATATGGCTTAAGATCACTTTGTTCACTGTGCTTAGAATAGACTACAGGGAGTTAAGGAAGGTGGGGGACGTCAGGAGGTTATTGCAGTATTGCAAGTGAAAGAGGATGGTGGCTTGGACCAGAGTGGTAGCCGTGGGGTTGGCGAGGAGTGATTGAATTCTGATAGCTCCTGAAGAGAGAACCAAGAGTATTTCCTGACAAATTGAATATGAGGTATGAGAGGAGAGATTGCACAGATGACTCCTATTCCTAGATTTCAGCCTAAGCAACTGGAAGGATGAGATTGCCACCCACTGAGATGAGAAAGCTGCAGGCAGCCTAGGTTTGGGAGGATCAGGAGTTCAGTTTAAAATATTCTGAGTTTGAGAGATTAGTTCAATGTCCAAGTGGGACTATCAAGTTGAGAGTTGAATATATCAGTCTGGAGTTTGGGAGATGGGTCTAGGCCATAGATATATGTTTGGGTATTGTTGGCTAGATAAGTTGTATTTAAAGAGAGGCAGTGCCACTGACAACTATTCTTTTCCCAGGACCAGTTTTGTCTTGGTTTAGCCTGGGTCCAGGAAGTGGAGTTTCTCCCTTCCTTTTCCATGCCTTCCATCTGTCTGCCCTAACCTAATGACTCATGGCTTCTGCATAGGATAGGACCATCCATCTATGTCGCAGGTCCCTTGTACTTTCCTAGTTAGTTCCTCTGCCTCTACTTAGCTTTCCCAATGCAGTGACTTCTATAATTTTGGGATTTGGGTTCAAGTTGCAAAAGAAAATAATGAAGGTAAGTGATGCAGGAAGTGAACTCATGACCTTAGATTTGTGAGACCGGTACAACAACCACTGAGAAACCAGACAGGATTTTTGCACAAGTGTCCGTAGAGTTAGATGTTAATCAACACCCCTATCTTCAACAAAACTCCTGTAATAAGTCCAAGTTTATTTACTCCATACATTCTGGAGAACAAATGTTTGCTCTTTTTGGAGAGGACACAGGACAACCAGGAGAACTACCTTTTGACTTCAAGTAATACATACTATAGTGGGTGAAGTTGGTGCTTACTCATGAAAAAAAACATATTATGTATTCAGAGGAAAGAAAGGGACAATGGGTAGATGGAGGGGTTGCTGAAAAATAAATTACTCCTATTAGACTATCACATTCCAGATTAAATGTCATATCATCTTCCACATCTACATTAATTCCTCATAATAATGGTCCATGGATCCATGATGAACCAGAGAATAAGTCTATTTTACAAGGCCTTGTTTAATTACTGTAAAAATAATGTAACTTCCTTCTAAAAAAAAATATATATATATATATATATATACATTAAAAAAATTTTATCACTAAACATAACCATGAAACTGTCCTTCAGGTCTTTTTTTCTATGTATACATTTATTTTACAAAAATAAAATCATACTGTACTTTGTAGCTTCTTTCCTCATACAGCTGAAGAGCTTTTCATGTTACTGAGCATTTCCCTACAGCAACATTTGGATACTTGCCTATTATGAACATCTTGGCTCTATCATGATGGTGGGGATCATGGCTTATTTCATTTTATCCAGGACAACTATGAGTAACAGGATGTTTTGTAGTCATAGAATATTAGGGAGCTCAAAGCTTCCTCGCGCACCATCTAGTTAATTTCCTAATTCACAGATGGGAAAGTTGAGGCACAAAATGTTAAATGCATTGACAGGTCAGACAGTCCGAAAGCTGTAGTACCAGAATCGAAACCAATTGACACACAGGAGTCTAAGCCCAGTGTTATAATACACAGAATCTGAGTCAACCCAACATCTACTAAGTGGGCATGCAGTTAAAGAAAAGAGCCTCATCTGGCAGGAGAAGTTCAGGGAGGTGATGACAGCAGGGTCTCCAAAAGTGGTTCGTTTGGAATGTTCAGTTTTACTTCAAACCCAGAGTTTCAGGGAGTGGTGAAGTTGCAGTGTGAGATGTAGGGATGGGACAGCCCAAGGAACTAATGAGCTTGGGTTTGCAAAACCTGATAGCTTAGCTCCAGCCAACACCCTGAGGGGTGCAGAAGAGCCCTCAGAGACTGCATGGCTACCCAATCATGATTATGGTTTTACATCGTATCAGAAGAGCCACCTCAGCATGGAGCCCTATGAAACCTATTAATATTTTCAACTTCGCTTATGGTCAAGGATGATTATAAGTTTTGATTTTGACAACCCAGAATGTTCCTGGCTCCCTGAAATCACTCTCCAAGCCTCCTTGCTGTGGAGGGAAGAGAGTGGCGCTGGGGAAACCTCAGACCACACACAACAGTGGATGAAGCACAAAGAATGCTCGGAGTTTCAGCCTGCTGTGGAAATCAAACACCATCCTTCCAACTCCTCTCCACATTTTCAGTGGCATGATTTACCAAAAATGCGCACTTGACCAGGCCACTCCTTGCCTGAAACCTTCCTGTGGCCCCAGGGTAAAGTCTATATCCATTTGTGTGGCATGTAAGGCCCTCCACAACCTGGCCTTTGTCAGCCTCTGCCTCATCTCTGCTATTTTGTCTTTGGCAGCACTGAACTTCCCCAAGTCCCTGCACAAAGCCATCCTATTTTCACCCAGTTTCTACGTACTTAAATGCCCTTCCTCTTCTTTTATCCGTGATTAATCTCACTTACCTGGATTTGGTGGCCCTTCTTTTTAAATAACTCTAAAATTCTATAATCTGTGTAAGTTTCTGGAATATTCTTGGCAATTTTCAGTCAAATGATTGAACTTCATCTTAAATCTTTTACTCCTATCTAGGTAGGATCAATGATACTTTGTCCGGTGGCATGGCCCAGATCCCTGGACATCTGCTAAACACACGGCATTAACAAAGCAGGGAGTCAATTTACCAAATTTAGAATCTAGAGCAGACCCATTGCTTATTTTTCCCAGCCGCAAATTATTTGTATGGCATAGATGGTTTCGCTAGTACTGCACTTACGATATTTATTTAAATACTGGCAGTGATAAAATGGTGGGTAAGAAATTGCACATTCATCAAAAGTAGGCAGCCTGATAGAAGTGCATAAACATGGTGCTCATCTCAAAATTAAATTACCATATGTACATGGTTTGGCTTGTCATTTATGTACTTGTATATTTATATACCCATCATCCTTAATCACCTACAAGAATGAATGAGTGCATTTAAGAACAAATGTTTGCAACATAAGCTAATGGTTAATTGAAAATTTCTTCTTAGAGGAGAAAGCAGAAAGACAATACCAGAGAAGACAAAAGCTTTTTAAAGGAACAGCAGGACCTGATACTATCACATAGTTTGATTTTAGCTCAATCTAAAGGAAATTCCTGGTGAGATGCCGCAAAGTCATTCTTTTTAAAGCATGCCATACCCAGCACAGAGAGACAGCTCAGCTTATCAGAAAGAGCACTAAATTTGGCATCAGGAGACTTGAGGCTAACCCCTTGCATTTTCTGGTTGTGTGATCATAAGAAATTCATGTAACTTCTCCAAGTCTCTGTTTTTTCATATTTAATGAGGAAATAATGCCACAATCTTGCTATTAGATTTGAGAAGCACAGAATACATGAATTTACTTTGAGGTGCTAATTAAATCTCATTTGCATTTACATCTTATTTTTCAACCCCATCTGGATCATATAAAAATCAGGGTCATACCGAGTAATTTCACTTCTAGGAATTTACCCGAAAACAACAAAATCCATGATTCAAAAAGATATACGCACCCCTATGTTTATTGCCACATTATTTACAATAGCCAAGATATAGAAGCAACCAAAGTGTCCATCAATAGATGAATGGATAAAGAAGATGTGGTACATAGACACAATGGAATATTATTCAGTCATAAAAAGAAATTCTGCCATCTGTGACAATATGAATGGACCTAGGGGGCATTATGCTAAGTGAAATGAACCTGATGGAGAAAGACAAATACCATGTAATTTCACTTATTTGTGGAAGCTAAAAACAAAAAAACAAAACAAATGAACAGAACTGCAGTGGATGCAGAGACACTGAGAAGTGCCTGGTGGTTACTATGGGGGTGGGGCTGGTGTGAGTTAGGGGCAAAGGTGAGAGGGACAAAGGGGCACAACATTTCTCAGTCATAATATAAGTTGGTCACAGGGGCAGTAGTACAGCAGGGAGAAAATAACCAAGGATTCCATAACATCTTCCTCTGCTGACAGATAGTAACCGCACTAGTCGGGGTGAGGATTTAATAATGTGGGTAACTGGTGAACCACTGTGTTGTATACTTTTGTAACTAACATAAGATTGTGTATCAACTATACTTCAATAAAAAAAGGAAGAAGCAAAAAATAAAAATGGAAAAGAGTCAGAAAGGGCTGTAGACTTTAAAAAAAAACACAAAAATCAGAGTCACAGAGTCTAGAAATATGAATTTCATCAAAAGTAGGCAGCCTGATAAGTAGGCAACCTCTGTTGGTGTCTTCCCTATTGCATATGCCTTCTGCAAGGACCCCTGTTGACTCTCTCCTCTCTCATTCTCTCTGCTGATTTCAAGAGTCTAGAAATATAATACTATTGCTATTACCGGTGTTGCTATACAATAGCAATGGCTACTAGTGCTACTTACTGAGATTTATTAAGAGTTTATAACATGCCTGCATTGTTCTAGCATTTTATATGGATTAATCACTTATGCCTCATAACCCCTCTGAAGTCCCTGTTGTTATTTTCTCCATTATAAAGACAAGTGATTGGAGACCCAGAGAAGGTAAGTAACTTTCCTAAGATCATACAGCTAATAACTGAAAGACTGGGATTTGAACCCAAACTTTGAGTCCAGAGTCCAAGCATTAACAATTACACTCTATTCTCTGCTTAATAAAAGGTAAAGTTACTTTACAGTTGGATAGTCCTTTGTTCTTTCATAATCTCAATTTGTTGCTGCAGCCATCCTGTGAAATAGAGGTTATTATCTTTATTTTACATATGTGAAACTTGGGTTACAAAGATGAAGGGACTAGCCCACAGTTAACCGGCCCCAGAATAGTAAAATCAGATGGCTGTCCCACAGTGGTGAGGACTAGGGGGCATTATGCTAAGTGAATAACTTCTCCCATCCTGTTGGTGGCCCTACTCTGCCTCTGTTGGTGTCTTCCCTATTGCATATGCCTTCTGCAAGGACCCCTGTTGAGTCTCTCCTCTCTCATTCTCTCTGCTGCTCTAGGATGCATGAGACTAATTGTTTCTACAAGCATCACATGGTTCTGTAGAACTTAGAATGAACTACAGTGGACTTCTAGCCCAGATGTTATTGGCACTTAAGGAAGTCACCCTGGGAGGATGACTCCAGGTGAAGTCAACTTCTGATGTCAAGGTCACCTCCTCCACAGGTGCTAAGCTCACCGCTCACTTACACTTCCTCTGAAGGAAACACAAGGTCATCCTTAAACAGAGCATCCACTATGTCATTGCTCTCTGCAGATTTTAAACCTGTACCCTAATTTCTGGGATCTCCAGTTTTGAATGTTCCATAACCTGGCCTTGATTAACCTGTCTAAACTGTGTAGACTGTTGTCTCTCAGTTGTGTAATTTTTCTCTGGGCTGCCATAGCACCCTGTGCTTAGGATGTTCCTTCAACTAGAATTCCCTTCTTGGTTTAACTTAACAGGTCTCAGTTTAGGTATGACCTTCCCCATGAAAGCTTCCTTTACTTCCTAAACCACTCATTTGCTCTCCTCTGCCCTCCCATTCTCATGAGTAATCTCTTTAAAAAAGACTCTCTGATCATTTTAGCATTTGATACAGTGTCTCGAGATTGCCTGTTTAACTGGCCATCTCCTGCATGTGCATTGAGCTCTTAGAGGGCAGTGGTTTCTGGCATCCCCTACAAGACCTGCACATAGTAGGTGCTCAGTAAATAGTCATTGGTTAAATGCTTACTTCTACCTCTGAAGTCACCAGATATTTTGGAAGGATCTTCTTTTTAATGTCCCTGCCTTCCAGATGGTCAGTTTTCTGAAGGTAGACATTCTGTCTTATTCAACACTCTCCTCAGTGGCTGGCATGGAGGAGGTACTCAGTAAATGAGGGACTGGCCAGAATATCAGATTCTGTAATCCTGCACTTCAGCCTGTCCACAGCCTGCCCTGCCTCCTCTGAAATCCATCTCTCTCCACAACAACTCCACTGTCCATTTTCTCTTTATTTCTGATTTCTTAATTTACGGTTTGATCTAGCATTGTAGCATTTGCTTATATTATTTGATCTTACTTTTCCTGTGTTTTATGTGTTCATATCCCTCCCCTGCTGATGGAAATATACGGGTAAGTATAAATGGCATAACTCATTTTTGTATTATTATAACTTCCACCCATCTCCTTTTTTGTATTTCAAAAATTATATACTGATTAATGAGAAGTACCCACATTTAATAAGCTCTTAAAGTGTCCTACTATGTAAGTGCTTCACATACAAATTACATTGATCTTCACAACAATCTTAAGAAGTAAGTGCTGGGGAAAGCAAGGCTTAATAAGACTAACTCTTATCCAAATGGTGAGTGACAAAAGCAAAATTTAAATACAGAGCCTGTTTCAACCATTTCTACATCTGCACCATGGACAATTTAGAAAGGCAGGGAAGCAATAAAAATAATCTAAAAGTCAGCCACATTTCCAATCTGCTACTAGAGGCAACTGCTGCTAACATTTTGGTACATGGCTTTCCAGTCCATGGTGAGCAACCTCTAGCCTGGCTCTGAACCACCCCACCTCCAGCTCTTCATACCCTTGTGTTATCCCCTCCCACTGTGTGAAAGCTGGATTCAGTGGTTCACTTCGGGATTAAGGCAGAGGTGATTGGATGTAACTTCTGAGATTAGGTCATGAAAAGACTGCAGCTGCCATCTTGGGTCTCCCTTTCTCTCTCTCTCTGAGACCTCTCACTCTAGGAGAAGTGAATGGCTGTTTTTTGAGCAGACCTATTGAGAAATTCATGGGGTTAAATAACCGATGACTCTGATCAGCAGCCAGTGGAGACCTTAGGCCAGCTAACAGCCACATGGTAAGATTGGAAGCGGCTCCCTTCCATCTGAGCATGGTGACGGCTGCCCTGCTCAATCATTCTGACTCTGAAACTGAGCCTGATGCATTGAGCTAAGCTGTGCATGGATTCCTGACCCAGCAAGTGTGGGATAATAAATGTTTGTTGTTCTCAGTTGCTCATTTTGGGGGTAATTTGATATGTAGCGATAGGTAGATGGTCATAATTATATATACATTTTAATAAATATGGTTAATCACTTATGTTTTACTATCACAGACAAAAATTGAATTTGAGTAAAACACACTGATAAGTCATGTTTATGTTTAACAGTACTTTTTAAAAAACTTAAAAGAAAATTGTGAAATAAAGCCACATACAGAAAGTACACAAGGCATAAATGTGCAGCCGAAAGAATCATAAACAAACACTTTGGTTCCAATTTCAGTGTATTTTATTTTTTTAATTAAATCAATCTGCAGGGTATATGTAAAATTAGTAATTATTTCATCCTCAAAGAAAAGACGAAAGGAAAGCTAAATAGATGCACCATTTGGGGATGGTTTATGAATTTGAGTCTCTAAATTAGTATAAAACATTGCCATATACTTTACTGTAACCATCTAAAGAGGAAATTCTTAGTTAAAATTAGTCATCAGGAGGAAGTCTAGGAATTGTGCCATCATGGGTGGGACAGAGTGGGGACTCATTACAAATCTGATAACTGGATGAATAGATTTGGAATTAAAATGTGAATTTGAGGTCCCTCTCAGCCGCTTGGGAGTATGTGATGTCATACCTAACATATAGGAGCATTGATTTCCTCATCTTAAAAATGGGAACACATTCACGAAGATGTGAGGTTTCAAGAAAACGACATATAAGGCCCTTTGCAGAGCAGAGCTCTTGGCACATAGCAAGACCTCAATATCTCAATTTCTATCAAAAACTATCAATTACTGGACATGCTTACTAAAATAAAACACTGAATTTCACTTGAAAGTAAACAAGAAAAGTAAACTGAAGCAAAACTGAAAAAATTGCGGAAATTCTGTTTCTGGATACCATTAAATAGTGACTATCACTATATAAAAGTTAAATATTTTTTACAAATACAGATTTATTTCTAATTAAATGATAAATGTTCACAGCAAAATAATTTTTAAAGTGCTTTTTGCATTATAAAGAAGAAAGTGGCAAATCACTCCAAAATTCCACCAGCAAGAAATAACCAACATTATCCTCGGTGGACAATCATCTCAGATATTCCTGTGCAAAGCTAGATAGGTTGAAAAGAATGGGAGACCTAAATAAGTAGCTAACTAGAGACTATTCTGGATACACTTACTGAAATAGAACACTTACTTAATTTCACTTGAATGGAAGCAAGAAACTGAAGTGAAACTGAAAAATTGCTGAAATTTAGATCATGTTTTTTCCTCCACTGCCAGTGATGGTGTATTTCCTCAAATATTTAAGTAAGGTTAAATCAAAACTCCAATCAAGTAAGTTGGAGTCATTTTTTTTCCCCTTTTAACTTACATCTTTTCATTTTTCAGGCAGTACTAATTAATCTACTATGAAAGGTGAGGTGATTCATATTCTGGCACTTTCTCTTATCTCCTACCTTTTCCCTTTGACTTTTGTTACTTTTATAATTTTAAACTTAAAATGATTGAGGACACATTCTGTTCCCCAATCAAAATTTGTGTTGTTGTGCTGTTGTTTACACTTCTTTAAACGGATTTAACCCCTGTTGCTAGTTCTTTTAACCATAAGGTCTTCACTCTGGAGGTGTGTGCGGGTGTTTAATAAATTCATCCTGTGATTGAATTAGCCTTCCAGTGTATTTTCTAAAGGGACTTATAAAGTTCCTGAATTCTTTAATGTTTGAAAATATCTTCAATATAAAACTCAAGTTTTAATATTCTTGAGTTACGTTTTCCTTTCTTTGGAGCTTTGTGTGTGCATTGATTTCTTGTGGAAAAGTATCAGTTTGGGGAGAAACTGAGGCCAACTTGATGCCACCTCACTCTTTTTTTTCCCAGATGATGTCATTCTCTGTAGTTAATGTTGATCAGGATATGCTAAGTGTCTCCATGTAATTGTATTGCTTTACTCTAGTGTATTCATTTCTTATGATTTACAGATATACTATCTTTATAGTATGAAAAGGACTTACACAATGACATCTCTGAAACACTCTTCCATTTGTTGTATGCCTCTTACGAATTCTAAGTGATCTTTCCATGGGCCAGCTTAGTCCTTATTACCATCATCTCTAATTGGTTTGTTCAGCTCCTCTTTTCCTTTGCATTCACTGTGATGTTCTAAAGTCCTTTCATTGTGTTATTGTTGAATTTTTCATCGTGCCCTGTCTGTTCTTTGCTGGCTGACCGTTTATTTGATCTGCAGGATGTTGCTTGGGCCCTCAGTTGTTTCCTTAACCTGGCCATCTTCTTTTGCTTCCCGGCATATTGCTTCATCATTTTGGTTTCCAGTCTTGTATAAATGACTCCATACTGAGACTTTTATTGTTCTTTTCAGATTGTGTTTCCTTTCCCGTTTGTGTTCTAGAATGTTGCATAGTTGAAAGGCCATTTCCCTGCCTTTCTTTTTCATCCTTAGCATGGTGAGCTCTGCCCAGACCTTTGCTTTGATCCAATGTGGAAAAGACATTATTATTATTATTATTATTTTTGAAGTATTGTTGATATAACACCTTATATTGTTTTCAAGAATACAACACAGTGGTTCAACAGTTACCTATATTATTAAATCCTCACCCCCAATAGTGCAGTTACTATCTGTCAATATAGAAAGATGTTACAAAATCACTGGCTATATTATCCCTGCTGTAGTACCATCCCTGTGACTAACATATTAGGATTGAGAAATTCTGTGCCCCTTTATCCCCTTCATTCTCCCAACCCACCCACCCCAGCACCTTCCCCATGGTAATCACCAGTCACTTCTCAATGTCTATGAGGGAAATGACATTGATCTTATTTGGCTTTGTTTTTCATCAGGTGGTCTTGTTACTTTTCTTTAAATTCATCTGACTAGATTCTTCTTGCTGAACATTCTTCTGGGCTCAGGATTCAGGGCATCGGGTGAGAGCAAAGATCAGCTGCTGGTTGAAAACCCCTGACATGGGTTTTCTTCTCAGGTCCCACGAAATATCCCGTACTGGGTCCCACCACCCGCCGTTTAGATGTGTCTCCCGTGCACTCCACCATCTCAGCATGAGCAATAGGAAAAGCTGGTCCCAGTGGCCCTTGCTCCATATTCATTGCAGCTGCCATAACAGTCCTTTACTATTATTTGTCAGATCGTGTCACTCCCCTGCTCAAAATCCTTCAAAGGCTCCCGTGTCACTTACTCAAAACCAAAGTCCTTCAGTGGCCCCCTGGTCCCTGTGCATGGTGGCCCCATTCCAGTACCTCAGCTTGCTTGACTCATGCCACACTGGCTTCCTTCCTGAGCCTCAAATGTGCCAGGCCCTCACCTCCCTCCAGACAAGCCCATAGTGGGTTCCCTGCCTGGAGCACTTTTTCCCAGGTGCCACACGGCTTCTCCCTCAGCAACTTCGGGCGTTGGCTTAGATGTCATGATTTCAGCGAAGGCTTCCCTAATTATGCTGTTGTATATACACTCTCTCCCCTTCTCTAATATTCTTTTTTTCATAGCTCTTCACATCAGCAGAAACATTGTATGCTTTCCTGTTTTTTATCTTTTATCATTTGCTTTCTGCCTCAGCCACCATTAAAAATGTGAAGCAGGGACTTTGTTCCCTGTTACATTCAAGTGCCATGAAGGGCAATTGGCACAGACTAGACACTGGATATTTGTTGAGTGGATGGATGGATGAATGGATGAATGCTGTGTAGGGACTTCTTACGTGGAATGTTTGCTCTTGACCTCCCCCATGGCCATGGATTCATGCACGTCCACTCTTCCCACCTGCTCTTCCCCAAATTGGAGGACATCTTTGAGAAATCGAGAGTTAAGCATGTCACCAGATGTCAGTGGAATCTTCTGTTCTTTTCCTTAGTGGCTACTTTTCCAAGTTTGTTGTATAAAGTTGTAGCTTTTCTTTTTTCTTATTAAGTAGCTCCTGGTGAATTTTTGCCTTTTTGTTATTTATTAATTTGTAGTTATTTTCATAGGTATGAGGGGAAGGAGAGCCTATGATCCTATTTATTTCTTGCAGTTTTATCCAGAAATCTACAAACACATGAATTTGCATTAGAGTATGTGTCCTCTTGCACTTTATTCCACAGTAATCAAAACAGTAGTGCAATGGTGTGCATAATATGTACCCAAGGTATACAATTTCCTTTCTCTTCTTTACCAGAACTTAGCATCTATTGCAAGCCTCCGTTCTTCCGGTGATAGAAACTTAACCTCAGTTCATTTAGGATCTTTTTCCCTTTACTCAGGTGATGCATCTCAGTGGTTTCTGTTCGTTGGTTTGCTTTTTAAATGGGGGCATCACATAATGCTGAACTTTAGAGGATGAGAGAGAAGCCATTTGTTCTGAGCTATTACCTCTCCTTGGGGCATCTGCTGAGCTCCCCTTGTTAGTCTACTACAAGGCGCATGGTACATGCCCTTGTCCTTCTCATAAGGCCTCTTCAGATCTGTGGGCTCCCGTCTGCATGGTAAGTAGCTCCTTTGCCGGTACCGTGCTGAGTGTCTGGGAGCGTGCCACTTTCCCAGGTCCTGTCTGCAAAGGAGGCACAGTCCCTCTGTACCACAGGAGCACTAACTCTGTGAGGTTCTACCAGCCCCGGTTTCCCAGCCCCACGGACGCTTGGCCAACGAGGCATGAGGCCCCTTCTCAAAGACTCCTCTTTTCTCTAATCTCCCATTCCATAAAGTCTTTACTTAATTTCAGGAGATAGGAAAAGGCCTACTTCTGATCTATTATATATTCTCTATGTCTGGAACCAGTATTTAGACTTTGGGAGATTAAGAATCCTTCTTTTCTTTTGTTGATATTTCTCTTCCCTGAATCACCTGACGCCACTATACCTAACCACCAGAACGGAAGAAGCACTGGGAACACCACATTGCTTAACATATAAAAATATTATCACTTAGGGGAGCAGCCAGTATCTACCAGAGACTCTGTATCGTTGTTGTAATCCCCTCAACATCCTGCAAAACTCATACTACTACTTCCATTTCACAGATGGGAAGCCTGAGGCCCGGTGAAATCTGAGAAAACCTTGTCAGAGTCTTGCTGTTGGGTGTGCGAACAAACTTCATGTAACACACAAGTGGAAAGCAGGAGAGAAGTGTACTTCTGCCAAGAGCCTGGGAGGGCCCTGCCCTGGGAGGTACCCCCTCAGGCTCCTGCTTGAAGCCCAGGGAGATGGCTGGGTTCTTGATGAATTAGTTTTCTGTACCTGGCTTTGTAACTGACTGAAGAGACTGTATGTGTTCTCACTTTCGCACGCACATGTTGCCCTGTGGGTTATGGGGTGCAAGCAGCATGCGCGTTAACTAGGAACGATCTGGTTCTCTTGGTTCTACCACTAAATTCAGAGCCTCGGCTTCCTCAGCCAGAGTGAATGGATAAGCATGACTAGTTGGCAGAGACCTGGGGAAGCCTTTACGGGAAAACTTGGGATGGCAAAAACGTGTTTGTCCCTCTGCACAGGCGCAGATGGGACTCGAGAAAACACCCCCAGTCTGCCCTCAAGGAAGGCACTACTGATCAGAAGATGGCGGTTCAGGGGGGCCTCTCTTTCCCACATCGTGCCACCACATGTTAGCAGAACAGGCCTCTACCCTCCTGGCTGCTCATGGCAATTCCATTTCTCAGCCAGCCCGTGGATGGGAGGTGCAGGTTGGGCCCCCTCGTCCAGGTAGAGGGGCCTCACAGGCTGCCACAGGGAGCAGCTGTTCCGCAACATGAATGGCTTCGCTTCAGGCTTGAGCCTGAGCCTGAGCCTGAGCCACACCCACAATTGAGTTTGGCCGAGGAACCCTGCTCTTCTGGGAGGAAGATCCATTAATAGTGTGCTTGTCTTCCTACTAATAAGACTGACTTTGCTTCCTATTATACCTCTTGTGTGTCCAAACCAGGCCTAGGGTTCCTGTAGAGGAGAAGGACTAAATATTAGGGTGGAGGGCCTGGCAGTAATGGGCCCCAAAGTGTTGCTGTGTAATAGGCAATATTAATAGCTAACAGGTATGGAGGATTTCTCTTGTGAAGCACTTTGAATATATTAACTCATTTGGTCCTCACAACAACTCTGTGAAATAGTTATTCTTACCATCTCACTTGTTAGATGGGGAAATGAAGCACAAAGAGGTTAAATAACTTTCCCATGTTCATACTGATATTAAGGAGCAGAGCTGGGATTTGACTCTAGGCAGTCCAGAGCCTTTGAATGTGATCATCATGCTGTTCTTCATATGAATATACCCTAAACACGTGAGTTTCCTTTTAAATTTGGTCTTCTCTTGGGATGCATTTTTTATTGAGCATGGGGTTCAGCCCCTCAGCTAGAGGGAGGGCTCTGAGTCGGAAAGGGTAAAGAATGGAGGGGATGGGAGTACTGCGGGCCTCTAAAATGTACAGCTGAAGGTGAAAGGGTGTGTGGTCACCTTTCTCCCAGTCCCCGACTGGAGGCTCCAGTTCAGCCGCCCTGCCCAGGCCTCCACGTGAGGAAGACTGAGCCTGCCTTCTTGGGGCTTTCTGACTGAAAACGGGATTTCACAGATCTGGCCGGGGCCCTCAGCAGAGTAGACAGGAGCCTGCAGAGGCTGAGGTGTTGAGTGAAAACTAAACTTGAAGTTTGAAAGATTCTGTGAAGATGATTTACTAAAATAAATAAATAGATACAATTTTTTGTCACCTTTTTCCTCTTGTTTCAACCAGACTGTGTGGAAGAGAGGGACAGGCCACCCTGGGCTTTAGTTATTGGTCACTTTCTTTTTGATCCTCGGAGATAATAGGTGATTGGAAATTGGCAAAGTTCACAGTAAGCTGCCCCCCTGACTTCTGGTTCAAAATGCAAGCTGGCTGGGGGCTGGCAAAGCTGAGCCATAGAGCTTTTCTTGTTAACACCTGTAGGTGAGACAGAAAGCTAAGACTGATCGTACAACCCAACGACAGAATCTGAAACGATTCACAGTAACTATGGGGTAGATGGGTCTGGAGTGAAGGCGACCTGTCATGGTTCCAGCACACGGCATGGCACACTCTTGCTTTCCTTCATTAAGAAATCCCACCAAAATGATAGGAATTTTCTTTTCTCCTGCATGCAAGCTCAGCCCCAGCCTGGCATCAACTCAAAATGGAACAGTTGCTTCTCTTCTCTGCAGTCGTTCTCTTAGTATTATTTCTCTTTTCTCAGACTCTGTCTTCTCCCATTTCCCCCAAGCCAGGCAGATCCTGGGAATCCTGGGAAATGAGTGGACTGAAAATAGGGAGAGACTGACCTCAGGGAGGTAAGTGAGCCTGCCGAGGCTCTGAAGACAGCTGGCGAGGCAGGAAGGCCAGCTCTGCCTGTGCGGGGCCCGGATGTTCCGGTCCTGCGTCATCTCTGGGAACCGGAAGCTGGGCTGAGGGCCGACGAAGAGGGAGCCATATGCCGTGCACAGCATCCCAGGGAAGAGCAGGCTATTAATCAAGAATCGGGCTGGGATCTGTGAACATGAATTGTGGATTGGATGGATCTGACCACCAGACAGTGCACAGAGCAAAGTGCTTTTTCTGGCTTTAACCAGTCCTGACAAGCTGGCCTTGCCCTGTCTAAAAATGAGTAAACAAACTAGATCATTATCATTAGCAGCAACAAGGGGCCCGTGAAAGATGTTGCCAAAAAAAAAGAAAAAAGGAAAAAGAAAAAACGGAGAAAGGAAGAATATCAGCAAGGCAGAGAAATGCTAAGGGTGATTTACTTCAGAATCTAGATGATCATTTCAGGAGACTATTTGGTACTCTTAGAAATATCAATGAAGGTGTTTCTGAAATGGAAGCAAAATATCTGAAGGCAAGATCTGGCGGGATACAGGCAAAGGAGTGACTGGGGAATCAGATGAAACAGAGCAAGAAGGAAATGTGCTCAATGGCTGGAATTAAGGCAGTATTCTGTTGCATGAAGCTTATCACTGGTGGCGGGGGGACATACTTGAGAAAATCTTCCAGAATTTAGAAAAAGGAGACGAAGAGCTGAGAGGGTGAGAGTAACAGTCATGAAGGTTTCAGAAATATTGGCCAGAAATTGTGGAGCCATGTGATACAGGGAAGCATTCCTGAGCTAAAGCGAGCTCATGGGAGACAGGCAGAATTGACCCCAATTCAGAAAAACTCAAGGATAAAAGCTTTACAGTCATGTAGCCTGGAGAAAGTATGAGCTTCCTAACATAAATACAATATTCCATAAATATCCAGACATATGGCAGTTGTTTGTGAGGATAAGAATCAGCCTAGCCTTCATCTTCATGTTCCCAGCACACTGCATACCAGAAGATCATTTAGTAACATCTATAGTTTGAAGAAGAAAAGGATATGACCCAGGAATGTTATCTGTATGTTCCTGTTAGCATTCACATACGCAGGGAACAGAATGATATCACTGGATATGCAAAGGAGAAAAAAAATGTCATGTCCAAAACCTCTTTTAAAACTTTAAGACATTTGCAGATTGAGTAATGAAACACAATTAAGAGCTCAGAACTAGATGGTCATCATGTAGAGGGAGCAGCAGTGAGCAATAATAGCAATTAAAGAAGAGATAAGTTTAAGTGTCACTGCTGTGGTTATAAAAGTGAATTAAAACCTGAAATTCATTCAGGAAACAGCATTTATAATATGTAAAATAGTAGTGTCATAACAATGATGTAGATCCCAAATCTTCCAAGAATTATTTACAAAGACTGGGAAGTATATGAGATGGGTTTGGAGAAGAAAAGTAGACTGAACTCATTGCCTTAAGAGAACCTGTGAATTTTATCTTTGTAATGTGTTCATAGATTTTACTTTTCTTTAGATATACCTGTATTTCCTATTTTTTCTAACACGAATATTCACTTGATTTATAAACAATGAAAGGTAAAGAAGATAACAACAAATGAGAAATAAAATACTCTAAGATGGATTTCACCTGAAATTTTGAAAATCTACATGGGTTCTAGTCTCTAAGGAGCCGTCTCTTTTTTTCATATTGGTGGGGAAATGACTCAGAGGGAGGGTCAGGTTGGGGTGGAACCCTGCTGTGGCTATTGTTGTTGGCCATGGTGAGATCTGGCTGTCCCACATTTTCCTGGGGCAAAGCGGGAAGGAAGGGAGGAAGTCATGAGAGATGAGCCCAAGCTTATCTGTGGATTTGCAAAACCATGAGGATGTTATGACTTCTATGTGGCCCAGAAACACCCCATGGAATTCAGTAGTGAAACGTGGGGGGAGTCTCACAATTTTTTCTGGAGGAAAGCATGAGTGTGTGGCCTCAGAAACGTTGCTTTGTTCTTGGCCTCTGCTTCCTCATCTGGAAAGTGGGGATAATGGACTTATCTCAGAGGTCCTTTGGAGGATTCAATTCATAGTGCACAAAGCATTGAACATAGCAAGAGAAACAGTATGTGCTTAACTGATGCTGTACCCTTACGTTCCCAATACTGTTCTGTCAATCTGAACTTTAAAGGAAAGATGAGATGAAGCTTGAACTACCTGGTTATCTGGAAAGTTCCTGATGCCTATGAAAAGGAAAGGGGAGGCTGGTGTCAGTGAGGAGAGGGGGTCAGATCAAGGTAAGAAGGCTAGGGTCTCGCTCTGTGCATTGTCTGACAACCATTGTAGTTGGAAAATCTCCTTCCCTTGGCACAACAGTTCCAAACTGCTTATGAAATACTTTTTGAGAAAAATCCACCCCCATTTATATTTCCAATGAAGAGGGCTATTACTGTTTGATTTAGGAACTTTTAACTCATAACTTGATTTCTCCAGGAAGGAAAAGTTGCTTGCAGTTATCCATTTTGAACAGAATGGTGAGAAAGTAGACTATTTATAGCTACCTCTTCATTTGGTTGCATAACATGAACACTTCTTAGGAAGGTGGCACTTCCCTAACTCAGGCTCTTGCAGCCTAGAAAGGGAAACTCCTTTGATGAATCATTGACCAAAGCCAGGGCTTGGCCAACCTTGATCTTTCAAAACTCAGTCTCTGGCATCACATTCTCTAGAAAGTCTTCCTGAATCTCTCCAAAACCAGGGTTCTATACTGTCAATTCAACATTATCCCCTTTTTCATTCTACATACTCCCCTTCATGGGAGAAGGTAGCCTGGGACCATATTCCTTAGACTTTTGCCAACAGAGTTCATGATTCTGCTAAGGAGATGTGCTAATATGGTGTTTTGATGGCCAGGGAGGAGCAGAAGTCATTCTCAGTGACAGAGGTCAGCGAGTAGGTGTCAGTAGATGTGGGTTGTTGCTGGTGGCTTCCTTTCACTCATCCTCTTGAGAATTGTCCACTTTAGAAGTATTTCCTGGATGGCGAGGGTAGCAGCTTCCTGAATGCCACTTCTGGCAGATTTCCCCACCAACATGGCTATAAGCCATCCCACAATTGTGTAAACTTTCAATTCCCTGTATTAAGCCCCTTTCTGCTTGATATACCCAGAGAACCTCCTTTCTCCCTTTCCAAACTTGGAAACATCCAGATCAAGTTAACACTCTGCACTTGACGCTCTAAGCACCTTGTTCCTATTATTGCCCAAATCAATAGCTCGGAGGTTAAGCCCACAGATTAAAATAATGCGAAAACTTTCATAGTTTCTTCAACTGCTAAGAGAAGCTGAAAGCTCTTGAAAAGAAAAACCCTGAGGATGAATCAAGAGCCGCTGAAGCTAACCCTGGCATGTATCAGAACCTACTTGTAGAATGAATGCAGAGAACAAACGGGGACAGAAACCAATGAAATCAGTAGTAGTAAAGCCATAGATTCTGATGAGTCATTTCAGTATCATAGGGTTAACCACTCAGATAGACTGAATCTTAGTTATTGGCCTCTTAGAGTCATTGGCTCTTTATTCTTTGTTTAGCATCTAACAAATTTATCTATTAGTAGAAACCAATTAAGTCTCCCCACCACCTGCCACTTGAAAACCGCATTCTGGTTTTGTGCAACTTGACACCAGTAACTAGTATATAGGAGGGTGGAAGGAGTTGGGCAAACGGTGATTCTTACACCGCTTTAGAACTAAGACCCTCTTTCTTTCAGCTGTCCTTGCCATTGGGCACCACTTCATCTTGGAGACCTGGAGAGGAAAATGACATGTGTCAATCATCTCCTGATAAAATAGCACAAATACCCTAAACCAGGGGCTGGCAAGCTTTTTATGTAAAGAAGAAGATAGTAAACATTTTTGGCTTTATGGGTTATACAATGTCCTGACTACTCCACTTTGTCATAAAGAAAGAAGGCATAGACAATATGCATATAAATGATAGTGGCTGTGTTCCAATAAAACTTTATTTACAAAAATCTGAGGGCAGCGCAGGCCAGATTTGACCTAGGGTCTGCAGTTTGCCAGCTTCTGTTCTAAACTAGCTCAATGTAGCTAAACTACTTCCTTCTTTTAATCCAAAGAATAAAACTCTGCCCTCATTTATCTTTGTTCCTTGACCTTCAGAGCTACCCTTGAGAAAAGAAACAGTTGGTTTTTAAATTTTTAAAATCCTCAGACAAACTACATATAGATGGATGGAAAAGTTAACGTTTACTCAACCTCTGCTGCTAAGAGGTGTCCATGCAATATAATGCACATGTGAAACAGGTATTGAGATCCTCATACAAGAGGAAACTCAAGTGGAGAGAGTTTAAATTATTGCCTGAAGTCACATGGCTGAAAGTGGTGGACCCAGGATTTGACCAAGCTCTGTCTAGCTGTAGAGCTGTACTTCTAACAGGTCTTATAATGTCTAGCTTAAGGCATCCAGACTGTCTCCAGGTCCTGAAAAAGTAGGGCTTGGTTAACACAAGCACAACAAATCCTTGAATAAAAAATTTTATTTAAGAGACAGGGCTCACATAGAAGATTTTGATCCTGTAGCAGTCCATATCTGAGATTTTCTCATGCAGGTGGGTGGGTTATTTATGAGGTGACTGTAGCAAAATAGATTAAAGAATGAACAATAGTGCAAACACAGTGATGGTGAAGAGAAGTGAAAATGTGGCAACGCATAAACTTGCATCTGAAATTTCTACTGTATTGCACAACCTTTGCAGATAACCTCTGCATGGAGCACTGAAGGGGATAAAAAGATGGCAATCACCTCTCTCAGCCTGGTGTAAATCTGAAGTTGAAATGTGTGAGTGAAGAACAGAAGAACGAATAGTGCATGTGAGCATGGATAGATGGATGTACTGATAGCTCAGGATAGCTGAATGTAATCCAGTGTTTGCCACAAATGTGGCTAAGTCATGCCAAGTGAATTATGTCACCTGCACAGGCCTTGATTTCTGTAGAATGTGGCATTTGGAATGAATGGTTTCTAAGGTCCCTTGAATGGTTTCCAAGATTCAAATTCCATATCTTAATGGGTAGTGGGCCAGGGATGGGACTTAATTCCCACCCACAGCTCTCCTTAGCCCATGGGCCCCAATTCCAGTATTAGCTCAGACAGGTATTACAAGATCCTTCTTGCAGACGTTCACCAAGGCAGTGCTTATTTCCATGCAGAATTAAAGTTCTAACTCTTTACTCTGGCTATTCATGCTCTTTAATGGAGGAAGGCCCCTTGCTGCTGATTATTCCAGCTCCTGTACCCTCTGCCTCACAAAGGCTGGGTCTTTGAGCCTAAGGCCCTGGTCTGAGGAGTGCACAGACTGCCTGGTTGGCACCTGCTCCCCTGCAGAAGCTGTGGTTCCTGCTACCCCTGCATGATAGGGACAGATTCCTGTCCCTGTACTCAGGCTTCCACTCTCCCTCATTCCTTTTCTCTTGTTTTGAAAACAGTTTTTAAAAATCTTATTACAAGTGCCATGTACATTCCTTAAAGAAAATTTTAAAAATTTAGGTAAGCAAAAGGTAGATATATTTATTTATAGAACTACAACTCAATGCAGCTCACTCTCAACTCTGAAACGTATCCCTTTGGAGTTTTGCTTATGAATTCTGTAACCATATATTCTTTCTCTTCTTTTGTTTCGTCTTAACAATTTTAAAGCATGTAGTTCAGTAGGGTAAAGTACATCCACATTGTTGTGCAAACGTTCTGCAGAACTCTTTATTTTACAAAACAAAAATGTTACCATTACAGTAACTCTCCATCCCTGCTCTTCCAGGCCCTAGAAACCACCATTCTACTTTCTGTTTCTGTGAATTTGACCCCTCTAGGTACCCCAAAGAAGTGGAATCATACAGTATTTGTCTTTTTGTGACGGGCTTATTTCATTTAGCATAATGTCCTCAGATTCATCCATGTTATAACATGTGTCAGAATTTCCTTCCTTTTTAAGGCTGAATAATATTCCATTGTATGTATACAACACATTCGTCAGTTGATGGATACTTGGGTTTCTACTGAAACAAATACCAACAGGCTGTTATATAAGGAATACTTTTGGCTGTTATATAAGGAAGCTATAACCATGAGTGTGCCAATACCTCTCTGAGATCCTGCTTTCAATAGCTTTGGGTACATGCCCAGAAGTGGACTTGCTAGGTTGTGTGGTAATTCTCTTTTTCTATTTTGAGGAGCCTCTATAGTGTTTCCCAAGGCAGCTGGACCATTTGACATTGTCACCAACAATTCTAATTTCTTTACATCCTCACTAACACTTCTTATCTTCTGAGTTTTTTTGCTTTTGCTTTTTTAGAATAGTGCCATCTTAATGGATGTGAAGTGGTTCTCCATTTGTTTTAATTGAAGAAAATGGAATCACACAAGTTGGGAAGCTGCATTTTTCCCTTTACTCTCATGAACATATTTTTAAGTCAACAAATATTCATTTATAATGTCATTTCCAGTGACTGCCTAGTTTTCTGCTCCAACACTTGCTTACTATGCGACTCCGGCCACCTTGCCCAACATCTCCCTGCCTCAGTTCCTGCAGTTGTAAGACAGAGTAATAAATATCTTAAGGGACCTTAAGAGAATGTTGTTGTGAGGATTAAATGAGGTGATTAGTTGACAAGAACCTTCAATGATTACTGGCACAGTGTCAGCAATCAACTGCCAGCCATTGTTATCGATATTTTTATTATTGCTTGCGTACTGTATTGATGGATCTATTTAAGTAATTCCTTATTGACCTTCAGGTTGTTCCTGATTTCTCACTTAATAAAAAGACATGAACATTAGCTACATAACTGCAGTCACTTTTTTTCCTAAGGCCTTTGTCAGGGATTAGGAGAGAATAGCCCTGGATGAGACCCACACTCTGCTGTTTCCTCGGAACAGCTTTCAGTCGCGTAGAGCTGGGGCCCCCTGGAATCCACTGCTCTGGCCTTGATTTTTAAATAAGCCCTCTCATAATTCATTGCCAGGGTATCTCACCTGCGCATCTGTGGGCCTAAAGCTTTTCAGGGGGCTTGGCACAATGATGCATGGCCTGGAGAAAGCTTAGTAAAATATTTACATGGAGGAATGTGGCATTTCCTACCCTGGTGCTCTGATTACGATCAGAGTCTTATCTTTCCCCATAAAAGGAAGTGAGGACATGTATTAAGTTGTCAACACTAGAAACATATGAAGTCTAGAATTGGGGGTCTTGGGAACTTCCTGATGTTCTTCTATATAGTATCATCCAAGGGTAAGAAGGCAAGTCTGCTGGAAGAGGGGCTGGGAGGTCCATGAGGTCAGGAACACTGTGGTGGATAACACGTCTACCCTCTCAGCAAACCTGGGGTCTTTTGAGTGGTCAGAAGGCCCTCTCTGCATTGTCCTCATCAAGGGAAGGGAATTGTAGGTGTCCAGGACAGACCCCATCTCAAGGATCTCTGTGAGGATGAGACACACACATTAAATGAGGGGCCTTTTCTGAAATGAAGCCAAGTGCTCCGTGGGGAGAACATGGCCAGGAAGCTGGGCAGAAACTGGCTCAAAATTCTGCCTCTGACACTATAAACTTCCACCATTGAGCAGGTCACAAAGCCTCTCTGAGCCTGTCTTCTTGTCTGCAAGCTGGAGATAGAATGACCTCACATACTGGTGTTCTGCAAAGTTCTGGGGTGATGGTTTTGCTATATGAGATGAAGAGTGACCATGCCAAGCTGTAACTTCCTGGTAAATGTAGAGACACTGAATGTTTTTGAACCTGGGCACTCTGCAACCTGGACAAATGCCTCACTTTCAACAGCCGTTATTTAAAAACATTGAAAACAGGACTCCTAGGAGTTGAACAATTCCCACCTGGAAAGTACTACCAATATAATCACCATGACCACTCACAGGCCTTGAAGACACCATCAGATTTCCCCTGAGGTGTTTCAGTGTCCTTCCAATCAACTCGGAACAATCCATTCATCCCTCCATTCTTCCCACCAACAGTTGCTGAGGGTTGTCTATGCTTTAGGAACTGTTACAGGCACTGAGGATCCCCAGTCCCTGCTTTGAGGATGATCCTATTCTACTGGAGGAGAATGACCTCTTAATTCACCATTTTGTGTCATAAACTGATGGTTACATCTGAGCTCCATGTACCTTGATAGAGGTGCACCCTGAGGTAGGGTCTTAGAATTGGAAGGAAATTTAGACACGGATAGGCCCAAGCCTTGCTGGTGCATGGAGTCTGCAGCCAGGTCTCCATCTGTAGCCTCATCTTCTACAATCTCATGGAGCTTACCACCGCCTCCACACCCAGCCCCAGACAGCCTCTGGACAGCTCCAACAGTTTGAAACGTTTTCCTTATGTTGAGCTGCTATTTGTCTCCTGGAAACTGTCCCACAGCTTCATGGAGTTAATGCCATTCTTCTACATGACAGCCCTTCAGATGCACAGGTTAGCTTTCAGGGAACCGGCAGGCAGGGGTAATCTTAGCCTCACGTTGCACAAGGGGATCCTGGGGAGTTCTGAGACTTACCTGACTTCAAGAAGGTGCTCTATTTGACAATGAGGGCATGGTGAGACTTTCTCACTTTGGGTCTATTTGGATTTTCACTCCTGGCCTTACTGATTCCACTGGAATTTCTAAAGCATGTTAGCATTCATTCTCTTGCAAAGTCCTCAAATCAATCTGGTGAGATGGTCCAGAATGATTTATTATTTCCATTTTGTTCATAAATAAAACAAGACTCCAAGAGGCGGTGGGCTCAAGGTTACATTGATGACATCTGGTAGAGGTGGGACCCAAATCCTCAAATACTGGATGTATAAAAATTCTACTCTGATGTCTCCTCCCTTCTGTGTTCTTGTCCCGTATCCAGTCAGCCCTTCCCAGGATCTACTTTATGATCTCCTTAGACTTATTTTGCTAAAATATTGACTCTATTGTATCACTTCCTTTATCAAAAATTCTCAGTATTCCTCCACATTATAGGATTAACCTCTAAGCCTTTAGGATGACATTCAATGCTGTCCAAGTCATCTTACCTGCTGGGATTTTCAGGGATAGTGGGGCAGATGGATGACAGATACACTACAGCTATAGTTCAATGAGAAATATATGCACAGGAGATTTTGAGAATGTAGAGAAGCTAGGTGACGGTCACCAGAGGCTTCCGGAGTCAGAGATGCCTGAGGTGGGATTTAAAGATGTGCATGTCATCCGCAGGTCGACAGGGGCCAAGAAGACTTGGAAGAGAGAAACAGTCGGGTGGCCCTTGGGGCAGGAAATGTAAGTAGTTGGGTTCTGCTAGCCAGCTAGGAACCCTCTAGGGCTTGGAACAGGGTGAGACTTCACGAGGGGCAGGGCCAGGTCCTATAAGCTATTAAATTCAGGGCTTTGGACTTTTTCCTGCAGAATCTGATGAGCCAAGTGGGATTTGAAGCAGGCCAATGGCAACTGCATTTGAGATTTGCATGTGAGAGCGAGCCCTTTGGTCAGGGAGGGGAGTGGGCTGGAGCTGGGGGTCAGTGGGGAGCTAGTCTGGCTAACAGGGAGGTAAGGAGACTGTTGCCTTGATTCGGAGGACAGACCATAAAGGGTAGTAGCAGTCGTCAGAGGAAAAGGAAGGATTTCCACATATTTTAGGAGAGAAAACCAGATAATCTGATGACTGGGAGCTTGGAGAGAGAAACAGGACAGAGGAGTCAGGCTTCTAATATGTTCTCAGGAACTTCCAAGTTGGGAGAAAGATAATGGTCTTATATTTACTGTCATCGCTACATCTGTACCTGAACTGCAGGGAGGCGTTGCAGAAAGGAGGTGTGCAATACCTGTTTACAGGTAGATGGATCTGCTTAGTGGATTTAGTCACAAACAACTCTCTGTCACCTTGATATAGTGGCCCAGACTGCCGGCTAGTCACATACACCTGTTCTCTCTCCTTGCTGGGTACTTCTCTGGACTCTATTTCCTGCACTTAGGTACAGTTATGCAATTGGTCCAGACTCAGGCCTGGCCCAGACATCCTCCTCCACATCTGGTCCTTTCTGCCAGCCTGATGCAGAAAGCTATGGTGGATCCTTGAGAGGGAGGGCGTCCCTCTATTGCTGGGTGGAAGGGAGCTGGCCACCAATAAGGAACACTCGTTTTAGACATGACACGAGCAAGGAACAAACTTCCGTTATGTCTGAGGCTTTATGTATAGGGTTTGTTGGTTACACAAGTCAGTGTGACCCAACCAATAAACCGTCGCCATTTCTATTCTCCCCTGGATAGGAAAGAAGGCAGCAATTAATACATAACCCTTAGTGCCAGTCACTGTACTTGGTAGATGTGTGTACCTTACTTACCTCATTTAATCCTGCAAGTGCTCTGAGATTTTAAAACACTTCTGCTTGTGGAAGACAAAAAAAACCCCTGAAGTTTACTGGCTGCTTCATGTTATTCCATGTTCCCCTGGACACAAGAACATGAGCCTGTGCAGTACATACAGCTCCTTCCTCCCTTCCTTCCTTCCTCCCTCCCCTTCTTCTTCTTTCCTTCCTTTCTTCTTTACTATTCTTGAGTTTTATTTTTTTCCTGTCTTAGAGAGATGTAGGTGACATATAACCTGGTGTAAGTTTAAGGTGTACAACGTGATGATCCGATACACTTATATATTGCAAAATGATTACCACAGTAAGGTTAGTATACATGTATCTCCTCACACAGTGACCTTGTGTGTGTGTGTGTGTGTGTGTGTGTGTGTGTGTGTGTGTGTGGTGAGAACTTCTCTAAGGTCTACTTTCTTAGCTTCAAGTACACAACACAGTATTCATGTCACCCTTAGTGTTAGATCCCCAGAACATATTCAAGGAAGTTTGTACCCTCGGAACGCCTACGGTTTCTAAGGAAACTCTTTGTCTCTACTAGTCCTGCCC
This sequence comes from Manis pentadactyla, assembly GCF_030020395.1. Classification (NCBI taxonomy): domain Eukaryota; kingdom Metazoa; phylum Chordata; class Mammalia; order Pholidota; family Manidae; genus Manis; species Manis pentadactyla. Next base: position 13,343,995 of record NC_080021.1, on the reverse strand, counting down.
TAATGAGAAAGTTAGATGATGATCAACAAGAAAAGGAAGGTGAAAGGGAAAGAGAGGGAGAAGGAAATGTTAACCAATCGCGCTCTTCATTTGTTTAGGTCTGACTTCTGTAAATATCAAGTACATTAACTGGCATGTGTACTGGGCTGAACACAGGCCTTCACAATGACTAAAGCCACCACAGGTTAGTGCTTCTGAAAGCAGTGCTGTCTTCCTGGTGGCCCAGTCTTCATATCCTTTCCTTCCACTGTGGGTCTCGGTGCTATAGCTACCCTGGCCTTCTTTCACTTCCTCAAAGAAGTCAAGCTCCTTCTTGCTCCCAGGGCTTTGCAAAAGCTGTTTCCTTTGCCTGGAGTGTTGTTACCCCATTCAAGTGACTAACTCGTATTCATCCTTCCGTTTTCTCCTTAACCATAACTTTAAATACCAGGGAAGCCCTCGCTGACCCCGGAATTAGGGAGTATCCCCTGATAACCCTCTTGCTGCATTCTAGACTTCCAGGCGGCAGTGATCAGAATTTTGGTTGTACCACCACTTTTATAGTTTAGTGTTTATGTCCATTCTTTCCCCCTAGACTGTCGGCTCCGTGAGCACAGGGATGAAATCTGTGCATTTGGCTTCTCGATCTCTAGGACCTAGCAGAAAGCCTGGCCATAATGTTCCCTCCAGAACAGTGTGTGAAAAGAAGATTTTTCTCTTAGTAAAATAATAAAAAGCAACCTTAAAGAAAGGAGGGTCTTCCAAATGACTTTCTGGGAAACTTATAGTGCATGTGAAATTCTGAAATGAATCGGGCTACTTAGAAATTTGATACTGACTTAAACCCAAACCAAGTGAGGTGCCGTCCCGTTTCACAAGTGAAGTGTCAGAGCCTGGAGGCCTGCTGCAGAGGCCCTTGGTAGTGAGTCAGTGGTGGGGGCAACCTCTCTGATGTCCCTACTCGCTCCGGGGTACTGGCTGGTGGGTGCTGACGTGATGGTGACTTGGGAGCCCCTGTCCTAAAGGAAAGGGGGGAGCATGATCTTTGGAGTCCTGGCTCAGGTACTGTAGGTACCACGTGACCCTTGACAACGACAAGCCTGAGTTTCCAAACTTGTAAAATAGAGAGAATATTCTTTCCAGAGGCTACATGTGGAGGCATTTTCAAGGCTCAAATGTTCTCACATGAGTAGAAGTGCTTTACAGAGAGACAGGCACTTAGCAGGTGTTCAAAAATTCTTAACTGACATGTAGTGCTTCCATAGTATTAGGGATGATACTTAGGACGTGTTTCATTTGGACTAGTAAGGCAATAACTCCATTCACGAAGAAAGGCAGTCCTTTATCTTTGGCTGGTGGATAGAAAGACTGACTTATTTCCTGGCCCAATGGCAGAGACCTGAAGACAATGGTTTGATTTCCTGATCGTGAACATGTATCTTTTTCACAAAGTGTGAAATGGCGCACAGAGAGCGGCGCCCTGGGGGGGGGGGGCACACTGAAATGAGTCACCCTTTGAAAGTGCTTGTGGGTGACTTGTTCACTGTTAGCTGATGAGACTTGTCAGGGAGTTTGTTTCTCTAGATCCAGATACACGTGAGCACCACTAGGCCAGGGCCACTCTGTTCAGCACTTTTCAAATGCTCTTCTCTTTCCTCCTTACTCTATCCTGGGGTGAATAATCATCCCTAGTTTCATAAGGAAATTCAGATTCAAAGGGATTGAGTAACTTGCCCACAGCCACAGAGCTAGTAAATACAGAGCTGGTATTTTAACCCAAAACTCTCTGCCATCGGATCCCATACAATACAAATATATTGTATTCCCTCCCTAGTAAAACACATCCTGTGGAGAGTGAAGACCAAAATTATAGATAGGAAAAACTAGTCCAGCTTTATTATTAATAATAATAAAGGTGAGTATTTATTATTATTATTGCCTGATAACTTCAGAAACAGTTTCCTTTGGAATGCAGAACTTTCTATTTTCTTCTATAGACATTCACTGTTTCTGATTTTCTCTGTCTCTGTTTGATGTTGCATGAAACCCCCTGGCTAGAAGGGCTGTTTGGTGGAGTGGAAATTGTACTGGAGCAGCACTGTTTCCAGCCCTGCGTGTCTCCTTTGCCTGACTTTGGGGAATTCATTCAAGATCTCTGAGCCTCGTTTTTCTTCTGTGTGAAATGAGGACAATTATGCTGCTCGCTTGCCTACATTTATGGATTTTGTGAGGATCCATCAAGATAATTGTTGTACAATGTTATGCAAAAGACTCCACATTATTATTCTAAGGCAGAGTCACTGCTCTGGTCCCTTTCTCAGTGCCTATAGATCCTCTTGGCATCCCATACCAGGTGAGAATTTATGGTTAGTTGGATGTGATGGCAAAATCTTTCTTCCTATGCCTTATTTTCATCCTGCAGTGCTCCTATTTCTGCACACAGGCATTTGCTCTAATTGGAGAAGAGGTGATTCTATTTTGAGGTTGTGGACTCAAGGTGCCATTAAACTGGGATTCATTTGCTTTCATTGACATAAAGTGAATCTTTTTTTTTTTAGTTTAATTGTTGCTGTAATGGTAATGGCATGTATATATATATATATATATATATATATATATACACTTACTTATGAAATGCAACGTTTTCAGTTTTTAAAATATGAAAATCAATATATCTTCCTACTATCTTACAGACCTCTCTACTCTACTCTGCTCTATTTGCTTTGGATATATTGCATTTCTTCCCATAAAGTGAATCTTCTATTTGTGGACTGCTAGGCTGCCCAAATCCACCTGTTACTGCAGCCAGTGGCCTTATCTGGTGAGTCTTGTCTCTGCTAGAATCAAAGCCAAATATTGTAAGGACTAATGGTTTTACTGAGGTGGTCGTTTCTGTGACCACAGAAGCCTGCTTTGGGTGTTTCTGTTGCTATCAGAGACTCTTGATGGAATTACAGCCCCTTAGTTCATTTTTGTCCTTGTTTATTATCTGGATAAGCACTGTACCCACCTCTCTTTGCCTTATCTGAGGATACAGAGCCAGCATGAGTGAGTCATAGGGGCCAGTCAATTGCATTTCCACAGTTTTATTAGAATGGCAGAGTAGATTAGCTTTGTTAAACATGGAATAACTGTCTTGGGTGCTCATCAGTCTCCCACAGTTCCTAGAATAACTGTGTTTTTTCTCGGAAGCATCTGAGCCAAGAGAGCAGGACAGGCAGCCAGGAGACCTGAGTTGATGGATCATGATTCTGTTAATTGCAGCTTTGAGTATGGCCAGATGCTTTTGGTCTTGGTTGGCAATATGAGCAGAGTGCCATGGAGCTCAAGGGTTGGCAAGAGAGGGTCAGGGAAAGTTTCTCTAAGGGGCATTTGAAAATTGGGCTTTGATTATGAACTTAATTTTACTAGGCAGACACAGAAGCAAGGGCAAGGGCATTAGTCACAGGGGATGCTGATTGCACAGAACAGTGCAAAAGGAAAGTCATTAATTGGTCTCAGGAATAGTGTGCCTTGGACTGTGCTAAGAAGGAATGTTGTACTGACAGAGCCTAGAGAGGTAGAATGTTGAAGTCAGGTCATGAAAGGCCTCGAGGACCAAGTCCAGGTGGTTGTACTGGACAACAGACAACTCTCAAAGCCTGTAGAGTATGGGGAGATCGGGAGGAAACATGATTCAAAATTTTTTTCACGAAGCAGCCAATACTCAGTGTAAGTTATTCAAGGTTGCTCAGCAAATATATTACCAGCAACCAAAGGGATCATTTGTTACTCACATGAGGTCTGCAGGATAACTGAGCTACTACAGACATCCCCGTTCAGCAGATGAAGGAGCTGAGACTTGGCGAGATTAAATGCTCAAGGAGACATTGCCCAAAGAATATGAAAGTTAAAAATAATATTCCAATGTCCTGCCTCATATTTTGGCCTGATGGGATTCAGCTGAATTCTTGTAGACTTCAGTTTGAGATTAGATAACATTTGCTCTGATGCATAGCAAGGGCACCCAAGATTCTGAAATAGAAAGAGGCCAACCTTGCATCAGTAAAACTCACTGAGTCACTAATACTTAGTAGAGATATCATTTGGCCTTTCTTGTAATCATTCCTTACTCAGAACCAATATAGTACTATTTTCATTGGTTCTAGGGGAGGCTGGAACTTGTCTGACAAATGCTGTGCAAACTAGAAATTTAGTAACATCTTCTACATCAGTGCTGATAATGTAGAGTCCAGTCACAGATATTAGTGCCACAGAGGAGGACTGAATGATTTCTGGGGGAGCAGAAGAAATGTAGGCTTTTACAAATACCTCCGGAGTGGGTGATGCTTTTACACAGATAACCTGGAGTCCATTTGCCTGGTCAAATGTAACAAGAGTTACAACGTTGCATCTCCAGACGGAAAGAGTAAGACTATTAAAGAACTGGATATTTCTTTCTTCAGTGGTATTTTCAATGACGTTGAAAATGAATTCTTGCTTTTGGGCATAGCACTGGGAGTTGGTCCATCAGGGTGGGGGTACTCACTCTGTAACTCACAAGTGTAAACTTTGGGGGGTCTCTTACCTGTCCTGAATCTCAGTTCTCACACCCTAAGGTAAATCTTGTACCCCTTTTCATATAGAGGTGTCGTGAGGTTGCAGTTTGCAAACATACATCTAGAGTGGGTCCTGATGTACAGTAAGGACCCATAGACATTATGTGAATCTGGAATTAGTTCTTTTCTTCCAGTCTTGGATGCTTTATTTGGTTTTAGTTTTCCATAAGATTCTTCTATGGTGACTCCACTCTTTTGTCTCCTAGATTCCTCTCTAGCCACTCGAGACACTGCCTCAGAAAGATGCTTCCAACACCTGAAGAATTTCTGTGTTCCCTCTCCCAGTCTGGGGGGTCTATTTACCATATCGCCAGCTTCTGGAACTACTGGGTCTGGGATCCAGGCTGAAGCCAGAGGCAAGTGTACTTCAAAGCATCTGGATATAAACACAAGTGTATCATTGAGATTAGGAGGATCACATATTTAGACTCCCAAAAAGTCGCTTTATCCCACCATATAAATGATATCCTAAAATATATAAAAACAGACTTGATGGAAAAAACCCACCCAAAGCCAGAACTTTTCTGGAAATAGTTTTTTTTTAGTTTTATATAAAATTAGCCATTATACATTTTTTGCAAAAGCACTAAGAATCTGTAGCAAAAAAATATATAAGTCACACTCTAAAATATTACGAGTTTCTTTTCAAAATACATGTTGGATGGAGCACCTTCACCGTCATTGGGTATCGGTGGTGGGGGGGTGGACAGTCAGTGTTTTCTATAATTGAAAATACCACCGCTTCGCCTTTTCTTATCCATCGCCACATCCACTCTCATGCTCTGGGTTGCTAAGAAATTCCAAGAAGTTTCCTGCTGCCTCACTGACTGGAACAGTCTGGAATGCACTGTTGCTGATAATGACAGAGGAGGCTCGAAGCCACAGAGGCAGCAGCGAATCCCGGCTCCTCCACTTTCTGTTCAAAGATAGTGTTCAAGTTCCCGAGCCTCGGTCACAGGTCACATTTCCTGGGAAAGAGGCTGAGACTCCGAGGCTGTGGAGCAGGCTAACCGGGACCGGGCTGGGGAGCAGCTATGGCGGGGAAGGAAGCAGGACGGGGCGGAGGGAGAGGAGGACCCCGGCGCAGTGCCAGTGGGGACCCCCAGCAATCCCGCAGGGAGCCGGGAGTTGCCGCGGCCCTTCAGAGGACAAGTGGCGGGCGGGCTTCTGTCCGGCCATGGTGACCAGTCAGACAAACAGTGCTTTCATCTCAAAGCCTTTCTCAGAAGGCAGCCTGCTCCAACTGGTCGGCGTGGCCGTGCAAGAGCCCCATCCCGAAGCATCGCCCCGTGTGTGGTCACCCTTGAGCAGGCTGCCCAGCGCTCCCTGCAGACCTCACCTGTCAGGGGTTTGAGGAGGTTCTGGGGGCCCGTGATTCGCTGCGCTCCATCTCTGGGTGACGAGCAGAGTAACAGCCTCCATCCCCATCTACGGATGTAAATGATATGCAAATGAGCCGTGCCTTGACCCTTCTGTAAAAGCAGTGCCAAACCTGTGCCCTTATTCTATCTTCTTGATAAACATAAATGTCATAAGAAGTGGGCTCAGGAAAAGGAGAGCGCCAATGAGTCTTTCATTTGGTAGCATTTTTTTGACGACCCTCAGGGGTGCAGACCACTGGAGTGAGTGACAACTGCTTGCCCTTGGGAATCATATTTGGGGCTGAATTGGAGGTTTAAACCTGAGGAAATGGGCTCACGGTGGTTTTTCTACGCTGAGAAGTGGATGCCCAGCTTGCTGCCAAACACCCCCGGTGCTGTTGCATTTGGGCCTTATGACAGCCCTGATTTTCTTACCCCCATTTCACAGATGAGGTCAAAGAAGCTAAGCCGTTTGCCAGGGGCACCCATTTAGAAAGAAGAGGGGACAGAAAACATGGTGATGCAGGGGCCAGGGGCGAGGTTTTCCTTTGTTTGGGGGTAGCAGGTAGAGAAGGGTCTGAGAAGCAGAGGGGAGAAACTGCTAAAACTCAGCTTATTCTTGGGTCTGTTATTGAAAGTTGGGGGGGGTGTTCCTCGTTAATGCTGATTTATGTGTGACTAACAGAAGAGGGGAGAAAAAGGAAGCCTGGTTTCTAAATTTATCTTCTGTGGCACTTACTAAAAAGCCCCTCAAGGTGGCCGGAAGTTGGAAGCCCTCAAGACGCGAAGCCCTGGAGCAGCTTGCAAAGGCGTGGCAGGGGTGGGGGGCCGCTCGGAGATGGGCCGCCACGTGGCTTTCAGTCTGGGTTTCTGCCTCTTAGTAGCTATTAAGATCTCTTCTCTCTGTCTCCTCATTTGCATCATGTCATACCCCATATGGTAGTGTTTTATTTACCTCGTCCAGGGAAATGGCTAATTTAGAAAGAGGTGAAACCAGAAGCCTTGGCTTCCAGAAGCCCTCCTTCAGTCCCTCCTACCCGCCCACCCCCTCTTTCACTCTCTCCCTTTTGCCTCTCTCTCCTGCCATCTTGACTTTTATGAATGGAGAACCTTGCATGAATGAGAGGATCATTTTTTCCAGGGGACAGTTACCACTGGGCATCTGTCTTACTGAGGGCTTTATCCCAGCAGCTTTTTCAGCCAGAGGGCGTTTTATCATGACTGACTCCCATTTATTTCTTTCATGATGGGGGAACATTTGGAAGTTGAAGAAGTGTACCCAGGCTGCTTCTGATCACGTAGATCCAGGGCTTGAATTACCCACGGCTTTGCTCTTCGTCTGGGATTTCTGGAGAGAGACCTCCTCAGTTTTGCCATTTTAGGTGTGGATGTTGCAATTTACAGAGGGTCCCTTAATGCTTTTCAAGACAGAGTTTGCACCTGGTGTTGGGGGATAAAAGAGCAAATTCAAACTTTCCTTGTTCTTGAATGATTCTGGGTGATTTTGTTATTCATTCATGTGTTCTTGGCTCTCTAGGCTATGGTCTCAGACTCCTGGGAAGTATTAAAACAGCAACCAAACAAATACAAAAGACCATTAGGGATACAGCTACAGGAGGATTTATTCCTCTTTAAAATACTTTAATTCTGTGTTTCTTTGTTTCTTTATTCAAGGAGCATTCATTTTAGGTGCAAGATGTGCTGGGCACCAGTCTAGATATGCAGGATCCAGAGTAGGAGAAGATCTGCTCTCTGCCTTGAATCTGTTCAGTTTTTTAATTTCCCAACTTAGAGGTCATAGTCACACAGGAGGTACAGAAAAGGGCCCAGGGAGGACAGAGCTGTAGGAAATGTGTGAACTCTTGTGAGACAATGCACAATTTTATTTGCAAGCAAATTTCTCTGGGAGGAGGCCTCATAACTTCCATTGGATTTTTAAAGCATTTGTGAGTAAAAATGTTTTTGACCCATGGCCTCTGCAATTGCAGCAAAAATTTCCAGTGACCTACCCCTGGTTATCTACATGTAGGATCGTCTCTCCTTACTCAGCCCTGGTGGGTTATCTTTATTTGGGGCCCAGGCAACTGGCCTTTAAGTCTATCTTCTGAGAATAAACTCCTTAAAAACTGGGTCAATGTCTTTGTTATAGCTATACTCCAGCCCAGAACCTTGTATCCACTAAGTTTTTACATTTCCCATTGTTTTCTGCTCATGTCTTACAGCAAATAGGAGGTCCTATTGAAAACTGCATTGATGAATTATGCTCCAATCTTGTCACTCAGTTCTCTATTTGAGCCCTTGTGTGAACTGGATTCTGCAACATCTCTGGCCACTGTGAACAGGCTGCTTCTCCCAAGGCAGGGCGAGAATAAAGAACATTGCTAAAGTGGGGTGTGTGCACACACGCATGCTTCCTCTGAAAGTTCTCTAACATTTTCACCCCTAATGCTTTTTTCCTTAACTATCATGTGGAGAGAGGTGTTTGGACACCATATTAATAATAGCTCTTAGTATGTATGAGGCACATTCCATTTTCAAAGGCATTTATAAACACTGAAAGATGAAAGCGTGCGCTGCCCATCTTGGGGAAAAGGGAATGTTAATCATCACGGTGTCTGGTCCTTGGACAGGGTCATGAAGCTGAGAGCTAGAAGGGAGGTTAGAGGTCACTGGCGCAACCTCCAGTCCCTAGAGGAATTTTCTTTCCTTCAGAGCCAACAGAGGTGGGGTATTCCCTACTGTCTCTTACGTTCAAGCAACCTTGGCCCTCCTGTAACTGTCAGTAGTATTTACCCATCTATGTATCTGTGTAGCTATCAACTGGCCCCTGTCACTCTCCCTCCCTTCTTTCCTTCCTCCCTCCCTCCCTTCCTTCCTTCCCTCCTTCCATCTTTCCCTACCCCCTCCCTCCTTTCTCTCCTTCCTCTTTCCTTTTGCAGGGTCCTGCTGAAATTGTAGATACATAAACAAAATGATGTTGCTTTAAGGTGTTAAATTTGGGGAGGTTTGTTACATATCAACAGATGACTGTCACACCTGGGCTATGTGAGTGCCCTACCTGAGGAGCCTCTCCGGAGGCGCAGATGCAAATCCATATGCAACTCTGCCGCCCTCCTGTTGCACGAGCCTTGGTTCTCCTTTCCTTGCTGCCAGTCCCTGACCTAAGGGCCCGGAGGATTGCGTCCGTGCCCTGGCCTCTCTCAGCTGGCCCAGCACCTTCAGACAGTGTTACTCTTGTAGCTGCTGCTTTGCCCGAGATGAGTGTATTCTGCTCCCTAAAGAGCTGTTAGAGAGAACTTTGATTCAGCTGACTTTTTTTCTTTTGAATAATAGTTAAAATAAAGGGAGCGTTTATCAAGTGCCTGCTGCTTCTCAGGTCCTGTGTGAAGTAGTGCTTCTCGTGCACCGTCTTCACCAAAGCACTGTGAGGTAGACGGCATTTGTTTTCCTGTGTACAGATGGGGAAGCTGAGGCCCCCAGAGATGAGGCAGCTGTCCAATCCTGCGCAGCCAGGAAGAAGGAGAACCAGGAGTTGAGCCCAGGTCTGTCTGGATCTAGAACCACAGAATTAATATGTCATTTGTATGGCACACAAAAGGCAGTTAATAATTATGGTGTGTTGTTACTTTCCACCTTTTGCCCTAAGCCTCTCTTAACGTTATTTTTTCCATCATGAGCTGTCTATTTTTTAATGAGTTTATCTACCAAATAACTATATTTGTGAAATAGCTATTGATGTGTTTTCCAGTTTCTTACTGACTAAAGCTATCAGTATTTTAAGAATATTAAAGTACTAACTGTGAGTATTTTATTAGCACTTGTAAAGTGCCATGTATTATTTCGTTAACTCCTCAACAACTCAGGGAAATGGACATTATTGTCCCCATTTTGTATATGAGGAAACAGTCCTGGGCGGCTGAGTTCCCTAAGGTCACAGCACGTCAGGAGCAGAACTGGGATTTATACTTTGTCTGATTCCATCCGCCTTTCTTTGTGCCGACTCCTTCTTACTCCTGATGGTCATGGAGTGACTGATGCTTCCAACCTGAGTGATTGCGTTTGCAGCCAACAAGCACAGATAGTTTAAAAAATTTTTAATCAATCTGTGTATCAATACCATGGATAACAGTATTATTTTCAAGGACCTCATTTTTGTCACCACAGATGACTACTTAATTTTCACTAGAATTATGTATAGGAGAGATACCAGCAACAGGGTCACCGAACTTTGCATTCAGATTTCATACATTTTCTTGTGTAAATAACAGTGCAATAATAGTGGTAATGGTATAATAATAACAATGGCTGCTATTCATGGAGGGCGGCCGTGTGCCCAGCTCTGTGCTTAAGCACCATATGTACATTTTTTCCTCCAAATCATTCACCTACAATATGTTATGTAAAATACATCTTTCTTACAGGAAGCCCAGTTTCTGAGAAGTTAAGTAAGAGGTACAAGGTAGCGCTAATGTGGGCCTTAGGATTTGGGTCCAAACCTTTCTGGCCTCAAAGCCTGGGCACTTAGTCAATGCGATACCCTAGCAAACATCATCCACTTTCAAATTAGCCCCTGGGACTTCCAGGCACCTTGACAGGAGACTTTTATACCTTGAGACAAATGTGGCCCATCTTATGCAGTTGTCTAATGTTGCTACGAATGTACCACATGCCCTTGGTGATATAGGAATAGGGGTGAAGGCAGGGGTCATCAGCATTTACCAGATCCAGAATTCCAGCGCTGGCTATTTCTGAATCCGGGTTCTAAGAAGGAATTGTCTAGCTGGTGCTCACCTTCCTCACTTGACACGTAGCTGCTGGGGGACAATCTCCTTAAAGACATTCCATCATCCCTGGGTATGATGTATGACACACAGTAGGGCCTTAAAAAGTGTCTTGAGTGGCTGTGGAGTTATGAGAGGGGAAATCAGAGGAGCCAGTATTTTCCCAGAGTGTGGAGAGGAAGAGAATGTACACATCCTAGACTTCATGGACGCCTGTCCACTCTGCCAGCGAGGAGCTGTGTCGTTTTGGGAGGGAGTCCATTTTCCCTCTCTGAGACCACATTTCCACAAAGGTTAACATTACCTGCTTATTTTTATTAAAGAACTGCTTTAAACTCCCTAAAACAGAGCATACGTGGAAAGTACTGAAAATAATAAAATCATAAATACAATAGCAACGGTGTCCAGCACCACCATAGGGAAAGCTTCCTTGGGCGGATTACCTACCTGGCATTTTTTTGTATGCTGTCCTCACAACAGCCCTGAGTATCATTATCTCCAGTTTATAGGTGAGAAAAGTCTGAGATATTATCATGATTAGTTACCTAATTACCAAACACAGGCAAAAAAAAAAAAAGAGATCATGATATTTGCTTGGCTTCCTGGGAGATGGCAGAGTAAGAGGATTAGGGAAACAGAGGTAGTGTCTGGTTGGCCAAAAAGCAGCCCTTCCAATTAAGTGTAATTCAGATTGTGCTGGGAACATCTCACGAACATCTACACTCTCACGAACGTGATCTCATTTATTTTCACAACAGTCCAGTGAAGTGGGTATAAGTGGCCCATTTAACAGAGGAGGGAACTGAGGCTCATGGAAGTTAAATAATTTGTCCTTGATCATATAGCTAGTAAGAACTCTAACTAGGATTGAGATCGAGGACTGTCTGGTTCCAAAAGCCAAAATTAGATTCACAAGGGATTCTCTTTGTTGAAAACCAATTTACTGAGGTAAGACTGACACACAAAAAGCCATCCATATTTAATGTACACAACTTGATATAAGTTTGGAGATAAGTATGCCCGCTTGAAACCATGACCACAATCTGTGTCATAAACATATCTGTCCATTCCAAATGTTTTCTTCCACCTTAATTTTTTTTATTTTTAATTTTAAAGAGGCTTTTGAAAAGTGGAACCTGCTCTTCCAGTCAAACATTTTGCACTACCCCTGGTCCAGAGAAACACCCAGATCTTTCTGGAATGGACCCACCAGGGATGCCTGGATTGAATTAAAGCAGCCCATCCTGATGCCAACTGGCCAGAGTTTGGGCAACTCCATTACCTCATCCTCCTTGCTATGCTGAAGAAACAAAGATACTGACTCTTTCCCAAGGCTGGGCTGGGTGAGTCTTAATTTGTGAGTGTTTGGAAATGGCTTTGAAGATGGCAGAGTTTATTTAAGTGCTAAGTGCCAAGTATTACTATTTGTTATGGTTCCAACCCACTGTTTCTCTTCCCCATTGTCAGGCTGCAAAACAATAAGAGATGTGGTGAAAAGGCCTCTGAAGTATCCAAACATCAATAAATTAGGTCACTTTGTCCTGAGCCCTGTGAGGGTATCTGCAAGTCTAGCATTAGCTTTGCAGCACTTTTGTATGGGCCGGTGGTTGCCTAATTTGCACTTAGACATGCCAGCAGCAGGCCCTGGTGCATGTCTGGCACACAGGTGATACGAGTGCTCTTTGGACAGACCTGAATTGCTGACATCATGCTCTGCTGTGTGCTCTTTGAGATGGAAATTAGGTCCTGGAGGATCCCCTGCTCCTTTCATCACTGACACTTAATGGAAGGGAATTAACAGTAATTGAGTGCTTCTGTGTGCCAGACACTTTTATGAACATGATCTCATTTACTTTCACAACAGTCCAGTGAAGTGGGTATGCATGGCCCCATTTTACAGATGAGGAAACTGAGGCTCATGGCCATTAAATAATTCATCCTTGGTCATATGATGAGTAAAAGGCCCAATTAGGATTGAAATCCAGGGCTGTCTGGTTCCAAAGGCCATGCTCTTTTATTGTATTAAACTGTAGGCACCATGCCCTAAACTACTCTGCACCCCAGCTGTCTAGTTAAGGGCCTCCAGTTCCCTGCTGAAATCTACCCAGTGCCTCTCCATTGTTTTCTTTTTTTTTTTTTTATAATTCTATTTTGGTATCATTAATCTACAGTTACATGAAGGACATTATGTTTACTAGGCTCCCCCCTTCACCAAGTCCCCCCCACATCCTCATTCACAGTCACTGTCCATCAACATAGTAAAATGCTGTAAAATCACTACTTGTCTTCTCTGTGTTGCACAGCCCTACCCCTGCCCCCCACACACTATACATGCTAATGGTAATGCCCCCTTTCTTTTTTTCCTGCCCTTATCCCTCCCTTCCTATCTGTCCTCCCCAGTCCTTTTCCCTTTGGTAACTGTTACTCCATTCTTGGGTTCTGTGCTTCTGCTGCTGTTCTGTTCCTTCAGTTTTCTTTTGTTCTTATACTCCACATATGAGTGAAATCATTTGGTACTTGTCTTTCTCTGCCTGGCTTATTTCACTGAGCATAATACCCTCCAGCTCCATCCATGTTGCTGCAAATGATTGGATTTGCCCTTTTCTTATGGCTGAATAGTATTCCATTGTGTATATGTACCACATCTTCTTTATCCATTCATCTACTGATGGACACTTAGGTTGCTTCCATATCTTGGCTATTGTAAATAGTGCAGCGATAAACATAGGGGTGCATCTGTCCTTTTCAAACTCCTCTCCATTGTTTTCAATGGAGTAAAGACCACACTCCTACCTATGGCCCTGCACGATCTGCCTCTGCTCCTTCTGCAGCTTCATTCAATCTTGTGCTCCTTTACTTCAGCCCCTTGAACAAGCCAAAACTTCCCACCACTAGTTTTCTGCACAAACTTCCTGCAAAAGTTTATCTTTTCCTTTTTTCCCAGCTAACTCTTGCTAAACCTTCAACATCATTTTCATAAGGCTACGTCCTCTGGAAATACAGACCAGTCATTCTGCAAGTGTAGTTCCTGGACCAGTAAATAGCATCCTCATCTGGGAACTTGTGAGAAATGCAAATCCTCGGGCCTCGCCCCAGACCTACCAAATCAGAAACTCTGGGCACAGGGCCAGCTCTCCAGGTGATTCTTCGCCTACTTCAGTTTAAAATAACCAGAATTTCCCAAAGCTTGAGGCTACTGACATTGCAGGGTCTTCAGCAATATCCAATTTTTTACCTATTCAATGTCAGTATCACTCCATTCATGGCTTCCCCTCCCTCCAAGTTGTAACAACTGAAAATGGCTTCAGACATTGCCTAACGTCTCCTCGAAGGTAAATGCCCCTGGTTGAGAGTCACTGTCTTAAAGTATGTTTCCCTGTGAGACACTCATATAGCACCCTGAAAAACTGAGGTTAATTTGTTAATAACTTAGTGGAGTCCTTTGTTTAAAGCATGTCTCCACTGTCATATGTCCCACAGCTATTGCTGCCAGCCATTTAGTAGGTCCTTGGGAAATAAATACATGGCTCCACACCTCTCAAACACAACCCTATGTCTGCATCTTCAGGAGGAGACAGGACCTGGGGGCTGGAGCAGGATCACAGACAAGCAGGATCTTTGAGATACTTCACAATTTGACTGCAAGTCCTTTCCATCCGAACCCTGGGAACAAAGGGGTCTGTCACGCCCAGCTGGAGAGGGTCTAAGTACTGGTTTTTGTTTGTTTGTTTGTTTTAATATAGCAACAGAGAATGTGATTAAATGCAGAACAACAACACAAAGTTCCCTTTGAGTGATGCAGAAGGCCTGACCAAAGATAGGCATAGTGCCACTGCCACCGAAAGAGAAACAAAACCACATTCTGCCCGCAAGTGCAATAAGGAGATGTGTTTTTTTTTTGGTCCTCTATAGCATTTTATTCCCCTGTCCAGAGCCATCCATCCAGGATTGTACAGTACAATTAGCAATCCCACCTCTTTAGTTGCCTTTATTGTGGAACAATTTCTGTCTTTGTCTTTCACGACAATTATTTTTAATTTCAAAAATAAAAAACAACCTGGCCCGTGTTCATAGAATGTTCCAGAATTTGGGTTTGTCTTAGAGTCCTCATGATTAGTTTCAGGCTTTTCACCCCTGTCAACATAAGTGATGTCGTGTTCTTCCTGGGGCAATAAGACTTGAGTCAGCCTTACTGTGGTGGCTCTGGTCTTTATGTCAGTGGTACATTCAAATTCCAGAGAAGCAGAAAAGGCAAGTTCTGGGCCTTCTGCCCCTCCACACTTCCTCAGCCTGAGAAATAATTTCTAAACCTGGCTAAAGGAGGGCTGCAGAGGCGAGAAAGAATGGAATTTTGCTTGCATCCCTTTTCTAAACTGATGACCTGACTCATCATCCTAGTTCCGTAGGAAGTTGTTATGGACGCAGCACACTTGTTTGGTTCTGTGGATGGCTGCCCTTCAAAAGGTTCACACTGCCCCTGGGAATGAGCCTGGCTGACGTTCGTCAGAAATATTGCAGGCACACAGCTCATGTCAGGATTCATGTAACCCAAATGCTCGTTACGATTTCAGAGTTGCCGTTGAGGCATGAGAAAGTACAGACCTCAGGCAATTTTTTTCAAGTTTTTATATATATTTTTTTCTCGAAGAAATTTTGAAAAGAGGAAGAAAAATGGGGAAAAATGGAAATTTTCCTATTTTAAAATTTTCATTTTTGTTAGATTTTTTTTTACCAGATTATACCCAAAATTTCTTTCCTGCTTTTTTGCTTTACATTATCTTTTAAGCCTATCTCCATGTTTTTGCAAAATGACATCATTTTCAAGGTGATAGCTAAATTCAGTTTCAATTCATTCCCATATGCAAAATTATTAAAAAGCCCTAAACTTGGAAACAGAAAACAATATATTTTAGCCACTCAGAGAGTATATACTAATGTGTTTACTTAAAGCTAAAGAATTAGTCACAGAAATGGAAGTACAGCACAGAGAATATAACTAATAATATTGTAATAGCTTGCATAGTAACGGAGTAACTATAGTTACCATGGTAAGCATTTAGTAATGTACGTAACTATCAAATAACTGTTTTGTACATCTGAAACCAATATAATATTGTATGTCAACAATTTTCCAATTTAAAAAGTCTACCAAAAAAAGACTGAGTTCACCATTTCTTTGACACAGGAGCTCTAAAAAAAAAGAAGTAATAATGAATTTACTAATCTACAATTTGTAATAATTTGCATATGACCAGAACTTGAGCATAATTTTAAACACTTCATTATAGTCCATGTGCCAGATTGACTTAACCA
Source organism: Manis pentadactyla (assembly GCF_030020395.1). Lineage (NCBI taxonomy): Eukaryota > Metazoa > Chordata > Mammalia > Pholidota > Manidae > Manis > Manis pentadactyla. The sequence goes on along the minus strand of NC_080021.1, from coordinate 13,327,963 downwards.
ATCCCATTGTTATCATTTGCTGTCATAAATAGCTTTGCAACAAATATCTTATGTGTAAGACTTTTCCTCTGGAACTAAGAGCATTTCCTTTGAAATGAGCTCAGAAGTTCAATCATTGGTTCCAAAAATATGAATGCATCTAACCTTGACAGAATTTCCCATGAAACTGCTTTCCAAATTATACTTCCAGTAGTGATATTTGAGTGTATCTATTTAATTTGCAATAACATTGGCAATATCTGGTAATACCTAAAAAATTATATATGAAAGAGAAGGGTGCTCCTCAGTGTTTGCATTTGTTGGACAATGGCTCAGGTTGAAGGGGAGGAGGCAGCATGTACCTTTGATTTGGGGTACACACATATGACACTGAAGTCCATTCATTTCTGCACCCTACAACATCAAGAACACCAGTTTAGCTTTGATTAGAGTTAAAGTGTTTTTCTGCCAGGAACTTTTATTTCACGCATGCTTGCAATTGTGCGATTAAAAAAAAAAATGGTGAAAAGAATGCACCCTGCCCCCCCAAACTGCCCATCCAAATTTTAATTCCCACAAGAGCTGGATCTATCTTTTGCCAGAGTTAAAGATAATTTGTAGGCTTGCATATTTCCTCATAGAACCAAATTGCTGAAGGGAGTTATAACCTGTTTTCAAGTACTCTTGGGTTTCCCAAAAAGAGCTACTTTTTGTCATTGCAATTAGAGTAGAGAAGAACGGTTTTAAAGCCAAGCATAATTGTCCTGTGAACAAATGATGGTGAAACATATACAATGAGGGGAATTATTTTCCCTCTCTCCCTCCCTTCTTTCTTTCTCCAACTATTTAGTCTGAGATAGAATATATGGCAAGTAGGGATTCATTAGGATAATAAATACTGCCATATCACCATTAGTAGTCTTGGTTTATTAACTGGTTAGGGTAAAACCCAAATTAACTGGACTAAATGAGAATTGCAATTTTTGGTAAATTAAAATTCCAAACGAATTATGGATATTTTGATAACTTCTTTCTCCTTTAACGTTTGTTGTTGAAACTCTTTTTTTCTCCTCCTGAAGTATCTTGTTTTAATTTTTTGGAAGGAGGAGTCCTGTGATTGGTGATTAAATTTTCTTAGAAAATGTTTCAAAATCTTTGTGTGTAGAGGGATTCTTATGTAGACTGAAGATGCAGTTATTAGAGATGGGGCCTCACTTCTCTAGTCCCTAGGGCATACTCTGGAAACTGCAATATTATTGTTGTTATACTGTTGATGTTAACTTATTTCCCTATTGTGATAGAGATTGGCTAGCAGCACAACATACCTGCTTCCTCTTTTTCCTGGGCACACAGCCTACATTTCCCAACCTCCTTTGCACTTAGGTGATCATGTGACTGAGCTCTTAACCAATAGAATATGATCAGAAGTGCTATGTCCACTTTCTAGTCTAGCACATAAAGATCTCTCATGGTCTCTCCCATGCTCTTTCTGGTCTATTAGCTTGGTGCAGAAACAGAAAAGCCATTCACCTTGAGAGTCCTGTGTTGAAGATGATGGTGCCATGAAATGGGGGAATCTGTTCCCTGGAATCTGAAAGAGAGCCCCTGATTGATCAACAGCACCATTTTGGGTGCAAATTCTTGAAATTTGCTTATAGTAGCAGATTGTTTACACTGGCACCTTAATTAATGTTCTTATCACTTGCTAATAATAAAAGTAAGATCAAAACCCTAATTTCAGTTAACATTGTTTATGGTAAGTAGACTTCCACAAGGAACCAAAATTTTCTTTCAATCAATAGAGACAGAATTCTCTCCCAGATTTAGAGTTTGTCAGTGACAATGCAGGGAGAAAGACGAAGGTTCTGGGTGGTGGGATCAAGGGATTCCAAGGTTCTGATGGCCTTTCCCATTCCCAGCCAGAGAACTAATGCCTGTCATAAAAGAGAGGAATGGAGTGTAAACTCAGTTTTTGGCCCTTACTTCTGATAAAAAGGAAGCCCTTAATATCACCTGAAGCTCATACTTATCATTTAAGTTGTTGTGTATGAGACAGTTCTGAAGAACAGACAAAACTGATTTTAGCCTCTTTAGAACATCTGTGAGTCATGCTGAGATCCAGGATAAAAAGACACCATCCTGTTCCAGAGTTGAAAATAAAAGGATAATCTGAAAGAAGGAACAGCTTTTAAGTAGAGAACTGCAATACAGGAAACACAATTCTTCTCCACTTTGCACATTAAATTCTCTAGGTGCTTTGGTGATCTACATTTAAATCATCCCTTTGACATTTGAGGTACAATATTGGGGGTTGGAGTTTATAATAGGGTCAGTTACCACCTTCTGTCTTCTAGTGTAGGAATCTGGTTGAAGTGGGTAGATCCAGGGATTTAAGAAAGAGAAATTGATCTTGCCACATTTCTCTGTACACAAGAACTCAACAGAGCAATCATTGCATGACATCCTAAATATACAATGGGACTTCTCCCATAGATTGTTGTTAAATATCTCTGTTTGTCTGGGTTGTTGAGGTGCATTCTGCACTGCATTCTTTATTCTTTATGCATTGATTCTCTTGTAGCTCCTAAAAGCAGTCATGCCATTCATAAATATTATTTGACTGGAGATAGTATATATTTAACTGGGTCTCATAAATATGCCCTTAAGTGCTTTGTTTCTTCAATTTTCCAATACTTATCTATCTTTATTATTTCCCATAACCCTTCTGAGCCCCTAAATTAAACTAAATTTGCATATATACACTTATACATTTCACAGATGTGTTTCTTTATCAGAAGAAGCCCTGAAATGCAGTCAGGAGGCCTTGAATCAAATCGTTGCCAGTGACTGTACTTGTGACTGGTGAGGTTGATTCCCCATCTGCATGATGGGAGTTGCAAAATTGTTGAGGACTGTGTTCTGCCACATGCCTGCATAGCACCTGGGAAATGTGAACCCCCTTTTTGCAGCATGTCTTCCAAATGCAATATTCTATGATCACGGGGCACAAATGGTCCCTTACTCCACCTTACTTCCAAAACTTTCTCCATTCTCTTCTCCATCTTTTCCCCTCCTTCCTCCTTTATCTCTTGTTTTCTTGGAGGGATCATTCAGTTCTGGAGGAGCCAGAATGGACAGGCCCTAGCAGTTGAACTGTTAGCTCATCAGGAATTGCCCACATTGTGGGTTAGTCATTCAATTATTAAATATTCATTGAGCATCTAAAATTTTCCAGGTATTATGCTAAGTAGGGTCCTTTTTTTAACTTAATTTTTACTGGGCTATTTTCCTTATTACACAAACAACACAGGTTCATTGTGGTCTTTTCTGAAAATACCAAAAAAAAGAAAAGTAGAAATAATTATAGTCCTACTTTCTAGTATTTATCACTACTAATACCTGGTTGTACATTTTTCTCAGGGATTTTCCTATGTTAGTATATACTTTAAAAAGAGGGAGAAAATGTGAGATTATGTTGTACATCTTGTTGTACAATGTGATCTTTTTACATTAATCATCCATTGATTTCATTTCATTTTCTCTTCATTGTTGGATGGTTGGACTGGAAGAGGTGATCCTTCCTGTGTGTGATGTAAATTCATTTCAGGATAGGTGTGCCAAAAAAACACTACTGTAAGCTCAGAATTGAACAGTAGATCAAAAGGAGATGCAGGGGCAAACGGTGTCCAAAAGGGTCTTTATTTTGAATGATATACTGGAAACACCATGGTCAAGTCAGAATCCTTTTCATGAGTGAGAAGAAAATTGCAAGACCGAGCAGATTCAAGAGTGAAACTCATCTGTGTCGATGTGTGTTGGCCCAAGTAGGACACATATGCAAACACATTGTCCTTTTACTAACCAACTGTTTCAGATGCAAAAATCAACATCTGAAGGATTTCTCAAGTGTTTTCCTAGATAAGACACAAGATAGCCTGCTCATACAGAATAAGGATACCCTCATTCAATCATAGTTTAGTACCCAGTATTAATACATGATATACAATTTTCAGACATGAATGTGCCAGGTACCATATGAATTATTTTTTAAATTATTTTATTTATTTTTTATTGAAATATCGTTTATATATAATATTACATTGGTTTCAGAGGTACAATATAGTGACTCGGTAATTATATACATCACCCAATGCTCACCTGCCGTGTGAATTCTTTAACTTATATTATTTTATTTAAGAAGTGCTGTCCAGCAGAAACTTTCGTTCCCACTTTAATGTTGAGGAAAGTCAAACTTAAAATGGATTAGGAGATTTACCCAAGATCAAATGGCTAGTAAATACCAAATCCACAAACTGAAGCTGCCTGGATCTAAAGCCTGGGCTCTAAGGCTGCCACACGTTCCTGCCTCTGCCGTGTCGAGAGGACACAAGCTGTGTGGAAGGAATAAATGAATCATCTCAGCTCACAGATGGATCTTAATCAATGATAATTGACTGGGAAACCACAGCTCCTTCTAATTTTCTCTCCAAATTTGACTGTCCACACAGAATGACACAGTAAATTACATGTAACGCACATGATGGCCAAACTACATTTACAAGTTTTTGAGACCTGCTGAGCTCTCTTTGAGGACAGCAGTGAGACTGAGTGAGAAATCACTGGAGGCCATCCTCTCTCAAAACAGCAATTCCCCCTCAAGTTATCATCAAGGAATCGGGCCGGGGAGCCCTCCCCACACTTTGCTGCCCAGCATTAGATTGGAGCCAAGAGGCCAAGAGTTGGCACAACACTTCTGCTCAGGGCTTATTGACTCTGTCTCTGGACCTTTCACTTCATTTGAAAATGAGAGGATTGGATCAAAGATGGCAGAATAGAGCTGTTTGCAGATTCCTTGCCTTCCTTTGACTCTCAATAAAACAAAAGAATATGAGTAAAGACTTCACTGAAACTAAGAAATTGACAGAGATAAACCTTGCAACTGCTAAATATGGTGATGTCTGGGCAAAGGGAAGGAAGTAACTTTAAATCTTGACCTTGAACAGAATAGCAATAACCAAAAAAGCAACTGTCAATTTCCCAAAAGGCCTATTCCACCAGCCTTTGAATGAGTCATAGCAGTAGAGTGATGGAAGGGCCTCAGGACAGTTGAGGCATGTCCCTCTGGAGATTTAATTCAACAGACCAGTATGAAAGAGAAGTCATAGCAACAACCACTTTTGTTGTCCATGATCCTCCTGGCCAAATGAGACTGATGATGCACTTCTGTTTTCTCAGTACCTACCAGACGGCAGGTTTAATATCTGCAGGGATGAAAAGCCTAAGAGTGGTGGACAGTGCTGATGAACCCACAAGAATGCCTTACAGTCTGTGCTGGGTTGGAGCCTCTGGCCTGAACTTGTCAAGTGATGTGAGGTTTATCTGAGTCCCTTTCTAGGAAGCATTGTCAGGGATGTGAAGGGTGAAGAGTATGAGGTCACTCTTCATTTCTAACATCCAGACCTGGGTTCCTTTCAGAGTGTGTCCAAGGCAGCTGCTCCCCAGCCGACCTGCCAGGTATACCTGTGGGCTTGTTGTGGGATGGACATGGATGGTCAGTCCATTTCCTAATCAACAGGAGAATGAGGACTGTGACGTCACCCCTGTGACCCCTCCGTGATGAGTCCTGAAGGCTCTGAGGCCCTTGTACAGGATGAGAGCACCCCAGGCCTCCGCCGGGCTGAGTACCATTGAGACTTCCATGACGACACTCTGAGCCCAGGGATGTCTGCATTGTGCCGTCAGTAGCTCCAGTGAGATTGCTAGAAAACCTACAGGGGACAAGACATCTTTAAGTATTGGCCATTGTGATGCTTTCCAGAGAAATGGACACCAGAACTATGGGGCGTTGCTTCTTCTCAATTTATCCTTTTTCTCCATGAGCTGGTGAGAGGATACTCTGCTTCCTCTTCATCTCCAGATACGATCCAGTCTCTAACCTGAGTCCTCATATTCACTCTGATGGGGGCTTAAGGGATCCTACTTCCCACGGATCAAAACTTTACAGTAACAATAGCTGACTTTCCTTGACTACTACTTTGCAGGAACTCTATTAAGGGCTTCACATGCATTATCACATTTAATTCTACAAGGAAGATAAATTTATTTTTTCTTTAGGACAAATGAGGAACAGAAAGCCTAAATAACTTACCAAAGATCACAGAGCTAGTGGGTCATAGAGCTAAGAAATAAATGCAGATCTGTCTTATTTTACAACCTTAACCTGCATTCTCTCTACCCAAATAATTCTGATGGTGAATCTTCGGGAAGTTGAATAAGGATTCCCTTCCCTTTCCTCCCCTCTCTCTCTTTCTCTCTTTCTTTCCTTCTTTGCTTCTTTCTTTCTTTTTGTCTATTTCTTTATCTCTAAATTGGGGCAGGGGATAGGTAGAGGGAATCGGGTTTGTCAGTCTGGTTGTTATGGGAATTAAATGGAAGGATAAATGTGAACAGGGCCCTATGCGGCAGCGGGGGTGGTGGTCAAAATTCAGAGGGGAAGACAGAAACCCACACAGCTAGTTCTTTAAAAAGACAGCCTGTAATAGTAACACAAATGGACGCATGCTTCCTGGAACTGACAAGTTTCTCTTTGCTGTATTCATGGAAAAGGAGGCCCTGATCTTCTCGATGGTGTTAGGGTGCCCTTGGAGATGAGCTGATGCCCCAGATTGGACACTGACACTGAACTTTGGCCATTGGCAGATGACAATGTCTAGTTTGCCTGAAAGAAGTCTTTCTGTTTTGGCCACATGGCTGAACTTCGCATCTAACGTGATCAGAACCTGGGAGGAAAGAGCTTATTGAGTACACACATGAGTGAAAACCCAAAAGACAAAGGGGAGAGATCATTATACGGTGAGCTAGGAAAGATGACCGGAGATGATGAGAGAGAAAGGAAGAGCCAGAGAGAAAGAGAGAGAGGAAAGAGAAGGACTGATAGAAGAGAAGAAATTCAAGAAGAGGGGAAAGAACTGGAAGACAGTATAAAAAATACAAAAGGGAGAAAGAGGAGATAGAGAGAGAGAGAGAGATGGGAAGGGAGTGGTACTGAGAAAGAAGAAAAGAGAGTCAATGAGAAGATGCCTTAATAAAGAATCTACTGTGTCCGAAACACGATGTTAACTGTAGGTGGGGAGGTTCTTTAGCCATGGTGTTCCTCCCTGAAGATCCTAAATGATAAAGCTGAGCCATGGGTATAAATCTCTATCTTGTTAGTAACACCTTGAACTTCATCCTGACTCTACCTTCATGTGTGTTTAGGTGATTCATTTCCAGAGCCAATTGTTTCAAGTGGATGGAACCTATTGAATTTTCATTTATCAACTCTTTCTCCTTAGTCTTCATTACTTGTACTTAATAATGTTTACTGGACACTATTCTAAGTGTTTTAATAATCAGTAAAATTATTGATTTTATTTTACAAAATATTTTTTGTCAAAAAAAATTCACCACCATCTTTTATGTACATTTCTCCCTGGAGAGTTTGCAAACAATTTTTACATCAGTTACCATATTGTGCGCTCCCAGTACTCCTGATGAGCCAGAGACTACTCTCTCTGCCCTGAAGACAGGAAAACTAAGGCTCAAGGAAGGCAAATGACTTACTACAGGTCACATAATTCATAAATAACAGATTTGGGACTAGAACTCATCCTGAGTCCTTATCCAGTGCTCTTCCCACTATATGTGTGAGAGGTCAATGTTGTTGATAAAGACTGTAAAGGATTAACTCACTCTACTGCTAAGAGATGATAACACATGGTGGTTGACAACAGAGCTGCATTCAAATCTCCAACTCTTCTCAGTTGTTTGACCCTGGGTAATGCCTCATCTTCCCTAAATCTCAGTTTTCTCTTATGTAGCTTGGGAGTTATAATAGTATCAACCTCCCTGGATTGCTGGAAGGATTAAATAAGATAATACATGGAATACTGCAGGCTTGCCAAAGTGCCTGATGCAGAACAAGCACTCAATAAATACTAGCTGTTATTAATGCAGAGCGCCACTCTTTCTTTCAGGTAATATGTGGCATAGAGGGTAGCTTGTGGCACATGCATGTTGGTGTCCTCAAATACTCCATTGATTGAAGACTCCTTTGCTTGCCACTCACTCTACTGGGTATCAATCCAGGGCTCTGAGGGAAGTCATTCCTCATTCTAGCCAAGGGAGATTAGCTGCCACCTGACGTGACATTGTATAATGGGGCTCGACCCATGCCAGTTACAACTCTCTGGGGTCATGTGCCACCAAGTCAGGACTCCCGCAGCTCTTTTCTTCCCTGAGGACCCGGCGTTCAGCAGCCCATGGGAAGTGGCCTAAATGTATTGCGCATGTTTGTGTGCTGTGTAAACACATGCTGGAGATGGCGTTGGTCAAGGAGAAAGGAAGCAGTGTGGATGGAGACCACAGGACCGCAGGATCTTGGCTTTGCAAGTGAATTAATGAACTCTGCTCTTGAGAGATCCTGACCTTTGTGAAATTAGCCTTGATGGGACCTTGACATGTTACTGAGATGTACCAGGGATTGGGGTCAGACCCGTTAGGTCCTTACAAATGAATAGAATTTAATTTGTGAAACTATCCTATAGGGTATCTGTTTATTATTTCTATTTTATAAATAAGAAAAGTAAGGCTCACAGTGTCCATTTTGAGATGGTTTGAACCTACTTTTATCCCTGATTTCTCCATCAAGGTGATCTTATCTAGTCACATGCCAGACATACCACCTACACAGTGAACATGCCCACACCTTTACTCCAGCCTTATCCTCTCCTTTGAATTCTGGATTCAAGTACCTAATGCCTCTTTGATATTTCTACATGAATGGCTAACAACCATCTCTAACCTATTATGACCAAACAACCCTTGAATTCCCTTCCCAACCCCCCAGGCAGCTTGCTCTTCACCTGATCTCCACATTTTATTGATTGACTTCAACACAATCCAGTTCCTTAGGCCAAATCCTAGGGATATTTGTGGATTTCACAAATTCCCATACCTACCCCATCCCTCTGTCAGTGAGACTTCTTATCTCTACTTTGAAAACAATTTCCAGATCTGTCTGCTTTGCTCCAAATTAAGCCAGCATCATCCTTGTCCATGCCGCATCTCCACCCACCTTTGCTCCTGTAAAACCTTACTTGGGTTCTTATCTTTCTTTGTCCCCTTACAATCCATTCTCTACACAGTTATCAAGTAAATGTTTCCCCAGTGAAAATAAATTCCTTCCCTGTTCTGCTTACCATTTTCAAATGGTCTCTACAGCACAAAGTCCAAGCGCCCTATACGGCGCCTACAAGATCCTTCCTGATCTGGTCCCTGCATGCGTTGTAGATTTCATCTCCTGCACTCTCCCCCAGGCACACTCATCTGGTCAGACTGGTTTTCTTTATGTTTCTCAAACATCCCATGTTTTTATGAGAATTAGGGGCTTTGGCTAGCTGTTCCCTCCGCCTGGCTGCCTTTGGCCTGAGATCTTCACATTGCTGGACCCCCCTACAGTTCCTTCTCAGTTCAAACATCATTTTATCAGGGCCAACGCTAACCACCCAACCTGTTAGAGACCCTCCACCTGAATAGCTTCCTTTCATGTAACTCCATTTACATTTGTCCAAATGTGTGTCTCAATCTGGTATTATTTTATATATTTGGTTTTATATTTATCACCCATCTCTCCCACATCTATATTGCTGCACATGGACTAAGAGTAGGTGTTCAATAAATATATGTTTGTTGATTGGATGAATGACTGCCCTTCTAAGATTTCTGTTTGCTTCTAGTGAGTATTAATGGGGAAGTATGTCAAATGGGCGTATAAATATGGCCCTGTATAATGTCCTAAGCGCAAAGTAGCATTTTTTAAAAGGGCTTTGTTACTTTGGGTGCATTGTGGAAGTAACGAAAATAAAAAACAAAGGCGCTCTCAGTGTTCTGATCTTGGTCTTGTACACCTTGGTACAGATGACAAAAACAACATGCAACCTAAAAACAAGATGTCCTAAATAAGTAGGTGTCTAAGCTGTGTGGTTTTTCTTGGGTGGGGAGCTCTGGAAGGGCAGGGCCCAGGCTGCTCCTCCCTGCACTGTCTCAGCCCACTCATCCCCACCCAGGCTTCGGCCCCAGCAGCACCTCTTCTTGGTATGACCTGCCTTTTATTCCTCCCTGTCCATGTCTGATCCACCCTCACCCTAGGCTGTACTTTACCCTCAGCCCAGCAGACAGGTGAGCAGAGTTAATGGCTTTGGGTTTAAATCCTGGCTTTGCTACTTACTATACATGTAATCTTAAGTGAGCAGCTTACTTTTCTGAACTTCAGTGTTCTCACATGTGGAAAGAGGATAATACAATATCTACCTCACAGAGCAATTGTAAGGAATAAATGATGTGGTACTTGCGAGGGCTTGATACAGCATCCTGTGCATGCCAAGTGTGCTCATAGGATGTAACGATTATGCCTCTTGTACAATAACCCTAAAACATGACATTTTCCTAAGGCCGTTGGTTCTTGGAAGTTCAACTATTCAATTTGAAACTTAAATAGCTATTATTCTAAATCACCAGCTGTGTTATGTATGTGGGTCCCTCTTCAGTACCAAGAAGTGGGTTTCTTGAGAGCAGGAACTCATACAACACTGAAGTACAAGAACACTTGTTACCTCCTTTGTAGATTTCTTCTAAGCCCAGCCTAATAATAACCGCTGGCATTTGCGGAGTGCTTTACCTCTCAAGCTCCTACTACTGTTATTACTACCACTACCACTACTATTATTACCCCGTTACTACTTTTGCTATTACTCTTACTGCTCTTGCTACTACTGCTATTGCTAACACGAGCTAACATTTATTGCATACTTACTATATAACAGGCAAATTCTATGTGCCTTACATTTGTTATCTCACTTAATAAGCACAAAAGCCCATGAAGGAGGCAGTGTGCATAGTGGTCGGAAATGAAGTTTGGAAGGCAGACTTCCTGACTTCGAAACTTTGTTCCAGCGCTTATTAGCTATGTGATTCTAGGAGAGTTAACTGCTCTGTGCCTCTATTATCTTTAAATAGGGAGATGAATAAAAGAATAAAAACAATAAGAAAATGCAAGTGAAAAGTTTTGAGAATTTCTGAAGAGTGCCTGGCATTTAACGAGTTACTGTTGATATTAAAAACAGATTTTAGTGTATTTAGGGATTATTTGTCCCCGTACATCCTGCCCTCCTCTCTGCTCCTGTAACATTGTGCTTTCTGCATATCTAGTGGGTATCTTCCTGGACTGTAGGAGTCTTTTACTTTTAGGATTCTCCTGCCAGTCCAGATGCTTCTTAAGAGCAGGGGAGTGTGACTTGTCTACAACACCTAGCAGATGTAACAGACCTGGTACATCCTAAGTTTTCAGTAGACACTTGTTGAATGAATAAAGGACTGAATTTTTGAGTCTGTATTATGAACCAAATCTTATGCTACCTTGTTACAACATTTAATAGATATAATAATCTCATAAGGTGAAAGACATTTCTCCTTTGTGCCTTTCTTTTTTCCTTTCTTTCACAGTGACTGTGTCTTGTTTTCCTCATTTTATAGATGAGAAGATGAAGACGTGTCATGGTGAGTAACTTGTCTAAGGTCAAGGAGCTTCTTTATGGAAGACTCTCAATCTGTAATTTTGGCGTCTACATACCTAGATCTGTAATATAGACTTAATAAATACTAGAAAGACTGAATTGCAACTTGGGAAAATCAATGAATATTCTTGAATATTGAGGCTTATTCTATCCTTATACTTGAGAATAGCATCTTGGCACCACCAGGAAAAGAAAGAATATAGAACTGCTGAGCACATTCCGAGGGCCTCTGTCTGAACAATGCCTGTGGGATAAGCAAATACCTGACACTGTGTGTTTGAGTTCTTGGCTGTCAGCTGACCTGCCTGCATGGCTGATCCACATCAATGTAGAGAAATTGCCTGTTAATCTTTTATTCCCATGTTCTTGTTTAAAGAACACTACTCCTAATTTGCTTATGGTGTATGGGCCCGATAATTGAACATAAAGTATTATTTCTAGCTAAAGTGCAATCTCCTGGTTTGAACATTTAAAAGATCAAATACATGTACACACATCTTCATTATAAAAGGTAGTAAATCATAAATAGAGAATTTGGAAAAGAATGAAAGGAAAGGAAAAAAAAAATCACCCCTTTAATCTTATGACTTTAGTACAACTACTCTTAGCATGTTGATGATTTTCCTTCCACAGATGTTTCTGTTTATTTTTACATGTTCATTTGTTATAATAGTATTTATAGAAAACCGTTTCCCTGCTTTCCTTTAGCATTTTAACAGAATAATTTTTCTCCTTATTGTAATACAGTACCCATGGCCATAACATTTAAATGAACACTACTCCCACAGACCATTGTTAATTTTTCAGTTCTCACTATAAGAATGACTACAGATCTAATTTTGATTTTCAGAGTTAATGGTGAAGAGGTTTGGAAGTGCAGGGTTTCCTTTGCCATTGATCAGCGCTCGTAATATTGCCCCATTGTTAAACTTGGGGTTTCACGGTATTCCCTATTTTCAGATGAAAATACTTACAAAGTCATAACATCTTTGTGGAGGGACCCGAGATATCATGTGATTCAATGATCTCAGTCTGAGAGGAAGGATATTGAGGCCCATTAATCCATGTGACGGTGGACCCAGGGAAGAAGGTTTAAGTCATTTTTAGGAATAGCAAGGAGGCCAGTGTAGCCAGACTGCAGTTGACAAGGAGTAGATGGCAAAGATACACGGACAGAGGGAAAATGTGTGTGTGTGTGTGTGTGTGTGTGTGTGTGTGTGTGTGTGTGTGTGTGTACAGTAGCTCATGTGAGGGCATTACAGCCCCTAGTAAGGACTTCGGCCTTTACTCACATAAGGTGGAGTTGCCACTGACACACTTTGGCCACTGTGTTATGAAGGGACTGTAGGGACAAGAGCAGAAGCAGGACAATCATGAAAGGCAACGCTGAAATACAGGCAAGGCCTGCTGGTGGCTCAGGCGGGGTTTAGAGCATGAAATAGGCAACAAGTGCTCAGTTTCTACATGCATTTTAAAGGTTGAGACAATAGCATTGTATTTGATGATGGTATAGATCAATGGACTAGATGTGTAGCAGGAAGGAGAAATTGGAGTCATGGGCGAACTCCAAGTCCTTTTGGTCTAAATGACTGAATGCTGGTGTTCCCATTAGCAGAAGCTGAGAAAACTTCAGAAGAAACAGGTCAGGGATGTGAAGGGGAGGAAGGGAGAGGTCAAAATCAATAATCCAATAGTAATTCAATTTGCAACATGTTCCATTTGAGATGTTTTTCAGATATTCAAGTGGGGTTGTCAAGCCAGCAGTTGGGTATACACGTCTAGAGTGAAGGACAGAGGTGGAAAGATGTACATTTAGAGGTTCTGAGTGTTGAATTGTGTTAAAAGCCATGAAACTAGATGAGATCACCTGGGAGTGAAAGTATTTAGTAAGAGGAGAGGATCAAGGACTCCTCCTTGGAGAGACGAGGAGGCGCCTGTGGAGGAGGTCAAAGGCAGTACCTGGTGAGGTGTTTCATGGCTGCATCCTTCCCCACCATATGGGGAAACTGTAATTTAATGAGTCATTCCACTGGGGGAGAACAGTAAGTTGTTTTCTATAAGTTCTCTAAAATTTCTACAACCCATATTCCAAAAATGCTCTCTCATATTTCTCTGGCCTTTCATACGGGCATCAGCTACATGCGAGTGCCTGGCGGGCTGGTGCCCTAATCAGAGCCCTGGGGCGCATCATTAGATCTCTGACTAATTCAGTATTTCCTACAATTTATTATAATTAGGCTTGAACTGGGCTAAAGTTAACCTTTACGCTGTATCTAATGAGAGAGAAATTCATTTAATTCAATCCAATAATTCTTATTAATTATATAGATTAGCTATAAGTTAGCCATAAATTAGTTAATCTATACTGGGTAATGAATAGTATAAGCAGTATTGGCAGTGAACATAATCTATTTACAGGAACGAACTGCTTTCAAAGGCTTTTGTGCACTCATTATTCAGCTATAATGTCAGAAGCTCTCATACTATGGTTTTAACCTCATCTCCCAAAGAGCTGGGAGATATGCTATACGGCAGCTCCAGGACAAAAGAGCAGGTGAAATCACAGGCTCTGGGGTCACCCAGGCCCGTTATCAGAACTCAGTCTCCTACTCTTTGGTGGTGTGGCCTTGGGAAAAGTGCCTTCTTTTAGCTATAATGAGAACATGATACTTATCACTACTTTAGAGAGTTTTAAGAATGGAATGAAATGTGGTATGTAAAACATCTGGCACAGAGAAAGTTCTCAATGAGCTTGAGCTCCCTGCACATTTAGTCTTCAAAGCCTAGCTAAAATGGCATCTCCTCCAGAAAAGGAAATTGGTTATTTCCAATTGCAATGATTGCTATTCTGGAAGCTCATACATTTGGTGTTATTTCACTCTATCTTAAAACGAAGTTAGATATTTATAAGCTCCTCTCACCCAGGAAAGGGCCTAGATCTCATTCATAGATATATTCTCCTCTGCCCCATTAGAGTGCAATATAGAACATAGTGTGTGCTCTATATTCTAATCTATTATAGTGACTCTATCCAGAGAACTTCAGTGAGATCCGTTTAATTAGTAGTGAGGAAGCTGAGGTCCCATGTGCATCAAAGATAATACAATGGCATTTTTTTTGAAAATCCTTCATATTCACAATCTGCCCTTCCCTCTTTATGAACCTGAATTAAAGTGGGTGACTTGAAACTATTTAATGGCATTTCCTCTCTTAGATAGGTGTTCCTGTATCTTGGGTAATTTAAAGCCACCACTGTTTAAACCCAAAACCAACCACAAAAGCTGCTGAGAAAGAATAGCATGATTTTAACTTATCACTTTTTATTTTTCTCTTTTTCTTTCTTTGGTTAAAAGACCCTCCCCCACCCCATCACACATACACATACTTTACAACACTTACTAGACTTCTTTGTAGAGTAATTGATAAACTCTGGAGAAGGTAGTATATGAGTAAGCACTGGCTTTTTCAACCTCAATGCCAGTCAAGAGTTTTTAGGCAGAACAAAAAATCTGCCTTGCAAAAAAATGTCTGTGATATAGTTAGTCTTAATTAATATGATCATGCTTATATACATATATTTGAAGTAGGATAAGATAGTTTAAGCTAGTTAGTGTCCACATGAGACTATTTTCATGTACTGTGTTAAGAGGTATGCCAAGTAAATAAACAGTTACTGATGATGTACTAGAAGCAAAAAGTTACCATCTGCCGAGTTTTTTGTCA
This sequence comes from Manis pentadactyla, assembly GCF_030020395.1. Lineage (NCBI taxonomy): Eukaryota > Metazoa > Chordata > Mammalia > Pholidota > Manidae > Manis > Manis pentadactyla. The sequence goes on along the minus strand of NC_080021.1, from coordinate 13,312,649 downwards.
TGTACTAGGCACAATGTTAAGTATTAGACACACATTTTTATAACTATTTTGTGTTCTCATAACAGCTCTATAAGATGAATTTTTTTTCTTGCTTAATTTACGTATGCAGAAATGTAGTCTTAAAGAGGTAACTTATCTAGTCCAATCAAGGTCACTTGGCTCATAAATAGGGGAGCTCGATTTTTAATCCATATTTGTCCATTCCAGAGTCATGCTCATATCCACCACTGGGTAATTATTTTTTAAAAAAGATTCAAAGATGAAACAGCCACAGATATTCTCCTTCAAGAACTCTCAATCTAGTAAGGGTGGTAAAATAGATGGAAAAACAACTGTAATATAAAAGAAGAAAGGGGATCTTAAGAAAGATCTAGAAAAATGCTGTGCATGTTCAGAATGAGAAGAGATTATTTTCTAACTGCTTCTCCTTAGTTTCAACCAAGCCACTGCCTCCTCCAGAAAGGAATTGCTGACTGACTATAGCCTTCCTTGCTGTTTCCCCAACCTCATAGTTATCCTGTCAGCACACTTACCCCAGAAAGTGCTGGAATGCATGGAAGGTTTAACCACTCGGCATGCAGTAGACCTTTAATACATAGAGTGAAGGAGTGGATGGGAGGCAGGCCTTATGGCAGATGTAGCATGTGAGATGAACCCCAAGACCCAGGAAGGACCGGGTGTGTGAAGATGAGAGTGGTATCCTGAAGAGCATACCCACTGGAAGGACTGACTTAAGCAAGAACACGAAGGTTGAAAAATTCCAGTCTTCCATGAGGAATAGTAGAGACTGGTATTGTTTGCCATGCCAGGTTCATGAAGGGCAGCAGTGAGATAAAACTTGAGCTGTAGTCTATGACCAAATAGAAAACCTCAAATTCCAGACGAAACGATTTTTAATTCTCAAATAAAAAGGAACCCTTGCAGGTTTTTGATCAGTTTTGTGACTTTTGAGTGGCAAGAATCACTGGCAGTAGACTTTATGATGTCGGGATGGAACAGGACATCCTTGAAAGAGCTCTGGAATTGATGTAGATTTGGGTTTGAACCCAACCTGGTGATTTACTGGCTAGCTTCAGGCAACACCAACCTCTCTTAGCCTTACTCAGTTTCCTCAGCTACAAAACAGAATAATAAGAAATACTAGTAGATTTATAATGGAGATTAGAGAGTGTTCCATATGCCTATCTTAGTCTCTGGTAAGTGAAGCTCAAAAAAAGGTAGTTATTAATATTGTAAAAGATCAGAGAAGGAGGAGGCTGAATAAGAGGGATCTCTACTGGGAGATTTGTGCAAGAACCTGGATGAGTGTCCAGGAGGTCCTTGAGGAGAAGTGGAAGTTGAGATGATGAGCAGGAGAGTGAGGAACTTACACACTTAGACATCATAATCAGAAGAGAGCAGAAGCTGGCTCTCAGATAGTCATGAACACAAGTATGACTCCTGCTGTTAAAGATCTTAGAGTCTTATTTTGGAGACAAATTTCTTACCCATGGGATAATTAGGGCACAGGGCCCCAGATGAGCCCACGTTGGGTGGAGTGCTGGACACCAGAAATATCCGTAATAAGTCACAGCCAAAGCAGCTGTTGCTTACTGAGTGCCTGCTTCATGCCAGAAGTGTGTTGGAAGCCAGCATATATTTTCTTATTTAGTACTCATTTTATGGAGCATGAAACCAAATTTTAGGGATTCAATAATTCCTCAAGGTCAGAGATTGGGTAGGTGCCTGAGCTGGAATCCAAACCCATATCTGTCTGATTCCAACATGTGTGCTCTTAATCATTTTACTAGTATATAAAATTATGAATGCTCTAGAAAGGAATTCTGTTGGGTCCTCAAGTGTGCGGTGGGTTGTCCTAGGGAGGACGCAGCATTTAAAACACAAGAAAACATGAATGATGTGTTAGAAATCAGCTCTCTCTATCTATGGAGCAATGAGGAAACTAGTACAATAGGCCAGGGTTATATTTCATATTATCTTTTTTTCCTGAGGAAAAAGGTAAAGTGACTGTTGGTTTTCCAAAATAAAGTTAACTCTATAGAAAATATATTTCCAGATAGACTCTCAATAAACAATTTAAGTTTGTGCATAACAAAATCAGCAATAAAATGAGTCCAAAATTTTCAAGAAGTGGCAAAGTCTGTAGCAAGTTTCAGGAGTGTTGCATTGCTCTCAGAATGTAGCATTTATTTTCTATTCTCCATAGTCTTCTTTTTCTTGGTACCATTCTTTTCTCACTCCCCAGTCCATCAGAATTCATTCTAATCTTCAAATTCCATTAAACTTTTCTTGTGGATCTTTCTTGCCTTCTTAGTCTCTCCTGTCACTAATCCTCCACACCCCCTACCGCCTCCTTCCCAGGTACAGTTAATTCTCATTATTTACAGGAGTTATGTTCTATAAAGTTGCTGTGAATATTGAATTAGTGAATACTGAACCATTGTTCCAAGGTAGAATATAAGTTATGTTCCCATAAGCCTCTGCCCAAAGCCTTTTTATCAGCTGATTAGTACATAAATTTTATGTGTGTTTCTACTTAAAGACACCTTATTTAATATATATTGTTGATTCATTAACCTTGAACTCATAGCCAAGAACACTCTAACTCATTCTTGAACAAAGTTTACCTAACACATATGTTTTCTCTGTAAGGCACATCACAGCCTTCCTGTGGTCAGGAACACTAGACTTCACTTCAGTACTACCACTGCGGGCCATTTTGAACAGCAAACTTAGAAAAAGCACAAAAATAAGGAAAATGAAGTGCTAACTAGATCATGAAATGGACACTTGTTTATCATAAGAGAGCTGAAACAAGAAGACAGAGCTTTGCTTTGTTAGAGCACAGCTGAGAAAATGGACACCGGGTATGCAAATTTTTTTCTCTGCTCTGTACTTGTCTATGAATGATCCTGAAAGTGCTGGGAGTAGTGATTTTGAGGTTACAAATAAATTTTCTCAGGTAAGAGAGTTCACAGATATGGAATCCATGAATAACAAGGATTGGCTGTGTTTACAGTGTTTAACAGGGCAGAGTATAACATCATACTTTGCCACTAGGTGCTACCCTACAACACATGAGCTACCTCAGTATTGTGTTATCTTCAAGTTCTTTAAATGAACCAGGGCTCCATTGATTAAGCCTTTGTGTTCCTAGTTTTGCACAACAAGGTTGCCATGGACCTTTTTAAAAGTGGGGTGAAGATACTAGGGAGAAAACACTTTAATTTATTTACTACTGAAGCTCTAGGCACTAGAAGTCAAGATGTGTCTGTAGTGGATATTTATGTCACTGTCAACAATTTGACAAGCACACATATAAATTCAATTTGGTGAAGCAGCAAAGATGGAAAGAATTAAGTGCAGAGGGAAAAGTTTCAAGCAAAGGGCCTTCCAGGAGACTTAGATTACTAGAAGCATTGGAAACAAAGCTGGGGTGATGCTGAGTGCTGGGAATGGTTTGTCATTAGGCTACAAAGGATGCTCAGCTAAGGCCCTTTGGGTTGGGTTGTGTGTGAAGATGTTCCTCAAAGGTTTGGAAAGTCCAGATTCATCCTGAAAGAACATGTATTTGCTTAGCTATTTGTTTGCTGAGTAAAAAATGACCTCCACAGAATTGTTTTTAGCTGTTTCTCATGGAGGGGCAGTCCAGCTGGTTGGATGGCCCAAACATGTTGGGCCAGGAGTGGGACTGATCCTCCCCAAATACCCTTTCTACCTTCTTGCTTCACAGTTGAGGAGTCTTCAGTGTCTCTCTGAAGTCCACAGTCAGGTTCCTTGGGGTCATTACCCCACCGACCAATGTGATACGACCTCAGCCACCTTACCTCCACCAGTTCCCTTTGCAACTACAGAGACACTTTCCTATATTTCCACAAAACAAAATGTCACATGCCTGCCTCCACGTTTTTGTGCCACATAATCAATACACATGCATTTGCTCCCATTTTCTTACCATCTGACTGAGAAAACCCATCCTTTAAAGCACATCCAATGTTTCAACTTTAGAACAGTCTTTCCTGATCCTCTGCTCCCACAGTGAACTGTCCTTCCCTTAAATGATGAGGTACATTCAGCATCCTTCAGCTCTGAAATCCTAAGTTTAGAAGTGTCATATATAGCACACCTCTGTCATTCATTTTTATTCTAACAGGCTTTCATCTTTCAAATATTTCTGTAGTATTAATTTCAGTTTTAGTTCATCTATGTAACTAGAGTGCTACCTCCTTTGTGGGCCAGACTATATGCTAACTTCTCTGTTCCTTAGTTTCCTTATCTGTAGAATGGGGATAATAACAGGAACTGCACTGTACAGTTGTTGTGAAATTAAGTGAAGAAACATGAAACAGTACTTAGAAGAGAGCCCTGATTTGGAAATATGCTTAATTTAGTCTTATTCGTCATTTTATGCTTCATTGCATCTAGTGTTTCCAGAACAGTAACAACATAAATGCTTAACTTCTATTGAGAATGGAGTTTCTCATATGTCTATTTAACTAATGCAAACTCAACTACATGTTTTTTTACTTGTAATTACAAGACCATAAAATTATATTTCTGCATATATACTAATTACTATTTATATGTATGTATTTGTGTGGCACATTATATATAAACATGTATAATGTCCTTTCTGGAAAACTTATGGGGCTCACAAGGGTAATTTAGTTATATATAACTTTCATATGTCATATGACATTCAACTCTATTACTATGTTTTTGATGCTTTACATACATTATCTTTTTTAATCTTTGTGCTCATTCATTTGGCAGGAGTGGATTTAAAGGCTCCAGGAGGTTAATCAACTTGACCCAAGTCACACAGCTAGAAAAAAAAATCAAGATTTTAAAAGCACATCAGTCTGAATGAAACCTGGGCCTCTGGCCATTAATTCCCATCCTTACTGACTGGTCTGGGCTGTAACAGTGCACGCTCCCGGGTGGGCAGTGGTTGGTGAGTGTTCACCACGGGACATGGTCATCTCTGTAAATATGGCCTTGTCATTTGCCCTCATGGAGTTTTATCCAGCTCCATGGCCAGGGCATCTACTTGAGGCTGGGGAGAACTCATTTAGTTTGATCCTCTGGTTCTCTTAGGGACATCTAGTGTGTCCTGCATGTAAATGCAAGCTGTGGCTGGAAGCCAGTCCCTGACCTGGTATCCACTGGCTAATCTAGGCAAGGCTGATTTCATCAGGCTGAAACACCTGATGGCACTTGGTGTTTCCCTTATTACTGACGGCACCTGATGACATTGTTCTAAGTGGAAGGTGGCTAGGGACCCTGTTCAGAAATATTTTCAGCCCAAATTTGAGCTCTTGATCTTGGATTTGACTTAAGAGAGTAACTAATTGGAAGAGAGTTGGCTCATAGGTCAGGACTCCCCCAAAACATTTTGTTATCTAAGTAGAATAGCAACATGCTAGATGCTAAATTCAACACATATTTGCTCTGTGCTGAGACCCAGACACAAAAAGGTTAACAGGACATGACCGTTGCACTCAAGGGGTTTATTAACCATCCAAATTCCATAATAAATCCCACATTTCCTTGGTATTAAAATAGATTACTGGCTGCCCTTCCGAACGGTTTGCTCATTGTCTGTACGTCTTGTTGGTCTATGCATGTTGGTAATGCTTACCTTGACTAGAAGGTGAGAGTGACCTGAAAAAGGGAGGGAGTACAGGTGAAGAGTCCCCACCAGGTGAAGGGTCAGGAGTCCCAGCTCAGATTCTCCTCTGCTCCCTATTCGCTGTATGACTAGAGCACAAAGAAATCCTGCCAAGCCTTTCTATCTATAATGCAGATAATCCTATTATTTCCCTTATGGCCCTATTTGGAAACGTTTTTCACAGTACTCTGTGAACTGGGAGGCATTCTTATTTCACAGGCGGTTAAATGTACTGTATTCTATCATAGCCTGCATTTCGGAAATCTGGAAATCCATCTTTTCTTAGCTGTAATCTTTTTTAATTCACCAGACTATTAAATTAATGAGACCATTCCATCCTCTGGCTTTTGGGTAAATGGGAGTTAATGGTCATGTTTCCTGTCTTTTAAGGGCCGGCAATTAGTTAAGACCACAGTGATTAAATTCCCTGGAATGAATCAGGCACCTAATATGATTATTCTTTCTAAAGCAAAGACTTCAGAAAGTTTGAGAAAAGATTTCAGGGCTTTCTTTGGATAAATAGGGGCAGCATGCAGAACTGGTGGAATCTATATGATAATTCAGTGGTTCATGAGAAAAATGATATGCACTATTTAAAAACTGCATTAATGCTAGCACATTGGAACTTACCTTCTCTCTTCTGAAATCAGGTTCTAGAAGCTGTCTGCTGTTCTTTCATTTCACAATCTTTAGATAAAATCACAGTTGAGTTAATGTGGTTGGCCAGGAGTATTTTGACCTACTTCCAGGGATCTAAGTTTGGTACAAAGTTTATTTCTTCTTAGCAATGACTCCACTTGCTATTCAGGATAGAGGATGTATTGGCAGAAAGTTATCCAGATGCTGAGCAAGAGAATGCTGACCCATAAGAGAAACTGGATAGAGAGTAGCCACACTTAGCTGAAAGGGCTTTGGAGCAAGACTTGGATTTAAGTCCTGTCGGTGCCACTTCTGAGTTATGTGATCCTGAAGAAATTCTTTAGCCTTTCTGAGTTTTATTTTCCTCATGTGTAGAATAAGATAAGACTAGTATCCCCATCCTAGGGTTGTGGTGAGCAGTAAATGAGATAAAGAATGTGAAATGCTGAAACTATCGACAACCCTCACCACCAGCACCACCATTGCCAACATTATTATTGCCTTTACCACCACCATCATCATCCTCACCCTCATCATCAATTTCTTTGTATCATCATCTGCCTTGACTTCCCCACTTATTCCTCTGGCGCAGTTGAGGTCAGTCTCTCTTGTTCCATCTCATTTCTAGCTTACCATTTCCCATACCACATAATTGACTCAACTTTTCTTAAAAAATCCCTTTCGTGCCTCCTAAAACTCATGCTGGCTCAGCCCTCTGAAGCTGACTATTCAGGATAGTAGGAGATGATGCCTTTTGAGTCACATAGAAAAATGGCCAGAAAACCTACCTGGATTTTCAAAACTCCAGCAATGGGGGATAAAATGTGTTCCCAACAAGAGCTGTAATACAGCATTTCTTTAGCTTGGACTTCCCTACTCCTCCCTTACAGTCGCCTAAAGTGGTGTCTGGAACCCCAGAGAGCATACCACTCATGCTCAGAGGAACTGGTCTTCTTGACTGTTCTGTGGTAATTGCATTTGTTCACTATCTTCCATTCTTTCATTTACTCACCCAATTTTTTTTCACTTATTTGTATTCAAGGTACTTTTTCCATGCCATGTAACAGGCTAGAGGCATAAAGGAGAGACACAGTGGTTCCTAGTAAGACATACAATCTAAAAGGGATGCTAAAAAGTAAATAACAATTAAAATTTAGTATGACAAAGGCAACAGTGAAGGAAGCTTAGGGTGCTGGGAAGCATAGAAGTGGCGGGCCGTAGAGAGTCCACCTGACCTGTCTTGGTAGGCTAAGGAAGGAATGGAGAAGCAGTGGATGTTGGAGCTGGGTCTGGCTAGCTGAAATGGGAGGTCACCAGCGATCTAGTCAAAGGGCAGAGCGTGAGGCTAAGGGGGCAGCCCATCTTCCGGCTCTCTCCAAGCACCAGCAATCGGCTGCACTCAGCTGTCCAGCCAAATTTTTATATTTGCATCCTCTTTCCTTGATAACTTGACCAAATATCTGAGATATGAGACAATGTGAATGAAAGCCACTAGCTGTGTTTTCATGCAGAGATGCCTAGAGATTACAATAAACCCAGCCAGGACCCTCTGTAACATGCAATTCTGTACCATTTCTTACCTGAACTGTGCTTCTACAGGGAGACTGAGAGAGTACAAGCTATACTAGAGACTCAGATCACAGAGGCAAAATGAGATTCTAGAATTATATAGCAAGTTGACAGTGGAAACAGGAACTGGAGACAGATTCCAACTAAGTGAGCAACATTTCTGCACACAGAATGAATAGTCAAGCTTCCAAACCTTTGCTCACACTCTTCCTTTACCTGGTATGTCCTTCTCCACTGCCTACCAGGCTCATCTTAAAGGTCACCTCCTCAAAAGTCCTCTCACAGTTCCCCATTCCCTCCACCACCCCAATCCTAAGAAAGATTAACCACTTGCCCTATTGTGCTCCCCAGTTTTTCTTGAAGCCTCTCCATTAGAGTTTATCTCTCAATGTTATACTTGTGCTATGTTGAAACTATAAAAGACTGTAAAGACTGGAACTCTCTTACACATCTCAGTATCCCCAGCACTTAGTAGGTCCTCAAAAAATCTTGCTGAATGATTCGACAAACAAATTCCAGAGGAGCCTCATGTTATTGGAGTCAAGAAACCTTTTAATTTAAAGCCATCTGCAAAGTTTTTTTGGGGGGAACCCCAGATCAGATCATATCCATCCCAAACAAACTTTTAGCCTGGCTGTGTTCATGGGGTGGGGGGAGTTGTGTGGGCCTGGTTATTGAGCAACATGCAAACAGAACTTCTGCGATGGATGGTACAAGATTGCAATCAAGTATATGGACTTGATAAACCAGTATTTTTATAGAAGAAAACACAACCCACTGTTACCCAAGCAGATAAATCTCTGGAATCCTCTCTCTGTCCTGAATAGGATTTCCTTGGTAAATTTTTTTTTGTCTTCTTAGCAAATATCACAGTGCCCTCTGCTACTTTCAGTTGTAATTTTCAAATCCAGGGGTCTGTATCTGGGTCCATGTAGCTGGCTCGATGATGAGGGATTTTAGAGTTTGAGAAGGGATTTCTCCCTGGCTCAGGGTAGCAGGAAGTCAGCAGGAGAGACTCTGCAGTAGGACCGAACAGGGTTCCATTGCTGCCTCTGCCATCGCAGCTTGGTCCGGGCGAGTTCCTCGGCTCCCCCACACCTCAGTTCCCATGCTTGCAAAGTGGGCTGTGTTCCCGGAAGGGTTTTGGACAGGATTAAATGTGACAACCAAAGGATAATAAAGTGAACCTGGTATATACTTGGCCCTTAGTGAATGTGAGCCCTCTCTCCTTGCAGGGAGGTGGGGAAGGTGAGGCACCCAAGAGATCGTGAGCTGATCTTCTATGAGAATACTAAAAGCTGCTAAAGGAGGAAGCATTTTGCACTGAAGGCCACTTTTTTTGTAGCTCACCTAATTTTTTTTTTTCCCTTTTTTGGAGAGAGACAAGGGACAGTGTTGTCCCCTCTGATAGGCTGCCTCATTTCCCTCTTCCTGTCGCTTCAGCTGCCTGAAACCACCATTTGTTCTTTTTCTCTATGGAGCCCCTGGCGGCCCCCTTCCCACCACAGCAGTTATTGGGCCCCTCCCCTCCCCTCTTGCACCTCTGCCTTGTCTCACCCCCGCAGTTGCTGCTCAGTGACCATTTCCCAAATACCGGGAACTCGGAGGACCGCAAACTTTACTCTGACTTCGGCCCAGGGCTTTGACCCCAAGCAGCACATCCTGTTAGAACAAAATAGGTACTGAAAGCGGTAATTATAACACTGAACACCCCTCCCTGTCACATCTCCCACCCTGTGAAATTCCCCAAGAGGTGTTAGAGGGCTGAGGCCTGGGGGAGGATCCTTTTGGAGGGTGGGGGTCATTCAGAACAAATATCTCCTCTCTCCCTACAACCTGATCATCTAAAAAAAGAGATGTTGTCTTGTCCTTTGAATTGGTAATCTGTGCACGTAGAACACAATTTAAAAGGTACACAGCAGCATCCATTGGAAAGCTCCCACTCCTGGCCTGCACCCTAAATTCTCTGCCTGAGAGATGATTTCCCTGGTTTCTTGTGTACCTGAAGTATTCTAAGCATATAAACTTTACATTTTCTCATACAAAAAGTAGCATGATGTACGTGTGATTTTGCACCTTACTTTTTGTTTTTAGCAATATATTCTGAACCTTATCTCCACATCTGTCGATACAGAACTTGCTCCTAAATGGAAGGATAATATTCATGTAAAAGAGTGTTATATGCATGACTCAGTTTATTCAAAAAGTCATCTTCTGACGAGCATTGCAATTGTTCGCAAAAATGCAATTAATAAGTTTGTACATAAGTTATTTCCCCTGATTTAGTTCTAAATCCATTAAGAAATACGAAGGCAGCAGTATTGTTAGCTGGCTCAGGAGAGCAAACGCCTGGAATTCCTGGAATGTTCCCCACCAGCTCTGCTTTTCCTCCTGGGGGATCTCTCTCTCCTTTGAAGACCTGGCTCCTGGGGCTACTTCCTGTGTGCAGACTTTCTAGAACAGCACCACCCAGGGAAAGTTGCTCCTGCGTCCTTTGCATTTCTAGGCAGTGGCTCCCAAACCATGGCTATGTAAGGATGCCCCAGGACTTGTTAAAATCCAGATGTCTGGCCTCTGCTTGGCCCCAGAATTTCCCATTCAGGGGGTCTGGTGAGGGTTCTGTGGTCTGAGACTGTGCACTTGGAATTGATTCCCAGCTGCTCCTGGTCAGGACGACACTTGGAGAACCACTGATTCAGGGATTTCCCCATCTCTGTGACCACTGCACAGCACATCTCTTAGTGACAGTGCCCACCATATGCCCCAGGCTTAGTTAGCTTCTCTGAAATACTTATCCATCTTTTCGTGTTTAGACTAAAGACTCCACAAGGACTGGGACTGGCTGCATGTTTGTTCCTTGCTGCATCTGCTGGTTTTAGCAGATCCCCCAGGAACATAGTAAGTAGACAATCCATATGTGTCAAATGAATCAGTGCATTGGAATTATGAATTTATTGTGTGCCTCCTCACAGTGCTCAATTCCTAAGGCCAGGGCCTCCAGTGCCTTACATCTCTCTCTTATCCACCTCCACTGCCACCAGCTGGTCTCCTAGCTGGTTTGGTGCTCAAAATTGGTCTTCCCAGTGTTACTCTCACCCTTCTTCTAATCCCTTCTCCCTAAGGCAGACAGACTGATATTCTAATAATGTAAATTGGAGAGACTGGCAAAGATTTTTATTTCTATCAATAGGGGGCTGGTTAAATAAATTATCTTACATCCACATTGGCACATAAAGAATTTCCTAATTCTTAGAGTTGCATACCCTCTCTTAGAGGTGTCACTCAGTTAAGTGCTATGGCACTGATGGGGTTGGATAGATTGGTATGACTAAATGATGTGTCCCAAATCTCTGTTTCATAGACCACACTTCCACTTAAATTTTCTTTTCTTTTCTTTTTTCCCAGTTAATAGTTTCCCATGGACATACATGGTGCCTGGGTCTTCAGTAAAGTATTTGAGGAATCAAGGTGCTCATTGGTGGAGGATTTCTCTTTGAAAAGACTGCAGAGTCAGATTAAGGAGAATTTCTCTGACTGTGCTGAAGAGCTTGGACTTTATTCTACAGGTAATAGGAGACATGGAAATGTACAAAGTCGGAGAACTACAGTGGATTTGCATTTTAGAGAAATTCCTCTGGCTGCCCTGTGGAACTTGAACTTAAAGGAAGGAGAGAGAATAGTCAGAACTCTCCCAATAGCCAGGTGAGCACTGATGAGGGTCTCTTTGCTCAAGAGCAATGGTTGCACAGTTGGAGAGGAGGGGAGGATGCAGAGGCAAAAGTGATAGGCCTTGGCCTTCGCATATGGGGTATGTGAATGCATGTGTGTGTGTGTGTGTGTATGCATGTGTATGTGAGAGAGAAAGCATGAGAGAGAAAGCATGTGTGTGGTTGTGAATGTGTGTAAAAGAGAAACCATGCCGTTTGTTTGTATGTGTTCGTGTTATGCTAGGGAAGTGATGCTTGGAAGAATCAGTATTAACAACAACTCTAGTTCCTGGATGGAGTAACTGGCTAGTTGGTGGCTTATCGAGTGTTAGAATGTAGAGAAAGCCGCTTATGGAGGAATGAAGATGAATTCAGTGTGGGCCATGTGAAGTTTGAGATAGTTATTAGAGAAGTACTACAAAGAGTTGGATATTCTAGCCTGAGGCTCAGAAAAGGAGCCAGAGCAAGGATATGTATTGCAGATCTTACTAAACTCAGATGGATCATCCCAGATGAACATGGACTGGAATCCAAAGGGTTTGGAGACCCAGAGGGTTTGCAGATTTCCAGTGTTTGGGAGGTAGGCAGAGGATGTGGATACTAGGAGGCAGGAGAGAAGGAATGGCAAAAAAGGAGGGAGAAGCACTAGTCTAAAGGCAAGAGGAGGGTCTAAACCCGCAGGTGGTTAGATAAAGACATTGCTGGTGATCACTGGGGAGAAGTCACAGAGACGTGGAGCAGAAGCTGCATAGAGTGTGGGGAGGGTGGAGAAGCCAGGGAGGGGTCGACTCCATGAGTAAATTCAGATTCAGGACAGAAAGCCATGAAGCTGCCGCTGGATGTTTCCACGCTGGGTTAACTGAGCATTGCTCAGCTTTTGTTTGCTGTGAAACTAAAAGAACTAGGTAAGTGCTTTTATAATACCACTTTCTCACCTTACCACTGAAAAATCTTGAAAACATTAAAAAAGTGCAATAAATCCAAAGCTTTAAAAAGCAAGAGGGAAAGAAAAACACTCCAAGATTGTTCTTTGATTTTTTTGTGGCATTTTCTTTCAAGCTGTGTGACAGTCATTGCAGGGAGGCAGGACAAGTGATCATTTTACATAGTGTTTTAAGCATCTGCTGAAGCCAACTGGCAGTCGATTCATATCAGTGCTGAAAGGGACCAACCGCCTGGATTGCCTCACCCAACCTCACTCCGTGGCTTGGGGACCTTGGGCAAGTCCTTTCACCTCAGAGGAAGCTGGTGTGGTTTCTAATCAGTACAATGAGGACCCTGGACGCAGACATCTCTAACAAGGCTTATTATGCCTTGACAGCTGGGAAGGACGGACTCTGCTTAGTTCAGCCCCAGCTGGGCACAGCTCAAGAAGGAATTGATGACAACTTGGGAAATCCTGTCCCATCCACAACTTTGTCCTTAATGCAGCCACCTGCTGTTCTGCACTAGGCACCAAATCCCAGCAGATCACAAGTTGCATGGCTGATTAGATCTCTAAAAGTTTGCTGTCATCTTACTCTGACAATGGATTTCTCCAAGGTCAAAATCAGAGTGCTTTCAAAACAATCTGTAGTTTAAGGCAGCAACAACAATTTAAAATGTATGGGCCCACAGCTGGGTTTCGTTATAAACTATTAATTACAAACCACTGTAAAGCTGTAGTTCTCCATCTTCGGCTGCATTAGAATTACCAGGAGGGCTTGTTGAAACCCAGAATACTGGGCCTCAAAACCAGACTTTCTGATTCATTCAGTCTCTGGTGGAGCCTGAAAAGTTGCATTTTTCACAAGTTCCCAGGTAAGGGGTGCTGATGGCGCTGGTCTGGGGACCACACTTTGAAAAATGCTGGTGTTGAACAAGGACCCCTGGCCTCAGGTCACAGGTGACTCAAGGTTGCTGAGCCTCAGTTCCCTTATCCAAGGAATGGGGACATACAGCCCCAACAAAACCAGTGCTTACATTTAAAAAAGAAAGAAGCAAAATAGAAAATCAAGCTTATCCTTTCCTTTTTTTTGGTGGCATTTTCTTCCATGCTGTGCAGAGAATGGCCGGGAGAATGATCATAAGCACTACTTCAAGTGTCTGCTGAGTAACCTGGTTGCCGCAATCCCGTACATCTCTGTGCGTGGAAGAACTGAATGGGTTGCTCCCTCCAACCTCAATCTACAGGCAGGTGACCTTGGGCAAGTCCTTCACTCCTTTGGAAGGCCTCTTCTGCTCGCATCCTCCTCGGCGGTGCTGCCCCCAGAGGCATCTTCATTGAAGGTTTCTGTCTTCTTCATTAAGGCGTTCAAGATACTGAAGACTGGGACTGCTTTTTATCAGTTTTGATGGGGAGACAGGTATGTTACAGCACAGTGGTTAAAAATCAAACAGAATAAGCTCAAATCTTGGCTCAGCCACTTAGCCTGTTTTGTAAACTTGGACAAGTGACCCAAACTCATTGGAACCCAACATCTCTTCCCTAATATGGAAATAGGAATACAACTAACCTTCCAGCATGCCTGTGGGGATTAAGTGATCAGGGATGTAGATGCTCGGCATGCTTTCAGACACCTAGCGGAGGAGAGTCAGTAAGTGGTAGTTATCATGTATTGGAAACGTCTGAGACAATGAGGGGTAGTTACTAAGTCCTGGAACCTACCTGGACTGAATCATGGCAGAGAAGGTATTAAAGGAATAATCTAAACCACTAAGAAAAAGAACAAAACCAAAACAGCCCATCTTTCCCTAAATAAAAATCTTCTGAATGTCCTCCTGTGGACAGCAACGGTGGGTGCTGCACTGCCCCAGGAAGGTGAGCCGAAACCACCGAACCAGCTGGGGCGGCACAGGCAGAGCCCTGGGGTCCGCCTGCAGCGGCCGCTTCTGCAGCAGGTCCTTCCCCAGATCCTGGAGGTGAAGCCAGGCCAGAGGAGCCAGAAGGGAGGGGGAGCAGGGCAAGCGGGAGGGAGACTTTGCAATTATCTTCCTGAGACTGTTTAGAATGTAATGTTCTTCTCCGCCCCCTTTCCTTTTCATGTTGTAATTTTCTTCACAGAAAGAACACAATGGAGAACATACTTCAGAGTGTGGAGAGCTTGCTGCTAACTCCAGCAACCCAGACGCAGGAACAGATAAGGGGGCAAAAAAGAGGCAATTTTTTTCTCTGCAGAGATTTCAGAGATTGGAGCCAAGAAATGCAGTAACGTTTGAACAGTGCATTACCACCCACCTAGTAGTTTCGGTATGATCTGTCCTGGGTGCGCAGTGCTGGCTGTTCAACAACTTTCAATAGCTGTTTTCCTCACCAGGGTTGGTGCTCTCTCATAGGATGTGCTCCCTGCCACCACCCTCTTGAGAGGATGGGACAGTCAGCGTGGATTGCATGGTTTTCCACATTCTGGCTTAATTGTCAATGTCTTATTCTCACTTGCTGAGTTTCAGGGTGCCATGTGTCCTTGGCAGAGTGAAGAATACAGGTGTAAGGGGGCATCAGGATATGGGGTGCGCTTGGCTCACTGCCCATCCCCTCCATCTCATCCCCTGTACCTGCCCCATTTCCTTTTCTCCTCCACCACTCTGTGTCTAACCTAATTTTTCTCAGCCTTTCAACCTTAAGCTTAAAAGAGCTGCCGGACTGCATTTTGACACATATCACCAAACTGCCCTCCAGAAAGGTTGTGCATTTCCTCCAGCAGAACATAAAAGCAGTGGAACCAGACATCAATTTTCTTATTTCTTTCCTTGTGCTCATGTAGACCTGTCTGATGGAGTATCTTTCTCTAGATATCTCTTAGTTTTATTAAATAAGTTTAATGCTACCCTGCTAAACCTTTGTTTACCAGAGGATCCTATCTTGAGAGTTCTCATGGAATAAAATGCAGTCATCCCAACCAAGGGCTTCCTAGGCCAGCCAGCCCCCAACTGACCCACTAGCTGATCAGTGCCACATGCGTGAGTCCAGTCAAGATGAACTGAGCAGAGCCTGTCTCAGAATAGTTGCTCTGACCTACTGGCTTGAGAGAAACAAGAAATGTTTGTTGTCTAAGTCGTTGACATTTACTGATCATATACTATGTACCAGAAATGGCTAAATGCAGAGAACGCAATGACTACTGACATTTGACCCCTGTTCTTGAGTGGGTCACAACCACCCACAACGAGATTAAGATGGGCAAGCACTCCATGTCTATTTCACAGATGGGAAAAAGTGATGTATGAAAAAGCAATGGTTTGCCCAAATGGGTACTGTGACACTGCAGCTGTGCTCAGAGGAGAACCCTAGAGTTTGACCATCCTTAGTGTGGTAAGCTTGTATTCAGAGGAAAATTGTTAATGAGAGGAAAAATGGCAATAACACTTCCTTTTCAATCCCCACCTCTTCCACCAAAACAGTTTGTAAAAAAAAAAAAACTTTTGCACTTGTTTTGCAAAGTGGAAGGTATACAAAATTCACCCTAGCTTACCTTTCAGTTTATTTGGAAAGCGAGGCTCCTATGCCCAGAATTTCAATAACAATGCCAGAGTTTAAGGGCAATGTGCATTAGCTAAAATGCAATTATAATTTCAAATTATAGTATCCCTCATTAGCTCATAATCATATCTACTAGACTGTAAGCTCCTTGAGCTTAGAGTTTGTGTGTTACTCAAGATTGAATCTCAACATTGTGTTATATAGCACAGTGGTCAAGAATCAAACAGATTAGTTTCAAATCTTGGTAACTGAGTAATTGAGTAACTGATACCATTAGGTATATGTAAGATTTCCTTTTGCTTTAAGAAGACCATTTCTAAAAGGCATTCCTTCTATATCTTCTTTTTTGTTTGTTTACTGTGTTTTAACTATTTAATAAGTAGAATCAGCATTTTATGTCTATAAAGAGGAGAAGAACTGATATTTGTCAAATACTTGCCATGTTCTAGGCCATGCAAGGCCTGCTACATTCCTAATGACATTTAATCTTCACAATGACTGCAGGAGGCAGATTTTATTACTGACATTTATTACTGATGGAGTAATTGTACAGCTGTATATACTAAGCTCAGAGAGGTTAAGTGATCTTCCAAAGATCACACAGTGCTTATGTAGAATGGAATTGAAAACTTTCTCTTACCTCCACACTCCCAGTGCTAATAGTCCACCTTGAATATCACCTGGATCGACCCATTACCCAGTGATGATTTGAAAAGGCTCCAATGAAGGGAGAGAGGAGGAAAGCCACAGTCCAGAAGAGGACTCAAATGTATTTCAGTCGGAGAACAGTTAGAGTCACAGAGTTTATGGAGTCCTGGTAGAATAGATTAGCATGTTGGGTAGGTAATGACAGGGTCCACAAACATTCCTAGATTGAAGAGTTTATGCATGTCTTCCTGCTGTCATCGGCTGCCCTTGCCTCTGACTTAATTATATGCTCAGGGGACAGATGCCTCTAGAATTGCAGGCCATATCTTGCTTCCTAGGAAGGGTTATTAGTTATATGACACTCAGCTCATGAAATGCAGAGGGAAAAAAAGATGTTGCTTGGCCCTTGGCAGTGGGGATATATTTGATTCATTGTGGGTCAAGATTCATTCATGAGTTCATTCAGAAGTACATATTGACTACTTTGATAGATACTCTGTATCTTGGTTTACTTGAATGGAAAGGTGGTAGTTCAGGTTTGGCAGATAACCCTAAGCTGAGCAAGAATCCAACAGCAGGAATTTTCATGGGCATTTAGAGAAAAAGCATCTCTCAGATCTTGAGCTGAAATGATCTTGAAACTCTGGAGTTGCCCAGGGCTATTCTATCAGTCAGCTTGGGAAGGAAGCCAAAACAGAGGGAAGCAGAGATGGAATATGGGATGAGAAGAAATAGTTACGCCTGGATGCTGTCATACCTGAACCCATAGACTTCTAGAGCTTTACTGAGCAGATACCCTCACTGCGCTCAACACTAGAGTTGGGAGCTGGCAATATGAGAATATGAATTCTTTTCCTTTACCTACTTTTGACTTGTATAGGGAAGTCCAGAACAGTCTGCTGGAGGCATAGCTGGTATTATAGAGCGAGCAGAGGGCTTGGAGTCAGAGCTCTGGGTTTGAATCCCAGTCCTTTCATAATTCCCTTGAATTATAGGATCTAGTGCTCTGGTCCCAGCAGTTGGAAAAACAGCAGGATATCTTCTCATCCCACAATAAGCTCCTGTCTGGTGGGGTATGCAAGCTTACTCACTGGTTGCATAATTTGGGGAAATTAGCTGACTTCTCTGATCCTCAATTCCTTATTTGTAAATGGGGCTCCTGAGAATGCCTTCCTCCAGAAGCTGTGAGAATTAAATGAGCTAGTAGATATGGAAGCACTTCTTAAGTTATGAAGGGACCACATCCAAAAGCTGTACAGGGGAGGGCATGTCTGGGTCACCAAGGACCAAGTCCTCATGTATGTAATTAAGTACTAAGTGCCTAACAATCACATGGTTAATGGTCAGCCTGCTTGTTGAAAGAATAGCTTATGTTATTTTGCAAGTCCTCTTCAGCTAGATGCTCAAAAATTATTTTTCTTTTTATAACCCATCTTAAAATGTATCTCTGGAGAGGTCCCAACTTCCCTGGCCATGAGAAACTTATCTCGAGGTTCCCCGTAACAATTAACTATCAGTGCCTAACAAACTCCCACAACACTTACACTAAAACAAAATAAAACCAAGCTTTTACTATTTTGTTAGGGTCTGTAGGTCAGCTGGACAGTCCTGCTAAACTGGGCTAGGCTTGGATGGTCTTATCTGTTCTCATGCATCAGGTGCCAGCTAGTGTGCCAGTTGGGGAATGGCTGGCATAGGATGCCATCTGACGGGATGTCTCCCATTCTTCAACAGGCTATCCTGGGCTTTTGTTTGTGGTGGTGGCCTGTTCCCAAAAGACTGCAGAAGTAATCAAGGCCTCCTGAAGTGTCAGCTCAGAACCGGCCTACTTCTTCCACATTCTGTTTTCCAAAGCGATGTGTAAGGCTAGCCCAGATTCAGGGGGCAGCCTTCACCTCTTATTGGAACGAGCTGTAAAGTCACATTGCAAATTAGAAACAAGGAGGATAGAAATGGGAGTATGCTTGCAATCAGTGTATCAAATAACCTTTGAGCTAAGGTGGGAGAGTCATTTGATGCTGTAAACTCAGAAAAGGAAAAATGTGGATCTGCTCTTTTCTTACCTGTCTATCTGATCCCTGATCTTTTTGCCCCTTGGCACTGCCCCAAGGGAGGCTTTCCTGATCTCTGCTGATCTCCGGCAATTATGGTAGCTCCAAACTGATCTGGTTTCCTTCAATCAATTTGACAAACTTGTTTAGCTCCTTCTATCTCCATAGCTCTGTGCTGTGCTCAGAAGATGAAATCGATGTTCTAAGAATATAGTTCCTTCTCTTCTGGACCTCAGCCCAGAAGGAGATACAGACATAGACTACCTATAAGGCAATCTTGATAAATGCATCAGTGCCTTCTCACTGCAAATCATTCTCTACTTTGTCACCAAGGTTATTTTAATAAACTTCTTTGTGTTGCCTACAAAATAATGACCTCATTTCTTAGTCTGGCATTCAAGACTGGCATTTGACAAACTTGTTCAGCTCCTTTTATCTCCCTAGTTCTGTGCTATGCTCAGAAGATGAAACAGATGTTCTAAAAATATAGCCCTTCTATATTCAAGGCATTCATGAATTGCTCCCAATCTCTGTTTCTAGGCTCTTGTCCCCTTACTTCTGGGAAAGAAAACAACACTTCCATTGCACCAGAATATTCAGCGTTTCCTATAATCCCTCAACTGTATTTCTATGCATGCAACATTTTCTCTCTGTATGTGCTCACCCCTCTTCTCAACCTGTTGCAATTTTTTAATTGCACTCATGCTGTTAAGACCCTGCTCATTTGTCAACCTCTTCCCAACCTACTTAGAATCATTCTCTTCTTTTTCTGTTTCCATAATCAATTTTTTTCTCTTTTTACTCTAATGTCATTTTCTCGTGTTAGGTGCCACACTGGACTGCAGTCCCCTGAGGGTGGTTCTCAGTTCTCTCACCTGGGGATCCATCAAGCTACCTGGTATGTCTCATGGTAGGTGCCCAGTCAATGTCATTGATATGACTTGAATCTCTCTCCACTTCCCCCTGCCTGCTCTGCAGTCTGGCCTCAGATCTTGGAACAGGCAAGAGTCATGGTCACTTTCCAGGACTCTGTGTAAGCTGCACTTGAGGTAGAATAGGCCGGAGGCCACTGAATTGGCACGAGCTCCAGGTCTAAAAAAAAAATCTTGCCCTGTAACAGGGGGTCAGTTACTAATTGTAATTCCTCTTCTGGCCACTTTTCTGAGGTTTGAACTCACATTGCCTTGCTGAATTTATTTTTAGGTATCTGGTAGTTTAAAAGAGAGCTGTGACTGTCTTTGGTTTATTATTATACCATGAGCAGCCCTTGGAAGCCCAGTGCCCTGATTATGATTATATGACCTGTTCAGATGAGCACTCTTTTTTTTCCTCCAAGTTTGACACCCCTTGTTTCAAATGAGCAACTTTCAAACTTCAGTGTAAGAATCAGCTGGGCCACTTGGGAGCATGTTAATTTCTGGGTGTTACCTCCAGTTTCTGAGTCCCTAAGTCTGGGCAGGGCCCCTAGGACTATCATTTTCTCAGGCTTCCAGGCATTCGACTGCTGGCTGACCATACTTTGAGCAAAAACTACTATAGAATTTAAGCATTAGACAATGAAGAGAAACTGGCTGCAGTTGGGCAATTAACGTGATATCACCACATCACAGAGACCAGAGGGGTCTCCAAACACCTCTCCTCTTGCCATGTCACTCCTCTGCTCAAGAACATGCAATAGCTCCAACTTTCCTCTTCCTCATCAATTCTAAACTCTTCCCCATGCCATTCCAGTCCCAGTTCATCTACCCCTTGGTGCCAGTCCCTCTGAAGGTGATGCACTGCTTCAGCTCCATGCTTTGCTTTCTGCTTGTTTTGTACCCCATCTTTTCTTCTTTGTTAAGAATCACCAAAATTTTATTGAATTCCTTCCATATATCAGGCACTGTCTTCTACATTAGCTTATTTCATCCTCAGATCAGTCCTGCGATGAGGGTGTCATCATCAACCCCATGGCTGCTGCAGATGAGTTTTCTGTGACTTGCCCAACATCACACAGCTGGTAAGTGGATTCAAACCCAGAGCAACTGAGCTAAGTGCCATTGTCTACTTAAGGGATACGGTGAAGCCTATTTAAATCACATTCTTCCTGTAAGATTCTAGTCAAGTGCCCTCTTCTAAACCCCATTTTCTTCATCTGCAAATTGGGTGTGCATGCCTCACTTGAAAGCTGCTGTGAGGACTAGGAGCAGTAGGTATCCGTGTGCTGTGTATGGTGTCTGGCACAAGCTGGGTGATGAAACGATACTTGCCTGGAAGTCATTCACCTGGAAACCCACACCAAGTCTGTTCAGGCGGGAGAGATGAAAGCTGTGTGGCTTTTGAAGAATGGTGAGGTACAGTTATCAGAAGAAACTTGCTGGCATCAAAGCATGATTTACCCTTTTTTCTGCAGGTCAGAGGTATCATTCAAGGATAAAGATATTAGGAACCATCTTTCCTGCTGGTGCATTTTTTATTTCCTCTTCAAAGAGTAATCTCAGGGCAGCCACAGCCATGGAAACAGAATGTGGTCCGTGTAGCTGTGCTCGGGATTAGAGGCGCATTTTCCCCCAGTGGGGAGGAGAAAGCCTGGGCCGGGGAGGATGAATGGACCCGGGCTGTGCTGTCACAGTCTGCAAAGAGCACATTCTCCTAGTGCCTCCATCAATCAGGCCTGTACTGAAGGCCTCTGCTGTCACTTGTGAGTGACCTGCAGCCCTTTTGTGTCCCCAGTGAGGGACTTCTCATCTGCCTGGGTGATGCAGCTCACAGTGGGGACTGGTCCACAATGAAGAATAAAATTAAGAATATATTTGTTCCTTTATTCTTTCCTGGCAGCTGGAAACAGGCAAGGTGGAGCTTTGCCTGAAGAGCCCGCTTGCCTGTGTTTTCATGGTTTTGCTCATTTATTTGGTCAAGCGTGACAAAGCTTTGACTTAAGGTGTCTCATGAGGAAAGTATAAGATGCAACTGCGGGAGACAATGTTGCCAGGCGTGTTCACCAGCCACCACTGTGCTGAGAAGTAAGCAGGGTGGGCTTAGAAGGCAAGCCAGTGGGGATCCAAGTCCTGGCTCATTGGAAACAAATAACACCATCTGCCTCAGTTTCCCAAAACTGGAATAAGTGAATAATCGTGCCTACCTTGTAAGGGTGTGGCAAGGATTAGAAACTGTTATATAAAACATCTGATGTATAGTGAGACTGTAGGAAGCAGCAGTAAACAACAAAAACCAGATTCAGAACCTATCAGCATAACAGAAGCATATGCAAGCATGAAGTGACTGTTCCTTCATTTGCATTCAGCCAACCTGCATTTACTGAGAGTCCTGTGTGCACTAGGTCACTAGGTTGGCCTCTGGGGACCGAACGATGATGGAGGTCCAGTCCTCATGAGGAGTTGAGGGTGAATCTATGGCCTCTCTTTATAGAGCCACTGTGTGCCCAGCAAGCCAGAGCCCAGATAATTTAAGGAACGTACATGAGCTCCCAGAGCTAGTTATTTCCAGAATCCATAACCAGGCCTTCTGATATTACATCCAGGCCTTTTCCTTGTTTTAAGGAAGGAGCAGGGCCAGTTATGTCCTTCTGAATGAAGGCTGAGCTCGTGCTGAGCTACCCACAGACCAGACCTGAGTAGATCATCGAATATAACTAACCAAATAAAAGTGGAGGGACTGAGGGACTAAATGTGATCACATCAGAGGAATGGAGTCGTGGCTTGCCAGGGGTGAGCTGCTCATCTGACGGCTTGGGGAGCACGTGGCTGCCGCTTTCCCTTCCAGGCTGGGAAAACTGGCCACTCTGATAATCCAGGAGATGAACCTCTGGCGACGCCAGCCTCCCCCTGGGGAACCGGGGCCATTATCACACGCACTTGACCTTGACTCTCTCCTGCCCCTGGGTCTCATTCTGGGAGTGACACAGCAAAGGTGCATCTTGGCTTCCCCTTCCGAGAGGGTCTGACTTTCCTCAGGAAGAACGTTCCTAAATGTTCCTGCCAATCAGATGAATGAAGTCACTCCTTTCAGTCATTTCAGACCCAATTTAAACTTTGCCTTCACTTTAGAGACAGGACAGCATCTCACTGAATTTGTTTCCCTCAGATACTTAGGATGAGAATTTGTTATGTTTGCTTCTGTGGATTTACTTTTTCCCTTTCAATTTCATTATGAAAATGTTCAAACATACAGGAAAGCTGAAAGCACTAATAAGCTGATTGCCAAGATCCTACTATACTCATCTAACTGTAACTTACCTGCGTTATCACGTATTTGTCCATTGACTTATCCACCTATCGATCTTATTTAAATAAAAAAATTCAAAGCAAGCTGCAGACATCAGAACACTTTCCCCTTAATACATTAACATTTTTATTATCTAATGTTTAATATATATTTATATTCTTTTTTTCTTTTGAACATCTAGTAAAATATATAAATCTTAGGTACCACTGATGATTTTGACAAATGCATATGTTTGAGTAATGCAAGCCCCTTATGAAATGTAGAACATAACTGGGACCCCATAAAGTTCTCTCAAGTCTTTCACTCTCTGCCCCCACCCCATCCCAGGCAACCACAGCTTTTATGTTTTTACCACATTGATAAGTTCATCCTATTATAGTGCTTCATAGAAATTGAATCATACTGCATGTTCCCTTCTGTATAAGCTTGTTTCACTCAAGATAATGTTTTGCAATTCAATCCCTATGTATTTAACCTGGAGCCCCTGAAGATTGCTGTGGGGCTTTAAAGAGATATGACAGCTAAAATGATGAAGTTCAGCGCCTACCACATGGTGAGCAGGCCCTAGATGTTAGCTACTGCTACTCTGATTATTATTTTTTATTATTATTTGTTTCATCGTGCTTATTTATGTTGGCTATAGCATGGATCATCACCAAAGCAAGGTATCAAACTCAAATTTTTCATCTGGGAGGTTGACTCTAGATGCTAACATTCTATGGTTCAGAGATCCTTGGAGTTATTCCCTAGCTATATTTCTCTCTATATTTACTTTTCCAACTAGATCCCAAGTTTTTCACTGGCAGCATCCATGGGGCTTGCTGCATCTTTTTTATCCATTCAAACATGCTAAGAATGTAGGAGATAATGAACATACTTGGTCAAAGTCAAGGCTCTGCCACACAGAAGTAATTTGCTCAGGAAATGGCAGTGAGGCCCTGTATTGTTACATTAGTCATAGAGTAGTTACCTGCTCAAGTTCACATTACAGGTCTGGGTGGCAAGAGTCCTGGTTTGAATTTTGGTTCTCCTGTGAGAACTAACCTGTTTTGTGTTCACTAATTTTGGTTCACTCACCTCTTTAGTGGGATGGCTTACACGAGATTGATGCCTTTTGATTCTTACCACAACTCTATAAGTTAGATATTGTAACCTCCACTTTACAGATGAGTTGCCTAAGACTAAAGGAAGTAGCCAATACGTGATGGAATGTGGATTTGAACCCAGGCCTGTCTAATTTATAAATCCCACACTGTATTCTTTGACATTTCTGACTTACATCTGGTATATATGGAGGAGAGAAGTAAAGGTCAAAGAGCTGAACAGTTGAATAAACTGCTGGTATAACAGTGAGCAAGGTGAATAATGAATGGTTCCAACATGTACACCCAGTACAATAGATGTGATAGATGTGAGTCTAATTTTATCACACTTGAGTGTATTTTAGTCCTAAAGCAGCCCTGTGTGGTTAGTGGGCAAAGATTATTGTTGCCACTTTATAGGTAAAGAAATCGAGAATCGGAAGAGTAAGTAACTTACCTCAGGTCACAAAGTGTGTGTGTGTGTGTGTGTGTGTGTGTGTGTGTGTTGGTTAGTGGAGGTGGGGAATGGAAGGGGAATTTTTAAACAGGTCTTATGATTTTAAAGTGAAGGCTTTCTGGGTTATGCTTTTATGTTTTGGAAGAAATATATGTTAATAAAAGATACTCAGGCAATAAGTTTGAAGTATGAAAACAATATTTCAGAGGAGGTTGTCAAAATACTTTCAAACTCAACATATTTAAAAATGTGTTTTTTGAGCATTTTCTGTGTGCTAGGCACTGGATCTATGGACAAGGGATATTCAGCAGACTTGAGAAAATGAACTTCACCTACGTGTGATGCTGTGCCGTCACTCATCCTTCTTGGGAGCAACTGGAAATGTGATGGTTTACTGCCTTTATTCTCTCAGCTCAAGGCCTGAGTCAGTTCATTAAGTGGGAGCTCTACTTTGGCCCTCTCCCAGCCAACAGCCGAAGGGTACCAGATGAACGTGAAGATGGTGAGTGAAGTCGGCTTAAATTTAGCATCACAGAAATCTATTTCTGTAGACTCCTGGGGACCCCTGAGCATCCTCGGGACAGGGTAGTCGCCTACACAGCCGTTAGTCCTAGGAAGGAGACCTTTCAAGGATTAGCAAGGGCAGTGTGGCTTGCCTTTAGCCATCATCTGCCTGGTTGAATAGCACGACTCAACCCTTGTTTAGAAAACAACATGGTGATCAGTGGGTGGACCCAGGGGGGACCTGCAGTGAACAGAGGAAATGGGACCAGTCACTTTACGTTCACTTCCATAGAATACCATGGCTACCCTGGAGGAAAGAAACATTTATTATCCTGTTTTACTGTGTGAATGAAGACTGGGGTGACCGACTCATGTTAGTTTGCCTGGGAATTTCCCAGATGTCACACTCAAAGTCCCACACCCTGGAAATCTCTCCCTCCTGGACAAACCGGGGCAGCTGATCCCCTGAGGGAGATCTGAGGTTCCACCTCTATCGCAGGGAGCATGCTCTCAAACTTTGTCTCTCCCGCCTCTCAGCCAAGTCATCTGATTGTGCAACCACTTTTACTTTCAGGGCACTGTGCCCATTTTACTGATGAGGAAGCGGAGGCTCAGAGAGATTAAGGGCTTACTCCGGGTGTGGCAACTAAGCAGTGACAGACGCAGGTTTGGAACCCAGCTCTCTGGCTCTGAGGCGATAATACGCAGCCCTCCCAAAACGCCCGTTCAAAGATAAAGAATGACAGGTGTGAGGAAGAGGCAGTGGCTTATCGGGATACTCTTCCATGTGCTCTCGAATACCCCCAGGACAATTCCATTTTCAGCCTTTAACTTTTCTTCCCGAAGGCTTTTACGGCTTTCTACCACTGCGTGATGCAGGGCAGCGGGGCGGGGCACAGGGGAGCAGGCGGGAAGGACGGCTGGATTCTTGGGAGCACTCAGAGGGCCAGCGTTCATCATCACTGGTTGCTGGACAGACAGCCTGGGCCTGGGGTCAAGGCTTGGGAGAGGGCACCAGCTCAGAGAGGCTGGGGAACAGCGAGCCAGGAGGGGCAGCCGCAGATTGTCTGAGCGAGGGCCTTCGCTCCTGTGAATCTGACTTGACCTGACAGCCCAGCCAAGCTGGCAGGGGCCGCGCATCCCAGAGGTGCCCTGTGTTGCAAAAAGGTTCTTCATAAGCACATCCGCTCTGCCTTTTTCCTCCCAGTGCATATCCCATGTGAAACGCGCTGCTAATGCCCTATATTTATGCATCCACTCACTGCCATTCACAGTGTGCCCATCATACACCGGGGAGCTGTACCAAGTGCTGGCGAGTGGGGGATGCAGGAAGTATGGCTCTTTCCCTTCATGAGTGACGCTTCGCTGGGAAGACAGATATGGTAGCAACACATAACTCTGTGTAAGTGCAACGGGCTTGGGAGTTTCTCCCACTGAGTTCCCATCCTGGCTCTGTGACCTTTATCAGGTTACTTAAAACTTGCTCTGAGCCTCAGTCTTCTCATCTCTAAAAGGGTGTTAATAATATTATCTCACAATCGCTATGAGGATTAAGTGTGATGATGTGTCAAATGCTAAGTTCAGTGCCTGTTACATATATGCAACTACTCAATTAATGAGAGTTATTTTTCCAGTTCTACCACTTACCAGTTCTGTAAGCTTGAGCAAGTCAGTGTATCTCCTTTTGCATCACTTTCCCTTCTATAAAATGGGTGTTGTAAAAGTATCTTATAAGAATACTGTGATAATTAAATCAGGTGATACATGTAATGCACTTAGAACAAATGCCTGATGTACAATGTACATTGAATATATAATAGCGATTATCATCAATACTGACAGTAATACATACTTTAACTCATGGGGACAAAACTGGAGACACTCTAGGAGAAAATTCTAGAAAAATGGGAGGGAAGGCATTTCAGGGAGGGGAAAGATATGGAGGATATGAAGATGCATGACGTTCTAAAGAACTGGCTCGAAGTAGGAGATGAGGGTCACACAATGGGCAGAGGATGGGCCAACTTTAAAATGAGCCAGAATCCAGGTTCTGTCACTTGTTGGCCAGATGACCTTCCAAAAGTGTCCTCTTTTCAGCCTCCTCACCAGTAACAGATAACTAGCTTTTAACGGCAGTGTAAGGATGAAATGACGTAACTTCCGTATATGCTCAGCCGGTTGTGGCACAAAGGAGGCCTGCAGTGTAGAAGTGAATTCTTACGAAGTTTGGCTAAGGACATGTTGAAAGCTATGAGGGGACCAGTGGAGGGAGACTGTGCTGTGGGGGTACATTTTGACCAAGTTAGGAAGAGGGGATTATGACAAGGTAAAAAATGGAGACCTTTTTTTCTGGAAGCATTGTCAGGGGAGCAGAGTCCCCATGACTCCCCAAACTCTCTCTTGATGCCACACTGGCTTCCGCATCTCCCTGGTCCCAGCTTCGGAGCCCATATCTCTCTATTTCGTCAGAGTCTAAATTTACCCTCATTGTAATTACTCACACTGTCTCAGCAGTTTGTGAGCAGAAGAGCTAGTGGAGGCCAAAACTGGGAGGGAACAGATGGGGGGGAAGAAAAGAAAAGAAAAAGCACATTTCAGGCAGTAGGGCTGCCCTGCATTGACTGCCAGTTGCGGGCATTGGCCAGTCCCCCCAAAATAGCTCCTAAGGGCAGAGTTGGCTCGTGTGTCTTTGAACGTTAAAATTAGAGCGAACCAAGATGAAATGCTCCCTAGAAACTGACCAGCCTAACATTTTTCTCCTCCCTCTCTCTTTTTATAACTATGACCACAGTAGTAATTCAATTGGAAACATATTCTGTCCCTGATTGCTCCAACACTGGCACTAGATCATTCCCAGGGCTTGATATTTTTATTAAATGCACACTGCTGTTATTTTCTGCTGGCGCTAAAAATACATGTGACTGAGCAGCAAAGGCTCAGTTGGGGCCTCCTCCCTGTTCTCTCAGAGGCCAGGACCAGGCAGGACCAACAGATTGATAGGCCTCCCAATTAATTCAGGCAGCACCTTGTTTCCAAGGAAAACTGCCCCAGATACTAATATAACTGTAAAAATAAAGATGGAGTTCTGGTGTGAAAGGACAAATAAAGGGAGCCTACATTCCTAGCCTCATTTGCAGCCAATCTTTCTTCACTTCCAGCTACCACAAATGCCCATTTCAAAACCCTTTGTGGACTTTCAAACCCCCTTGTCTTTGCAAATGCTGTTCCTTGGCCTGGAATGCTGTTCCTCATGCTTCCTCTGTGAGTTTGTGACCATTTTAGTCTCAGCTCAAGCCCCATCCCATTTTTTGAGCCCATGCTCTGATTGACATGCTCCTTGTCTGATTCTCCCATGCTCCTTCTGCTTCCTCTTGTTAGACCTCATCTTCTGCATTATAATCATTATAATTGTTATAATCACTCTAGGCTGGTCTACCCATTGGACCTTGCCTTTCTTGAGAGCAGGGACTGAGTCTTACTGACTATGAAGCTCCAGGCATTTAGCACAGAGCTGGACCCAACAGTGCTGGGACTAGACTCAGGGCACAGAATTTAAGGAAGTGCTGCCTTCACTGGAAAGATTCTAAGAGTAAATGCCTCCTTAAAGTCCACCCCGGAGGCCCAGGGGCCCAAAGTGGCTGATCAACAAATGATATTTGGGTGAAGGCAAGTCAGTCACCTTTTCCTTTTGTAAGTTCTCCAGTCTGTTGGTTTTTCTGACAGCGCACTTTCTGGTTTTCCTCCTGCCACATACGTCTCTGCTCCCTTCCTGGGTTCTTCTTCCTCCATCTACTCCTGAAATGCTGCTAATGAGCCACTGCTCCTCCGTGGCCCCTCAGTGTTGGCAACATTGTATCCATCTGTTCGTCCAATCACTCATTCCTTTACTCAAAACACTATTTGTGAAGTGCTTACTGTGTACCAGGCACTGTTTTGGTGTTTCAAATGTGGCAGAAAGTCACAGAATGATGCTGCCTTCATGGAACTTACCTTCTAGGGGAAGATACAGAGGTTAGAATAAAAGATATATAATAAAATGTTAGTTGTTACATTGATCCCTAGTTATTAAGAGCAAGGGTCTTGCTTTATTCCACTTTGGATTCTCAGCTTATCAAATCATTTGCTCAATATGTGGATAAATGAATGATTATTTGAATCAGTGAATGAATGAAGACCCAGCTTAAATACAAACCCCATGGTTGAGACTTAGCCTCCAGTCTTAGAGCTGCCCCTGACTCCCTTTGTGACCTTGGACAAACCACTCTCCTTCTTTGGACTTAGCTCCCCTTACTAGAAAAGTAATGAATTGTACCGAAGTCCCTGTAGACTCCGACCCTTGGAGGAGACCATGAGTGTCCTCCACTAATGGGGCTGGTTCGTGAGAATCTTTGTTTTTACACTGAAATGTGTAATGGACTCAAAAATGATATTCAGAAGAAGTACTTCTTGCTGTCTCAAGACAGGCAGTTCATAGACACTTACGGAGTATTTACTAAGCACCAAGATCTGCTAAAAGGGTATGTTATTGTGGAAATTTGTGTTTCTACTCAACAAAGCTGTTGTTGAAATATTTCAGTCACTTAACCAATTCTTGAGAATATGCTATGATGCAGTTGGCGGCAAGTGGGAGTGGAAAAGAAGACAGGGCAGTGAGCTCTAATTAGGGGATCAAAGTCTAACTGAGGATCAAATTCCTAGAGAGCAAGAACTCAGTAAAAGCTCTAAAGACTCTATTACATAACTGGGAAGAAATCCCTGAGTACTTGAATAATTGAGAGAAGAGAAGGGTTCAGGAACAAGATGGGACCTGAACTGGACCATGTAGAATAGGCAACAAGATTGGTGAGGAGGAGAGAAAAGCCTCTGAAATGAGCGAGACTGAGGAGCCCTTCCTTCCAGCCTCCAATTCTGTGCACTGGTTTATTTTTTATTTTGTTTTTATTTGCTTATTAAACCCACAAGTCAGAAACACAGAGCGTCTGTGAATGCCTGGGTAGATCTGGATCTGGGATCCCGGTCCTGTGTCCTTCACTGGCTGGGGGAAGAGCCAGGCATCTCAGTGCCAGACTGATGTGGTCATAGGTGCGACGTCCATCAAGGTCTGTGTGGGCAGGTGGCCTGTCAGAACTTTCTCTACTTTCTCTTGGCCTGTGAGTGAGTTTTCCTGAAGGTCTCTTGTAGGAGAGGAGAAGAAACACCTTTTCTCTCTCACAGACCAGGAAGCTCAACATTCCCTGTCCTTTCTACTTCAATGTTAGGCTTGGAGTCCTTGCTACTCAATGGAAGTGTGAGAATGAGTCCTTTGCAATGGAGAGTGTCCACTCACTTGGAAGCTAATTAACTGAGAGGTTATGGAGGTAAGATAGTCTAGTTTCTATTACTAGACTCAGCAATGAGACTTATTAAAAAAAAACCTCTCTATAAAATAGTGTGTACGTGCATATGTGAGTGTGTGTGTGTGCATAGTTGTGGTTGAGGTGTTTGTGCTCATGTATGTGTGTGTGCTTGCGTGTGTTTTGGTGGTCATTAGTCACTTCCTTCTAAAATTATTAAGAAGAGGAGGTATTCAAAATGGGAAATCTAACTTACTAGAGATAGTAAGTCAGAGTGAATTATCAATTTAAAAAATTTTGCTAATAAGATATATATTTGTATTGTGGTAAAAGATACATAAAATTTACCATTTTAATGCATTTTTAAGTGTACATTTAATGGCATTAAGTAAGTATATTCAAGCTGTTGTGCAACCAGCACCCCCATCCATCTCCAGAACATATTTTTATCATCCCAAACTGAAACTTTGTACCATTAAATACTAACTCCCCTGTTCCTCCCTATCTCTGCCCCCAATAATTAGTCTGCTTTCTGTCTCTCTGAATTTGAATACTTCAGGTACCTCATGTAAGTGGATTCCAACAGTATGTGTCCTTTAGTGACTGGCTCATTTCACTTAGCATAATGTCTATAAGGCTGGTCAATGCTGTAGCATTTGTCAGAATTTCCTTCCTTGTTAAGGTGGAATAATATTCCATTGAATGTATAGGCCACAATTTTGTTTATCACATAACTGTTGATGGACACTTGGGTTACATCCATTTTTTTGGTTACCATAAATAATGCTGCTATGAACATGGGTGTACAAATACCTGTTCAAGTCCCTGCCTTCACTAGTGTTGGGTACATACCCAGGAGTCGAATTGCTGCATCCTCTGGTCTGCTATTTTCAACTTTTAGTGGAAGCACTGTACCATTTTCCATAGTAGCTGCCTATTCAACATTCCCATCAACAATATAGAGGGTCCCCATTTCTCCACATGCTTACCAATACTTGTTATTTTCTGTTTTTCTCCTTTGTTTTTGTTTTTTTAATAATTTCTGTGGTAATGAGTGTGAAGTGATCTCTCACTGTGAGATACTGCTTTTCCCTAACGATTTTAGGGATGTTGAGTACCATTTCATGTACTTATTCATTTGTTTGCGTCTCTGTTTTTACCGTTGATCTAAAACTGAACTCTTTTTTTTGAACCACAGAGCTAATTTGAACTGAGAAACAATTCATTGAAATTTAGTATTGTTTGGTACAACTCCACAGGCATTTACGGAATACTCACTCCATGTAAGATCTGGCATTCTGTTCTCTGCTGGGACCTCATGGCTGCTCTTTTGGGGTAATGATCTAATGGGGACAACCCAGAGCAGCCTGAACCTGCTATGAGAGAGGGTGGCCCAACTGCTGGGTAATTGAAGCAGAAATCATTGTTGGAATATGGAGGTCAAGTCTCAGAAAACTCTTTGATTCATTGTTTTTTTTTTTGTTGTCAATTCAGTAAACTGTTATCAAATATCTGTTTTGCTTCAGGCAGTGTACCAGGTATGGGGGTTGTAGATAGGGACAGTCTCTAAGGTCACCCTGCTCCTTTACAATGGCCACCTTTCTACTACTTCATCAGAGATCTGGAGAACCCTGGAAAGGGTCCTTTGCTCTCCCAACACTACTGTACCTCTGTCCTGAGTCCTTCTACTTCATTCCACTTTACACTTTTCTTTGCTACTTGCTCTTCGTCACCTTGGCCTAGGACACGTCCTCTCATCTTTCACTGTGGATTCACACTCTCTCTTTGGAACTGACACTGATGGTGTCCTCTGGCCTTGTCTGTTGTGGTGACCCTCCTTGGCTGTGATTTGCACTCACCTCCATATCCTTTGTAGAGGGTCAGCTGTGAGTGACTGCCTGGTCTGCTCTAGCATCCAAGGCGAGGGGACTTCCCCAAAGCTGGACACCTGTTGGCCTCCAGAAAGGTCATTTTATAATTTCTCCTTCTAAGTGGGTCACAGCTTGGTGTCGGCATGGTAGGTTAACATGGCAAGACATGATGCAATGTGCAAACAGCTTGAATAGGAAAGGCATTTGCAGGGCAGTTTGGGAACATAGAGTCCAGTTGGGCAGATTCTTACCAACAGGACCTTTCAGTTGAGTTTTGTGGTGGGAGGTGCCCTTTTAGCTAGCTGTAGCATTTAGTATTAATGACAAGATTTTGGAGCATTCATAAGATGACATTTTATTCATGGAATAATTCCTAATTTTTATGGCAAGTTTCACAGTCATGAGGCCAGACATAACTCCTGACCCCAAACTAAGACCAGCTCATTGTTATTTTGAGCCAGTGTTTGATCATTTCTGCTAAGAGAGACAAAGAGGTATGATCCTATGATCTATTTTTAGGCAAGCGCTCTGCAACATGGGGCTGTCCTTTAAGAGCAGAGCCTTCAGTGTCAGCTGGGGAAGTACTGATGTCAGGATGAGACCCTCTTTATGATGCGGTCCGCAGCTTGGAAATTTCTGATACCGAACTATAAAAGCCCTCTATCCTGTTTCAGTATTAATTCTAGTTAGTTGATTAGAAGGTACAAAGACAACATTGTGAGCTAAAAAGCACCATTTCAAATATTTGCATGTGGGTTGCTGCATCAGATTTCCTATATTTAATGCAAGAATTGATGGAAGCCATTAGAGTATGTATCTGACTCATTTGGAAAGTGAACTCTGTAGATTTGCCACCCATGTATTCCTGTACCTTGTTAAGTGGACGCTTCAGTACTTGCTCTCATCTTTGTATCAGTGCTTAGTTGGCACGCTTCAGTGGGGGCTGAAAAAGCCATTTCATGGGTGGGAGTAGCCACCAGCCTCGGAATGAGAAAACCTACACTCCAGGTCCTGCTTCTTCATGTGCTGGTGGCTGTTTGACTGAGCTAAGTGCCTACAGGTGGACACTGAGAATGAGCTGGTACTGCTTTCTCTAACTTTATCACCAGAAAATGGAATTGGATTTAGGAAAACAGTAATTAGGTATTAGGTTGGGCACAAATGGGCCTTTGATGTCACAGAAAATTAAGTCCCTGCTGTATAACAATTATGGGTACTCAAATGCAACCAAAATATTAATGAAAAGAACAAAAATATTAACTCTTTGATTTACAATATTCCTTCAAAACATGTTCCAAAATCCCATGAGAAGACTGAGGAATTAGCATTTTAGAGCTGATTCATTCATTATCTTCTTAACATGAACCTTTTGAAGGGAAGAAATATTAATTGCAATTTCAACTAGAATGCTAATAGTATGTTTTGACCATTTATGGTGGGTCAGGTATTTGTAAACAGTTGAGATTCAACATCTAATTTAAATCTTTACCACCAACTTATGAAGTAGGTACTATTATTATCCTCATTTTGCCATGGAAGAAATTGAAGTTTGGCAAGGTTATAGAACTTGCCCCAGATCTGACAGCTGTTAAGCAGCAGAGACTGAAATATTGGTCTGTCAGGTATCATAGTTGCTGCTCTCAGGCACTGTCCTGTCAATTCCTTGAATCTTTAGGACCCTGTAGCACTGATTTTTACGTAAATTCCCAAGGACTTCTGATTTGAGAAGGATCTTTTCATTATCTAACAATAAATGTTTCCTCCTTTGTGATCCACTATAAGACACTTTCCTGCCTCAAAATAACCTTGATCTCTCTCTCCTCAGGTCAAAGCTTCTTTTCCTTTTACTTATAAGATAAAATTCTTGTTCCATAATGCAGCATTTAATGCTCTAAGTCTTTTTCAAGTGTAACTGTCCAGTGTGAATGTTGCATCCCACCCCTAACTTCCCATTCAAGTCAGACAGGTCCAGTCATTGCCCTTGAAACACCCCTTTCCTCCTGCCACCCTACTTACTTAAGAAGGTTTCCACTTGTCCTTCCCATGTATCTAGAGCATGTCCATATGGAGGTGCCCATCTGTAAGGCCCCTCTCAAATCCCAGTACTTTAGGTAGCCCTATCTCGATGTGTCATGACATGCATTCAAATGCCGGCTATATTCATTCATTTGTGTATTCATTTCCTCATGCACTCAATATTTACTGAGCATTTACCATGTGTCAGGCTTTTTTGCTAAGGGTGTCTGGTAAACCAGATAATATTCCTGTCATAGCTATTTTACTTTTTAATTATGATTTATCTTTGTAAAGGTAGAACAATATTCTTGACAGTAGCCATGTTTTTTTTAAGCTTCTAGAACCAGACCTTTGTACCTTTAACACTGGCACATAGTAAGTGGTCACCAAATATTGTTTGAATGAATATCTGAATCACATGGCCTTTCTACCTTACTCATTTATATAATACCTAGAGATTCAGAACACACATAAATCATGGGCAAGAATATTATGCCCACAAAAATGTCATTTGTAGGGAAATTGCCAGAGTTTCCAAAGGTGGGGTTTTTATTTTTTGCTCATTTTCTTTACCACACTGCATGCAGAGTACCCAGAAATATGTTACACAAATGTCATGGTGAGAGGCTATTTCAAGTACCAGTTACTTATCTGGAGATGAAAAGAGTAGAAGCTAAGCAACATGGTGCAGCATTTCCTTTGTTTTGCCATAGAAAATGTGTAAGATGTTTCTGGGTCAAAAGTCCAGATGGATTTTCCAGAGCTTCCAAGGAAAAACTTCACTGTGGGGGTTCCAGCCTCGCAGTTGACTGTAAGTACTTGTAAGTATGACTCAACTTAACCATTTGTGGTAACACGTAGAGCCCTGCACATGGGATTCATAACTTAGACATTGATAAACAACGTACTTTCTGGTAATGGTGTTACCTTTAAGGAAATGGTGCAGTTAAGGATGTCCTAAAGCTGTAACTCCTGAGCAGCATTTCTGGGAGGTGATGGCAGAAACAATGCACGCGCGTGTGCGCGCGCGCGCGCACACACACACACACACACAGGGTTCCAAAGAGAAATAAGTTGAGAAGTCCATCTTTACTGAGTACTTAGTAAATATCACCCCCCTCGGATATTTACTAAATACATTTACGTATGAAAGACTCTGAGAAGTCCACCTAGCTGACTTGCTCCGCAAAGTCATCGGCAACCTCTCATCCTACTTGACACTAGTTTCTTCCATAACTCTATTTCTTGGTCTGTTCGTTTAACAAATTTGCATTGACTGAGACTGTGCTAGACACCAAGGTGTAGGTCACAGCCCCTGTCTTCAGCAGCTTGTGGTCTTTTGGGGAAGGAGATAAGTAAATGGTGGATATGCAAGATTGACAGAAGCACCCACTGGGAGCTGTGAAACAGCCACCCTCTGCAAGGAGGTGGGGGAGGAGGAACTCTGAGCCAAGTTCTTCAAAATTGGTGGTGGAGAAAAGGAGATTCATTCCAGGCAACAGGAGGCACGTGAGAGCCATCACATCAGGATAAACAAGAAGCTTGGCCTGGTCAGGATCCTGGGTTTACATAGGGGGCTAGAGGGAGATGACATGAAAGAAGCAAGATGAGAGTGTGAAAAACTTTATTTCTTACCTGGTTTTGTGTCTTGTTTTTCCAGAACTGGGCCTGGCAGTGTTACTTTGGCTTTGCAAACCCTCTTCCCAGCAGCAGGGAGGGGAAGTGCATTGGGATGATTCAGAATATGGGAAACCGGGTTGCAGACTTGTAGGAGTTGGTCAGAAGAGGAGGCAGCTATAGATGGCTCTGGAAACTCCCCAAAGAATGATGAGCACCCTTGATAACACATTTTTCCCCTTTATCGGTGATTTGTTACATAACAAAACAATACACATTCTTATTCCTATAACACCCTGTTTTCCTTCAGATGTGGGCTTTATGCTCATCGTGACTCTGCTTGGAAATTATTGTGTAAAATGATTCCGTATCATTGACTGTCATTATTGACAAGTGGTGAAGTTGTACCCCAGGTTCTTTTTCTCATTTTAGATCCTGGCTGCATAACAATATTTCTTCCAAAATAATTTTAATTTTTTTCCCTCAGCTATGTGTGTATGTATGTATTTTTAGATTATTAGTGAAATGAACTATTATTTGTAAATAGTATTATGTCTTCTCAAGTCCAGAAAAGAACATACCATAGAAAAATGATCTGGAAAAAAGAAAATTTCTACAAGTTCTTTCTTTCCTTCATCTGTAAAATGATGGGGCTGGACTAGTTGGTCTCTGAGGTCCCTCTAGCATTAATGTAATGTTCTGGGGTTCTGTGGGAGTTGTAGACAATTGCAGACAACAGATGTGGAGTGTAATTGCCTCAATAGGGTATTTGTCTCTCACTGGCTCTTTGGGAGATGGTGGGTATGTATTATATTTGTTATTATGACTGGAAAATGTGAGCAATAATTATAGTAACATCCATAGAATTTCCCCTGTGGTGTAAAATAGAGATAAGGCTCTTATAATGTTATCCCTTGGTAACTCATATTCATGATGGCTGGAATTGTCTACAGGGTGACTGAAATTGGGACTATGCTTCTTGCCCTACTTATCTGTGGGCTGCCCAAGCCTTGGGGCTGATTCCAACAATCAGTTCATTCATCCATCTGACAAATATTTATTGAGTACCAGTCATAAGCTGAGCAGTAGCTAGGGGCTGGGGACACAGATACCTAGTCCATTCAGCAGATATGTATTAGGTGCCTAGAATGTGCTTGGTTCTTAACAAACAGACAAATAGGAATGAGAAAAATGACAGCTGGAGCATGTGCTCAAGTTCTGAAGTTACTAATCCATGGTATCCAAGACCCAGAAACTTCACAGGGGAGAAAGCATTTATTTGAGTAAGAGATGACCAAGTAGCTAAGAAGGTCATTCCAAGCAGGCAGGATGGCATTCCTGAAACACAGGGGCATGAAGAACACGGTGTGGTGAGGGAGTTGCAGGTTGCTGTGGTGGCCTCAGTGTGGCTGGAGAGATGACTTAGAGGCTGGAGTGAGCCTCATATGCCAGTGAAAGAAATCTGGAGGAGATCGAAAGGGTGTGGCAGGAGAATGACTGCTCCAGATGATCACCAGTAACGCAGGGATCATATTGCCAGCACTTGTGCACTGGCTATGAGCATGGATAATAATAGGAGAAACTGCTTCAAGGGTGCCTGTTAACCAGGTATTGCTTGAAACACTGTACATGTCTTACCACATTTCAATGTGCAATATTCATGTGAAGTAGGGAGTATTTTTGTCCCCTGGTTACAGATGAGGAAACAGAGAAATCAAGCACATAAGTATTAAAGTAATTGACTACAAGAGTCCAGAATTGAGTCCAGAATCCTGCCCTTTTTCACAGTTTGTTCATTACATTTTAAACTTTAAAAAATTAAACAGTGAAATGCATGGGAAGAAGTGCACAAATCATAAATATGTAGTTCAATAAATTATCACAGGGGTCGGCAAACTTATGGCCCACAGGCTGATTTCAACCTGCCACCTGCTTTTGTAAATGATGTTATATTAAAATATAGAAATACCTGTCATTTATGAATTGTTGATAGCTGCTTTCACACTTTGACACGAGACTTGAGTAGTTGAGACACACATTATGGACCCCCAAACCTGAAATACTTCCTATGTGGTCCTTTATGGAATAAACTTGCTTATCCCTGTGTTACCACATTGTAAGGAGAGTTGTGACCCAGGTCAGGAAATAGAACATAACCAGGACTCAGAGCCACCACATGTCTCTCCCAAACCTACTGCTCCCTGAAGATAACCCCCACTCTGACTTCTGACATCATGGATTAGTTTTACCTGTTTTAACTATAAATGCAATCATATACTATAGGAGTTGTCCACTCAACTATTGTGCTATGCTTAAGTGCCTAGCATAAAACCACAAAAATTGGGAGACCAGTCTCATTTTCTTTGACTGCACAGTACGGGCACCTCTAGGAGAGAAGGCATGCTGCCTTTGCCCTGCTTCTTCTGGGAAGAGGAATTTGGGGTTCATTTTTAGTTCCGACTTGAATTATTGTCCTCTGTGACTACCTGTATTAGTTGCTGCTGTAACAAACTATCACAAACTTAGTGCCTTAAATAACACAAATTTATTCTCTCATAATTCTGGAGGTGAGACATCTGAAGAAGTCTCACTGAGCTAAATTCGGTGTGTCAGTAGGGTTGTGTTCCTCTGGAGGGTCCCTAATTTCTCATTCTCCTCTCTTTCCCTGGATGATACCTTTTACTATCATGACCTCAGTTACCATCTCTATGCCAGTGACTTCAAATCTCTACCTCTGGCCTTCGCCCTCTTCTGAACCTTAGACCTGCCTCTCCAACACCTCACTAGCTGATCTGACATCTCCTCTGGAATAGTCCCACACTCTTACACCTGTATTCACCCATCTCACACCACTTTCTAATTAATTGGTGAAAGTTAATTTATTAAAATCTCTCTTGGTTTTTATTTCTTATTTAACCTTTCCATTCAATCATTTATCTCATTCTGTCCTTCTGTATCTTAGTATTTTCTCAGGGTCTCTACTTCTCCCCATCTCCACTGCCATTGCTCTAGATCAGGCTGGCTGATTTTTGCCTAGATGACTCTACCTATGTACCAGGCATGGTTTTGCCCCTTCCACGTGGTAGCCAGAATGGTCTTTTCTAAAGCAAAATCTGATCCTCTCTTCCCCAACACAGAGTTAATGCTTAGAGGACAGGCTTGGGACTTTATTCACTATTATGTTCCTCACTCCTAACAAAGAGCCCATAACAGGAAGGTCTCAAAAACACATGTAATTAAATGCAAGGCTTACCTCTCTACCTGTTGCAGACTCTTCTTTCACAGCCATCTACCTCCTCAGGATTTCTCCAAATCTAAAACCCTCAGTCCTGAGCTGGGCTTGTCTTCTCTTCTCTCTCCATGATTTAAGATCATCTTCTTTTCAAGAGAGCAGATCTCTGCCTTAATCACAGTGCCTGGACCACAGCAGATTTCTAATACATGTTTGATGAATAAATGAGTCCTTACATGAGTAAGTTAATGGAGTTGCAAGGCTGTCAGAGAGCATTTCCCAGAGTATGCAAACATGCTCAAGCCTATTTGTAGCTCCAGATTGAATTTTGTCAGGCAAAAAAAGGAACAGGTGATTTGGGCCAGAGGGATTTGGAATATTTATCGAGTCCATTCCCCTGACTTCAGGTAACATTTCTCAAAGTCTGGCAAGTTCTATAAGATACTCTAGAAATCCAGTGAATTTGGGCTCTGGCTCACCGTTGTTACAGACCAACGATGCATGGGAGTATATTAAGGATGAAAGAACAGTAAAAAGAGCCTTCAACTTTTGCTATACTTGCTAGTTTCACTGTAACCTTTCCCAAACCTAAGTGCCATGGAGCTCTTTAGTCCTGGGGACATCTACTGACATCCTGCAGATTCAGTGTGCCAATCAATATACCTTGGGAAATGTTAGCTTAAGGAAACCTTTACTTTTTGTGTGATTCAGCTTTTCCAAGGTGAAGATAATTTATTTCAATGACTATTCCCCCATGCTGTATGAAATGATTGTGTTCATAGGAACCTTAAAATGACATATTTTTTTTAACCAGCTGGAGCAGAAGCAGGTTTTAATATTCCCTTTGTCAAAGTAACCCTTGCCTTTAGGAGGAAGAAAACAGAGCTAATTACACAGTGACGGGAACTGTTCTTTCTTCATTTGAGCACCAATGTCAGTCTTCTCACACAAAGGTACTATTGAAATTGTGAACCATAAAAATTGATTTTTCCAGCTTCTGGACACCATCTGGGCTCAGTAGGAAGGGGTCTCTAGTACAGGGGAAGGCATTTTACCTAGAGGTCCCTGTTGTGTTCTTCAAGGACTTCATGCAGCTATTCTGCATGCCATTTGTTCATTCTGCAAACCTACATAGAGCCTCCATTCTGCTAGGTGCCCGGTAGCATCCAAATGAACAAAAACCCTTTGTGGCCTCCCTGAGTTAGTAAAGATTGAATCAACATACGCCATTCTTGCCCTCATTAGGGCACTCATTATGTACTATGCATCATGCTATGTGCTTTCATTGTCTTGGTAAATCCTCACAGTTACCTGGAAGATGGTTATCACAACCATATTACAATTCTGGAAACTGAGGCTAAAGGACTTGGTCACTTGCAACACTTATTAGGGGTCAGGGTCAAAGTTCAAAACCAGGGCATATCCAGTCTGTGGCTCACTGCTCTCACAATCGTACAGTGTGATGTCATGGTAGAAAGTTAGAGGTTCAATTTTTGCTAAGGGTCCAGGGTGGGCTGGTATGGAGTGAACTACCGCCAAATCCTTTGTGTCTGTTTCTGAGGAGCTATCACTCAGCTGCAGGAGCCGCAGAGGGACTTTTCCACCCTATCTCAGGCCTCGTGCAGATTCCCTCATAGCAACATCGGCTTTGTGAAGAATTACATTTCCTGCTGCACTGATTAGATAGACAGGCTCATTTAAGTCCTATCAGCCAGAACTTAGCCCTGTGTTTTGCTGGTTAGTTTGTGAATAAGCTCTTCATGCCAGCCTTCTCCCTTTCTGCGCTGGGATAATGACTCAGAGTTCTTTGTTTTCATTCCCCCATCTGCGTCATTTCTGCTGGATTGTGTCTACTGCCCCGTGGACAAGACAGGTGGTGGTACTGCCACTGGTGAATGGCAGAACTGAGGGCCGGGAGGGTCTAAGGGCATTGTTGAAGGTCACACAGGTCAGCAATCCCTAAGCACGTCCATCCTAGTACCCACCAAACGGTATGATATCCTTTTCTGTTCATCTGTCTCTTTTTCCCATGGCAGTGAAAGTATTTTGTGGGCAGAGGCTGTGTCTTTCACCTGCACTTTCCTGAGATGCAGCCAAGAATCTGGAGCCTATCAATGTGGAATACATTTAAGACATGGATCCTTGAATCAAATCTGGGATTCTGATTATTCCTTAATTTTTACCTCCAGCCCTGAATACACCCTGGAACTCACATCTAAATGCCAACTTGATTCCTCCACATGGATGCTGTATCATCACAGGACCAACACGGCCAAAGCAGAAGTCTTCATCTCCCTTTATAAGCCTGTTTCCTTGGATTTTGCCACCCCAGTAAGTAGCTTTATAGTTTTTCAGATCAGAAATCTGAGTTATCCTTGATTCTTTTCTTTCTTCCACCCTCCAGGTATAATTGGTTGCCAAGTCCTCTTGACTTTACATTCAAAACACACCCAAACTTGTCTACTTCTTCCAACTCTCTCATTTCTACTCTGGTTCAAGCCACCATTTTCTCTTACTAGAACCATTTCAAGGGTCAGAATTTGAGCTCTTTTCTTTGAACTCTGAAACTCATGCTGGCTTCCCCAACAGTGTTTTGAACTTTCAGTCTCTTTCCTTCTATGTAACTAGGGTGTTCCATGTAAGTAATTTTCCATGCAACCTAGAGAGGTGGTGGGTCATGCATTTCTGCAGTCTGGAGATAAGGAAGATAATATTCCAACTAGGAAGTGTAAGTGATACCCCTTAAAAGGAAGCCAAAGAGGCAGTTTGCTTTGTACTCTGACAGCTGATAAATGGGGCCTTTGAAAGTTCAGGGGAAGAAATGAATTTCATGGTCAGAGTGGGAAAGAGAGTATCCAGGAAGGGCAACCTTCTCCTGTGCTCAAGCCTCTGATGATAATGTGACCCTTTAATGTGGACAGAGGTTTACAGCTTCCCAAGCATTTCACATAGCTTTTCATATGTGAACCCCACCAAACCTGCAAGATGGATGTTTTATTCCTGATAAACAAAAGAGAGAACTGAGGATCAAGAGAATTTTTTGGTTGTCCAAGGTTATAGAGTTATAGGTGAGATGGGACACAATTTTAAAAAGTCTTCAAGCTAAAGGTCCGGGCTTCACATGCGAATCCTCTCACAGAAACCCTGTGGCCACCCTTCTCAGCACCCTGCCGAGGACCGTTTCTCTCTCTCTCCTTTCTACTTATCTCTATCTGGCGTCCACCTCAGTTCTGGAGTTCACTTTCTTGCCAAACTAGCTGCAAAGTTGAGTTTATAAAGCTCTGGGACTTTTGTTGAAGACTTAGCTGCTAGTCAGCTTCCTGAAAGGTTACAGAGAATGGGAATCTGTGGGGGTGGTCTAAAGACAACCTCTAGTAGCTCTGTTCTAAAGCCAGACCTGCTGCCTGTGTAGGTCAGGTGAGGTAGATAATCTCAGATGGTGTTGGTAGAAGATTGGTACAAACTTTCTGGGGGAGCAATTAGCAATTCTAATTAAAATCTCAAAAGTATGCTTTGATCAACAGGTCTGCTTCTGGGAACTTTATGTTAAAGAAGTAGCTAAGAATACAAGCAAAAATTTAGGCACAATGTGCCTGGTATTGTAGAACAACCTTTACCTGCACTCAGGTCTTTGATAACAATGTGACCCCTAATGTGGACAGCGCTTTACAGTTTCCCAAGAATTTTACATAGCTTTTTGTATGTGAACCTTACAACAAGTAATATACACACAACATACAAGTTTGATGAAAGGATGTTTATTGCTAAAGCGTTTATAATAGGGAAACACTGGAAACAATCTAATGTATAAACATCAAAAGGGATTGATTGATAACCTTAACATACATCCATTTAGTTGGAAACCAGGCAGCTTAGAATGTTAGAAAGGATGATGATGATATAACAATATGTGAAGAATATTAGTACAACTTGATTTTGTTATAGATTTTCTAAGACATTAATAATGATGGGCTATCAGTTCATTCTTGTTTGCGATGAATGATGTTTTCTATTTACTGTTTGTAAAAAAATACATTATTCATGTAATTTAAAAATTTGTTTTTATCTTTATCTGAAAGCTCTTTAACTGAAAGCTCAATTCTCTGATTCAGGAACGTTTTCTGGGTCTACCATCTTGGACGATGCAGGAGTTTTTAGGTGTGGAGGGAGGAATGCCCTCACCCTTGAAAAGGCTATTGCAGTCCTAGTTAATGGAAACCAGATGTGTTTGAACCTCAGGTTTCTGGCTGGGTTACTCTTTATCTTGGAGCCCACCTCTAACTCTGGCATGAGCTGTCCTTCCCTGTGAGGCTGATGTGCAAGGCTGGTTTTGAGTGGAGGTGAGCACCTGAGGATGTAAACATTAACTGAATTAAGCATCGTTTCGAAGCCAACTTGGGCAATTATATACATCTCTGAAACTTTTAAATTAACTGGTCAATATTAACCAGCAATGGTTGTTTGATAAACATTTCAAGGGACGTTATTGATTGCTGTTTGATGATTAAAAAAAATAGCAAGTACATTGCTCCCTACATTTTCTATTAAAAGAAATGTTACTACCAATAACCTTGACATTATAAGCAGGAAAATTTATTCATCTGGATGGTTAATATGAATGATGCTGCCTTAGCTGGTTGAATTTTGGGTTAATACATCTTTTCATTTTGCATGTATTTTCATGGAATAGGGATTGATTTTCTACTTGCTAAAAATGTAAAAAGATGTTACTAAGGGAAAGAGGCAATTGGGTAGGTGGAAAACTAAGAATCTTGAGGTGGGCATGTAGAACCTGGCAGTTATTGATAAATTGCTTCAAGGATTTGCCTTAGTCTCTAAATATTTGAACTGTAAGGATTCTGAAGTCAGACATGTAAGTTAGTGTTAACATTTATCGGCCATGTAACCAGAGGAGGGTGGAATCCTCTATCTTGGACTGCAGTTACCTTACTGCAAAAAGAGAACTGGATACTTACATTAAATAGGTGCTTGGTCAGCAAATAGTGTTTATAATAATGATACTGACAGTAATGCAAGATATCAGCAAGCCTGTCACCTGTCACACACATTCAACCTTCTTTACTAACCGACAGGAGTGGAAAATGCATTCATATACATTATTTTCATCACAAGAGTAATAAAATGCCAACCAATTAGAAAGTAGTTGAAAAGAACAAAATAACGCTCTTAATTCCACCATTTTAACAGAATTAGTTAGCAGATACTTTTTATAATGAGTGTCAGCAAGTTAAGAAAAATGAAAAACCTCCAGTTTCAGGCTAGAGGTTGGATAGGAAGACTTTTAATTTGCCTTCAACTCTGAATTGCTTGATTCCCAGGACCTAGAAAATTCAATTTGGAGAGTCCCTATTTTTCAACTATTTTTGAAGTTTAGCTGAAAAAATATGAAATATTAAGACATTCAACCATAGCACTGATTTTTACTAGAAGCCATTGAAGATATAACTTCATTCA
Source organism: Manis pentadactyla (assembly GCF_030020395.1). Taxonomy (NCBI): domain Eukaryota; kingdom Metazoa; phylum Chordata; class Mammalia; order Pholidota; family Manidae; genus Manis; species Manis pentadactyla. Next base: position 13,268,094 of record NC_080021.1, on the reverse strand, counting down.
TTCATTCATATAACAATTCCACAAATACTGAATGACACATGTGTTTGGAACTCAGTACTGGACATAGACACAGTGGTGAACAACAACATGAAATACAATCCCTGCCCTGTGGGCATTATAATCTGATTCGGGAGACAAACTTTAAACAAGCAACCACATATATAAACACAGAGTTCCAAATGGCAATAGAGGATGTAACTGGGAGCTTAATTTAATTGGGGCATCAGAGAAAATCTTCTGTGAGATAGTTGTGATGGAGGATGCATGGAAATTAATCTGTCTAAGGGATGAGATGGTTAGGGGTTAAATTGGAGGACTAGGGGCCATTGGAATGAAGATTCTGAAGTGAGAAATAACTTGGTGTAGTCAAGAATAGGAGGAAGAACAGCACGGTTAGGATGCAGGGAGCTAGAGGGAGTTTAGTATAAGATGAAGCCAGGAACTTTGGCCAGGGTCACGGTCTAGAGGGCTTTGCTGGTTTGGTGAACTATTTGGATTGTATCTGAAGCACAAAGGGAACACTGAAGGGTGTTGCGTGGGCAACTGGCGTGACCCAATTCACATGTTCCAAAACTCTGCTGCAGAATGCAGGGGGGGCAGGATTAAAGAAGCGGGAGGCAGTGGGGAGAAGCAGGGAGGACAGTGCAAAGGCCCTGGAGTGGCCAAGGAAAATGATGTCTGATCTCAGGCTGGGATCAATGGAGATTTGAACAGCACGTGTTTCAAATATTTTGAACCAACTTGATAGGAACTGGTCAAAATTACATATGAAGGTCAGGGACAAGGAGGGTCAAGAAATTCTCTCAGACTTACAGCTTAAGCAACTCAGTTGAGAAAATTGAGGGACAGAGAAATTAAATATTTGAGATAAGGCACAGATTTTGAAACTAGGTAAAATCTTCTAATTACCAGTGGAACAAGGATTCAAACCCAAGTTTCATTCTTTTCTAGATCTATATCTTGTTATGTCATTTTGCTATAGCCTCCCCGTCCCTCCCTCCCTTCCTTCCTTCCTTCCTTCTTTCCCTCTTTCCTTACTTCTGCTGTCTGTCTGTCTATCACCTATCATCCATCTATATCACCTTTATTATCATATAGCATCTGTCTGTGTAACTTGGTTTTTTGTTTTTGCATCTATCCATCCATCCATCTCCCCAGAAATAGATAAATCCCCAAGAACTGAAGTGTACTTAAAAGATTATTAATCTCTTCACTGTATGGATGAGGACGTTGAGGCCCCGTGGAGAGAAATCTCAGTCCAGCATTGCTTGGTGCTGGTCAACATCCCACTTCTGCTCACTGCCACTACCCCTGGTTGTTTTGACCAATACTTTCCATTGAATGACTCTGGAGATGCCTCTGCCAGAAGTTGAAAGAGAACATGTCCAGGCCTCTCTAGGTAGGGTCTGCACCTCTTTCCAGCATTTCTCCCCCATGGTGTTAAGGGGTGTGGGGCTCCCCTCTGAAGTCCTGCAGAGTGAAAGCATCAGTAGGCGGCTTCTTCTGAGGGATCCTCAGTAAGTCTGCCCACATGCAGCTGGTCTCCCCTGGACGGCGACTGGGTTTATAGCAGGGGACAAGATAGCCGTCAAAGGGAGATGCCGAGTAGGGTTTCAGGAAAGCTTGTGTGACTGACGTGGAGGTAGGGAAGGAGGAAGCCGCTGGCCTTGACGCCAGGCAGGTTTGGCCTCCTGGCGGGGTTAACCCTGTGGGGGCTGCTGTGCCGCGCTGCCTCAGAACGGGAGGGAAAGAGCGTCTCCAGGCAGCTGTCAGCAGGCTGATTCCTTCGAACCAGGGCTGCCCATTCCTGACTCATCTCTGCCCTGAATTCACCCCAAACCTCAGTGGTATAGAATGAAGGAGAAAAGAAGGAAAGGGAAAGAAACATCACAGGGACCCTAGGGAATCAGTGATGGAAAAGACAAGGTTCTCTGTGAGGTGGCTCTGGGCTCTGGGTTTGGTCTTAACTTTTCCTATATTTAGGGCCATTCTCCCCGTCACCCGACCATGGCTGGTCTCCTTCTGGGGCCTTGGCACATGCCCTTGCAAGGCCGAGAAGGTCCTGCTGCTCCCTGGTCTGCCATTTGGACCTTCCCCTTGGAAACTTGACCAGAGCTGTCCAGCGCTGCAAAGAGCAGTTCACGGCCCAGGCAGAAGCAGTGCTGGGGGCTCCGGCGGCCTGTGGGCACTGAAAGAAGGCACTTTCGGTGACAGAATGCAGCTCCTTCGCTACCAGCCTTGTGACTGAGGGGAAACCGCTCAGGGCCACCACGCTTACTTTCTTCCTCTGTAAAGCGGGAGTAAAACGCTCCTCCCCTGGTTGCTAGGGTAATAGAATCAGGTGATGATTCTAGGCAGAAGTATTCAGTCGGCGCCCTCTCCCCGCACGCTGTGTCAGCTGGGTTTTCTGGAAAGCAGCCGACAAGACAGAATTAAATGGGCAAGAGGCTTGTTGGGGGAAATGCTGGCATGGAAGAAAAATAAGAGGAGCGGGGTAGGTGGAGGGAGGCAGACTGTGATGTGGGTCTGACTCCTGGGGAGCAGACAGGGCGGAGGAGGGGGCAGGAAGGGCCTGCGGAAGTCCCTGCCGACAGGTGGGGAAGCCCTGAGCACAGCCTGTCTGCCAGAGGTGTCCTGCGCTGGAGGGAAGGGCCTGGCTCCAGCCTGCAGGCTGTGCTCAGTCAGGAGCTGGGAGCAGCCTGCAGAGTGCCGCCCCCGGTGTGGGCACTCGCCAGACGCTCAAGGTGTGGCCGCTGGAGGCTTCTCTGCCCTTCCCAGCAGGTTGTCTGTGGAAGGGACACTGAGCAGCATACTGTCACCATCCATAGCTGTCACCCCACCCGCCTTCTTCCCTTGTCCGTGCTATGGGGCTAAAGATCTCTATTATATGTTGTATTTGTCTGCTAGGACTGCCATAACCCAATACTACAATGTGGTGTCTTAAACACCAGAAATTTATTTTATCACAGTTCTGGAAGCTGTGAAGTCCAAGATCAAGGTGTCAGCAGAGTTGCTTTCTCCTGAGGCGTCCCTCCTTGGCTTGCAGACAGCCATCTTCTCCCCGTGTCCTGGCAAGGTCTTTGCTCTGTGCACATGCACCCCTGGCATCGGTTCCTCTTCTTAGAAGGACACCAGGCCTATTGGATCAGGATCCCACCAGCGGCTCACTTATCCTTGATTCCCTCTGTGAAGGCTCGTCTCCCAGGACAGTCACACTGGGGGTTAGGTTTCAACATATGAACTGGGAGGGACACATTTCCACCCAGAACACTCATACGCTTCATCAGCAGATGTTTCTTTCCTCTCTCTCTCTCTCCTATCTTTCCTTCTCTCCCTCCTTCCTACTTTTCTTAAATTAAGGGTCTGTCCTAATCCACCCAATGTGCTAGGGATGGAGAAATAGAAGATACAATTTCCTCCCTCAAATTGCTGGCATCTGCTAGGAGGGAGATAGCTGGGACTTGGTACCATATTGTAAGAGGTGCTGTGATGAGAGTGAGCCTGCATGTTGCAAGAACCCAAAGGAGAGATCCCTAATCCAGCCTAGGCTTGCTGGGGTGGTCAAAGAGTGCTTCCTGAAGGAGGCGGCATCAAGTGAGCATTAGAGAATAGGTAGAATTTAGCAAGAGAGAAGATGGGACAAAAGTGCATACAGATACAAGGGGTCTTGAGAGATTATAGCCTGTTCTGGCCACTGCTGGTCCAGCATGCCTGGGGCCCGGGGCAAGCCGTGAGGGAATTAGAATATGTGCTATGCACCTGTTACACACAAACACAGTCCAGCCATGCATGCCCCTCTCACCAGGTCTTCACCTCCAGGGGCTGCTGGCCCTGGTCGTGCTGCAGGTGGAGAGCAGATTCTAGAAGTTCTGATGCCCTGCTTGGAGTTTGGGTTTATCCTGAAGGCTTGTGGCAGCATCTCTTTCCCCTCCTCCCTTCTCTCTGGTGATTATTTCAGCAAACCAGCCTCCCAAGCATTCAGGGTGCCTGGACTGGATCTAAGTTCCTAGTGCTTCTCTTGTCTTCACAAAACCACAGATGTAAAGGACATTTGTGTGGAGGGGCACTTTCCCTGTGTTCCTGTGCCCTCCTCTCCCCACCTGCACCCTCCTAAGCAGAGCCTGCAGCTCGCAGAGGCACTGCTGTCCCTGTGCCATGAACAGTGACATGTCCCCATCCCCCTGCTATTAGTGTAGCTGCTGAGCACACCAAGCAAATGCCTTCCTCTTCGGAGTGGCATGTGAAATGGACTAGAAACATATTAAGACCAAAAAGATGCAATTTAAATTTCCTGTGGCTCTGGAGGTGCCACTGACATGGTGATTACATGTGACCAGCAAGTGTGATGTGGCAGGGATCTCAGTCCACGGGCTACAGATGGAGGTGAAGACCTGGTGAGAGAGGCATGCATGGCTGGACTGTGTTTGTGTATAACAGGTGCATAGCACATATTCTAAGGGCTGTTCTTCTGTAGGTGGAAGGGTCTAGGCACGCTGTGAGTCCACAGAGGTTGTTGCTCTGGTGAAGAAGGTTAGGCTTGGACAGAATCTGTGATATGGTCACTGTCAAACTGCTAGTTAGTGCCAAAGTCAGAACTAGAATTCAGGACACCTAGGTGCAAGTCCAAATTCCACTCATTTGTTCATGGGGCATATTTTGATTGCCTATGAAGTTTCAGACTCTGGGCAAGGAAATTGGATACACAAGAAATAAGAAAATGGAAATTTATAATCTGACTATATTGGAGAAGCATCCTGGTATTTAATAAAAACATACCAAAGCCTGGTCATAGCCTCAGAAATTCTGATTTAATGGATCTCAGGAGGGGCCCGGGTATCAGGGTTTTCTAAATGTGCCATGATGTGGGGCTGTTCACCTAGAGCTATGCCGCCTAACTGGTAGCCACGGAGCAGTTGAAGTGTGGCTGTTCCCTGCAGTGATGTGCAGAGAGGCCTGGTGTGAGCAGGGGGGTTGCTGCACCAGCACGAGTAGTGGTCTCATGTGAAATGCATCACGTGGCTGTGCTAGATTCCTGTGTGGGCTGCCCACTGGCTTATGAATGGTTGGAACATGTTGGACACTTCAGGCCTGGGTTACATATAAACATCTTCTAGAGTTTCTTTTCTGGCCTCTGGCTTTTTGGAGCCAGGACATCCTTCATCCGCCATGCATCTTTTATAACGTGCTTTGTCATATTGACATGTGGCCGAGAAGTCAGTTGGATTTAGACATGTTCCTGATTCCAAAGGTGAGGTGAAGTAGTGGAGTAGCAAAGAGAAGTGTGTGTGCTTATGTGTGTGTAAGAGGGAGAGGGACAGAGAGATTGAGTAAGCAGAAAAGTATGAAAGATAGAGAAAAGCAAAGGAAGACAGGAAGAGAGAGAAACACAGAAAGAAAATCAGGGACACAACATGAAGAACGGATGGGGAAAAAGAGAAGACAGAAAGAAAGAGGGAGAGAAACAGAAAAGGTTGCTTGAATGGCAGAGACAGAGTGGATGCAGGGGAGACAGAAACAGTCCTTACTACTGAATGATTAATACAGGATCTAAATGAAATATTCATGAAAGGAAACTGGAGCTATAGACAAATCCAAATGCCGCTTTCCTGATGCCCTCCTCCCCCTTTCCACTGCACCCCAAGCTCTTTGGAGATTCTTGCCCTCTATTGTCATTACATGGAAATGATGTAACCGGGAGGGAAGCTTGTCCCTTTGATGGTATTTGGCTCCATTAAGAACATGTCCGCTGGTCTGCTTGGGTGGTTTCTGGGCTTCAGGGAGAGTGAGGCATGTTAGAGGAGGCTCTTGGCACCTTGGGGCTGACCCAGACAGTTTCTTCCTTCTTCTGTTTTTGATCTGTGGTCAGATTCCAAGTGTTCCCTGAACCAGGGTCTTCCCCTCCTAAGTGGGACAGCCAGAAACATCCTCCAGGTTAGCGGCCGCCCCCCATGTGGCCTTACAGAGCTCAGGACTGTAAGTAACAGAAACAGGAAGTCAGGGGAACTGCTACGGCCATCTGCCCAGCCCAGGGCAAACAAGGAAGCCATGCCGCGTCTCCAAGCCTCCACTGTCTCATCCCTATGTGTGTCCTAATGCCTGTCATGCTGATAGTAATACCCACGGGGTCAGAAGTGATGTGAGGGCACTTCCCGGGGCTTGGCATGGGACAGAGGACTGATGCGCGCTTCCTCCCACCGCCCTTGTCTCTCGTCAGCACCGGTGCATTTCGTCCCTGGGGAAGGTGTGTGGGTGCCCTGCTTTGCACACTTCCCCCCACACCTTCACCAACTGCCAGAAGAACTTTTTGTTTCCATGCTGGATTTAGGTACAGGACACATTGCTGCTTTTCTGGGTTTTAGAATACCGTATTTTCCCAGTGCCAGAGGGACTGGGAGGCCAATACTTTTACTCAACAAATAACTTGAGCTGTCAATTTCCCATTACTGTGATGTTTTAACTGGTTTTCCTTACCTTCTGTCTTTCCTTACTTAGTCTCTGGAACTCAGTTTCTTCATTTAAAATGGCGATGACATTATTTATTTCTATGGGGCCACTGAGCATGAGATGAGGCTTTCTGAAGTGCTGAAGCCCTTCAAATGTGAAACATCGTTGCAACAGTAGATGTCATCCGGCCTCAGTCCCAAAGCTATGGAAAGATTGGAAGCATCTCCTTATTCCCACTGCTGCATGCTCAGTGCCTGTGCAAACTGCCAGCAGCATAGATGGGGCTCAGTTAATATTTTCTGAACAAATAATTGACGTTAAATCTTCGGAGTTGAACCTTTACTGCCTCATACCTGTTCTCATTTCCCTGTTTTTATATTAGAGGTTGTGGCTGCTGACATTCATGCTCCAGATCCTCAACCCACAGCTCCCAGAGCCCAACCTAGGTTTAGGGGTAGAGTTCAAGGGTAGTTCACAGCTCAGGGGATAATGTGGGTCAGTCAACACTGAACCATTGGACTTCAAGAGACAAACACAATGAGATTGGACCACTGCAGGCTGATCCAATGCAGATGAAACACCTGTGCTGCCCACAGGAACAGGAGGTTTCTATCTAGGTTTAAGGAAAAGATAAGAGGTGATTCCAAAGCACCATGGTCTAAAAATGGCATCCATATCTATAGGAAGATGCATGTGTGACAGGCCATGGATGGCTGGGCGTAGTTTGACCTTTCTAGGCACAACCTCAGATGATTCAACCACTGCTGGTCCCATCTTAACACAGTGGTGCTGTGCACATGATGACATACATTTTTGTTTAAAAAGCCAGGACAGGCCTGTCTTCACAAGGGTGATTAGTAGGGTTGATTGAGGAAATGATTGCATTCAGGAGCTGTCCTGTCCCCTGTCCTTGCATTGCCTTTTCTGTCTGGCCCTTACTACTGTCTAACATGACACCCATTTCCTTACTGATCTTGGTTATTCCATGTTCTCCCCCAAACTTGAAAGCTCCGTGAGAGCAGAGATGTTTATCTTTTTGTTTGTTCCTTTATCTTTGATTTTTCTTTCGCTGTATGCTCAGGCTCAAAACACTGTGTGGCACATATTGAACATGGGTATTGTTATTTTCTGATTGACACACGGATCACTGGGTACTGTAGTTTTCTCATTGACATTCCTTCTCTTTCACTGTTAGCTGTTACTGGGTGATGTAATCAGGACTTTTCTGGGTGTCCTGCTGCAATGATGCTTCTGGTCTGCTATATCCAAGGAGAAACCAGATCATGAAGGCCTTGTCTTACATCCCAAGGGGATTAACCTACTAAATTCTACTCTATAAATTATAGAAAAATCAATAACCTCTGAAGTGCAACCTGTCCACAGACTGAAGCTATTGCGAAGCTGGTCCCCACAGCCTCGGAGGATAGAAGTGTCCTAGTGTTGGGAGGCAAGTGGCCTCCTTAACACTGATATCGTGGCACATGGCCCTTTATCCGGCAGCTGTGCTAATGTGTGTCTGGTGAACATTGACTGTGTGCCTTAATCATCACTGCTCCTCTAGTCACACTGTGTTCCAAAAGGAAAGTGCTAGGTCAGAGCAAATTGGGGCAACACTTGCATCTTATTTATGAGGCACAAAGCCCTCTGCACCCCCTTGGTGAACCAGAAGAGAATTTTCCATCTTGGAGATATGTCACATCCTAAGAATGCTGTAAGTGTGAATTCTTCTGTACTAAAGCAATAATATAGACATTGAAGCACTCGGTACAGTTTGTTGATGTGAATTAAAGGTGGTAATGTGTGGGCTCTGTGACAGCCGGGAAGCATTATCCCTGCATCTGAGTTTGTGGCTGGGGGTGGCGGAAGCCTGTCATTTCTATACTTTATGCGAGTTTGTGTGAACCTGTTCACTGTCTTGACTTTATAAAGTCCATTCTCCAGTCAACAAGTAAAGGACCAACTACATAAAATCTAGGTCAAAACAGATATAGGGCCATATATTCCTCTCCTAAGCATAGGTTTTTTTCCTTGTAAGAAATGAGTATTGACCATAAAGGAAGAATTCGGTGATCATCAGTATTTTCATTAGTCAGAATCAAAGATCCATCCTGTGGGTAACATTTTTCACATTGGCTGTAGTACTAAATGCTTGATTGGATTGACACATTGAATCCTCCCCATATGGATATGGAAACCCTTTAAGATAATCTTCTTCCTTATTCAGTATTGGAGAGGCCAGCCTTGGGGAAACCTATGAATGTCCCGTCTGAGTGGGAATCTCACTCCTGATTGCCACTTTAAGCCCTCTAGTTCATCAAACACTTCCTTTTCCGTGAGTCTTTCTGATTTCTCCTAGAACTTGTGATTTCCCCCCTCATTCACATCCAAAAGCCACCTGGCTTCATTTTCCTGTGTCACTGAGCCTACTCTGCTAGGCACTGTGGTTCTCAGATGATGTGCAGTGTGCTATGAGCAAGAGATTTGGAGTCAAAAGACATCACTTTGGCTTCTCCCAGGCTCACTGACAAGTGGTACTATAGAGGCATTGTGTTCCTCAGGGATCTTATGAGACCAAGAAGAAATGATACAGACAGTACTTTTTTAACAGGATATAGTTATTATCATCAGTGTGTAAACACACTGAAACAAATGCTGGGCTGGCATCACTTTTGTGTGTTCTATGGCATCTTGAGCATTGCCTGCCAGCTAGTCTTGCTTGATTTGTATTGAAGGAATATTTTTAGGGAACAATGAAATGCTTCTGAGTCACCAAAGAGCTCTGAAACATCTCAGGAACACCTTCCCCCAGACTCAGAAGCAAGCTGGACAGGTCCTTAGCTGGGGCTTTGTTTTTCTGAGGCCTATGAAGTACCATGCATCCTTGTGAAGGCTGAGAGAACACAAGACCAATGGAGATGCTTTTAGGGGAATTGCTTTTTAAAAAAAAATGTATGCCTTAGTATGACAAAATCCTTCATCATGAGGCCAGAAGACTCAAAGTCAGAGATGTGAGAGGTATAGTCTATATGAGACAGAATGACAACCCTTGGCCAAGTTTGATTCTCAAATAAGACTCGGTTGGAGTTTCTGCACTTCGGGAAAGGACCCTATATTTGTGAAGTGACAGAACAATTTCCATAGCAACAGACTGTGTTGTCAGAAGAGTAGAAATAAAAGCTCCATGTGTCAACTCTGTGTTTATGTGATGCTTATCTCATAAGCCCTGCAATGCAAAGAAGGCTTGATCCCTCATAGACATCCTTCTCTGTCCAAATGATGCAGTGTAGAAATCATGCCATTTATATCAGTATTTTCACGTCTGAAGGTTGAATGTACTATTTTTATCTTGCAAAGTTCTTAGTAGTCTGAATGGAGCTGTCCAGGTCCTTGTAACAGATCATGCTGGACCTTCAGGGAGTCCAGAAAAAGGGATGCTGAAGGAGGCAGCTAGGGTTTGGGTCTTGATCTCTAAGGAATATGACACTAACACCTACCCAGCACCTTGCTTCAGGATGAGGAGAGTGAGGAAGTGCAGGCACAGGACTTGAATGGACCCTACACTCTAGAAGGCAGGCCAGACAGGGCGGGCCTGAGCATGAAACCTGAGCTGCCCTGCTTGAGTCTTTTGTTCCCAGAAGATGCTACTATAGGCATCTTCCTGCCACTGATAGCCCCTCAGAGAAGCTCTGCTCTTACCATTGGGTCCTAACCTCTGAGGCTTCCCAAAACTTTCTCACCACGATCTGTGTGCTGGAGATCTCAAACCAAAGACTTTGCTCTCATCTCCTTTCCTTACCTAGGCTTCTCCACAAACCACAAACCCTATGCTGTTGCTCCTCAGGACTTAGTCCTTTCTTACTCATTCCTGTCTGGTCCAAGTACATCAGGAGAAGCCTGAGCACCCCCACCTTGTTCTCTACCTCAGATACTGGGTGTTAAACAGTGTGTCCAAAAGGGAGGTACTTTCTAGCACTGTTGGTCAGCAAGATGCCCTCATGGCGCATGTAGATGAGCATCTTTAAAAGTGAGTTAGCAGTGATTAGAATATTCTTAACTTGCCTATCGTAATGGTTGCATATATTTGTGATACACTAAAAACTGTTCAATTGCACACTTTAAATGGGTGAATTGTATGGTATCTGAATTACTTCTTAATAAAGCTGTTTTAAAAAAAGTGAGTCCCAGGGGAAAAAAGTCATAAAATAGCAAGATCAAAAAATTTAAATAAATGTATTTAGAGTCAAACCTGAGTGGATAAAGAAAAAAATATCATATGTATCATAGAAGAGTCAGTATGTGGACATGAAAATGAAAGTTTAAGGAAGACTGGAATGATGAGAAAAGCTGGGGTGTCCCCCCCAGTAATCTTTATTATTGGGTTGTGTACATATTCTCAGGGTTCCATTTACTGTGGACCTACCCTAGGTAAGTCACTTATCACACACAGTGGTCCCTGTCTGTTTATACTGTCTTCTCTGTGTCAAGCACTGACCAGTCCTGTGGGATCCTTGGTCTTCCATATGGCATCTGGTAGGCAACTGATGGGCTGAAAGCCATTTTCTCAACCTCAACACCATGGGTGTTTCCAGTTCAATCATTCCTCATTGTTCTGCATGTTGTGAGATGTTTAGCAGCATCCCTGGTCTCTTCTCACTAGATGCCAATAGTACCCACCTCAGATGTGACAATATAAAATATCTCTAGACACTGATGACTATCTTGCGGGGGAAAAATTACTCCCATTGGAGAACTTCTGCTCTAAGTCAATGCTCACTGAACCCTCAATAGATGTTTATGGTGACCTTCCATGGGCCAGGTGCTATTCTAGGCCGTGGGGACAGAGCGGTGAACAAGACGGACGGAAGTGCTCTTCTCAAGAAGTCTACATTCAACAGAGAGACAGACAGAAACCATGTGAGCAAGTGAGTAAACATGCCATTCAGACAGTGATGAGCCCTTAGAAGAAACTTAAACAGGGTGATGGCATTGAAAGCACCTGATGGTCAAAGACAGGCTTTCTGAGGAGGTGACATCTGAGAGTGCAGAAGGGGCCAGAGGAAGTGGGAGGGCTTGCCTCGTAGGCAGAGGGGCTGCCTGAAGGGGAGTCCCAGAGGCAGGAATGAGCCGAGTGTGTCTGGGAGCATAAAGGAGGCCCGTGTGACAGAGCCTGAGGACAGAGGAGGGAGGGGGCCCAGGCCATGTTAGGCTTTCAGAGGCCAGGGCAAGATACATGGGTTTTGTTCCCAGTGAGGTGGGAAGTCACTGGGGGACTTTGAGTGGACCTGGAATAATTTATGTTTTTAGAAGTTCATTCATCTTGGCTGCTGCATGCAAATGTTCTCCAGGGGTGCACAGCTGGGGAGAATAAGGTCAGTGAGGACACTGCAGCTATCATCCGGGGTGGAGTGTTGGGGGGCCGGAACTGGACGGTTGTGGCGGAAATGAGAGAGAAATGACAATGGGTGGTACTCGTGGAAGGAGGGAGCAGGAGAGGAATGTAGGCCCTGAGAGGTGGAGAGGAAGAAAGAGGGGGTGGGTTTCCCCCCGACATCGGAAGGTCTTAACCAATGGCGGGCTGAGCTAGACTAGCGCTTACTAAGAAACATGACCGGCTCATCCAATTAGACTCTGTTCTCACTGGATTTTCCAGCTTGTGGCTCAAGTGGGGTTTCTTTTATGGAAAGGCCATTGGTTTGTTCCTATAAAGGGAGTTAATAGACTGTAACACCAGCTTAATTACACCTGTTTCCTTGACCACTTTCTTTAGTTTAAGATTTACTCAGCTTCGCATTTATCCTTCCACCTCAGTGTATGGGGAGGACATTGAAAAACATCCCTGAATGCAAACTTTCAGTAGTTCAAATCCTGCATCAAAAACAGGCCCTTCTTTCATAGCACAGAAAATAGTCCCCAAGTCCTCCCAGGCCTCTGATTATTACTTCCCTTCCATTTTTGTAAAACTGGTAGCATTAATGACAATCATGTGATCACTACAGCTACTGTTTATTGAGCACCTGTTAAGCATCAGGTTGCTTCTCCTTTTTGCCCTGTGTCTTTTATAAGGACACTTGTCGCTGGACGTAAAGCTGATCTAGATAATCCAGGATGGTATCATCTTGCAATATTTAAGTTAATTACATCTGCAGAGACCCCTTTTCCAGCTAAGGTCACATTCACAGGCTCCAGGAGTGAGGACACGGACATATCTTTTGGCAGGAGGCACTGTTCCATCCACTCCAGCTGGTTACTTAGAAACAGCTGGCTTCCCCCTATGCTGAAGAGCCTTGAACACATGAAACTGCATCATAAAAGAAATTGATGTTCCCAGCCTTTTCTTCTTTAGTCTCCATAGCCTCATACATTCTTACAGCCTGTTTTGAGGCACTATGACCAAAGAGCCAAAGGGTGTTTCACCTAAAATAAATGTAGCAGCCCTATTACAGTAAAACTTCTAATTACAGGTTTCACAGGGGTGGAAGCCTTCAAGATGGTGGCAGCTATTTAAAGAACACTCTCGTGTTAAAAGATGCCAGTCTTGCTAACTCTAATTACAAAGGAGGGTAAATAATGTCAAAATACTTCTTGGGAGTTTTCAGGGCAATAAAAAGTAAGTTTTAACAACTAAACAGCAACTGACATCTGGATGGATTGATGATACAGCTTTTTCCTTTCTTTCTTTCTTTTTTTCCTAGTGTTAATTAAAAGTTAGTTGTCACCATTAGAAAGTCAGGCCAAATTTTTAATCCTTGACAACTTCTCAACCTGCCCCCCAATTCACGTTAAATCTTGTCTGATGAAAACCTACAGCAACTGGACGTGTGCATCGTGGAGGGAGGCAGAGAACAAATGAGTCACTTTGTGAAATGGTGGGGCATCTGGGCATTGCCACCCATTTGTGGGGGTGGAAACTCCAGGCAGTTGGTTGCATAAAGCTGGCTGGATCAATTTATCCATAGTTTGAGTTGGTAATCTCTAAGAGAGTTGCTTGCTCTGCAGGACTCTGCTCTCTCTCTCGGCAATGTGAGCAGGTCTGTCTTGGATGATGGATGGCCTGGAATTTTCAGGCAGGGGAGAACCATCCTCCCCTTGACAGCATCCCCTGTCCTGTGTAATGTTCAAATGAGAAAGGAAGGGAGGCACTGAGCACGGGTAAGAGAAACCTAAACTCTAGAAGTGAGTGATCTCCAAGCCCAATGGTCCAAACTAGTTCCTGATTGGGGGAAAAAATTACACACACACACACACACATACACACATATGTGTCATTATGAAACACGTTAGAGAATAAGAGGATATCTGGAAGATGTAGAAAACTAAGGAGAAATCTGGCTTCCTGACCATATGACTTGTTCAATTTTATAGTCCGCTTAAAAAATGTAACTTTGTATTATAAGTATCTTTTTAAAAAATGATGCTACATAACCCTAAAATGCATCATTTATATTGCTCTCCACACTTCTGTAGAGGAGATCTGCCCCAATTTTATTTTACTTATCTAAGTATAATATGTTGGTTGTTTGGATTGTTTGCTCTTTGCTCTTTTAAGTGGCGTCAGCATGAACATCTTTGTGCCTGAAACCTTAAAAGAAACCTATCTGTTCATCCATACATCCATCCATTAATCTACCCATCCATCTTCTATTATCTATCATCTATCTATCTATCATCTATCTATCTATCTATATCTATCTATCTATCTATCTATCTATCTATCTATCTATCTATCTATCTATCTATATCTATCTATCTATATCTATCTCTTATCTATCTATCTATCTATATCTATCTCTTATCTATCTATTATCTATCCACCTATCATCTATCTATATATCATCTATCATCCATCTATCATCTATCATCTATCTATCTATCTATCTATCCATCTATATCTATCTATCTATCTATCTATCTATCTATCTATCTATCTATCTATCTATTATCTATCTATCTATCTATCAATCATCTATCTATCTGTCTATCTATCTATCTATTGTCTAGCTATCCATCCACCTATCATCCATCTTCTGTTATCTAGGTAGCTGTCCTCTATCTCCCTATGGTAGATTCCCAGGTCAAAGGGGACAAATCGACCTTACAGGGCCAGCTGGATAGAGCTGGCTCCATCCCTCTCCTTCCTCCATTCTTCTCTTCCTTCTCTCTCCCTTTCCTTCTCTTTCCTTATCACTTCCTTTTCTCTCACTTCACAAATTATGGAGACAGTCTCTCCCCAGAATCGTGGAGCTTTGACTGTTAGGAACTTTCTAGGAGATGAATGTAAAAATCACGAGAAGGATTTATTTTTCTGTATCAGCACCCAAGAACTTACGCATGCAAGTGATTCAAAGAGCCTTAGAGCTGGATCTAGTTCTGTGCTTTCTTCTCTTTTTCAGAAGGTAAGTGAAGACAGGGGGTAAAGAAACGTTACCTGGGGCACACCTGGATGTGGACTCACAGTCCCAGGCCAGCATCCTCTCCTGCAGGACCGCCTCTGTCCCAGGCACACCCTCTGCTCTGAGTTTTGAGTGCATCAATGCATTTACCCTCTCAGGGCCTTCCAGTAGGGGTTCTGTTAGTATACCCACTTTCCACAGTGACAGGGAGATTAAGTTGAGTCACGTGCCCGGTAGGCCAGGCCTTTATCTATCACACTGCATGTCTGTCTTGGGACCTGGATGAAAATCAGATGGTCAGGAGAGGAGAGGGGTGAAGTGTTCCTAAGGGGGCAGGTGAGTGTGCTCTGGCTTCCCAGGACAAACAACACTTCTAAGCAAGTATGTGCAATTTTTCATGAGAACAGGAAACAACCCTTTCCCACACCCTACAAAAATCCATGTCCCCTGTTTAGGTCTGTAGGTAGGGGTGGTAACACTTGATCTAATTTCTCCTCCAAACAAATGAACATCCAGACAGTTGGGAACCAGTCCCACTTCCTGGTTCTCCAAACAAGCCAGGGCCACTACACACAGCAAGGTCCTCACTCCTGTTCTCTGTGCAGAGTCTGTCACACTTCTCCTCCAGAGCCCTCTTCATTCTCATAGCTTCTCAGTTCCCACATGGGTTTTAGGATCTACTAAGTAGTGTCTTCTCTTCAGGACTTGCCAGTTCTTGCTCCCTCCCAGCCAACAGGATCTATTTGCTCAGCCAGTGGAGCATGGTGCCTGCTGTGTGGCAGACCCTGCATGTGGCCCCGGGGCTCAGCAGGGAACAAGCCATGCCTGCACCCCCTCTGATACCGCTGTTCTCCTGCACCAGCGGGATGGAGGAGGAGGATTGTAGGATGTATCCCTGCCTTATGTGGCGAAGCAACTCATTTAGAGGGAATACAGCATCAAACTTGGAAAATAACTTTGGAACAGCTACAGTCAAGCCAATGCCAGGGTGCTAGCTATTGAGGGGAGGCTCCTATATACAGCTTTGCTTCCATTGTCTCACTTAATCCTTCCAATAACCTTCATGGCCATTCTGCAGAAGAGAAAAACAAGGTGCTAAGAAGGACCACAGAGCTGATGTTCACAGGAGCTCTGTGTGGCACTATAGCCCAGGCCCCTCCACTACAGAATTCTCCATTCCTCTGTCACTCATTCATATATTCTAAAGTTCCGTGTGTGTGTGTGTGTGTGTGTGTGTAGGAACAAGCATACTAACAGGCATTAGGGTCTGTGCCAAGACTTGAGAATAAAGAGATGAATAAAAAGAGTTCCTGGTATCATGAAACTCATGCTGAGAGGGAAGATAGACACGAAACAGAAGGATTAATAAGTGTGTGATTTCACAGGGAAAATTCAGGCAAATAGGGGCTAGAGAGCAAGGGGACAGGGCAGGAGGACTCCGTTAACACAGGGGCACCATGGGGAGGCATCCGGAAAGGCGGCTGCCGTTGTGTGTGTGCACGGTATTCTCAGGTCCCAAGATTCACGGCCCAGTAAAATTACAGAAAAAATGGATGGGCAGACAGAGGGCTGACAACAGTTTAATTTGGCAATTAGAAAATACATAAACACATTAAAGAACCCAAACTGCCAGATCCCATCACCGCGAATTCATAAAGGAAAGTATAATGTCAAGAAAAGTCTATATATTTAACTTCATGAAAAATTAACTACACGGAACTGATGTTTCTCATTTTGCTGCAGATTGGCAAATGCTTGATCAGAGCCTGGCACTGGGAGAGCATTAGTTTGCCAGTAGGTGTTCTGTGTTCAGAGGAGGGACTGCAATTATGTCCTAGCAGTTTAGTGGTAGTAGGTAGCCCTGGTAGGCATAGGAACAGCAGGTATTTATGGAGCTCTTGTAATGCTGTGCATGCTGTGCTGAAAGTTCTTCCTGTATATACGGAACCGAATCCTTGCAGCAAGCCTGTAAGCTAGCTGTGTGGCTGGGTGCAAGACCTTTTTACTAGAGGAGAAACTAGGACTTTAAGAGGTATAGGAAATTCCTAAAGACACCCAGCTAATACACAGGAGAACAAGATGCTAATGCCAATCCAAGCCAGAACCAGTCTCATTTAACAAAGGAGGGGCTTGAGTTGGGGCTTAGCTGAGTGCAGTGAAGAGATACAAACCCATTTTGGCATTGTGTTCGACCTATAGCTCTTGGTAGATTGGGAGTAAGCCATACGTTCCTGATCATTCTGCTGCAGGGGAATCTGTGGTTCAGTCTTTCCGGTGCCCATTCCACTATTTCTAGTAACAGCACCCTCATTTTCACCTTGGGGAACACCACTATAGTTTTGATGGGACTATGACTCGCGGTGCCCCACTACCCCCAGCCAAGGAGTGGGTAGGTGTCATGAGGGAGGCTGGTCAGAGTCTTGCATCAGAATCTGACTCCTGAGCACAGTAACGCAGATGCTGAAACACATGGAGGTGGCGCATCTCAGTTTTAATGCCCTCTCTGAACAGGCTGTTTGCCATTCCTCACTTCCTGGATTCAAGGATCTGCTTTAATCTCTGGCTGCTCATTTTTAGCTCTTTGTTTTTCTGTTTTTCTCTTACACTCATCTTTAATCCTCCTAATACATTTCTTTTTGTACTTCAGTTAATCAGACAGAGTCTGTCTGTTGCTTGCAACCAGGTGGCAGAGCCTGGAGATTAGAAACCCAGGCTCTTAAACCGTAGACCTCTGGTCTTATCCCAACTCTGCTATTTACCAAGTGTGTGACATTGGACGAGCTGCTTAATCTCTCTAAGTATGTTTTCTTACCTATGAAATGGGGGTAATAGGGTTTTGAAAAAAATGAGCCACTGCATGTAATTTGCTTAGCAGAGTGCCTGGATATAATCATGCAATTTGCTTAGTAGAGTGCCTTTTCTTATCAACTCCTCAGTAAATATTAGCTGCTCTGATTTGTCTTGGCAAACCAAAGAGAAGTATGTTCTCCCCATCTCAAACCAGGACCAGATAGTTTGTACAACACTAAATATAGATATCAGGGGAAAAAAACCACAAGAATGGAATTTTACAAAATCAGAGCCAAGGATAAACAGAAAACATACCAAAGCAGAATAAGGAGGACTTATTGAACTAGAGATTTTACACATTTAAGAGCATTAAGAACTCAAAAAATCATATTATTCAATATCTTGATTTCAAGTATTTAAAAGATTCTGATATCCAGTTTACAGCTGAGGTAACTGTTAACCTTTCATTCAATGTGTAGTTATTGAATGCCCACCACAGTCTGGCTTTGTGCTAGTTCTTGGGATACAGGAGGGAAAGATAAAGCCAAGAGTAGAATCCAAGTTGTATCCAGAGACACAAGGATGCGTGAATGCTGTTAACATATATGAATAATGGCATGAATACTGGATGGGCAATCAGGAAATCTTATTTTTAGTTTGGGATCTGGTACTCATGATCTGCATTATTTAAGGTAACACTAGTAGCCACAGAAGCAAGCAATATCCCCAGCTTTTCAGTGGTTCAGCGTAAAGTTGGTTTCTTGTGCACAGTGTGGGTATTTCTGGTTCAGAGTGAGTGTTTTTCATCTGGTTATTCAGTGATGCGTGCTTTCTCCACGTTGTGGCATCACCATCCTCAAGGACCTCCAGATCCTCTGTGAGAGGACAGCTGTTTCTTACCTAAGACGCTTAAGGAGGCTGAAATGTCGGGAAGCACACGCATGTCTTGCCCGGCCGGCCCATTGATGTGTTTGCATGGCTTGAGATGCAGAAGCACTGAGAAATGTGTAGCCCCTTCCCAGCAACACTCCCTGGTGTGAAGGGGAGTGGAAACTGTTGCTGAAGGCTGAGCTCTCTCCGCCCCTCTGAAGACAGAGTTCTCTGGGCTTCAGTTCTCTGATACTAAAATGATGGCTTTGACCTCATGATGACACATTCTATGATTCTAAAAGTCTCTGAGAATTAAGGTATTGTAAGTCTTTATTTGACTCACCAAATTTATAGTTCTTTTTACCCATGAATGTAGACACACACACACACACACACACACACATTTGAAAGCTCTATGCGAATCATATTACATTAGTTCGGTCATTCTTTGCAGCCTTTATCTAAGAAAGCTGTATGTGCCTTAGTTCGGTAGGATGCACACCATACCTTGAAAGACAAATATCTTAATTTTTTATACATTAGTATGTGTTGGAGGATGTTTAAATTTTGTTGTATCTAAGGAAATTCCAGCCTTATTAATATTGAGGAACAAAAGATTCAGATATGTTTTCTATCATTAAAATTGTAACAATTCTGAGGTTAATTTTTCCCCTTTCTTCCATTTCCTATTCTCATTCTCTTTTCCTCCTCTTATTTCTCCTCCTCTTCTCCTTTATTTTCTCCAGTAGCTGAAGAGAGACCTGAATTAACGGGTTTTGTGAAGATCAGTTCACACAATGTAAATCAAGAGAAGATGTGGATTTTAATTGTGGGTCTTCCACTGTGAAAATGAACCTGCTTTTCAGATAATGTCAAATATCTAGCAAAAATATTAAAGAGAAATTAAATCTTATTTCCAAAATCTACTTCTGACATTTATCTATGTTTGTCCTTTTATGAACTGGAACTGAACACTTTGGTTTTTACTAGTGTTTTTTGTGCTCTGTGGACTTGACCTCTGTATCCTGCCAATATGTTCAACCACAGTTTGTATAAACCTTGCATTGCCCCCCGTCTTAGTCCACATCAAACTTGAATGAAAAATCATGATGGTGAGCAGTTACTCCCTCCTATGGCAGCTGGTTCATTCAGTCATTGACCCAAAGGTTAAAGAAAGAGCTGACAGTACTACCTCTGAGTCCTTAAGTCTCTATCTCTATCACTACCCTCTCTCTATCTTTATCTATCTCTGCTTATCGATACCTATCTATCAATCAACTAGGATTGTTTCATAAAATAATACACAATGACTTGGTAAAATCTGCAAACCAATTTCCTTTCCATCTCACCACCATGCCTACCAGGTACAAAACACTGTAGGCACTAGGCAGTTAAACAGTAATATGTCAGTTCTCTTTCCAGTAGTGGAGACAGACATCAAAACTGCGGTACCAAGAAGTTAAGTAACATCCAAGATATCATGTTGCTTGGAAGTCAAATTCAAGACTTCAGAGTCTGCAATTAATGACTACTCTGTATTGTCATTTACTCCATTGAGACAGAAATGATGAGAAGCAGGCTGCCTCAACAGGCAGAGGCACAGTGAGTGAAGTCCTCTGTTGGCATCACAGAACACAAACATCTAATCTTTGGAGGGCTTCTGAGTCCAGTCACCCATTGCTTTTATTTAATAGATGAAGTGACTGAGGTCAAAGGGCAGGTCACCCATCTAGACACTAGAATTCAGTTCTCCTGGTCCTCAAGGTAGTGCATGCTCTATTATTCCAGAATTAACTCATGACACAGGAGGTAAGAGATTCTACCAAATTTTAGGTTTTATTTATTAGCTCTTCACCTTCTTTTGAACACATGACAATGTGGGTTTCAGTCTCAATCTGTTTATATCCCCACTCAGATCTCTGTTTCCTTCCCTGGGCAGAATCATTCGTTCATTCAGTTTTTACTGAATAGCTGTCAGCCTCATCCTGGGCCCAGGACAGGGGGTGGGGAGGTTCTAGCCTGTAGTTGACAGGGCTGGCTCTGTGTTTTACCAGCTATTTGATCATGGGAGAATCAGCTAGTTTATCTTTTGTTTCTCCCACTTCTAAAATGGGCTGAGAATACTCATCCGCTAGTAGTGTTGTAATAATAAAATGAGTTATATATGGGAAGAGCTTAGAACAGTGACTGGTGAGTATAAAGAATATAATCCCTTTTTGAGGAAGTTATAATCTAATAGAGGAAGCTGACATTAAAGGTATTTACCACACTAAGGGATGAGTGTTATGTTAGAGGGAAGCCCAGGGTCCTGGGACCAGGCAGCCACTTTATCCAGGCTGCAGGACAGGGGGTTCCCACTTCTAGGATGGTAACTCATCTGAACCAAATCCTGGGGAGGGCATCTGGAGTGGGAAGGCCTGCAGGTGAGAAGAGCATGACACTTTCTGAGCACAGGTAATTCCATAGGCTCACCTAGAAGCAGAGTAATGAGTAGGGAAAAGGGCAGGGGCTGGATGAGGCAGGAGACACATAGAGGTTAGATCACATGACGCCTTATGGGTCATGTTAAGGAGTTCAGACTTGGTCTTCAAGCCAAGACAGTCCAATTATCTGCAAAATCATTCTAGACAACTGTTGTGAAGGGAGCATGGGAAAAAGAATCAAGATCCACTGAATGCTGGCTATGTCCTATGTACTTTCTCAAAGTTGTCTAACTTAATCTTCTTGACAGCCCTACATAGGAAGTATTATTACAGACAAGTAAACTGAGGCTCAGAAAGATCAGCTTCCAGGAGGTTATGTGATTGGTGGCAGAGCTGTGATATGTTTAATTATGCCAGACTGTGGGCATTTCTTCTGCCCTGCAAAATAAATTAACCTTTGAAAAAATGGAAAAGAAGAATGAATAGAACTGAAAAAAACAAAGCAAAACAAGACTTTGTGATATGGAGGAGTTATGTTCCATGGAATCCAAAAGCAGAACTGGAATTTTTAATTATGAAATGATTATTTAAAACCTTCAAGTTATTTTGAACATCAAATGCAAATACTAGAAATCATGCTCTTACGTAATTTCTTATTTCAAAAACCTTATTTTTAAGCTTCTTTAAAGTGACATTTGGTAAGTGGAAGAAATTTATTTAAAATGTAGGCGAATGACTGGCTAATAGTGATTCTGCAAGAGACTGGTTAAGGAATTCAGCATCGGACTGCAAGGGTGGCTTCAGTAGGATTTTACAGGATTTCTTGAAACGCTCCTCAGATGAGGCTTGAGTAGAGGAAGGACCATTTCGCCTCTTGACAAGGGAATACAAAGCACACTCGTCCCTGAGAACTGCTCTTTGGTTCCAGGAACCTCCCTGCCTTTGGAATTCTGAAGGGTTTTTGGTGCCAATTTTCATAATTCCCATACTTTCAAAAATCTCTCCATATCTTTCAATAAGGGTCATCTTCCAATACAGATCAGATCATCTATTTCCAGAATTTACTAGATATTCTTTACTTTGGTACTTGTTCTTTACAATTGAACACACAGATGACCAGCTCAGTCCACTGAGCATTCCGATATAACCCCAAATTCCTCGCTTTCAGCACACCAAGTGGTTTTTAGCTTTGTCTCAATTATTGAACTGTTAATGCCAGCGTTTCCACTTTTCCATCCCCCCCCCAATATCTTTATAAGACATTAGGACAAATTGCAATAAAACGTTGAAATAATTGCATAAACATGGCTGCAAAAGCCAGTGATGAGGTTGGTTAAGGGTGTCAATGTGAAAAGCAAATGTGTGGAAATCAAGAATTGCTTTAGTGAATGTATTCAGCACATGAGCTGTCTTAGGGTGACTTCCCTAGAAACAGATTCTAACACAAGGACTTGTATGAAAGTAATTTATTAGGAATTGTTCCTGTAAAAACCTGCAGGGGATTGGGGGTGTGGGTGGAATAGGGAAGGTAGGAAACCAGTCAAGTTTACAACACACTTACCCAGGACGCAATGAAGAAAATAAGCAAAAAAGACACCAGAAAGGCAAAGGAACCTTGCTTGCTGCAGCAGGTGAGCACTGCAGACAGTGCGGACCACATCTCAGAGCTGTCCTGAGGAGCAGAAAGGGCACTAGAGTGTCTATACTCACCGCCCTGCTCCTTGGTCACAGCTGTGCAAATTACCAGGCTTTTGTTCTCTGTGTTTGGGTGCAGGCAGCTCCATCTAGGCTCCAGCAGTGTGGGGACAGCCCCCCGAAAAGAGAAGCAAGTGTTGGAGGTTGGGAGAGAGAACCCTGGGGCAGAGCGATGCATAAAAATTGTTAAGGGATCCAAACGGATGTGGATGGGACCCTCTGTAATGCACTGTCGTATGATGCGATGGAGCAGAGGACACACATTGGCTCTACCTGCTGTCGTGGAGCTTACATTTGGGTAGGAGGAAGGCAGGAGATAACAAACGAAGTCAGGATTGTTATATGTGCAGTGAAAATAATAGGCAAGGGCTGATGTGGAAAATAATAAATCTACTATATGTATATCATCAGTAAAGGATTCTCTTTGGAGGTGACTTTTACACTGTGGCCTGAATGATGAAAGGAATAAACCATTTGACAAGTCAGGAGGGGGACATTTTCCATGCATAGGGCACACATATGCAGAGTCCCTGAGGTGAAAAAGAGAGAGGTGTGTTCCACAAACTGACAGAAGATTGGAGAGGCTGGGGCCCAGGGCCTGGAGGGGGAAGGGGTGTTTCAGTTATCTCTTGCTGTCCCTCAAACCAGCCCCAAACCTAGTGGCTTAAAACACAAGTCCTACAAGGGTAGTCCTTCTGGCGACTGAAGTGGGACTGCAAGGTCAAAGAGGACCTCACCCTGGCAGCTGCTGCTGGTTCTTAGATGGGCTGCATCTCCCACAGGCTCGTTTGGGGTCCTTCACATGGAGACAATATCTGAGGCAGTGGAGACAGAAGCTACAAGGCCCCTTGAGACCTTGTTTCTGGAGGCACACAGGATCATTCCCACCAAATCTTACCGGTCCAAGCTAATCACAAGACCAGCTGAGATTCAGGGGGTCAGGAAAATGACTTCACGTCAGTAGGAGGCACTGAAAAGTATTTGTAGCCATTTTTTAAAAACTCTACCACAGGAAGAGGCTATGGTTTGGTACGTGCCAGGGGTCAGATTAATCAAGTCATTGTGGACCATGGTAAGGTGTTTGGATCTGTGTCTAGTAACCAGTATCCATAGTCATCCTTGATCAAGGTCTTAACCAACATAGAATAAGCTAAACATACAAGATGAGTAGAAATAAAATTTGTCCTTTATTTCATAGGATGTGGTTTATATCTGTGGACAGGTATAATAGGGAACCACAGCGTTAGGCAGAATTACCCACCCCGTCACCAGCCAGGCTCCTCAATAACTAGGTGCATAGTCTTGAGCAAAATGCTTAACTTCCTTGTGCAACTGAGAATAAAATGAAACCATGCTTGCTAAGTGTTTAGTCCAACTCATGGCAGGGAATGGGTGTGCAATAAGGTTTGCAATTATTAATAAAGGCGAGTAGCTCTGGGTGACTGATTTTTGCATAGAGTCCACAGAGGATAGCATACTCTCTGTTTTCTTCTCTTATCCCTTTTTGGAGAGAGCACCCACATTCCTCCTTTTCTCAAAACTTCTCTTTCCTTTTGCCCCAACCTTTTTGGCATTTGTCTACAGCATAAGAATGAAGGGAACAGCAGCAGAGAAGAAAGTTGCAGACCTTGACAACGAATAGACCTTCAGGGTTTATTATCTTAGTGAAATCTCAAGTGACTTTCAATAGCAATAACCAACAAATCTCTTTTATGCCATTGTGATGTAAAAACTATGCGCAGTGGTTCTTGGTGTCATCTAGTCTGACTGTTTCTAAGGAGACAGACAATGAAATATTTCCTTTCAGGAAGCCTCCATTAAAACACACATATGCATGTAAGTGCAGGCTCTCACACTCACACATCTAAACAGCTAATTGTTTCTGTCTTTAGCACTTTGTCTAGAGTCGCAGGCAATTCCATAATTTATCCACAAAGTCCATAATTTATTGGATGTCACTGTTCATACAGAAAGCATGGTCATTATCGCAGACATATTTATGGACCTGGTTAACACTAAGTATTAAAAACGTTATTGGAGATTTAAATCTAAGCAAGTGACTTCCACCCAGCACCCAGGGATATGCAGTTTGCTGGCCCCACTACTAGAGTGAGCTTGTCAGATATGGAAAGATTATCACATGGTTGAACGAAAAGGAAACAGGATAGCAGAAATAGCCTCCATCCCTAAAGAGCAATGGCCTATGAAACAGCTACAGGGAGTTGACGAAATGAAGTTTCTCAGTTGAAAATGAGAATGAGAGAGAAAGCATACAAAGAGAGGCAGGTGGCAGACCTAGGCATGGAGAGACTCCCCCAGCACTCCTGGAATTCAGCTTCCCTTGGACACTTGCTCCATTTACATCTCATGCTTAATATCCTCGAACTGCTTCCTGTGAGAATAATCGCTTACTTTAAAGTATCCTTTTATATTGTACAGAATACCTTCACATTATTTGATTTGATGTCCAAAGTCTCATTAGTTTGGCCCTATTTGAAGCTCCAGCTTGTGTATAAAGACCCTGAGACTCTGAATAGGTAAATGACTGGCCTCTGCCATGTGACTGCTAACAGGCAAAGCTCGGACTCCATTTCAGAGCATCCAACTCAAGACCTGGTATACTTCTTACTAAGCCAAAGTGCCTGTACATCAATTGCTCCCCTTCAACGACAGATCATATGTTCTTTGGTGGAAGATCTGTGTCTTACACTTTCACTAGTATTCTTGGGAGAATCTTGCATCCTCTGAGCTCTGGTGAGGAACTCAATATATGTTGATTAATGGAAAGTTTTGTTGGCTTGAGTATAAAAGGACCCTCTTTCCTGCTTTCCTCCTCCTAGGTCTACAGTTTTTCGTACCCTCATCTTAATCTTAGAAAATCTCTTCTTAAAAAGTGAGCTTGTAGCTCGTGTTGTAGCAGGGCCATTATTCACTTCCAGGTAGGCTGGGTGCAAAGCCCCTGCTTTCACCACTTTGTTCATGCTGTATGCTCTTAGTCACTAAACCTCTCTGAGCTGCAGAGCTGTTCATTCTTTTAACTTGTGGCCACTTTGTTTATCTCAAAGATTGTTGTTGTAAGGTTGACAACCAATGATAATCTAGCCGCTTAGGAAAATCCCAGGAATGTGGTGGGCACTACACTCAAAGGTAGCCTACTCTAATTGTTGACATTGTTTGCCCCTAGCTTTGGGCTTCTTCAGAAACCCCCTTGTTTGGGAAATTCACAAAATAATGTGTTGTGGGTAAAATTGTAATATTTCCAGAATATCTCACCTGGTTTTGGTACATCTGCATACCAACAGGCATGCAGAGGTGAAAAGAAGTATGGCTTTAGTGCATTTACATTTTCCTCAGGCGTAGAGAGAAGTTCATCTCCATATCAATGGGTAGTTACCTGGGCAAAGGAGGGCTTATCTGTATCTGAGAGGTGAGGGGGAGGGCCGGGTTTGCTTCTGCTGGAGCTGGAGAGAGAGAAGGCTCTGGACTGAAGATTGTGAGCAATAAACGGGTTTTAAACTGTATTTCTCCCTTTGACTGATTTTGGTTTTTAGAGCTATTTTGCCCCGTGTTTCCTCTCGCTGGACTTACATGCGTCAAACAGCTTCCTTCCCGGACTCTCTCGCTTTAGACCATTTCTGCTTTCATCTGTCTTGTCCATGCCCATTTGATCGTGTCAAGGCATAAGCATGTGGCTCAGAATTCACGTCTTTCCTCACTTCTCATTCTTAGTCATTGTCTCCTACCTTTCTGCTGGCCAGACAACACTTAGAGCTAGTTCAGCCACAATTTTTATCATCCAAGCCATGACATTTTTGAGGCTGAAACGAAAATCCAGACTGCGGAGCAAACCAGATCATGTGATCACCCTACCCATAATCCTTGTAGGACTTGGAACTCAGAGATTGCCTCCTTTAGATTTCCCTATTGATTCCTTGTGGGAAGCACATGTCAATCCAAATGATGCCTTGCAGTTACAAAATTTTTTTAAGTCTATAAAAAAATAAATAAAATGAAAAAAAACCCCAGCACAAAACAGGATTTCTAGCCATTCCCTCTGGAAGGTCTTACATCACTGAATTGAGCCTTTATCTTCAAAATCTGTTGTCCTTTATAGCCAAGGTGGGTTGCTGTGTACAGCTTTAATGATTATTCAAGTTTTAAAATATGTGCATGCTGTTCGGTAAGTGGCTGCTGGCCTGAGCACCCCACATGCCCACCCCACACCCCTAGGTGCTCTCCCCACTCCTGCAGGATTCTTAGACTTCTTGCTATCTAGCAGCTAAAGAACTGATACCCTTCCCAGCCCAACACAGTTACACAAAGTGTTCATCATAATTGGTTGATGCTCATGCCAGTGAGCCCCTCAAAACTTAGTTTCACAAGCACTGCCATTGGCCTCTCCAGGTTCTTGGGAGGTCAGGCCTGTTACCCCACCAGGGCTCCAGGAGGGTAGATCTGTTGCCCACTTCCCTCCAACCTGCCAATCAGTGGGCAACAGCTCTCACACACCATCCTTCATCCCACTGGGCTCCTCGTCCAAAGGATGCCCAGATATTAGCAGAGAAAATGGTCCCTGTTGTATGTTTGTTACCCTGCTAGAAAAATACTCCTCCATCCCTTCTTAAACACCATTCTTCAGTCCTGGTTTTGCAGTTAACCTGCCATGGAATTTCATACCAGTCTTTGCACATTCCTTGGATTTCAATTTCCCCAATATTTTCCTTAGCTCATAGGGCTGTTATAAAAATTAGAAGACAAAATAGGCACCAAAGTGATTGGCAAGTGGTTGTCATGTGTATTTAAGATGTTAATGTAACCACTGCAATTTTTACCACTCAGTGCTCCTCATGATCTAATACTTATCTGTTTTCAGCCAGTACTCCTATAACAATGTGCATCTTATAGCATCTTAGAATGTCAAAGCAGTAAAAGAAGTTACAGATCATCTAGTCCAAAGGTGGAAAGCTGCCAGATATTTAGACTAGACCCAATATTTTTTAATCACCCAGAGTTTTATCTCAATTTTTTTAGTTAGCATTTAAAAATGAATATTCTTTTTTTTATATGACAATACATATTTTGAGCATCTTTTACAGAAAATGGCCTCTGTTGTGCACAAATTGTTCAGGGCAGATATCAGCAGGAGCTGAGTACACATGGACCTCAGTGTGCTGGCTCTCCCCTCATGCCACCACACAGGCCCCCCATTTCCTGACGTCACATGGCTTCTCAGGACAGGTATCCTGTGGGTACTTGAGCTGACGTCCTTGCTTCTTCTGCCTTTTCTTCCCCAACTAAGTTTGACTTCTCATATACTGATGAGGAAAGTGAGACCTTTAGTCTCACTTTTACGTTATATATCCTTTTGTACTCCATTGCATCTTGTTAGTTTTCACTCACTTTTACGTTATATATCCTTATGTACTCCATTACATCTTGTTAGTTTTCTGGGCCCAAATCTATATTGTCAACCACATAAGAGAGACCATATCTTATTTTATTTTATTTCACTTCCTTGAATTTTATCTTATTTTAATCTGAGTCAACTCTATGAAGAACAATTTGAAATAAAGCACTGACAGACTTTTCTGCCTCTTCTTTTACCTTAGCCTGTCTTCTAGCAAAAGGCTTTTAACCACTCTTGAAATCAGGCTGTCAGGTCTATGGAAAAATAGTATCAGTGCAGAGGGCAGTTGATTCTACTATATTGCTGCAATTGGTAATTGCCGGAGTTCTTACATATTCATGATCTCATTTGATCTGCAAAAGACCTGTAAGATAGGGCAGACAGATAGCTTGCACTGCCTTTTATTTGTTTGTGTATTTATTTCCTCCCCTGGGTAGACATGCAATATAAAGGAAGGCCTCAAATACCAAAGCTTTATTCAAATGTTATGCATTTTATTTCAACTTATAAGAGCAGGAAATAAGGAAGAGAGACAAAAGAGGTGAGCCCAAAGTTAAGACAAAGAGTTGGGAGCAGAACCAGGTCTCCTGTTTTTGTCTAGAACCCTGGAAATATAGAAAGAGCCTTAAGAAGAACTGATCCCAAATTTTTCCCATGATGCCAGCGGAACCTGAAGCCCTGAGGAAGGGGAGTCACTGCCTCACCTTTCTGTTTCAGATTAAAGAAGTAAGTGTAGAATATGGAATTTCTAGAACTTTGCCAAGAGTTCTTTCTGGTTCTCAAACCAATTTCTGAAATGCACACTGAGATTTTTGTGTGAGAAAATGTGAAGGAAAAAGAAAGAGCTAAAACTAGTAAATTTTTGAAAGACTAAGGCCATTGGTCTTTCTCAATGCATTTTAATGATGCATTGATTAATGCACAGCAGTTTTTCTCTGTTGCTGAAATCTGGTTTTTTTTTTTTAAGGGAATCAATAAGCATTTGTGTATTCTGACTTTCCACCTTCCTCTGTCCTTCCTTTGTTTTCTAAACCTCTTATTCTCTCTTTATCCAGATATTTTCTTAGATTTCCTGGCTGACTTCATCTCTGCAGTGAGGTGTGGGGGAAAGCATACAGACCTGGAATGAGAGGGAGTTGGATTTAAACACCTTACTAGCCTCTTACAGGGTGTGTCCAATCGGACAAATCACTCATCTTTGGCATGCTGACTTTTCCAGAAGTATCACTCTTACCTTAATAATTGCAGTCCCCTTTTTTGTTTGTGGGCTGATATATACTCACTGATCCACTCTTCATGCCTTCTTTGCCTAGTTTCAGTATTTGTATGATGTGACTATCTGAGCAGGTTACCCCCAATGTCTAGGGGACGCAAATGGAAGTGGAATAGTTGTACAATTTAGAAGCTGTGCAAAATAAACACTTTTTAAAACCTCACTGAGCCTCCTTCATTCACTCATTCATGCCTGTAATGTGGCAAGCAGTGTGCTGGGCAGAGGGGATACAGCACAGGATAGCAGGTTTCTTGAAGCTTACATTCTAGAAAGGGAAGATAGACAAACAAGCTAGGAAAATATCAGATTGCCATGAGCATTATACAGATATGATGGAGTGTGTCCTCCTGATATTCTTCCACTGGGTCTTGTACATTGTTTCCAGTTTTCTCTGCTGCCTTGTAATTATTTGATTGTGTATTTATTTCCTCCACTAGAATCTGAGCTTATGAAGAGAAGAGATCCTGTCATTTTATATCTAAATTCCCAATTCCTATATGGTGTTAGATGAAGTGAATGTACTCAGTAAAAGCTTATTAACATTTTGAATGCTAACTTCATCTTTGGCTTCATCTTATTTTTCCCTATTCTTCTTTCCTTTCTTCCTAATTTTTTAATACATCTTTAAAAAATGCATGCATTTTTATAAACTACTGTAAATTTTTCTGGAATGAGATGAGTTTGTATAAGTAAACAGTAAATAAATAAATACATATATGAAACACCTAACGGGTGTTCATTGGATAACTGAATAAGTTAACAAGCATGTAAACCTCCATTAGACAAAGCATTTCAACTTTTCTTCAGCTAACACTAATGTAGGATTTACAACATGAGGCAGTAAAAACAGTTGAGTGAGGTCTTCTGTCAGATGACTTTGAATACAAAGTTTCCAACTTCTAATAGTTCCGTGACCTCAGGAAAGTAGTTTGTCTTTGCTTAGTCTCAGTGTTCTCATCTAAAAAGTTGAGTTAATGATGCTTGCTTCTTCCAGCTCCTCAAAGGATTAGACGCAGTTATGATGTAGAGAACTCTGCATACAATGGGAGTAATTCACCCCTTTTGAGAGAGCTACCTTGTACAGGTGCTTTCTGTTTATTAAAGCCTGAGGAACAGAGTGGCGATGATCCTACCAGATTGTCATAAGCAATCCAGTGTTCTTAATCATTACTCTAGACCTGTAGGGTCACAGACTAGGCACCCAAGAAAAGGTGGCCACTGAAAGTATTAAGTGTATTACCTTTTATTGCATTATCTCTTTGGCAATATTGAGCAAAACACAGAAAAGCATTTTATGAGGTGGAAGAGAAGACCGGGCACCCCTGATACACGGCAAAAGTAGGATAAACTTGTGCCATTGTTTGCCAGGGACTGTCTCTGTTTGGTCTAATTGTTCTAGTGTAAGAGAACCCCCTTTCACAGCAATGTCCTGATTTATGTAGTCACCGTATTCTAAGTGATTCATATCCACAGCCAAGAGTGCACAGGAGGCAAAAAGACAGAGAGGAAGGATGAGAAGCACATTCTGTGAACATGTCTTCTCCCCATGAACATAGCCTCAAAAGAGGCTCTGATTTATGTGTTCTGATTTATGGCAGTTGGAGGCATGGAAGATTTGTCACCTTAGATTTTGAGGGTCTAATTATTTATACGCTAAAACTATGTTTCACCTCTAAGTAATGATAGAGGGATGGTATGTGAAGTATCGTGTTAATGGGAGGGCTACAAAAATCAATGGCAGGATTGGAGACAGGAGCCATTTAATCTCATTTCTGCAGCTCGAGATGCCAGCACATTCGTCTTTCTCAAGAGTGTGCACACAACTCTATTAGGTTCTCGGCGTGCCATAATTCTACTGTAATTGCAATAGCATTATAAATTATTGTCATAACACAATGGAATGAGTGTGCCAGAGCTCTAGTTCATGGCTCTGTGTTTTCTCTATGTGTGACCATTTATTTCTGGAGATGGTACAAGAAGCTATGAGCATAAATATGCCTGCATCCTCATGCCACATGATTAGTCTGTTGTCTGCTTGTCTGATCAACTTTGTCAGGTCCTGCAGTGAACTGAGAGCAGGTAGCTCTGTGTTCTGTACTTAGCATTACTACTAACTAGCTATGTGACCTTGTGAAAATCGTGTTCCCTTCTTCACCTTTATGGTATGTAAACTAAGTGCATTGAATTGAGTCAGAGATTTCCAATTTCTTGCCTCCTCATTTTCTGGGCCCTTTTTGCATATGACATGCATTATTAAAAAAAAGAAAAGTTTGCCTATGTACAATGCAAAATCAATGCAATCACAGGGTTATGCAAACAGCATGCATGTTGGTATCTGGAGGGAAAGTACTTTTCTCCAGTTTTGATTATTTGGGTAATAGATGGAGACAGAAAACACAAGTCTTTCTTTTTATCAGATGTAGTTGAGTCTTTTCTTTGGGTTTCCAAAATGCCTGTTCTGGCTTATTTTCCCTGTTGTGAGGTTTGGTGCCATGCCTGGGTAGACATGCAGTTACTGTCAAGAAAGTTCCTCTGATATCTTCTCCTCCTTGTGTCCATCTCCATACACATCTCCCTACAGAAATCAGTTCATATCACTTCTCTAATTCAAACTCTTCAACATCTCTGTTTTAGAGGCTCCTGGGAGAACCTCCAACACCACCGCCAACCCCTGGTTTCTTTTACCTTCCATGGTTAACTCTTGAGACTGCAGGCATGCTTGGGATTCAACTTCCCTACCTTTTGAAACTAGTTTAGAAACAGAGCTGTCTTGTGTCCCTCGTCAACTCCTGACTAGGTTCCCTCTTCCCATTCCTCTATTCCTCCTTTCTGGTAGTACAAGGGAAATTCTAGAAGCCTACAGTTAGGCAGGTACAAATCAGAGAATGGAAAACTCTACTTCAAAGTATCCCCTCCCTGTTGTTTGTACAACAATGTTGAAGTCTTCCTCCCTTGACTTTGAGGAAGGGTGACATACCTTCTCATCATAACCACTATACTTCCCAAAGACAATCTCCTTCTATTTGAGTCTCCTCTTTGTATTGACAGCATTGGGGTGGCAGGGAGTAGAGAGGCTTGATTTTGGAGGGACCAATTGTCTAAACTTTGAACTTGGCATAAACTTTTGAGACTGTGGCAAGCCCCAACCACTAGTGGTTACCTTAATGTAAAGCATTTAGCACTTTTGGTGTTATGTTAAGTAGTAGCTAACTTAGCACAGCACCCAGAATGATGCTTTAAAATAAAATAGAAATCAGTTCAGTTCATATCACTTCTGTGCTATAAACTCTTCAACATCTCATCTCACTCAGAGAAAAAGAGAAAATCCTTAAAATGATATGCAAAGCCATATATACACTGGCCTCGGCTACCTCTCTGTTTCAATTTCCTCCCACTCCCTCTGTCTTCCTGCAGTCTGGCCATTCTGGAAGCCATACAGTTTCTGAACAGCCAAGACATTTCTGCCCCAAGGCTTTGAGTACTGCCTGGGATATTTGAAAGTTTCTCTCCCTCACTTCCTCTAGGTCTCTGCCCAAATGTAACCTCAGCTGGGAGGCCTTTCCTGACTTCCCTAACCAACTAGCAAGTCTTCTTTTCTTTGGCATGCTCTATCTCTGTACTGTGTTTTATTCTTCTCCACTTATTAACTTTTAATATACAGTATATTCTCATTTGTTTATTTCCCATTTCCCCTTTAGAATGAAAGTTCACTAGATCAGAAATTTCTGTCTGCTTTCTTTATTGTCACGTGCTCAGTACCCAGAGCAGTACCTGACATATAAAGGCATTCATTAAGTATTTGCTGAGTACATCTGAATACATAAATGGTTAAATTAAACCTGTTGAATCAAACCTGTTACTTTTCCCTCCTTCCTCTACCTTGTATCTCTATCTTGTTCTCTTTTATTCTATGCTTTTAAAAAAATTTACAAGCAATAATCAATGTTGTCCAACCACTTTTAAATAAATATATAAAATGCTATATGGTGAAGTCTTCCTTCAAATCTTACGACTCTTACCCAAATTTCTTTATACATATACAAGCATTATATGTATGTTGGCTCTTCTTTGCCCTTTCTCTAGTGCTACGGATTTCTCAGATTTTTAAAAATTCTTCCTTTTCTTTTCTTCCTCCCTCCCTCTGTCCCTTTCTTTCTCTTCCTTTCACTTCCTTTCTTTTTCTTTGTTTTACTTCTTTTTTTGCTTTCCTTATTTTTATCCTTTATGACTCCTGTTCAGTTTTCTTTAATACCTAGTTCCTTTATTTTCCTTCCAATTTTATCTCTCTGTGTATGTAAGACGGCTTTGCTTTTTCTACATCTCTCCTCAACTATGTCAGCTCATCTTTAATCTCTCCCTGTTGTCTTGTTTTATCTTTCCAAGCCACTGTATTTCTGCTTGTGGTCTTCTTTAATAACAGCAATTGCTCTGTTAATGTGTTTTGATTCATAACATGCTTGTTCACAGTTTTCTTCTGATGAGAAGTCTTCATTTCATGGTAGATTTCGCTTCTTTTCTATTTGTCAATAAAATATGTGAGTGATTTTCCTGTTCCTGTTTTTTTACTCATCTCTTAATGAAATGAGATTTTTGAGACCAGCTCTTTTCAGCAGATTTATGTGGGTGGGAGAATAGCTTCAAAGGTTTCACACCCCAGAGGCTCTCTCCATATCTGTTGTTAGAATAAGCCTGCAATATTGCTGATGTGTGTGATTCTTTGTCAGTGGAGTTTTCTATGCCTCTTCACCAGAGCTGCTCACTTAGTTCTTTTACCTGTTGTCAGTTGTCTTACCTGGGTGAGAGCTTTTGTACCTTAAGTCCTGAACCTCACATTTAGGAAGTGTATTTTTGCTGATGCTTCCTGAGATTTGATAGGGTCCAAGACTCTTTCTCATCTTTTATTCCTATTTTCCTTCTACCAATTTCAGTTTTGGTTAGTCTTTTATGTATATTTTGGATTTTATAGATCATAGGGGCCCCAATGTCAGCTCTGCCTTTTATTGGGAATGCAGGTGGCAGGGTTTAAAACATTGTTCTTAAAATGTTAAAACATGATTTCATGGAAAAGAAGTGAAAAAATGCTGCCATCCCATTATGTTCACATGGGAAATTCTTGTCCCTTGTTTTTGACTACTTTGATTCTCATTAGAATTGTCTAGAGAACTGACTGGTTAAATTTCCTAATTTTTTACACACTGAGCTTTCTTAAATAGGGCATTTGGGAGCTTTTATTCCAGGAGTGGGGATAGATTGTTTGTGAAGTCAATCACCTTTTCTCATTCAGTCTCCTACAAAAGAGTTGCTTAGGGATCAGAGTGTAAAAGCTATGAAAATGAAATTTACATCCAAAAGAAATTCATTTGCTATTGGGAGAAGTGCTGGATTTCACAAATCCTCTTGGTTTATAAAAGGCAATGTTTATTATGGTCTTATAACCTTACACCAGAGCTGGGAAGAACCACAGATGCATCTTGCATAACACATTACTTGAGAAATTATGTGTCTAGAGTCTAGAAAGGACTTGTTCTATGGCTTCAAGGACAGAGAGTTGACTTAGAATGTCATATATAAAAGTAAGTTGGAGAGTATGGGAAAGTGGAATTCTGGAACACTATCAAGACTACATATTCTATCGAACAGGGTAACTGTGTTATAAATATGTGTTGCTCACATAGCTGTGATCCTCTCTCTTGGTCTTATGCTTGTTAAAGTCAAAAGCACCAACCTGAGTGAGGTATTAATTCTACTGGGAGGAGCTCCACATGTCTTGGCTGTTTGGAAACTGTATGGCTTCCAGAATGGCCAGACTGCAGGAAGATAGAAAGAGTGGGAGGAAATTGAAACAGAGAGGTAACAGAGGCCAGTTATTTATGGCTTTGCATAACATTTTAAGGATTTTCTCTTTTTCTCTGAGTGAGACGAGATGTTGAAGAGTTTATAGCACAGAAGTGATATGAACTGAACTGATTTCTATTTTATTTTAAAGCATCATTCTGGGTGCTGTGCTAAGTTAGCTACTACTTAACATAACGCCAAAAGATCTAAATGCTTTACATTAAGGTAACCACTAGTGGTTGGGGCTTGCCACAGTCTCAAAAGTTTATGCCGAGTTCAAAGTTTAGACAATTGACCCCTCCAAAAACAAGCCTCTCTACTCCCTGCCACCCCAACGCTGTCAATACAAAGAGGAGACTCAAATAGGAGATTATCTTGGGGACGTATAGTGGTTATGATGAGAAGGTATGTCACCCTTCCTCTATGCTTCTCAAATTCCTGCCCTAGTGTATTAATCTCTTAAATCTTTTTACCTTGGGGCCACCCAGAGGACCACAGATTTGATTTGTCTCTGGGCCTGGAGGGTAAGAAAAGCTCCTTAGGCTTTTGTGTAGACTGTGTGTCTCAAGCCATGTCTCCAGTGCAGCTAACCACAGAACTTGTAACTGCAGTCTTAAGTGAAAGCCCACCTAATCAGATTGAAGTGGCCCTTGATTTATTATTTGTCATTTTCTCTTGTGCATATATCTCCCTCAGGGACTTTATAAGAGGAAGGGGTGGCTGAACTTTGGCAGGGTGAGGTATTTATAAGTCATATTAACACCATCTGCAATGTCCCCAATTTTACCATAATCAAGAACAGAAACTGTCATTCCATTTCAGCTGTCTGTTCTTTTCCTCACTTACCAAAGCTAATTGAGAAGTAGCTATCTAATTGCCTATGTGTACAAATACAGTTTAGCAGGGCACTAGGAGAAATTATCTTCAACTTTAATTGCAGCCATGTAACTACTTACGCAGAATCATATGTTTATCATTTCCCAATATTCTTTAAGTGTTGGTTCAGTGTGTGCTGCAGATGTTTTTTAAGATGTATTGTAAATTGGTCAGGCTGACTTTGGGACTGCTTGAATTACGACTACATTAACAGTGCAAGCAAATAGGCCACAGTAGGAATGAGCAGAGAGCAGAGCTCATGAGTTCATAGTGGGTCCTCTCTTTGGTAAACAAATTGACGCCTGCTCTTCTTTGAGCATTATTGGAGCCGATTCCTTTCCCCTTCTTCTGTGCCTGGGTAAAACTGGGGTTTCTTGCTTTAAGAAAGAAAACCCTGCATTGAACTAAACTTTTGATAAGAAAGGAAAGAAAATTCTAGGCAGAGAAGTACAAACACAAGGGTGCAAGTAAATGGAAGGAAATTTTCAGGATTATCAAATGGTTCTGTGTGGCTGGAGGTTCAGAGCAGGGACAGGAAATAGGGAGACGGAGGGGAGGGATGAGAGAAGATGCTAGAGAGGGAAGCAAGAGCTTTGAAAGACTGGGCTGTCACTTTAGGGATCATGGACACTATTGTATGGACAATGGGACAACATTACATGATGTTACATGTGGAAGTGATATGATCAAGTTTATATTTTAGAAAATTCATTCTAGCTGCAATTTGGAAATGGATTTAAGGAGGCCAGAATGGACAAATGGTTAATTTTGAAGCTTTTGTGGTAAAAGATGACAGCATTGATAGGAATAGCATGGCCGACCCTGTGCTAAGCACTGTCATACATTATGTGACTTACTTCTCATCACAACTCAGAGGTAGAGAATGTAAGTTCCCTGTTTTTATGAATGAGGGAATAGAGGAAACAGAAACAGGAACAGTGGGATTCCACCCTGGAGGTCCTCCTCTAGAAGTTGAATCTATTATGCAGTGCAAAACATTGAGCATCTGAAACAAGCCAGTCCTGTAGATCACAGATCATAGATTACCAGATTAAAAAGGCACCTATTCATTGGATTATTTTATTTCATCTATGGACTCTTCCCAAATTTATGAGCTTGAAGAGTATCATTTTTTTTTTTTTTTTACAAGGATAGTGTAGAGATGAATGCGACATGCGATTTACTTGGTGCTAAAACTTTTCTCATCTGTCCCTGGGAGGTTTCCTGTGGGGCTATAAAGGAGAAGGTGAAAATTTAATCCAGTATTTATAAAGTTTTTCAAATGAAGGGAGTTATTCCTTTTATTTTTGTAGACTTATGGGGAGTATTGTCCCAGAAGTGCTCTGAAATCCTTGAAGGCAAATGTAAGTGAAGCAAATTATGCTTAATAGTAGGGCTGACATTCTACAAATAAATGAAATTTGGCCTGTTTTCCATTTCCATCAGAAAAAAGCAGTGCCCTGTGCTAGATCTATTATCTAAAAATAAGTCTCCTACATGTTAGGTTCAGAAAGAGACACACTTTAGATTATGAAATTGGAATAACAGTTAGGCATCCAATTACATAAAAATTGAATTTTTTAAACCTTTCAAAAACTCTAAGTTTATGCTTTAAGATGAAAATAAGGAATGGATTAATTTCCCAAAACATCTTAAAATAAATTTAGTAGCTCTTTTCCCTCCTTCTCTTTCTCCCTCCCTCCCTTCATCTCCTCCCTACTTCTAACCTTCCTTCCCCCCTCCCCTTCTCTTTTTAATTAAGCATTAACCAAAAGCCAGGGAAATCCATTTGAAGGAAAAATGAGCTCTTCTTTCTTCCTCCTTACATTGTCAAATCTGCACATCGTTGACAGAATGTTGATTTAGAATTACACTAACTGACAGTGAAAGACTTCATATAATCCTGTTTATATGACCTCCAATAATGTTGAAAGATCAAATAAAAAACCTACCCTGGCAATTTTCAGAAGCCGTCATAGACTATAACAGCAGTGATTTAGATGAATGAACTTCCAGTTTCCACAAAATGTGAATTTGCATTTTACACAAAACCCACTTCATCAGTCACCAGGTCTGCTCCAAAAGGCCGACTTCCCATGGGGACCAAGTGCCTGCTTTTCTTTATAGGCACATTCAAAAAACCCTTACTCACTGTTCTTAATAAACTGCAAATACTGGTAATTTCTCCAGAAGAATTATCACCAGGTTTTTTTGTGTCCTTGCTCCAGAGGGACATTGGTTTTCAATATCTGTGCCAAGGTCCATCAATAACATAATAAGCAATAGCTCTTGATTTTAGCAAGGGTCATCATAACCATTTAACATGAGATATTAAGAGAAAGGATAAAATAGACAAAGAATGGACAAAAAAATACTTAACACAATTTGAGAGCATTCATTCTTTCCTAAAGGCACATCTTTTTTTCATTTTGCTAAAAAATAGTGACTTAACTATTTCTCATGTAACCTTCAACATACTATGTTTTCTTTATAACCCTCAACATTTTTTTCTCACCTACTCTTGAAACATGGTTTTGAGGGACAACTAGAACCCACTGTGTCATCAGTTAAGAAGTACTCTGTCCACCAGGGACTGGGATCTGGTCAGCAAGGCACTAACATTGCTAAGAATGAACAGCAAAATATGTGAGTTAGAGAAGAATGGAGGCTGGTGATGTGCATGGCAGAGGAGCGTTGTTTTGACAGTGTTGCCAGCAACGTGAACAAACCTAGGGTTTGAGCCCTTCAGATCTCTGGAGCAAGAGCATTCCTGGAAGAATGTGAGCTCCCGGAGGTGGGAGTGGGCATGTTTGGAATAATAGTTATCTCACACTCTTATAGGGCTAATGTCAGGATAGCATGTGGCAACAGATGTAATAGTACCTAGAACAATGTCTGGAGCTGAGTAATCACTTAACAAAAGAATGTTTGAACTCCCCTCCATTGCTGATTTTTGACAAATTAAAATGCTATGGACATAGCTAGATTATGAGGACCACAGTTAAATTTTTCAGTGATTCACAACTGAAGGCTTCAGAATCTGATGGTGTCTCTCATCAGAGTTGCATTTTGCCATCAGTGTATTGTGAAAAGAAGTCTAATTATAAGAAACTGTAGCTTGTGTAGATTCTGAATAAAGTGAAATTATGCCATTTATAATAGCTGTCATTTAATGAGTGTTTATTAGTCAGAATAAGCAACAATAGCTACTATGACAACTCTCCAAAATATAGTTTAACACAAAAAATGATTCTTCTCTCTCACAGAATTCAATGCTTTGATCGGTCAGGTGACTGTCTTCCACATGGTGACTCAAGGATCCAACCCCTTGATATTCTGTGATGCTGTTGTCTTCAACGTACAATTATTGTAGAAAGAGAGCAGAAAGTGTTGCATATGGGACTTCTGGGAGCAGACACATCACTTCTGGCTACATTCCACCCAGAACTAGTCAATGGTCCTGCCCAGGTCCAAAGAGCCTGGAAAACATTGTTGGCCTCAATATCCAGAAGGAGGCAAAATATTTGATGAACACATAGGCACACAACTTCTGTGCACAAACTTTGTAATCATTATCTCAATCATATCTACAAGACCGGTGCTATTATTCCCACTTACTTCCTGTGAAGAAGCCTATAAAGGTCATAGATCTGGTGAATCTTGCAGAGATTCCATCCCAAGTCTGTATGATGATCAGATGTCCTTAACCACTATCTTATAAGTAATGACAAGGTATGGTATTAGAAAAAGGATGAACAGAGTGGAGTCTGGTTACCTGGGGCGTCTCTCTACGGTGTCTTTTAATAGCTTGCTAAATCGAAAAGTCACTCCAGATCTTTGTCTGTTGGCTTCCTCGTAAGAAATGGGGCTATTCAATTACTAAGTTCTCTTCTAGCTCTAAATTCATTTAATTTTATTGCTTTTACACTTTTATAAGTATGCTATTGGAGAATTACTTCTATGTCCCTTTCAATGGTCCTTACAAGGGTCACAGGGTATTGGGAGGCATGCTCTGCTGGAATCATATCCATCTGGAATACTCAGAGCCTTCTTAGGTCCCTCTATCTCCGTTCCTCTTGAAGAATTTTCCATCTGTTAGCAGACCCCACTGTCAAAGAGCAGCTGATTCCTGTTGGTTTAGGAAAGTGTCCAGCATGGCTTGTGTTCAATAGCCCCTGGTCCCTTTTCTGGAGCACCCTGGGAATGGAACCTGCCAAATGGCTTTCACCCTAAACTCGGCATGAAATGCGTCTGTCTGGGCTTCAGAGCAGCTTAGCTAATAAAGCAGGAGATGGCTGAGGAAAAGCGGATGTTTGTGCTGCTCAGGAGCTCTGTGTGCCAAGAGCCCGCCCCTACTGGCTCCCCTGGGGATGCTGAGGTTTCACAGGTTTGAAGTCAAGACTACAAATATGGCCAACAGCCAGCTTCCTGAAAAGGGGATGAAAGTCCCCATCAGAATTCCTGCCCCTTCCCGTTTCTGGTTGGAGCAGAACCTGCATTTTTTTTTTTTTGCCAAAAACAGGAGGCTGTTTTCTGTTCATAGATATGAAGAACAGTGGCAAGAAATGATGTCAAACTTGATAAAATGTTACAAGGACAAGATGGTGATTTTTGCAGGCCTGAGATGGGAAATCTGGGCCTGAGATGAATAAGGAATTTCCAGAATATTCTTTTTAAACATTTTCAGAATAAGTCACATGCCATGGGTGATAAGGGGGAGGGGACACATAATCACAGCCAGCTGGGAAAGCACTGGCAGCTCACAATTCTTCTGTAAGCCCTACAGTGATCTAACCCACTCATTCATTCTCTTGAGCACCTCTGCCATATCACACACTGTAGTTGGCATAAAACAGCACCCCCCCCACCCCGGCCTGTCCATTTCTTTTCTTGCTCCTGCTAAGTTCTCAATCCATCTTCTTCCCATACAGAAGTCAGAGGGCCCTATAAAAAACATTAATCAAATAATACCCCTTCTGCACTAACTGTATTTTAATAGCTTCCCACTGCATTCAGAATGACCAAAACTCTTTCCTGTGGCCCGCACAGTCTAGCCTGATCTGGCCCGGCCCCGCGTCTCTTCTGTACTTACTTACCTCTTTCCTGTCTCCTGGTTTCCTTCCTTCTTTCCATCACACTGGCCTCCGGTTCCTCACATACATCAAGCTCTTGCTAGGCCTCCTGTGGAATTGTTCCTGGCCCAGTTCTCTGTGGGCCTCCATCTTCCTTTTCCTTCAGGTCTTAGCTTACATTCTACCTCTTCTGAGAGCCCTTTCCTGTTCATCCAAAATTGGTAGACACTCCCCTTTATTTTCTACTGTCTCACCCATTTATTTTCCTTCACAGAAGTTATCTCAATCTGTAATATTTTGCTTCTTTATTTGTTTGATTTGTCATTCATTGACTGTCTCCCCTACTAGAATGTGCAGTTTTTTTTTTTAACCTGTAAATAGGGCAACAAAAAAGATCTAGATAAATCCCTGTTTGTAAGACTGCTGACTTAGTGGGAGAGAGAAATGTTCCAGACACGACCCAAATAGGTGTGATAATGGCTATGTCAGAGGGGGGCAGGGCACAAGGAGAGAAGTCCATATGAGCCTCCCAGACCAGGTCAAGGGAGGTTTCACCAATAAGGTGAATTCTGAGCTGGACCTTGAACTTGACCTTGAAGTGGTTTGCCGGTGGGGAATATGGGATAGAGCTTTTCAGCATTTTGAATAAAGAAGGGATCTTTTTTGGCAGTTGAAGTACAGTGTGTATAAGATGAAGGAGGGAGACATGAATTCCTAGGGAGCTGTGGCCAGATCTGAGAGAGTTTAGGAAGACGGAAGGTGGATAAAGTGTCAACCACCACAAATGCCTTAAGTCCAGTGAAAATAAATATCCCTCCCATGCTGACTCTCAGCAAGAGTGTGATGCTTCTGCTAAGAAGCATCTCCTTGCTGTGCTTTTGAGGGGGAAGAAGCCATTTAACTACAGTTGATTTCCTGCCTGCAATATTGTCCCCAGTTATATCCTTCTCTTGACTTCAAGACTATCTGTGTTTGGCTTGGATATCTAGAAGCAGCGTGGAAGCACAGGATGAGAGTGACATGACATTACTATTTTCTTCTTCATTAATGTCTTTCAAATATCTCTTTAGAAGAATCAAATTATCACTATTGTTTGATTCAGGGCCGTTTAAAGTGATAGGAGGGCAGATCTGTTTTTAGGTGGGAAGGACCTCATCTGTTGTCACAGAATGGGCTGGAATAAGTTGCAAGTACAAAGGCTTGTGGGAGCTGCAGAGGGAACGTGGAGCTGCTGATGCAAGATGTTCAGGACCAGACACAGTAAGTAGGCTCTCATGAACATGTGCCAAAATAGGAAACTGGAAGGTCCAAAAGGCAGTCACAGGATTTTGCTTGGGATTTTTCCCTATAAGCACTAATGGGTATAATTCTGCTTTTTATTAAAGCCACTTAGTCAAACTAGTTTGTTTTTTCAGTTGCAAATAGAGAGACCAGTTAGGGAGTGAGTATAGCACAGTA
Organism: Manis pentadactyla; assembly: GCF_030020395.1. Classification (NCBI taxonomy): domain Eukaryota; kingdom Metazoa; phylum Chordata; class Mammalia; order Pholidota; family Manidae; genus Manis; species Manis pentadactyla. The sequence goes on along the minus strand of NC_080021.1, from coordinate 13,225,561 downwards.
ATTTGGGGGTGAATTTGGGTCAGACAAACCTGGGTCGGCTTCTTGGTTCTGTCCCACTTCCAAATTATATAATTTTGGTCACATTACACAACCTCTCTGAGCTTGGGTCTCTCCTCCATACAACTGAAGTAATAATTCCCATCACAGAGGATTATTTAAAATGTTAAAGAGCCGATGCATGCAGGATGCTGATTACCATGTCTGCAATATAGTACTCATCAATACAGGCTAGGATATTATTTTATTGCTATCATTATTATGATTATTATTTGTTATTCCTGCTATCATTAGAGTGATTTCTTCATGTTTGCTGGACTATAAAGTAGGCAGGCAGAATTTGTATCTATTTTCTTTTTATCTTTCATAGCAGCACAATAACTAGCACATAAATAGCCCTTGATAAATATTTATGGAATGATTTCTAATTATTAATACATGATTTTGATTTATTAATAACTTCTTAATAATTTCAATCATCATTAAATTATTTGTTCAAGAAACATGTGACTAAATTCTTTCTTCCTCCTGTACTCTTTTTTCAGCTAACCCTATGGAAGAAGGAAGACACAAGCAAGCACTATTTTGACAGAACTAAGAAGAGGGGCTCCGGAGCCAGGCAGGGCTGGGATAAAATACTTGCTATACAGCTTCTGAGACTCAGGTTTCTCATCTATGAAGAGCTAATAGTCACAGTGATGATAGTTCTGACAATAGAACCTCAAGGTTCGTGGTGCCAGGCATTTATCTACATTATTTGATTGATCTCACAACCACATCAGGAGGGAGGTGTTATGGTCACATGTTCAACAGCCTTCCCGGCCACTAATGAGGATGGAGCCCAAGGAGGTGAGTGAAGCTAGAGGTCGTACAAGAGGTCCGGAGGCAATCTGCTCCCTCTGCTTCTCCGTCCTCCACACCACAGGGCGCTGAGGTGCAGACAGTCCCCAGCCGGCCATACAGCTGGTAAAGGGGCGTGTTGGCTTCTGAGTCCAACCAGCTGGTTCTTAAGCCCTTGCCCTTCCAGCTGGGCCCAGAGGCACTTGGAAGCAGTCTTCGCATTTACAGGACACCCTCCCTCCATCTCAGCTCAAAGCCATCTTCACTGAGCTGTTAGGGGTCAAGCGGAATGAGTTATCCGGTTACATGCCCGCTCCCAGGGACACCTTCCAGGTTACAGAGAGAAATGCTTTATTTGACCAGGACATAAAGCCTTGCTGAGACCAGCAGGCCTTATGCTCACACCTGTGGAAGCCCTCTGCCATTCGCCCATAAAGAGCCAGCACTGTCTGCCCGCAGCTCCTCAGCAGGCAGAGGCACACTGCGGAATCAGTCTGAGGTCTCCTTGAAGCTGCCTGTGTCTTTCTGAATAGCTGACAGCACGCCGCTGTCACATTGCTGAGAAGGCCGGAGTTGAATCACCCTTGACACGAGCTTCTTTTGTGTGTGCTGCCAAGTGCCAGAGAGGCCCTCTGCTTTGCTGATGCAAGGAACAGCAAGCTTCCATCGCTGCCCCGACGTTACCCTGCCAGTTGGCTCTGTTCACAGTTCAGCAAAACGGGTCAGCCTGGAGCAGGTGGGGCAGAAAGACTGACAGAGACAGAGGTGGGGGCAGTGGGGAGAGGGAGAAGTAGGCAAGGAGAGACTCTTTAGGCTCTGCCACGAAACCTGAGTCCTCCGGGTCACAGAGCTGGCACATCTCATGCGGGATCAACCTCTGTGCCTTCTGAGCTTGCTGTTGCCACCCATGAACCCTGCCTCAAGGAAGTCTGACTCCTTATCCTAAGCCTTTGTTTCTGCACCTGGTAAAAGATGGCCAATATTGCCTATCTCAGAAGACTGAAGGGGGACTGACTTACCTAATATGAAAGAGAAACTACCCCCACCCTGACCGCAGCTCCAGACTGTGGGACTGTCCTGTTCGCCACTTTCACAGGTCACTAAATACCTCCTGTCTTCATTCTAATGATGTTATTAATTGTGCCTACTAGTTAATATCTGTCACCCTACTGCAGCAGGAGCTCTACGCCTGCAGGGACAGTGTGCGGCTTGTCGCCACTCCAGTATGGCTGTCTAGCTGAGTGTCTGGCAGAAAGGGGAGGTGCTAAATTAATATTTGCTGAATGATTAAACTGAACAAATTCCTACCGAGTTGCTACCCATCCTTTGCATTCAGTTTTGTCTCCCTCTAAACCGTACTGCTCAGAGATACAGAGTAACGCCTGTGAAGTACAAATCCAACTTTAACTGCCTTTCCTGAAAGCCCTGCTCATTCCTTTACCACAGCTCTCCAACCTCGATCCCTGGTCTTTCCACTTTGAAATTCATCCTCTTGTCATCCCTGGTATATCTGGGGTCAGGACACTGCTGCGCCTATAAGAGCACCTCTTGTCTTCTCACATAAGGCCCTGAAGTGTCCTCTCCTGCATGAAAATCCTCTTCCTGCTTGTCCTTGGAGAACCTGCACATGTCTGCCTCCTCTGTGAAGCCTTCCTTGACTGGTCACCCATGCTTCCAGGTAGAATCAGCCACTCCCTCGTTTGCATCTCCAGCTCTGTTCTGCCCTTTACTTCCTAAATGCCAGCTGCATATGCATCTCTCCCCACCAAGAGATGTAAATTCAGAAGGGGACAGGGTGGGTGAGGATAGTAGGCTGTTGGAAATGGGGCAGGGAGGCAAAAGTCATAATGGCACCTGGCAAAAAGAAGAAGGGGGCAAGGGCAAGTGTGGCCCAGAAGCAGTGGCGGCCCTAACTGAGGACGAATGCAGGGCATGCATCTGTTAGGGCACCTGCAGCCGCGGCAGCTGACAACGTGCCTGGAAACAGACTGCACACCAGGTGAGAGAGTGTGGGCCCAGTTAGTGTGCCCAAACCTGGCACACAGCCCAGAGTCAGGCGTGGATCCAAATTAGGCTTGACTTCCCTCTATAAGCAAGCAACAGGGCAGGCCACAGAGGCGCCCGTGAATTTTGAGCGGAACAATGCTTTCCATGCCGTTGATGGCCTAGCTCAGCCCAGGGATGGAGACAGCAGATCCCTTGCTGAATCAGCGGGGCCTCGGGGTGCCAGAGCTATGTGATGGCACTTTTGCCTCTGACTTCAGGAAACTGGTGATTTGGCCCAGGATGTCTATCTAGATTTTGGACATCTTGAAATAGAAAATAGAAATCAAGGGCATGGTAGGCTTTGCAGTCAGACAAATCTGGGTTTTTTCTACTGAGTGACCATGGGAAATCATTTAATTCTCTGAGCCTCAGTTTACGTATCTATAAAATGAAATGATTATAGTGCCCGCCTTATGCCCTACTGAGGATTTTAGATATACTATGCTATATACCAGTGTTTAGTGCTTAGCATAGAGCAGCAGTTCTCAGCTGGGGGCCGTTTGGTCCTCCAGGGGACATGTGGCAATCTTAGGAGACATTTTTGATGGCCACAACTAGGGGTTGTGCCACTGGCATGAGGAAGTCAAGATGCTGCTCAACATTCTATAGGATACAGGACAGCACCCTCCCCCCAATAAGGAGTCATCCAGTCCAAACAGCGCTAAGGTTGAGAAAATCTCCCTTTGAAAAAGCTTGGCCATCTGGAGGCCGTAAAAATGGTAGCTATTAAAATGTAATTATTATCTCTTTCCACTTACATTTATGGGATATACATTTAGCAAATCTGGAAGGAGCTGTGGCACATTAAGAAGGGTTATACTTTTTTGGCACTCCCCCTTTGAGAGCTGGGATCTCTGTCGCCTCCCTTTGAACCTAGACAGACCCTGTAACTGCTTTGAAAACATCTTATGGTGTTAGTGATGATGTCCCTGCTTGGGAAACTAGCAGCTTTTCCTTCCTGCCTCTTAGAAACATCCTCTTTGGGAATCCTGAAATATAATGTAGGAAGACTGACTTCTGCAGATTACCATACTGGAATGTCCAAGGCAGGTAAGCCTGTAGCGAAGGCCAGGCTTTCTCTACAAGCTATAGTAAAATGGTTATTGTTTTAAGCTACAGTGTGTTGGGGTAATCTGTTTTGCACCAATATATGACCAAACATAAGGACGGGGTGTCCTTTGGTATTTTATAATATGTTGATAAGAAAAGGCCCTAGAAATTAAAAAGAAAAATGCAAAACCAAATATTTCTAAATATGTTCATTAAATGGAAACCACTGGACTGACCTTGAAGATCATTGGATTTGAATCATAAAGATCAAAAGTCTTACCACCTGAATGACTTTGGGACACTTTCTTAAACTCTTAAGTATCAGGGTCTTTAACAGCATATGTGAATAATAATAATGCCTATGATATGGAATTTTTCTGAATATTCGATGGGGAAGAATATATGAAGATGTCTAATACAGTTATTGTCATAAAACAGATGCTTGCTAATGTTTGTTGGACTTTAATGTTTGTAGAAGTTAGGATGGAAAAGATTAGCAAGAACTGTGTTATGGGGAATAATTCATGGGAGTCATGAATTTTGAGGAAAATAAAAAATATTATAATTTCAAAAGGCTTCCTGAAATAAAATAGGTAACTTTTTGACTTGCCATTGTTTATAGGTGGGATGGAGATGAGCTCTATACATAGTTGTCTGGCAAGTGGCTTCAGGTGATTATTCCTAAGAATCCAGGTGAGTATGTGTCAGAAGCATTCTGAGAAAGAACTCCATTAACTTGCATATTGGACTTCAGTCACAGAGAGTCATGAAGAGAGGGTAACTGGGAAATGCAAAAGAAACTAAATCTCAAAGACAAACTATTGGTTTCCTGGGGGAAGGTCTCTTATACATAAGTAGCAAAGCCCAGTAAGCGGGATTTAGGAACTCCACCCAAGGCTGGAGGGGAGTGGGCCTTGGTGCTGGCTTCAGTGCCGTGACTATACTGTTTAAGACGCTGGTGGCAAATCATGCTCAGAATCTGAGCAATGCTGCTGTGGGATCCCTTTTGAAAAGGAGAACATAAATGTGAAAAGAGACAGAAAATGAGCCCGGAGCCTGGAGCAGAGGGTGAGCAGCGTTGTCTGATCGGAAGCAGCAGGGCCGTGTGTACATGGAGCATGGAGGCCTGAGGCGATCATTGAGAATGGCCTCCCCAGAAGAATTAGACAGCTGGAAGTCCATCTTAGGAACTCCCAGGGAGCCAAAACTCAAGGCAGAGGGACCCCGGAAGGTAGTGATAATGTCATGAACTTAACAAAATGAATGCAACGGGGGCAGCAAAATTTAGGTTTAAATTTGAGCCCATTGGTTAATGTAGCTTGGAGATATTTGGTTTACAAGCCATAATGAGAAAATAAGCTTGAATTGTGCATCTCTTTACCTTGCAGGACTTCCATTTGCATAGTCAAAATCTGTCAAAAGGAGTGGTTTGAAAGGGATTCTTCAGAGAACTCATACTCTTTCCACTCTCCCTATCACTCCAGCTGCACGGTTTGTATATTTTATTTCTCTAAGGGTAATAACTTGTCTGTGAAATGGGGCAGGTGGTGGCTCCATGGGTCTCCAGAAAGTTCTAGAATAGGTCATGAAACTGTCACCAAGCAAGACACAATCATTGTAGGGACACAGATAGAACACACCAACCAAGTCATGGCTCCATGAAAGGTGGGCTCTGCTGCGAGCTGGTTTTACGCCCCGCCTCATGCGTTCCTCAGAGAGGAGCTCCTTGCCCTGACTGTGCCTGTACTTTAGCCTCTGCTCCTCTCTCCCCACCTGGCAGGCAGCTCTCTCCTTCATGCTTCACCTGGATGCTCATATCATTTCTATTCTCCCACAGGAGCAAGGGGCAGTGTGTTTTAGGGATCAAACGTAGGCTTTGTAACAAACAAACTTTCTTAGTGCAACGATTGAACTACTCTGTGACTTGAGGGGGTCTGTAAATCTTTCTGAACCTCGCTCCTTCCATCTGTGGAATACGAATCACGAAGCAGCCTTCCCCGCAGGCATGCTGAGGAGATGGGTGTTAAGTGCTCCGCAGCGTCATTTGGATGGTCTTTCCATGATTGCCTCATTATCTGCTCATCAGTCCAAACCGGAATGGTCTTGTTTAGAGCTAAACACATCCACAGAAGTCAACTGTCAATTGCACTTGAAGTTATACCCTTCGGTTGATGAATTGTGTTAGGTTACCTCAGGGCTGAGAAACTTCAAGATTTTGAGGAGCATAAATAAAGAAGATGAATATGAAACACGATGGTTGGATTACATGGTCTTTCTCGACACCTACCAGGGACTGCCAAATGGGAGTGAAAATAAGAGTACAGGGAGCTCTTTACTTCTTTCCAAAGCATCATTATCTGATATGAGCCTTAAAACTACTCTGTGAAGTAGGAACAGAAGAGATGATTGTTGTTAGCCTCAGATCACAGGTGAAGGCACTAAGCCTCAGACAAGTCCTGTGTTCAGCATCTGCTTAATACAGAAACTTTGAGGCATAACTCTTGCTAGTATGTACTCGATTTGTCTTTGTCTCCTGATTTTTATTGTATTGACACAAGTGTAGGATTGGAGGACAGGGCTAATATTTTCGAAAATGATAAATATGTTCCATGGAAACAAAAATGTTTCCATGTAATCCTTACAACAACTTCAAAGAAGCGATTGCCGTCTCCATTTTATTGACAATAAACATGAGGCTCGGTGAAACTGAGGAACTGTACCCAGTGATGCAACAAGAAAGTGGCAAAGTCAGGATCTGAATTCAGCTCTTCTGATTCAAAATAAGAAGCTCCTTCCTCCCAGTGGGCCTCCTCTGTGTCCAATATTTCATGGCAACAGAGTGTTATTGCATATCTAAAATGACCTCCCAGAAAGAATTCTCTCCACTAAAATGACAAGTCTCCTGCTCTGCAGAAAGAGGTTTCACTTACTGGCAAGTTACATATCCACTGGCATTTTTCTGTTAACTTAGTTCTTGCCAAAAAAAAATTGTACTCTCAGCAATTTTGCCACAAGAATGGAACTGACACCTATGACCAAAGGGTCCATGATTCACACAGCACCCTGACTCCCTCATTCCTCACTGCCCCTCTTGCCTGCAATGCTCTTCTTTCCACCAGTCCTTTCAGAATATTTTCTAATTGTGTCCGTGCAGAGCAAGCCCATCAGTCTAGTTACAACCAGTTACACTAGCTTCACCAGAAGAAAAAAAAAGCTTGTCTATTTCAATGTCATATAAAAAAAATTGATTGCTGCTGTTATTAACTGAAGACATTTCTCCCTGTAACCCACAGAGTATTCTTTGGCGTAGTTTTAAGCAGTACATAAGCAAGTAACAGTAGAAGAAGACACCTTAGCAAGGGAGCAAGTGACTGTTCTAAATTCCAGCCATGTGTCAGAGACGACTTGTTGAGGCACACATGTAGGGACTCTAGAGAGAAGGTCTTCTCACAAAAGGAGAATTTTGTAAGTAACATTAAGTATGGAAGTTGTTCTTTTTCTGCCTACAGCCATGGAAATGTACAAAATCTTATTGTGTAGCCTCAAGCAAACAACAACAATAACAGACTATTTACTGAGTATGTATTATTTATAAGATTCTGAGTTTGGGCTGTCTGTACATGCCTTCCTCTTTAATTCCACAACAATTCTTTTCTAAAGATTAGATGGGTGAAGTGATTTGATTGAGGTCTCACAGCTAAAAAATGGGGAGAGCCTGGAATCTATACTGAAACTTCCTGCTCCAAGTCTAGTGCACTTTTTGCTACACAAAGTGGGTTCACCGACACTCACAGCAGGTCTGAAGAGCTGTTATGCAGAAAGTACTGGCAGCACCTGTTAGCACTGGAGGATGATAATATCCTGGGCACCTGTCAGAGTAGCGCAGGCCAGGGTGCTGAGTAATTAAAAATAGTAAGAACTGGAACAACAAAAATAAAGTCTGTTTAGTTTAAGGCAAATGATCTTCGAGCTTAGTGACTGAATGCACAGTTTTAAGCAATATGATTACAGACAGGCAGCCTGAGGAGTCTTGTAATAAGCTCTCATGGGAGCAAGAGATGCCTCATCTGTGGACATAGGCTGAGCCTGGTGTGGCAAAGAAACCAATCAAAGGAGGAAGACAGAATCAGGGAACAGCAGAAGGGGAAGGGGACCCAGAATAAAGACAAAAAGGAATGATCTCAGCAATTCCTTGCTGAAGTTTTTAGCAATGCCAAGTGAGGAAGGCTGAGAGAGGTAAGGCTATAGCAGACTTCATTTACTCATTTAATAGCTGTTCCTTAGCACTGACTTTATTCCAGACTCCACAAATACCAAATAAACAAACAGCTTAAAGTCTTTGTCCTTAATACATGCAATGTCCAGGTGTGTATTTGAAGTATAATTATATGCATATAAGTATTGGGGTTTTAGTTTATGTAAAACTTCATACAATTTTACATAATATGTGTATATATGGATATACTTATGTATTTAAGGTATGTGTAAGCATTATGTACATAATTGTGTGTGTGTGTGTGTCTGTGAGGGGAGGTGGTGATTTCTCTTAGTCAACCCTTCTGTTAGGCTTTTTAAGCCCTGAGTTGGAGAATCCACTGAGTTACTGACTAGGGGAGGAACCTGAATCACATGGATTCAACCTTCACATTAACTCAACTCATTGGTGACAAGAGTGGGTCAGCAGCAGTCTCTCCCCATAGAGAGTTATTATTTGGATATGTCATCCCTTACATGGTCATTTGACAGAGCGGGTCATCAGTCCATCTGAGATTGTTTGGTTCAGCTGGTTAAAGATTAATGGTGAGACCAGATTGGAGGTTTCAGGACCTGGGCGGGTCTGCAGCCCTATCACTTGTTTGATAAGGACAGCAGGGTTCAGGGTAAGGGAATGTGAGCGGATCCCAACAACAATTGATTTTTGGTCTTGAAAGACATCACAGCACCGCAGCACAGAATATTCCAAAATTCTGGCGTCAGATAATTGTGAGTTCAAGCCTGGTTTAGCTTCTTCCTTGTTTAGCGATCTTTAGTAAATTAATTTTTTCCTAGCTCACTATTCTAATCAACGGCAAGTGAATAACGATATTCATTTATCTGGCATGGTAGTGGACAGTAAATTAGCTTATATGCCTAAAGCGTATGGTAATTATCTCATTCATAGGAGTTATTAATGAGAGGTTTCTCTCCTCTATGTAACCATCCATCCATCCATCCACCCACCTCACAGTTATGTGTGGTCAGGCAAGGTTCAATCTGCTGTGTTTTCCAGATGACCTTGAAGCAATGGACAAGGAAGTTTCTAGTTGACACATTAATACTATGATTATTGATCCATAGTTTGACAATAGTAAGTGCAAGATGGGTAATGACTGGATAAAATTGTATTTATTTTTGAGAATTTATTTGCTTAGCATTTTGAAATTAAACAGAGCACCTATAACATGTATTATTAATACATCACATATTTTGAACTTAATGGAATTCACAAGAGCATTTATAAGAACTGTGTGTACCTTCCAGGCTCATTATATTTTTAAAAATCAGCTTATAATTTCTGAAAACTTGTTAACTTATAACTATTAATTGATCTCTCAAAGACTTGATCATTAGTCTCATTAAGTGTTGCCTTAGGAAAGAATAATATTGTTAATTATGATCACAGCAAAATATGTTAAAAGTATAGAAGATAGGTTAAATTATTATTAGCAACAATTGAGGCCATTTGGAATGCGTGTACAATTGGTTGTAATTGCTCTTCATTGACCAGCCCTATTTCTGGACTCCTGTTGAACCTACAGTATAGCCACCATTCACATACAAATGACCATATGTTCTTCTCTAGTTATATCTTTAAATTTTTACATATCTAAACATTCAGTTCATTCAGTAAGATATTGAATGCCTACCTCATTGTTTCCTTCATTTGTTCATACACTCTTTCATTCAACTTCTAATAGGAATTTGATCTATTACAAGTATTAAATTTAGGCTCTGGGGACACAATGTAAGACATAATCTTCATCTTAAAGAAGTTCGTAATACCATGTGAAAGGGTGGGGAGGCTGTGTAAACACTCAAGCCATGATAATATGGTTGGCATAGGCAAGTACTATGAGCCAGGGATCATTTTGGAGGTCCACATAACCCAGCATTAACCTGGGGTCTGGGAAGGTTTCCTGGAGGAAATGACACTTAAGCTAAACATTTTTAGACTATCACCAGATGAAATTGGGGATTAACATTTTAGGTAGAAGAATAGCATACACAAATACCTAGAAGCAGAAGAAACAGCAGCATTTTGAGAAACAAAGGCAGTTCAGTGTGGATTTATTAGACATTGGGCTAGAAAGATGAATAAGGCAATTCTTTCTCTTGGGGATTGTTCTGTCTGCTATAAAGAAACGAAATATGTCAGAGGATCAGAGGAGAATGTGTTAACCTAGTGTATTAATACATGGAAAACCCTAAGAAAGTGAAGGAGAGAGTAGGTACCTCAGTCTGCCTGGCAGTATCAGGGGAGGGTTCACAGAGGAGGTGACTTCTTTCCTTTTTCTGATCAGAAGCTCCCTGAAGGCAAAAACCCTGTCTTTTTAAAACTACCTGTTTTGCCTAGCACAGTAACAGGTGCCTAATAAGTGCTGGATAAATCCCTGGTTTAATGTTATTTGTCACACTGACCCCTGGGAGGCTGGAGTAACGGCTGGTAGGTTAGAATGTGGGGCGAGGTGCTGATAGGTCATGTCAACACAAGGATGCCGCCATGCTGCATGACTGTGGCTCCTGCCATGGGGCTACATAGTTTCTATTAATTCACATTTACATCTTCATTGTCCAGCCATGTTGTTGGATGTTGATTCAACACTCGTGAATGTAAAGATTAATTGCTCATGGTCTTGCCCTTCACAAAGTTGAGTATAGAGCTGGGAAACTGTGTCAATATATTATTAGGTCAGTGTGATATGAGAAATGCTCCAAAACAGCAGAAGGCACTAAGAACCACAGAAAGAGAAGGATGACCTTTGGCCTTTGGGGGCTGGGTGATTGTCCTTGGTTTCTAGGTCCTTCCCCTTAGTCGCCCACCCAGTGTCACATCTTCCACTAACCTCAGTGTGGCTGACTCCTGAATCTATTTCCCCAGCATGGCCTTTTCCCAAAACTTCATCCATATCTAGCTAATTACTGTGTGACATCTCCTCCTAATGTCCTGCTGACAGCTCTAACTCAATTTCTTCAATGCTGAGTTCATCTTTTCCCTACAAAGCCTGTTGATCATCCTGCTCCCTCTTTTGTTAATACTTCCCTGCTAGACCCAGTGATGCAGGCTCTAATGCTCAATGCTGTTGGATTCAACCCTTAGAATTTAACTTTCTAGTGATTCTTCCTCTGTGAGAGCACCCATAGCATTTTCTGTCATTCCTACCACTGTTACCTTCTTCATTCACATCCTCATTTCTTCTCTCATGAAAGTAGCATACTTTCAGCTATAAGAAAAACAACATGGCATTTATAAAGAAAAAGGAGACCTCTGAAGTTTATCTCTGGATGGAAACTTTCCAGGGGAGAAGGGAGATTCTGGACTAAGATTCTAGACCTTGGTTGCTATTGGAATTACCAGAGAGTTTGGAAAACACTGATGCCTGAGTTCTACTATTGGAGAGTCCAATTTAATTGATCTGGGGTGTGGCTGGGGACATTGAGGGCTTTAAAAATCTCTCTAAGTATTATTCAAATGTGAATTTAAGCTTGAGAACCACCCAGCTACACTGACTCAATCCTCTGTTCTTTGATTGACATTCCCACCACCACTAGTTTAATTGGAAGAGTGGGCAAAACTCTCGTACATCAACACAGGATGAATTTCTAAAGACTTTAAAAAATGTTAAACAGAAAGGAAATAAATACATGAAACACAAAAACACAGTTCTTATACTGAGAAGGTCTGCTTTCTCCAGTCTGACAGATAAATATGTCAATATAGCACAGTAACTATAGCATCTGTATAAAAAATAATATTAAACAGAGGTCTGGGAACAAATTTTCTCATACTTCTTTTTTATGCTTCTTATTGTTCTCCACTTTAATCAGTCTCAAGCATTACTGCCAAAACTAATTTTCCTGAAAAACAGTTCTGAAAATATCCATCCCTTTCTCAAAATCTAATACTTCCTCATTACTTACAGGAAAAAAATATTAAAAGTTCTTTCCCAATTTGACCTACAATTCACTGTTCCAACTTTATTTACTATGATTCTCTTTCATGCATTCCTGACTTCAGGGCTTTGCTTATGCTGTTCTGTATCATTGGTTCCTTCTAATGCCACATACATAAAGTCCCCTCATCCTTAAAGATTCTAGTCACACATCTTCTCCACAAAGCTTTTCATGACTATTTTGGCAGGAAGTCATTTTTCTATCATCTTAAATAGCATAGTCTTATTTATAACTTGAGTCTATAAAGATAATTTATTATTAATAAAAAACTTTTCATATTAAGATTTGTTGGTTCATAAAATTAATTATTTTAACCATTCAAGATTCATGGAGTGCCTCCTGTATGGGCTTCATGCTAGAGGTATACATAGACCACAGCTGACGTGGTTCCTGTCCATAGTGAGAGGCTGAATAGGGTACAGGAACTTTAATTGGGCAAGGGATAGTATTATTTGTGATTATGTCTAGAAATTTTAGTGAAAAAAGCAAATGAGTGTCAGAGTAAACTTCCACCCTCTAATAAGGAAGTGAATCGTCTCTCTAAATGAAACAAATAGTTGAGAAATGATGATTAGGATATTAATTTTAAAAGATGGCCTTAGAAGTAAGCGCTGAAAGTAAGGTCCTGATTTTGGTGAAACTATGTTGGAGGAGATGGGCCAGTGGGCGTCAGTCTTTTGCTACTGGCAACAGAAGGTTTTGGGAAGCCAGGGAATCTGAGAAGGTTTGGCTTTGGTCATAACCAGGATTTCTGTAGTACTTGACTGGATGATACAATTTTTTGGGTCTTGCTAAGACTAGCAGTTGGTGTGAACCCACTAGCTGCCAGGTTGTGGACTGAGTGAAATCACTAACATGGTGTGGGTAAAATTGCAATACTTTCAGAATCTCTCACTTGGCCTTAGTGCATCTCTGTATCAATAGATGTTTCTAAGGGGTGTAGAGAAGTAGTCTGTCTCCATATCAATAGGTAATTACAAGGGCAAGCAAGGGCATATCTGGATCAGAGGGGTTAGGTGGGGTCCCTTTTTCCTGCAGCTGGGTCACGAGAGACATGGGAGAGCAGAAGTGGATGGCTGCTGGTGAGCAATAGACAGGTTTCTCCCACTTTATTTCTCCCTTTTACAGATTTTGGTTTCAGAAGTATTTTTCCCCAGGATTTTCCCCTGGAGTTACATCTGGAAGTAGTCGGCAGGACTTCTGAACCTGAAATCTGTCTACATGGATGCAACCCTTGGATGGGATGCCCCTAGAGATGGTGGGGAGAGGCCCCAGTGATTGCAGCTGTAGAGGGCGCATCCCTGTGGGGCTTCCAACTGGGGAGCCCCTAGTGGGGAATTGGTCTAGGATAAAGCACCTCCTAGAGGGGTGGGGCCTTCCCCAGAATTGGGGAAGGGTGGAGACACTGGGAGCTGTGGAATTAGCCTCTGTGAGATAGAAGACTTCTTAGAAGCTCTGAGTGGCTGTGTAGTGGTCGGGATTGTGGAATGCCTTTTTCGTGAGATAGTGGAAAGGGTTATCAAGGAGAGAGAGGGGGTTATTGAGAGAGAGACTTTGGCAAGAGAGAGACACACTTCAGCATATCTTGGAGGAGTTGGGTGGTGACATTTGG